>NC_052631.1:71570959-72820959 GCF_016161935.1 Mauremys reevesii
AGCACATGAGCTCAAAGAGAGCTAGAGCGGGATGTCTCCTCAAGCTGGGAATCATACCCCCAGCTCCAACTGTAGATATACCTAGGACTATGCATTTTTCAAATAATTGTGTGTATGTGTGTGTAAATGCAGTAATCCTGGGACATGCCAGTTTCAAGTCTTTACAGAGTGGAGTCCTCTAGCTTTCTGGAAGAGATATATTAGGGAACTGAGGATATAGCTACACTGAAAAAAAAAGTTATCTTAATTCAGGTTAGCTAACCAGCTAACTCTGGTGCTAGTTGCTGCTGGTAGGGCACTGATCTGTTGCTAGAATAGGAGCCTGGAGGGAGAGACAGTTCAGTTCCTGGGGACGGGCAGTCATCAGGAGAGAAGAGTGGAGGCAGCCATTGAAGAGATAAAATGGCGGATGAGGGAAGGAGGAGCCATCAATGGGCAACCATGGGTGGGAAGATAAGGGTGAGAGGAATCAGATCCATGAGGAGGAAAGGGCAGAAGCAGCCACTGGGGCAAGGGAGAATGTGGGGTGAGGAGGGAGGTATGTGGGGTAAGGCAGAAGTAGGAGGCAGCCACTAATAGGGAACCATGAGGGGAGAAGGAGCCATGGGAGTGAAGAAGGGGAAAGAAGCAGCTATTGTGGCAGAAGAGGGGAGGCCATGAGTGCAGGAGGACTAAAGGGGTAGCTCCAGTGATGAGCTGCCAAAATCTTAACAACGGGTTCCCTATAAAAAGTTCTGATTTAACAACGGGTTCCCTATAAAAAGTTCAGATTTAAGGGATGTGCGACAGCATGTATTTTTTGTACCAATAGGGTTACCATATGTCTATATTTTCCCAGGAGGTGATTAAGAACCGAAAAGCCTGACATGTCCAGGAAAATACAGATGTATTTTAACCCTACCTAAAGTTCTTTTTTAAAAAGATGGGGCTGAACTAGAAATGAGCTCCGTTTCACATGTGTGGGTGGTGATCAGGGACAGTCTCAATTTTTGGGTCTTTTTCTTATATAGGCTCCTATTACCCCTCACCCCCGACCCGATTTTTCACACTTGCTGTTTGGTCACTCTAGGGTGTGCACATGTGTGGGTCCCAGCTGCTCCCTGCCCCCCCCCCCCCCCATTGAAGCAGGTGTGCAGGGTTACTGCCCTGGGAACTGCAGGGCACCAGTGGATGTGGGGCTGGCTGCAGATAGGGGCGTGGGGCAGGGCTAGCTGGAGGCAGGGAGTGACACGGGCTGGCTGTGGGCAGGTGATGCAGACGGGCGGGCTGCGGGCAGGGGGTGGGGCAGGGGGCGGCTGGGGGTGGCGGGGGGCAGGGGGTAGCTGCGGGCAGGGGCTGGCTGGGGGTGGCTGTGGGCAGGGGGTGGGGCAGGGGGCGACTGTGGGCAGGGGCTGGCTGGGGGCAGGGGGTGGCTGTGGCAGGGAAGGCGGGGGAGGGGAAGGCGGGGGAGGGGCGCAGACACTCACGGGGGGGGCGGGGCTGGGAGCAGCAGGAGGCAGCCGGGGACTCACCAGGCAGCAGCAGGAGTCCCAGGGCCAGAGGTCCAAAGAGCAGGAGCAGCAACAGGGCCAGGAGGCAGCTCACATGGCTCTCGCAGCACAGCACAGCGCAGCGCCCCCCGGTGGCCGGGAGGAGGAATTACAGGCTTCCCAGGCAGAGCCCATCAAAGCTTCCCTCGCAGGGAAGCCAGTTAATAAGCGGTTCTAAAACCGCTTCTAAATTTAACAACGGGTTCGCGCGAACCGGTGCGAACCGGCTCCAGCTCACCCCTGGGTAGCTCTAGAGACAATCAGGGCGGGGGTGGAAGTGGTAGAAATAATTGGAAATGGCAAAGTTTTTCAATAGCTGGTGAGCAAGTAGAAACTGGATTTTGTTATATTCATTCTGTTGATTCCATGCCTTGTTTGTTCAGCCTTTTAAGAAGAAAACCTAAAAATCACCAGGATGTGGTAATGACGCTGGAGCAGGATCATGGCTTATTTGGGACAATATTCCTGGCATATTTTACAATATTGGCAGTTATGTTGTTAATTTAAAAGAATATAAGTGGTATTTATTTCTCTTGGCAGGATTTGCATTGGCATGAAAGGCAGTTCCATGCAGAGAGAGAGAGCGAGAGCAGTATATGACCCCAGGACTCAAATGTATACACCAAGTTTGACAGAGGCACTGTAGGTTTTTATTTTAAATGACTGATGTTTTAGTCTGAGGTAATGTTTACAATAACCAGACTGCTCCATCTCCCACTTACACACTCTAGGAAACCTGAGACCAGTAATTCTATGCCAGAGCATTTTCAAAACTGATAGCAACTGTGGGGGTTGGAGTTTAGATGGGATGGAGGCATTTTTACTACAGTGTCAAATAACCCTACTCAGTGAGGTGAATTATGGGCCCTCATTTTTTTTTAGTATAGACAAGCCTGCTGAAGTACACATTCAAAGCCTTGTTACATGACTTTAGCTTCCATGAGATTTAGTGGGAATTGGCTAAAATATCAGGTCAAATCTTTGAAATTTAACTCCATTTGTGCTACTCTGGCTGAGACTTGAGCCAAGACGCTTGTGATTCATTGGTACCAGCTCCAAAAAACTAAAAGTAAGAGCTTTCACCATCTGCAAATTGCTGTAATATATGGTGTATGTCACAGATTAGAAGTGAAGTGTCAAAGAAACCTTAACTTCAGCAGTGATGCTAAGAACAGCTATAATCTGTCCTCCAGGTTCAAAAATTGATCCTGAAAAGTGATTCTCAGAAACTATATATAATGTAATTGCTATTATTAGACAGCATTTTGTTCTCTTTCTCCTTTACCAGCAGATCAATATTAACTGCATGTACAACTCAGGAAATATATGCAAATTATTCCCTTTCAGCCTTTGACTCAGAATGTGTGAAACATCTTGAGATATCATAATTACAGTACAAATTACAGCGGTGGTCACTAAAATAAATACCCGTTAAAGCAATAGACCTTATATGGAATTTCCTGTGGACTAAGCAAAAATGTATGCATAAGATCAAGTAACTGACTACATGACAATGGAATAAAGTACTAAAAAGAATAATCCAATACACACAAGAATGTAAAATAGAGTTTTTACCTGGCTTCATGGACAGAGGTCCTGGAAGTGGTTAGGAACGTGGCATGACCGGTGAGATGGAGTCACACTCCACATGGCTAGTGAAAGCTGTCATGAATAGTTAGTAAAGGGTTAAAGCATAGTACCTGGTGGGCACCTGACCTGAGGACCAATCAGGGAAGAGAATTTGAAACTCCTAGGAGGGAACTTTTTCCCTCTGTTTGGGGGGGGTGTTGTCTTTGGCCGTTTGGAGTTACAAGAGTCCAGATGTTTTAATCAAGTCTACCAGCTTCCACCTTTCTGAACTAATTTCTTCTAGTCAAGATAGTGAGTATTAGAAAGATACTTTGTGTCCTTACCTAATAATCCTATGCTTGCAATTCTGAGTGTTTGTTATTGATTATTCTTAATTCTGCTTGTACTGGTTGTACTGAGAAGGAGAGAGGATTCTCTCCAGAACTTAGCAAGGTTATACCCTATGAGTGTCCAGCTTGGACTCATAGAGATTCTGTATTTTCTTGTTTTTCTTTTAATAAATTCTTTCTATAAAGATTTGATTAAATCCCTTCTACTGTGGATATAGGGGGAGGGGCTAAGACATTCTCTCTTGGTGGTGAGACAGCTTATCTCCGGGCAGAGAAGGGAGGGGGAAGAGAGAATTCCCCCTGGGTTTGATTCAAGCAGTTTGAATCAGGTATCTCTTTCCAGTGGCTGGGAGAGAGGGAGGGGAGAGGTTCCCCCTCTGTGAGTTGATCTGTATTTCTCCAGGGAACGTCTCTGGAAAGAAGGGAGACAGGGGGAAAACAGGGGTGTCCCGGCCCACGTAATTGACCGAGGTGGTGGCAGCAAAAAGGGGACCTACCCTAGGATTTTGGGGTGGGGGAAGACATGCGGGTCCTCACTTTGAAACCCCCCAGTTTCAAGTGAGGGTAGACCCTGACAAAAGCCATTGCTGAAATGTTCAGTCCATTCTTGATGGGCAATGTTAATGCCTCGCTCCAGAAGGGCAAGATATAAACCAACCTTAAATGCATTTAGATCGTTACTGCCATTCCTTGACATATATGATCTTGACCTTGCTGTTTCTCAAACTTTCCCATTTTGGGGAAAAGTATATTGAGATGGTTGTGTATTTGGTTGTCGTGGTAATAGAATTTTGTTGTTGCTATGGCAACTGAGTTAGATTTTTAGGGGATAGCCAAACCAGTTTTGGCTGGTTTTTAGTTAGTTCAGTGTGTGGCAATAAATGGCTGCTTTTAAGGTTAACAGCTCTGTGTTTCATGTGATTTCTTCCTAAAACTGTTGCCCCCAAGGATATAACAATGTGGCAACAAAGGTGGGATTCCTGTGCTGCCCCACCAACAAAAGGAAGTAGAAGTCAAGGTACAAAAAGAAAGAAAAGCCCTTTTGCTGTTGGAAGGGGGTGAGAACTGGCTTGTTTGCACTGACTGTGCAAACTGAAACTAAAACCATGGCTACACTTACGGGGCGGCTGGAAGCTTTTGAGGAGACCATAGTGCAATGGCATGTATATACTGAGCGTTTTGAGCTTTTTGTTATTGCAAATGAAATTACAGAAGAGAAGGTGCCAATATTCTTAAGTGTTGTAGGGGCTAAGACCTACTCCCTTCTATGACGCTTACTACAGCCTGTTAAGCCAGAGACCAAATGTTACAGTGACATTGTGGAAATCCTGGGGTCCTATTTTTCTCCAAAACCATTGATAATTGCTGAAAGATATAGGTTCCACAAAAGAGACCAAAAAGAAGATGAAACAGTTGTACAATTTGTAGCAACTTTGAAAAAGCTTTCAAAACACTGAATTTAAGGAGATATTAAATGACGCCCTACGTGACAGGTTAGTGTGTGGCCTGCACAATAAAGCTATACGGAAGTGCCTATTGACAGAGGCTCAGCTTACCTTAGAGAAGGCTGTTGATATTGCGGTCTCCATGGAACTGGCTACAAAGGAGGCGCAATACATCACTGCATCCCCTAGGGTGCATAAGGTGTCACAAGAACCTACCCACAAAACTGTGGGGAATCAGGCATGTTACTGCTGTAGTAATCTGGGTCACCATGCATCAGAATGCCGGTGTAAAGACCTGGTGTGTTGACACTGTGGCAAAAAGGGACACATTGAGTGTGCCTGTAAACCAAAGAAAAAGAGGCCTGTGATCTGGCTGACCAAAAAGGGAAATCTGTACACTCTAGAGCAGACCCAGGATGACCAAGGAGACATCTCGTCAATAGATGAAGTGCCACTCCACGTTTTGTCTTTGGCAGTGGGCTCACATGAATACTGGGTAACCCCATTGCTGGATGGCAAACCTATATGCATGGAACTGGACACCGGTGCAGCCATCTCACTGGTCTCTGAGACTATGTATAAAGAAAAGCTTCAACATCTTTCACTTAAGGCAGCAAAAACTGTTCTGAAGATGTATATGGGAGAAGCTGTGCACATGTTGGGCACCACTGAAGTTAAGGTGGAGCTGAATGGACAGGCTGCTAAATTGTCACTGTTTGAGGTGGGAGATAATTACCAAGCCTTAATGGGTAGGTCTTGGCTTAGAAAGATTCAGCTGAACTGGGCAGAAGTGCACCGAATGACTAAAGAAGAAACCAGTCTGACCACTATACTATGGAAACATGCTGCTGTTTTTGGAGAGGACCTGGGAAGTATGAAGGAAATCACTGTGACATTGGACATTAAACCTGACAGTCATCCAAAATATCTGAAAGCCAGAGCTGTGCCATATGCCATCAGGCCGAAAGTTGAAGCGGACCTGGAGCGCCTGGTCACAAATGGAGTCCTGATATTAGTTACCCATAACCCACGGGCAACTCCTATTGTTCCAATAGTGAAGAAAGATGGCTCCCTCTAGATTTGTGGTGATTTTAAAGTCACTGCCAACCAGGTGTTGTGTGCCGAGCAATACCCGCTTCCCTGCATCAATGACTTCTTTGTGGGCCTGACTGGGGGACAAAAGTTCAGTAAGATTGATCTGAGTCAAGTGTATTTACAGATGCACGTTGATGAAAAGTCCCAAGAGCTGTTGACTATTGTGACACATAAAGGGCTTTATTGATACTGTCACCTACCCTTCAGAATAACGTCTGCTCCTGCCCTGTTCCAGAGGGCTATGGACCAGATCTTGTGTGGCTTGACAAGAGTCCAGTGCTACCTGGACAACATCCTGGTCACTGGAAGGAATGAGGAGGATCACCTAAAGAATTTAGCTGCTACTCTACAAAGACTAGAAGAGTATGGCATATGAGTCCACAAAGACAAGTGTGAATTCTTACAGCCCTCTGTTGAATATTTGGGACACATCATTGATGCTACAGGTCTTCGTAAGGCCCCTGCAAAAGTTAAGGCTATTGTGGAGGCTCCCCCTCCTTGAAATGTTAGCTAGCTTTGCTCATTCTAGGACTATTAAACTATTATGGAAAGTTCATCTCACAGTTAGCCATGCTGCTAAAACCACTTCAATGTTTGGACCCCACACAGGCATTCCCCCATTAGCTGCTAGTCATATACAGCATTGGGCATTGTTGCTTTCCACGCACACATATGAAATCAAATATTGGAAATCCACTCTGCATGGCAATGCGGATGGTCCCTCAAGGCTGCCTTTGCCAGTCAAACATCAAGATATTCCCCAGAAGGAAATATTTTACTTTGAACAGGTAGAGAATACACCCATCACCGCGACTCAGGATAAAGAAAGCAACTTGCATTGACCCAGTATTGTCCCAAGTTATGGACTTGGTAATGCATGGAACATCTCGATGAACCTTTCTGGTCTCACCCTACCTTGTTACCTACATGTCCAGGAGGACGGAGTTATCGATCCAATCTGGTTGTCTGTTGTGGGGGAGACATGTCATTATCCCGCCACCACTGAGATCACAGATATTAGAACAGCTACATTCCGGTCACTGTGGAATAGTGTGCATGAATGAAATTGCACAAAGCTATTTTTGGTGGCCTGGATTGGACAGTGCTATTGAGGAAAAGGCAAGAGCTTGTATGTCATGTCAGGGTGTGAGGAATTCATCCCAGTAGGCACCCCTACCCCCATGAGACTGGCCTGAAAACCCGTGGCAATGTATTCACGTTGACTTCGCTGACCTACTTGCATGTTCTTGGTGGTAGACACTCATTCTAAATGGACAGAAGTCTCTATATTGCAGTCCACTACTGCAGAGAGTACTCTCCAGAAACTATGGGGACTCTTTAGTCATTTCAGTCTGCCAGAACAACTTGTGAGTGACAATGGACCGCAGTTT
This sequence comes from Mauremys reevesii, assembly GCF_016161935.1. Taxonomy (NCBI): domain Eukaryota; kingdom Metazoa; phylum Chordata; order Testudines; family Geoemydidae; genus Mauremys; species Mauremys reevesii. Next base: position 71,578,339 of record NC_052631.1, read on the forward strand.
GTCTCTTAGGAGTTTCAAAAATTTTTAAAGGCAAATGGGATACACCACAACACTTCAGCACCTTATCATCCATCCACCAATGGATTAGCTGAAAGATTTGTGCAAACAATGAAACAAATTTTGAAATCGGCAAGGGGACAATTATCCATTCAAAAGTGTCTGGGCACCTTTTTACTATCCTACAGAAACACACCTCATACTACCACCAAAGCATTCACGGCTTTTTTAATGATGGGATGACAGCTGCACACTTGCTTTGATCTGCAGAAACCTTCTGAACCCCAACAAATTGTTCAATGTTAGCAGCAAGATGAACTTATCAAGTATGCACCCAGAGCAAAAGACCTAACCTTTAGCCTGGGACAGCCGGTTTTGGCTCGGAATTATACTTCTGGAGTTAAATGGGTCCCTGCCACTATCATCACTCAAACAGGACCTGTTTCCTACACAGTCCAGACTGCAGAGGATCTCACCAGGTGGCAACATGTAGATCAGCTGTTTCCAGGTCATACCAGTCCTCAGGACACATCTTCAGTTGAGTTGCCTGAGTTCATCACTTCCGGGGTGATACTTAATCAAAAGTCACCTGTTCCTGACTTTCCCCTTCCATTACTGCTGGTGGCAGAAAAACCCCACTGCCCAGAACGAGTTGATACCATATCCTCACCCACTTGCTCTACAAACCCTGAGCCCACTGTCAGGCCTGTGCCCAAGACACTATCGGGTGCAACAACATCAGATGTCTGCCATAATCCACACAGAGACAGAAGGCCTCCTCAATGGCTGGATCTTTAGCTAGGGTGAACCCACGGTTACAGGGCAAAATAATCCTCGGGGTTTAGCCGGGAATGGAGGCAGTCTACCCTCCTTCTCTAGTTTAGTGTTTGTTTTATTTAGGGGATGTTCTCATTAAGGGGGGAGGAATATATTGCGTATTTGGTTGTCGTGATAATAGAATCTTGTTGTTGCTATGGCAACTGAATTAGATTATTAGGGGAGAGCCCAGCCAGTTTTGGCTGGTTTTTGGTTAGTTCAGTGTGTGGCAATAAATGGTTGCTTTTAAGGTTTACAGCTCTGTGTGTCTCAAGTCCTAAAATTGCTGACCCCAAGCAGGGCCGGCTCCAGACCCCAGCGCGCCAAGCGCGCGCTTGGGGCGGTGTCCCGCGGGAGGGCGGCAGGCAGCTCCGGTGGACCTCCCGCAGGCATACCTGCGGAGGGTCGGCTGGTCCCGCGGCTCCGGTGGAGCATCTGCAGGCGTGCATGCGGGAGGTCCACCGGAGCCGCGGGACCGGCGACCGCCAGAGCGCCCCCCGTGGCGTGCCGCCCTGCTTGGGGCGCCACAAATCCTAGAGCCGCCCCTGACCCCAAGGATATAACAATGGTCATGCCAATGTTCCCTGTAATTTTTGACAGGCTGTGTGCACAAAAAATTTCTTCTGTGCAAATTGTTGTGCTTCTGTGCACATTTTTGTGCATGCAGTGTTTCGCCATGTGCACAGGGTTTAGGATCTGTGTACACGCGCACATGCACACAGCTTAGAGGGAACAGTGGTCATGGCAGGGGAAACCTGTGTTAATGTAAATTCCTCTGATTGCTGTTGTTGCTAGAGATGACAATTATGGGATTCAGAAATCTGATGTCAGTACCATGAAGGAGAAAGTGCAAACACTGGTTGATGATTCTTCTGTAGATGAGATCAGCAGCATTAATGATTAATCAATTTCTGAATGTGAAAATCCATGTTAATCCTGAATAGAAGCCAGACAGGGGGACCTGAAGTTACTCTTGCTAAAATCAAAAGTGGCAGTACGGTAATAAATAAGATCTAACATTTCAAACAAAAATAGTTCTATTACTACTAATCCTTGTGTTAACAAAAAATAAAATAAAATACAAATCATTTAACTTCTCCAACTACCACCATCATACAAGATTTCAACCAAAGGGTAGGAAGTAGAACAAGTTCTGCCCGCACATACTGTGTTTCCAGCTCATGGTGAGGCCCCTGAAGGAATGAATCCACAGCTAATATCTACTGCCACTAGAAGGAGCAGCACATCATTAACATGATATGTCTTAGAAGCTGGGATTTTCAACATGTGTGATGCAATTTGCAACAAATGTCTCAAATGTGCAAACAGAGGTAGGGAGCTTAGCTCCGATTCTTTACTAATTCTGGTGTTATGCTGGTTACTACAGTGGAATGATACCTGATTTGCATTGGTCTAATTAGCAATAGAATCTGGCTTGTTCACTGTACTAAAATTTAGTTTTAAAATAGTCATTCAACATGGTCTTTAGATAGTGAGAAAAGGTGAACATTACCGGTTATAAAAAGTGATGATTTTGAAGCAAGACACACTGTTGTTACTATTTTCTTTGCTGTTACCATTGCATGTTTTCCTACCTTTGCCTGCCACAAACACTACCAGCCCACACATAAAAATAGTGCAACTTTGTATGAGATAGCCATGAATGGCTAAAAAGAAGGACTCAGATTCACGCAATCTAACACTGTTGATTTAAATGGAGTTGCAACTAATGATGAATTGGGCCCGAACAGTAAACACTTGTAAATAATGCTTCCTATAGCCATGAGAGCTCTTATCCTCATTTGAAAAATATTTGTAAAAATAGCTGTAGAATTTACACTATTTTCAAGGGTACAAAATACTGATTTCCAGTCACTCCTTCAATACTAGTATAGTATACTAGTATAGTATTTCTTCAGGATTGTACGTCTCTACTGTTGAAATTCCAGTAATGAAAGTCTTGGTTCGAAAGTTGCTTAGAGACACTGATGAAAATTGTTCTTTTCACCACTGATGTGGGCAAGCAATAGTAAAAGCACTCAATTAGATGATAATGGAAGTCATTGAAAGATACCACCTCCAGTAATCATGGTAGCATCCTAGGAAAGCAAACAATGTCTTCTGATTGTCACAGGCTAATATGGCACATCCTATCACGCAGCAGTGTATTCTTTATCCAACCAGCTAAAGAATAATGTGATTCTCTGCTGTCCTGGCTGAACATCAGACTTCCTGTGGTAAAATGGTGGGGAGAGAGGAGAAGAAAAGAATTAAATTAAAATTATTTTAACACCAGTATTTACCCCAAATGTAAAGGTCTGCATATTGAAAGTCAAAATTCAGAAAGTTGTTACTTATTTATGTCAGATTATATAGCCTGAATGTTGGTCTCTGTGACCAGGTGTTTGCCCCACACCAGCCCGAAAAAAGTTAATGTGACTCAGAAGGGGCTAAATAACTTGATAGGCCATACCAGAAGGAGAGTTAGGCTTGACAGGGTGCAATGATAGAGGATGGAGCCCAGCTGGGCAGAAGCAGGTAAGGCTGGTATAAGGTCAGGAAGTGAGGGCATAAGGAAGCTGTAGTGCGGAAGCTTGCAATCACACTCTGGGCTTAGCAAGGGAAAGGAGGAACTCCAGGGAAGAATAGAAACCTGGGATGAAGGCCCTGAAGAAAGGGTTCACCCAGAGAAGTGGTGGAGAAAGAAGCCTGATAGAGGTGCACAGCTATAATCTGTCCTCCAAGTTCAAACATTCATGGCTGGTTCAAGGATCCCTGGGCTGGAACCCAGAGTCGTGATGGGCACCAGTTCCCCTACCAGCCACTGGGGAAGTGGCATAGCCTTGAAATGGAGGACTGCTGGGAATAATGCCTTTTGTGAAAGGATCACCTATAGAAGCTCATTCTCCATGTCTGTTCGCTATACTTTGGCCTCTCTGCTAATTTAGGCCCCAATCCAGCAGATCACTTAACATATGGTTAACTTTAAGCATATACCTAACCCCAAAACTGAAAATGTGCTGAAGTGCTTTGCCGGATTGAGACCTTAGTGACAACTGTGGTGGTGATTTGATTTTATGATGTGAACATCTGTCTAGAAGGAAATGGACTAAGACCATCAACTCATTTACTAAAGGCCACCCAACAGCTGTCAGATGGTAATGATGTAAACTTTACAACATTAATCACAATTCTTGTAAAATTCCCAGAAATGATGGTGTTGAAGAAAAAAGAGAGTTCTTTAAGCAGCAATGTTGAAAAAGGAGCAGCTATGTCAGTAAAATCCAGTGTATTGAGTATGAAGTATTTGGGCGACAAGGTGATGGCATACAAACAGTATGATTTTAAAAGGGAATTAACAAAAACCTCTTCATCGCACGTGGTATTGGTGTTGGTGCGTGTAGAGAATAGCTTTTATCTTAGCAGTTATCAAGGTTCATTGTTGCATAAATCTGAATACTGGGAACTCTTAATGTTATGGTTTATAGAGAAATAAGGAGGAAATGTGCTGCTACAACAATGTTAGCTTAAAACCTTCCTTTAATTTAACATAGAACATTCTTCCTGTCTCTTTGAATATTGGGAAGATAAAATCCCTCAAAGGAACAATAAAGAAGAAAATGGAATAAAAATAATAGCAGACAGACAATATCTTTACTGTGAGTATGTCCTTCTTGACAGCAAATTAATTCATGATCAGTTGTTAAGGTAAAAATCATTGATACTGTTTGAAAAGAAAAGTGACTGTACTCTCTAGCTACACTTTGTTCTGTTTCACAGGTCTATATCATGCATTGTAATATTACCATCAGAGAAAGTCTTTTACTATTGTATGTATCTGACAATTTCAGATGTGACATAATGTAGTCAAAGTTACTTAAAAAGAGAGAGGGAGAGAGAGAAAAGGTAATAAGCTCTAGCTGAAACAAGGGTGCCCTCTACAGAATGTGATACTGTGAGTCTGCAAGGATGATTGTGTTGCTGAACTGGTCTTCTGCGCACTTTATATGTACAGAGATTTTTAATACAGTATTTGGCTTAAATGATAATATATGTATGTATGCACCTGTATACATGTTATATTTACATATATATGGATGTGACATATTTCTATATAAAGAGAAAAGTGAGAGAGAGAATGAGAGAAAAGGAAAGCAAGTGAAATTATGAATAGATGCATACTAATCTCATAACAGATAAATGATTAAGCTGAAGATGAAAATATGAACCTCTGATTCACTGTCTCTCAAAAAGGCATCACTTAGTATTAATCAGTGGGTGTGCTGTATAATTATAATGTATGGAATTACAAGTTTTTCTATTTTATAATCTGGCAATCTAAAGGGAATAAAACAATATTATTTACATTTACATTCAGTAAATGTAACTGAATGTAAATGTATGATATGATAATAAAATTGGCTCTAATGCTGTGGATAAGCCATACAGCATTTTTTGTTCATCTCTCTCTTCCCATTTCTGGAGAAATGGAATATGATGGGCTTTAAAATTGGACATCCAGAGGAGCCATTTTTGGAAGTGTCTTCACTTGTCTTTTACTCATCCCTGGAAGTAGAATACCTTACAGCAACACATTCCTATAGTAGCGTCATTGCTGGTTTTGGTCCTGGAACTGCTAATGTTACACTGCATGAACATTATTTACTTCTCATTTTTGTATACAGCATTTTCATTTATTTAACTTTATAATTTCAAAACTATGTAGAATCAAAGCTTCTGAATTCCTTTCTGGAAGTGTTACATGTTTTGTGTGTGTGCATGCAGGCATTTGTGCATGCAAATCAGTTAGCCATCCAACTTCCTGATTGGCCTGCTTATATATGGAGTTTTTCATGTGGAAGATGTGTGTGTATGTGAAAATCAGAAGCTGTTTGTTGTGGGCCATTTTTTAAATCTCCTCCATAGAATGTTTGCTAATGGGTTGACAGCTGCCTCCTCTCTTCTCCACTCTGGAGTATATAGCAAGATAGGAGAATTAACTGACCAATAAAAATAATTATGTGCCTTATATTACTGAAACTAATATGGGCAGAACTAGTGAAAACATATTTAACATGTCTTTGTTCCTTTAGCCCAGTGGATTTTTACAAGTGCTACATTTCCTTCATTTTTTCCCCTGATGTAACCACATTGTAGTTAGTGGAGTTACATCAGGGATGGATTCGGCCCATTGTTACTATGTGTTTTACTATAGATTAGAAGGGGTGTTAGAATTTCAGACATTTTTGCAAGTACCACTTTTATTTCAAACTGTTTCATGCTATGGAAGGCAGAAAAAATGAAAAGTTTATTACTGGTGTTTGTCCCCCATGCAGAAAGGAAAACACAACAACTTTATTCTCCAGTGCTCATGTAACCATAAAATAATTATGTAACTATATCATTATTAATGACCAAATGATAATTACCTTTCATCATAGGATAATTGTGCATATCTCTTCTAAAACAGATCATCATCACTACAGCTTTACAAACCTTTTTAAATAATCAGGCAAGTTTTCTTGGTCTCAGATTTTGTTAGCATCCAAAAATTAAAACTAGCAAAAAAGTTCACATTGTCTTCAGTGAATTTGTACTAAGTCTAAAGCAAATGTAAATCAAGTTGCAAGTGACTAGGGGCAGGTTTATGGTTTTGGGTGGAAATCATGTAGCTGATGGTTTTCAGCTTGAAGATAGGCAATGTTTTATGGTTTTGGTTGAGTTCTGCTTTCATCTAACAGGTCTCAGTAATTACAGTATCTTTGCGTGGTATTTTTCATCATTTAAAGGATACTGTCATTTCAAAGTAATTGCAATATATGTGGTCTACAAATCAAGTAGTATTAAAAACATTACTTCCATCAGACAAGTATGCTGTGCAAAACTTTGTGAAATAAACTTGAAAATGCAGACTCAGAAAAATAATTATGGACAAAGGAATGCCAAGACTTGGAGCAGTTTTGTAGCTTCTGGTGGGCCAAATAGTTTCTTCTCTCCCTAAATCCTTCCTTATGACATCTCTTGTCCATGATGCCTTCTAACTGTACATTCATATACATAATCTCCAGAATTTGCACTAATTCTTTCTCTGTGTTTGTTTTTTATCTCAGCTCCTTAGAACAGGGACCATGGATTTGTATTCTATCACAAGTTACATAAACCACACTATAGTATTACTTATAATAATTAGTAATGTAAAAGTGCTTCCAGATGCTCTGTACTTGCTAAAATTGTCAACATGAAACAAGAGGTGTTTACAGATAGACTCACAGGGTTATGGACCATATGGGAAAATATATATTCTCAAATGTATGCACATTAAAATGGTCAGTAAGAAGTCTTCATATTATTATAACATGAAGTGCCATTTCTCACCATGATGCATGTTTGTACATAATTTAAAAGAGAGCACTAGCTTGTGCAAGGTGCTGTATAAAACAATTCTTTACACATACAGGGCCAAATCCTCAGCACAGTCCAGTGGAGCTATGGAGATCAGTGGAGTCAATGGAGATGCACTGATTTACCCAGGTGAAGAATTTAGCCCAATATAAAGATCTAAACAAGAAATCAGTAGGCCAAAACAAAACAACCCACCCTAATTTTAGAGCCAACCAATCACACACAAGTACATTTTGTCTGGGATTTTCAAAGAAACCTAAGGGAGATAGGAGCTACGTCCTTGTTCAAATTTAGGGGTAGATGAACACCTAATTCCCTTAGATCCAGGTGAAAATCTCAGCCTGGAAATATAATTGACATCATTAGTATATCTGATCAGTGTCCCCATAGGAACACCAAATACTGAAAAGGGTATAGTGATCCTTGTTCATGACAGCTAGGCTTTCCATCTATTGTTGGTAGATCTCCCATGTCATAAAACTTCAGACCTCCTCACTTCAACTACGTCCAAAACAGGGTGGGCTCCACATTGTGGGATGAAGAACAGTACATAACTCATCCTTTGCAGCACTGCAGATGGAATTGCATGGAATTTAGGCCCTGGAAAAAAACCCACTAAAGTCAATAGGAGTCTTTCCTTTGACTTCAAAGGGGTTTAGGTCAGGCCCTTAGAGAGGAGGTGAATTTTTTAAGTGCAGATAGAAATCTGCAGATGGGATTCACAATGCTCTCCCCCACCCCCACGCTGTTCATAGGTTGGCAGTTAATTCTATATTAGAAGGTGCCCGTGTTACCAGTGTATTTTCTAGATTAGTACTGCATATTTTGATGGTTTATTTAGCTAGGCTTCTCATAGACGAGAGCAAATCCTCAAAGCAAAGGAACAGTAGAGTAGTAATTACTCTTTTCTTTAATCACTATATACTGTTTTTTGGATTGCTGTATTTACATTAGTAGCCTACTAGTGAGGCCATTTGAAATTTTCTGTTTTGTTTCATTCTCCAATTTATTTCTCAATGCTTTCCTGATTGTTTCACTGTCTCAGTGTTCTCCAGCTGGTGATTTTTCAATTAAAATATGGAAGATTTCTCTTTTCTCTCCTATTATTTAGAATTAATTAAAATTCTTTGAAATATAATACTTTTGCATGTATCTGTTACAATTGAGGGAAATTAAACTGTTGCTTTTTCTATTTGTTTGCATAAATATGTGATTATTGTATGCAACACATGGTAAGTGATGCCTTAAGAGGCTGAGAAATAAAATTTCTGGGATTGGGGGAATTTATGCATTTTTGGGTAGCCTTTCAATTTCATTGGCATTTGTGCATATATTTTGTAACCCATAAGAATGTGCATCAAGCTAACTATTTACTTCATTTTTAATATGAAAATGCAATGATTTTGCTTTTTTGTGAAATTTTTAGATTTTTTTTTCTTTTTATTTGGCATTTCATAATGGCCAGGCAATAACTAAGCTAGCAAGAAACAGGACAATGTAACTATTTCCAGCTCCCAATGGCCTTGAAGGAAACTTGAATCTAAAGGTTTAATGTCCAAAATAGCTGGAAACAAAACATATCCACCATAAATGTTCAGCATCTATTAAGGAACAACCCCCTCTTCTCCTATAAAGAAAATTCTCCAACAGTGTGGAAGAAATTTGTACATAGAAACCGAATCTAAAAAATGCAAAAAATTGAAAATAATGGAAATAATTCACTGTCCTCACAAAGGGTTGTGAGACTTAATTAACATTCCCAAAATGCTTTGTGGATGTAAAGCACTACATAAGAGCTAAGTATTAGTATTTTATTATAATGGCATATTGAGCTCTTGTTCACATCTCTATGATCAGTTCATGTCTAACTCAAATTGAAAAGAAGAATGATATGTCAGTTTTTGTTGAATATTGAATAATCAGAAAGACCCTGCTTGGATATCCCTGACAAAATGGTTAGCTCTTGTTAAATAAAGAAAAAGTTCCCAGGGAGTGAAAGAGATCAAAACATCAAACAATAGTCAAATCCGTTAACAAACCAACACATTTCTTGCTAGCAAATTTCAAACTGCTCTTGTAAGCAGTTCTGTTAATGACAAAAGTACAAGCTAGAACATTATTTGAAACAAATGTTTAATCTTTTACTTTCCCAGGCACTCTTGGCCAGTAGGAACTCAATAAGTTACATAGATTCCAGTTTTATTACATGTGCATACAATGAAATAATTAACCCTTTAGTAACTTAGTTAACACATTGTATAAAGTACATTTTATTTCTAACATTTATTTCTAATTAATATTTCTTATTTAATTTGTTTCTATATTAGAAATATTTTCATAAAGGATGTAGCTAGTTAGTCAAATATACATCTATTGTGATAAGAATGATTCCCTGCCCCTACATAATACATATTAAGATAAAAATATTAATAATTTTAAAGGAATCTCATAATGTGAAGAAGAATATTGTTCTCTTCTTTGCTAATGCACTGAATTGCATTCAGTTCAGAAGATCTCATTTTTCATAGCATAGTAAAACACTTGCCACATATCCATTTTAGTGTGTTCAACGGCCTGGCTCATCCAGTGTTTTTAAATTACAGATATTAAGAAAAAGTTTTAAAATGCCTATTATTATGAATAGCATTTTCCTATTTATAGAAGTCAATGCATTCCCTGTTCTGGAAATTTCAGTTATGTAAAATTGGAAAAAAAGCAATGAAGTGATATAACTACAATGTTAATTTCAATTAATGACCTGTTCTGTAAAAGTTGAAATTTACTGATTAAGCTCTTTGCTTAATTAGCATGTGTATATGTGTATGTCAGGCTTGGAGAAGAGATCTATCAGATAATATAATAGCCATTGGTTCACATCTGAGACTATTGGGCACTGGCACATGTAGCAGTGCTACCCTGCCCCAGGAAAAGCACAATGCTTTCTAAGTTTTTAACAGTGCCCATTGAAACGACGTACCGAAAATAGTGCGTTCACAAATTTTTGGGTCAATAGGGGAAGGAGATCTAATAGGGAGGTCTATGGAGAACCAAATATGGTAAATATAGTGAAATCCCAACAACTTCAATGGGCAGGATGATGGAAGACGGACCAAGGGTGCATCTCTTGGAAGGACATCTTTGTGGTGTCTGACCTTGTGGCCCACAGAAGAAGTTGGAGGATGACTGAGCAAGAACTGGAAGGTCTGAATGTAAATTACCATCAGTAGGAAAAATATGCCCTTCACAGAAGTGGCCGCAAATTGTAAGAGCAGCTAAGTACCTCCACAGTCTATAGAGTCAAGGAGTAATGGTATTAACAAATTACCAAGGGTTGTGGGGATTGTGTACTACTGGAAATCTTTAAGCTTGGATGTTTTCTAAAATATCTGCTTTAGTTTAAAGAGTAAGTAATTCAGGGATCCTATGGCCTGTATTATGCAGGAGATCAGATGATCAGAATGGTCCCTTCTGGCCTTATCATCTTTGAATCTAGCATGTCTGTAATGTTGTTGTACCAATATAATAAAAACCAGCAGGATCTTATTAAGAGGGATAAGGCAAAGATGCCACATTTATTGTAAATACCATAACAAAACAAAAGACAACAGTAAACAATGTTGTTTTACTACTTATTTCTTATACACACTCACACATATTCATTCACACAATCATTCATTCAGGTTCTGTATAGATGTTATAGTTACCAGCCTAGATGTTGCTCATGCCAAGTTACTGGCCAGGTATCTTGGTCATGAGGATGGAGCCAAGTCTGTGTCAGATGCATCTGATGCTCCTGGAGGCTGGCAGCAGAACCATAGACTAACATCTATACAGAACCTGAATGAATGATTGTGTGTGTGTGTGTGTGTGTGTGTGTGTGTGTGTGTGTATAAGGAATAAGTAGTAAAACAATGTTGTTTGCTGTTGTCTTTTGTTTTGTTATGGTATTTACAATAAATGTGGCATCTTTGCCTTATCCCTCTTAATAAGATCCTGCTGGTTTTTATTATATTGGTACAACATTTTGGTGGAGAATAGCAAAAGGGGGATTATTTAGGGATATTAAAGAAGGTTTATATTAAACATGATTTATATGAGAAATGATTTATTGATTTATTGTTAATTAATACTTTATAACTTAAGGTTTATGTTAGAAGTAAATTTGTGATTCCCAACATTTAGCTTCTAACCTGCAAGCCACCAGCTGTGTCTGTGTAAAGCCTGCTCAAAGAGATACTTGGTATAGAACTTGTTAAGCTCAAAGAAATACTTTGTATAAAACTTGTTAAACATTAATTATCTCTAAGTAAGCCAAAACAGTAGCTGTTATAGTGTACAGATAGAGACCCCCACCCTCTGTAAGTTTTCATCTCACTTTATCTTTGCTTGTTAAAAGACAGGGAGTCTCACATAAATTGGTAACACCCCAAAAGGTAAAGAGACAGTGAAATAGATGTGATTAAGATAGAGAATGTATGTGGATGCATGCCTAGTTTAAACAATGAATGAATGGTTAGGGAGTCACCAGCCTGAAGAATTCAGTGTCGGCTGAAGAAGGTGTCAAGTGGGATCAATCAGATGACCCCCGGAGGGCAAACTGGAATCCACCCACCACACCTCAAAGGAAGGAAAAACAAAACATCTAATAACATGGAGCCAGCCACCTGCTGATTGATTTAGCAACAGCAAAATGAAGCAACTCTCATGAACTGACATAGGAATAAATTCCTATAAAACTGGACTCTAAAGACTGAGGACTTTGAGTCTATGGTTCTGCCGCCAGCCTCCAGGAGCATCAGATGCATCTGACACAGACTCGGCTCCATCCTCATGACCAAGATACCTGGCCAGTAACTTGGCATGAGCAACATCTAGGCTGGTAACTATAACATCTATACAGAACCTGAATGAATGATTGTGTGAATGAATATGTGTGTGTGTGTGTATAAGGAATAAGTAGTAAAACAATGTTGTTTTGTTATGGTATTTACAATAAATGTGGCATCTTTGCCTTATCCCTCTTAATAAGATCCTGCTGGTTTTTATTATATTGGTACAACAATGTCCATCTCAATCTCAGCAGTTGGTTCCTGAACACGTGTCTGTGCTGAGACAGAGCATCTGTGAGACTCAAAATGTAGTATGCTGTAGGATACGTGGTAACTTTAAACAACCTTAAGTTTACAGTTAAACAACTCTTTATAGCACAGTTAACAGATTTAGTTGCCATGAGAGATTGCACAGGAGCCCTGCTGACAGATGCTGAAATGGGGTTAGCTGAATCAGTGCCTCCCCTAATTGTCCCCGCTACACCATTCCCCATTCCAGTTTTGCTGCTCGTAACCCAAACAGTGAACAACTTGTTGCAGACCTTTTGTGCTGCCACAATGCTAGTAATCATTTACTGAAAAGAAATATTGTAAGTTACATCTTTTGGCGATGACAACGAAGTTTGACTGATCCTGGCTTCTCTTTCCATATTATCATTTAAGCCTTTGTAATAAAAATGATAACTTGAGGGGTTAAATTTCCTTTCCCCCTTCCTTTTTGCAAGAAACTCTGTGGCTAAATCCTGCAGCACATGCTCTGTTGTCCTATATATATAGCGGTCCTAATTATACAACGGTAGGAAACCTGCGGCCCGCAGGCCGCATGTGGGCTATCAGGGTAATTTGCTGGCAGGCCATGAGACAGTTTGTTTGCATTGACAGTCCGCAGGTATGGCCGCCTGCAGTTCCCAGTGGCCGCGGTTCATACAGGTTGCCCCCCACTGATATAGCACCAACCTCTTGAATTATTTAATGAAAAATTTCAAATGAAATAATAAACTAACCATTAAAATGAACCTGCATTATCTCATTACAATATTTGAGGAGGAAAAAGCCTGTTTGAAAGAACAATACATTTATTTTGGTTTACTTAGCTGACAAGGTTAATAAAATAAAATAAATAAAAAAATAAATAAATATGAGGAATAACAATTAAAGGAAATTCTTTCCATATTTCATTAACTTTTAACATTTACTCTTTCTTTCTTTCTTTCTTTCTTTCTTTCTTTCTTTCTTTCTTTCTTTCTTTCTTTCTTTCTTTCTTTTTCTTCCAAATTTCTCTGCAGCTTTCCCCCTTTCCGCCTGCCCCCTCCCTTCCTTTGGGAGATCAGAAATGTTACAATGAAGTTGGAATCTGAGAATCCCTAATGAAAGCAATAACTATCTCAGATGAGTCTTCATTTGCAGACAGCAAACATTTCTTTGCTATGCAGTCTGCTCTCTAATTTAGAATCTTTATTTGAAGTCTAGCTGAAAACTTTTGTATTCAAGCCATAAACGTTCTTGTTGTTCTTTCTCTGGAATCTTAATAAGTTAGAAAAGGTTAAAGTAGCCAAAGGGAGTGTTTATTTGTGTATGGATGTAGATGTCTGTTATCTCCATCTTTTGTTGAGAAGGTTTTAAAAAAAACACTAAAGAGAAATGACTGCATTGACCTGACATCAGGAGTGACAAAATAACGTGCTGACTGAAATGTTTAAAAGCCTTTTTCCAAATGCCCCCCACTGCTCCCGTCATGATTCTCATAAAACTGCAGAGAGAGAAACAACAGTTCTGAAAATTGCAAGAATAAGCTACAATATCTTAACATGCAGCTTTAAAATGTGAGAGCAAAGGCAGCAATAGGCAGTGTACAAAAACAGTGTGGCATAAGCACATTAGAGGAAAATCTTTGAGAAAATCTTTGTGAAATCCCCAAACTCAAAAGTCACCCAGAGGCTAATGAGTTTTAAGGGCCCATTTATCCTGCCATTTTTCTTCATTGATGCATCCTGGACCCTGATTTTTAATGTGTTTTGCTGAGCAAGAAGTGAAGCACTAGAGGACTGATTGTCTGTCCATCCAATCTTCTCTAATCTATGTCACCATCTAGCACAAACATAGGAATAGGAGCAAATATACTGGTAGTTACTGATTGTTAAAGGCCCCAGGGCCTATTATTCTGTTCCATGTGCAATAGCTATATTAAGAACCGTGTAATCTTAAGTGTAGCAGACAAAGGTATAACATGATTTAATGGCTGGAAGTTGAAGCTAGACAAAATCAGACTGGAAATAAGGTGCACATTTCTAACAGTGAGTGTAATTAACCATTCAAACAGTTTACCAAGGCTCATGGTGGATTCTCCATCATGGACAATTTTTAAATCAAGAGTGGAAGTTTTTCTAAAAGATCTGCTCTAGGAATTATTATTTGGAAGTTCTATGGCCTGTGTTATAAAGGAGGTCAGAATCACTGGTCCTTTCTGGCCTTGGTATCTATGAAATCACAGTGAGCCTGACTGACCTCCAAATGGAGAGTTGGAATGGGGTCCAACAAGAACGTTGCTAAAATGTTAACGACGCTGCAAGTCCCCAGCATCTTTCTTTGACAATAGGGCCTCATGCAAATCCAGCTGAAGCTTTCCCACTCACTTCAGTGAGCTTTGGATCAGGCACTTAAAGAGCAGGAAATGTATAAAATTATCTGTACAGTTAGAGCCTTTTATACAACATATCCCACCCATACATTTTTATACCTTTTCAAGGCTACATAGTTTGCTCATGGCGATCCGCACCACCCAATCAAAGCCGCTTACCTCCTTAATTATTGCATGCATTTTTACATGTAAACAAAGTCCACCTTTTCCACAGCTAAGAGCAAAAATACAAAACTCATAGTATCTGACACAATTCTCATGTGCATTGTGGCATGAATACATTGTGTATGGTTAATAGAATAAATGTGCGTGAGAGAGTGATTAAAAAATTAAACAAGTCTGGGACATGCAGTGGATTTCTCTACTCTAGGTTTTCCAATTCATCTTTTTTCTTAATTTTCTGCTGACACCCCATATTAGTCTTTTTCCAGTAATAAACTCAAAAGGTAAACATCAAACCTAAATGTCTATGTAAAATTAGTGGCTGGTCACCTGTTCAAAGCAGATACATTTTTTAGCATCTGTGAGTATAACAGCTACTGTTTATTAACTCCTCTACATGCCTAATAAATGTCATATTTCAACATAGATGCCTTGTCCATTCCTCCTAAATATTAAAATATCTCAAATCTTTATTTGGTAGCTTTAAGTGATAAAGGGTTATAATTATATCCTGCTTTGCAGTAACAGTCATTAGAAAGGATTTGTTTTCATTTGTATTCCTCCCACCCCACCATTGAAATAAGGCTATATACATTTCACAGAGGTACATGGTAGCCTGAAGAGTGAACAGTGCACCCAGTGGTTTTGAGATGCACTGTTTAGAAATGTGAGCAGTATTTAAGTTTGGGAGGTTTGCACTGTCTGTAAGCAGTGATTTCTAAAATATTGTAATTTTATCAGTGGAGCATTTGCTCTGGAAATCAAGGCAAAAGACAACTGTGTCACCTTATAAAAACACAATATTACCACAGAATTATTGATGAAGCTTCTGCTACTCTCTTTTCCCACAGGTCTACTTGTGAGTGGCCTACTTGCAGGAAAAAGTAGAGAGAGAGATTCAGAGGTGGAAAAGAACTGTATTATTATATCTTTATTTACAAGACCTTGTTTCCACTGATAAATTATGGTGGCTAGTAGAACAGTAGTTACAGCTTTCTCTTTGCCTCATGAACTAAGCAGCATCTTCCAGCTTGACCACTCCAGAAGTGGTTATATGGTTCTCAGCAAATCTGCACTGTACACAAAATTTGCAAAGCTGTCATCTGCAAAAGTCCCGCTCAAACAGAGCAGCTTGTAACAAGAAACAAAGCAAGTTTCTGGTCTAATTAGGGCTTCTGGGGAGCACAAAGGGGGGTTCTGGGGTATAACTATGAAACATATTTACTTCATGCCTTCCAAAGGATTTAAATGGACCTAAACTCATTTACAGAAGCAGAGGATCTGAGCTGCAGAGTGAGAATAAAATATATTGGTCTTTCAGATTTGGATCATATTGAGGACACAAAATACCGAGGGCTGTGTTGGTCAAAACAACATATCTGTACCATGGAGTAATGGAATTTCAGTCCTCCTCCCCTTAGAATTTTATTGCCCACTACCCCAAAAGCGCAAACCACTTTATTTAATTTCCTCTCTGCCTGTTCTGACAGTTGTTATTCTGTCCTGGGGGCTCTCCAAGCTGATGAAATGAATAATATAATACAGTATATTCCACAAAAAGATTTAATAACAATGATAAGGATTTCCAATTTATGTTTTGTCTATTCTGCTTTTGTTTATAAAATACAGAATCATTCCTTCATGCCCTTGAGTGTGTTTTCCTAAACAAGATTATGCAGGATGGGATTAAATGGATTCCTTCAATTCCAGGATAATTCCTTTCTGGACAAATTGTACATTCCTCTATAGACCTGAATCTGGAATAACCTCTTAAGTAATGAACCAGATCTTGAATCCTAATAACCTCCTTACTCAGGCATTAACCTCAATGGAAGATTTTGCTGAAGTAAAGACTGAATCTGGACTTCAGAATTTGGCCAATCCATTAAAGCATTTAGAAAGAATATGTTCACTGGAATTGAGGCATTAATGAAGAAATCCCCATGTAATAGTGCCTGCCTAATACACTGTGTTACTCATTCCCCATTAAAAATGTGGATCATTTTATTTAAAAGACAGCTTTTTAAACAACAATACTTATAAATTTTTATTATAGAAGCACAATTTCATTAAAGACCTACATTACCCTCCACTAAGGCAGCCAGCTCTTTAAGATACTTATGCTACATCTACCCACATATTAATTTTTCACATAACAAGAACATTTAGAAAGTGGCAATATTGACGATATATAAAGTGGATTTCCCGTCAGAGCACCAATACACATCCAAAAATTTACACTAGGAGTAATTTACACTGGGAGTATGTGGTTAGATGTAATCTAAAATATTTGTAGCTTCCCAAGTATCTTTCATAATTTTTTCTATCACTATTTGAACTGTAATGTAACATAAAATACAGTACAATTTACATAATAAGAAAATAAATTATAGAAATTAGCTCACATAATGGGGCAAAATTTTCCAAGCAACACTACGTAAACCTCTCACAGGACTTTTTTTTTTCTATTATTCAACCTAAATTTTCCTTTTCTTAATGCTTCAGAACTTCAGTGTATACTTCCACATATCACACTAAATTCTACATATTTTCACTACTTTCCTTGTAGTTACACTTTTTAAACAGTTGTGGGTTTACCATGTCCTCCCCCCTCATTTGTCTTTAGCTGCTAATTCCTTACCATTGTGAAGTCAAATTGTCCCACTCTCCATGATCAGATATGTGTGCGTGTATATCACTTGAGGAGTTTGTGCAGGAATTTTGATCTTATTTCAGAAATCACTCTTTTTAAAGGAACTTTTTATATTAAAAATATTTTCTGTGTGAAATGTTTTAAAAACAGGACCTATACTTCACCAGCACATTCAACACCCAAGGCTTGTCTTCACTACAGGGGTAAGTCGACTAAATTGCACTACTCCAGCTATGTGAATAACATAACTGGAGTTGATGTAGCTTAGGTTGACTTACCCCAGTGTCTTCACTGCACTGTGTCGACAGGAGACACTCTCTGGTCAACTTCCCTTACTCTTCTCAGAGAGCTGGAGTACCTGGGTTGAGCGGAGAACACTCTGCTGTTGATTTAACGGGTCTTCACTAGACCCACTAAATCGATCCCTGCTACATCGATTGCAGCAGCATTGATCTCCCCATAGTAAAGACCAGCTGCAAGTTTTGCTGCTCATTCCCAGGCTGTTTATTTACTCTTGTGCCTGATAATTACTTGTTTCTTGCAGGCAAAATGTTATAACAATTTTAGCCTCATTGTTCCAGAACAATGGAAATACAATTGGCAGAGTGTCCTTTAGCAGGGCCCAGAAATTTAGTAGTTTGGGGGAAGGGAATGGGAAGGTTTCTGTGGGAAGTGGCAGATTAGGGGCTCAATCCTGCATGATGCTGAGCATTCGAGCCCGGATCCAGCAAATCACTTTAAAAAGTGCCTAACTTTAAGCATGCTGGCTCAGGACCCAGAGCACACAACACCTTGCAAGGTCAAGTCCTAGTTAAATATGGGACTCTTTCAGTTGCCAGTGCTGCCAGTCTAGCAGCTTTCATGAGTAGTGGAGTAAAATGAAGAATGAACATAGATATACCTGCCAACATGTGACCATTAATATTGCTCATTGTGTAGACTGAGGACAGTATATGGCTCTTCACCAGTTAACACCCTCACAGTCACTCTGTAATTGAAGTAACTTAATGAGCATATGAAACACAGTTGGGATTTGAACATAAACCCCTGTGAGCTGCATCAGGAAGAATTTCTACATGATGGGCCTTCCCTATAGCCGCACCTATGGGATATGTGCTAAAATATTCTCAGTGGTAAGTCATAATTATATATATCACAAATAATTGAGTGATTATTGTAGCCTGTAATTATAACAGGTATATGAGCTTTCATTAATCCTTTGAGTTTTACACCTGGCTTTTTGTGTCTTGTGAAATTTCAGCAGAATGAAAGGTTGTATGGCATACATCCCTAAGGAAAATAGGGTTAACAAATATCTATAGGTCAGTAACAGGCTTAATTTACAAATCTATGAGGTACTGTGTCTATATCCAGAACTCGAAGGAAGACTATACCATCTAAGGCCAATATAGCATCTCCACTTAACTGTTTTTACCTTTGTCAGTTTATATCCTTCAAATCTATGCCAAAGATTTTAAACCCTGTTGAAATTTATTGGCTTTTATTGCAACCTCAGAATAGGCTAAGTACTTTCCAGAAATATATCAAAATGAATAGACATTCTTTTAGATAAATTAACATCAATCTTGAGCAATAAGCTGAAACTAACTATGTATGACTTTGGGCTAGCACTGTCTATCATTTACAGGCTTTAGACAAGACTGACAGGACTTTAGGAAAAGAACTGAATGTTCTCCACTAATTCTTAACTTGTAAAAACAATGTACATTAAATATCATCATCATATTTGAGGTTGATAAATGTTGTTTGTTAGTTATCTCTACTCTTTCCCCTGGTTGAATTAGCCATAGAGTTAGTTCTTAACATTCATTTTTTTCTGTGGTAGAAATTATTAGAGGAATGTTATAAGAAATGTTTACGCTATGGAAACGGAATATTATTTATTATTTTGTTTGATTTATGATATTATAAAATTATCTGCTCTGGACTCATTTGACATTATTTAAAATAGTAATGCAACCAAAACCAAAGCAGCAAAACACTCCTCAAGAGAAACTCCAGCAAAACTCCACCCCCAACTCAACCCAGTAAGGTATAGGTTGCCCACCAAAATTCTATCCTCAAGAAATTATCACTCCTTGTAGTCCCCGTTTTTTTTTTCAGATACCCAGGCAAAAAGATGGACCCTGCAGAATGTCCCAAAGGTCAGCAACCCCAGACTATTTTGAAACAATGAAATAAATGTGTTCCACAGATAAGAGCCCCCTCACAGAGAGCACTCTACCACCTGCTCCTCTTTGTTAAATCAAGAGGACTCCAATTCAAGTACCTCCACTGACTGCAACTGCAGCATGGGGAGGGAGGCAAATTTCAAGACATTTAAGACCTTATTTTCCACCTGGAAAGCAATAGGCAGCCAGTGCAGACCACAAAACTCTGGAATCACATGCTCCAAGTAAGATATAGTGCTTACCAAATGGCCCCTTCTAACACCATCTTAAATGTCTGGGTTAACTCAAGAATTCTTGTATTCTTAGAACTGTAACTTACTTTGCTTAGATCTGCTCCTTTCATGTACTTCCTTTGTCTTGGTAAAAGGAGAATCAGGAATAGAACCCATGTCTCCTGACTCCTCCTCCAGTGCCCTATGCTTTGGGACTAGTTAATCATAGTGGGAATTGAATATCCAGATCCCTGAGGCAACTTAGAAACTCTCAACATGTCAATAGAAAAACACTTTCTTCTCCCCCCAACTTATTTTCGGCATAAACAATATCTTACTAAAGTGGGTACAATGATCTCATTGTACCTAGCACCCTATTAGCAGTCCGCAAATAATAAATAACATTAAATAGGAGGAGCCAGCAGTAGATCCCTGCTCTGTGGCCAATGCAATCGTGATGCTGCATTTGTATCTGTGAAGTGTGAATGCTGCAACAGCATTTGCCCTGGCTGAGATCAATTTCTAAGAGAGGTAAGGCTGATGTATTGGAAGGATGTATATGGGGAACCTACCCAGGAAGTTCTGAAACCAAACATTCTGGGTCACCTTTGGAGGCTCACACTCATTTCCATGTCTCTTGGCCCAAGCTGCCGCCACCTCCTGGACCTGGCAGTAAGTATTGCCTCAATGGAGCCATGTCAAGGGAAACAGAGCAGATGCTGTTGTAATTTCCTCCAGCAGAGGGATCTTCACCTTTTCCCCTGTTGGGGTAGTCCCTCTAAGTGTTGGCCTGTGAGGGACAACAGTACAGGTATTCTTTAGCAGGAGTTAAAGTCACAGTGAAAGCAGAATGGAGCTCCACACACTCTTTCTGCCTCTGCTGAACAGTACTCCATCACAGTCCTCCCTCCTCCTTGACTGAGGAAGTGAGAGCTCCTTGTCCTCTTTCAGTCTGCTGTAACCCCTGGTCTTTAGCCTCCCGCATGGAAAGGTGGGCTGCCTCAGAATCGTGGTGCCCCTCCCTTGCTGTGGAATTTGCCCCTCAAAAGGGACATCTGCCCCTGCATTGTGGTAACACTCTGAATCCATATTACAGATGGTTAAACTCATTCACAAGCAGGTTAAATAAGTAACTTGCCCAGGATCAGAAAGGCAGGGTCAGGAATAAAACCCATTTCCATGACTGCCAGGCTATGGTTTAGTTATAGACTATGCTCCCTTCTTGAAAGAGAGAGTAAGTAACAAGTGCATCCAATCAGCCTGCTGAAAATACATAAGTGTTTTGCAGCATGAAGCCTTTCAATGAATTATAAATACATTAAAAGAATCAATTGATATGTTCACTGAAAAAGACAGAAAACAAATTGACATTTTCTGTTGCTATCTATAAATGCTACAGAATTATCAACAAACTCCTCTATTCCCCGCCACTGTAACAGCAGGAAATAGGATGATGAAATTACTGTTGTAAATATTAAACAGGAATATGTAAGTGCACAGGCTTCTGATTTCTGAGCACTTTACCCTACACAGCATATTAGTGTTTGTAGTTGTTTCCATCATGCCACATTTATCATGTTTGAGACTTGACTTTAAAAACTCCTCAGGTAGAAATCTGATTTGTTCTTTGTCGCCTGCACCTTACACTAACCTCTCATTATTTATAAAATACTATAGGGTCTCTCTTCAAAAACATTATTGATCTCTCATTAGAGTGTGCCAAGGCTTGATTCATGATCTGAGGCACAGAAGTCTCAAAATACTAGTAGGTGACCCCCCAAACACTGTCATTAATTTATCAGGTGTGCAAGGTGTCAAGTTAAAAGATCATCAGACAAAGAAAACTTATTGTGGATTTTAAAATTCTCCTTTTGTTGAATGTATTGCAACAGATTGTATCACAAATTGCCTTTTTTTCTTGTAGCTAAACAGAAACTAACATTAATGAGTGAATGACTCTCAAGATAAATTGGGATAAATACCCAAAAGTTTGGCTGATTGTTTGACGTTGATCCTAGCAGCCCAAACCTTTTAGTTCTGTAAAACAGTTCTTTCAAATCTCATAAGAGTAGGGGTTAGTTGTGAAATATCCAGTACTACTTGCTTCTGACAAAAAAAAAAAAAAAAGACCACAGTAACAGACTTATGGTGTTACGAAGCCCAGACGCACAAAGATGCATGAACATAAAAATGAGAGAAAAGTCAACTGTGACTTTACAAATTTCAAAAGAACAACAGTTTAGGCTTGGTTAGAATTTGAGGCATAAGTTATGAAGAGGGCGTTCTTGCTTTAGCTAACACAGCTCACCAACCTTTAAGTAAACTATGCATTTTGTGTTTTGGGGTCAGCTATTGCAATTGCGGCTGGTAGAAAAATGGAACTTTTGTTGATGGAGAAATGGATTTTTGACAAAATGAAGAAATTTTGTGGAAGGTATCTGGTCTTCTCCAAAACTTCTGACCAAAAAAATGAAAAGAAGACCAATCAAAATGTTCTTGGTTTTTTGGCAATTTTTTGCTGCAAAATGTTTGGTTTTTCAATGAAAAGTTGAAATTTTACATGGGAAAATAACCCCCCATTTTCTAACCAGCCCTAATTGCAAGAGTGTGTGTCCTTGTTGGAAAATTATGAATGTAAGGCTGTGGAGGGAGATAGTAATGCAACATAATCACCATAATGATTTATCATGTTTATTATGGTAGTGACTAGGGGCTAACTGAGAATAGGATCCCATATGCTAGGTGCTGTACACATATAAAATAAGATACAGTCCCTGCCCTAAAGAGATTACAATATAATTAGACAAAACAGATGAAGGGTTGGGGAAGGGGATAGAATATATAAGCAGAATGAATAATACAATGTTGGCAAATATAATAGTATGATTTTTTGGTTTTGTTTGCCCTTTCATCGGGGGTCATGTTAGGAGAAAATTAGTTAGATGAAAAGACAAACAAAGGGAAGGGGCTAGAGACAGTGAGGGAGGGGAGGGCGGGGTTGGAACAAACAGCCAATCAGCACAGGGGAAACTGCGATAACTGCAAAAAAAAAACAGCCTGATATCAAAATCTCTTGGTCCCTGCTTAAACTGCTTTTTGCAGCTGCTGTGCCAGCGTGAGTCTCTGGCTAACTCTACCTGCAGTTTCTTTCCCAAAGGCCTCATAGCTGGATGGAGAGTGGAAAATGGGGAGGGAGGATTGCATGGGTTCTGGTTCACCCAGAGGATGGTCTCCTCTACACAGTCCTGGGTCTAGAGAGGGTGCTGGGGAATGGGAGGAGAAGCCCCTATTGAGCCTCACTTTACCCTGTTCCCATCATGGTGCAGCAGTACCATGCTTTCACCATGTTTCAGCTATTAAAATTAAGTTACATGATCCTACTCAGCCCCTGAGACAGGAAGGGAATTGTTTTGTGTCACAAAACCCAGCCCTTCTCTCCTGCCATTTAATGGGGAAGTGTGACTAACAAAATAGAAACGTGTATCTTTTGAAAGTAAGGAGGGTCCTTACTGTGAAAAGTGCCACTTGCTTCCTTAGCCACACCCACATAATGGAGAGGGAGCTTGGTTTATTCATGCTTCCCTGATTTTACCTCCTCCAATATTCACTTTGTCAATCCCCATTTCTGGCTTTTACTCTCTGTGCTTTGCTGAAACCGCTTTCCTTGAAGTTCTTAATAATGGCATTCTGTTCAAGAGTAATGATTTCTTTTCGAACTTCATTCTCTTGATCTCTCTTCTGCTTTTGAAACTGTTAATCACTTCTCCCCTCATCCATGCTCTCTCTCCTTCAAGAAGGTTTTGCCTTACCTTGCTGACTGCTTCATCAGAGTGTCTTTTGCATTCACTTAGAGCTACTCACAGTACTGCCAAGTCAACACATTCAAAAATGAGTGAGGCCCCCAGAATCATGAAACTGGCTTAAAAGAATCATGATTGGGGTTTGGTTTATTTGCTGTCTGATCTTGGAGCCTTTACAGTACAGTTGTCAAGCCTTGCTGTGCAACCAGGAGGGCTAGAAAGTAAATTTTAAAACGAAACCTGAGATTATCAGATACTCACAAGAGTCCAGGAGCTGGGGACTTAAGAAAAAATTCAGATATCACAAGAGGTATGATTGGCAACACATTTTCATTTTGAGGATAAGGCACAGTACCCCATCTCTAAGTGTAAGTCTCTTATAAGCTGCTACACTTTTCCCTACCTCTCCCATGTTTTGTCCAAATTTTCTGTCCTCTAATCTCTCAGCCTTGTGGATTCTTTTGTGCCTTCCCTTATGCTTGCAGCATACTCCTAACTAGAGATCACTAAGACCCTTCTAGTCATGAACTTACCCCCCAAAATTCACTTGTTCCATACAGCATTCCTGCTATAAAGCCAACACTGTACTCTGTTTGTTCTGTGTTGTAGTGAATCATGATGACAATATACTACACGCTCTTTAGTATTGGGACATTGTTATTTGTTCTATAGATTTTCCCTTTGCGTAACATCATGTATCTTTATTAAGCTGTATAAAAACTAAATAATACCTAAATAATTAATTGTAATAATATCTTTGCTAGTCCCATACTAAATTTGTTAGCACTGTTAGCACAAAGAAGTAGCCTAGTAGTTGGCACTCACATTTAGGCAACACAAGGCTGGAAAAATCCTAGGTTTTGCACATTATGATTCAGGAACATTATCATTCTGTTGTGCTTTTCAACTTTTTTCTTGACTGATAAAGTCATGGAAGTTTCTCGTTGAGTTACACAACTGAACATGTCTGGCAAAGCATTCTATCTCACTTAAGACCTTCAAAAATTGTGTTTCGTTAATCTGACCTTGATTCTAGTCAGTTTTAATAAAACCATATGTTAAATATCAGAGGTAGGATAGTCTCTGTGTGTATGTACTATAAGTAGAGTTGGTAGCTCTTCCTATCGTTAAGTTTGCCTAACACTTTCTATTATAAGATCCTGTTTACAGTTATTTATAACTATGCTAAACTTTAACCATTCAGATAGAAATTGTTTATGTTTGGAAACTGTCTCAGGACGATTTTTTTAAAATGTTTTGTGTAAAATGGTTCTACCTTTTCCAAGGACAATATTAGGAACACACATGTTTTCTCCATGCTAAAAAATTCCATTGAGAAGCATCTCCATGCTTTGGAGCAGGGACATGAAATTTGACAGCGGTGTTGTTTTAGTGTCAAGGATACCTTTTGCTTGTCCCTATCAAAAAACACCCAATTTTGGTCAAGTTGCAAACCTTTGAAAAATCACAGTTCACACATGAAATTTGTCAGAGTTTGGCAGCTAAACTCTCTGAAGAGTCCATATGTACTGAATATGTTCCATTCACACACAGCTCCTACAAGCTGACTGGACTGAGCATGTACCAGCATCTGGGCATGACCTGCTCCTCTTGGCTGCTGGGAACCTCCATGGTGTCAGGTGCCAAAACTGAGAGCAGGGAACAGGGGTGGCTCTAGCCATTTCGCCATCCCAAGCACGGTGGCACACCACGGGGGGCGCTCTGCCGGTCGCCGGTCCCGTGGCTCCGGTGGAGCTCCCGCAGGCGTGCCTGTGGATGCTCCACCAGAGCTGCGGGACCAGTGGACCCTCCGCTGACACGCCTGTGGGAGGTCCACTGGAGCCGCCTGCCGCCCTCCCGGCGACCAGCAGAGCGCCCCCCACGGCGTGCCGCCCCAAGCACGCGCTTGGCGTGCTGGGGCCTGGAGCCGCCCCTGGCAGGGAAGCTATCTCTCCTTTGCTCTTGTGGCTGCTGCTGGTGTCCAGGTATCACAGAGGAAGCAGCCTGACCTGAAGGCAGAGGACTGAGGCATGGGGAGAGGGATGTCATCAGTTACTCCATTAGTTCAGGTGGTAGTGGTCTCTTCTGTGCGTCTAAGGGTTCCAACCTTTTTGATGACCCATGTGGCTGTTAATATGTTGCCACATGATGGAATTCTATTTACTAAGTTTTAAATCTATGTTAGAAGTACATTAAGTCAAGCATTCAAAGGTTAGGAAATTCCAGAATTAATGTTGCAGGTATGTCATATATCATTGCCTTGTGTGTATATATTATGATACAGCCTTTAATGACAAGATCACATGCTGATTTTTTTTCCCCCATGGAAACCCTGCCTCATTCTGTGTAAAAAATGTACATGCCCGGGTAACTGTGCACTGAATGAGGCTGTCCCATTTGCTGCAGAATTTGAAGGTGTATACTGAATGAGGCAGGGGGTTGTAGGAACAAAATCATTGGTGTTGTGGTTAAGGAGGTTGAATGCTATCCTGGAGAAGTGGATTGTATTCCTGCCTCAGCTATAAAGTTCCAATTTGATGACAGCAAGTCACTTAAACCAAACTTTTCACAAGTGGACATTAATTGTGTTTTCCTCATTTTCTCAGTGTCCAACATGAGAGAGTTTTCACCAGTTTTGTGTAAATGCTGAACTGTGCTTTGAACATGCACTGTGCTAGCTGATGCTAAGTATTCTGAAAAGATCAGGGCCTAGTTGTCCAAAGTTGGGCACCTAAAATTAGTGGACACTTTTCATCTTACTCCTTCTGTGTAATTACTCCCCTCTCTGTAAAAAAAAGGGAGAACACCCCTCCTCTCGCAGGGTTGTGGTAAAGCTGAATTCATCAATGCCTGTGAAACATGCAGATACTATGATGATGAGTATCATAGAAGAGCTCAAGAGGAAATTAATGACTTCATATTCAGTGGAGAGTTTGGATAGTGTGCAGTCACTCAGGCATAGGGCCATACAATGAAAGAGGAGGATAAAAAGAAATACTGAATAGCTGCTCATTCAATGAGAGCCATCCATCCTGTGCACTGAATGAGGCAGGGGGTCTTGTTGAAAAACTAGCATGTGATCATGCAATGAAAAGCTGTATCACAATACATACTCTCAGTGGGGCTGAATTAAGGCTGCACAGGAAGCCTTAATTATGGCATATCCTAATTTTTGAGTTCTTGACTTAGCAACCTTAGCATATCTTTGTGTGTAACACATATATGATATACATGCACTGTATATCTTTAGGAAATTATGGTATGAGAACTGAATATTAGAAATACAGCTGACTCTTTTATATTAGCTATGTAAAATGAACTATGCACAGCAATGGACAATTATTTCCTATTAATTTGGAAAGCTACAGTTTCCCTGTTAGGGATTATTTTGAATAATTTAAATTAAAAATTGGCTATGCAGGTTAAGAAGTCTCATAAGGAATTTTCGCAGTAGCAACTGTATAGGAAACATTTTCTGCTTAAATCAACAACTAGTACAATAGGGTCAGAACATTTTAGAGTATATTGCATTCTAAAACAGAAGAGATGTCTAGTATATTTTGCTTTTAGAATACTTCCCTTAGCCTCTTTCTTGTTAATTTATTTTCTGGTTTGGCTTGCTGTTTCTACTGAGGAGAGGTCTTGTTCTTATACACAGATTAAACAATACAATAACATCTACAATACAATGCATGATATGATTAAGTTCCATGAAACCCATTTTATATTGCAGTCCTGTCATTTTTTAAAAATAAATCCAGTGTTTAATCCTATTTTGCCCTCACAGAAAGAAATTCTATTGAAAGTCACAAATGGGTGAACAGTGCTGCATTTCATATTGACCTACTTTCCTACTAACATTAGTATGGTCACACATTCTACCTGTCCTTTATAAGCTGATGTGAAGCCCATTGAAGCCAATGGGGGCTATTATTCTATTGGGCTTTGGATAAGACCCCTCTTTGGTGATAATTTAAACAACAATTGTATTTGTAATTAATGAAGACAGTAATAGCTTTATCCAAAGGGTCATTTGAATAAAAATGGTAACTCTATAATTAACTTTAATGAGTTTAGGAGCCAGTCCAATGTGTATATGTTTTAAAGGCCATAGATATCCACACCTTGTAAGGAAAGAGAAAGATGGGCTTTAGCATATGCAGATGTGATATTTTTTGGTGTCTGTGCGGGGTTGCTTTGCTGGCTTCCAGTACTATCATTTTAAAAGACAAGTCCAGAAGGAGGTGAGGGGAAGCTAATGACTCATTTCTCATCCTGGGTAATCTAACAGACATTGAACCTGTTTGGGACATCTTTTGTAGCAGTGTTCTGGAGATAAGACAGTCACTTAGTATCTGTACTCTTAATTTCAGTGGACCTATATCCCCATTGTAGCTGCTGCTGTTTAGGTTAATTTTTACTTGTCGGAGGTGAAATCCAGGTCCCATTGAAATCAATGGTGTTTTGCCATTGACATCACTGCCACTGCTAGGATTTTACTCTAGATTGTTCTCAGTATTCTTCTTATAAGAGCCTTAGCTTTAAGAAAATGTTCTTTGCAAATACAATTTGTAGCCAGATCCAAAATATTTTGTGATCATCTATGCAATACTATACAATTGGATTATCTTCTCTCTTTCTAACTTCATTTTTGACTTTGCAATAAACTACTGGATAGGATTAAATTGGCAACAGTTGTTATTAATTCTTTCTTTTAAATCCCCTGCCATCATCTCTTACCCCCTTTAATAAAAGCTGCAGTACTTGAATGGTAAATATTGTGTCAAAATCTCATATTGGAAATGAATTTCCTTCAGGCAAATAACAAAAGTAAGATGATATTTTGCAACATCATATATTAAAATAAACATGCTGCCAGTGAGAATGGACACATTTCCTTGGAAGTAGTTCCAAGGAGTCTGCTGCAGAAGTTTTAATTTGATTAAAAAGTATGTGCTTTGGTATACCTCACATTTACCTATCCCTACAAACATTGAAAGTTTGTGCATATTGGGATAAGTGAAGGGAGATATCTTCTGCCTCTGTAGGTTTCAGTAATTTAAAATTTTATTTTCAAAATGGAGCCCATTGATTGCATAATCATTTGGAAGGATCATATGCAAGAACTGGCATACACTGAAAAAACCAGATAAACAATAGCGTAGAGAAAGAGAAACCTGTAGGAGAGAAGCAGGAGAAAAGAACTGTTAGCAGCAGCTTCCCAAGAAGGAATGAAGAGAAAATGCATGTGGGAAAATGTGTGAGAGACAGAAATGACTTTTGAAGTGACAAAGCAGTTTTACCACAGAGACCTTTTTGCTTAATTCAGTAAAATGGTGCTACATCACTGCAAAGGAGGATCAAACCCTCTGACTTAACCTATATCCTCTGTAATACAATCTTGTGCCAATGTCATGTTGTGTTATAGAAAAGACTACACAGAATGGTGACTATGAAAATTCCCTCTTCCTGTAGAAGCCACTTTCTTTGGCATGCCATCCTGTGCTTTTACCTTGTCAGCTCTCACAATATAAGCATCAGGCTTAGTGAGGCAATCAGGGTCAAGACACCCTGGGGAGAATAGGTTTAAATCCCTTAAATGAGCAGTTGAACAAACTGATTGCATACTATAATATTGTGCTATAAAAGTATCCCGAGTAAGGTCTTTTATGAAAGCTTTTAATGTTCTGAACTTGATAATCATTATGAGATATTGTATACATATTGTGGTTATGAATCTATGTATACGGAAAACTATGTTAAAACCCTGTCCTACAACTTGAATTACACCTCACAGCAGGAAGGGGCACCTCCCAAGCAAGCTGGCTACATGAAACCAGCTTGCAGTACCCATCCACTGTCCAGCCCATGAAAAGACAATGATGGACCATTAGAGTTAAGGGGAAGACGTTCAGACATCCCTAGGTTATCGAATCGAAAGGGAATTCCCCCCACTATGTATAACCATGAGTCACCATGCGGAGGTGAGGGTGGGGAGAAGGAAGTCTTTTAAAAAGGAGGCTTGGAAAAACTGAGGGTTTTCACCGTCCAGAACTGGAGAGCCTCTATGTTGGAAGCTGGCCCTAAATGCTGGATCTGCCCTATAGCTAGGCAACAGGTAACTTGTATTTGAAAAGGGGTTTTGTCTAATATGGAAGCATAAAGCCTGCGGTTGTGTATGTGCTCTTCCTTACTGTTTCACATTTCAAGCTGTGATTTTTCTATTAAATAAGCTGTGTTTATATTTACCCCAAGCAGGATTCTGTTGTGCAAACTGTGTGGAGTATGTGTGCCAAAGTGAACTGATAGCTGAGGAGCTGGTTTCACTCCTTCAGGGGTGATGAACCCAAGGGGAACGGTCTGAATGTCTGGCAATTAAAAACTCAGGGTGTACAGATTTGGAGAAACTTGGGACTGCAGGGGTAACTATGCTGGTGAGAGCTAGGATGAGACCTTGTGCTTGTGGGCAGGCTTCTGGTGTCAGGGATCTGAACCAAAGCTGCACAGCACCCTGAAGTAACAAGGCAGGGGGTGACAGAACCCCTTCCCAGTCTAATTGGTCTCCAAAACGTCTCACTTAGGAAGGAGATCTCAGAGCTAATGCAAGTAACTGCAGCGTCACCAGTGTCAATAGTGGTGATGCTGATGGTTCAGTCAGTGGCACTTCTCTCACTGAGTCCGAACCAATATCTGGTGTTGGAGAGAGTGCTGATGTAGGTTCTCCCTTTCAGATAAGATCTGAAACTGAAAACCTGACCAGCTGTGGTCACCAAAAAATCCTTATAATTTTTTCCTAAACTAAATCAAATTGGGAGTTCTGCATTGTTAAGGTTTCAATTGGATAATAACTATAGGTGGTGTAGATAATGATGCCTATATTTAAGGTTGCTGGACACTTACAATAGTGAGACATTATTGTCAGTTGCTCATAGTCTTGCCAAATTTTAATTGTTCAGACTGAAATTTTCCATGCTGGGTGTCTACTTCAGGCTGAATTTTTTTGAAAATTTCAGGAAAAATATGTTCAGCAATATCTGAGAATTAGATTAGGAACATATATAGTTTTGCACATGTATATGAAACTAAGCAAAAGTAATAAATTAATGCTTTGCCTTTCCACCCCTGCAGACTCAGGCCACAGCACAAGCTGTATAGCATCATTGACATACAGGTGGAAGACAGCAGTTAGATGGACTACATGACTTCATAAAACTGTACATCATGGGGTGGGGGGTGGGGAAGGAGATGGAGAAACTGTGACCCATGACACCAAGGAAAACCATATCTCCACCTTGTGAGGAGACCCGAATCTCCTATCCTACACTTTGTCCTGTTGTTTACCTCAGCGCAAAGTGGATGTAAAATGCTACCATTGTGATCTGGTAACATTTTGCATTTACATATTAATGTAAGAGGATATTTTTATCATGTATTTGTACTCTGAGAATAGGCCTCTGTGTTAATTTTGGCATGTTAGTACCAAAACAACTTGGTTTGGCCTCCTCATCTGGGGCCTAATCCAAAATTCATCGAAGTTAATAGAAAGGCTGCCATTCAGTTCAGTGAGCTTTGGGTCAGCCCCTCGTGACAGCTCCTACTGACAGTGTATATAGCCTCACACAGTAAATCCTATGCTCCTGGGAAAATACTGAATGTCTCTATCTATCCACAGTGATTCTTTCCCCCCCGCCATTGTAAACTGCATTTAATCTCTCTCTTCAATATATTGTAGCAATGACTCAGCAGAAAAAGAATAATTTCAGCAGCAAGGCTTTTTCCTCAAGAAATAAGGTTATTATAATCAGAAAGTATAGTAAACTGTAATGCAATAGAAAACCTCCCCAATCCTCCCAAACATTCTCTCCCTCTCCATCCATCCTACACTTTGTTTCCTAAGCAGTGGCTCTGATAGCCATTCCCCACAACATTTGTGCAAGGTGAGAGGTAAGCAGAGCAGGAGTTAACCCCTTGCTGATAGTGGACCAGGGAGTTCCTTGTACTCCCTGCCTCATTCCTCTCTCTCTCACACACACACGCCCACTCTCAAAAATTCAATAAACACTAGATTTTAAAAAAGTCATTTCCTGTATATCAAAGTGAATTTTGCAATTGAGCAATCTAAACTTTGTTATAGAAATAGGTTTGTTAAAAGAAGACCCTTATCTGCTCACAAATGCATGCATTTAACAGGTTTCCATTGTACTTCAGAAATAGTTTTATAATCCTTTCAATTACTGGTGAGATTGTTCAAGAATCCTTGAGAGATTCTTTGGAAATACCTATACTGGAGAAATATTTTATCTATGTTATAACATACTATTTAAATCCTTCACGAGTCTGGACATAATTCTTTACAAATAACTATCAAATACTTTCAATTTCCTTTTGCACAGTTACAAAATCTCTTTGGAACACAAAGGTTATTTTTCAGAATTTTTTTTTTTCAGTTGCCAAGACTGTGAATCTTAAAAATGTATTGCTTGGCAAAGATTTTCATATCTTTTCAAAATATTTTGAAATGATTCAAAAAACACAAACACAGCTGCTAACATGTCATAAAAATTTATATGAACCTGAGGTATGTAAATACCATCATTCACTTGGTACAAGGTTTCCTCCTCCTCTCTCCATCTGCGAGTTCCACAATAAGGCACATCAGGAGAAAGCTCCAGCACCAATTTTTAAAATCTCAATAGCAGAATAGACAGCAGCCCTAGATTACTTGATCTTATAGCTTGTGGATTGAGATATAGTCTGCAAACCAGAAATACAGGGAGAGAAAAGTCTGTATTTAGGTTAAATGTTGTAAGCAGAATTCTGAAGTCTGTGTAGTAAGAACTAGTCACAAGAGACAAGTGAACCAGTTCCAATCAATGGGACCTTCTCTCCCCATGCCCCATACTCCCAACCCAATGCCCATTTCTAGAACCAAGCCTGGACCACGTATTATGAT
Source organism: Mauremys reevesii (assembly GCF_016161935.1). Taxonomy (NCBI): domain Eukaryota; kingdom Metazoa; phylum Chordata; order Testudines; family Geoemydidae; genus Mauremys; species Mauremys reevesii. The sequence goes on from NC_052631.1 coordinate 71,610,993, forward strand.
TCTAAATTGTTCATTTAATTGTTATCCCCACTTCCGTTTTCTGGCTAGCATCAGAATAGAAAGTACCAGAAATCTCATATTTGTGATATTAAAACAGCAAAAATTTTGGAGACTCAAGAAGCCAACATGATCACAAACATTACAGATGGAAAAGATTATCCGCTTATCTGGCCCATCTCCTTGAGAGTGCAAAATTGTTGAGGGCATCACCCAATCTAGTTTCTAGAAATGCTCAGATTATTTGGATAATCTTTAAAAGTTCGGATGCTTCTTCCTACTGACCTCAAAGTCTAGTCCTTGTGATGCTCCTACATCATTATTGCTATCAACTGTACAGACTCTGTAAATATTGGGACACTGGATAGCAATATCTATATTAAAGTCGCCTAACACTTACCTTGTAATAATCCCTTGTTTTCAGGTATTTATAACTTTGCTACACTGTAACTGTACACTGAAATTTTCCATTCTTGGTCCCTGCGTCAGGTTTGTGTGTATGTGAAAGTTTCAGCAAAAATAGTGGAACTATATTTGAGAAGGAGATTAGTGAGAAATCGGTAGTTTTGCAATGCTAACAAAATACTAGTTGTACTATTTTCAAATCTAATCTACAAGTATTGTTTTAGTAATGACATCATGTACAAGCCTTGTTATATCACAGCTGCATAATGTATCCATGTGACACATTTAATGTATTCTTCTCTATTTTGTCACTGATGCTCCTTAATTTTCTGAACATTCTATCTTCACTGTGCATAATCCAGAGCCTCACTGAAACATACTGCTTTGATTTGTGGGAAGGTGCACTGGGATGGGAGCCATGAGACCAGGATCTCTAATCTCATCTCTTTTACCAGATGGTGTTAATTACTCTATGCACTTCATAATCCTTATAACTGAATAAGGCATCATACTGCTGCCCTAGGAGATAAGCAAATATCAGCCCTCCACCGTTTACTGAAATAACAGACATTGCACAAGGCCACCGTTGGCAGAATTGTAGATGGCATCCAGGTCTCTCTAGCAAACTCTTGTCTCAGCCACTTCACCATATTGCTAGAATCCGGGAAAGAAGGAAGGCAGTGAAGCGGAGAGTGCTGTTCTCTTGGGTTTCATCCCCTCTTCGCCAGTGAAATCCTGCTCAATGTAAGCCACATTTGAGGGGCTTCTGTAGAATCTGGGGACGTGGAGGAAGATACTACAAAGGCAGGAGTTTCTGTCTGTGCTCCAGCCACCTGGCTTTTCAAAGGTTTTGTCTCCTTTTGAGAGGACCATTTGGTTTTGTGTCCTGTTGCTAACAAACTGATGCATATGTCTGGTCCTTTAAACTGGGGTACTTGTGAGGTAAAGTTACCCAATAGCATTATTTTTAGAGTATAAAGGAATTTCTTCTACTTCTGTAATACTTCATATATTAATAACACTGTACCTCCCTTTAGAAACCACAAGTATTCCATGAGAAAGTCCCTTCTTTTGAATCTGCAGCAGTCTTTAGGAGTAAGTAGGATTAAGAAAAACAAAAAACATTACCCATTCTGATCTCAGTGAGTACACTGGTTTAAACCCAGAGTAATGCCACTGATTTGAAAGAATTATAGCAATGGAATTGAGATCAGAATCTGGCCCACTGTTTTGCCTACATGCCTTGAACTGACACAAAGACCTTTAAAAACAAAGAAGGTTCCTAAGAAAAGAGACTTGTTCCAACTCTGATCGCAGTGACTTGTTTTAGAACCAATATATTTTCAGCAATGACTTGCTTGATATGTAGTAATATCACCTGACATGTGTTTGTTCCCCCTATCTGTTTGTATACTATAGGAGAGGAAGGGGCAGAAATTAAGAATGAATGCTGATCATCTTCTCCCTGAGTTTCTATTGTTCTATAAACACAGGCTGCAGATTCAGCCCATTCTAACAAGTGTGAGCACTTCAGATTCTAATTGCACTGAAGGAAATTAAAGAAAAGATAAATAGCTTTTACTTAGAGTTGTGTTTCACATTAAACATTTATATTAGGAGTGGGGCCTGCAGAGAGCAGCATTGGCATAACACTGAAAAAGGTCACAGGGTCCAAATTCATTTAAAAGGAGTCTGCAGTAAAAAAAAAAAATTAAAAAACACACACACACTAGCAAATCTGCATTGGCAAACTACAAAAATAACCCAGGATGCTTCTTGTGCTTACTCTGTGTTTTCTCCCTCTAATAGCAAAAATTCTGGCATGTAGCTGAAAACCATATCTACTGGTAAACACATAGGGCCATATTGTGCCATTGGTCTGGGGAGCTGTGTTTTAAAAATCAATGGTTTAGAACTTACCCAAATACAAGTGCAATATCTAGGAAGCCAAAACAACATTGATATTTTTCATGCTTCTTCCAAATGTTGCACCTTTACTGAGATTTTCTAACTGTCCAAAAATTTAAAAAGAAGTGTTGGTCTACCTTAACTATAGCCATTGCTACCTGTGCTATCTATAATAATAATAAAAAAATCACCCAAGTGGAACTCTATGCTTATATAGAATCCCATTGAAGAAAATGGGGCTCTATGAGGATGCTAGGGTCTGACAATGTTTATCCAGCTGCAGGATAGAAGACCCAGATTGGATGCCAGGGAAAACAGTGAAAGTAGCTCCAAAAGTAGTCCAAATAAAAGGCCTGCAAAATTGGGGGATTCTGGCTTTACATGAATGCCAATAAATACCCCTATATGGCCACTTTTAGCTTTAAAACATTGTTTAAAAACTTAGTCATTTTAGATTTACCAGTCAGAATACTATTAGCAAATTATTTTTACCTGAGACCTCAAAATCTAGAACTTTGAGGAGAATATGTGGCAACAATATTCTTAATCATGCACAACTTCAATTATCCATAGTCCATATAATCTTTCTGAACCTCAATGTCCTCTCCATAAAATGGGATAATAATTCTTATCTATAAGACAGGATGTCAAGAAACTTCATTTATTAATATTTTTAAAGAGCTTTGAGATCCGTGGATGAAATTGGCTGTAGAACTGCAGAGCTCTGTTACTGCATCTTAGTAAGCTATGGTGTAGAGATACTGTGGTCTAACGGATCGAGCAGTGGGTGGGGACTCAGAAGGCCTGTCTATCTTAGCTGTGTTATTGGGTGAGCACTTGGCTCACTATGCTTTTGTTTCCCTACACACCTTTTTTTTTTTTTGCCTATTAATTTGTAAGCATTTTGGAGTGAGGACTATCTCAGGGTGTGTTTTGTACAGCACCGTGCACTAGGGCTTCCTGATCTCAGTTGGAATGGCTATAACACACATTATAATAATAATGAGGAATGTCTTTAAAAGGATTTCCATTGGGCTAACGAAAGGCTTATAATGAACATTAAGAATTGCTTTCTACTATGAAAAATCATTTTTGTTCATAGTTATAGTCTAAAACTGGGTGTATTAGGAAATCACATTCTAAAGATTCACTTATAGAGACCCTGAAATAGAACTTTAAGTAATTTTTAAGTAATGCAATGAACTGACATGGGAGAGCATTTTTGCAAAAAGTGATTTACTGCCAAAATATTATTCCTAGTGTTGATCTGTATAGCTGATTTATGAACAAGTGCTTTTAAATATGTGATTTACATTCCAAGTTTCTGATTTATAGAACATGTGGCAGACTTATAAGACAAGTGACTGATTTATTATAGTGAAGCTATTCACGCCGCTCTAGTTAAGGTTGTGTCAGCATTTCCATTATAAACTCTTAATTTCAGGGATTTATAACTTGCCAGTAAAAATTCACTCTAAACTGAAACTTCTTTCCTCAGAATTGTCTGTCCATTTTTAAACTAGAGGCCTGAGGAAGGAGAAAGCAGCATGATTTATGTAGAGATCTGTATGTTTACCTGAGATTTAAGGACCTGTTTTTGGTGTGTTTCTTGTCCAATTTTGGGGACATAGAGGATGGTTCTCAACAATACTATATACATTTACTACATTAACCGCATAGGGGTCCAGGGACCAGCTGAAACAAAATCCACCTAATCAGCCAACTTGTAGGCTGCTGTGGCAAGATTCTCTGATTCTTAGGGGTATATGGGTCCAGTGCTGGAATGGAGTGGAGAAGGGGTTGAGGTTTGGTTCAGCAACCCTGGCAACTCTAGGCCTCAGCTTGTGCTGTTGGTGCAGAATCACTGGGGTACTTGACTGTCCCAGCCACACTCCTCATTGGGACCCTATTCAGCCTGCCCCTGATCTGCTCTGTGCCAACCTGTAACTCCCCCTTTGCCAGGACAGCTCCTTCGGAGGGAGCACAGTGCTGGTGGCACAAGCACAATAGTATTCACCCAGAGCATAGGTGCTGAATTCCTCTCTACCCAGTGGGTGCTTGACCCTTCTCTGCACTGGGCCCACCCCCACTCCACCCCACCCCTTCCTCCAAGCCCCCACTCCATCCTGCCTCTGCCTGCCCCCACCCTGTCTTTTCCTACCCCTCCCACAAGCGTGTGCCCAATCCCTGTTCCTCTCCCTCCCTCCCAGCTCCTCCTGCATGCTGCAGAACAACAGCTGTTTCGCAGTGTGCAGGAGGTGCTGGGAGGGAAAGGGAGGAGTTGATTAGTGGGGTTGCCCGGGGGGGCGGGAGGTGCTGGGGGAAGGGGAGAGCTGGCTGCTGATGGGTGCTAAGCACCCGCTAATTTTTTTCCCTGAGTGCTCCAGCCCTGGAGCACTTATGGAGTCAGCACTCATGGAGGATCCTTTATCCTGCCCTATCACTCTCTTGTGCCAGCTGCAGGAGGAGGACATGAAGCCACTGAGAATCTGGCTCTGGTGTTTCTGTTAAAGGGATTTGTATTTGGCTTAATTTTTTTTACCCACCAGCAAAGCTCTGTTTCTGGTATTTAAAACATGATATTTGGAATTTAGCCCTGTCACAGTATATGGAAAGGCCAGACTGGCCAGCCAACCCCAGGAAAGCAATTTGCACATCTGTCTGGGCCCACAGTAACAGTAACAGAAAAACCGTGCTCTACTGGTCCCCAGGGTAAGTGTGACAGGGCAGTAACACTCCCATACAAGGTATGGCAGGGAATGGAAAAAACTCCTTCCTAGGGGTAGAGGAAGGGAATTTGTCCCTCCCCCTGCAATTTGTTTCTGTAGCTTGGAATTGAGGCAGGAAAGGTGAACTGTCAGGCTGGAGGGAGGTTACTAGTGGAGTTCCTCAGGGATCGGTTTTGAGACCAATCTTTTTATTACTGACCTTGGCACAAAAAGTGGGAATATGCTAATAAAGTTTGCGGATGACACAAAGCTGGGAGGTATTGCCAATACTGAAAAGGACTGGGACATCATGCAGGAAGATCTGGATGACCTTGTAAACTGGAGTAATAGTAATAGGATGACATTTAATAGTGAAAAGTGCAATATCATGCATTTAGGGATTAATAACAAGAATTTTTTATATAAACTGGGGACACATCAGTTGGAAGTAACAGAGGAGAAAAAGGACTTTGAAGTATTCATTGATCACAGGATGACTATGAACTGCCAATGTGATATGGCTGTGAAAAAAGCTAACGTGGTCTTGGGATGCATCAGGCGAGGTATTTCCAGTAAAGATAAGGAGGTGTTAGTACCATTGTACAAGGCACTGGTAAGACCTCATCTGGAATATTGTGTGCAGTTCTGGTCTCCCATGTTTAAGAAGGATGAATTCAAACTGGAACAGGTACAGAGAAGGGCTACTAGGATGTTCTGAGGAATGGAAAACCTGTCTTATGAAAGGAGACTCAAAGAGCTTGGCTTCTTTAGCCTAACCAAAATAAGACTGTGGGGAGATATGATTTCTCTCTATAAATATATCAGAGGAATAAATACCAGGGAGGGAGTGGAATTATTTAAACTCAGTACCAATGTAGACACAAGAACAAATGGATATAAACTGGCCATCAGGAGGTTTAGACTTGAAATTAGACCAAGGTTTCTAACCATCAGAGGAGTGAAGTTCTGGAACAGCCTTCCAAGGGGAGCAGTGGGGGCAAGAGAAATATCTGGCTTCAAGACTAAGCTTGATAAGTTTATGGAGGGGATGGTATGATGGGATAGCTTAATTTTGGCAATTAATTGATCTTTGACTATTAGCGGTAAATATGCCCAATGGCCTGTGATGGGATGTTAGATGGGGTGAGATCTGAGTTACTACAGAGAATTCTTTTCTTGGTGTATGACTGGTGAGTCTTGCCCACATGCTCAGGGTTTAACTGATTGCCATATTTGGGGTCGGGAAGGAATTTTCCTCCAGGGCAGATTGGCAGAGGCCCTGGGGGTTTTTTCGCCTTCCTCTGCAGTGTGGGGCATGGGTCACTTGCTGAAGGATTTTCTGCACCTTGAAGTTGTTAAACCATGATTTGCAGACTTCAATAGCTCAGACATAGGTTAGGGGTTTGATACAGGAGTGGGTGGGTGAGATTCTGTGGCCTGCGTTGTGCAGGAGGTCAGACTAGATGATCATAATGGTCCCTTCTGACCTTAAAGTCTATGATTCTATGGCTGATTACGTTATCTCAGTAAGAGACAATTAAATGGCCTATGTATGAAAAAGACAATGTCATTGGAGTTTGCTACACTTAGTGGTGTTTTGATTGAAAGGGTTGGGTTTGAAGAGTAAGAGCCGTCTTGAACACTGAGGGCTTGTTTATACCATGCAGCTTTTAGTGACAAGGCTGTGATGACACAGCCTTGTCGCTAAAAGTCAGTGTGTGTAAATGTTCTTTTTCAGTACTTTGTCAGCACTTTTGCTGACAAAATACTTCCAGCCCAACGATTGGTGTTAGCTTTGGCAACAATACCGCGTTCATGCTGCCACTTGCGTCAGCAAAACTTTTGTCTTTCGCAGGGGGGCTTTTTTAAGTACCTGTGAAAGACAAAAGTTTTGTTGACAACTTTGCAGTGTAGACAAGCCCAAAGAGCATGTTTACACATGCAGCACTGCAGCGGCGCAGCTGCCCTGATGTATCTGTGCCATTGCAGTGCATCTGGTGAAGACGCTCTATGCAGATGGGAGAGCTCTCTACCATCAGCATAATAAAACCATCTCCATGAGTGGTGGTAGCTATGTCAGTGGGAGAACCTCGCCTGCCAGCATAGCACTGTTCATGCTGGTGCTTATGTCAGTATAATTTATGGTGCTCAGGGGAGTGGTTTATTCAACCCCCTGAGCAACATAAGTTATGCCAACATAAGCTGTAGTGTGCACACAGCCTAAGACTTTTCATATTTTATTTTAGTAAGTTTATTTTATTTTTTAAGTTGTGTGGTTTGTCACTTGAAAGCTGGGTTTAAACAACCACAAAGAGATTTAAACAAGTCACTCACATGCTGTATTTTCTCAGTTGACCTGGCCTGGCCAATTTCCATAGGCAGTGAGACCAACAAACCTGCTTCCATTCTTCTTCTTAGCATAGGCACAACATGCCTCGAGTGGCACGTGACCAGGATTTATCACTAAATTGGGTCCGCTGGTTGGATCACTAGCTTCCCTGGCCTGGGCCAGGTACTGACTGGGAGTGTGATGTGAATGATGATCCATGCCCCTCTCTGCTTCCAGTAACATTAGTGATTCTATGTTGCTATGGGGGGTTAAAAATCAAGGTTTTGTTGTTGTTCTTAATGAACTTATTAGCACCAGAAAACTGAATTAACTGATAACACTGACTGATTAATACAACTTAAATTAATAATACAGGCTATTTACTCTTATTTTTCAAATGTAGCCAGGACAGATACTTTAGCGGGTCAGCAGGAAATAATTTTGTTGACAAGCTGGAATTTTTTTTTAAAGCTTTTCCATGGTATTCAGTGCCGTGAGATGATACTGACTAGAGATATTTTCTGATATAGTCTTGCATTTTTATTTGAAATGCACCTATTTAGAGTAAAAAATATGCCGATGCAGTATCTGATCTTGTTATGCCATCCGTCTCCAGCAACTGTTCTAAGCAGGTATAATGTGTTTGAGATGATGAGTTGTCCATGCTGATCCAAGCAGTGGAAGCATTTGAGATACCATTTATGTTTCCTGGATCTCTGTGTGTTCTCTCTCTTATCTGGTAGTCACCTTTTTAGGTGCTGGACCAAGGCAGGAATGCTCTTGCATTGAGCAACTGGTAGGTAAAGCTCTGCTTAGCTAGATTCAAAGACCCCAGGTGTCTGGAACAGCCCAGAGGAGGGGCAAAACTCTCTGAATGTTTGGATTGCCCACTCACCACTTTGAAAATTCTTTCCATTTTAGGTTTGTCCATTCCCTATTGTGTGTCCAATACCATCATTGAAAAATCACCCTGAAAACCTCCATATCGATTCCCACATATCTGGAAGAGAGTTAATACTTAGCTTACTCACATGGCTGTTGTGAGGATTCATTAGTTAATGTTTGTAAAGAGCTTTGCAGATTAGAAATCGTACATATGGTATCAATTCAGTTGTCTGTAAGTATTACAATAATCAGTTGTCATGTAAAACCCTATAACGACAGCCCTCTGATAGCATGGGGTGATGATGGAATGGAACTGCTTATGGAATTAAGCTTTGCATTTAAGTTTCCAAGAACCTATGAAAATAACATACAAAGTGGTTTACTCCAACAGCTATGAGTGAATATGGTTTTGTTAGAATAGGAACTGGCCTCAAACTATCCATGTATTGCTCCGTGGTATTTATTGACTGCCGATTGTATCTGAATGTTTAATAAAAGTTCAAACCGAATCTGAACTTAACCATTTTAAGAGTCTGGGGAAAAAATGAGTAATATAAAGAAATAAAATCTTGAATGGTGTGAGCAACTTGCCATAGTAATTCTAACTCAAGCACCAAAAAGAAAAGCCAGAATCCTCAGGAGAAAGCCTTTTCTTCCAAGATTTAAAGCTTGATTTTGCTGATTCAAGAGATACATAGGTTCAGATGCATAGCTCAAGTGTCTGGGTGCTCATCCAAATCAAATTGCTCAACTTTAAGAGGTTCATCCATCAATCAGTGTCCTAATTTTTTGTCTAACTGAAAATTTGTTTGTTGTTTAATGTTCCTTTTTGTGAAAACCGAAGAATCTGGTATCGTTTATTCATTGTTAAAAACAGGAAATGTTTCCCAAAAATTGAAAAAAAAATTTCCTGCAAAAAATATGCATAATTTTTCGACCTCTTCTGTTACTGGCTTATTTCTTGTTGTTGTTGCATAAATTCTTTCTGTTTGTAGAAATTTTGTTTCAAGGTTCAGTAGCATATTGGCATGTGATGCTAGGAGTGGTTAAAAGAACTGCCACCGTATGAACTGAAACCACACCAAATTAAAGAATTCTGAAATTTGTCACTAACATGCACTGAAACAATACTGCATTTCAGTATACTACAAAAAATACAAGACATTATTATAGAGACTAAATAAGTGAAGGCACAACAAAGCACATTGCATACAGGGTTTTCATTGCAAAAACACAACATAAAATATCTTTAAACAGTTCAGCATTTTGGCCCAAATTTTCAAAGGTGAGTAGTGATTTTGGGTGCCCAACTGAACACAACTTAATTGAAATTAAATACCCACTTTCAGGACCTCTTAAAGTTGTTTCAAATCAAAATCACTAGTCACTTTTGAAAATTTAGGCCCCTTTCTTCTCCCAGAAGGATAGCTCAATTATGTCATTAACAACAGCTGGTTTTGTGATATAACATCTACGTGGATAAGACACTAATGGAGATGTAAGACCATCAATATTTCCTCAGCAGAATAAATTAATCTATATCTTTACATACCACAGCATTCCAACTTCTTCAATATGCAGGTCTTCAGAATTGAGATGTTAAGTCAATATCCAGTCCTGGATGTGAAACTCATCTTCACAGTCCGTGGTCAAGCAACAAAATTCAAAAGCTACCCTGGACATTTCTAATGGAAAGAAGTACAACTCCTCAAATCTGCAAACATTCCCAGAAAGGAATAATTTATTCCATCAACTACTACATACTGTCTCAAAAATAGACATTTCAACAATTGATGGAAACCTTTTATCAATGCTGCTGTATATAGGAAATATCAAAATTAATTACAACAATTGACATCACTTGAAGATGGTAGTTTTGTCAAAACTCCATGAACATTCCTCCACAGTTCACGCTTACAAGTAACCATCTCTCCCCCTTTTATTGTTCATTAAAAATTCTGGAATTTAAGAAAAACAATAATCTATCATTTCCCACCTCTTGGCAAAAATCAACTGAAATCATTTAAACTTTAACAAAAGATGCTATTTCAGTGCTTGGATAACCATTACGGCACCAAAATAAATAAATACATTTCAAATACGTTTGGCATTCTCAAAAACTTCATATGGTATGAGTGCTTTGTTATGTTTTTAGCTTTACCTTGATACTGCTTTAGCGTCATAGAGTTTAAGACTAGAAGACACCATCAGACCATCTAGTCTGACCTCCTATATTTCACAGGCCATCAACATGCATACACTAAACCCAACAACCAAAATTAGATGAAAGTATTACAGCCCATTAGACCCCAATCCTGGAAATACTTATGTATGAGCTTATCGTTATGCACATCAGTAATCACACTGAAGTTGATGAAAATACTCATATACATAAGTATTTGTAGAACTGAGACCTTAATGTCCAAAGCTGTCAAAGCTAGCAGAAATCTTTCCACTTCTGTGACTTCTTTCTAGACTGTATTAATTCGTAGTGCCATCGTGTGTGTAGGAGGAGGAGTGAAGATAGTTTTCTTGCACTAAAGGAAAATCTGAGGAAGATCCTACAAAGCTTCTAAAGCTTTCAGGGGTAATTATGCTTCTTCTTCTGAGCCTCTGCCTTTTTTGCCTGCTGTCTTTTCTTCCTGTGATCTTTCTTGAATTGCAGCCCCAAAGTGGCCATGTGCTGTAATGCAACTTCTCTCCAGTGCTGTCCCGCAACTCTCCGGTAACCTCCTCCCCAGAAGCCCTGATATGTCCTGATCCGTTCCATATTCTCCAAGTCTCTCTCTGTGACTCATCTTCACCTTCCCTCTATAAACCTGTAAATCCTGTCTGACTCCCTTTGGCATGGACTTTCTACATGTCTGTCTATGGGGAGGTTCTTTCTCTATGTGTTGGCTATTTCTAAAGTGCACAAACTGCAGAGTAGTCAATGAGGAATTTCAGCTTGAGCCTCTTAACTCTGGTTCCCTGGAATGATGCCACTGACTCCGCTATCTTTTTTCAGTCCTTGAGACAGCCTTTGAGCTTCCCAGGACAATTCTGAAAATATTGAACCTATCCCTTGACCATCCCCCAGCTTTACAGAGTGTTCAAGTCATGGACTGCTCGCACAACCTAAGCATGACGGAGCACTAGCTTTCACATTTCTCATAATGCCCAGCTCTCATCTGAACCCTTACAGAGACACACAAATGGTTTTTTGCCCCTGAAATCACTTGTTTAAACTTATAGCTTGCCTGAATAAAAAACTTAGCTGAAAAAAGTCTGAGGAATGGAAGGTGAAAAGTTTACTCTGACATAACACTATTAAGGGAATATCTTCTTCCTAAAGACCTTTTGTAAAGCTAAATATTGGACTCCTGGATGGGATAATATCAGTGCACATACAGCTCTTCTAGTTCTTATATCTCCTGATTTATAGTCTGCCATAATATAACTTGGAATATATTGCTGTATACCTAGTCAATATTATTTGCTAATATACAAAGACACCAATTTTATCAAATTCCCCTTCTTGCTTGCCAGCCAGCATGTGGATATAAATCTTAATACTATTGATGCTAAGCCAATTCCACAACTTAGCATCTTTTGGGAGAGGTATCTCAGAAAGAAGATAGTTACTTGAGTCAAATCATTATTGACAAGAATTCCATGAGGCTAGCATGAACATCTATCATCTCACAGAGCTATTCCTGATCTTTAGAATCACAGAATTGTATTCATTAGTGGTGAGAAGGCTTCTTAAGCAGAGCCAGTTAAAAAACTGAAAAATGAATGTAGTGACAATTTTTGACATAATGGTTTCTTGTTTTACAGTATTCAAAATTGACTCATTTTTGGTTCTTAGGTGTTAAATTTGTTCATGAATAATTTAAAATAAAAAATCATATAGAACGTGTTTTTGAAACCATTATTGAAATGGTTATTGATTTTTTTTGTTTTGATAATATTTTTGATAAATTGTCACAAAAAATTTGCACTGCCCTAAAAGCAGGGCTATACCTAAATGGCACAACTGAGTGAGTATGTTCTTGGACATCCCATACAGAATTGCTATTGCAGGTTGGATCTGAAAGTATCAGACAAATTAACACAGTCCTGGCCTCATCCTTTAAAACAACATAACATCCTTGGAATTCCTCATTGTTGTTGTTTTTTATTACTTTTCTTATCCAGATAGAAGTTAAATCTGTCACTCTGTTCATTTCTACAGGGATTCAATAGCACTCTAAAGGGGGTATTTAATGCAGGAGCAAAACTATATATTGATTTGATGACATGGGTACTTCATTCAGAGAAATGTGGGCTGTAATTCGAAGGGTCAATCAATCAAGAAAGTTGAAAAGATTGTTGCAAGATGGAAGGAAATCGACGCATAGAAACATTTTATTTTTCATTAAATAAACGTTAAAACTGATCATGTTGCACCTCACTGAATTGTGCTTGCTGTTGTGGAATTCTTTCTCCTCCAGAGTGCGACACCAGGACAAGTAGTCACTTCTCAGTATAGGGATGTGGGAATGCTTTCTCCAGTAATAATTTGTACTGAAGTCAATGGGACTACTCCTGTGAGTAACAGCTCCATGGTGTGGGTTAAGGGGTTTACAATCTTCCCCAAAGTATACAAACCAAAGTACAAAAGGATCCTCCCTCCATGAAGCAACTTTCTAGAAGTTTTAGTATTACCACATTCAAAGCAATACCAAAAGTAAAATGAAAAGACACGTAAACTCACAAAGAGTCAGATCACCAAATTTTCCCCATTCGATAACAATCATGAAAAATACTGTACAAACTTGATTTCCATAAACTTTATATTGAAGGTCACATCAATGACCTGCAACACAAAAGATCTTAATGGAACTAAGCATATGATGATGACTGTTTGTCACCCCTTCTGCACTCTTGATTTGACATGCAACTTGTAATAAAGTTAAAAGTTTGGCCATCTGTCAGCCAATTAGACTTGGAATTCTGACTAGCTGTAATTTTATTTATCAGTGACATCAAAGCCCTGTCTCTCTATGATAATAAACATAACAAATGTGTTGAGTGCAGAGCCCTCTGCAGTCTGTTGTTATTAGACTGGTGAAAATACAAATTCATTTCACAGTTGGCTGATTGCACTTTCTGATGCAGTAGGGACACTTTGGTAATACTTATATACTTTAGCAACTTAGCTCTAGGCATTTCAAAGAGTGAGTCTATATGCTCTGAGAAAGTAATAGAAGACAGGATCTCAATGATGCATAACTGGTTCCTTACCTGCTGTTGAGAATGGCACCTTATCAATATTCATAACATAGAAGCCGAAAGGCTGAACTCAGAGTAGCCTTTGTTCAAATTCTATGGGATAAAATATGTGGGTTAGGATGGACTGAATGCAGTTTTCTCTCTTTTAATTTACTACTGAGTGTAGTCTTATGAGAGTGCTGGACTATCATAGCAATGGCTTAAGCTGGGCATCATGAGGGCAGGCCTTGTGCCAGCTTTACCCCTCTGCTCTTTCAAGACACCTAAATCCTGATATTCAAAACTCCCTGCTTTCAAAGGTCTGGGTCCTTATGCAGCTCTGCCAATTCACCTCACCCCTGAGTTGCAACTTTCACACCCCATCACCCTTTCTGTTCCAGTCTTGAAGTCCTGTATATCTCTGCCAATGTTCTTCATGCTGATCTGTTATTCCTGTCATTTATATTCATGTGGCAGAGACTGCCAAGCATTCTGAACCATTCATTAAATGGCAAGTTGGTTATGTGATATGCAATAAAGGGAGTGGGGTAAGACCAAAAAATTCATTTACATTTAGGAGTTATAATAGGATTTGAACTCTGTTCTCCAGAGGAGAACATAATAAACCACTATACAGTTAGCTCCCCCTACAGAAGGAGGAAAATGTAAACGGTTATAGCTATCAAATTCTATACCTATTACCATTACTCTTATTAGCTCACATTAGTTTTCTGTGATGTCTGTAATACTTGAATATAATAAAAAATGTAGATGGTCTTGCAGTCTGCTGGTTAGCATAGAGGAGTTGGCGTCACCACTTCTAGTCTGATTCTCCTCTTTCAGGACATCACATTCTTGCATTGACTTCGGTGGAAGTTACTTACATCACTAGGCAGGAGCAGGGAGAGGGTAGAAGAAGCCCATGTAGTCTATTTCAATCTTTCTGTGTGAGTCTGGGGCAGACCCTTGCCATCTATATAGCTTCATTGTTAAGATGTGTATTATAACTCTTACCTGCACACAGAGGTGCTAGAGGGTTTATTTAGTGGGGTAGGGATGGGGGGGGAGAGGGAAATAGCACTAACAATTACAGAGAAATAAGAAAAATACAGAGGTGCTAACTGCACCATAAAGTCATATTCATCATGTCATAAAATAGTAGTTTACATTAGCTCTAACATACTTTAATATCCTTGTATTTCAAAGTCTATCTAAGTGCAAACTATGCAGGCTCAGTTGTGACTTTAATATGACTGTGGTCGGGCAGCAAGTTGTTCTGACTTGGAAACAGACTGGGAAGTATATTGAGATGCAGAGAGAGAGAGAGAGTCACAATTTGTCTCCTGGTCCCTGCTTGCCCCCCACTGGGGACAAGCACCAGACCTGTACCTGTGTGATGAGTTACCTCTGAGCCTGAGCTTGTGTTAGCCTGGTGAGTCACCCCTGAGTTTCCTCTGACCCTAAGATGTCTTAAGCCTAACAATTCATCTCTGAGCCAGAAAGTGTGATAAGGCATCCCAGGCAATTACCTGCAGGTCTTGTGTTAGGCCCCACACCATTCAACCAGGGGTCAGCCAATCCACATGCAAGGACCCACCCCGGTGATCCTGAAGTAGATATATAGGCTTCTAAGAGATGCAGTCTCTCTCCAGTCTGCTCAATATTACTACATGACCAGAAGCACACCCATTGACTGGTAGTTTTAATAGGCTGCCCTTCCTGCTCCTGCTTTACCCTGTGCCTGATTCCATGTTAGCCTCCCCTGTTCCACCCTGCATCTGCTCCTGCCTCAGCTGGCTGCCTGGCAGTTCTGACAATCCAGCTCTGGTTATTTCCCCCACGTGCATGAGTGTAGCTGCACTGGCCAGTGAGTTCCCTTCCCTTGCTTCCCACTGGTACCCACGTGTCATGTGTGGGCTGTGTAGCCCTTCAGAAGCAGCTTTCTTTCACATGGAGCTACTTACAGTATAGATAATTGGCACAGGGAAATAAAGGGGCACTGCACCTCTTTGCAGGTGTGCAGTATGAGGCTAAAATCTGGTCTTAAAGTATTCATTGATGTTATTGATTCAGTTTCATAAGTGTGAGGTAAAAACTTCTGGTATGTAGTATTAAAGGGAATCATCTCCCTCTCACTCACCCCCACAAAAAAAAAAAGATAAAAAGATTATATCAAAAGAGGATGAAAGGACAAAGTGGAAATTAATGGATCAAAGAATAAAAACTAAGGTACTGCAACAAAGAGATGATAATTTGTGTGATCTGACTGGCCATTTATATCTTAATTTATCCCATGATCATGTAAAGGCTCCTTTGCTTCATTATATTGCAAAATATAGCGTGAGTGTAGTCACTCATTATCAGACTTCTGCAATTAAAAAAATAATAGTGAGGACATTTATAAAATAAAGACAGCTGTACTTTCAGTGGTTAGCCAGCAGTGTACTAGTATCATGTAACTCTGTTCTGAATTCATTCATCGTCCATTAAAAGCGCTGCCTATGTCCTCTTTCACTTCAGCCTAGAGTTTGAAAACAATCATTGAATATTTGCATCTTGGTTCTATTTGAGCACAAAAGCATTTTTTACATATCCCTGCCTCATTGCACCCTGTCATGATTAAAAGAGAATGCATTATCTTGTAATTATATATTTTAAAATAATGACATAAAATCAACTTTTGTGGCGTTTACTCATAGGGAAAAATCCTGGCTTCATTGCTATAAATGGCAAATTCCTATTGACTTCAGTGGGGCCTAAATGTCAAGATTAGGATTGGACGAGTCCTCAGGAGGTCATCTACTCCAACTCCCTGCTCAAAGCAGGACCAACTCCAACTAAATCATCCCAGGGCTTTGTTAGGATATATATTCAGGCCTGTCTGCAAAGGCCTAAACTTTAAGAATGTAGGTGTATTCTTATCACTTAGCTAGTTATAGAGGTATAAAAGAAAGAATCAAAATCACTGTCTGTCTGTGTAAGGGCCTTCTCTTACTGTAACAGTCTGAGGCCTTGTTCTTAGGCTAAGCCTTTGGCTAAACAGCAAAGGCAGCCATAAACTGGTAAGTGTATGGTCACATCCTTACATTCCAAACTAGTCACATTGAAATAAGATGCTATTGGGCTGTTAGAAATACAATCCTGTCCTGATATTCCTATCACCTCCAGAAAAAGGGAAGAACCTAGAAGATGTAAAAGGAAACTTAGTTTGATAGCATCCTGTCTGGCAAGAACTCACTTATCAATAGTTGGGATGTGAAATCCTCATTTCCATATTGTTCTATCACTGTAGTCTCCACTTCCCTATTTTTTGTCTGTATAATCTGTCTGGTTCTGCGATTGTTTCTGTCTGCTGTATAATTAATTTTGTTGGGTATAAACCAATTAAGGTGGTGGGATATAATTGGTTAAATAATCATGTTACACTATGTTAGGATTGGTTAGTTAAATTTCAGTAAAATGATTGGTTAAGGTATAGCTAAGCAGAACTCAAGTTTTACTATATAGTCTGCAGTCAGTTAGGAAGTAAGACGGGGGGGAATGGGAACAGGAAATGGGGGTGGGAGAATTGGAATCATGTTTCGCTAAGGGGGGGAATGGGAACAGGGAATCGGAACAGGGACACAGGCAAGGCTCTGTGGTGTCAGAGCTGGGAAGGGGGACACTGAGGAAGGAAACTGGAATCATGCTTGCCGGAAGTTTACCCCAATAAACACCAAATTGTTTGCACCTTCAGACTTTGGGTATTGTTGCTCTCTGTTCATGCAAGAAGTTCCAGGGAAGTGAGAGGGTGAAGGAATAAGCCCCCTTACAGGCATTGTCAAGCCAGGCCTTAAAAACTTCTAAGGATGGAGATTCCACCACCTCCCTAGATAACCCATTCCAGTGCTTCACCACCCTGCTAGTGAAATAGTTTTTCCTAATATCCAACCTCGACCTCCCCCACTGCAACTTGAGACCGTTGCTCTTTGTTCTGTCATCTGCCACCACTGAGAACAGCCGAGCTCCATCCAATTTGGAACCCCCCTTCAGGTAGTTGAAGGCTGCTATCGAATCTCCCCTCACTCTTCTTTTCTGCAGACTAAATAACCCCAGTTCCCTCAGCCTCTCCTCATAAGTCACGTGCCCCAGCCCCCTAATCATTTTTGTTGTTTTCCGCTGGACTCTTTCCACATCCTTTCTGTAGTGGGGAGCCCAAATCTGGTCGTAATACTCCAGATATGGCCTCACCAGTGCCAAATAAAGGGGAATAATCGCTTTCCTCGATCTGCTTGCAGTGCTCCTACTAATGCAGCCCAATATGTCATTAGCCTTCTTGGCAACAAGGGCACACTGTTGACTCATATCCAGCTTCTCATTCACTGTAATCCCCAAGTCTTTTTCTGCAGAACTGCCGCTTAGCCAGTTGGTCCCCAGCTTTAGATTTCAACACTTTAGGATAACAGGTAGTTTAAATGTGTGTGTGTGGGGGGGAGGACTCAGTAGTATTTGCATCCTTTATGACCTAGTCATTAGCACTGGGAAAATCAGGAACAATTGTGGTTGATAGGTTAAAAGAATACTGTGCTACAATTTAAAGAATGATTATTCTAAATCCTTGGCTTCCCACTTCACTATATATAAGTTATGACCTCTCTGTCTTTTTTTTTTTGAAGTCTCAAAGTCCCTGAACATGCACGCCTCCAGAGTTGAAAAAGGATGGCATCAAGGTATATTTTAAAAAAATAATTCCCATTATCAATTCTTTTTAAAATTGAGCAGCCAAGAAACATTGACTTTATCTTGCTGTGGAATTTTTAAAAAGTGTTTTAGTAGAGGGGCTGTCTGGCTGACTGAAGAAAGCAGAAATGGAATGTAGAACATTCCACTGTAAGGGCCTGATCCAGAGCCCATTGAAATCCAGTAGGTGTCTTCACACTGACTTCAGTGGCCTTTGGATCAGACTCTGAGTCCCTGAGCCTTCAAAGAACCCTGCGTAGGAGGATCCCGGCCATCATACAGTGGGACACTTTCCACAATTGCACTTGGCACCACTGTTGACAGCTGCAAGAGGGAAGCTTCTATTGGTGGAGGCAATGAAGACTGAACTGTGGGTGTTTCACCATTTGATGTTGTCCTAACAAGTCATATTTAGAAAGACTAGTGGGAAAACTTGGGAAGCTGCCTGTACGGTGAATGGGGGGATTCCATCTCTAGACCTGCCAATCCAGGACAAAAAGCACCTTTTTTGTGCTCCATTGTCAACTGGGAGTCAGTAGCAAATTGATCAAAGTTCTGGAGTGAAAGACTGCTGGAAATGTTATTCTGTTAATATCCTGTGTTTATCCCCATATTCTTCTAAAATAGACTAGAATCAAAATGTAGCATGGGCTTTGGTATACAGGCTACACTCACCAGTACCCCAAAAGGAGAAAAGGGCAAGAAGAACTCTAAATCTAGAAAGTAGAAACATTGCTGATTTATTCTCTGATGCAAGTGTACAGTATACATATCTAGGGTTGCATGGTTTATGCTTTTACTTGAGTCATTTTCTTCTCATAAGAACACTTTATTGGTGAGCTTGGATCGGTCTTGTAGCATTTGAGATTAGTTGTCATGGAAACGCAAAGCTCAGTGATTTTTTCAATAGTGCTGATTGGTTAGAAAAAATATTTTGACACCATGTTATTTTCATCTTGGAAACTTGGTTAAAAAACATCTTAACATTGTTGTATAAAGTCAAAAGCATAACACAGGAGAGGCAGTCATTTAACACAGCTGTCATGATAATATATTACCTACTTACTGCAGTTTTAAAAATAGATTATTGGTGCTATGAAATCAGATAACTGAGTAACATCTACCACTGTCATTGGTGCACTTTCAACAAAATAAAATGACGTCCTTATTGTGAGCAAAGAACTATCTGCACCATTTTTGTAGCCTGCATTTTCTACAATATTCATCTTCCACGTTCCAAGTTAAAACAGATTTAAGAGAAATGTTCTTTTTCAATTTCCTTTTTTCTGAGATTCACTAATCTAAACCTTTGTTTCCTTACTACCTTTGCTTTATTGTTACATGTTAGAAATATAAAATAATTATTTTATTTACTCGCTTCTTGTCAAAATGTAGCCAGGCTTTATAACATGAATGTGTCACTGGATTTGCATATTTACTATGAGTGATTGTGCATATTATTCCATTTTCTTCTTTTGCTCTTTAATATTTAATGTAAATAAGCATATCTCCATTGACTTCAGTGGAGTCATACTGATTTACAGTAGCTGGAGATTTGGGGACCAGACCTTACTTGGTATAAATTGTCCTAACTCCATTGAAGTCAAGGTCTTTAGTCTTTGAGCTGTATGTTTTTGTGCTATCTTTGGAGGGAGTGAAGAGAAAGTGAAATTTGTGGAAAGGTATGAGGGAGTGGTTGGAGTTCATTTCAATCTATTCTTGATAGCAACAATGGCCTTAATCCTGCCTACCTTAATCATGGAAATACAGATAAAATACAAAGCTTTGATATAGTGTTTCCCCCCCTGTTGATCTTATAGCACTTTACAAAGTAAGGTCATTGTAGGGATGGGAAAAACTGAAACACAGCATCTGTGAAGTGACTTGCCCAAGGTTGGGGTAGAGCTGGTAATAGAGCTCCAATGCCTTATCCACTTGACCACACTGCCTCCTAGGCTGAAATCAATGGAACAATTGACATAAGGGTTATAGGATTTTTCACATTCTGTTTATCTGGAACCTTGATTCTTCCCAGGAAACAACAGCAGGACGCTCAGATACTGTGGCATTGAGGACCATACGGTAGTCGTCCATTGTACAGCAGCCTCCCCACTGCTGCCTAAAGGTTATTATGCAGTCTACAATAACTATAGTACAAAGTTCTATGCCCACAGCCCTCCCACCCTTGGCATGCACCTGCTCTGTAGGCTTTTAGGGGAGCAGCATAGATCCACTAGTTGTATGTTACTTGTGCACCAGGAAAATTCTCCCTGGGGCTGTTGAGGCTTCTTTACAGACTTTATATGCTGCTAGAGCAGTATGTGGGACACTGAAGTGGAGGATCAGAATCTAGCCCTGAATATGAAAAATACAGACACATTATTAAGGACATGGCCCTATACAAGTAAACTTCTTATTATATTGGTAGTGAGAGAGATTGAGAAGGTGAATGGTTGCCTGCATGTTTGTACCCTCATGATACCCCAAAGGATCTACTTTAGGAGGTGTTCCCTGATGTGGAAAGCCAAGTTAGTATTAGATAGGAGTCCATCAATTTTCCTGTTAAAGAGTTTCCATTTATAGGAGGAAAGGGCAATATTTTAGGTATGGATACAAATTTGCTTAATTATCTGTAAAACTGGTATAACTGAAAAATACACATCACTTGCTATATTAGCCCATCTCAGGTTAACCATTATGTTGATCTGATATCATACCCCTCACAATATGCCTTTCACCTATGGCATGTTATTAATGCACTGGCTTGTAACATAAAGGATTGCCAAGTTTAGAAATCTTTGTTCCATCATAAGAAGTCCTTTGAGGTTTTCTGCTGATTTTTATGTGATTTTTGGCATGCTCTGGTGTATAATTATATGTCTAACATTTTGAAACCAACAATATTTGGCTCTTTGTTAAATGTAGTTAAACAATGCAGAAGTTCAGATGATGTAATAAAAGCCCTTAGAAGGTCCTGATCTAGCCAAATAATATACATTACTTACCATTTATACAGTGCCAAATATGTACACGGTACTCTACAGAAAAGTGATAGATGTGATCCCAAAAAACCTTAGTCTCAGTTTAAACAACGGACAAATGATATGAGTGGACGGGGGGATGAATGAGGGTTATGATGTAGCATATGCAACTTGGGTTGGGAATGAGGGTGTTAATAGAAAAACTAACTACCAGCAAGGTGTCTGGTGAACCAGCTTAATCTTCATCCCCTTTCTCCTGACACAAGCACAGAGACATGCACACTTTAACTTTTACCTATATAAGTAGCATGTCCACTGTTTTGGGATTCAGATTCAGCCCTCATGTAAATAGCTGCAAATCCCGTTCATTTTCAGAGGTGCTGCACCTGCTTCTTACCCCAGGTCTGTATTTTGTCCCATAAGGAAACAGTGCTTCTGGCTGCTAAATATGTATAAATGGACTGTTCATTGCTAAAGGTCATGAAAGCTCTTGCATGAGAGACCTGTTTCATTTTCTAATAAAGTGTGTGTGTAGTTATAATAAAGCATGAATACTGTGCTCAAGAAAACTGCTCTGATAGATGAAATCCTATATTTATCCACAGACCAGGCAGTGAATTGCAGTTCAAGCTTTCCTCAACTCTATCTTGGAGGGAGCATGTGTAGGGTCAGAGTGAGGGCTAGTTATCACAGTTGCTAAGTCTGATACATTATGATTCCCATTGATATGTGAACGATCTAAGAAGGACAGAAAACAATGGTCATTTTGTTGATTTTGAATAATATATGAGAGGGAAAAGGGATTTTATGAAAAACTAGGATTTGATAATCTTCTAATGAGAAAAACAGAAGATAGCAACCAGCCCTTTTATTGCACAAATATAGCAGTAATAACACTTAGATGCATAAGCCACTGGTTTCTCTTCTACAGTACACACTTTAAAAAGAAAGAAAGGTTTGTTTACCTGCCGTGTCTGCAGATTCAGCCACTCCAGGCCAATGAGGGCTGTGGGATCCCTCAGTCTGGCCTGCTTCCCGCAGCCCCCTTTGGTGTGGAACGGTGAACTGCGGCCAGTGAGAGCTGTGATCAGCCGAACCTGCGCACGTGGCAGGTAAACAAACCAGCCCGGACCGCCAGGGGCTTTCCCTGAACAAGTGGTGGACCAGCTTTGAGAAGCACTGTGCTACATGATATGAATGCTTGAGTCTACAAATTCAAGTGATCAAAAAAATTTAGGCACCTTTTAAAGTTTGAATGAGTAATAAGGAAATATCCTACTTCTAGGGAGCTTTATGGTGCTTGATAACATGTTTGATGAGTTAGTAAATCATTAGACATTATGGAGGTAATGTGTTTGAAAGGACATGGAAAAAGAAAGAAAGCATCATAGCTGAACTAACAATTATGTAGGTCTAATAACTGAAGCCGTGACAGTGGTGGAGCAATGCTATGGGAAATAGCCAATGCAGAAAAAGGGGAAAGTTTGTTATTTGTTAATGAAAATACCTCTTAATAGTTGATTATAGGCTTTGATACTAAACCATCTGGAAAGCGTATCTCCCACAGAAGCTATAATCATTTGTGCAACGTTTGACTTTATAACTTCTCTTTTTGCTCCATTTTAATTATTTTTCTCCTTGTCTTTATTGCGTTCTCTGCCTGCGGTTTGTAATCTGCTGTGAAATTTTCTGCTCAACATCATGGAGATCTCCCTGGAAATTGTCTCCAGTCTAAAATAAAGTAGATTTTTCTGTGTCTAAAAGCCTTTTTTGAGTGAAAATTGAGTGCATGGTCCTGCAAAAACAACTATTTTTGGAGCAACAAACAACAAAATTTCATGAGGTTTCCCAAAATGTGACTTCTTCACAAAACTGAAATCAAGTCAAGTATCTAAAATATTAAGGTACAGCCCTAAAGAAAAACTTGTGTCATCCTAAAAATTTGCATGGCAACAAAGTGTGAAGTGGCATGCTAGGAATATCGTCATGCAGTCCTGGATTTCTGTCTCGGCTAAAACCCCAGTTAAATTCAGAGGGAATTGTGGATGCACAAGGAATGCAGGATCAAGCAGAATTAGAATTTGGATGCTGGGGAAGAAATATTCAAATGCGAATATATGTAGTAATAGCATGGAACACACTAATACTTCTAGCAAAGTGATCTGGCTCCTCTCTAAATGTGCTCTCTCTGAGGAATGCCACAGTATGACAGTTTCTCTCTAATGGATACCTTTAATAGCAAAACATAGGCCAATGTTTTCTAGAGAGCCACATATCTAATCTTTGGGGCTAGATGTTCAGATGGTTTAAATTAGCCTTGCTCCAAAAGCGCTACAGATTTACATCAGCTGAGGACCTAACCCTGGATGTTTTTAGTCTCCAATCCATGCCACAAAGTGAAGCCCTTGGCACTAAGAGTTAAAAATGAGCCAGATTTATTATAATTTAGCTGGCGTTTTAGAATGCCTGGTTTTCAAGGTTCCACCTTTTAAAGTCTCAACTGCCAGTTTTGACAGTCTCATATGTCATTATGCCAAACAGCATAGATATGAATATATTTTTTCTGCCACACTGTATGTGGCTAATTCACTTTCCCACTAATTTTGATGATTAAAGCACAGCAATTAGAATTCACATCCGTGCTTTCCTGCTTGGTTTCCTCTTCCCTCAAATTCAAAAATTGTGTGTAATTCTTATCATTAAAAAGCAAGCAAGCAAACAACCCCCTCTCCCCAAAAACAAACAGCAAGAATGTAATTAGAGCTTGGTGTCATAATTGAAAGGTGTAATGGAATCACAGTAGATGGCACAGTGTTTCTGCTCTGCAGGCTGACATACTAGACTGCCAAATCAGAAAGTTTAAGTAAGGGCTCTGTAGATAGCCTCTGAAACAATAAATAGTAGATAATAAGACTACCTTGATTCATTGTGTTTGAAGTTAACCCTTCTGCAGAGGACCAGGACAAGGCCTATGCACTGCTTAAATTCAAGTCTTCAAAATAACATACAAGTGGGACTTAATCTGAGTGGCATGTGGCCTTTGTGATGGCTGTCTGCACAGGTGTGAATCTTGCCTTCTGTAACTAGAATGCCTTAGGTAAATCACTGTGTTCCTTTCATAATGAGCATCAGGGTGGCAATTATTTGCTATGAATAAATATGTCTGAGGTTGCATGAATGTTACAGTGAATAATAAGGAACAATGGCAATAATCACTCCCAGTATGGTATTTAGAAACAAGCCAAGCTGTTTCATCAAAATTCATGTTGCTTGAGAAGCTCGGCTTGCTCTGGGAGTCACAGATCAGTCATTAACTTAGTACACTCAAAAAGCAGTCAGTGCTGTGAGGAAGGATGGTCTAATGGCAGGGTGCTAGGCTGGGGCTCAGGATCCTTGGGTTCAATTTTTGGCT
The DNA here is from genome assembly GCF_016161935.1 of Mauremys reevesii. NCBI lineage: Eukaryota > Metazoa > Chordata > Testudines > Geoemydidae > Mauremys > Mauremys reevesii. The sequence continues at coordinate 71,635,572 of NC_052631.1, forward strand.
CCATCAGAGACCTGCTGTGTGACCTAGGGCAAGCTGTTTAGGGCTTGTCCTCACACAGAGTTATTCCACATGGTCAGTTGGTGAATGGCATCCTGGAGCACTGTAGATTTACACCCCAGCTGGCCACTCCCTCACTCCTTGTTTGGCTATGCCCCTAGTCTTTCTGTGCCTCATTTCCTCACCTGTAAAATGGGGATACTAATATTTTCCTGCCTCTCAGAGACATTGTGAAGTAATAAGGTAAAGGGAGCTATATAAATACCACAGATAGCTAAGCAGGTGAACATTTCCACAAGTAACATTCTTTAAACGTGATATGTTGGGAGTGGCATTGCAAAATTATTTAATGTTCATACTTCAACATCATTGTAGATGGTCTTAGACTCAACACATGTTGGATGCTGTGTGAGGTGACCCATGAATTGCTTACTGGCCAGTTGGCATCGTTGTGTGTCATGAGAAATAACACAAGTCCAGTGTTTCCAGCCCCTCTGCTTTTATCTTACTTTTAAGTGTGTAGGTTATTTGGGGGATTTAAATGGACACATGCAATTAACAAGTATTTCAGCACCACAACGAAGTCAGGTGATATTTTCCAATGCTCCTTTTCATTTAGCTGGGAAGCATAATAATAAAAACAATTAATAAATGCCTATCTCTTAGGCCTTGTCTACATTGGTGGTGGTATGCGTAGCTCCATGCCACAATGAAACGCAAGCTGCATCCATACTGCAGTGTGTAGCTACATGTGACAGTGAAAAGCTCTGGCAGAAGTGAGGCAGTGGGGAAGGCTCCAGCAGCTCCCTGGAGCCAGAGCCCTTCCCTATCACCTCTCCCCGCCAGAGCCTTTCCTTGCTGCTGGAGTCTTCCCCTATGGCAGGGAAAGGCTCCAGCAGCAGGACACTACACAGCTAAAAATAGCAGTGTAGATGGGGGAGGCAGTGCTTGGCTGTATAGGGAGCTATGTAGGGTATATACCTTAGAGTTCTGGCACGTCTCTAATCTCCTAAGGAGCCTCACCATCTACACTGCTATTTTTAGTTGTGTAGTGTCCTGCTGCTGGAGCCTTTCCCTGCCATAGTGGAAGACTCCAGCAGCAAGGATCTATGCACAGGCATAGCTGAGCATGGAAAATACGAGGTTCTGTTCTCTTGTCACTTTAGGAAAAAAAACATCTGAAAATCAGTGTGGGTGGGCCATACTGATATCTTTGTACTCTGTAGACATTTGTATTGGGAAATCTGACATTAATGAGGTTTTCAATATTTTTTTAGATTCACTATTGGCCAGGTCTAGTTATATGTACTATATTCTCCCTTACGTGGGATATTCCTTTGTATGAGACAGGAAATCCTTTGAGTTCCAGCTCATGGTATTTTCCACATAATATTTTCCATTGGAGGAGGCATCTGGAGAATGACTGTCTCCCAGTAGAACAGGCAGGGGTTTGGCCCATTAGACCAATGGAACTTGGGAGTCCTAGAAGCCCAATGTCTCTGCATGGAAATCCTGTTGATCCTCCACTTTCTCTGGCAACGCACTCCTTCAGGAATCATAGTGACATGTCCATGTGCCCTTAGTGGATGCAGAGTAGCAGCCACAGAAGGGATGACCCAAGTGTTAATACTTCCAACATAACTGCCAAGGATTCAGCAGAGGAACATCCCTTTGGTGTCTCTGCTCTTTCTCTCCCCACAGCAATCCAGTGGATCCTCTACTCCCTGTAATGGAAGAGCTGCCTTGGGACTCCAAAGACAGTGGTACTCTGAGGGTCTCCTGTCCTCTACACAAGAATTCCCTCTTCTACTACTCCCAGCTCTAGGATTGTGTTGGCACCTCATTACCCAGGACACACCTGTTCATTAATGGTTGTTAATAAATGTCTGTCTCTCTACAGGCCCACATGGATTTTTAAAAGGAGGGTGAAAGAGGACAATAGGGACCTTAGTTTGTGATGCATTTCCAGCTGCCACCTAAGATGTATTGAACTGTCTGTTATACGCTTCTGAGCCCTTCCTTTCCATCAGATACAGGCCTGCTTATTATTTTTAAACAACTCTCTGTATTGATAGGGTGCTTTTCCTCCAAGAATCTCAAGGTCCTTTACAAACAGTGGTTACTTCCAACTCCCAATTAGTACATGCGTCCCTCACAGTGGGATTGGGAGAATTAACTAAAATGCTTTGAGTTTCTTCTGTGCAGATAAGGGGCTATGTAAGTGCAAAGTATGATCATTCTTAATTAAAAAAAAATACAGATGGAAAAAATGAGTCAGGATTTGCCCAGGTCTATGCAGCGATTCATTGGCAGAGCAAGAAACAACATATAGGGGCTGGATTCTCATTCTCTTTCCTTCCCCTTAAAGCTGCTTTTGAACTCTCTATTTTGGGACTGTGCAGATTCATGTCAGCCCCCTCATGTAAGCTAGAGCAGTTTCAGTGTTCTAATCACTCTGTGGGAAACGAAGAATAGTCATAATGCAGCACACACCCCTAGTGTAGAACCTTATTCCATCTATATGCTAGCCAGGGAGAACCCATGTTCAGAGGGTATTCTCAAGTGGATGTTTCTGTCCACTTTAAGGCCTCTTTTACCCTGCCAAAGTAATAAAAGAATCTTGGTGTAATTGAGAATCAAGCCCCAGAATTCTTCACCCTAAAACCCTAGTCTGACTACCACATACAGTTATATTTGTTCCGAAAGCACTGTCTGCTGCAGGGCAAACCATATCAATAGCTTTATGCTGCAGACTGGATCTTGCAGTACTCCTGATAACACAGAATGTCTGACAATACTGCAAAGTACCTGCAATTAAATAAAATGTAAAATCCAAATTGACGTATGCCTGCCTCCCTTATCACAACAGTCCATCAAAACATAGTAAATACAATGGAGTTATGGAAAATCCACTTACCTTTTTCTGTGCTGTCTCTTTTAGAAGTGCAGTAATGTGTGTGAAATACTTAAGGAAGGCTTTTAGAGTATAGTCACTTGGTTGCCTTTATGCAAGCAATTTGCAAAGCTCATCTCAGAAATCAAACTTTCTAGGCAGAAGTTCTCTGAATGTGATACTGAAAAGAAGAAAAAAAATAATCTAAGTTTTGCAAATGTTCCAAATTGTCTTTTTGTAAAAGCCACTTTAAAAAAAAATCTCTCCCCAATAAATGTTTTCAGCTGTCAAGGAACAGTGACATCCAGTGGCAGGTTAGATTAATCACAAGTGTATATATCTGGAAACTCTATAATACTTTCCCCCCTCTCTTACTGAGAGATAAAATAGGTTTAGTCCCACACATTGCTGTGAATTATTACTGCCATCCACCAGTGTTTCTTATGGTATGCAGCTACTAAAGGTCAGAGGAACATGGTGCATAAAATTGCCTACTCCCATAAAATAATATGCACCACCAGCATGACTGGCAATCTTACCTGAATCAAATCATGGTTGGGTATTGAGCAGTCAGTTGTTTTCAATTCACCTGCAGTTGTAATTAACCTGTGTGATCTCTACTGAGCATAATGCCAGTAATGACAAAACAGATTAAAATGCCTTCTAGATTTTGTTAGGATTACTTGCATCTTCGGTGTATAAGAGGTTTGGCCATACATGGGGAGCTTTGTTTTTAGTGCCTTAGAATATATTGTGCTAGAATTTCAAAAGGGTTGGCAGCTGCACAGTATTTTGTACATTGCTTCTGATTAACATGCAGGCCACATCCTGAGCACTGCAATTCCCCTTGACTCTGATGGAATCGCTTTGAACCTCTCGGGACTTAGCCCAAAAATAATACTTGACACTGATGGTATGTTTTTTAATTGAATATGAGTACATTGAATATGAGCATTGTGTAACTAATTCAACTCATCCATCTCCCTCAATTTCTTTCTGCCACCTTCAACTCTATAGCCCCTCCATCCATGCTTCTATCCTATCCACTTCCCAATTCTTCTCTTCCACATTAATATTCTCCCATTTCCACCTCCTTTTCCTATTAGCCTATTTTCTCCTACTTTCCCTTCACCCTACCCTAGCCCCCAGAATATATTTAAAATTAGAACAGAAAAATATGGACTTAGCTGCCCTTCACTCAGGTCATTCTGCTTCTGTGTTGTATTCCTTACCCTCCCATCTTTTGTCTGTTTTGTCTATTTTGACTAGAAGCTGTTTAGGGCAGGAGTCTGTATCCATCTCTGTTTGTTCTGCACCTAGCTCAATGGGGCTGCAATCCTCACTGGGGCCTTAGTGCAAATAATAAAATCATCATTAATAATAACATCACCTTGATGAGACAGGCAAGTTTATACCCATTTTACAACTGGATAAACTGCATTACAGAGAAGATAAAGACCATTTTTTTATACCTGGCCACTGATTTGCAGTGCTTAAGAGGAAGCAGGTTCGACCTGAGTTTTTTGAGTGCTACGGCACCCGTAACTTCAAATGAAATGAAAAAGAATGTGGGTGCTCAACAGTTTTGATCATCAGGCTCAAGGCATCTCAAGTTACCCCAAATCATCAGCCTCCTATGAAGATTTGCCCAAAGCTATGCAGTAACGTATGATTATGTATTGCAATAGCAAGTAGTGACACCAGTCAGGATCAGAGTCTCAGTCTGCTAGGTGCTGAACAAACATATATGGCTGATAGGGATTTTACAAGTAATGGGCAGCAGATAGTTATGCTGCCCCCGGGAAAGATCATAGACCACATTGGACTCAGAAAATCACAACTGAATCAGAGTACACTTAAATGTATACAGGTACAAAGCAAAATAATTAGAGATGCAGTTCTCATCGAAGCCAGGAGTTTATGCATTCAGGTTCTGCCCCCTTTTCTACATTTGCAACAGAACACAAGGAGGAAAATAAGATCAAAAGCTAAGCAAGTTTTCCAAGAAGCTATGTTAGTCCACAAGACCAAAGAACAAAGTAATGCTACTTCCTAAGTTCATGTGGCCTTAAGTGTCTTGAATATGCCTCAAGCATGCTGGAAGCAAAACATTACTAACAAGCTCTCCAGACCATCCTTCTTCTCATGTCCTCCTCCTCCTCCTCCCATCTCACCCTTTGTTCTCCACTTCCTTTTTGTTAATTCATTAGAAGTTTTCCATGTCATATCTACCTACTCCAGACTCTACTAGATTCTGAAAATGTTTCTTTAGTTAGCTAGATGAGCCCTCAAAAATGGTGCATTAATTTAGATTTCACATGTGTGACAACATGCACACACATACCCAATTTCTTAGCATAAAATTCATATATGTTTAATCTTTCCTTTAAAACAGTGTTCTCATAGATGTCCTTTGCCTGTAGGTTTGTTATGTTTACCAGCATTACCAGCTGTCACTAAATTCATGTGCTGTTCATAAATGTATCAGATTTTTTTGGACAGCTGTTGATCTGGGCATAAACATGTTCATTCTACTGGCTACATTAGTTCTACATGTTTATTTGGTGGGTTGTTTTTTAAACTTTCATTTCATCTAATTATCTCTGGTATTCACCTATTGAATAATGAGTTTCTTGTGTAAAAAGTTACCTTTACCTCCATTTGTATTAAGTTTGCACACAATCAATTGGTGTGTGTGTTTGTGTGTGTTGTCATGGAAAATGTATGAAGTGATAGATTGTCTGTCTGTCATGAACAGATCTGGACCTGGTGTATTCACAGGGAATGCACCCATTACAAATCCATAGCTGATCTCTTGGGAGTCAAAATGATTGTGTTCCCTATTTCTCAGTTAGTATTCCACAAACCACTTAGGTGAAAATAATTCTGTGGGTGTGAATTCAAGCTCATACATACATAATTAAAGAACATACAGGAAACAGCAGCAATATTTTACCAAGGTGCAGAAATCACCCTGACCCTGCTCACGCACTTACATAAAGTAACATGATGTGGGACAGAGCAGGAGACTGGCAACTAGGGCATTTAGCTAGTCCCCATACTACCACAAACTGTACTATAAGTTCTTCAGGGCAAGGATTGTGTCTTGCTATGGACAAGATTGTGGCTTGCCCTATGTGTCCTCAAAAGGGAGTAAGGAGATTAAGGTACCTGCATAATTTCATACATGAGCTAGCTGCATCATAGGTGACAGCAGTTTCTACATGGAGTGGGCAGGGAAATGAGTGAAGATGGGTAATGGACAGGGAAGGTTTAGCATTTGTTGGGAGTGTTGATGGAGTCTTGCTTCCTATTTGCCCTTCCTTCCCACCAACATGCACTGTCCAGCACAGTTGAGCCAGCATGGAGGGGGAAGTAATATGCACCAGATAAAGAATGGTACAAAGGACTTCCCCCAGAGCAAGATGGGAGGGAAGAGAAGGATTCCTATTGGAGTGAGTTTGAGGACTAGCCTTCCAAATGTAAATGCAGTGTAAGGCACTTGGAGTGGAGTAACCTATGAGTCCTATATAATGCAATCTCAGCAATATACCAACTATATTACTCTCTTTACTAGAAATGATATTGTCTCCAGAAGGGGGACTATCTTTCTACATAGCTAAATTTTACGAAAAGAAATCTCATCATGAGATCATTTTGATTGATGTACCAGAAAAAGCAAGAGAAATGTAACACAACATATACATGATCACAACATATACAATAGTCATAACACATTTACTTATAAAGCTTTATTGTAAGTCAATATAATAAGTCACAAACTGACCAAATAAAGACTTTCAGTTAGAAAGCCATTTAGATGGTGTCAGGACAGCACATACAATTGTCTTAATTTCAGAAGTTATTTTGTTTAGGTGAGTTGCTATATATTGAAATGTATCTAAGAGTTGGGGGGAAAGTCATCAACAAATAAAGGTCTCCTGTAGAAACAAATCTATTATGTTGAATTTCCAACTAATATGTCTGTCTACAGTATCACACTTACAACAGACAGGTTAGAGTCAGAGCTGGTCACAAATTTCCAGCTGGAGTCATTTTCATCCAAAAAGGATACTAAGTTGAAACCAAAACTGTTCATGAAACAGGGTATTTTTCAATGAATGTCCAGACTTGAAAAAACATCAAGATTTGTTTTTTGAATTGTCAGTGTTTCATTTTGAAATATTTGAAACAAAAAATACAATTTTTTGTTTCAAAACAACTTTTCATTTTGAAATTCAGGCAAATTAGACTAAGAACTTTTTTTTAAAAGGTCAAAATTAAAACAATATTTTAAACTTATCTAAACCACATATTTGAATTGACCCTGAACCAAAAAGTGTTTTAGTTTGTTCTGGGTTTTTGGTTTTTTTTTGAGATGCCAACTTTTTGTCCAGATTTGAGATGGGAAAAGAATTTTGCACTCTAAAATTTTCACAGAATCGCCTAGGTTTAGTTGGTTTCAGGCCCCATTACAAAGAACAATTTTTTAAAAAACATATTTTGAGTGAAAGTATGATTAAATCAATAACTAGAAGCAATGTTAAAAGTATGAAATTCCTTCTTTTGTTTGTTTGCTTTGGGTACTCTAATTAGCACAATTTGTTTTAAGGTTGGTATAATTTTCTCTGAATCAGGGTAGATACTGAGAATCCAGATTCTTCTTGTTTTGATCTATTCATCATAGACACAAACTGAGCTTGCTTTCTGCCAGTGGTCTTCAGACATTTTCTGTTACAGACATTAATGTATTGAGCCTCATGACACCAATGTGAGGTTAGATGAACTATAGTATATCATTCTTACAGATTGGAAACTGTCAGTGCTCACGAAATGAAACCACACTGTTGTTCACCTCTTAGATAAGGTTTCCAATGCAATAACAGTTGTTTAATTACAGCAGCCAAAATCCATCCAGTGGGAACTCAGAATCATTTACTTTTTCCGCTTTTGCTCAAAAATGCATAAAAATTTGGGACAAGGGAAAGTTTTGGTTAGTGGTTAGAGATCACGATAGGGGATCCAGAAAACCTCAGTACTGCTCAGATGTAATATCTATCTCTGATTTAACCTCTATGTTTAGCTCTTTGAGTTTCTTTGACTGATATGTATTGCTATGACTCAGCACAATAAATTAACAACAGCACATGACTGATGCAACAGAATGTGACACATCAAAACAATATCTGAGACCGAGGAATTTGGTAGGACTCCATTTTTAATACTGCTGCAAAAAAAGCTGTTAATTTGTTCTGAGGGTCCCCCCACAAAGGCCAGCTATACTGAAGGAATTTTAGTTCTTTATATCAAATTCCAAATAGTTTTCAGAGATGAGCCTGAATCAAACTCTGTATCTAGAGAACTTACTATTTCTATAGCAGGCAGAACATAAACCAAAGGAATTAGGACCTGAGTGCAAATTTTTCCAAATGTCAATGTTCTGATTTGGCTCATAATTGAAATTGGTTTGACATATGACCTTGATCCAGGGTTCACTTTCAGGATTTCAGTTCAGGCCCCTCTTTATGAACAAAGTAAATACAGAAAATTAGTGTCTGTGGGTAAAATCCTGGCAAAACTCCCTTTTTTGGGTCTAGGATTTTGCCCCATATTTACCTCTGATATTTTGACTTCTGGTTTTCCTCTGGGGTCAGAAGTGAAAGTACAAGCTTCATAATAAAAACAACAAGGAGTCCGGTGGCACCTTAAAAACTAACAGATTTATTTGGGCCTAAGCTTTCGTGGGTAAAAAAACCTCACTTCTTCAGATGCACCCCTTGATACTTAGTTTCTAATATTATTATTTATGATTTGTGTTGTGGTAGCACCTAGGAGTAGCAGAAATGGACCAGAACTCCATTGTTCTAGGCACTGTGCAAATGCAAACCAAAAAAGATGGTTCCTGCCTGAGAGAGTTCACAGTCTAAGTAATATCCCACAAGACTCCTTTGCAAACTCAATAATCTTTGAGTTGAACTTTCAAGATCACAGTGTCTGGTCTCCTTTAAAATATTTGTCATATTTTTCTTATCTGAATGTTAACACAGTAGTTTTCTGTCCTATGTTTTGAGTTTCTTTTGAAACATGTCAAAGTGGAGCGTTATGCCACTGCACAGTTGTTCACAGCAGCTTCAAAACTATATAGGGCCCAAATGTGCAGGTCTGAATTCTCCACTGTTGGGTAATGAGTTTAGGTAACTCATTGATGTTAACCCCAAGTAATTACTGAAAAACTGAACAGCAGTGCCTATTTTGCCTGAAAAATATCAGGTCTGTTAACTATAGCAATTTGTTTATGGGCATCCCTCCACTGAACAAAGGACTGGGCCCAATATTGACAACAGTAATTTCCTTCTTTAAATAAAAGCAGATGGAAGGGATGAGAATAACAGGAGTCTCATTGGGTCCCTGCCGTAAGAAGGGAGGAGACAAACTGCCAAAAGTGACGTTTTCTCCCAATCATTGCTTGCAATTTCTTTTGAAATACACAAGGCTGCTTTGAGGACACGTGTATAAATCTGTAGCAGCTAGCTAAGCCAAAGCTGGAAGTGCAGGTTGGGAAGGTTTCAGACAGAGAGAGGGTAGAGTATCTTTAGGACCATTGTTTCCTTATTCTAATACATTTCTTGATCAGTGTTAAGGGAAAGTAGCCCTCTGTGATTCTTTGCTGTTGCTAACTTGGGACCCAGAATAGAGGACAGCAGACTCCTGTTCCATCTTCCTAAAATTGTGCATGCCATATCCCCAAATTTTAGCTTAGCTTGTGGGAGAGTGGTGAAAAAATGCTTGATTTCTTCTTAGAAAGGAAATATACTGAAAGTAGGAGAAAGGAGATGAGGACATAAAAGGAAGAGAGAACTGAGAATATGTAAATGTAAGGAGAGACGAAGGAGGGAACGTTAGGGAAAAGATCAGAGGGAAACCCTCTCCTTTATGTCACCTCCATGGGCCAGAACTTCTAGTGCAAAACAGCAGTTTTACATTGTACTGCAGGCAATTTTTGGCCACAGACCCAGTGTACTCAGTTCCAATATGACCATCCCAGTCCAAAAGGATCCTCCAGTGTTACTGAGCTGCTATAGAGAATCCTGTTCCAGCATCATTACCACTCCTGGTTGGTGGTGTAGGGAGATAGCTACCAGAAATAGGTGTGATCACTGGATTCCTGTATGATGTGCTGATTCCTTTAAACAATTTTGGCTTCAAAGGCCTGTGTGCAGGACAGGTTAGTATAAGTGTGAAGTAAGGTGGGTCAACTTAACACCCGGGTGACTGGTCTGAACAAAATGGCCTTAGGACCTAGGAAGTGAAAAAGAAAAGCTAGATGTCACCTGTTCATCTTTCCTGATTGGCACACCCTTGATCCAGACTTCTGGATTTGGCCCCATATGTTTTGAGACATTTTTCACAGAGAGTTTTTAAGAGACTCTGACTACTGCTGGTGTTTTTCAATGAGTGCATACTCCAGTGGAAAGAGTGCTTGACTGGTAAATGCCAATTAATTGACTTGTGGCTAGTGATGGGAGGGTGAAAGTTAGGTATCTAAATCAGTATTAACAATTGACTTTTTAGAAGTTGCCAGCACTCTGAAAATCAGGCCACTTATTTACGTATCGAAATTTAAGCTGACAAATTTGAAAATTTTGACCATAGCCTCTTAGAAATATTATACATGGGCAAGAGTGCTAATCACATGAAACCATTTTGTCTCTCAGCAGCACAGTTGATGTAGGTGATTTAATTTGCCATTCACCACCCTTCTACCATTTTACAATAATTTATATTTCATAAGAATATGTGTAGAGCTTTACATTCTCCTGCTTATAGCATTTACATTTCCAGTATGTATGTCTACCAAAACCTTCAAAGAGCCTCCTGATAATTAATATGACTTTATCCATCTTTCCGTAATGTTAGTAGGTTTTGATCATTATTTTTTCAGACCCTTGGTGGAAATAAAAATGGTGTCAGGATTATAGGATTTTCCTGGATTTCAAACATTGAATAGCTAGTTCCCCTTCTACTTAATTGTAGATTCTGAGGCGCCTTCTCCAAGGCTCCCTCTTGCCAAGGATCTACCTTATAATTTAGAGCACACAGCCCTTTCAGTAAACACACAAATACATATGTGTATGAATAGTTTGTCACTCATACCTTATCTTTGTCAATTGTATTAGGGCTTGAACCTCCACAGCAGAAGCCTGTATGCTCCTATAATCAAGATGTCAATTATTCTTTTTTTTTCTGGCACTCACTTTTAAGGGGCCATATTTTAAAACCAGCTTTCTTTTCGCACACATAATTCTGTGCCCACAACCAATTACAGATGCAAATGACAGCATTCAGATGTTTGTGCCCACAATTAGACACCTATTGGCCACATTTCCACCAGAAGATAATGGTGCCTGCAATTTTTCACTCATAGTTCATTAAGGGTGCATACCTATAAGCTCACTATTCCAGATTCTGAATAACTGTTTTTTCCCCCAACCCATCACTCTGTCACAGATAATTAAAAAATCTGATATGATAAATTAAAAAAAAAAACTATTTTACGTTCTTCTAGTGCTGTTTAGTAGCAATTAACTAACAAACCCTATTCCCAGAGTGACCCTATTTGTGATGCAGGCACACAGAGAAGAAGGCAGCCATATTAGCTCCTGCAGCACTAGAAATAAAGCAAAATGGAGAACAGAATGAAGTGGAAAGTCCATTCTATTTCCAAGCTCTTCAGAGGGTGAAAAAAGCAATAAGAAAAAAAAATGATTGTTTTATAAAGTTGTATTTTTTTTAAACATCTTGAATTTGGATGGATTTCTGCTTGCAAAGCTGCCGTCCACATCCCAAACTTGGTGCAGATTTATGTGGTGACTTGTTCTTTCTTTCATCAGTGGGGATTTAATTGAATTTAGAGAGGTAATTTTTAAAAATAAATGCCTGAATTAATCTTTCTCCCTACTCCCCGTCATTTATATATTTGTCGTGCTCTTATGCAGACACCCATTGACTTCAGAGGGCTTTGGAAATGAGCCTCAGAGCCAAATCCAATCCTCATTAGTTAATGAAAAGTCAATGGGCATGGAAAAACATAAGGGTTTACTCCTGTGGATCGAGCTGCAAGATCGGACCCTTGGCATATTTGGCAGAATACATACATGGGTGTCCATATTGGTTGCACACTGGGAAATATTTACATGCATACATACATAAATATTATACATCCACTCCATTCCAGTAACAGCCTAAACCTGGCCAAAAGATCAGGTTCAAAAGCACACAGTAGTCTGTGTGTTAAACGTTAGCTTTGGAGAATTCAGACATTTTCCAAAACAATGAATGAAAGCAAAAATATGCATTTTTGTGTGTCTCATATGTAATTTAAATACTTTTCTGTATCAAATGGTTAAATCAGGAGCACATTTCTTGAATGTAGATGGGATGCAATATATTAGCAACCTTCCCAGATCTGATGTTAATAGTGTGGTGTCGAAGTGTGTTTTTACATATTTCCAGGCTAACTCAGACACAAATGCAGACATTTGCATTCAGAGCAGTCCTAGGGGTTTATGACATTCCCTAGGGGCTTTCACAGCTATAAACCGATGACTAAATTATACTCATCCATGTAGGTTGTTATTTTATTTGTGAGAGAACAGAGACAATATTTTCAATTTCAGATAATCTCCTCCAAGCACAACTCAAAAGAAATTCAATATAAATAGAAATATTCTTCATTGAAAAAAATATTTCAGATCATTATGACAAGAGAACTTTGGAGAATAGAAAATGCTTATTCAAGATACGGGAAAGAGATATGCCCTTTTGTTGTATGTACCATACTTCTGAATGAAGTGAAAGGTATATCTAATGCCACCTTTCCATGTGTGGTGCCATGGCATTGGTGACTGTAATATTTTTCACATATGTTTATCATGAATCAGGATTCTGTTGCACATTATCCAATAAGGCACTGGTATTTTTGCAGAAGCATAATTTTGCTCCATATTATGTTTTTCCTCCCTTCACTGAAATTTTGATAAGGGTGGCAGAGAGACCGACATTTTAGAACAATATATGGAAAGAAGGACAAGACCTATTGTAGATGGAAATTTCATATGAGGACACCATTTAATGGGTGGTCACATAAATCATATTGAGCATATATAGGTAGATCTGATAGATAAAAAGATAAATTCTAAATAACCACCTCCCCTGTACATGCTTCCCCAATTCCCCACACAGACTGTCTTGAGTTACCACCATCATTCTAGGCAAAACAAAACAAAAACTTAACAAAAACACCCCACCCAACAACTCAGAATCCACTAATAATATAAATTTATAAGTTTATACATTTGAATGACAGAAGGGTTATGATTATCTAGTCTGACCTCCTCTATAACACAGGCCAGAGAACGTCGCCCAGTAATGCTTTTATTCAGCCCATAACGTCTTCTGAGTTATAATATATCTGATAGGGAGATGTACTGGCTTGATTTAAATATAAATACATAAATATTTCACTCCTGCCTCTGGATGGTCATATTTCCAGAGATGCCAGGCTGTTGGAGAAAAGTGGTGGAGGAGTATTTGAGTGGATACATTTATTTAAGGTCTCTAATATGTTTTTAAAACTAAAATAAGTGCACACCTATTAGGAAAAGATCATTTAAATACTAGTAGTAATTAATGTTATATAGTTAATAAAACAATTACCACTTAGCTCTTAGGATTTGAGCTGTTCAAGACATTTACAATTAAATGTTTTTGTTGTAAAATGTCAGTTCATTGAAACAAACTGTGGGAAAAGGTCAGTTTCAATAAATCTCCTGATTCAGTTTTTTTTTTAAATGCTTCAGAACTCTACAATGTTCTATTTTTTTATGCAGTGCAGTTGTAGTTTTGTCAGTCCCAGTATATTAGAGAAACGAGGTGGGTGAGGTAATATCTTTTATTGGGTCAACTTCTGTTGGTGAGAGAGATAAGGTTTTTAGCCACACAGGGTATGTCTACATTGCAATGTAACTCTGGGCTTGCCCAGCTCAAAACTAATCCCTAATTGTATCTACACTGCAATTGCACTAGAAGGGTCAGAGCTTGAGTCAAGCCGGGGTCTAAGCCCTATTGCTTTGTAGTATGCCACAGCCCCACTAGACTCAGGTCCTGGGAGTCATCTGGAAATATCCCACAAATCCATGGGACAACTTCCTTGTCCTCTCTATCCCAAAAATCTGCAATCAACTTTATTGAAAACAGAAGCTCGTCCCTCCCCGCCCCCCAGGGCAAACAGCATTAACCCATTCTATTCTGATCATTACAAGCATGCCATCAGTGAGCTTCCTGGGTTTGCAATGAAGAGTGAACTGATCAGGACTTTTGCAAAGCAAGCTGCTTTGCTGGTAATGTGCAGGGAGGACACCTGTTTTCCCACAGTGCACCACAGTCCTACGGCTAAAGCTGCCACATTTCAGGGGCGGGGCAGGCGGTGCTCTGGACTCCTGGATATGGTTACTTTGACTCAGGTCTGTGCATTGCAGTGTGGATGCCACAGCCCTATGTTTGAGCACAAGTTAGAAAAGTCTTAATGTACAGTTTAAATACAATGTAGATGCTAAAACCCAGGGTTTCTTAGCTAACTTGAGTCCTGCTAACCCTAACCTGAGCTCACACTGCAGTATAGACATACTCACAGACAGGGCCGGCTCCAGACCCCAGCGCGCCAAGCGTGCGCTTGGGGTGGCATGCCGCGGGGGGCGCTCTGCCTGTCGCCGCAGGGGGCGCTCTGCCTGTGCCGGGAGGGTGTCAGGCGGCTCCGGTGGACCTCCCGCAGGCATGCCTGCGGAGGGTCCGCTGGTCCCGCGGCTCTGGTGGACCTCCCGCAGGCATGCCTGCGGATGCTCCACCGGAGCTGCGGGACCAGCGGACCCTCCGCAGGCACGTCTGCAGGAGGTCCACCGGAGCCGCGGGACCGGCGACCACCAGAGCGCCCCCCGCGGCGTGACGCCATGCTTGGGGTGGCGAAATTCCTAGAGCCGCCCCTGCTCACAGAGCTCGTCTTGAGGTCTGGGACAGGTACTCTGAGTGTCACAGCTGAAAGCAACGTGGAACAGATTGTTTAGCATAAGAAGTTAGCACACATTCTAATGGACCATTCAAGGTAGAATAGCCCATTAACACCTCTGCCTTTAGCTGTGATGCTCAGAGAACCTTTCCCACACCTGAAGAGAGCTTTGTGTGGCTTGAAAGATTGTCTCTCACCAACAGAAATTGGGCCAATAAAAAAAATTATCTCATCCATCTTGTCTCTCTAATGTTCTATTTTGACATTTTTTAATGGAAAGTTTCATTTTCTGTTCAAAATGACTTTTCATTTCTAAATTTTAATGTATAATAAAAGGGTAAAAATGTTAAAAGGTCAAAAGCACAGTGAAACATTTCAATCTACCCGATCTGAATTTTTTTGTGATTATCAGTTTGCAAAAAAAAAATTGAGATTTTGACTTTTTGCCCTGATTCACGGCAGGAGAAAGATTTGAATCTGGAAAACTGTCACAAGACAGGGAACCTGTTTCCTGCCTAGCTGTGCTTATTATGGACCACCAACTGCTTCTTTCAGAAACTACAGCCCTAAAGCAAATACATACTTAAGAAAATAGAACATATATTTCCTTTAAATATTTCAGAAAGGCTGCTAGATTTCTAACTTTCCCTTTCTTTACCAGAGAATCATTATCCTCTGCTACAACATTTATATTGTCAGAAATGTGTACAGTAAATCATAGTCTTTATCCATAGAGGATAAGGAAAGGGAAAGTGCATGTGTGTTTTAGACAAGGTGAAATATGTCTGTCTTTGCACTTAGTTTTGAATTTTTTATGTGTATTCTGGTTACATCGCATTAGAGCATTTGCATATTATCCATACGTCTCATCTTATTAAAGATGATATGACCTGGCACTGTACTAAAGCAGAAATGCAAAAGGCAATACATTTGCTTCAAATATCTTATTTTCTATTCACCAGTACAATGAGTTTGTAGGTTTTTCTTTTGGACTAGGTTTCTCCTGTTTTCATTCCCATTCTCACCTCCCTGCTTTGATGATCTTTCCCTAACCAGTAATATGTTATATATAAAAATTATCATATCAGATTAGACTAGGGATCTGTCTAATCCACTTTCTTATTTGTGACAGTGATCAATATCAGATATTTTAAAAGAAGGTACAAAACCCCCTGAAGTGGATTGTGGAATAAACTGCCCAAAAGTGAAGTTTCTTCCTGACCTATGTTGGTGATTGGATTATGCCCTGAAGCATGAGGGTTGTTTGTTTTTTTGTTTTTTTGTTTTTTTTTAAATCACTAATTATCTCTTAGGGTACATCTACATTAGCATAAATGGCCATGGCTGGCCCGGGTCCACTGACTGAGGCTCGTGGGGCTCAGGCATTGGGGCTAAAATTTGCTATGTATACAATGGGGCTCATGCTGGAGCCCAAGCTCTTGGACCCTCCATCTTTGCAGGGTCCCAGAGCCAAACACCTACAGAGCCCCAGAGCCTAAGCCCCGTGAGTCTGAGTCAGCTGACATGCGCCAGCTGTGGGTTTTTTATCCCCATGTATACATAGCCCTAAAGATCAAGACAGGTGAGGTAATATATTTTATTGGACCAACTAGCTTTTCTTAAGGTCTGGCAAAGGTACTCAGAATGTCACAGCTAAATACAAGGTGGAACAGATTGTTTAGCATAAGTAGTAACATGTATTCTAAGGGTACGTGTACACTACAAGAGTAGTTTGATTCAACTTAAGTCGAATTTGTGGAATCGACCTTACAAAGTTGAATTTGTGTATCCACACTAAGGACACTAATTCGACTTTGTGAGTCCACACTAACGGGGCAAGCGTCGACATTGGAAGCGGTGCACTGTGGGCAGCTATCCCACAGTTCCCGCAGTCCCCGCTGCCCATTGGAATTCTGGGTAGAGCCCCCAATACCTGCTGGGGGAAAAAATGTTTCGAGGGTGGTCTTGGGTAACTGTCATCATTCAACCGTCACTCCCTCCCTCCCTCCCTGAAAGCGCCGGCGGGAAATCTGTTCGCGCACTTTTCTGGTCAGTGACACAGCGGACGCCACAGCACTGCGAGCATGGAGCCCGCTGTGATCATCGCTGCACTTGTGGCCATTGTCAACTCCTCGCACCTTATTGTCCACAGTCAGATGCTGAGAAATCGGGCGAGGAGGCTCCGGCAGCGCGGTGAGGACATGAAGTCCTAGAGTGGCACAGACCTCTCAGAAAGCATGGGATCCCGCACCATGGAGATCATGGTGGCAATGGGTCATGTTCATGCTGCGGAACGGCGATTCTGGGCCCAAGAAACAAGCACGGACTGGTGGGACCGCATAGTGCTGCAGGTCTGGGATGAATCACAGTGGCTGCGAAACTTCAGGATGTGTAAGGGCACTTTCCTTGAACTGTGTGACTTGCTGTCCCCTGCTCTGAAA
The DNA here is from genome assembly GCF_016161935.1 of Mauremys reevesii. Classification (NCBI taxonomy): domain Eukaryota; kingdom Metazoa; phylum Chordata; order Testudines; family Geoemydidae; genus Mauremys; species Mauremys reevesii. Next base: position 71,652,964 of record NC_052631.1, read on the forward strand.
CGCAAGGACACCCGGATGTGAGCAGCCCTGACTGTGCAGAAGCGAGTGGCCATAGCCCTCTGGAAACTTGCAATGCCAGACAGCTACCGGTCAGTAGCGAACCACTTTGGCGTGGGCAAATCTACTGTGGGGGTTGCTGTGATGCAAGTAGCCCATGCAATCGTTGAGCTCCTGCTCTCAAAGGTAGTGACCCTGGGAAACGTCCAGGTCGTCATAGATGGCTTCGCTGCGATGGGATTCCCAAACTGCGGTGGGGCTATAGATGGGACTCACATCCCTATCCTGGCACCGGACCACCAGGCCAGCCAGTATATTAACCAAAAGGGCTACTTTTCAATGGTGCTGCAAGCACTGGTGGACCATAGGGGACGCTTTACCAACATCAACGTCGGGTGGCTGGGCAAGGTTCATGACGCGCGTGTTTTCAGGAACTCTGGTCTGTTTAGACGCCTGCAGGAAGGTAGTTTATTCCAGGACCACAAAATAACTGTTGGGGATGTGCAGATGCCTACAGTGATCCTCGGGGACCCAACCTACCCGCTAATGCCCTGGCTCATGAAGCCCTATACAGGAGCCTTGGACAGTGACAAGGAACTCTTCAACTACCGGCTGAAGAGTGCAGAATGGTGGTGGAGTGTGCTTTCGGACGTCTCAAGGGGAGATGGCGATGCTTACTGACTCGCTCGGATCTCAGTGAAACCAATATCCCCATTGTTATTGCAGCTTGCTGTGTGCTCCACAATCTCTGTGAGAGCAAGGGGGAGACCTTTATGGCGGGATGGGAGGTTGAGGCAAATCGCCTGGCTGCTGATTACGCTCAGCCAGACACCCGTGCGATTAGAAGAGCCCAGCGGGAAGCGCTGTGCATCCCGGGAGGCTTTGAAAGCTAGGTTCCTCAGCGAGCAGCGTGACCTGTGACTATTCAGTTTCTTTACAGAGAAGCTGAACCTGCCCCTGTTTCTTTACCCAGTTACTGTTAACTATCCTCTGCAGTTGCATACCCCATTCACCCCGTTTCCCCCCTTCCAACACACGTGTAAAAATAAAATACATGTTCCATTGTTACTTAACAAAGGTTTCGTTATTAATGACTTTGCGTTAAAGGGTTGAAACTGGGATGCAGACTGTGCTGGGTAGGGTGTGCAGTGATGTAAAGACCGCCTCTAAACTCGAGGAATGACAGGCTCCTGCTCCTAGAGCGGTCCGCAGTGCCGGACTGGTTGTTTCAATGGAGCCTGCCATCCCTCCTTCTTGGGACTCTGCGTGCGGGGGCTATGTGACCTTGTTGCGGAGAAGGACGGTTACAGATTCCCCTGCTGCGTGGCTCTGTGGTCCAGGACAAGGACCGCTGCATAAGATCTGTAACCGCCCTCCCCCGCTACAAAGTCACGTACCCCCCCACCCACACAGAACATGGAAACCACCTCCCATACCGACCAGGGTGCCTACTGACTGCACTGTGTGTGTGATCTGCTGCTGATCCTGCCCCCGTGTCTGTACCCTGGTAAAGGTGACTGTCCTATGCAATTACCAACCCCCTTCCCCACCTTCAAACACAGTCTTCTGTACAAAAACATGACGGAAACAGTAATTAACAGCAAAGTATTTTTAATAATCAACTAGACAGTTAGGGGATGAAACTGGGATTGGGGCTTGGGTGAGTCAGGAAGGGAAGGACTTCTCAAAATTTAGGGAATGGGAGCTTTTGGGTACTTGAGCACTCTGCTGGGGTACGGTGACAGTTTTCACGGCCCCTGGCGCCCCTGCTTCTGCTGGGCTCCGGAGCGTCCGTTTGCCGCTTTGATTTTTTGGTAGCCTTGTCTCAGGTCCTTGATTTTCACGCGGCACTGCGTTGTATCCCGGCTGTATCCTCTGTCTCTCATGGCTTTGGAGACCTTATCATAGGTCTTTGCATTCCTTTTTTTGGAGCGCAGCTCCGAAAGCACAGACTCATCGCCCCACACAGCGATCAGATCCAAGACTTTCCGGTCAGTCCATGCTGGGGCCCTCTTTCTACTCTGAGATTGCATGGACTCCTCTGCTGGAGAGCTCTGCATCGTTGCCGGTACTGCTGAGCTCGCCACAATGTCCAAACAGGAAATGAGATTCAAACTGGCTAGACAGGAAAAGGAATTCAAATTTTCCCGGGGCTTTTCCTGTGTGGCTGGTCAGAACATCCAAGCTCGGACTGCTGACCAGAGCATCAACAGAGTGGTGCACTGTGGGATAGCTCCCGGAGCTACTAAGGTCGATTTCCGTCCATACATAGGCTAATTCGACATAGCCATGTCGAATTTAGCGCTACTCCCCTCATCGGGGAGGAGTACAGAATTCGAACTAAAGAGCCCTCTAGGTCGAACTAATTAGCTTCCTGGTGTGGACGGGTGCATGGTTAAGTCGAATTAATGCTGCTAAATTCGACATAAACTCCTAGTGTAGACCAACTGTAAGAGACCATGTAGGAGCTGGATTTTATAATGTACTATGAGAATTAATGTATGAGTTGATTTCATCCTGTCAGCCACCCTTTTTGAATAGCAGAAAGGAATGACGGACCAGAACAATCCTTATGAGTGATTATGGTCACCCTTTTGTTTTAGGATGTGTTATAATGTCTACTATGGTTTCCTATATGTATTACAAATTAGGCATTCTAGTTAAATAAACATTTCATTGTTTTAAGGTTTAGTGAGTAAGAGATAGGATTCTCTGTTGTGTCTATGTTAAGTAGATTAGAGGAACATTAAAGACCTGGTCTTGGTTATTGATTGTAAAATTTAGCAAGGTTTAATTTGCAATTCCTTTTTTGCTCGATATAAAATACTACTGTTTGTATTCTCAATCTGTTTGTGTGAATGAGGATGTATGCATCAGGAAAAGATAAGGTCTAAAGGCCATTGTTATAGCCAGAGTCAAGGAAGAAGAAGTAAAGAAACTTAAAGGACATCAAAGAATCAACACGCATCCATAATGAAGGGCAGATTGATGACCCTAAGGTGGAGGCTGGCACCCCTGAGGACAATTGATTAAATCATAACAAAGGACAGGATGACCCTCTCGGAGGTGTATTGGAATGTTTACACCAATTAAGAAGTAACTGTTCCATAGACTTCAACAAAGGAAAAAAACTATAAGAACCAGGGCGCTTGGCCATGGGTTTTGGATTCGTCTTGCCAGACTCCAGGAGCATCGGATCGCAACTGACATGAGCCCAGCTCCACACTCATGCTCAATCTAACTGGCCATTAGACTGACTCGAGCTACAACAGACTGGTAACTATGAACATGTCTTTATTATGAGCATGATTTTTAGTATCTAAAAGATATGAATTTAAGCTCCCAGGTTCGTCTTTTGAAGGCATTGTGCAGATTTCCTTTGACGATGAGGACTGAGATGTCAGATATGGAGTTATTCTTTTGTGAATGGATGATATGGTGTTTTTGACCTTTATCATTTTTCTGTGTGAGTTCATTTGAGAGTGTAGTGACTGTCCAACATAGTTGTTATTGGGGCATTTAGTGCACTGGATGAGGTACCCAATATGTTGTGATAGGCATATGTAAGACCCATGGATCTTGAAAGGTGCATTGTAGGAGCGTATTGATCTTCATAGCAGTGGAGATATGTCTGCATGTTTTGCATCTGTTTTTCTCACAAAGTCAAGTGCAGCTTTGAGTTGGTGTGTCCTGGTCTGTGGGAATCTAGTTTCTGATGATAAGCTTGGTGAAGTTGGGCAGTTGTTTGAAGACCAGAAGATGGGGTTTGGAAAAGATTTATTTCAGGATGTGGTTCCCATCGAGTATGGGTTGTAGTTTAATGATACTGTCATGCTGTCTGGAATGGCTCACAACCATGAGTGTCAATCTCAGGGTAGACTGTCAAAAATGTGGGAGGAAATTGGGAAGAAAAATGAAGACTTTAAATTAAACAAATAAGTTACAAATAAGGATCTGGAGCCAGATTTACTTCATAGGTTCCCCCAACTCAAGCCAGTGAAATGCAGCCTCCTGAACCCATGCTGCAGAAAATCCTCCATAAACAGAGGCTCAACAACACACAGTATTCTTGATCCCTGATTTTTAAGGGAGCCAAAGTCAGCCCACAAAACATCAAGTTGCATAGGGTAGTTAAATGAAAATTAAAAGGAAGCAAGCTGCATGGAATTTTTTCAAAAACACCACAATAGAGGCTCAAACTATATGTATGCCCCCAAATTTTAAAAAAAAGAAGTAAGAGGAACAAAAAAAAATGTAACTCTGTCTAAACACCAGAGTAAAAGCCGTGGTTAGAGACAGAAAGACATCTTTTAAAAATTGGAAGTTAAATCCTGCTGAAGGACACAGGAAGAAACATAAACTCTGAGAAGTCAAGTGTAAAAGCATAATTAAGTAGGCCAAAAAAGAATTTGAAGAGCAACTAGTAAAAGACACAAAAACTAGCAGCAATTTTTTTAAAGTACATCAGAAGCAAGAAGCCAAACAATCAGGTGGATTACCAAGGTGCTAAAGGCACACTCAAGGAAGACAAGGCCATTGTGCAGATGCTAAGGCTAGGGCTTCCCCAGAGAGCTTACAGTGGCAGGTTGCATGAATACAGGCACGCTGCTGTGAGCTCTCTAGTGTAGTCACTCTCCTGTTGACTTAATTAATCTGCTCCGAACTAGTGGCGGCAGCTGTGTCGGTGGGAAAAGTTCTCTCACTGACATAGCACTGTCCACACCAGTGCTTAGGTGAGTATAACGTATGTTGCTCAGAGGGGTGGCTTATTCACACCCCTGAGTGACATAAGTTATACTGACAAGTGGTACTGTAGACATAGCCTAAGTGAATACCTGCTGAGGATGTAAGGAAGAGTCCCACACCTGAACCATTCTTTTTAGGTGATGAACTGAGGAATTGTCCCAGATTGAGGAGTCAACAGAGGAGGTTTTGGAACAAACTGATAAAATAAACAGTAATAAGTCACCAGGACCCAACAGTTCTCAGGAGACTCAAATACAAAATTGCAGAACAACTATCTGTGGTATGTAACCTATTGCTTGAATCATTTTCTGTACCAAATGACTGAAGGATAGCTAATACTTCAGTGTGCCCTCTAATTTTTTCCATCCATGTGCGGAACGAATATTGTTAAGTGCACCATATTGAGGTAATGTGTGGATGTGCACCACCAGTAGAAACAAAAAACCTAGATATAATATATATTTTTGAAAAGTTGCCGTAGGGATAATTACTCCAGCCAAGACAGGTTAGGCATTTTAGAACTCACTACTCAAAGAATTAAATTTAAGTGTAAGAGAAAAATAAAAATTATGAAATGCATAGACTAGTCAGTAAACTAAAACACCACACTTTGAAAGAAGTATCAAGTAACAACAACAATAATACAAGTATGTGTTGGGAGGTGAGTGTGAAAGACTGTATGTGTGTGTGTGTGTGTGCGCGCATGCACGAGACAGACACTGTGTGTGTGCGTGTGAGAGAGAGAGACATTCTGTATGTATGAGAGAGAGACAGACACATGTGCTGTCCATTTAAGTATGCTGCCTTTTAAGTAGATTGGCACTCAGCAGTCTGAAATCTGCTTGTTCTCACACAGCAACAGCTGCCAGCAAGCTCCCTCCGTCCTGAGCCCTGTCATGACCCCTCCCCCCACTCTGTGGAGATGGGGTACAGGGGCAGTGGAACACCCTGACCTCAGTGCCTCCCCTTCCCCCACCACTCTGCACAGCAAGCAGGAGGCTCCCGGGAGCAGCTGGCTAGGGTCTCCAAGGCAGAGGGCAGGAGCAGTGGGAGGAGGGATACCTGAAGTGCGCGGCACTTGATAACCTGCAGGGCGGCTGCCTCGCCATGCATCTTAGAGGGAACTTAGGCTAATATAACAATGATTTTTCTTTTAAAGGCTTAAGAGGCAAACCTGGCAATTATAGGCTGGTAAGTCTAACTTCAGTACCAGGCAAATTGGTTGAAACTATAGTAAAGAACAGAACTACCAGACTCATAGATGAACACAGTATGTTGGGGAAGAGTCAAATGACATTTGTAAAGGGAAATTATCTCTCACCAATCTATTAGAATTCTTTGAGGGAGAGGTCAACAAACATGTGGACAAGGGTGATCCAGTGGAGATAGTGTACTTTGACAAGGTCCTTCACCACAGGCTCTTAAGCAAAATAAGGAGTTAAGGGATAAGAGGAAAAGTCCGCTCATGGGCCAGTAACTGGTTAAAAGATAGGAAACAAAGAATAGGAATACATGGTCAGTTTAATAGTGGAGGGGGTAAATAACAGTCTCCCCAAGGATCTGTATTGGGTGTTGTGATGCAGGTGGTCCAGTTCAACAGGGGGTGGGGCAGAAGCAGCCAGAGAGACTGTGGAAACCTGTAGCTAATTAGGGCAAGGCTTGTTATGAGCCAGACAGGAGGCAGCTGCTGGGGCAGCCCAGATATAAGGAGTGGCCCAGTAGAGCAGAGGGTAGTCTCTCCCTAACAAGCAAGGGAGGAGGACTGGCTCCTAGGGGTAGCACCTTAGATAGAGCTGGTGCTGGGCAGGCTCAGGGGAGCGGAGAGTGAGCTCTGGCCTGTTACTTGCTAGGATTCAGGGCCTTTCCAGAAAGGGCCAAGAAGGTACAAGGGCCAAGGGGAAGTGGCCCAGGGATGATAGGCAGACAAGGGGAAAGAGGCTGCTGCTAGAGGGTCCTTGGGTCGGGACCCAGAGTAGCAGGCAGACCTGGGTCCCCTATCCCTCTTGCACTGCACTGGGCCATGGAGGAGCATGGCCAATACAGACTGCAACTTGCCCCTGAAGTAAGGGGCTAGACTTTGGTTGGTGAGTTCACACCATTACACGGGACTAGTGCTATTTAACATATTCATAAATGATCTGTAAAAAGGGGTGATCAGTGAGGTGGTGAAGTTTGCAGATAATACTAAATTACACAAGATAGCTAATCCAAACCTGGCTGTGAAGAGTAACAAAGGGATCTCACAAAACTGGGTGACTGGGCAAGAAAATGGCAGATGAAATTCAATGTTGATAAATGCAAAGTAATATACACTGGAAAAAATCATCCCAACCATACATACAAAATGATGGGGTCTAAATTAGTTGTTACCACTCAACGATGAGATCTTGGAATCATCATGGATAGTTCTCTGAAAACATCTGCTCAATGTTCAGCAGCTGTCAAAAAAGCTAACAGAATGTTAGGAAGCACTGGGCAAGAGATAGATAAGAAGACAGATAATATCATAATGCTAATATATAAATGCATGGTATGCCTACATCTTGAATACTACGCGTAGTTCTGGTTCCCTTCCCCTGTCCCCATCTCAAGAAAGATATATTATAATTTGAAAAAGTCCAGAGAAGGGCATCAAAAATTATTAGGGATATGGAACAGCTTCCATATGAGGAGAGATTAAAAAACTGGGATTGTTCATTTTAGAAAAGAGATATCTAGGGGGTATATGATAGAGGTCTATAAAATCATGAACAGTGTGGAGAAAGTGAATAAGGAACTGTTATTCATCCCTTCACATAACAGAAAAACCATTAGTCACCCAATGTTATTAATAGGCACGGGATATACAACAAACAAAATAAAGTACTTCTTCACACAATATACAATCAGCTTGTGGAACTCATTGCCAGGGGATGTTGTGAAGGCCAAAAGTATAACTGGCTTCAAAAAAGAATTAAATGAGTTCATGGAGGATAGGTTCATCAGTGTTTGTTAACCAAGGCAGTCAGGAATACAACCCCAAGCGCTGGGTGTCCCTAAATCTTTTGACTGACTGAAGCTGGGGCTGGAGGACAGGAGATGGATCACTCAATAAATTGCCCTGTTCTGTTCATTCACTCTGAAGCATCTGGCACAGGTCACTGTTGCAAGACAGGATACTGGGCTAGATAGACCATTGGTCTGAGTCAGTATGGCCATTCTTACATTCTTATGTAGAGCCAGCACTAGAAAGGAAAGGCAAGGTCAGCCAAGGCATGAAAGAACCTTCACCAAAAGTGTTCTTATGGTGCCCTGACAAGAAGCGGAAGCTGGCTGTACCTGTGGTGGAATTCTGCAGGGAGAGTGATAGCAGTAAATGCTCTCCTCTCCCACCTTCTTCCTCTTTATTATGGCTTTGCTGCAGCATCAAGCAGAAGAAGACAAGATGAGACCAACGTTGTTTTTTTTCCCGTTGACCTAAACTAAGCTAAAAATGTTGCTGATTGCCCACTCATTTGTTCCCAGTAGGGATGGAAAGTAAAACATTTCCTGTGTTATTTTTCACTTGTCCTAACCTTTATTTATTAAACAAAGTTGTTAATAATCATGCACTTGTACCCCAGGATTCCATGTGAGCATCTCACACAACTCTTGAGTGGCAATGTCCATTTATCTTAAAATAGTACAGACTGATATTTAAAGATTGATATTGGCTTAAATCATTTGTGGTTTGAGTGTTTAAAAACAAAGGCATTAATTTATGCACATTCTCACAGAAAATCCCTGGTCAATTGCTGTATACCTCCACAATTGCAGTTATCAAAGAGAAGACATATCTTTTGGGAGCTAATATTTCCTATTTTCTGCAGGCAGAAAATGTTTCCATGTGAGGGAGAGATGTGATTTAGAATTTTTCTGAAAAACCCTGACATATATTTGTGAGTAATTTGTTCATATTAGATCTCAAGGAATGTAGCTAGAAGTTGTATTTATTTATTTTTAAATGTTTTTTTAAGGCTCTAGTTACTCCTCAGGTGAAAGAGAAAATACCTATCCACCCTGAAATGGTTGGGAAAATAATATACCGTATTTTCCGCACTATAAGGCGCACCGGATTATAAGGAGCAGTCTCAATTACGGGATCTATTTCTGTATTTAACCCATACATAAGGCGCACCGTATTATAAGGCGCATGCTAAAACATACGGTCTACAAAAAAAGGTAACGGTGTTCATAGTGTAGTAAAAAGGTAACGGAAGCAAAACAGTAAGTTTAGTTGAACTTTATTCTACTATTTAACAATACACTCACTCTTTCGCAGCTGCTCTATTCCCATTTACAACTGCGTAAATTTGAATTGTGCCTCGTAAGCATGTCTCTTCACTGGTGCCATTTTCGGGGGTCCTTAGACAAACAAATGTTGTTTTGCAGCATACCGGTAGTATACCTACCGGAGGAGTGGAGAAGGTAAACGTACGTACTGTACGTATTACGTAATGTTCTCTGATTGGTTTATCGCTGCAGCGTACGTAGTTTTCGATCTACGTCCCTGTGTTAGCGAAAAATGGTCCGACAGTCAATCAAGCAAAACGCTTACCAAAGTCGCACAACATTTTTACAGATTTTGGAACTCAGTGCACACATAAGGCGCACCGGATTATAAGACGCACGGCCAATTTTTGAGAAAATTTAAGGCTCTTAGGTGCGCCTTATAGTGCGGAAAATACGGTACTTTATTTTCTTAAAGATTTTTATCCTTAAAATAAAATAATCAGAAGGCAGAGTCGAAGCACACACAACTAGTTTCAACAGAGCATATTCCAATATTTTGCATTGCATCGCATATGTGAGTTTTGTGCTTGCCAAAACATGGTGAAAATATAGGCTATCCATGTCCTAGACTAAGAGTTCTTAAAGGTGTAAATCACTGCATATTGATTATACTTTGTTATATTGATGGGGCTCAGGTCTGTGTACCTCTATACTACAAGTTCTGTGTCTTTCAAGCTCAAGGCCATAGCAAGTGGTTTCTTATTTAACTCTTCCCAATATATTAAAGAGTTATTTTTTGCAGCCCAGAAGGTAAATCCTGTAGTTAAAGGTTTAAACTTTCATTTTTTCATCCCCTCTATCATTGAGCCGGGGAGGATTAAGACTTTCTAATAAAGACAAGAATTAAAAAAAAATAATGAGTTGCATTTCTTTTTCACACCGTCTAAACTATTCATTATCAACTTAGACTATATGACTATATGGGTCAGGTCCTATCTCATAGAGCATCTTAAGCCTGTTAGTTCATGTCTAACATACTTCTGAGTGTTATCTAAATAAAATACTAATAATACTACATAAAAATTAATGTGATATATAGTGTTCTTTGTCCAAGAATAAGCGGTTATAAGAATTTATTCCTTATATTTTGCAACACTCCTGAGAGTTAGCTAAGTGTTATTCAGCCCAAGATAAGACTGTGAGCCAGTGGTTGAGGTGGGAGCAGAATCCAAGGAAGCTGGCTCCATTTCCCAATGATTGGCAATGTTCAGCTAAAGGCAGAGAAGTCATATGTCCAAAACTCTGCTGATCTTTGTAGCAACCCAATGTGTAAACAAAGCTTTTTTTCATGTAATCTATAGAATGAGATTCATCAGTTTTCGTTGTGGCTCTTGAGTGCCTTTGTCACCCTGTAATCTCGCATGTATTCCTTTTATTGTTAGACTCCAAGGAGAGCCGAGTCTGCCCACTGGAGCCAATGGAAATTTCTACTTTTCTAAGTTTCTGCAGGAGTGGAGACCTTGGTGAGATATCCTTCCTATTTAGCCTAGAAAATTAGGATGAAAGGTTTTTGAGTCTCTCGGTTTCTGAATAAATGTTTCAAGCCTTTGAATTGTAATTTTAGTGATCACATCTCCCAGTTTTTCCTAAGTAAATGTACACCTATCAATATCTATCATAGACATTTGGAATTTGGCCATCACCATCGTATCTAAACATTAGTGTCCCAATTAGGGAACAAAACTAGCAATGATTATACTAGCTGCTACACTGGATCGTATAAGTGTGTACACGTTTCATCTTGTACGGGGAGATTTTGGCAAACCGGTAAAGTGTCTAAAACCACTATGGATTATTGCTAAAAGCAGCCAAGTCAGGAGCCTGTAAAGTGGCCATGCAGCAGCCTCAGCTTGACCAAGGCAGGAGGGGAGCGGGTTGTGGGTGCCACAGAAAGGGCAGCTTGACTCAGTGTCCTTTCTGATAAGAATTGTGTTGAAGTTGTTGATACATGCATTTTAGAAGAGCAGGATATGTCCCCAGGAGTGTCTATTAGGGCCTTAAGGCTGCAAACTCTGGAAAAACCCACACCTGGTTAACCAATAATCAGAAGGAACCTCGTGCTTGACTATTGAAACTACTTGCTTAACAAGTTTTCTTTAAGGGACATGTCATTCTATTACTAATGTAAAAATAAGGGGAAAAGCTTGAGGTAGTTGGACTCTTCTGGACTCTCCCTCTGGATACATCTTGTGGTCCCCACTGTCAGATGGAAGATTTGGCCACCGGAAGCCTGCCGCTGTGCCACTCGAGAGTCATGCTCAGCTTTGGTAATTAACAAGGGATAGGGGTGTTTTACTAACCTGTTGCAGGCGTGTGTAAGTGCTTGCGACTAAGTAAAGTTTAGCTTTAAGCGAAAGCACTCTTGTGTTGTCCTGTTTGTGCCAGCCATCTATCGGTTGGACGGTCGTGTCTCCCCTGATTTATTTCCTGACACCACCTCACACAGAATAAAAGTTACCAAGAGCTTTGGGTTGAAAGAACCCCGGGTAACAATCTGATGGCTTGATCTACAGAATCATGGGGGCAAGGTTACAATTTTAGCAAGAGGGACTGCAATTCTTATTGCTATGTTCTGTATGTCAGGTATTTTAAATGAACTGTGCAGGATGTGTTAGGTGCATTGTTTTGATCCTGACATCACTGCTAATTTTCTTCAAGCTGTCAGACTTAATAAATAATCACAGGTAGTGAAATAATAGCAGATCTTATTAGTCAGGATATAATACTAGTAGCATCAACTCCTGAGCAAAGATTGCACGCCAATTCTACCATCACTTAACAGCATTGTATATTTCTCGGGGTGGCTTTTTATGCAATGTAATAAACTGTAATAATCTATGTAAAGAACAAGGGATGAAAAACTGTTAAAATGGGACAGCTCCTTATTTGGTATAAACCAGCATAGGTCCATGGAAGTCAGTAAAGCTATGCAAGCCTCAAGATCTGGCCTATAATTCTAAGCAGCGTTACTTAATAGAAACTTTTCAAGGTTTTCTAAATGATTTCATCAGTGAAAAGGGATCTGTGAAAGTAATGTAGCAGTAGCAGAATGTGCTATCCTTTAAATAAGGGCTTGTCCCAGTAACATGTGATGGGTGTTTATCTTTTTAGAAAGATAAAGTAAAATTGGGAAGGTGACTCCTATACAGCGTGGGAGTGGGGCAGCTGCTTACTTTTTAGAAATGTGGCACTATGTGCACAAAAAGTAATTTTTGCCAGTGAATTATATATACCTAATAACAGTTACAGATTGACTGTGTCACAAAGACTGCTGAGCTGCAGCTTAGTACGTTTAACAGAGAGGATCAAAGGACAGAGAGAGAGAGATACACCTGGAGGGGAGGTTCAAGAGAGTCATGTGCTCTCCCCTACTCACTCGCTGACCTCACACAGAAAACAGGCAAGCATGAAAGGAAAAAGAAGGCAAGCTTTAAAGAGAATATAGAAATGTAGGAATTGCCAGACTGCATCAGACCCTAAGTCCATCTAGTCCGGTTTCTTGTCTGTGGCAGTGGCCAGCCCCAGATGCTTCAGAAGAAGGTACAAGAACCCTGCAGTAGGCTCATGTGGGATAATTGATTCCAACATTACAGGTGAAATCCTGGCCGTATTGAAGACAGTGGAGCCAGAATTTCACCCTTCGTTTCATCCTAATCTCTAATACTTAAAGATTGGCTTAAACCATGAAGCCTGAGGTTTAATAAAAAATAGTCAAGGTGATTTGTTTCTTTGTTTGTTTTTATTGATTCAATAACTGAACATGAGTAGGCAGCTCTGCTACAGTTTGAGATTAGTCTACGTAGACCTCATCCAAAGCCCACTGCAGTCAGAGGAGTCTTTCTGTTGACTTCAGTGGGCTTTCATTTAGGATCCTATATTTTTATAAAAGGAACTAGCAAAACAAGTGCCAATGCTTTCCCTGATCACTTTGGGCCAGATTCTGCCACCCTTATTTATGCTGAGTAGTACCTGCATTCATGTGAATTTCAATGGGACTATTCATGAAATAAGTAGCTACTCCACATGAGTAATCATGACAGAATCTCTCCTTTTGCTTTTGTATTCCATCACTTTCCTACATCTTTCATCTGTTCACTTTTCTTTTAAATTGTAAGCGCCTCTTTACAGAGATTGTCTCACCCTATAGGTCTGTAATGAGTTCAGCACAATTTGGACACCACTGCAATATATAATAATTAATACTGCTGATGGTGTGTGGATTTAACATGCTTTATGCAGCTCAAAGTCAGGAGAGAATGTTTTCAATAAACCATGTCTTGGGTAAGTGCTCACAGCACAATTTAAGATTTAGCTTTCTTTTCCTTATGTTTTCAGCTTGGATTATTAAATTCTGGTTTGTATTTTATCTCTAAGGCATGGGAAGGGAGTCAAGAAAACTTTTCCCCATTGGTTTTCATCCTGCTATTTTATTCGGCTTGTTCATTTTTGGTTACTAATATGTAATTTGCTCTCTCTGGCAATGCGATTGATGATTACAATGTCTACCTCCCCTTACTTTGTTGGAGGATCAGAGTTCTCTACTTCAAAACGACAAAGATGAGAAGCAGGTGCTGTCATTTTTCATTATTTATCAGCAGCAGATATTTTTTTAAGTGGAATGACTCTGTTCTTCTGACTTTGGAATTTTGGATGATAATTCTGTTGCATTTTCTGTCTGCAATGACACTTGATTGGCTTATAGTTGGGACATCAAACATTTTAATTTGAAATGCTGTCTGGAGAGATGGTAGCATCTTTCTCTTGAAGATACTTTTAAGGATTGTGGGCCTTGGATTCTCATCATTAGTTTAAAAATCACTGTATATGTTGTGTTTTTAGTTATTTATCTTTTATTCTTTTAGGGGTACAAAGAGGGAAAAGGCTTATGTGTACAACTAGATGAAAAATGTATGTTTTATTATTGGCTTTGCTTGGGCAATGGAGCTGATCCCATTGGAATTAATTGAAGAAAAGAAATGTTTTGAAATATTTTCTTATTCTTGGCAGATGTAATTTTACTGGCTAAAGATGGCTTTGTGTTTTCTGCTTTCAGATACTTAGATGGGAATTTGGGACCCTAGATAATGCTTTACACCTGCTAAGGATCTGGTCCATTATCTTTCTTTGTAATAGGCCTATGCATGAAAGACTCCCACATCATCTCATATTGCAAGACTGATTTAAATAATTAGGACAGAAATGGGAGATCTCTTGGCAGGGGGTTTCATTAATGAATTGAAAGCGTAGAATTTACTTCACTTCAAAGAAAAGAGAAAAAAGAAACTCTCTACTTACCGAATAAGGAGTCAGAGATATTATCATCATTGCTGTTAAATCACAGGAGGCTGGAAGCAAGACACAAACCTCCATGTAGTTAAATATACATCCGTGCAATGAGAGGCATGAAGCAGTGGCTTCATACATTTTAAAGAGGACAACGGTGAGTGCTGATTTTCTTTCCACAGTAGGAAGTGGGCCCAAAGCAAGTGCAAGTGACCCTTCCAGGTTGATGCCCCAAAAGACTACTTGTTTCAAGTGCCCCTAAATCTAGGTTCATGTTTGAATGATTATTCTTGACCTTTCCTTTGTTATATAATGGGGACTAGAGCTGACTAGAGGACAACCATTCTGTTCTGCAGAAACTTTAGAGGTTTCAGAATTGATTTTCATTCTGCATTGGAATCAGAAACAAAATCTTTTGAACATTTTTGTGAAAATGGAATTGAATTGTGTTGAAATGTATATTTTGGGAGTAAAACTTGAGCTTTTGATTTAGAGTAGTGTTTTTAATTGCAGAGTGGGGACCTGAACCTGAGTTTCCTACATCCTAGACCTCTAACCACCAAGAATGTAAGAGAATCTTGCTCACTCACTCTTCCGCTTCCTGATACATTTCTGTGCAACTGCATTTTGCTGAAATTGTTCCAACAGGATGGATTGGGGACATTTATTTTCCATTATCAATGTTAATTTCCTGTTTGAATTCCTGGGACTAATTTTATCCTTGATCTTTTGATTATGCCACCAGAAGAAGACACATCATAGACTGTGCTGAGTGTTTAGTTCTAGACTGAATTTCAACACATCAGGACTCCTGAGGCAAAATATGCTGGGTTTTACCTTATCAGAGACGATGGCTGAGTTGGACTGGACTCTGTGTTCTGTTCTCCTGGTCTAGTTATTATTGGTTCTTAATCAACTTGATAGCCTCAGACTAGTATCAGTCTCACGTGCTTTATTTTCATTTTGATTCACTTGTATAATTACCATTTCGGGTTAAGATTAGACTAAAGAAGAAAAACTGTTTGCTGCTTTGTCTTGTTTTATGTTCTCATATGAAGTTCCAATAAAGCGTAAAAATTTGGGGCCAGATGCTCTGTTAGTGGAAATCAGTGTGGCTGCACGGGAACCTCGGTTGACCAGCTGAGGTCTTTGGTCCTTTGTTTCTTTTTAAAAAACTATCACTATACTGAGAGCCTTGTTTTTTTTCTGGCTTTCACAAAACTTCCAACCCCTGTTGGTTGCTTCTCTTGCACATTTGTGTGAAGGAATGTTTGTTTGCAACTGTGTTTGCAGAAGGAGAGAGGGCGGTGAATACTTGAGTCTTTAGGTTGCTTTGTTCATGTGAACATGTTGCATGTTCTTCGTGGACTTGAGAGTAATTCACTCAGGGAGTGTTAAAATGCTATGTGACTTGGGTGACTGATCATTAGGCAAAAAGAGAAAATGATGATTAGTGAGTACCAGAAGCAACAGTCACAATGACTAGTTAGCTAGCAATCCCTAGGCTAATATATGTTTGCATGATCTGCTTCTTGAATAATTCTGAATAACACATCTGTAAAAACGAAAGTTATTTGCAGCTAGTTCATGAAGAGAAATAGGGCAAATTTCATCCAATAAAGTATTCACGGTGACTAGTTAATCCAGCTATAATCTCTATATTATGCCTATATTATCTTTGTTCCGTATCATTATATTTAAAGAGGAGTAATAATGAAGCTTTAGAAAGGCCCCAGGAGCCATGCTCTGATGTATTTTGCTAAATCTACCAGCAATATTTTACATTTTATTTGAGAAATTCGGTATATTGCAATAAAAACTGAATGTAACATCATGACTCATTGATGTTGAAAACAAATTTGCCATTGACCTCCATGTGACCCCACTGGCAGCAATGGGGCTGCAAGTCAGCAGATAATTTGTCTCCTAGTGACTAGCTCCATTTGTAGGAGGGGTGGGGGAAGAAAGGGGGTTACATTTGAGGGTTTTTTTTTTGTTTTTTTTTCCCCCACAGATCATTGGCTGCCAAACTGAGAATACATTTTGGTAGGCAGAATAGAAAGGTTTATGAAGGAGTTCCCAGATTAACTGCATTTCAAATCTGCTCCCTGGCAGGCTACTCTTCCCTATTAACAGCAATGTTGTGTCTGGTCATGCACTTCTCCAACCCTGTGCAAAATGCTGGTGCAACATGCATTTCCCAGAGTACAATGACTATGCAAGGGTCAGGCCACAGTTGGCACTAAACTGTCCAAAGTGGACGGAAAATGCATAAATGGGATGGAACCATTATCTCTCTAGTGCCCCCTGTGTCAGCCAGTGGAGCTGGTCTTGCCTGGGTGCAATGTGTACTTCCATCTTGAAAAGGTGGGTACAAAGGCAACACTCCCTGGGCTCTTCAGGCATTGTACTTCACCAGGACTTAAAGGCACAACAGAGTCTGGGATTTTCAAAGAGTAGGACAAAGTGAGGCACCCAAAACTCACTGAATTTCTATGAGAGCTGAGTGTCTAATTTCCTTAGGTTCCCTTGAAAAACCCAGACATTCTGTGCAATATGACTTCCACTGACATCAGTGCCTTCTGGATAAGGCCCTTGAGAGGGAAACTAATCCAACATTCGATACATTAAGTCCTAATTGTCAAATAATATTTACTTTTTTGAAAAGAAAATATTCTGTGATCACTCAAACCGCTCCAGTCAATAATACTTATAAATCTTGTTTGCTTATTGGAAGAAACCTCCTTGTAATTCCTGAGGTCCATATAGAACACACACATGGTTTGGCAACTTGACTGCTGGTGACATCAGTGAGAGTGCCAGGCTTGCTTGGAGAACAGCATAGCAAGTAGTGCCCTGAATTTTTAAATACTGTCTGTACTGAATATGGGCTATGATCCTCTGATATGCAATGATACCCTGAATTTGGAGGGTACAAATATGACACAATATTTGTGGAGGGGAATGGAGTTTGATAGATCTAGTTTCTTGTCTGCCGCTTCTATCGTTGTTTTTCCATTGATAACTTATCATGTCATTTGAAAAGTCACTTAAGAATCTGTAACTATTAATGGGTATGTCACTTTAACGGACTAGAAAGCATATTTAAAGAGACAGCTTTATTAGCTGTTGTTCTGCCTTAACACCTCAGCACTAGTGCTTCCTTAAACTCCTCATTAATCAACTCCTCTGGCACCTGTGTCGTGTGTGATGGAAGTTGACAGATAAATGTACGCCCAAGAAGTTGATTTTGATTATGCCAGGCAAGTGAGTTCCCTTTATTTAGTGATAAAGACACTGGTTGTTTCTTGAAGGAAGACATGCTGTAGATTAGACACACTAGCTGGATATAGAACTGGCACGGCAAGTTATTCCCAAGAGAAAGCTAGTGGTTGACTGCTTCCGTCTAGCATCAAATTATTGCAGATAACAGAGATGAAAAAAGTGAGAGAACCTGCATCATCTATACAAAAATATAAAGCTAGATTTTTCTAGTGAACAGCCTGTACCAGAATCTGGTCTTTATATTAGAATTATTATTTTTATACATATGAAAGGGTCAGAGTTTTAGAAGGAAAGTATAATTGCCAGGAATAAACAGATCAATTCTATGTTTGAACCATATCACAAAAAAGGTAATGATTAATCTGCTTTTGCAGCTTTTCCCGGATGTCCAGTGCCTGCTGGGTTTTGCACACACAAAACATGATGGGATGCTAATGAGGTTTACAGCTTTTAAGAAAGAAGGCAAAAATATGCCAGATTCCAGCTACATCTATCACTTACCACCTCCTAAAAAAACAATAGAATTGCCCTTTGTCCCATCTGCAGAAATAATTTGTTAGAATTTCTAATCAGGAGAGATGTTATTAGATGAACCCCTTTTTATGGAATCCAGCTGACTAAATAGCATTTCTTTATATTATATCATCAAATGACATGATTAAGAAATACTCAGTTTCTTCAGAGTGGCTACTTCAGGTGCATACACTTTGTTCTACAATGAAGAGGTCAATGTTATCTGAAGAATGTCAGTAATGGGGAAAAAAACCAAATATTGCCCAGTGCACTTGCAAAGAATTCAAATAAACATGTTAATCCATTTGATATGTTCTTTCTTCAGTAGCACCCCTTGAGAAGTAAAACTCTGAAAGCAGAGAAGTGCCTAGAACTATCCTTCAAATACCTGGCCAATCCATAAGCATGGGAATCTATGAATTTTATGTTGTGTGTTTGTTTTTGTATTAAGAAAATGTTAGTACTTGTGAGAAGTGACAACCAGACAAGTCACAAAACAGCCATGGTTATGAGATTGTCATTAGTTACCCCAGCCAGAGTAGGGGTTATTAGGATTTTGGAGTATGGCCTTTGAAGGGTACCATGTCTATGTATGTCTTTCTCTATTAGCAAACTCACGTTGGCTGAAGATCTTGGTTGGAAGGACAGTGAATTACTTGGGGAACAGTAAATAAGTGTCAGGTTCTGTCTTGCAGGGCGGGAGGCGTGTGGGGTATATTGAACTTCCTCCCTCTTACCCCTTGAGCAAGGGCAACACGCAATAGTAGTCCCCGCATTCAAATGATAGACAAATGATCTGCTCCCCCTTAGGACATATGGGGCACAAATCATCCCAAAGACGCATAGAACGGGATGTAACACCCAAACAAAAGATGCTGTTTGTGTGCACTCCCTGCATAGCCAGGAGCTAGGGAGGGGTTGTTCCAGGACAGCACTGTTTGGCCTGAACTGGAATACCTATGGATTTGTACTACAGTATGTACAGTACCTGGATTAAACACAGGCTTGTGAATACAGGAGTGTTCAAATGTATCTACATGAGGCAGATTCTTTTTGGCCTAGCTTTTAAATGCCTAGCTACTGAAATGAGTCAGAAAACCCAATTATTTATTTAGCCAGAATCTTAATCTAGTGTACAAATGTTTCATTTAGGGTCCAATTTATTTAAAAATGAATCAATTGATAGCTAGTGGTCAGGGACTTCTTTCTACATCATACAAAATTGTTCTCCTTCACTGTTCCCATTTTTTTTTAATATCCATCCAGAAAAATGTTCCCCTTTTCTCCTCAAGCGCAGAATTTACCTCCACATTACACTTTCTCAAAGCCCAGGACAGGTAACATTCAGTCCTGCACTAGAGACAGGCTTAAGGTACAGTATCTTGAAAAAAACAGAGGGTTACAAACAACAGAGCTTAGCCTCAGCTGGTGTGAAATTTCACAGCTCCATTAAAGTCAGAGGAGCTATGATAATTTATTCCAACTGAGGATCTGCCCCAGTATATTTAAAAGGGGAGAATCCCAGCTTCCCAATGGAATAGATATTCATCCTTCAGCTCTAGAAAGTCCTGAGATAGTGGACCTAAAAATTGCAACACTACTATTTATAGAAATGCTGTTTTAAGTCATTTTTGAGAAGTTTCCTGAATTGTATTCGTTAAAATTTTCTTTCTTGATGCAGCCTTTGCAGGTTGTCTCAAGGTACTAAGGGAAGTCTGGCTTTGCATGTATAGTGTGTGTGTGTGCACACGTGGGAGTTAACATCACCTCCTCCAAAACAAATACAATTTTTAAAAAATTCCTGAAATATTTCTACAACCTAGTTCTTTCTGTGAACTGCATGGGATATATAGAATACGTGAAAGTGTGGGAAATTTTGGTTTTATCATCACTCATTTGGGCTTGCATAACCAATTAATAAACCTTCTGTGTACCATGATGATAAAGCCTTTATACAACACTTCTCTATTTCCTATATCTCTACTTCATATTTATCTGTCTATAGCTATATACAGTTTGTGTATTATGGATCATTTGCTTTTGTGAACTTAATGCCATATTATTCATGCGGCTCTCCATTTTTTTTAATTTTTTTTTTTTAAGAAAACAAACACACTGATATTTCTATTAATTATTGGTGGGCTGAAGAGAGAGATTCAGAAACTTTCAGATGCAAGCTGCTGGTACAGTCGGAAGTTTTCCTTTCCAAAAATGCCTCATCGTCAAACCACCAAATGAAGGTATTTCTGTAATACTGCTGAAAATTGGCTCTGTTGATTGACTGTCTGTGATGTTATTCCCCCCAAAGCACCTTGGGAATGGCATTACACTACTGTAGTCTGTCACACCTGCGGCCACACATGATGAGTATTACAAATTGATTTTAATTGTGGTTTTAAGTGGTGGTGAATCAACATGCAGCAGACATACAAATTAAAACATTCTAGGTGTTTAGTACCATATAGGTTTAAAGAAGATCCAATTATGAGTGGTTTAGTTGAAGGCTCTCAGCAACTCATATACTTGAACCTCTAGGTGGGAAATTGATACAATAGCACTTCCTTTATTGTAGAGTATTAACATGGACATACAGTTCACTAAAAGTCCAATCCTGACAGATGGTGGTAAACAATAACAAGTCCCACTGGCTTCAGCCAGAGTTGCAGGTAGATTTTAATTCTCAGGATCCGATACCAATGTACTAAACTAATTTGCCTAAACAGTTGGCAGTCATATCTGGTGGTGCATGATATGAGGGCCTTTCCCACCTTCCAAGTCAAGTAGACAGACAGATGGCACTAGTATTAAATTTCTGATGTGTTCCTGTTCTTAATTCCTTGAGCCACCTTCTCTGAAAGAAGATATAGATATTAGTGGTGAGTCTCTCTACAAACGAGGATTTGATTATGCTGCTCCCTTAGCTTGCTAGGTCTGGCTATCTCCATATTTATGAAAAACGATCACATTAAATCTTGTTTAGCAGTGTAGTATTCTGTTTCCTAAACATCACACTTACCAGTTATACAGAGCACACCCAGCACTGCTTTGTTGAACTTAGGGCTCCCACCCAATGTCTGTTCCTTTCTGGCCAAATCTTCATAGGCCGAGTATAGTACAGGTCATTGTGTGCCTTCAGCACAAATATCACTCTAACCTGACTGCACCATTCCCTCTATACAAACAAGCATAGCTAGCTCAATGCAGAAGTATTTTGCACCTCCACCTCTGGCACTTCCACTCAACCCTTCACTGCTGGCAGTGGCTCAGTACAAATAATTCCATAGTATTTTGCTCCAGTGTTTTACAACATTTTTTTTAGTGGAAACTGAGGGTACTCAGTAGGTCACAGGATCAGACCCATTTATTGTATGTTTCTAATAACTAGACAACTTTTACAATCAAGCAAATAATTGTGAAGATAAAGTTGGCTCTGTTATAGCAACTCTTTAAAAAGTTAGCCACTATGTTCTAAAATGTTTGTCTTCTTAATTTGGAAATGCAGAAACATCTCTGCAGCTACAGACCAGGGTCCGTCCTGTGAAAGCTTATGAATATGTTTAACATTATACATGAAAGTATTCCCATTGACTTCCATAGGACTACTTGTAAGAATAATTTAAGCACGTTCTGGATTGGTCCCAAATATGAAATTTCAGGTGGGAAGAGTGTGTGTGTGTGTGTGCGCGCATGTGTGTGTGAGAGAGAGGTGTGTGAGAAAGCATTATTATATGGTGGAGAGTTTCAAAAGCATGTAAGTGACTTGAGAGTGCAAATCCCATTGACTTTCAATGGGATTTAAGTGCCTAAATCCCTTACTTCTAAAGTCACTTCTGTGTGCCATAATCAACAAGCAAAAAAAAAAAAAGTATCTTGATAGGAACTAGCAAGGCAAAGCAGAATTAGTCAGTAATATTTGCTCAGATTCTACCATTCAGAAATCAACCATGCATAATGTGTGGATGTTTTGTAATGTAACACATTGAGGCCTGATTTTTCAGAAGGGCAGAAGCCAAGAGTCATATGCAAAGATACACACTCACATGCCTAATTTATGGTGGCAGGTGATATGACTCTGAGCACAAATTAAATATGTGTTCATATGCAGGTAAATACTGCATTTGTGCATGAAATTATAGTAATGGGATGCACAAATAAAGCATGTAATTGCACACTGTCATAAACAGATAGTTAAGGGTTAAGGTCTCTTTTACCTGTAAAGGGTTAACAAGCTCAGTAGACCTGGCTGACACCTGACCAGAGGACCAATAAGGGGACAAGATACTTTCAAATCTCGGTGGAGGGAAGTTTT
Organism: Mauremys reevesii; assembly: GCF_016161935.1. Lineage (NCBI taxonomy): Eukaryota > Metazoa > Chordata > Testudines > Geoemydidae > Mauremys > Mauremys reevesii. Next base: position 71,675,408 of record NC_052631.1, read on the forward strand.
TGTTTTGTGTTCTTTGTTTTGGGGGTTGTTCTCTCTTTGGATCTAAGAGGGGCCAAACGTACATCCAGGCTCTCCAAGCTTCCTAAAATAGTCTCTTCTATTCAATATAGTGAGTATTAATTAAAAAGGCGGATTAGTCTTTTATTTGTTTTCTGTATTTGCAAATGTGTATTTTTGCTGGAAGGATATTTTATCTCTGTTGCTGTAACTTGTACTTAAGCTAGGGGGGAGGGAGTTTCTTTAGTTTTATAAGCTGTATACCCTGTAAGCATTTCCATCCTGATTTTACAGAGATAGTTTTTACTTTTTTCTTTCTTTAATTAAAAGCTTTTCTTTTTAAGAACCTGATTGATTTTGCCCTGTTTGAGACCCGAGGGGATTAGTCTAACTCACCAGGGACAGGTCGGGGGAAGAGAGGAGGGGGGAAGCTGAATCCCTCTTTGTTTAGATTCAAGGAGTTTGAATCAAGGTAATCTCTCCCCACGACTAAGGGAGGGGGGAAGGTGGCGGAATGGTTTATTTCCCTTTGTGTTAACACCCAAGAGGTTTGGGTCTTGGATTTCCCAGGGAAGGTTTGGGAGGAATGGAAAGTGTACCAAAACACTATATTTTTGGTTGGTGGCAGCGCTATCAGATCTAAGCTAGGATTTAAGTTTAGAAAGATACATGCAGGATACTTTTGGACGCTAAAGTTCAAAGTGGGGAATAAACCTATGACACACACATTTTTTAAAATTTGGTTCTGCACTTGTGCCCTTTGGAAAGTCAGGCCCTGTAAGTCAACTACTTGAAATTTCAAGATTTTTGAAAAGTAAAGTATTTGTAATTTTTTAAATAAAATCCAATCCATTTGAGCTTTTCTGCACATAATCAGGGCTTTTTTTTTGGAGCTATGCTTATTTATGAAATTATCCTCATATTTAATCTAATAAAAATTAATATCCAAGTATTAAATATAAAGACAAAAGGAAGTTTATTTTCTACTTATATTTAAAACAATTGATTCTTTATCTGATGGCATCTTTCAATTCACCATACATTACTTGGTCATAGGAAAAATATTTTTTTATTGTAAATGTTTGTATAGTAGGTCTTTGTCAAAAACTGGTGAGGATAACAACACTTCTTTTGTATTTGGTATTCTTAATCCTGAATTTGAAAAGCAATATACTGAGTCCCATCAGATGTAGTAACACTTACATAAAAGAGCCCCATCATGACAGGTATTGTATTCCTGTAGTATCTGTAATAGCAATGCAACAATCTTGGAATATAATCCAGAGAAAGCAATGCTGGACAAGCTCACTTTGGCAACTAAATCTGGACTGGTTCCAGAGCAGCTCATCTTTTATTCCAAGAAAATTTGAAAAGGGATTTGGCTTGGCATAGTGTCTCATTTGGAGAATAATGAAAGCAAAAAATAAAAACAAATAAATACAACAATAAAGGCATGTCAAACAGCAAGCCACTCTTAAAAAAATAAAATGGCATAAAATTGACAGAGAGAAAAGAATATGAAAAAAATAAATAGAATAAATGAAATAAAATCAAGTAGGAAATTAAATGTCAGGAAAAGAAGTACAATGGTAAGAAGAAACAGAGGAAATCATATGGAAAGAACAAATAAAGCAGAACAATATTGAAAATTGAGTTAAAGCTGAAAAAATACATGATTTGGTGTTTTTACTCCCTCAAAAGAATTTAATATATGGAATTATGAACGGTTTCAGATTTACGTGAAAGCATTATCTATTCTAACATAAGTAGCCTAGGCTTATTCAGCAATATATAGATTCTCTTTATCTAAGTAGTGAGGAAAACATAAAGGTAACTCTGGCCTCTAATAACTCATTGCAGTTAAAAACTGAGATGATCAAAATATCTAGTGAATCACTGGCTAATTTCAGTAACATTTGTGTCTTTGAAATCAAGGCAACTAAGCATTTACAAAAGAGATGTGTGGTTTTTTTTTGCAGTCATCTAAGTGCAGACCATTAGTTATTAAAATATTGTAAATGAGGTGTGAATTAACGAATGAACTAACAAATGAACAAAATCTGAAGATCTGCTTTAGCATTCCAAATGTGACTGCTTTCAATCTGAATACCAAACTTTCACTCTCTGCCCTTCACCTTTTAAATGCTATTTGCAGTGCATCTCTCTCTCTCAACTATGTTAGACATTTAGGTCCTGATACTGCAAAAACTTACATATCTGTTAATCTTCTGATTAGTTCCATTGACTTAAGTGGGACCACTGACGTACTTCAAGTTAAGCATGCATAAAGTTTCTGGCCTTTGGATTTCTGCTCCAGCATGCCCTGACTATAGGCTAGTGGGCAATATAGACCTTTAATGCTAAGGACTGAAATAATCATTTATAAGAAGCTTTTTTGCCACACCTGTGTCCAAGACATGTCTGACCTTTGCCTCGCTATCCCATGGTTTACGTGTTCCTACCTCAGTGGAAGCTTTTAACTGTCACTTCAATGAGTGTAGGATCAAACCCTATAACAGTGTTACAATGTTATTTAGAATCCAGATATGATTCCGCAAAGCCATGTTATGATTGGTCACTTTGCCCTTTTCCTTAGTGTCATAGCCATAGCAAACTCCCAGCATATGTGGTAAAGGCTCTCTGTTCCAAAAGAATAGGAAAATCTATATACGCGTTGCCCCATGTCATCCTCCTACACAAAACCCAAGTAGCTGGGATGGATGCAGATCAATCACACAGGGCCTGAGGAACAAGAGGAATCATTGAAGCCATAGAGCAGTAGTGAGAATTGCTCTGCAGCTGGCTCTGCAGCCCTGAATCTGCAGTAGCCCATACTACTCCATGTAGTAACTGGTAGTTGAGTAAATCATTCTTGGAGACATATCTCACTTTCACTCATAAGTTTTGCTGTTGTTGAATCCAGAGACTGATTTTTTAAAAATGTTGATCTAACACAGTTGATGTCCCAATAGTCCAGATGTTATCGGGTTGACTAAATAAATATGATTTTCCCATCTTGTGAAAATGTAGGAGTTTTCACAAAGTTTTGCCATCCCAAATCAGGACAAAAAGTTGAAATCACAACATTTTTCATGAACTGAGAATCCTCCAAAATTTTTGGTTCGAGTCAGTCAAAATGTTTCATTGTGATTTTGATCTTTTTATATTCATGTATTTATTTGTACTAGAATTAGCTTAAATTTCAAAGAGAAATGTCATTTCAAACTGAAAAAAAATAGAATTTTTCAATTAGAAAATGTTGAAATGAGACATGATGATTTTGAAATTATTTCAAAAAACAAACAAACAGAGAAATTCATTGAAATCGACTCTTTCCTGTGAACAGTTCCAGTTTAATGAATTGGCATTTTCCCAGAACAAAAGTCTTGTAAAAAAAATCCCCCACCAGCTCTTGTACATGTCTCTGCCACTGGCAGCTGAATTCATGGAAGGAAATGAAGTTTGAAAATAGCATCTCAGTTTAGGGTATTATAAAGAAGAGAGAGAAGAATGGTATGTAATATATTTTTGCTATTATTTTCTCATATACCATAAGCTGTTTTCATAGTGGAAGAATATGTGTCTTCCCTTGTTTCTGTTATCTCTTGGTAAATTGATTTGTAAACTATGTCTAGTGCTTTATAGCTAGATTATAGTAATTTGAACATTTTGCGTGAGTTTGTTTTCTTTTCAAAACTAATACAGTGGGTAGGAGGTCCCTAGTTGTTTTGCTGGCCAGTCAACAGAGAAAAAATGGCCGCCCATCAGACCTCAAATGCCCCCTCGAATAGCACAGTGGTATGGCACCCCCTGGAAGTTGGCGCATAGGGCGAATGCCCTGTTTGCCTGTGCCTAGCAGGGGCGGCTCCAGGCCCCAGCATGCCAAGCGCGTGCTTGGGGCGGCATGCCGCGGGGGGGCACTCTGCCGGTCACCAGGAGGGCGGCAGACGGCTCCGGTGGACTGCCTGCAGGAGGTCCACCGGAGCTGCGGGACCAGCGGACCCTCCGCAGGCACGTCTGCTGGAGGTCCACCGGAGCTGCGGGACCGGCGACCAGCACAGCGCCCCCTGCGGCGTGCCGCCGTGCTTGGGGTGGCGAAATAGCTAGAGCCACCCCTGGTGCCTAAAACCAGACTTTGACAGTAAGTTGTCTAAATTGACTGATATTGAGTGCATACTGTGGTGTTGATGGCTTTGTCCCTCTCATTGCAGCATGTTAATTTTGCAGCACAGGCATGCTGTCTATAACTACATAAACAATGAACAACCTCATTAATGATAGCATAAAAACAACAAGGAGTCCAGTGGCACCTTAAAGACTAACTGATTTATTTGGGCACAAGCTTTCGTGGGTAAAAAACCTCACTTCTTCAGATGCAGACTAACACGGCTACCCCTTGATTAATGATAGAGTGTATATTATTTCCATAACAGATGAATCTTCCCCATCCCCACGTCCTCCAACTACAGTGGGAACAATGCGTTGTGGTGTTTGGTAAATCAACAGTCATTTAATATGTTGAGATTGAGGCTGCAGATTGATTTAAAGTGACATTTCACCTTAGCTATAATGTCAGTCGGCGTTACTCCCTCTTCCTCCCATTTCAAAAGGAGTCCATTATGCTGTGATGTAGAACATGAGTACAGTTCCCTTTATGAGATTATTATTAAACCCTTTTACAGTTAAAATAGCCATCTTCTGTTGTATTGCTGTTGTTTACAAGGGAGCAAAAAAACTCAGTGCTAGGGGAATGAGTGTAAAGTACATAGCTTCTTTGGAACGAGCATCCTTCCTCATCTCTTATGGAGCACCAGTGATCCCCGATCGTGTATTATTAATCCTTATTTTTAGTTATATCACGGTAGTGCTTTGAGACCCCAGTCAGGTATCCAAGACCCATGGTGCTAGGTGCTGAAAATACACAATAAAATGAAAAGACGGTCCCTGCCAGTTTACAATTTGAATACAAAGTTACAATCTAAGGGAGTAAGTAACTCCCTTCTGCAGTCCTTACTGAGGCAAAATTCCCATTCAAAGTTCATCAGCTCCATTCTTTAACTGGGCACAGACATCCACAGTGAGCAATTACAGCGTCAGTTCAACTATAACGATTACATTGCACTGCACATGTTTTTAAAAAAGAGAGGAAACCTCACTGTTCCATGGGAAAGATACTGTATGAATGCTGTCAATCACTGTAGCAATTCCTGATGGCATCACATACACTGAAATATAAACAGCACAACTCTGGACTTCACTTATCACACAGCATATCAAAGAAGATCCCTGAAGGTAGTTCAGATAATTGCTTTCTGCCCCGGGGGCTCTCTCATGTGGGCCTTCACAAGGTTCCACAATGTATATATGGAGAAATTGAGAGATTTAGGAAGAGGGCTTGGATTAAAATATTTTTAGTATGCTGGTGGCACTTAGCTCCCTCTCTCTCTTTCTCTTTTCTTTTCATCTGACCCAGAAGGACAATTCTAATGAGTGGGATGAGAACGAAAGCAAGCAACCTGGCTGAGGCTGAATCCAGAGAAGCCGGGGTGATATTGGTAGGTTGTGGTGTTTCTTGTGCAGGCATCAGTACCAATTCCAGCACTGATCAATGCTTTTTATCAATTTCCTACAGAAAAAAATATAAAATAATTGTTGATAACTTTGCAGATGACCCAAAGATCAGTGGGTCAGTAGTTACATGAACAGTTGTCTGGATTGAAAGAGATCTGGATCACTTGCGAAACTAGATGCAAACAACATACGTTTCAGCAGAGCCAAACACATGGTCATGTATTAAGGAACAAAGGACATAGGTCACACTTATGGGATGTGGAGCATTGATTCTAAAATGGACTTGGAAACCTTTTGGATAACCACTGGATATGAACTCCCAGTATGAAATGGTCTCGAAAAGAGCAGCTATGACCTTTCACTATATTAAGAGAAGGAATATTAGGTAAGAGTAAGATGATATTACTTCTGAATGACTTTGCATTTAGTGAGACCACTGCTGGAATACTAGGTTAATTCATTGTCACCGTGCGTAGTCATTTAAACCAATGCAACGTGAATGTGAAGTACATACAAAACATTGCCATTCTGATGTCCATCTTCATCTTGCTTTATCCAACTCTTCATTTTTGCATTCACATTTTTGTGTTAGCTACTGATACCACTGAGAAGTCTAAGAAGCTGGCCATTCCTATAAATCAGGTATTTAAATGGATATATTACCCTCACTTGGGCACAACGTTCCGTCCAAAGTAATCTGTACTGGTAATGTGTGGGTGGAAAAGTGGAAGCCAGCCTCAGTACAGAAATGCACTCTTGTGTACTGTCTAATTCTGCAATTTGGCTACTATGCAAAAACATAAAATGCAAATACCTTAAAATGCACAGTAAATAAATATCATTAATAGAATGTTCAGGTTGCATTTATCTATACGAACAGATGCCTTGCACATTGTACAGAGTAACAGATGCACTTTAGTCCAGCATTAATTAAACTGTGACATTAAGATGATGACTAAAAATGAATTATTTCCTGACCATCGTATGAAAAAATTCCACTATATCAAAGCTATTAAAGCTTCTAAGGCTGTTAATTTATAAAGTTAGGAGGTGATTCCTATGAAAGGTTCTTTTTATGGCTTTATAAAATATTGTGTGTAGCAATAGCCATAAATAGAAGGAAATGTTTACGGGTGGAACGACATGTTAGTGCAAAGAATCAAAATCTGAGGCAGGATTAGAAATGAGATGCATTCCTCTTTAAAGATGGACATCATAACATACAAGTACAAGACCAGTTAGTGGGAATAACTTTTATATATACTCTTTTTTACCATTAATTTTTAAGTATGTATGAGGCAGACAGCCCTAAGCATTGAAATCTTCCCTGGCCAGCAAGGACTATGCCAAGGTCAATTTTTTTTGCACTGTCTGGTCAAATGTATCTGAGCTATGATCTAAAGGAGACCATTTCTAAGGAGGAGAAGGTCATTAGGTTTCCAGGGTTTCCAGATGTCAATTATGGCTTTTCTGATATAGCTACTTATTCCCTTGGAACTAGACTGAGTTTGTCCTACTTCACATAGGTCACTGAATTGCTACGAGAAGGTAATGACTTTCAATCGTTACCATCCTTGGACAGATTTGTAATGGTGATCTACGAGAGAGAGCCACTCACAGCTCTTGTCAATCCCCTTCCCTATCAATAGCAGCACCCTAAATAGAATTTAAATGTAAATTAAAATATTGACAGAAAATGTTTCTGTGTTCCCAGTATCAGTTTGCTATAAATTGTCAATTGTTACATTACTAGTGCCACCATCAATCTCTATCCTTGGGTTAGCCTTACACAAATGCTAATTGATGTAATACACTCTTCATTTTCACAAACTGCTACTTTCATTTGCTATTTTTATTTGTTTTGGGTGTAAATGAGCATGTTTGCCACCAGTAGTAACACTGGGTAATGAATTGGAGATGTATTATAACACAGGAATACTTCATTTTGAAGTGCATAGAGTAATACCATATCAATAAAATTGCATTGGTCTCTTGTGGCCATAATTCCTGTTACTAATCTCTTACATAATACATTGTGTTTTCTTGTTTATTTCCTGCTATCCTTTGTTGGCCTATGTGTACTTCTCGACAGATCATTTGCATTATGAGATTGAATTACAGTGTGGAATAAGTAAATTATTATCTCACACACCCACACACAAATATAATACACAGACAAGTCACATGTATTTTTCCTAGATATTATTTGGATCTGAATATATTCTACAGAGTTCTCTCTGTACGTCTGCTATGTATTAGTATTGTTTTTTCTCTGCTTTTTCTATATACAAATATGATCAACTTAAAATAGTTTAAATGATGCAATTTATTCTCTAATACTGATCATTATACAGCATAGAAATGTGTCTGTTATAATATAGGATGTCCTTGGGCAGCTGTGTTTTGATTTTGGAAAAATCTTAATGTATTTTGGGTTTCCAAGTAAAATCATAACTATCCATTTCTAGTGTTGGGTTCAGTTCATCATAGCCTATAGCAGCGGTTCTCAAACTTTTTTACTGGTGACCCCTTTCCCAAAGCAAGCCTCTGAGTGCGCCCCCCGCCTTATAAATTAAAAACACTTTTTAATATATTTAACACCATTATAAATGCTGGAGGCAGAGCAGGATTTGGGGTGGAGGTTGACAGCTCGCAACCCCCCTGTAACAACCTTGTGACCCCCTGAGGGGTCCTGACCCCCAGTTTGAGAACCCCTGGCCTATAGGAATATAGAGTATTTAACTTTTTCCCTGTTTCCTTTGCTTACTTGCACTATGCTAAAGCTAAAATACTAAACTTATTTTACTTTTAAATCCATCTTCCACTATGGCTTTGAGTCACACAAAATCCCAACTACAACAATGCCAAAATACACAAAAGAAATTTTATGATGGTCCCTAAGGGATTGGACCATTTAGCATACCCCACAACCCAGGAGGAAAATGATCCACCTCATTTCCCCTGCAAAAACATTGAAGGGTTGAGGTGCTGGGATGTCCAGATTTGTAAAGGTTGGTGGGAGATGGAGCCTGGGAACCACCAGATGTGAATAGGCCTGTACAAGATGAAGGGTTTGAATGGAGAGTGAAGGACTGAGAGATGTGGTGGCCCTGTGGCAGGGACAGGGGTGTGAGTAGATCCAAAGTTATGCAAAGAGGAGATGCAGTAATAATAATGTTCTCACAGTACTTCTCCCCACTGAAATCATAAGCAAAAATAATTCCTGCGTAGTTCTGTTTCTGCATTGGCCCCACCATCACTGGAACTGGTATGGATCCATGTTCCCAAATAAAACCCTTCCTCCAGCTCTGTGTTTCTCCTCAAAATTAAAGTTTTGTAACTTTTTTTTCAAATGTGGGGTTTTGTCCCTGCCCTACCTGCTTGTAGCCTCATTCTGTGTTAATACTCTCAGGCAAGCACATAGTTAACTTAGGCTTGCTGAGCAATGTTTTGTAATTATATCACGGTTAATTAGCTGGGTGCCGCAGTTGCAGAATAGAAGTGAAATGCCATGTAGTTAACAAAGTGCCATGATTGTTTGTGACTTCTAAGTTAAAGTGTTATCATGAGATGTAAAAAAGGAAATGTCACTTGCATGGTAATTTGACTCTGAGTGAAATGTAAGCTCCAGGCATTTTTACCATATAATAGGCAGAGCAGAAATACTTAAGGAATTGTTATAGATTCTCTTCATGTCAATCTTTGATTTGCAAGGTTTTGGCTATGGCGCCTCCACAAGTCTATGCTGATTTAGTTACTGCAGAGTCTAATCTTGGTTATATGTATCAAAACTTCTCTATATTTACCTGTAGGACGTAGGCTCAGAGCTTTGGTAACATTCCCCTGACGATTCCTGGGAAATGCTTCACTTTCCTGCATGCCATGTGTATTCTGGCCCATCTGAAGACATGTACTTTATGTTAATTCCAGCTCCTGCAATGGAGAGAGGGATCCAATGCTGGGCTTTTCTGACTCGAGGCAAAATTCAGTTTATCTTGCATGGTTGTTCAAGGGGCAGAAATAGACTAAGGGCATGTTATATATCAGAGTACCTCCATGGACAGGAAGCTCACCTGGATACTTAGCAAGGGGGTGGGCTGATGCACCCATCCATGGGCCATAGCCCTAAGGTGCTTTTGGTTGTAATCCCTGCTGGCAGGCACTATCGGGGGGAGGAGGGAGAAGGCGCAAGGAGAGGAGAGCATACACTGTTCCTTTCTGAAGCAGGGCTATGGACCAATACTGAGTGCATTTCCCCCCAGCCCACTTGAAAGCAGAAGATACCCAGAATACCCAGCTGTGGGACCCTCCACTCATCTGCCACATCTCCAAGAGTGACGTATTATTTTAAGGGCATTGTGCTCATTGTTTAGTAGAAAGATGTTATGCCTTATGTGCACCCACTGAGGTTTTTGCTCTGTTCCACACAATGAAGGTGTTTCTAAGGCTATGGCTACACTTGCACTTCAAAGCGCTGCCGCGGCAGCGCTTTGAAGCGCTAAGTGTAGTCAAAGCGCCAGCGCTGGGAGAGAGCTCTCCCAGCGCTGTCCGTACTCCACCTCCCTGTGGGGAATAACGGACAGCGCTGGGAGCCGCGCTCCCAGCGCTGGGGCTTTGACCACACTGGCGCTTTGCAGCGCCGCAATTTGCAGCGCTGGAGAGGGTGTGTTTTCACACCCTGCTGCAGCGCTGCAAATTTGCAAGTGTAGCCATGGCCTAAGGCAAAACAAATGAACACCAACACTCTTCTTTCTCTTTGCCTTTTAGTGCAGTACGAAGAAATGTTTCACCCTGTGCAACATTTTGGGGCATATCTGTAAAGAAAGTGTCACACGCTGCCATTATGGCCCTTCCCATGCTATGTAAACTGTGATGTTCTACTGCCAGTGGCCTCGTCAACAGGCTACAACTGGTGTGTGTGACATGCTCTTCACTTTACTGAAGTAACTGTGACTAAATTTAACAACTAGCGCTGTTCAGAAAACAGACTTCATCCCATGGGAAATACTGATATTTTGACATTTGTTTTAATCTAGAAATAGGACAAAATGTAGAAATACTTAATAGTCTGGGAGAATGAAAACTCCCAAAAATTTAAGTTAAAAAAAGTCAAAATGTAGAAATTCAACATTTTCCATCAAAATGACATTTCATTTCAAAATGTTAACTTTTTTAAGTTGAAAAAGTTTGATATATCAATTAAAAACTAATTTTTGTTTAACTTTCCCATCAAAAATTAAACATTTTACAAAAATCAATATTTTCTTGGGAAAAAAATCAAATTTGATGAACTCCCATATTTCACCAGGAAAACTTTTCAGTTCAAAAATTAAAACCAGTTCTAGCACCAAACCGGAAAATAACATTAGGATTTGCAATAAGACTGTTAACAGAGGCACAAGCTAATTGGAGAGGAATCAAAATAATGCTTCTGTCATGTTAGTATTCAAGTTCAGTTCACATATATGTATGGATCAGTTCACATGTCTGTCCTTACCAAGATAATACACACCTATACTCCTGCTGCTTGCATGAGGCAAGGCATAATATGACTTTATTTTGTAGATACTCACAAAGCTCCCTATACATAGTTTCATAGACTCTAGAGCCTGAACTGTTCCTTGTTATGTCTTCTGACAAAATAGCCAAAGATCCATGTTTTGAGTTGATCAGTATTTGCAAAAGTTATGCTGTTGGCCTCAAGCATCTCTAAGGTATGACCCAATCCAAGACTTGCAAACACATAAACACTGGTAGACTGAGAAAGGAGAATCCATGCTGATTGCAGCCTGGGAAGATATGGCCACATCATTTGTTTGGCACAGAAAGTGCTGTCACTCCTGAGATCATGCCATTTCCTGATATCTGCTCTATCATTTTCAGACTATAAATTGGCCTATAGAAAGAAGAGATGAATTAAAAGAGAAAGCCTACGACTAAGGCTTTATGAATACTGTAGCTATTACATTCTTAACATGCAAAAAATAATAAAGTGAAGACTTTAATTACCTCTCTTTGGGGTGTGCTTGACTTTAACCCTCTACTGCAGCATGCTGTTGCTTGTTTACTAGGCAAGAGACTGCCCTCCCTCTGCTTTCAACCATGCAATTTCCAGTGAAACTGACTGAGAAGAACCAGTGTGTCTTTAAAATTAGTGTCTTCTGATTTGCCTTTTCAGGTTCATTTATGTCAGATGCCACCAGAGCCAGAGTGCAATCTCTTTTTAATCATTTCTTCATTCCCTCTTGAATGGTCTCAGTATAGCCTGCTTGAAACTGAGATGAAAAATTCCACTTAATTTGGTTGCCTTTCATCAGCAACTTCACTTACTATGGAGTCACTCTATTAGACCACAGATGTGGAGGCAGCTCAAGACATTAGCTGTCAAAGTAACTCTCCCTAACCACCTGCTATTTACATGCAAAACATGCCTCCCTGTTGTGACTAAAACTGTAAACACTTTTGGGGGAGAAAACTGCTGGCTTAGGTTTTGAGGGAAACATTTTCTTTTGTTGCTTTCCTATAATTTGCAAATAATAATAATAATAATAATAATTAATAATTAATAATCCTCCCTGTCAAAATGAATGCAGCATTCCTCTTTTGGGGAGTAATCTTCCAGTTTAAGCACTGCCAGAAAATGACTTAGACTTTACTTTTACAAATACTTTAAATTGTTTGTCTCCCCCGCCCCCAGCAACTGTTAATCACATGCAAATCACAAAGGCCATTTGGCTTCATGTCTTGCCCTGAGGAGAGAAGCAGTCACAATTTCTTCCCTAGTAGCACCCTTGCTTCAGGAAGGAAGTAATTGGCTAGGCAGGGGTTCTCAAACTGGGAGTCATGACCCCTCAGGGGGTCACAAAAGGGTTACATGGGGGTCACGAACTGTCAACTCCATGGGGCTGACAGCCCCAAGCCCCCATTAAATTAAATTAAATTACCCCCCCCTTTTAATCTATAAGTGGAGGGTCACACTCAGAGGCTTGTTCTGTGAAAGGGATTACCAATACAAAAAGTTTGAGAACCACTGGGCTACTGCCTTTTACTAGCAGCAGATTCCTTCTACCTCTGTGCTAGGTCAGCTGTGCTGGATGGTGCTTGGAAATGTGGGACCAAGGCTCTGGCAACTCCTCACTCTTCTTCACCCAGCCGTCAGGAGACTGGGCCCCAGAGCAGCAGTGCAGGTAAGGGTTGGTGTGCTAATTGGGCCTACAAATTTACTCTGCTTGTAAGCTCAGATGCAAAAAGTATATAAGATTCATACAATGTTACAACCTATAATGACAAATGTTAATAGAAAGTAAGTCAAGTTGCTTTCAATAATAAATGTTATAAACAGGTGCAAAAGAACCAGACAGAGAGACTAAATTAGTCCAAACCAAAAGGCCATGTTGATATAATTCAAAGACTATACTGAAATCATGCTTGGTAAAAACAGAAGATACGGAACCAGAATTAATGAAATTAATGAACCAAAAATGGTGTGTAGGATATTAGGCCCAACTGGTGAATGAAATAATGAGGGGATGGGCTATTCCACCCACCATTCCCTTTGTGGGTCTTTAAAAAAGATACTTTGGAAGGAACAGAAGGAAGAACAGATGGAGGCTGCTGGAGTGAGTTTCACATCAAGGCTTCCACCCCCACCATTTCCTGGGACTCTAGGCCTTTGTCCTAATTCTGAGAAATGGCTTGGTCTCCATCTAAGAACTGGCAATTAGACATTCAGGAAAATGGCAGTAAGTTAAAACACATAGTGGTGCCCAAATGGAAAAATAAATGAGATAAGCATCAAAATATTGCGTCGACCTACAAAGTACTCATATTCAAAGTTAGCAGGGATGTCTAATTTTTTGTAACTTCATGCTATCTTGCATATCCTCTTTCCCAGTGCATATAAGAATGGATTGAGCAGAAAATGTGAGCTACTAAATCAAAATGAGGAAATAATATAAAAAGACAGTCAGTAATTTAAAATCATTAATTTAGAAATTGGAATGTTGTGCATATATTTTGAAGATTTCTTCCCTGCCACCCACACCTACCTCATTACACAGAAACAAATGTTACATTTTGCTGTGAATTGCTCTGCGTTGTGCAAGGCCGACTGTAGTGAACTTGAAGATGCACAGACACTCATGTCCTTCTGCTGACAATCTGATATCGCCTGAGAGTGACTGTAACAGTAGAGTGTGAACATGGGGCTGCCCACCAGGAAATTAAATTTAAAAAAACAAACAAAAAAACAACAACTCCTGCCCATGAAGACAGCAATGAAAACAGTACAGAGTAAGTGCTTTGAAATATCAAAAAGACCTACAATGGCTTAAATTCTTCCTTTAACTTCTTTGGTGCCTGCAACAACAACGGTATGGTCATACTTTATATTAAGTATCGGGGGAAGCCGTGTTAGCCTGTATTCACAAAAACAACAAGGAGTCCGGTGGCCATCTGAAGAAGTGTTTTTTTTACCCACGAAAGCTTATGCCCAAATAAATCTGTCTTTAAGGTGACACCGGACTCCTTGTTGTCTTTATATTAAGGTTCTCTGCGTAAATAAAAGGCTACAAAGGGCTAATAAATGATTAATAGATGTTTTAATAAATGGTTAATCCATTGCTATAGATTACTGTAGAGTCCAACAGGTGAATACATTTCTTATAGCCATGATTTATAACCACCTATATAACACCTTTCATTTATGTGCTTATAACTATCTCTAACACATACTACTTAGGTGAGTAACATTAACCATTCATTAACTGTTTATAAATTATCTGAAAATGGAAGCTCAAGTATAAGGTGTAGCCAAAGGAATATTAATCCAGTACTATTTGGATTTGTAATTTTTGTTTAGTGTTAAACATACATCCACCGAAAAATTGGTTCAGATAATTTTTATGTAACTTGACATTCGGAGGCTCACCATAGGTGAGTCATGTATGTTGCCATTTCTGTCCCATATCTTTTAAAGCACATTTGCTTGAAGATATTACTAACCAATAATTAGCCCCATGCTTGTTACCTTTCTAGTTACCTTTCTATTTCTTTGATGGTGCTTAGATTGCTGAAGAGGAATGATCTCTGCTGCTATCCTCCTCCTTGCACTACTGACTTCCAAGACATTTGTAATGGAACATTTTTTCTACTTTGCAATAATTCCCACTAGAAATAATTGAGCAGGGACAATTATTTGCCATAATCACTTATTTTTTTGCCAGAGCCCTGTGAACCTGAATAATTGAGACATCATTGCTGGAGGACATACATAATTTTTTTTGCCTCATAAATAATCCCCTGTTGAATTTTGCCCTGGTTTACAAACATTGCAACCTTACTGAAAACTGAATACACCATCACCTATGCAAGCTTATGCCAATGCTTACTATCAGACTCATTACATTGTAACACTATCCTCCAATGTGAAATATCCTTTGTTAGCACATGAAGTGGCACCTTTCCCCCATCTTGAGACACTGTAGGTAGCAGATAAGGTTTTTTCAATTTTTGAAAAAAGAAGTGTTAACCTAGAGCTCATTGGATAAAAATAAGGAAACTAATTATTCATATATAAAGTATCTGATGAATGACAGATTTTGTTGTATAAATTATTCACAATAAATAATTCATTCAGTTCTACCACCTATATCCTTATTCTCTGTTTATATCAATCAATGTAAATCAGGATTATCCTCACTGAAGTCAATGGAGATACATAGGTGAAAACTGATTTAAATGAGAGAATTACACCCTGTGGTGTGAAACATACATGGACTGATCCTGCATCATTGAAATCCATGGGAGTTTTTTCATTGACGTCAATGGTAATAGGAATAGTCCTGTTGGGAACACACAGCTTGGTATCCCATATACATATGTATAAAAACTGCTATTGCAACAATTGAACATTTTTGGATGGTCCATGAAACACAAACCCTACTGCTTTGCTCTTTTTTCTTTTAGGAAAACAGTTTCATTTTCATCAGTCTCATAGCCAGTGGGACCAGATATGTACTTGAAGAAGGTAGAAGCCAAACTGCACTGTGAATTTCTACTTTGATGATTTCTCTGATTTGATTATGAAATTTGGATCTCTCTAGCTAATTTCCAGCTCTCATTCTAACCAATTTTGCAGTGGCTTAAAATGTTGTTAGATGATGTGACTTTGAGCTCAGTGTTTTTAGCAATTCACGTATACACTTAGGCATGATTTTCAAAGATATTTGGGTACCTAAAGATGCAGATAGTGTAACCTAATGGAATTTTCAAAAGTACATAGGAAGGCCAGGTACCTAGCCCCCATTGATTTCAGTGGTTGATAGGTGTCTAGCATAGTTTCCAAAGCACCTGTTCTAACCTAAGTATCAGGGGGTAGCTGTGTTAGTCTGTATCCACAAAAACAACAAGGAGTCCAGTGGCATCATAAAGACTAACAGATTTATTTGGGCATAAGCTTTCGTGGGTAAAAAAACTCACTTCTTCAGATGCATGGGAGTGAAAGTTACAGATGCAGGCCTTATATAATGACACGTATACATCACGAGGGGAGAACCAGTGTTGACAAGGCCAATTAGATCAGGGTGGATGTAGTCCACTCCCAATAATAGATGAGGAGGTGTCAATTCCAGGAGAGGCAAAGCTGCTTTTGTAATGAGCCAGCCACTCCCAGTCCCTGTTCAAGCCCAAATTAATGGTGTTAAATTTGCAAATGAATTTTAGTTCTGCTGTTTCTCTTTGAAGTCTGTTTCTGAAGTTTTTTTATTCAATAATAGTTACTTTTAAGTCTGTTATAGAATGTCCAGGGAGGTTGAAATGTTCTCCTACTGGCTTTTGTATGTTACCATTCCTGATGTCCGATTTGTGTCCATTTATTCTTTTATGTAGAGACTGTCCGGTTTGGCCAATGTACATGGCAGAGGGGCATTGCTGGCACATGATGGCATATATAACATTAGTAGACATGCAGGTGAATGAGCCCTTGATGGTGTGGTTGATGTAGTTGGGTCCTCTGATGGTGTAGCTAGAGTGGATATGGGGACAGAGTAAGCAACGAGGTTTGCTACAGGGATTGGTTCCTGGGTTGGTGTTTCTGTGGTGTGGTGTGTAGTTGCTGGTGAGTATTTGCTTCAGGTTGGGGGGTTGTCTGTAAGTGAGGACTGGCCTGCCTCCCAAGGTCTGTGAGAGTGAGGGATCATTTTCCAGGATAGGTTGTAGATCACTGATAATGTGCTGGAGAGGTTCTAGCTGGGGGCTGTACATGATGGCCAATGGAGTTCTGTTATTTTCCTTGTTGGGCCTATCCTGTAGTAGGTGACTTCTGGGTACCTGTCTCACTCTGTCAGTCTGTTTCCTCACTTCCCTAGGTGGTCTGACCTAAGTGTTTTTTAAAATCCCAGTAGGTGCCTATTTGGATCTATAGGTGTCTAAATACTATTGAAAGTCTGGCCTTTGGAAGTCTAAGTGAGGTTGTTGCAGGTTTTCTCTTGAGGTCCATATTTAGGTTTTTACTCAAACCATACCTAAGCCAACACCCATTGAAATACACATCCAATTAAAAGCTAAGTAAGGATTGCAAGCTTTAGCCCTTTATTTGCTGGCCAGAATACAGAAACCCATGCTTAAATTTGCATGGAAATAACTAATTTGTTTGCAACCATGTTCTTCTTTTAGAAAGCAAAAGCTGTGGGATGTATTTGTTGATTTACAAATGGAGAAAGGAAAAGCAAATACATGTGTTAGAGCTGACACTGGGTGGGAGGCTTCCTTGAAACAACTCTTAGCAGGGGAGAATTTAAATGCAGTCAGTTTAATGTTAGAAATACAGGAGATTGTGTTTAGGTGAAAATTTGAAGGCGGGAAAGGTGTTTCTTTGTGGAAAAGCTTTGTGAAGAATGACTGACTGTGGATATACTTTTAGCGTGACCAGACAGCAAGTGTGAAAAATCAGGACGGGGGTGAGGGGTAATAAGAGCCTATATAAGAAAAAGACTAAAAAATTGGGACTATCCGTATAAAATTGAGACATCTGGTCACCCTTTATACTTTTTGACTTGTAGTAACCATGACTATCCCTAGAATAACCATAATAATATGTGCCATACAACTGCAATACATGTTTAAATATGGGTCTGATTCATTTCTGTGTTACTACAGTTTTATGATTAAATCATTGATGTGATGAAGTTACATTGCCGTAAAACTGGGAGGAATGCAGTGGACTCAGATCCATAGTGTATAGCCCTTACATGTGAAAATAATGGAAGGTAATAGAGCAATGCTGATTTAAATATCTGAGGACCTAGTTCTCAAAGTCTTGACGTTCCTCTTTAGCTCCCCAATTCAGCAAAGCATTTAGGCACATGCTTAATCCCACTGGAGTCCATCTTTCCTGAATGGGGATGGACTGTTGAATTGGGGCCTAGCTTAGAAGAAACTTTTATTAACCTTGATAGAGTCTTCTCTGGAATTTAAAAATTATAGTGTCTGTGCTGCACTGATTGGGACCAATTCTCTCACACTTGTTTCATGCTATTGTAATGTATTTTACTGAGTTCAATAGATTTCCTCCTGATTTACACCATTTTGAGTAAGAAGAGAAAATAGGCCTATAATGTCTTACAATATGAAGTTGAAAAACACTGTTGGCTCAAAAACAATTTCTTCATCATTCAGTGAATTCTGTTTGAGTTAACATGTACATAGTAGGCTTATTTCTGCATGATTGACAGATGGGCAAACACACATAAAAGCAACACTACTCACATTCACGGCCCAAAGTATGAGGACTCAATGTATTCTGTAAATTTGGAGACATGGAGTGTAGCAACACTTGTGTGGCTTTGCTGAGCAGCCAGTTATGGAGTTGGAAAAAGAGGCGTGGTGATGCGGAAAATGTACAGATTCCGCAGAAAATCAGGAGGTTCCATTGGGCTGTGGCAAAAGTGGGAAATCAGGTGGAAGTGAAGAAGGTAATTGAAAAGTGCACCCAGACTTGCACTCTTTCTGAACTAGAGGATTCCTGCATGGCTATTAGGTGCATTTACATTTCACTGCCACCATTCAAACCTTTATTTGCAGAGAGACTGTGTTCCTCCCCATCTCACTGAGAAGTCCAATAGGAGCCATACATCACATTGTTTAAAATAATTTTCTAAATATTGCTTTAAATGCAGGGGACATTTCCAGTGATGATGATCTCTTTAGCAGAGACCTTCCTTAAACTGTAATCCCTCCTGCATAACACTGCTGGTGAATATCCAATTATTCATAGTGACACACCACCTCTGTTGCAAGACTTGCAGGAGATGTCTTTTTTTCTTTTCTTTTCTTTTTCTTTTCTTTTTTTTTTGTTTAAAGCCAGTTTCTAGAACCCTGCTGCTAAATAGGCTTTATTGTCAGTATAGTCAAAGGCAACTTCATCTCCTCAGCACTGCAGCTACTGGGCTCCATCAAAACCTGAAACCAGACTTTGGTTTTGCCCCAAGGCAATTTTGCCCCCATTTTAAAATTTTATTTTATTCTCTGTGTCTTACATTGTAGGTTTGGTGTTTGAGCATGACAGTGTCTGTGCTATTGAGAATTTGCTGACAGAGATAATCTTTTTTTATACTATTTTTGTATGTGTCTTGATGTTAAAATTATGTAGTATTTGTCTAATATTCTTTGCTATTTAATTAAGCAAGGTATTTCCCTCTTTCTTAAAGCAGTGTAAATCACAAAAGTGATCTCAATCTGCATAATTGTTTTACTGGTAATCTTTTTCTCCTAATTTGGATGACTGGTGTAATCCTAGTATTCTAGTGTTTGTATTGCCCTAAGTATGATCAGAACTATTTGTCTAATATTTTCCTGACTCCCTTTGGTTTAATATTTTTTGTGTTTGCTATGTCACTTTACAGTAGCACGTAGAGGCCACAAATCAAGATTGGGATAAAATTGTCAAAAAGCACCTAAGTGATTTAGCAGCCTGTCTCATTTTCAGAAATAACTTTGGCACTAAGTTCAACCAGTGGGGCTTTGGTGCCAAAGTCAGTTTTGGAAATGGGACTTGTGACAGTCTGTAGCCTGTGCCATGATATAACTGACTGATCCAATAAAATTCAAATTTGTAACTAAAGAAACAAACTCAAGTAAGTGTGTGTGTGTGTGTGTAATGTCACAGTCCTCACAGATTAAAGTACAGAGATCTTGCTGGGGAGTGGAGATGTAGAGAGGAGTTGAATTGCCAGATAACACTTCACCGGTTGCTTTGCTTGAGGAGTCCTATAGACAAAAAAACAATGGCTGCATGCATCTTGTAGATGATGACAGAGTGGCCCAAGGAGTGGGGGAAGCACTGGCCAGTGAATATCTCAAACATAACCTGACAGTGATCCAAGTGAGAACAGACACACCCGGAGCTTACGCCCTATTTCAGGGATCGGCAACCTTTGGCCCGCGGCCCGCCAGGGTTAGCCCCCTGGAGGGCCGGGCCGGTTTGTTTACCTGCCACATCCACAGGTTCAGCCGATCGCGGCTCCCACTGGCCGCAGTTCGCCACTCCAGGCCAATGGGGGATGCAGGAAGTGGCGTCCAGCACATCCCTTGACCCGTGCCGCTTCCTGCAGCACCTGTTGGCCTGGAGTAGTGAACTGCGGCCAGTGGGAGCCGCGATCGGCCGAACCTGTGGATGTGGCAGGTAAACAAACTGGCCCGACCCACCAGGGGGCTTACGCTGGCGGGCTGCATGCCAAAGGTTGCTGATCCCTGCCCTATTTCTTCCTTCATCACAGGCTGGGTTAAACACAAGATTGTGGGTAAAATTTTAGCCAACATGTTGAGGGGCATATGTATATCAAAGGAATATGGAAAGGATAGCTTAGTTTGAAATTGTGGTGGTATTCTACCGCTCAGACAGGTTGTGATATATTGATCTTATACTGTATTTGAGATGAAGCTGGTGATGTTTCTGTTTTGTTTATGTAACCCCCTTGGGCTTCAGAGAGCATGGTCCCTTTTTCCTGAGGGGGGAAGTGCTGATTGTTCCAGAAGGAGGAGGTGCTGTAGAGGGAAGGGGGAGCAGAGAGAGGGGAGAGTGACAGGATGTGTGTCTGGAGCTCCAGACAGAAGGGCTGTTGCAAGGAGGCCCTCACAGAGTGAAGCAGCCAAGAACCTGCCTGAAGCCTGGGAGGGACGGAGCAGCCAATCAGGGACATCCCAGGACAGGAGCCAGGAGTAGCACTGTGCCAGGAAGGAATCGCCCAAGAAGGACATACTGGAGCTGGACCCAGTATCACTGTTGCCCAGAGCTGCGTGGGGCTGTGGCAGTGTTCCCTCTCATTTTTTTCATGCATGTGCAGAATGTATTTTGTTATTTGCAGCAATATGGAGGTGACGTGTGACACATCACCTCCATATTGGTGCACGTAATGAAATTCATGTGGTGGGGGTGAGACCAAAGGGTTCAGAATGTGGGAGGGGGCTCAGGGCTGGGGCAGAGGGTTGAGGTGCAGGGGTGTGAAGGCTCTGGCTGGGGTGCGGAGTCTGGGGTGGGGTCATGGATGATGGGTTGCCCTGGGGCTACGGTGGGGAGAGAGGACTCCCCGCAGCTCTCTCTCCCTGCAGCAGCACCTGGACTGGGAGGGAGAGGCACCTCCCCCACTGTGGCAGCTCCAGGGCTGGGGCTGCGGGATAGGTGCCTCTCCCTTGACCACAGCAGGTCCAAGTCAGGCCTGCATTGGGGCCAGGGGAGGTGCACCTCTTCCCTGGCTGCAGCAGGTCCAGGCTGGGCCTGGCTTGGGGCCAGGGGAGGGGCGCCTCTCCCCGGGCCATGGCACTTAATAGGCTGCTGCACGGCCACTGAGCTGCTGTGCAGCTTAGAGGAAACTTAGGCTGTGAGTACTGGGGCGTGTGACTTTGCATTGGGAACAAGGAGGGAGGCTGTTAGCTAGCTAATTGGGGAGGTTGATGCTCTGTGTGGCTTTGCAGAGAGTGGCAGAAGAGGGCACTGGTGGGGTTTGTTGAGGAAAATTCACTGTTGCCGAAGATGACCTGGAGCACCCAAGACTCACCACTGGACTGAACTTTTCCCAGAACTCCTGAACTCTGTATGCAGACATATTGCTGGGTGTCTGTTCTTTCAGACTGTGGTACCACTGGACCTCTGAGTCCTTGTGTTGAATGCAACCCTGTTTTACTGCTCCCTCTATATTCCCCCGTTTCTTTTCTCCTTTCATCCCTCTATAAATAAATATTTCCCTGTCTATATTCATTGTACTCTTCTGATGTGTGCATGGTCCCACCGATATTTTTTAGAACAGGTGCCTCTGGGGTGGAAGGGATTTTCCCTGCTGCATTCTTGCACACGCTTTCTCTTGGCCAGAGCTGCCAGCAAAGCAGACTCCATCTTGGCCATGAAGGCTCTAAAGTTAATTTACATTGCTAGATAATATTTAAGGGCCTAAAAATGTGGATGGGTATTTTGGAAAATACTCAGGAAAGATGAAACAGAAAAGATGGCTCAAGAGTAAATCTGACAATGTACCTGCATGTTCTGTACATAAGACTTGATATAGTAGTGAGTCTCAATTTGTCCCTGGTATAATTCCGTTGACTTTAGTGGAATGATTCACCAAAGATGATTCAACAGAGTTAAATATAGCATGGAAACACAGACAGGCAATGTCAGAGCAAAAGTAAACACTGAAAAGTTAAAGTGGAGTGTCTGGCACATACATACCATGAACCAGAAGCTGTACATTGACCAACGGAGCTATGCCAATGATCACCAGTTGTGGATCGGGTCATTGTCCAGTTAATTTTGCCAGCAAACGGTAAACATCCGAGCTCTTATTCTCTGCTGACTTACACCATTGTAAATATGGAATAGTCCAGTGAAATCAATGGAGCCACAGTATTGCAAAATGTAAGTCAGAGCAGAAGCAGACTCCAAGTTTTTAAGTTTTAATTTATCATCTACTATTTTGACAATATTTCTAGCAATGGCAACATTTTCTGTTGAATCATTTATTTAAATCTTTGTTGGCAAACCCATTAGCACTCATTGGTTACAAATTCTGCATTGTTGTACCAAGATATTTCTAAACAAGAACTCAATGAGAACCTCCTAATAGCATCCTCATCACTTTATCTGAAAGCCTTCTTACACAGATGCCATGGAATTAACCAGCCAGTGGATTGTGTGATGATAATTTGCAAATAGAAAATGGACCTTGTTCTTGCCCTCTGCACCTCAGTGGATTTCATCCAAAAGGACTAAGCCTATGCAACTGACTGTTTTGGGGTGATGTTAAGATATAGCCCCATGTAATGAGCTATGTCTGACAAAGTGACATTTTCAAAAGTGCGTGGTCCATATTGCTCAGGCTTTTTTCCAAACTTGTGCATATGCAAATCTCAACATGCAGACAAAATGAGATATGTGCATGAAAGCAACTGAATGTGAGTGCCCCTCAGTGCTTGTGCGTGTGTGATGTTTGCATGTGCACAAGTTAGGTGCACACAAAAATGCACGTTTGAAAATGTGGCCCTAAATGCCTTTGTTTTGTTTTATTGTAGGGAAGGAACAAGTTCTTTTTTATCTTTTGATTTGACAGGTAGTAGATATTAGCTGTTTCCTTCAGATAGTAAATATGAATCTGGACAGCCAATGATGTTATGATCTTGTATTACCTACTAACAGATCATTAGATGGTTGACAGAGGGCATAAGATCTGCTGCCATGAGGCCACCAGACCACAACAGATAGTAGACAGAGATTTCACATGACTCCTGTTGGGATGTAATTCACTTATTCTTTATGAGTGTGGCCTCCATCAAACAGCTCATTTTTCGTCTCTTCTAGTTTTGGATAGATTTGTTACTTGCCCATTATGCCTAGGCTGGGGAGTACGGAGACAGCTCACCCCTCTCTGACCTGCATCACAGGACAAAGCGTGGCAGGGAAAACAGCCTCTGCAGGGTCACTTCTCCTCCTTCCTGCCTGTGCAGGTGCATGTCCAGCACTTTGGCTCTGCCCTTTGGTGCATTAGCTGGCACAGCTGAGGAGTGGTGGTAGGGAAAGTAATCTACATAGGGCTGCACTTTTCTAGGAGTAGGTGAGGGAGGGACTTGTGAATCAGAAAGTCGCAGTTCCCTCTCTGGTCTGTCCTTCCCCCTGTAGTAAGGGGAGAACCAGGGAAGGAGTTATGAGTCTCTGAGTAAAAATTCCCTCCCCATCATCTCCCTGACCAGTTCTTAAGAAAGTGCAGCCCCTTGAGTGTAAAGATGCAATCGATCCCTGAGGTTTAAATGCTAAATGGGCATCAATTTAAGTGCTGCACCTTCAAAATCATATGGGAAATTGGGAGCCTGACCACAACTTTTACATTCCATTCTATGTGTGTCTTCTAAAGTCATTACAATATTTCCAAATACTGTACATTTAAAACATACCATTTGGAATGCCATTCTTACTGACTGCTACTGCACCATCTTAAAATAGTTATTGTCTGCTGATAACATGCACTTTTGGTTTCTGAACTAATTTGGAACAATATTTATAACTAGAAGAGAATTCAGACATAAATGTAGCTTTAAAATAGCCCACTTTGCACATTGATGATTTAATTGATGTCATACAAGGAATGCAGTATAATGAATATATTTGGAGCCATAAGCCAGGTTTTGCTTCATGTACATGACATGACTCTGGCCCTTTAACTTTTAAAACACTTCCCCAATTAAGCTGTTCAGGGCCCGAAGGCTGTCCAAGCCGCTGCAAATTGATTTCTCCCAGGATGATATTTAGAGCTGCTCACCAAAACATATGAGGAAAAATAACAGCTTTTTCTTTAAATCTGGTTTTAATCTCTTTTGACTTTCTCTCCATGTTTTAAAGGTAATCTAAAAAGTTGCATTTCCCTTTCCTATACACCCTTCCTCCTCCAATTGGTTGAAAATGTTTCTTTTTAAAGGCCATCTTATCCAAGGTTAATCCTTACAAATATCCCATGCAAGACCTGAGGTTAGGAGAAATCTAAAGCATAAACAAGAAGGCCTGACAAATTATGGGGCAGTATAGTTAAGCTCCAAGAATGCAGCAATGTTAGCTGATAAGTTACTTATGTTCAGATAGTTGTACATTTCTGTAGCTTGGGTATTAGTAAGCAGGAGAGCTAGTAAAAGTATTCATTATGGGAGAAATTGGCTACTACTCATATACACCACTTAAATCCTATTAACTGCAAATCCCATTTAGATTTAACTGACGCACAGACTGGCCCTCTGCAAAGGTATCATTTTCACCCTAAAAATAATATTTCTTATTAATTTTGCCCAGGTTTTGGGATGGATCATTCTTGAGGTTTTTTGTATGCATGTATTCTAAAGTACTTGACAAATTATTTAGACAAATAATTTTCAATCTATTTGGGATTTGCTAAATGTGTGCTTTGACCATGGCTATCTGGTGTCCATTATTTGTGTGGCATAGATGGTCGCTTAAATCACATGGTTAGGTTTTAGTTCTCTCATTGTTTGACTAACATTTTTTTAAATAGTAGAATACAACAATGATGGCTAATAAATAATAATGCACTTTCTGTATGGATATTTGGAGGAATAATCATTCATGCAAATGAAAGTATTCCTGAGCATTTTCCCAGTTAGGGTTATCTAAATAACCCTTAAATAAATAACATTTATCCAAATACCTGTGAAATTAATAACATGATTTAATGAATTATAGTGAACTTTTATTGATTGAAATATTCACAAATCACAATTTTGTTTTAGGGTTGTTTTTCGTTTTTGTTTTTACACTGTTTGACCAGTGCTCATACATAGTTTTCTCCTTATCTCTTAGGACTCTGATTCACAGAAATAATCTCATCCATGTAAATATAGTCAATGAAATCCACTTACCATACAGAAAGTTTCAACATGAATTGCACTTGGACCTTCTTAGAAGAAGGCTTTAGCTGTGTTTGAGCACTTTTTTCTACCCCTCTACTCTTTTTTGAATACTAACCCTGATTCATCACAGCTTAAAGCTTGACTTATGAGGCTGGGGAAGCAACTGTGTTTTTTCAAACATGTTGCAGTTCTGAGCAGGGTTAGGCATAAGCATTTCTTCAGAGCAATGTAAATACAGGACCGACAGACATTTTGATTTTTCTGACTGGAAATCTCTTCAGCAAAGATGTTTGGTGCTTTTACAAAATCTTTTGGCTGCATATAGTCAAGGCCATCTGTTTGGATGGTTTTCCTCCATTTCAAAATAGCCCATTTTCATTAGGATATGGGTAATAGCCTGTTTTAAGTAAGTATGGCCAGAATAATTCTGCACTTCATTTGAAAGCCTTTTTGTGCCACATTCCTCCTTATGTTTCACATGCTGAATGGTAGAGGATGACAAAAGGTCTGTGGATATGTCTAGCTGCCCCAAAAGCAGCTGTACTGAAGAGGTCCTAGTGTGACACATGAAAACTTAGTGCTGGGGAGCTTCAGGACAAGTTCAAAATACCCTGAAGTCTTATGTGAGCAAAGAAGTGGGACAAAGTGTATTACGTAGTTTTCATGCATATGTTAGAAATATAAATAGTGACATAAACCTGGAAAGATGGAGGAAGGAAGACTCACAAACAACAGCAGCTGACAAAATCTAGTGGACTGATGGGCTTTTCTGTGAACACAGCCATATTTCGGCCCTGATTCAGGAGAGCACATAAGCATGGGCTTAAATCACAGTGGGATTCAAGGATATGCTTAAAGTTAAGCAGTTGCTTATGCACCCTTCCCTGAATAGATCTGCTTCCCTGAATTGGGGTCTTAGTGAGTTATCATGAGAGAGACTGATGTTTTACATGACACATACAGATACATCCAAAGTGCAAATATAATTATACTGCTTCAGACAGAAAGCACAAATCCCACACTTCATAAATATATAATCATGCAACAAAGTTTACAAGTATCTTATCCACACATAATCATTGCAACAATCTCTGTGAAAACTCCTGAATTCCTAATTTAAAAGCAAACCAGAATAAATGTTAGCGCAATTTATTCATTACAAAACAGGCAAGAGACCCCAAAATAGCTACCCCAAATATCTCTAATTCCTGAATTATTTGCAATAGTTCATTTTTACCCAAAACATTGAATTTGTCAAGGCTTCTCCCTAATGTTTTTAAATCCCTTTTGTTTTTCTTGGCAAAATTTCAAATTCTACTGGTTTGGACAATATAACTCATTTTAGCCCTCCTTCAAATAAATAGTGTCAGGACTACTGCCACAAAACTATGCAAATCTAGTGAGGTTCCATCCATCCATCCATTTTCTTGTAGCAACATATATCTAAGAAATGTTACAATATCCACTACAGCATCCATTCAGAACATGTTATTTACTGAAAAACGTATTAATTCAAAAGTTACATGATCAGACCATCAAATAACTGATTTGCTCTCCAGTATTCAAAAGGGCATCTCACAATGGGCCAAATCTTCATTTATGCCAATTTACACCAGCTGGGAAACTGTCCCATTGGTTCACTGAAGTGCAGTAGTTGCCATTAAAGCAATTACCATTTCCGGAGGACCACATTTGCCCAGCTATCCTGCCACTATGTGTTTGTCTTGACAAATCATGTGGTGGCTGTGAATCCTTAAACTGAGAATCCATTCTTATGATAAGCCTAGAAAGTGTAGATCTGATTGTCCTATTTAGCTTGGCATCTAGTCCTGACTCTAAGTCCTCTGGTTCCTCCATTAAAACTTTCCCCTCCTTTAATTCTGGGAAGCCTCCACCTTTCGCTATCCAGGGTATTTGAAAGACTGTCTAACTTCCAAATCATAGTTTTATCCAGGCTCATGAGGCTGATGTTAAATCAGTTCAGTTACATGATCACTACACTTTTATTGAAGTACATTTAATTCAAATTTTGAAATTGGAGTGAAATTGAATTGGATTTAACACTAGTCAAAAGGGTGACTAGATAACACAATGATTTATATCTGTTATCAGTAGCACCATTACTCTTTTTAAACAGTGCATGTTTTAATTTATCTCATTTAATTGTCAGCATTGAGCTGCCATTGGTTTGTTAAAAGTCTTGCCAACTGAAATAGCAACAACATAATGACTTATAGAGGGACTTTGTTGTGCATGGTGGTCATGAATAAGAATATATTAGTCTTGGAATCTTTATCAGTTAGTATATTTTATCATAGAAGTTAGGTAGTTGAACAGAAGCATGGTAGAACATGAGTTTCATCCTGGTTTCTAAACTCAGGGTTTCAGGGTCAAACTGAGCAGAAAAGAATCAAATGATAGCTATGACAGCCAGGGTTTAGACCTTCTCACAGGATGAACTGCACCTACTGCAAATGGCTGACACAAAGTGCTATATACTACTTAAGCCCCATCTTGTTAACTGTATTTTCAAATGTGGGCTTTAATTTTGCGTGCCTTTGTTTCCCAGTGACCAGCTTTAGATTCTCTGGGCCTGAAAGGTGCTAAGCTTTGGAATTTTGGGGCCTGATCTCTTTTGAAAACCAGACTCAAGATGTCTCCAGGTGGATACCCAGAAATTGAGGCACCCAAAATTAGAGGCCACTTTGGGCCTTAAACCCAAGGGATGAACTAGTTCATCTGCTTCTGTAACTTCACTTTCTCAGCAGATCTTCACTTCCTTAGTGCCTGGAAGGAAAAATTGCCTGTGAGGTTGAAGTTACAGCTATAATTACAAATATATATGATGGAGAAATAATAATATTAAAAAGCCAATTTAGAGTAGAATACTTAGAGAAACTATTCTCTTAAATAATGCCAGGGACCATAAGAACATTTTACAAAAGGAAAGAAGCCTCCCATACATGCTTCACATAACATCAGTCAGAATCTCTGCCTTAAAACACCTGCCTGTGGCCAAACATCAGAAATGAATGGCGTCAATTAAAATGAGCTTCAAAAGCTCATTTGGCCAGAATTTCAAGGATAGCTTTCTCCAGAAGCCATTTCTCTTAAAGCCTGCAAACAGCAGCCAATATATTGACTGACGCTCTGTGATACACCAAGTGTCTTGGACCCACTCCAGTAAGTGAGGGGCAAGGACAGTGGGCATATCACAGAATAGCAGTAAGCACCTTAGCTGCTGTTTGTCCATGTGTAACTTTTAATAAATCAGGCCAGCACAATGTCAGCTGTCACATTGGCTGCTGTGAACGCTCTGCTGTTCTGGGGTCCCTACAAAACAATTTTTTCTATTAATAAAAGTGTTTGGAGAAATCACATTTAAACATCTAGAAGCCAGTTATTAAACTCAGTTGCTGTTTTTCCAAGAGCTGAAACAAAACTGCATATACTGGAGAGACTGTCATTGGCTTCCACTGAATGTCACACCTAAGCCACCCAACTGGTACATCAATTGACAAAACCTTGAATCAGTTGAAATTGATACATCGGTTATTCGTACTTGCACCCACACAGCCTCCCATTAGAGTCAGTTACTACACAGTTCATTCAAATATTTCTAACATTTGCTTTTGAAAAATGCCTTTTTTTTCACCCTCCAAAACTTAAGTTTTGGGCTAAACTACTTGATTGGGTCCCATTGAGAGTGACCGCTCTAGGAGGAAGTGCGAGTGAAAAAGACAAGGAAGGTAGAGTTCCTTTCCTTGTGGATCAGAGACTGATATTGTAGTGCTGGAAAGTAGGTATCCCAATGATACATTTTGCTGGGCCTAGTGGGTAATGTGTTTGGAAGACTATGATAGCTATGCTGATGATTTATTAATTTATTATTTTCTATGATGATTAGTGCAGTGTTGCCAATTACACATTACTCATATAAACAATACTGACACTGCATCACTAGGATACTAATCAATGTGGGAAATGTTAAATATTTACATTTGGATTCTACTCCAAGAAAGCAGGTGGCCAATAAAATAAGGTTTCTGGCCATCAGTCTGTGGCCAGCTGGACTGTAGAGCTTTTGGGCTGCATTTGTATTTACACTAAGATCTGTTTATCTGACTCTGGCAGTGTAAAGTGACCTGGAAGTGGGAGGATGTTCTCACTTCATGGCCCTTTTACATGATCAGATGGTATAAGGGGCATATGTGGAAAAAAATTCTGACCATTAAAAAAAACAAAAACAAACCATAAGTCAAGTCATCCCAGTACTGAGCCTGAGCAAGTTGGCAAATGTGTGGGGAAGAAAGGGAATTGCCTGCTATATGGTACTGATTGGCTTTGCAGCTGCTTTGCAGACTATTGTACCCCTTGTGCATTCCTGTCCGGGTGGAGAACCAGAAGACCTGCATAGTGAGGGAGGCTGCACACTATCTCATATGGACTCTTGAGAAGTCAGCTAAATGCCACAGATTAATGTGCTCCTGCTTCTCACTCAGCAGTTCAGTGGGACCTAAAGAACCACCTACAGAGTAAAAGAGTTCAGTTCCTTGGGGGTTGGCATGCGGAGGAGGGCAGGGGCGGCTCTAGCTTTTTTGCTGCCCCAAGCACGGCAGGCAGGCTGCCTTTGGCGGCTTGCCTGTGGGAGGTCCCCGATCCCGTGGATTCTGCAGCTTGCCTGCGGGAGGTCCGCCAGCCCTGCGGCTTCGCCGTACCCGCCGCTGAATCCACGGGACCAACGGACCTTCCGCAGGCAAGCCGCCGAATCTGACTGCCGCCCTTGCAGGGACTGGCAGGGGGTCCCCCGCGGCTTGCCGCCCCAGACATGCGCTTGGCAGGGCTGGCTCCAGGGGTTGTGCTGCCCCAAGCAGCCCCCCCAAAAAAAGTCGTGATCGCAATGCGATCTATGGCAATTCAGCGGGAGGTCCTTCGCTCCTAGCAGGAGTGAGGGACCCTCCCCCGAATTGCCGCCGAATACCTGGACTTGCCACCCCTCTCGGGAGTGGCTGCCCCAAGCACCTGCTTGCTAAGTTGGTGCTTGAAGCCGGCCCTGGTGCTTGGAGCACTGGTGCCTGGATCCGCCGCTGGGGGACGGTGGGCAAGTGGAGGCTGCCAATATGGAAAGTAAGAAGCAATGATGTACAGTTGAGTCTTCCTACCTGTCCCATGATTCTAGGGGAGATAAATATTAAACCCCCTTCCATCCCAGAAGCTGGAAGAAGCTGGAGAGGAAGGAAGGAGGAAGTAGGTGTGAGGAAGAACCATTCAGCTAACATCCCATGCCAGCAATCAGTAGGCAGCACATTCCCTATCCCCCTTCACCCCATCCCATAATGCAGCAGGGAGTTCTTTCATGGGAGCCTTACTGGGGAGGAGTGTGAGTAGCTGAGAAGCGCTGCAGTGTGTCCTTTGTGCCTTTTTTTTTTTATTGAGAGGT
Organism: Mauremys reevesii; assembly: GCF_016161935.1. NCBI lineage: Eukaryota > Metazoa > Chordata > Testudines > Geoemydidae > Mauremys > Mauremys reevesii. The sequence continues at coordinate 71,706,312 of NC_052631.1, forward strand.
GACAGGGTCATGTGTGAATTTCTGTTCTACTGGAACCTGCCATGTGAAGGAAGCTACGATTATACACTATTGTGCTCCCCAGTACTTACAACATTGTCTGAAACCTCTGGAATCCTTGAGCAGTAGCATTTCTCCTCTTTCATTATTTTGCAGTGTATGACATTCAAAACCTTCTAATTGGTACAGTAAAAGGAAATGTGTCTTGTATCTATGTAATTTTAAAGGGTTAAAGAAAGCGGCAATTTTATTGTTTTATCCTACTTGAAACTCTTTGTATGTCAATAGCAGGCATTTTACATAACACATTGTTAAGTGGAAAGCAGAACATAACTAGGCTTCAACCTGTTTCATTGTGTGCAGGATCCTTAAGACACAATGGGTGAGTCAAAATCATGAATTTGCCTTAGAAGGATTTATAGTCTATAAGGCTGCAACTGTACTTTTCAGGTCCAGTGCAAGGTAGGATTCAGCTACACAATATTCAAACCTGGTGAAAATTGGTATTCATTGTTATTGGTGTTGATAAGACGTGATTGTTAGGCTATCCTTGCTACCTGGCAATTTAAGGGGATGCAAAATGAAACATACAACCTGCTCTCATTTGGAGAAAATATAAACAACAGAAAATGCAGAAAGAAAATGATGCCTGTTGGGAATGGCACACTCAGATTGCAGAGGTTTGTTTTTGTTACTTTTGTGACACTGTATCAAAAAGGAAATTGACCATCTACATTAGTATTATCACCACTGTTACACAGTTGCACTAAATCTTGTACAAAATATACCATGTAAGATATCAACGGAAAAGTTGTGATCTGTTGAAAAGTGCAATCTTGTTGAAATGTGTATATCATCATTGGGTATGAAATTTTGAAATATTTACTATATGTTTGTTACTAAGCATGAGTTCCTGGGTAACACCCAAAATACAGATTTATATTAAGCTAGCCAGCCATGTGTTGATGCGCCATTAAGGAGAATTAACTTTTCCAGTAGGCCCCTCCCAAAGATGCCTCAAAGAGCACAGGCACAGTGGATACCAATGACTTAGTAAGGCACACAAGACGTGAACCATGAAACATGACTCCATGTTTGAGCCAGTGTTTTTCCATGCACATGGACTGGGGATATAAAATAGGAGACAGTGACATCACCTCCTTGACTCATTCCTACCCCACATCTCTGGACTGATTTCTAACACAAAGGAGTTTTGAATAATGGACTGAGGACCCCAATATTTGGGATGAGCCAGAGAGCCTTATTGCAAGCTAGCAGATTTAACATCACTGCTATTACTCTGATCTACAAACTCTGAAATCAACTGTAATGTATATGATTCATTTTAGCCTTTTAAGAACTCTCTTCTTTTTTTATATATTAATAAATATGTAGTTAGTTTAGTTAAGGATTGGCTACCGGCATGGTTTATGGTTGATATTCTGAAGTATATTTTGACTTGGGTTAAATGGCTAGCTCTTTGGAGCTGCCAGAACCTAATATATATGATTTCTGGTTTTAATAATCATTTATTACAGAAGTCTGGTTTGTAGGGGTGGTGCATGCAGGGCTAGAGGGCCTGAAGGGGGCTTCATAATATGTGTGCTTCCAAAATATTATGAAGCCATATCTGTTACTGGCTTGGTAAAATCTTATGATAGAGTATAACACCAGCTAGGGTATATGCCCTGTATTCTGGCACTCTGACCTGAGATTGACACTCTTAGGGTAGGTCTATACTTACCTACCGGGTTGACGCGTAGAGTTCGACTTCTCGGAGTTCGAACTATCGCATCTAATCTAGACGCGATAGTTCGAACTCCGAACACGCTCCTGTCGACTCCGGAACTCCACCACCGCGAACGGCGGTGGCGGAGTCGACGGGGGAGCCACGGACTTCGATCCCGCGGCGTCTGGATGGGTGAGTAGTTCGAACTAAGGTAGTTCGAGTTCAGCTATGCTATTCGCGTAGCTGAACTTGCGTACCTTAGTTCGACCCTCCCCCCCCCCAGTGTAGACCAGGCCTTAGCTGTGTTCCATACCAGGCAGCATGACAACTTTTTTATCGTTCTTGAAATGCAATAAAGTATAAGCCATCATGGCAGAGATTAGGATATCAGGAAGCCATTCAGTAATTTCCTCACATGTTTGTTTAAAACAATTATGGAAAATGATTTCTCATTAGCAAAAAGTAAAAATGCAACTTTACAACTTGGGCATTCCATAATTTATTTGCTTTCACTGTGGGATTGGGTTCTAACCTGGAATGTATGGCAAGTGGTCCTATGTAGATTTTCCAGAGCAAAACTAGTGTAAAGATGAGGCAACAGGTTTCTGAAAGACACACATGGTCTCCATTTTCAGAGTTTTGCTTAGCACTCACAGCTCCCATCAAAGTCAAGGGGAATTGCACTTCTCAACAACTCCCCCAAAATGATGAATAGTTTATTAAAAAACTATTTTATCAATTAATAAAGCAGTTATTAAAAAGTAGAGTGATTTTTAAAAGGCCTGATCCAAAGGTATATGGGATTAGATTGTAGTCTGGAATGTATGGCACATGGTTCTAGGTAGATGGGACATTTTGGTGAATGTGGTCCTTGTGAAAGACACCAAATAGATGACCCTGGAGAATGAAAGCGTCTGGTTATCCATCAGTCACTTACAACACGGTCAGTGCTAATGTAAGGTTGCACATTGTGCTCTTGTCTGCTTCCATGCTGTCTTGATGGCTCTGTCTCAGGGGGTTGAAAGAGAGGTGAAAGAATTGATCACTTTCCTCACCATGCCTATTCAGACCTTGCACCACCACTGAAACTGCCAAACAAGACAGCCAATGAGTGCTACAGGTGATGTGGGCACTTGTCAAGCAGGAGCTAGACTGAGATGACTGACTCATTTCATATAGTCTAATGAGCAGATATAAGATGGCAATAGTTAGATGGAAAACTGTAAATCAAATTACCACTCACCTAAACTGTTTTCTTTATTTGTTTCTTGAGTCACAGGTTTTGATTAAAATCTGGCCCAATTCACTTTCTGTGTCTTTCTGTGTAGACATGTTACTGTTTTATTTATTTATTTTCCCCCAACACTCCAACAATGCACCACATACTTTACATTTTCAAATAGAACTTTACCACTTTCTCTTTTCTCGAGAGCTTTTTTCATTTTGGAAACACCTTCCAGACATCTGTCCTGCTGCCCCTGCTCTTGTCAGAATGTTTAGACAAATTGTAACATACTTTCTCAGGCTATTGACATGTAGGCAATAAATAAATGAATAGCTATCAGCCGGTATCCTGGCACTGCAATGACAATTATCTGAAAGTGAGATCGTAATTAAATTACAAGAGCCCTTACAAATAATGAGCGGACGATCTCTCATTCTCCAGCAACATGGTTGGATGCTTTTCAGAACAACGATTTGTTTCCTGTTTTTCAGCCTTTCTCCAAAACAAAAATAAAACCACTGTTATATGCTAGGGTTTATTTATGTCTAATTTGTGTGTTTCTTTCAGGACATCTCCTGGGCTGGTTATGCTATCTGCCCTATGGACTTCATTTAAAAAAGGAATGTCAGACACATGAACTTTCTATTTAGGTTCTTACGTGGCTCTCATCACTGTAGCATCTGAGCACCTCACAGTCATCATCAATGGATTTTTGAGATAGGGAACCTTTACCTTCATTTTGCAGATCAGGAATTGATGTTCAGGGCACATTAAATGCCTTAGATCATGCAGGAATCATGGCTTTGTGACTCGTAGACCAGTGTCTTACCCACTAGACCAGCCTTGCTGTGCTCTCTTAAACACCGATGGTGGAAGGGCATAAAGTTTAAGAAAATTTTTGGAAAAAAGAATGAAAAAAATTGGAATGGACTTGAGTGACTCTAAATGACAAGATACAGTGTGTACATTTGATTGTCTAGTCAATTTTATCTCCGTTGGGCTATATCAACCAAAGGTCAATCTGCCTGGTCAATGTCAAATGTCAACTTGTCAAATGCCAAAGACAAGTTCTCCATCTGAACCATTCAAAAATATTCTAGGTTTTTTTGTACTACATCCATCATACTCGTTTCACAGACTTAAAAGTTGCTTCTTCCTGCTTAGATTTAAAAAGATGCTTTCTTCAAAGTTTTCATCTCAACTGCTGTCAAAGGAAATGCACTCTTGAATTTCTAGTTACAAACATTTTTTAAAAGCAATAGATTTTGCTCTCCTAAAAGTTTTACCAGGTATGCTACATAATGTATCTTCTTTCTTATCCTTCAGCCCTCATTCCCCCAAATAAGCTGATCATAATTACACCTTAGAGAAATGGGTCTACCTATTTCACTCAAGAAATATCAAACACCCTAAGCTGTTTTCTTTCTGAGTCTTGCTGATGCCTAGTAAATAATTACTCACTCATGATTAGTGATAAATATAAAGCCTTGCCCTCAGCTAAAAACTTGTTCTGGTGAAAAAGAGAATACAATTTTAATCAAGATAAGAGGATGGATGAAACATTTTTGGGAAAATAAAATACTACATTTCCTAAAAAAACTTCAAGAGAGTTTGAAATGATACTACCCCCTGCTATTGTTTTGATTGTTATAGTTATTTTGAGATTCATACATGTTTAATTCCTTTTTTTTTATTCACACATGCCAGCAATTCTAGCTTTCATGTAGAATCAAATGAGATAGAGAGTTCTTGAAGTATCTCTGTTTCTAAAGCAAGCTGGAAGCACCAGAGGTCTCACAAGAAGAGCTGTTTTACAAATGCAAGGGGTGACATTTAAGTGCTTTTCCAAACCAAACTAAAGCTTCTGAGGGTTCTCTCATTTCAAATTTAAGTCTGGAAATTCTTGTAACCTGACATCCATGCTGAAAATGGGCCAGAACCAATCCCCTAGGATGAAATCTAAATAACGTTTTTAACATAGCAACACAGACTACAAAGTTTAGTTAAAACAATAGACAGTTCTATGCAGAATCAGAAAATGGTGTCTTCTTTCCTGGCAGTTTGTGAGCACTCCTTTTCCTTTACAAAGATAGTTTTGGTCTGACAGTCTGAAGTGCCTAATGTGCTTGGCTACACATACTAACACTGAACTACTTGTGGGTTATTATATAATGTGTCCCATGTGTTATGTGAATAACTGCAGGTCAGGGGTTCAATACTCCAGCTAATTTATCTGGGAGGAAGACAGGAGATCAGCTTTGCGGGGAGCTGATTTACAAAGGAAAGGCTGGAGAGTGCAACATTTACGTTGGGGAGGACAATAAGAGGCAAAGGTCCTTCTCATATGGCGTTTTCAAGAAACTGCAAGCCAAAACTCCCACTGAAACCACATTCTCTTTGCCCTCTTTCTCTGAACTCCTCCTGCAACTTTTTTCACACACTGTTCTGAAGCCTCTCCTCTGTGTGAGAGATTTGGGGATGGTGACAGGCAGAATTGTCAGGTGTCTCTTCAGAGACCTGTCCTAACCAAACTACAGTATTGCCAACTCTTGTGTGAGTATTGTGATATTTGGTGTTCTTATTAAAGCCCCAGCCCTTGGTGGTGTGATTATGTGAGAAAGTCAGCTTTCATAAAAAAAAAAGTATGTTTCTAATCCTTGGTTGGTTGTGGAGAAAAGCTTTAAAATGTGACCAGACTACATGCTTAAAAACCAGAAGGCAAGCAAAAAGAATCCAAAATGTATTATTTACTTTAAAATCTTGTGGATTTTTAAGTCCCTCTCAGAATTTTTTTTTGGGTGGGGGAGGGAGCGGGGACACACCTAACCTGTGATTTTTGAATGGTTCAGATTGGCAGTACTAAAACTGAGATTATTTTTCCCATACTTTCATGGAGGGGTAAGGAACACTTCCCCCCTCCACTTCACTAATCACAGGAGGAAGCTGTCCCTTTTCTCCACTTCCATCATGCCCTTACCAGAGGAGGCTGACACCATGGGTATGCTAGGGGGAAGTGTACCAGCATAGCCTTGGCACCATAGCTATGCCAGCACAACTCCATGTTATAGGTGCAGCTTACTGTGATGGAAAAGGCTTTTCCATCACTGTAGGAACACCACCTCCCTGAGTGACTGTAGCTAGTTTCATGGAAACATTCTTCCATTGACCGAGCTGTGTCTACACTGGGGGCTAGGTTAGCATAGCTACAGCGCTAAAGAGTGTGGATTTTTCACACCCCTGAGCAATATAGTTTTGTTAACCTATGTTTTAAGTGTAAACCCAGACATGAGTGCTGTTGCTCTTAAGCCAACACCAGAAGCCCATGAGGGTTAATCACCTGAGCTGCTAAATGTATGACAAGGAAGGCATCTGAATCCTGTGGAAGAGACTGGAGTGTCAGAGTGCTGCATCCATGTAAGATCAGACAGGGAGAAGATCCAATAGGAAGATGGGAGAGAGAATGCTCTGTTCGGGGGAGGGGAGAGGAAAGCACAGGGAAGTGGCATTGATGTAAATCACAAAATATATTTTAGGTGATGTTTTAAAAGTGCTGTGCAGTAAAGACAGGTTTAAAATAGTATGTTGTTGCCACCCGAAGGCTAAATCCTACAATATGGGAAATCTGTCAATGTAGGTTAGTTTTAAGGCCTAACAACCATGATAATATCCCTTTAGATGATTATAATTAAATGAGATACAACATTCTGAAAGCAGCTTTAGGGCCTAATTGTGTGTGTGGGGGGGTTCTCAGGTCAATGAGTTTGACAGATTTAACAATGTTTGCTTAAAGGCAAATATAATCGGAATTAACCCCTAATTTCAGTAGACTGTTTTTCTTTTGGATGAGAAAGCAGGAAATTACCATTTTACTGTCTCAAGCTGTAGTAAGCCATCGTTGATTTTTTTTAAAATTAAAGAATATGTTAATGTTCTGGGAAAGTAGAAGCATTTCTTGTGGGATCTCAAACCCTAAACCATATGGGAATACTTGTTCCTCACAAAGTTTTACTGTACTCAACATGGCAGTGCATTACACATAAGATATGCTCTAATTCTTACTGGAAACCCCAACAAAAAACTATGGCTGGCTGTTACACTGCAAAAATCACACAAGACAGGTGTTTGCTTAGACAATGAACCTTCTGAAGGGTTGGAATAGATGTTCTGCAGCCTCCCTATTTTTTCAGTAGAATGAAGAGGCAGTTGAAATGCAGTGTTGTTGTTTTCTGTTTCCCCACTTAGGAACTTGAGATGATTAAAAAAACATAAAGTGAGATGCTTGTACTTTGTCGGCAATATCAATGTACAGCAAAATTAACTGATAATGCAGCCCCATTAATGTGTCCCAATATGCATTAACTGTGCTCTGGCCAAGGAAATAATGACTTGTGGTTATGTGACCCAGTCCCAGATTTTCTGAGGAATGCACAATGCTAATGTGTCTCTTTCCTACTATTTCCTGGGCAAAATATGTTCATTGATCTATTTTCCAAAAGATCGCTTTATTTCAAAAAGTGAACATTGGTAACCAATACTAATTGAATACTGCAGTGTAATCAACACAACAGCCCAGTATCTATACAATGGAATCTCTGGAAATGTCAGTGCCAAGTCATTCATTGTTCATTCACTTAAGAACATAAGAGTGGCCATACTGGGTCAGACCAAAGGTCCATCAAGCCCAGTATCCTGTCCTCTGACAGTGGCCGATGGCAGGTGCCCCAAAGGAAATGAACAGACAGGTTGTCATCAAGGGATCCATGCCCTGTCACCCAATCCCAGCTTCTGGCAAACAGAGGCTAGGGACATCATTCCCGCCCATCCTGGCTAATAGCCATTGATGGACCTTTCTTCCATTAATCTATCTAGCTCCCTTTTGAACCCCGTTATAGTATTGGCCTTCACAACACCTTCTGTCAAGGAGTTCCAGAGGTTGACAGTGCGTTGCATGAAAAAATACTTTCTTGTGTTTGTTTTAAACCTGCTACCTATTAATTTAAGTTGGTGGCCCCTTGTTCTTGTATTATGAGAGGAGTAAATAACACTTCCTTATTTACTTTCTCTATACCATTCATGATTTTATAGACCTCTATCATATCTCCCCTTAGTCACCTCTTTTCCAAGCTGAAAAGTCCCAGTCTTATTAATCTCTCCTCATACGGAAGCCGTTCTATACCCTTAATACTTTTTGTTGCCCTTTTTCTGAACCTTTTCCAAATCCAATATATCTTTTTTGAGATGGGGCAACCACATCTGCACGCAGTATTCAAGGTGTGGGCATACCATGGATTTATATAGAGGCAATATGATATTTTCTGTCTTATTATCTATCCCTTTCTTGATGATTCCCAACATTCTGTTAACTTTTTTGACTGCCGCTGCACATTGAGTGGATGATTTCAGAGAACTATCCACAATGACTCCAAAATCTCTTTTCTTGAGTGGTAACAGCTAATTTAGACCCCATCATTGTATATGTATAGTTAGGATTATGTTTTCTTAAAGTATATTCTTGTGCTATAAATGTTCTGTACTATTTTTTCATTTGATTTATTATAAAAACATGGTCTCCTTTATATTATAATCATATTCCCATTGACCTTCACTATTGTTTTGTAGTAAACATCTGAGTTCAGTTATAACATAATTCCAGTTAACTGTATGTGTACATCATAATGATGTTCTAATTTACCTTGATTGTCATCTCACAAACATTGAGATCAAATAATCCCTGTAGTTTTTCATTGATTTTTCTAATGGAATCAGGATCTTTCACTTTACATAGAATTTTCCAGTATGTTAATTTTCTTGATGAACATAATAGTCTCACTTAATCATGGAGGGATTTATGCATGTGCTTAGCTCTGTGTGCATGTGTAATTTAACTGATGTCAATGGGGCTACTAAGGTTCACAAAGTGCGACACATGCTTTGCAAGGCCAAAGACTGGAACTTAATCCCACAAGTCTCCCCTAATGGAAAAATCCTTTAGAATATAATAGGGTTCTATAGAAATTAAGTAGGATCCTATAAAACTTACTCTAAAAACTTTTGTGTCAGGAATGAGGGCCTATATCTGGGTCTGCCATCAGCTAGCTAAGTACAGCTGAAATCCCTAATTGGCCGGATCCCCTAATTGGCTGAGCAGCATTGTCAGGAATGGTCTGAAGCCCAGCGGTATACATTTGGCCAGTGGCTTTTCAATGCTTCACCTGTAGTTGCAATTGCTCCTGTGCCTGCCTCATTCCCCACCTCTTCTTCAACCACTACGGCTGACTGTCCACGCCTCAGTCCATGATGCTGTGGAACTTATTAGAGAATTATATTCCTTCTCTAGAATTCTTTAGGCTGCTTTAGAAATTCTGTAGAAAAATTAGAATTCTCTAATAGATTCTATAGGATTCTTCCATAGAGGAGAGATTTTGTGTTAATACTGTAAGTCAAAAACTAAAATAAGATCCCTAACTTTGCACTTACATAGAGGAACTGAGCAGTTGTCTTCAGTAGTGAAGAACACAAACAAAAAATGGCTGTCTCACAGATGGGCCCTGATGGATTAATCTATACATAAGATTTAATATGGTTAAAGTCAGTCTTCCCAAGAATATTATTTCGGGTGAGTATGTTCCGAGGAGAGGCTTATGTTGTATGTCTCTAGTTGATTCCCTAGATTCTGGTGAGGCAGTTTGTTACCTCATTTATAGGATGCACCTGTGGGATGCAGATGCTTCTCCCTGCCTTGAAAAGGGTCAGACTAGAAAAGGAGTCATAATCGTCATGCTGAATATTCAAGAGAGCAAGCATGCCCATAAGCAAGCTCTAGCAAAAGAGAGTAAGTGCACTATATAGAAGCTCTCCATTGCTATCATGGTACCTCAGAATGTTGAAAAGGGAAAGCTCCACACAGAGAGAACTACCAGTGAAACCTATTACAAGCTGTTAATCCACTTAACTGTATGCTAGGTTCTTGGGGGATAGAGAGAGAGACATATACATCTCTCAGAAATCTTGTTTGCTCTCGAGAGCCCCAAAATATCTGCTCATAACCTTCTTCAAAGACTACTCATGCTAAGCCTATTTATTAAGGTTTGGATGATGTTTCTGTATGATTTTTTTCCCTGTTGGGGATAGTAAAGTTAGCTTTGTGCTGTAGGCTCTGTGGTTTGCAAGAGTTATAAAGAGAATTTGGACTGAGATGCTGCAGACTTCACTACTGTGCAATACATAGTATAGTCTGCTACAAAATCTCACAATTAAATTTGCTCAGATGGGTACACAAGGCAGAGGCTGTAGACAGCTGGTAGAAACAACCTTACTTGTTGAATTGTGACCCAGATCTAACAGCTGACATGGAAGCCAAGTTCCTGGTTAGCTCATCCTTCCTAAAGGGATCATGCCAATAACTAGAAACCAGATTAGAACAGATAAGGGACTATACTATACACTTGGGATGTGCCGTGCAAAGTGCAGGGCACCAGCTGAGTAGTTGTACCCCATTGATTTGTGCAGGGCACTCAGGTGCATCAGCACTGATGGTCGTACAGATGCTCAGAAGACAGAATAGATGGATAAAATTGGCATTTTCATTCCACTCTTATTTTAAGTAAATCATTTTGGTAACTGTAGAGCAGGTGGGATTCTGCACTGGCAGCTGTTGTGTGCAAAGGGAGAAAAGCATATGGGGTGGGTCAGCTTGTTTTCCCAACACAATCCTTTCAAAAACTGCCTGTGATATTGATACTGCACCTAAAAAGAATTGTCAAAAAACATCTTCATAATAGGGCTAGCAGACATTTAAAGCAAACAGCAGTGTATCAGTGGAAGCTGGTGAGACATGCAAGGGGGAAGGTAAAACAGACAAAGGTGTGCTCCGAGCCCATTTACAGCAGCATGTACCTGATGTAGCGTAGTGTACACACTGCTTACCCTTGAAACCCACCATGGGCTTCAGTGACTCTTATTTGGACTTTGATTGTGCAAACTTGAGGCGTTCTGGTCTGCAAACCTTCCATGAGTAGATGCCTTGAAGTACAGAGTTCGAAGGTCAGAGTGAAAAGGCACTTTCAAGATGAGATTTTCCAAGTTTCACAAGCTCTGTTACACAGATAAAATACTTTTTTTGTTCTTCAGTATAGGTTTTTTGATATATACAGTAATACACAATGGGGAAACCAACACACTGAGAATGCTGAGAAACTAAAGTTTAAACCTGGTCTCCTGAGTGCCATAGGCTCTGCATGACAGCTAAGCCCCTAAGCAAGTTGATCTATTGCTCCAACTTATTCATTAAAACATCCCCCCTCGTGACTCCACCCATTCTAATTAAATTGTGCCTATGGCTGCTTTCATTCAGGACTGTTAATAAATTCTGCTTTCCTTATTCTCCTTCACTGTTCTAATTTCTGGTGGAGAAAACCAGGACTCCACGGGCCAATTAATATTAAGTACAAGCATAATGGTAATTATCAAGTGCATTTAATTACATCTGTTTTAGTGAATCTCATGATCTTCAAAACAGCAATTTGCACATAATTGCTGACTCTGCTCCTACAAAACACGATGACAATTAATTCATCAGAGGAGTCACAATGAGCCTTGTGTAACTTTTTCATACACATCAGCTTTGTATATATAGTGTTAATTAGCCTACTTGACAAAGTAACAAATTAAAATAAAGCACTGATGATAAAATACATTGTAACATTTGCACCAGAAAGTGTTGAGATGCCCCTTCTCATTTCATTGTAGCTACAAGGGAAAAATGCCATAGATAGGGAATGTCATCCAGTCTGACTGCAGAATGGTTTGCATTAGCTTTATATTAATAGGTTAAAAATGGAAACCTGCAGCATTGTCTGTTCCAGTTTGTTAGAGCTGTTCTTGCACTTCTAGAGCACATGTATAGTATGTGTGAGGAACCGCTGTGTTAGGTAAAACCCTCTGGTTCAAGGTCGGGGCACAGAACTGGTATTCCAGCCCGTTGGCTGTAGTGTTGGTTGCATCTCCTGTGTAGTGTATTGAGAATGGTGAGTTAATGTAAATGCAGAATAATGTCCTTCCACTATTTTGCTCCCACTACAGCTTTCCAGTCTGTTCTAAGGAATGGCAGAGACTGCCTCCCCATCTAGGACCTGCTGAGACAGTAACACTCTTCTGGAACAATACAGTCAGTGAAGCTTACGACAAAGGCATGAGAATTGGGCCATTCAGAGAATCATTTGTGCAGGGTATAGGTGTGCCGAGACACTCATGAAAGGCAGACCATGAGCAAAGCAGCCAATGAAACTCAGATCTTAAATGACACATAGGTCCATGGATAGTCCCTTCACACCACCGGTGAATTTAAACCCTCAGTGAGTGATGTATGGGGCACTATCACTGAAATATACTCTAGTACCCATATGGAGAGTGAAAATGACATTTGGTTCAAATTAATTTGATACTGATCATTGGATAACCAAGTTACAAAGGGTTCTCACACAACTGGGTTACTTGACAAGAAAACGGCAAATGAAATTCAGTGCTGATAAATGCAAAGTAATGCACACTTGAAACCTCAATTATACATACAAAATAATGGGGTCTAAATTAGCTGTTACCACTCAAGAAAGAGAACTTGGAGTCATCATGGATAGTTCTCTGAAAACATCTGCTCAATGTGCAGTGGCAGTCAAAAAAGTTAACAGTAACCATTAGGAAATAGATAGATAATAAGACAGAAAATATCATCATGCCACTACATAAATCCATGGTATGCCCGTACTTTGAATAATGAGTGCAGTTCTGGTCACCATGTCTCAAGAAAGATATTTTAGAATTGGAAAAAGTATAGAGAAGGGCAACAAAAATGATTAAAGAGTATGGAACATCTTCCATATAAAGAGAGACTAAAAAGACTGGGACTGTTCAGTTTAGAAAAGAGACAACTCAGAGGGGAATGTGATAGTGGTCTAAAAATCATGAAGAAAGAAAATGCATAGGGAAGTGTTATTTACCCCCTCTCATAACACAAGAACTAGGGGTCACCCAATGAAATTAATAGTCAGCAGGTTTAAAACACACATAAGGAAGTACTTCATCACACAAAACACAGTCAACCTGTGGAACTTGTTGCTGGGATATTGTTAAGGCCAAAAGTACATCTAGTTTAGAAAAAACAATTAGGTAGGTTCATGGGGGGATAAGTCCATCAATGGCTATTAGCCAAGATGGTCTTGAATGTAACCCCATTCTCTGGGTATCCCTAAACCTCCAACTGCCAGAAGATGGTACTAGATGTCATGGGATGGATCAGTTGCCCTGTTCTATTAATTCCCCCTGAAGCATTTTGCAATCATCACTGTCATAAGACAGGATACTGGATGGGCTAGATGGGCCATGGATGTTCATTCTTATGTTCTTTTAATATAATAATAGCACCACTAAGCACTTATAAACACCAGGTAAATTTACCCCTTTGGTTCTGTCAGTGGAAGGCAGTGGGACTCAGGTTGTGAGCTGCTGGTTATTCAGGGCACAGGATGCAACCCCTTCTCTCTTAGAGAGTCAGAAACTACCTGGCACAGCCTCTGGGAGCCTGGCTAATAGCTAGTTGGGAATTTTATGACTAGATATGTTTTGGTCAAAAAATGTTGATTGCTTAAAACCAAAACTTTTCATGAGAAAGGGTCAGTTTCGTTGAATTTACTGTTTAGAATTTTTTTGAGGAAAAAAGTTTGGAAATTATTAAAACATATTTCAAAACAAAAGTTCCAGGTTTCTGATCAAAATGACATTTCATTTAGAAATGTAAGTGAATTTATAGTGGGGAGGAGGAAAACACCCCAAACACCCTTATAATAAAAAGTCAAAATTGAAACAAAATGTTTTAATTAAAAAAAAAAAGTCAAGTTGTATTGAAGTTTGGTTCATGAACGTTTTTGAGATTTTAACCTTATGCCATGATTTGGGATGGGGGAAAAAAATCTCAAAAATGTTCATGGCACAGGAGAACCATTTTCCACTTAGCTCCCTGAGCTGAGAAATTCAGTGCTGGTATGTCCTGAAAAAAGTCAAGCTGTAGAACTTCCAGGGGAAAAGTTTAGTAGTAATGTCCCCCACCTTTCCTCACAAATAAGTGCTTGCTCTGATACAACTGTCACCATAGCTTGAAATTTGCCCCACTATCTAGTCTTTATAAGATAAGATAAGTCCTCGCTGGATGAACTAGGAATTCAGATAGAAGAATTAAAACAATATATTATCAGACCTATTTACAGTGAATGCCAGTTGTATGTAGAGATGGGTCTGAATTCTAATGAAGGGGTTTTGAACATCAAAATGTTGGCACTATTAAGCTCTACTGGATCTGGATCTAACTCCTGGCTTTTGGAACTGATTTCTGAAAAGACAAATGTATGTTTGTGTGATTCAGAGACAGGAATTAGACTCTGTACTCTCCCATGCTCCCACTCGCCATTGCTGTCTTCTGGAAGAAGGGCCTCAAAGACCTTTGTCTTCATGCTAGGGATGTTCATTGGGCTAATGACTGGCCACTATCCATCACTGACTCTTTACGAAGGCTTTCAGGTCTCCCTAAAGCTGCTGCTAATTCCAGGGGGGTCTTGCAAGGGTTGATAAGTGGCTCACCCATTCCATTCCCAGTGGGGCACAAGGCAGGGGCACAGTCTGGTCTCTGCCTTCACTGTCCCTGGAATCTGCAGAGCCTTGCTCAGAGAAAAATTCTAATCATCTAATAAAAGGAAGCTGTAAAGATTAGAAATGTAAGTAGAAAATAAGATGGGTTGTGAGTATTGTTCCCACAAACAACAAGCTGAGATGGTGTCTCTATTTGGGAAGTGTCTTTTTAAAAAGTGCCCAGTGAGATACCAAAAGGGCATGGCAAAGGGAAGGTTTAATTAAGTATGAATTGATTGTTGGAAGAGTTTTTGAGGGTTAATAATTATGCAAGAGGAAAATCGATGTACAATGTAATTAATTTGAAATTACTCAGCAAATGCTTTTACATTCCAGCAGCACAAATATAAAATTCTAAGTTTTAAGTAGTGGCAAAGAAACACCAATGAACTGAATGCATCCAGCACATCCAAACCTTTGTGTGACTTCCCAGATTTCCTACAACCAAACTGCTTACAAAGAGCTGCTAAACTGGGATATCATCCTAGGTTTTGAACTAGAGAAATTAGGATCCTAGCTCCTGCCTGTTTGCTTCAGAATTCCTACTTCCTATCCCTTCAATACTCTTCTGTTTTGGTGCAGTTCTGTGATCTGGGAACCACGCGGAAGGGTCTGGGCCTTACATGTTGTATTGAAGCAATGCGCTTTAAAAAAAAAAAGAAGGCACACCTATGAAAAACTTTCCCCACCTTTGGCCTTAATTACAACCTTGTAGAGAGCCCTGATTACTCATGCTTTACATTGACGTGGAAAGAGGCACTGCTTACTTGAAATGTACACCACTACAACAACACTATAAACAATACTTGAAATGTAGCCAGTTTAATAAAGAAAAGAGGGAAAAGAAGCTTTATAGAGTACCTGCCCCAAAGTCCCCATGAAAATTATTGAGATTTTATAACCAAAGTTTCTTAGGTTTAAAAATACTTTCCCCTCTTCTGTGGCTCTGTGGAAAATGCAGACAAACAGCAGGGGAAACTGACTAACGGACTATGTAGGGTAAAAGGGTGAAAGTGGCTCAATTTTAACGCAAGTCGCACAATATTTTCTGGGTTTTTTTAAGTTCCAGCTCCCAGAGTCAGATCATTATGTTAGACACTTAGCTATCCTTTAAAATAACAATAAATACAAAATTCTAGTCCTCATTGTGGAGAAAAGTTTGACAAAATGGACCATACATTTAAAAACCTGAAGTTAAGTATAAAGAACCAGTATTTATCATTTTTTTAAAAAAAAACTTACTATTTTTAAACCAATCTCATGAATTTGGGGGAGCTTGATTCATAGTTTTTGAATGCTTGATATTGGCAATACTAAACTAGGGAAAACTGCCACAAAGCAAAACAACTGAAACAATGGAGATTCCCACCCAACAAATTCTACCATGGATTTATTATATTGATTATATGGATTTTTATAGTTTAATAAAAGAACACTTCAGATACAAAGAATCAGATTATATAAGAACTCTAAATTTTTCACGTGTCATTTTTCACGTGGAAAAAGGTATCTGCACACACAACTCCACTGTTTGTGCACCAATCCCTGAAGTTACATGTGCAAATCGATGCACATGAAGTTTTGTAGGACATATTTGAAAATGTGCCCCTACAATTATTAGCATTCTTAGGTAAAAAATTCATGTAAACTAGATTTTATGCAAAATGATGTAGCTGCCAATATATTCCCTTTTACCTTTGGGAAAGTTCAAATTCTTTTTTGTAATTCTCAAAAGATAGCTTTTAAGAAAACTGTTTAATCAAATATCCCTTGGTCCGATTTAATCTATAAACTGACTTGTTGTAAGTGGAGGAAGCACCTCCCCTTGCAAAGTATTTAGTATCACAAGGGACAATGATCCTTAATCGCCACTCACAAACAATCACACATTTTTCCCCAACACTTATTCCCTTCGTCTTGGTGCCAAGGATACTTGATATGAGATGATTCACAGGATAACTACGCTTTCTGTCAGAAATTAAATCCCTTCAGCATTTGGAGGCTTCTAATTGGCATCTAATTGCCTTATAATACAGCTCTTTTCTTTATTTAATTATATTTGTAAGAAGAATGAACATGCAGTTTAATATCAATGTGTTTGCACAAATACAGATGCATGGCTCAGTCATGGCTAGTAGGCCTATCTCTGCGTTAGGAGCTGTTCAGAGGCACACCAGTCCCAGGAAAACACCTACTTTCTGTCTGTCCTTAGATTCTGGGCTCCCTGAGGCAAGAGCCATTCTTTCATTTCTTTCTGGAAGTACCTAGCATATGTTGGGTGTTAAGATAATCTAATGGCAATCTTGTCTTTTTCCTGGAGTTCAGAGTTTCCCTCTCATGCATTGTTGACAGGAAGTTACTGGCACTCTCACAAGATAACCTGGCCTCATGAAACTTCTTGCCTCCTTTTCTTGCCAAAATACTTTAGCTGAGGTTCAAAGGTGTAGCCATTAAAACTGAAAACAAGCTTTTGAGATTCATCACTGACTGCATCCCATTTTGGGGAAACAAGGTGAGTAAGGAAATATCTTTTTTGAACCAAATTCTGTTGGTGGGAGAGACAGGCTTTTGAATTTACACAGAGTTCTTCTTCAGGTCTGGGAAACTAACTCAAACTAACACTCCATTTGGGGAGACTCACTGAACTGTTGTTTTTTTTTCAGTCCATGAATTTTAATGATAGTACCAAACAGAGGAATGAGCTGATTATATTAAAAATGCCACCTTTGGTTTAACAGCATTTGTGATAAATAAAGTGGGGGAATAGCTCCCTTTGATGGACACCCAGCCAGCCAGTTAGCTGTAAAATCCCTCTTGGTAGATGTTCTTTATTTGCTTTACCTGTAAAGGGTTAAAAAGTTCCCCAGGTAAAGAAAAACAAAAAGTGGGCACCTGACCAAAAGAGCCAATGGGAAGGCTAGAACTTTCAAATTTGGGAAAGAAACTTTCCCTTTGTCTGTTCTCTCTGGGCTGCAGGGACAGAGCAGCCATGCTGTAAGCAGCTTAAGCAAGGTATAATCATAAATCATCAGATCATGCCCAGAACTACTTATCTGAACTCCAAAAGTGTAAGTAGATCAGAATGCTTAGCTAGATGTGATTAGGTTTATTTCTGTTTATTTTTTAAGGCTTTTGGATCTCCTCTGTGCTAACCCCTAATGCTTTCGTTTGCTTGTAACCTTTAAGCTGAACCCCCAAGCAAGCTATTTTGGATGCTTAATTTTTGTAGTTGTTTCTTTTAAGATCTAGCAAAAAGCCTAAATTCCAGATGTATTTTTTCCCTTTTTGTTTTTAATAAAATTTACCTTTCTTAAGAACAGGATTGGATTTTTGGTGTCCTAAGAGGTTTGTGCATGTTGTTTGATTAGCTGATAGCCACAGCTAATTTCCTTTGTTTTCTTTCTTAGCTTTTCCCTAAAGGGAGGGAGGGGTGAAAGGGCTTCAGGGTACCCCACAGGGAGGAATTCCTAAGTGCTCCTTCCTGGGTTCAAAGAGGGATTTTTTCATTTGAGTGGTGGCAGTGTTTACCAAGCCAAGGTCAGAGAGAAGCTGTAACCTTGGGAGTTTAATACAAGCCAGGAGTGGCAAGTATTAATTTTTTAAATCCTTGCGGGCCCTCACTTCTGCACTCAGAGTGACAGAGTGGTGATTCAGCCTTGAAAGCATTCATCTTAATTTTTTATCAAATCCTAACTTGGCATCCTCCATCCAGAGTCAGATCAGAATATTTTATATTAGTTTTGGTTTGTTTCCATGTAGCAAACTCATTAGTTGCTGTTATCAGGAAAAAGGAATCTGCCATTGATTCCCCTCCCCCAGCATTCACAAGTGACAAAAAGTGACCCAATTCTTGGGTCTTAAAATAATCTGTATACCCTCCTCTACCCCCGTGTTGCTAATCTTTCCTTTGGCTCCATTGATCAAGAACAAAATACAGCCAAATAAGAGAAGAAAAGCAAAACACAGACTCCAGTTTTCTTTGCACCACTTACCTCCACCCTGCTACTTCTTCCTTTTATTCTTTTCTCTGGTTTATTTAATGTATAGTATAAAAGGGCATTTTCTATGTTTAGGGCCATTATTCCCCATTGCAAGTTTATTGGGGGGAGAAAGCCACTTCTTTCCACCAAAGTTCCTTTGCATAATACAGTTTTCAACTCCTACTCCTGTTCTTTCGTGTTAGGAGAGCTAGACCATTGGGGCCCTTTTCTCCTCTCACCTGCGCCCACACTCATCTTAGCTCTTGACATAATTCAAACAGGAGGTTGTGTAATGCTGCTGTTTCATTCAGAAGAGGAAATTAGTGTTCTGTCAAAGAAATCCCGCTCAAGCTAAATTAGAAGAAAAAATCCAAAAAGCTGAGATGCATACATTTGAGGTTTCCATTTAATTTCTTCACTAAACTTTCACTCTTCTTTGTAAAAATTGGTGTTGACTTCTTTTTGTCACATTCCTTTCTATAGGCCTACTGCATCAATAAAGAGATATAGCATTCCATTATGTATCTCCTAAGTGCTCCTAATGTTGCTTTTCTAACATTGTCTCCATAATTGAAGTAAGGAGGATTCACCAGAATATTTATCTTGATAACTGAACTTTGGGTCCTATGTTGTATTTTGCAATCTTCATTTTTTTTCTGTATTTTTATGGATCCTAAATATAAACCTATGATTTACACAGGCTCCACAGCTGTCTGGTTAAGTTTCCTTTTAGAACACAGAAAAATGTCAACCTTTAACACATGAATTTTGAAACCATTGTCAGCAAATTTATGTGCACAGAATAATTGTGCTTAGAAAATTTAATTCTTTGTGTGCTCTGACTTCCATCCATTATCTACTAGTTTACGTTTGTTTTCAATAGCCATGCAGTGCTCTTCATTTGTTCTGGTCTCTGTGTTGTGATACAGTACTTGTTGTGAGGTATTGTTTTGTACTATATAGTATGTGTTTGCCTGGAGCTCCCTTATCAACAAGGCAATATATTTTAGGAAACAGGTATTGTAAAGTGTGGCGCACCTCCTAAAAAGTACTGAGAACATTTGATTGCCATTGGCTTCAGTGGTGCAATGGGTATCAAATGTGCTCAGCATCTTGTAGGATTGGGGTCTTACTATATATTATTGTGGATGTCAAATGAACTATCCAAATAAAACCTTTGCCCAGTTTACTTTTGTAGTACTAAAACAGATACATGGACAGTCAACAGTGAAAGTCCAGAATACTACTCAAATCAATTAGCAATACATACTGTATTTTAATTTTTTTTAAATCACATGTGTTTTATATGCAGGGCATGAGTGACATTTAAAGTCAAAGTAAAAGAAAGTATTTATGTCGTTTTTTTGTTTTTGTTTTTAATGGTGCAGTTTGGGAAATAATATGTGCATGCTCAATGAGATGCAAGTGAGTAGTCTCATGACCTCTCACAATGTATAAAGTTGGCACATGTAGGTTAATACACTGGGTTCATTTCCCAGATTATATACAAGCTTCCTGTGCTACCCTAGGAAAGTAATTTAATTTCTCTATGCCTCTGCTCCTCTCTGTAAAATGAAGAGAATACTATGTCCTTTCTCTACCTTCTATACTTAGATTGAAAACTCTTTGTAATAGAGAGACACTCTCTTGAAAATTGGGATTAGGTTTCCAAACCTGACCCCTAAAGAGCAGGGAAGTTGTGTGCTGAGATTTGGGTTGGGTCTGTTTCCCTCAGTGTTGATTATACATTATTATACAGTATTATACAAGCAGGAAGATACTAGCACTGCTAGCTTCTTTTCAGATTTTGGTAATAAATGTAATAGGTTTGTAACAATGAAATCAGATCAAGCTACTCCACCCTACTCCAGTGGGAATATTCTGGGATGGGTGGCTGCCACCTCTCCTTTTTTTTTCTCTCCTATGACATTCACAGAGGAGTGGGAAATAGCACAGTCCATGGCTAGCAGCACCCACTGAAGGTACAAATTGCAGAAGCTCTTGCACATTTGCTCCATGCCTAGTTTGCAAAGCAAATTGGGATCCTTCAGGGCAAAGACACATTACAAATGTGAGATTATTATTAGTTCTTGTTAACTGTGTCACTGACTCTCTGTTCAACAGAGGTGATATTCCGTTGCTGTATTCTGAATACCCATGATAAGAAATACACATACATAGCAAGTAACTGCTTGCATACTGCTTAAAATATTATATTTTGACGTGCATCAGGTCAGAAGGAGAGTCACTAGCAGCTTCCTACTGAAATGTGGAACAGATTCCATGCACACTTGCTGAACTTGTTTACACCTGCCGACTGTACTTACAAATTCTTGTGGACATGGTCATCTCTTTTGCAAAGCACAAATGTATAAGAATTTCTAGATCCTGCAATTAAATTTCTGGATGGTGCATAAAGTCACAATGTGTTTTTATATATATATATATGAAAGACAACCAAAAACAATAACTATATTAACAGCATTCCTCCACAATTAACAGAATTCCAAATTCAGGACATTTCAATAGCTTCAGTAAACTCCACAACCCTGCATTCTAATTCCACATCCAGAAGAAGTCTTACAAACAAGAAGACCTCAGGTAATAGAGTCCACTCGCAGTTCATAAGCATTTTGTTTACTGTTGTCAAAAGAAGTTTTGGTTTTTCTCTTGTTTTTAGTTTGACATTTGATTCTTAAAAGGCTTTTTCCTGGACAAGTATGAAATATTTGAATACGAAATTTAGGTATGAAATAAATGTGAGAAGGCTGTAAGGGGACCTGCAGATATATATCCACTGCTGTGGCGATCAATACCCCCCACAACACACCTTTCAAGATCTATGTGTCCTATACATGCCTATCACAACATGTGCTGTGCCTCATTCAGTGCATCAGATGTCCCCAACCACAAGTGTGTGGGTGAAACCAGAGAAGCACTATGCTCTCCAATGAACTCACAGAGAAAAAATGATAAAAGACAAAAAGCACCATACCACCTATGGGTGAACACTTATTACTTATACTCAGGGAAACCTGCACCACACTTTCAAAAGACGAGCTGGAACTTAAATTCATAGCTCTGGACACTAAAAACCATACACTTAGCAGTTTTATGGCTCATTACAACAACTTGCAAACGGGGTGCTGGAACAATTTGTATAATGGGGGATGCTGAGAGACATTGAACCAAATTGTAAACCCTGTATATGATGGTAACCACTTCAAGTCAGTATCCCCAGCTCCAGCACCGATGTTTGTAATGCGTCCTGATACCTACTAACCCTCCTTTGTCCTTTGACTGCAGAGGTGTTACTTTCCCACTTCATTTTAAGTGTCTCCTGCAACAAGTGAGAACCCCTTATGCTTAACAATCTGTCCTACCTTGTATTTAGTTTAGACACTCTAGTTACCCTCCCCAGACCTGTGGAAGAACTCTTTGAAGCTTGAAATCTTGCCCTTCCATGGACATAAGTTGGTCCAATAAAAGATGTTAGTTCACCCACCTTGTCATTTTACAACATAGTTGTACTATCTTTTGCCTTCTAAACAGGTTTAATTCTTTTCTGGCTTTCTGAGTACCTAAGTTCTGACAGCCCTTTAAAGCACAAACCTGTGATTGGGGCTGAATTGCTTACATTGGCCCAGTCTAAAAGCTGGTTATCTGATTTGCATAGCTTTCACAAATGAATAAAATCTGCATGCTGATTGCTACTACTGCATCTTTGTTTTTCAACCTTACCCCTTTATCTCGTCTTCTTTTTCCTTGAGGTCCATTTCCCTCATGCTAAAAGCTAGCGACATCCGACTGTGGTTGGATGCAATGTGAAGATGCACTACCTCAATGGGAACACCGGGAGTACTCAAGGTCATTTCAGCCTTGAGATATTGTTGCATCTGCTCTCCTCTGAGCTCTTCCAGACCTACTGGCTGGGCAGAGCAGGGGATGTGGCCATGAATCGTTCTCTGCACATTTCCTCAGCTGTCTCCTCTCACCCCCTCCTCCACCCCATTTGGAAAGGCTAGCAGCAGTCACAGCACTAACTTTGCACAGTGTTACACTCACAGGCTATGCTATGCCTGGCCACTGCATTGGGGAATAAGAGGGAAGCTCTTTGTAGTCTTGCCTGCTCTTTTTCTCCTTTCCCGGGTTGGGAAGAAGCTTGCACTGAGTCATTGCTCTAAATATTTGGTGTTGTAGCCTGCAGATTTCTTCTGACATGGTAAGTTTGACTGTTCTATTTGCTCACATACATTTTATCAGAGATCTCTGTTTTCATGAGTTGTTTTTGAATGAAATGACACTTTTTGTATATTAAAAATATATATGGTAATATGCAATCACATCTTGAACGTATTGTCATTATCCGTATGTACTTGCAATTAGATGGAACCGTTTTGGTTAGATGGAAAGGTCATCTGCTTATTTGCTTTTGTATTTGAGAAACAAGCATAAAAGTATAAATAAGTGTGAGCAAAGGTGTTTAATTTGTATGTTTAGTTTGCCCAAACTAAAAATGTGCTCCTGTCAAATTATGCCTTGGACAATATAATAGACAGTCTTGTTAGAAATGGTTGAGCTAATTAATTCAGTCCACATTCAGACCTACCCTTATCCAAAATGAAAACCTCTTTCTGCATCTTCATTGCCCAAAGAGACCACCTTTTCTAGGAGTCCCAGTTCGTTCCTTTGTGCCACTCCTCCTCTAATAGGCTTTCCTCACCTCCCTGGTCCAATTGCCCTTGCACCTCATACTGGTCCTTACTCTAGTTTTTAGTTTTATCTATGAAGATGCCTAAATAAATAATAATTATTATTATTATTATTATTTAATATATGGAGATATACCTCTCTCATAGAACTGGAAGGGATCCCAAAAGGTCATTGAGTCCAGCCCCCTGCCTTCACTAGCAGGACCAAGTACTGATTTTGCCCCAGATCCCTAAGTGACCCCCTCAAGGATTAAACTCACAACACTGGGTTTAGCAGGCCAGTGCTCAAACCACTGAGCTATTCCTCCCCGCACATTATGGACACCATTTTACATAATAATAAATATTAAAATATAATATCATACAAAGTATCGAATCCAGGCACTTTTACCCCAACTAAAGCCACACAATTATACAAGGAAAACAGGGAAGGGTTTATCATAGAATAAATAAAAGTTTCAAATAAAATTTCAAGGATGAGTCAAAGGGATTACTCACCAAAAGTAGGTGTGAGGGAGCAGAGAAACCTGTAGGCTTGGAAGGGGGAGAAAAGTAGGGAGCCTGGCTCAGACAGAGGCTGAGTGGTGAGGAGGCAGGAGCTCTCTGCCTTCCTGCCCGAAAAGATGGATAAGTGACCTGCCAGCCAGTGCAGCCACTTGAGGCAAGTAAGGGCTCCCCTGCAAAAGGCAACTGGCTTAGCAGGGCCATGTCCCAATCTGAAGAGACTTGTAGGAAGTAGCCTAGGGAAGTGGATCGTGATTCCCTGCTAGGAAGAAAACCCATCTTTTCTGTTTAGGGGTTGATTTACACAGAGCCCTGGCTGGGACCTGGTAGAGAGAGAGGGTCCAGTCCCTCTCATCCCTGGCCCTACAGACTGAAAGGCTAGTGATCTAGCTACTAGGCTTCCTGGTCATGGAAGACCCTATCACATTGGGATGGAAAGGTACCTAGCTTCTTGGAAGAAGGAAAGATTCCCAGGGCAGGAAGGCAGGGGACCGGAGAAATGATATAAAAGATTGGAGAATGAGCTTGGTTTGTATCTGAAAGATTATGGCTTCTTCAGTCAAAACTACTGCTTTTTGGAGATGCAGAGATGATTATTAACTCAGACTATACTCTAGCCAACAAAGGGATCTATGTGAGATCCCCAGAAAAAACAGCCAATCATTGATGGTCAATGATAAAAGTGAACTGAAATATAATTTGTGTAGAAAAATCTGCCTGTGATACCAAGGGACTGAAACACCTAATTTTTCAATGAGTTTTATGGGATTTAGCAGCCAAAACCTTTTAAAGGTAATATGGTTAATTCCCCTAAAGCTAATGGAAAAATAAGTGTCCTTAAGTAACTGAATGTGTTGTGAAGCATATACATTAGCAAATCAACCACTGACCAGTTTGGAATTACCACTGGCCGCCTATATGTAGATAACTTCATATAAACGGGTAGTGTAGATCAGACTAGTTCAGCATCAGCAACATTTTCCCCAAGAGTTTTCCTTTATTAATCTCTTCAATTTTAGTGATCTAGGTTGCAACAGAATAATGGGGGAAAGGGGATTTTACATAAACAGACAATTACACTCAGGTTCCCGGTTACATCTCAGTCCTTTAATTAGTAGCCAAAAAACTCTGCCTCCTTAGAGACTGACTCCATTTTGACTGGAAAAGAGCTGTATTGATAGAGCTCCCCAGCTTAATTCTAAATCCTGACTGCACCAAGAGTCATCAACCTTCCTGCTTATCCCGCCTTACACCTGAAAGGGGGAATGTCAGGCTAATTTAACTCCTTGTTTTCTGTGCTTGAGTAAAGATTCCATACCCTGTCAGTCTTCATTATTACTCCATGCTCTGTTGAATCTAATATAATATTTTTTTATGTTTTTATTTTGTGTTCCTAATAAAAAAATGTGGGTAAGAAGAATATAATGACAGGTTTGGTTAAAAAAAAATCAAATCTAAATTATATACCAGAAGTTTTGCATAATGGGATCCAGTAATGATTCTTTATAGTTGAAGCAGAACTTTCCTGAGTTAATCAGTGAAGAGGAAATAATAGCATTATAAAAGCTCCCATTGATGTGTAAATGATTGTCTGATTAAAAAGAAAAAAAAATTAGGAACTGCAGCTTTATAAAGAAATATATTTTTATTAAAAGCATCCATGGAGTTATCATACCATATTTTCTAAGGGTGGTCTGATGCTTAGTCTATAAGTAGAAGTATTTGACAAAATGGAATGTGGATGAATTTTATTATTGATCTGAAAGGGAGGCCTGGGGTGAGGAGAGCAAATAAAACAAAAAGGTTAAACATGAATGGTCCTCATCCCTCCCTATTTATACTAGAGTAACTCAATTTAAGTAAATAGTTACCCTTGTATAATAGGAGACTGACGCAGTGGTGGATCACACCCATTGACATAATTAGAGTTACAGTGCAGTGGAACAGGATGGTAAGTCAGGTGAATTCAGTGGTGAATGAGCCCTTTCACTTGGTGTGGCTGGCTTTAGAATTTCTCCTGCAAAGTTGTAACAAACTTTACAGGGGTTGAAGCAGATCCTCAGTGCTATTTACACCATCCCAGGGTGTGCTTTTAAATAAATATAACCAGAACTCCTCTTATTTATTTTTGCTATCCAAAGTATTTGTGGATAGCAATTTATCCCTAGCCTTAGCCTTCCACTCCCCACCAAAACACCCCTTATTTATGGTGAGTACCGGTAACTGAGTTCCTCTTTGTCTCTTTATCTTATCAGTAAAGTTTTATGGAACACAGGAATTTGATCAAAACTCATGTTGAGCTTGAAAAATATATTTATATACTTTCCTTTGACAAAAAGCAACTGCTAGTTTTTAATGACCTTCTACACCAGCGGCCCTATCTTTGGGGTATGAAATTGATTTTTCTTATCTTAGCATTTGAAGATTCAGAATGCACCCCTTGGCCAGTCACCCATGAGTGTCCCAGGGAATCAACACAAAGGATAGGAGGTCATCTTCTTATAAAGCATTGGAAGAGATCATCTGTCTGAGCAGACTGTACTGAGGCAGTTCCTTCTGTTCTATGCTATAAAATTTGTCTGCCCACATTTGTTATGTTGTACAGATCAGGGTTATGTCTTTGGTGAATAAGATGTTGAGTCAGAGCTTCATCTGGTATAAATTTACACCTGCTGAGGATCTGGTCCATATGTTTACCCTAAGGAGGGGGGTTCCAATATTATAGAAAGGGGGATTTATTTTGCATATCTGAAATCGGGATAAGTAAAATGTATTTGAAATAATAAAAAGCTGTCCCCTATCCCTTTCCCGCTCCCTATTCTCATACAATAAAAAATAGCCTTTGCCCATTTCTGGAAACAAACTGGAATTGTTTGGTAATTTTATTGTTTCAATTTCAACTCCATTATCAAAAGTGTGAAAACACTGCAAGAAAAACTGTTCTCCCAATGACCTGACTAGGCATCTGGTGAGAAATGTCTTTCATGTGAGATTTCCAGCCTAATTTTCCAAACTAAAGTGATTTGAATAGTTCCAGTAATCTTTGTATGAGGGTCCTGAAGGTTAGATGCTTGTCTGCATGGAATCCAAACTGTGAACATGTCATGATTTCACCCATTACCAATCATGTGGAAGGACAAAATCTTCTGGAAGCTCATGTAACATGAGCATAACATAAGTAAAACTCCTACCAGGACAGGCACACACATACACACACACACATGTTGGTTTAAATAACTCATAAAATAAAAAAAAACCAGGAGTACTTGTGGCACCTTAAAGACTAACAAATTTATTTAAGCATGAGCTTTCGTGAGCTTAAATAAATTTGTTAGTCTTTAAGGTGCCACAAGTACTCCTGGTTTTTTTGCGGATAAGACTAACACGGCTGCTACTTTGAAACCTGTCATAAAATAAAGAAGTACTTGCAAAAGAACAACATTTATGATCACGCTACCATCACTTGGCTATAATTTAAAATAAGGTCTCTAATTTTCAAGGTCACTTCCTTGCCCAAAGAGTTGCATAATATGCTGTGCATTGTTATATATAATATAAACTTCTGTGTTTCTGAAAGTAGCTGATATTCCCCAGTAGGGTGTGTAGCCACCTGCATGGAACTTGGTGGGAAGAACACACAGGTTGCAAGAGGGAAGCGTTTGAAGGAGGCAACAGGAAGCCAGTCTGTATTCACATGGCTTGAATGCTAGCTGCAGTTGCAGCACCTGTGTAGTATTTTAAAACATTTAGTTTAGTTTTACATGCATGGAGTCATCTCGTTATTACACAGCATGCAATATACAAAACTGGATATATAGGTGGTATATCAATTCAGCATGGAAGTATGCAGTTTGAGTCTAGCTGCTAAGGAGGTTGATATGGAAAGACTGGGAAAACTGTTCAGAAATTCTAACTGGAATATAATATCTCTATCTGTCTTACCTAGTTTTGCTTATAAAATAGGCAGGCTAAATGGTATCTGTTCTGTAGGAAAGAGAAAGTATTTGACATGACACATTTATGTTTTGGTTGTCAGACAAAACAGCTTTCACTATTATTCACTGCCCTTTGCATATTGAAGAACATATCTAAAGTAAGCTGAACACTCTTGTATTTTATGATAGTGTGTTACTGGGAAAATAAAACAGTTACAATTATCTGCACAACAAATAGAACTTGTCAGATGGCAGACATGCAGAACTAATGCAGATGGCCAGCTCAGAAAAGCTGTCAGATAGAAAGACTGAAAGAAAATACCTTGTCTTTAGCGTTTGTAGACTCTGTCAAATAAACATGCAGCTCACAATGCAGCTTGGCACCGTGGTGCTTCGGTGTCTAGATTTTGGTCCCCAGTGCTGAAGGAAATGGGGAGCATTTCTTGAAGAGGGAGCTCTATGTTGCATCTGCCGTATAGCACTTGCTGCTGCAGCTTCTATCTCCTTTAAGTGTGGTCAAGTAACAGTTAGAAATATATCTTCCCCTCTTTCGGGATTATGTGAATTTTATAACCATATTCACAATTGATTCATAGCTTCAGGATCTGCATTTGCTACTGTTGGTTTGGGCCATAAAGCCCTGAATGGCTTAGGAGTCTGGACCTGTCTTCTAGAGTGACCACATCTCACCCTATGTGATACTGCCACAGCTATTTAAATGGGTTATTCTGGATTTCCCTATAAGGTGTCCTATGGAACTAATGCCTGCATTCTTGGTGTAAAGACTGTTTATCCAAAAACTGGTGGGTGGCCAGGAGGAAGGAATTATACTTGCTTCATGTTTGAAAACTTTTCAGTTCTTAAACTGTTTGTAGCATAAGTTTCTGGGTGGCAAGACAGCAGCCACCAGGTCAAATTACCATCTCACCTTTTGAATAATAATGTTGTAAAGGCAACCATCCGTGACTTCTGAGAGTTACTAGAACAGGCTTTCCAGATACAATGAATGAATTGTGGGAATGGTGGTTCCTCAATAGATCCCAGAAGCTATGGACACTGACTTCAATGGAACAAAGGAATTTGCCTATGGAATCGTCAATCTCTGCCATTTGGAGCTGGAAGGTTATTTCCTTCTTCCCTCCCTCCCTCCCTCCCCAATGCAGGATATAGGCATTCCTTCTCTGAGGCTGTGACGGAGCGGGGCGGATTTGACCTGGGAATGTTGCCGGGGAGTTACATTGGGGATGAGAAGGAATCTACCTGAGCTGTAACCTGAGCCAGGAGGGGAATGGGGAGAAATCACACCTTCTGCCTGGGAGACTGAACAAAGGAGAGGGGAGGAGGGAGAAAGCGGCTGGAAGGGTTTTTAGAGTCAGTTTGGGCTGGGTGGGGCAATGCTGGGAACCCCAAGCTGGGGTCTAAGCTCCATGAACCCCCCAGAAGGACTTGATTGAGGGGTTCTGGTTGTACCTACATGCTCTGCTTGGGACTGCGTTCCCGTTTTCTAATAAACCTTCTGTTTTACTGGCTGGCTGAGAGTCACGGTGAATCTCAGGAAGGGGGGTGCAGGGCCCTGACTCCCCCACACTCTGTGACAGAGGCTAAGCAGTAAGAACATAAGAACAGCCATACTGGGTCAGACCAAAGGTGGTTCTTAACCTGGGGTGCACACACCCTCTAGGGGTGCAAGATGCCCTTTCTGGGGGTGCAAGACATGCCAGATTTTCTTTTGAAGGTAAATAATCGAAAACACAAATTAAGCACAGGCACGTACAACTACTTTGTTTCATCAAACCTGTGTATTTATTAACATACATTTTTTAACAATTACTGTAATATACAAACAAAAATATATCTAGGTTTAAGGGGCACGAGAACATATTTTGAGAACCAAAGGGGTGCAGGCTGCAGTAAAGGTGAAAAACCACTAGATTCTAGCCCATATTCTGGCTTCCGACAGTGGCTAATGCCAGGTACCCCAGGGGGAATGAGCAGAACAGGTAATCATTGAATGATCTATCCCCTGTCACCCATTCCCAGGTTCTGGTAAACAGAGGCTAGGGACACCATTCCTGCCCATCCTGGCTAATAGCCATTGATGGACCTATCCTCCATTAATTTATCTAGTTCTTTTTTGAACCCTGTTATAGTCTTGGCCTTCACAACATCCTCTGGCAAAGAGTTCTGCAGGTTGACTGTATGTTGTTTGAATAAATACTTCCTTTTGTTTGTTTTAAACCTGCTGCCTATTCCAGTCATAGCATTGATGGTACCGCTGGGAATTTGGAGAGGTAAATGCACATATTTCAGAACTTGTATTTATCTGCAAGTTTTAGGACAGATCTGTGGGATACAAGCATGGGAAATGTGCCTCAAACATTGTTGTTACTTGTTTTTCTCACTAGGATTCAGCACTAGCGCTGCTCTTCTCCTGGGTGTAAAGAATGATCCACAGAGATGATTTGCTCTTTGGGTGAAAGGCCATATGTAGTCATACTTAAGCAGCTGAGCCAACTCTGCTTCTATGTCTTTCCAGTGATTTGGCAATGTCTTTTTGTCTGCTATGTTAAAGAATCCTCTCATCTCTTGTAAATGCCTTGTGAATATGGAGAAAGGAACACGATTTCCCACCTGTGAAAAGGTTGGAGATTTTTTTCCATCCAGGACAGATGAATATCTTGCCAGGTGGGATGAATGTGGTATTATCCACACTTTCCCAGTTGAAATTTTGTTGTTAATCTTGATGAATAACTCTGGACTAACATTAAATTGCAGGAATTAATTTATTCCAGTTAATAATATTTTACATTTTTTATTTTCTAGACGTAATGAAAATATTCATGTAGGTCTACTCCACCTTGCTAAATGTTTCCCCACTATTGGAAATGCAGTAGACTAGTGTAATCATGATATGGATACTAAATATCTGATTGGAACAAAAAAATCCATGACATCGCCCTTAGCAGCACAAGTATTAAATCTGTGCTGCTAGCACATCACAGGATCTTCCCAGAAATTCTCCCTAATCTGAAAATGCATGAATCTGGCCTAGCCAGCAGAGTTCTGGCATAGCTAGAGACTGAATGTAGTGGTCATGCCCATCGTTTGATCCGCCTGACTAGTATTACAGAGTTCTATAATTAAGTTCTATAGATTAAGCTGACTGGAAATTTAATCCATGCTATATGATACATAATTACTTGCTGACTTTTGTAAAACTTCTGCTAATATTGCTCAATAATGTTAGCAGAAACAGTTTTAATAGCAGAGAGCCTTATGACATAATGTGAAATCAAGGGGACGTGCAATGATGTAAAGGTAACACGTTTAGAACAATAAAAGGAAACACAGAAGTGCTACTTTATTGGACTTTTCAAAGGGCCTCTATACAGCATCACATGATTGGTTAGATGCATATTATATGGGAATGTCAGCCCTCTTTGGAAAATCAGATTGCTGGACTATATGAACCAATGCTCTGATCTGGTAAGGCACGTCCTTTGATTCTGACAGATAAGCCATCCATGCTCCAGTATAAACTTATTTGATTGCACTAGCTCATGTTGTTTTCCTTTGCTCTGTGGCATATCCTGGTACAAAGCTAAAATGAAAGATTAATATTCGCTTTTGTGCCTGCATCCTTTGTTGTTTTCTCAGAAGGTAAAAATGTTGAGAAGCCTTTATTTATTTTTAATAGAGATCCTAATGTGCACTGCAGCTTGCTGTAATCTAACCCACTCTACATCCTAGATGGGTATGTGGCAGGTTTTACACCATTCTTTGCTTAACTTCTTACATTAAAAGTAGCTGTAGGCTGTGTCAAAGATTAACCTACTCACGGGATTCATGAGATACACAGATGTAGATGGAAAAAGAGCAGCTAGTAAAGTGTTTCTTTTTTATGTCTCTAACATCTTATATATTAAAAGCTTCTAGCACCTGCTATTCTTTAAAAGGTCTTTTGATCTGAGATTCTTGGATCCTTGGGGCTTTTAAAAACATTGGCTGTTGAAGTGCCACTTATGGTCCCTCAAGGGAATTTTACAAACGCTGAAAATTGGCACAGAAGCCTAGTACTCTGCTTCAGCATTTATTTCTTTAATATTTTAACATGTTTCAAAATATTTTGATAACAATGTTATAAATCTATTCATAGAAAAAACCAAACCCAAACCCTCAACCCCA
Source organism: Mauremys reevesii (assembly GCF_016161935.1). NCBI lineage: Eukaryota > Metazoa > Chordata > Testudines > Geoemydidae > Mauremys > Mauremys reevesii. The sequence goes on from NC_052631.1 coordinate 71,738,255, forward strand.
CACACCTCTTACTTCTGCCAGATGTCATAGACTTTATGAAGGAATAGTGTAAAACATGCTTTTATTGCATTCACAATTCATCAGGTCTTTTTGCCTTTATGCAAATGAACAATGTATCCATAGGACAACCAATGTCAAAAGGAATCAGGAAGCCATGAAAAGGGCTTTTTTGTTGCATCAAATACGATGTATATGTATGGCAGCCTTTTTTTTATTTTTTATTTTTTTAAACTTTTAGTATGGTTAGCAGTTCAGTGAATTTGCCCTGCAGCATAGGTGCTAATGAGAAATAAGGCTTTAGGGGTGAATTTCTCTAGCCAGTGGAGAGCCCTTCACATTCATTTTGGTATCCTTTCATTCAGGCAGCCTTTATAAAATGAACCCTAGACACTGTGGGCAGCCTCAGAAGAGAGTTCAGGATGTGACCTAGGTATTAGAAATGATGGGCCAGATATTTTTGTTTTGTAAATACAGGGTAGCTCCATTGAAGTCAATGACCTGAGTAACTGAGATCAATTGTCAGATTACACAGCTTTAGGCTGGAATTATAAATGGAGCCTAAAGGAATTAGGCACCAAACTCTAATTACATTTCATTGAGATTTCTGTACCTAACTTCCTTGAGTTCCTGTGAATATCCCATCCCTAATCAATAACAAAGAGGGAGGTTTACTGTAAAATTAATGGTTACAAAACGGGCAGTTAGCAATAAAGAGGGTAGAAGGATCCCAGATGTGATCTTGCTCCCATTACATTGAATGGGAACGTGAGAAGGCTTGTGATTGAAAAACAGAAAAAATAGTAATTATTCGGTTTTATTATATGAGCTTTCTGTGTCTCTCTATTGTACAGTCTACCAAGGCTTGCCTGCCCTAGAATTCACTGTCTTGTGCAGAGTAAATCTGTGTGAGAAATTTCACACAGGAAACAACCACATTTCATTTTTGACAATACCACCAAAGGTTTTGTTTTGGTTTTGTTTTTTGTGGGAGGGAGGAACCACTTTTCACTGTGAGACAGTTTTACTGGCTTTGCTCTGAGTGAAGATGTAAATTCTGCCTGACACTGAAAGGATGAGCTGGGTTTGCTACAGTATGTTTTCAGGAGCTGGCTCTCTGCAAGCAGCTGTGCACAAAGCTAAAATACCATGTGGAGTAGGGGTAGCGTGGCCAGATAGCAAGTATGAAAAATCAGGACAGCGGATTGGGGGTAATAGGAGCCTATGTAAGAAAAAGCCCCAAATATCGGGATTGTCCCTATGAAATCAGGACATCTGGTCACCCTAAGTAGGGGTGTACTATGTGTGTGAAAGAGTCTGCATGGGTAAAAAGGGAAGTGTGGAAAATGGTTAGAATTGCTTTTCTTAAACCAACAAATGATCAATTTTTGAAAGTTAATCTTTGGAAGGCAGTCAGAGAAGAGAGAGCCATTAGTAGAGTTGCAGGTAGGGGCACAGAAGGAAGAGGAGTTGGCTTAGCTGTGGTTTTACCCCCTGCTATACACTAGACAGCAGACTTAGCTTATAAGGAGCTCATGCAACACTCATCCCTCTTGCCCCTACAGAAAAGTGTCCTTTCAGAAGAGTGTTCCTGAGACCAAATTCTTTCTAAGTTCTCCTCTTCCACTCTGCAGCTAGTGCCCTACCCCACACCCAGGGCTGAGTCTGAATGCTGGGCCTTTGTAAATTGACTTAGGGCTTGGCTACACTTGAAAGTTGCAGCGCTGGGAGTTACAGCGCTGGTCGTGCAGCTGTGCAGGAACAGCGCTGGTGTGTGGCCACATTTGCAGCATTTGCAGCGCTGTTGGGAGTGATGCATTATGGGGAGCTATCCCAGCGTTCAAGTGGCAGCAACGTGCTAAAAGAGGGGTGTGGAGTGGGGTCTAGTGTGACAGGGAGCGGGGGGAGAGAGAGAGAGTGGATTTTTGGAGCCAACAGTGTGTGTTACCTTCCTGCCTTGAAAAATCAGAACATGTTCCCGATCTCTTACCCTTAACTCTTAACTGCAAACAGCCTGCATCCAACACGACTCCCCGCTGTTTCACTCACTCCCTGCCTGCCTCTCATTTGATTGTTTACAGCCAGGTACATATTGATCACAGCAAACAGGAGCTCTGTTTGTTTTTTAGATAAGCAGCACCGGCAACGGAGCTCTGCGCGGAGCTCGGAGTTCACAACAAAACAAAGAGAGGCTGCATAACAAAACAAAGAGAGTAATTTAGTTAAAAGCATTCTGGGTTATCTCCTAATACCCTGGAGGCCAATTAAAGCGCTGGTGTGTGGCCACACTTGACGAGCAGCGCTGGATCACCAGCACTGCACTCGTTATACCCCAAGCAGACCAGGTGTACAGCCAGCACTGCAGCCAGGGAGTTGTAGCGCTGGATGTGCCTTGCAGGTGTGGACAGTTACTAATTGCAGCGCTGGAAAGCCTCCACCAGTGCTGCAACTTTCAAGTGTAGCCAAGCCCTTACAAACAGTTTGGCCCATGGGGCTTAAAATCAGGCCCAATATTTGCATTTTAAAGAACAGACCCGACTGCTCTTCTCCTTTCTCTACTCAGCAAAGTTTGTTTAGGTTTTAGTAGCCTTTGTTTATTCCCATCTTTAGTTTCTCTTCTGGCTTTAATGAGGTGTGCAGTGGGATGAGGAGTAACTTGGTGAACTTTCAATTTAATTTTTTTCCAAGTTGACACTGCTCCTGATGTTTCTGGCTGGGTTCCCTTAAAGTCTGACCACTGCAGTCTTGACACCCTGACATGTCAAAAGGTAATTTGTGTGGTGATTTTCCCCTCAATTTGTGACTAGCACAGAAGTGCATGTTAAAGAGATGTGCTTTAATCAAATGGTTTTCTTAGATTAAGGGTGAGGCTTTTCAATGTCATAAAGTACATAAATGCCTAACAGCCTTTTAAAATGAGAATGTTGGCTATTATTGAAAAGTTCTTCAGTAAAATAATTCTAACCACAGCATTTTGTTCCATCTATACTGGACTCCTTGGCAATAATGTCAGAAGTCACCAGCACTTTATGTTCATGCTGTCTGCATGCTACTAATACATATTTTGATCTTCTGTATTATCAAGTGGTCCAATTATTCCTGTAGGATGATATAACTATAATGAGAGAGTCTTACAGGTAATGCTGGCATACCTGAAGCTTTAATTATGTTTGAATGTTTTCTTCTCTCAGGGCAGTTACAAATAATTGAAAATGTACTGCATGTACAATATTATTGTGTGCACAGTTAAAGATGAGTCAGTGGAACAATATTGATGATGATGATAATGATAGTAACCAACATTGTTCCTTGGTGAGTTTTCTCTTTCTTTTTCTCCCTTTCACTCCTTCCCCCCATGCTCCCCCTCCAAGACCAGAAAGAACATTTATGGTATTGACATACAAAATAGCCTGGCCTAAGATCCATCCACATGTTTTTTCTGTCTTGTGGCCAGCAAAACCACTAGAAAGAAAACTAAACAAGAGAATGTTGAAGAGATAAAGAGCACCCAGTTTGCATATGAAATTACTACAGATAACTAGCAATGTGTGTGTGCAAACACCCAAATTGCACATACATACAAGGTAACACTACAAGGTAACACCCCTCAGAGTGCACACGTGTTTCTGAAAATGTGGTTCCGAACATCTTATTTGCTATTTATGGAGTTTTGTGCTGTGTCTAAACTTTGTGTTGGTGCTATCAGTAATACCTTTGGTCAGAAAGTACCTATTTATATGTTATCAAGTGATAGGCTTTTGTAAGGTAATTAAACCAAAATGTAATAGAAAAGTCCCTAGGCCCTGGATACTGTAACAAGCGCCAGATGAGAACAATAAAGGAACAAAATGGACACCATGTAGAATCAAACAGTGGGTTTATTACATACAGCGCTGGGCCTATGTAATCTACTGTAATCAATTGCTTGGCAGAGTCTCTGAGCCTAATGAGCAAAGTGACACTCCAGCAGCGCTGTATGTAATAAACCCATTGTTTGATTCTACATGGTGTCCATTTTGTTCCTGCAGAAGGAGTGGACATAGAGGCCCCTTTTCAATACTTTGGTATGTCTATAGATTCTGATAAAGACTCCAGCTGGGGAGCGGTAATTGGTGTTTTGCTGACCATGCTTATCTTAGTAAAAATCAAAGTTTTGTTTGTCTCTTGTTTGTTCAGCTTCTCTCAGCTAATATTGTTCTCGTGGGCTAGGCCTCCAGTTCAAACCAAGCTTTGGACTTTGGGTCTATGTAAAAAGTTGCTGACAGGGCCTGTGGTCAGGGTTTTACAAACACAGCGATGGATTCTGGCCCTTCAACAAGATGGTCCAATGGGGTCTGATCTAGAGCCATAAAAGTGATTGGAAAGAATCCCATTGACATCATTTGGGCTTTGGATCAGGTCTGTGCAGAACCTATTGAAGAACTGGGACCTTAGGCAAAAACTAAAAAATGGTTTCAACTAGGGCTGTCGATTAATCACAGTTAACTCACACAATTAACTCAAAAAATTAATCACAATTAAAAAATTCATTGCCATTAATCGCAGTTTTAATCACACTGTTAAACAATAGAATACCAATTGAAATTTATTACATATTTTGGATGTTTTTCTACGTTTTCATATATATTTTATTCTGGGTTGTAATTGAAATCAAAGTGTATATTATTTTTTATTGCAAATATTTGCACTGTAAAAATGGTAAAATAAATAGTATTTTTCAATTCACCTCATACAAGCACCGTAGTGAAAGCGATTTGTTGTGAAAGTGAAATTTACAAATGTAGATTATTTTTTGTTACATAACTGCACTCGAAAACAAAACAATGTAAAACTTCAGCGCCTACAAGTCCAGTCAGTCCTACTTCTTGTTCAGCCAATCTCTAAGACATGTTGCCCTCTTCTTATTTACAATGTCATGAGAGAGTGAGAACAGGCATTTGGATGGCACTTTTGTAGCTGGCATTGCAAGGTATTTATGTGCCAGATATGCTAAACATTCATATGTCCCTTCATGCTTCAGCCACCATTTCAGAGGACATGCTGATGATGCTCATTTAAAAAAAAAAAGCGTTAATTAAATTTGTGACTGAACTCCTTGGGGGAGAATTGTACGTCTCTGGCTCTGTTTTACCCACATTCTGCCATATAGTTCATGTTATCGCAATCTCGGATGACCCAGCACATGTTCTTCATTTTAAGAACACTTTCACTGCAAAACACAGTGATGGTAAACGCAAAGAAGGTACCGATGTGAGATTTCTAAATATACCTACAGCAGTCGACCCAAGGTTTTAAGAATCTGAAGTGCCTTTCAAAATCTGGGTTGGACGAGGTGTGGCACATGCTTTCAAAAGTCTTAAAAGAGCAACGCTCTAATGTGGAAACTACAGAACCCAACCACCAAAAAAAGAAAATCAGCCTTCTGCTAGTGGCATCTGACTCAGATAATGAAAATGAATAATGCCTCTGGGTCCAGCCGCCCTGCACCTGTTTTTTTTTTTTGCTTGGGGCAGCAAAAAAGTCAGAGCCAGCCCTGCCCCTAGAATGGTGGTTGAAGTATGGAAGGACATGTGACTCTTTAGCACATCTTGCACGTAAATAGCTTGTGACGCAGCTACAACAGTGCCATGTGAATGCCTGTTCTCACTTTCAGGTGACTTTGTAAACAAGAAGAGGGCAGCATTATCTCCTGCAAATGTAAACAAACTTGTTTCTCTGAACGATTAGCTGAACAAGAAGTAGGACTGAGTGGACTTGCAGGCTCTAAAATTTTACATTGTTTTAGTTTTGAATGCAGGTTTTTGTGTGCATAATTCTACATTTGTAAATTCAACTTTCATAATAAAGAGCTTGCACTACAGTACTTGTATTAGGTGAATTGAAAAATACAATTTCTTTTGGTTTTTTCTTTTGTTTTTTTACAAATACTTGTAATAAAAATTCTGTGTTGTAATTGAAATCAATAGACTTGAAAATGTAGAAAACATCCAAAAATATTTAAATAAATGGTATTCTATTATTGTTTAACAGCACAATTAATCATGATTAATTTTTTAGTCGCACGATTAATTGTGATAAATTTCTTAATCACTTGAGAGCCCTAGTTCTAACATGTGGCCAGTGAGAACTGTATGCTTAATATGAAGAATAAGAGTGGGACGGAAGGAGAAAAGTTAATATCTTATGACACGTAATAGATATATTGCAGAGAGAGAATTTTGAAGTGTTTTTATGGTGAGCACAAAGGGAGACAGCAGCACCAATTGTCCCTGGTGCTGACTAGTATTATTACGGTAGATATAGTTGGAAAGCTCATTTATAAAGATATTGGAAAAAGACAGGAAAGTGCTTAAAAAAAAAGAGGGAATGTTTCAAGTGAGTCAACTACAATAACAATCTGTATGGCCTGCAATTTGATCTTTCACTGCCTGAAATTCATAAGAAGGAGTAAGTAGGGCAGTTTGCTTTGGCCTCCCTGTTTGAGAGAGACCCCCAAACTAAGTGGCATTGTGACCAGGTATGTGGGATCACAACACCGCCAAAGTTCTGAGCGTCCGCCTCTCCATCATGACAATGATCCCTTGCCGAAATTGAGTGAATGGCATTGTGACCCTGTGCACCAGGTCACAATGCCACTCCATTTGAGGGCCCTTTTATAAACCTATAGGAGATCCAGAAGCACAAATTTCAGCCAAATTATAGATGGAGACTGCTGTTCATTGCAAAGAAATAGTACTGTAAAGAATGTCCTTTCTTTTTCTTTTCCTTCTTGTTAGCTTCCTTGCAGTGCTGATTATATCAAAGACCTCTTGTACTAGTGTCTATAACTTATCCCCATCTGACGTTGATCCAACAGTGACGACATGAACAAAATATTTAAATCTCACAGTTGATTTAGAGGTTTATGATGGATGGTTTTAATACCAGAATTCACTGACTGGGAAAGTACCTTCAATAAAAACTGCTGAGACTAGAAACTTGCTGCAGATGGAGTCTGACTCTTTGGGTTTTTTTTGTTTGTTTGTTTTTTGTTTTCCCCTTGATTTGTTCCAACAAATGATCATTAGATCAATAGTACCACTGATTGAGTCAGGTAACTTAGCTGGTGTGGAGGATTCTTAGGTCTCAATCCTGTAAATAATTTTGCGTGAGGAGACCTGTGCCTCATTGGGCATAGGATTTTTCATAAGTATAGGATCAACCAGCATAAAGCAACTTCCAGGATCAGTATTTTATTTTGTAAATCTCCTTGCCTTCAAGAATCTTTCTGAACAATGTTGGGATATTTCCACTATACTTTCTATCCTCTTCATGAACCTATTCTTTGATGCTGCCCTTGGTTTTTGCTGATGCACTCTTTTCTATAGTGTGCCATTTTTCTCTGTAGGAGCTCCCCCATGCTTAAAATTTGTCTTAATGCAATACAGTAGTTCAGTGCATAAGATCATGTCTCCATCTAGTGGGCGACCCAGGAACTGCTACTTTGTGAAAGCTAAGGAAGTTCATTATTTAGTTCAAGTGGTGGAGGCTTGTGCTTTTGGTGCTGAGAACCTGAGTTCAATCCCTGCTGATGACTCTGGTGTCTGTACATAAGTTACCATGGATCATTACATGAAGACATTAGAAAGGTTGCTAGACTTTGGCTTTTGACTTTGACATCTGAAGGGGAAATATGCATATGCTGTTGAAGAGTTACTTCAGCTTTGTGCACGCAACTTTAGTTTTTATGCTTGAGAAGAAAGCTCAAACCCTTCAGTGGTTGAAACATATTATTTTGTCAAGTCCTTACTTTGTCTTGTTGACAGAATACATTTTCTCAAAAGCTGAAATCATTCTGTCAAGAAAACTTATTTTGTTCAATAATCCTGCTTGTTGACAAATGTTCAAAAGGGAAAAAAATCTTCAATTATTCTGGGAATGTTCTGTCTGGTATCTCCAGGTCTATTTATTTTGCCAAGGGAAAGAATGGTTATTGCCTTGTGGGTGAACTATTCAGATCTGGGTGTAATGAAAAATATAACTCTGAATCCTATTTTAGATGTATGTGTCCATGTTATTGGAGTGGGTTTTATTTTTTGGCCAGAAATTAGAGAGATCCAGTGAGGTCACATATTAAAGGACACATTAGTAAACGAATACAAACAGCACACATGTCAAATGAATAGAAAAAGGAAGTGTGAAACAGAGGACATCTGCTGAAAATCTGGCAGATGTCTCATAACTTCTATTTATATCAAGAAACCACTTCAGTGAAATAAAGACAATTGTTCAAATAGAACTGTGTGAAAAATTGTGCATGTAATAGCCAAACCAGTGCTTATGGATAGTTTTTGAGGAAAAAAAATACTGTTCCGATAGGGCAAGTTTTGCTCATTCACGCAAAAAGTGGAAGTCATTTTTCACCAGACAAAACTGATTCTAACTTTTGCAAAATGCATTTTTCACAATTGGTTGGAAACTGAAATAACTCTAAGTCAGGGGTAGGCAAACTATGGCACATGTGCCGAAGGCGGCACACAAGCTGATTTTCAGTGGCACTCACACTGCGTGGGTCCTGGCCACTGGTCGGAGGGGCTCTGCATTTTAATTTAATTTTAAATAAAGCTTCTTAAACATTTAAAAAACCTTATTTACTTTACACACAACAATAGTTTAGTTATATATTATAGGCTTATAGAAAGAGACCTTCTAAAAACGTTAAAGTGTATTACTGGCACGCGAAACCAGTGAATAAATGAAGACTCGGCACACCACTTCTGAAAGGTTGCCAACCCCTGCTCTAAGTGGTACTGCCACTTAGCTCCAGGAAAGGTGTGGCATCCCAGTTACCAGTCCTGAGCATCTTAATGTCCAAATCCCATATGTGGGCACCTTTACACAAACTTGCTTATATGAGCAAAACTCCCACTGACTTCAATGGGAGCAGGGATAGACCTAAGAAAACTGGATCCTGGGTGACATTTTATAAATCATCTAAGTCACATTTACTCTTAATGGAATTTAGGCTTCTAGGTCACTTTAGGCACTTTTGAAAATGTTTCCTCCTATTTGTATACACATTCAAGGATAAGAGGGAGAGCTTCAAATTCAATGTTTGGGGTGTTTTCGGAGCACTGAAGAGCCTCCATTTGTGAGCTCAAATGAGTCTTGTGATTACCCTTATGTGATTTTAAAGATCAGGTCCATAAGCAGTGATTGCCAGTGATTAGGTATCCCTTGAATAGCATATATGTAAGTGGTGGATCTGATGCCCATGTGATATGTTTCCTCTTTCATGCATTTTGACAAATGTGCCTTTACTCAGTTTATTCTAACATTCTGACTCCCCCAAGCATATTCCAATGATTGTTTCAAACAAAATTGTATAGACATGTCCTCTCTAGAACAAAAGTAAAATATAAATATTTATATGGTTTAGCGTAACGATCCTATTCCAGCAACTGATGCACCCAACCATCCTGAATTTTTAATAGTACAGACATCATTTTATTGTTCTATCATTTATATTATTCTATTTTTTCAGCATTTGTCTAAGCAGAATAGTGATTTTTTTCCTTTTCATATATTTCACACACGTATTGATTTGCTGTGTTATTATCAATTGTCTTGATTCTTTTAATTTCCAAAAATACAGTATTTATTTGAGGCACATTATTAAAAAAATTGCATTTTGCGTCATATTCTGCTCAAAGGAAATGTAATTTTTTTAACAATAAGCACTTTATTATAAAACATGTTTGTTTTACACTTTAAGATAAGCAATAGGTTTTTTATTGTTATTTTTGGATGTTAATGATGTTGGAATACAAAGCAAAAATGAAATAATCAGGAATTCTTTTTAGCATAAATGGTAAAGGAACCCTTGTATATATGCCTGCTGACCACAGGTCCTTGATTCCACTCCTTGAAAACCTGAACCTGTTCAACAGAAGGTCAATCATGCAAATTTTCTTTACCTGATGTTCTCAGGGAAAGGTAAAAAGTTTGAAGAATCTATCTATTTCTATTGTACCCATCACCACAGGATCTTAGTATCCTCTGGAATGTTTTGTTCCAACATCCATGCAATATTGCAATATAAAGACAGCAAAGTTATGAACACAATGTCTGAGTTCTGAAAATTAATTAAACTAGGACCTAGAATATTACTATAGAGCAACGTGTCCTTAGCTCTACCCACGTAACCTCAACATTACCAACAAATTTGGACACTTCCAGCTGGGATGCCACTATAAATACATTTCATATGCATGCTATATCTGCCCATACTGACAACCATTAATTAAAATGGCATCAAGACTTCTCGTATATTTATCAGAACCATTCACCATTATTAATTTAGATTACTATCTTGAACAATAGTGCAAGTACCTTCATTTTTGCAAGAGGCGTCTTTTCTGAGACAATCCTTAAAACATTGCTATCAAGCACCTCCTGCCATGGGATTAACTTTCTAATTCTTCTGTACCAAGCAAAATGATAACTAAACAATTGAGGAAAGAAAAATGGGGGTGTGATAAATGAAGGGAGGGGGGAGCTCCCTTTTATGGACACCCAGCCAGCCAGTAGCTATAAAATCCCTCTTAGGAGCTGTTCTCTAATTGCTCTACCTGTAAAGGGTAAAAAATCTCACTGTTATGCATACGTAAAAGTATGAGTGGGCACCAGGCCAAAAGAACCAATGGAAGGCTAGAACTTTTTTAAATTGAAACAAGACTCCCCTTTTGTCTGTCTGTCTGTTGTTCTCCCGGGGAGAAGCGGACAGGGCAGAGCTGTGCTGTAAGAGCTTGGGCCAGGTATGAAAAAATCATCAGTATCATACCTAGAAACTACTCATTTTAAACCCCAGATATATAAGTAGATCAGGAAAATGTCTAGGAAGACACAATTAGGTTTATTCCTCTTATTTCGTTATGGCTTGTGGATTCCTCTGTGCTAACCCCAGGTGCGTTTGTTTTGCTTGTAACCTTTAAGCTGGACCTCAAGAAAACTATTCTTGGTGCCTAATCCTTGTAATTGCTCTTTTAAAATCTAGCAATAGCCTGAGTTCCCAGATGTATTTTCCTTCTTTTTTTAATTAATAATATTTACCTTTTTTTAGAACAGAATTGGATTTTTGTGTCTTAAGAGGTTTGTGCACATGTTGTTTAATTACCTCGTGGAAACAGCTGATTTCCTTTTTTTTTCTTTCTCAGCTCTTCGTGTGTGTGTGTGAAAGAGAGAGAGAAAGGGCTTTTAGAATCCTTGTGAGCCCCCACCTTCTGCACTCAAAGTGTCAGAGTGGGGAATTAGCCTTGACAGGGGGTTAAAGTCATTCACTGATGCCTCAAATATATATTCCAGCCAGGGCTGAATGAAGTCAATCTGGGGCTATAAGCACTCCCCACACTGTGCAGTTATAGCTATCTCCCCACTCCATGAAACCAGCCCTCCTTGGATGGGCAGCAGGTCTCAGAGTGAAAGGGAAAGGAGCAGTTCACATATCTTAGAGCTATTGTTTCTGGCTGTTTAAAGACTCCGAAGGCATCTGATAAACTCAGTTCACATTTTCAACCTTTTCATTCCATCCATGATCACTAGAAACTTAACTTTTTTTTAAAATGAGATGAGATTCTGACTTCAGCAATCCAGCTTTGCACTGTGTGCTTCATGGGCCTATCTTAAAACCCATTGAAGTCAAGGCAAAGATTCAAATGGTTCAAAATATGTCAACAGGGTATTATAGCACTAAAATTATATATAGCAGCAAACCCACAGGACTTAATTCTCATCTCATTTACACACTAGTTTCACACCGGGACAACTCCATTCTTCTCAGTAAGAAATATGCAAGAATAAAGAGCTTGAACAACTCTAGCCATAACCTTAACTATAAAAAACCTGAGTCTGCTTGCAGGACAGGGCACAAGAGTTTTGGTTATTGCTACTAAAAAATAGTGCTGAACTCCGTTGTGGGACATAAGCAAAGCTCACGGGTGTTAAGAGCTGATGTTTAGAGCTGCACAAAGGAAGTCAGCTGCAGTGCACAACAAGAAGTGTGACTGGTCCTATGAAACTCACAAATTATGCTACATATTCACAAGCACCATCAACTGGCACCTTATCTGTTAACTATTTACGTGTATGCAAACATCACTAGTATAAGCAAAGATATATAGGGTCTGATTGCTTGTAATCAAAATCTAAAATGGTGTAATAGAGAATCAGATTAAGGCCCATCGTTAGTGAACATAGATCACAGGTTCATTCCATGAGTCACCAGTGTCTGTAAATACTTATTAACAGAACACTAGCACACAAGCAACTAATATGAGGGATTGGGCGTAGTGGCATTGACTGTCAATCTACTCCTGAGAAGCTGCTGGTTTGGAATGATAGCACTGTTCTAGCTGAGTACATTTCCTTTAATCAATATAGCATCTGTGTGAAGATCACTTTCTATAGATAATAGCAGGGGAGGTGTCCTTCTCTCTGTTAGCACGGGGGCTGCAGACAGATCCCACAAAAGCCAGGGTAATGAATTGTGCAGGCATATTTGGAAAAAGTCTTATAGGGTGTACATTGTAGTTAATCTTAATTGCAGCCAGGCTATGGACACCAGACATTTTGTGAACAGCGCCCTGTATATAATGGTAAATTCTCCAGCTACATAAATTTCATCTGAAGTCTTCCAGCGCCAGTAACATTTTGATGCATTTTTCCCCTGACGACATTTCCAATTATATCATTCTGGAAGCTGATTGCATCTTGTCTGAACATTTGGTTGCTAGGCTCTTTGTAACATAACCACTTTTTAGTTTAAATTTTTTCAGGTCATACGTTGTTAGCGAAGAGGCAAGTTGCTGTTCCTTTTTCCTCTCAAGGTATTCATGGCAAGAAAGAGAAAAAAATGATTTTACTGGTAACAGCATAAACACATATTGTGTGTCCTTTAGAGGGTCATCTAATAAGCTGGAACCATTCTAGTGCTACCTAGTTTTCCAAAATAATGAAACGTATTAAGACCAAATAAATTATTTAAAGTAATAGCTGTTGGCTCATCTAACTGATTGAGTGTCTACTAAATAAGTAGAGGCAGCTTTTCATTACATCCTTATCTCACAAGAAAACAGAACATCCTTGAATAATAGGTATTTGAATAGTAAAAACTGATAAGAACATTTTCTGAAGTCTTCCCATTTTATAAGGTCACTAATGTATAAAATTGTAATTCTATCACAATGTGGAGAAACCTATAGATGTAAGTTTCTCTGCTTGATGGTTATACAGTTCTTTTAGTCCTGCTATGCAGTACAATGCTATGTTATACTCTCTCTACCACTTCATTCCCCAGGAACTATTCATTATCATTTGATACTAACAGATCACCCAAATACATCTTATAGAAGCCGAACATGACAATATTACTATGAGGTTACTCACCATGCTGCTCTGATGAGAGGGCTCTGATACTCTTAACTCTTATTTTTCCTATTGTTCTCATAAATGCAATCTCTCTTTGATAAATTTGCCTTTTCTTACCCCTGTGCAGCTTAAAGTTTGCTCCTGTTCAGTACCATATTGATTATGTTGTAGAAACCAAGAGTGCTAGCCTGTCACGTGATTTGAAAATTAAGTAGGGCAAAATTGTATTGTTGACATGATGTCCCATGTGACGATGCCCCATGTGAAGCAGAGGATACTATTAATTAAAATCCTATAAAAATTGGTTCCAGTCCATCCCTGTCTTCAGTTCTACAGTAGGTGCAGGGCTCAACAGCCCTGGGGCTCACCTCCAGTTTGTCTTATGTTCCCAAAGCTCTTGCTTCAGGGCTTCAGCAATTGGCAGGGTATAATAAGGGATTTCATCTGCTTCCTCTCACCAATGTATCCTGGGAGGGTTTTTTTTTTAATCTCCTTCTTCTGAAGCATTTGTGGTGGCTGTAGCTGGAGACGGGACTTTGGGCAATGTGGTCCCGGACTCTCAATTGGCACAGAGTGTTCTCTCTCTCTCTCAGGTGCTTGGCTGGCTGGTTTTTGCTCACAAGTTCAGGGCCTAACTGATCATGGTATGTGGGGTTGGGAAGGAATTTTCCTGCAGATCAGACTGGCATTGATCTTGGGTTTGTTTTTTTCCATCCTCTGCAACGTGTGAATACAGGTCACTTGCCAGGATTATCTGAATATATCTCACTTAATCATTTCCGTGCTACTGTGAGGGCCTCGAGCACTGGTGCACCTTGGTCCCTCCTATTCTCTGCTTGTGGCACATAATAGTCTAGTCTCCTGTGGGCTGCAATACTTTGTTCTCATTTCAGTTTTTAGTGCGTGGGTGCTGCATGATGTTTGTGGCCTGTGATATACAGGAGATCAGACTGGATGATCTGATGATCCCTTCTGGCTTTAGACTCTATGACAATGTAGAACCATTGAAGTCAATGAAGTAACACAATGGGGAAACTGGCCTATTAATCATATCATTTAATAACATTTGGGTGCATTTGGGTTCTGTGTTCAAAGCCTCATTTTAGAGAGAGATTGCTGAGTAGGGGAGATGGTTCTCATAACAGCCAACAATAATAATTTGAATGTCTTGTTCATTGGAATGGAAGACTTATTTTCTAACTAAAATTAATTAAATACTGCTGCAGATTATGGCATGTCCACTCCCTCCAGAACTAAAAGGGCCCAAGAGGCTAAACAAGTCTAATTTATTATGAGGCAGATTCTGATACCCTTGTTTATATTTAGTTGAATTATTGATTTCAGTGAGACTTCCTGTGGTGTATGGTATGTAGATAAGGGTGTAAGATCTGGCCCTATGTCTTTTTTTTTTCTTTACCCCCCCATCCTATTTTTGTTAATTCTAACATAAAATCTGCTCCCCTCTGGATAAAAAAAGCAAATGATAAAATTGGCACAATTTCTATCTATCCATCTATCTATATCTCAAAGCAGACAGCTCTCTATATTCTTCTGAAACATCAAATCAATACATATTTCATTGGCCACCTAAAGCTGGATGAAAGACAATTTATTCCCCCTCTACACATTGCTTGGAGCTGCCAAGATAAAGAAGTACATTGCTTTGTTCTGTAATCCTTTCTTAACCTCTTGATCTACAGCATGTCATTCAGCATTTCTACTATCTACTTTGCAAAAACAGGTACAGTATTTAACTAAGGAGTCAATTAATGCAATCTGATTATTGCCCTTGACTGAAATACAACTCCATTTGGTGCTGTCTAATTATGTGTAGACATATTGGCACATAATTGTCATTTAATTAGACAATTGCTCTAAAGGCGGCAAGTGATCATATAACTGCTAAGTTAATTTTCCTGTGTGTGGGGGGAGGGGAGAGGGAAGATAACTGCTAAGAAATGATATCCCAGAGGTTCTGTGCCCAGTCTTTTAAAAAGATGGTCCAGATTCTTAGGTGTTATGAATTGGCTCCATTGAAGTCAATGCCAGTTTAAACCTGCTGAGAATGTGGCTGGGAAAGTTTTAATTAGAGTCTTGAGAAAGTTGAAAAGCTCTGATGGCCTATAACTTGGAAACCATTTGAAACAAGAGACAGTAAATTATTCTTAATTACTCTGATGTTGTTGCAATAGTATTCTGTTATTTTTCATGCAATGACAACCAAAGCAGTAAGCAAAGAGTCCAATTTTCTTGGTTGCTTGGACCCCTTTGTAGAAATACTGTGCAGCTAGCACAACTGATCATACCCATTGCTTTAAAATATACGTAAGCGTATAGGACCCACTAACAGGAAAAAGATAAATGGATCTCAAAGAAGGCATGAGCCAGGTCTTTAAATATAAGAACTGATAAAACCTTGGGGAGGGAAGAAGTCACAAAATTGTGGACGCAAAATGCCTGTCGATAGCTTTCAAAAGACCTGTCGGCTAGATCTACAGAAAAATGTTCTCCAGAGATTGAAGCTAAAAGCCTGATTAGGCTTGTCTCAGAAATTGAAACTCACATCTCTGAAGGGGTCCCATCTGGGCTGGAGTTTGCCACAGCTCTATACATCTTTTGATTAGGAGGAAGGTGTGGGGAAGAGCAGATTAAATGGTGTGCTGCTATCACTAACACTGGCTGCAGAAAATCCAGTAGTGTATTCTGTTCGGTTCGGATTGATAGTCTGCACCTATTGTTGCAGGGATGACCTGAGTCTGACGTATAACACTGCCCTGAGGTATTAACAGTACTAACATGAACTCACCTAAAGTCAGCTCATCTAGCAGAACAGTGTCCCTTATATTATCCTGAGGTATTAGCCATACTGTGTGAAAGGGAGAGAGCCAAATTCTAAATCACCAACACTGAGGCAGTCTGTGGAAGTCTCTTATTGAACTAGACTGACCCTGTCTTAGCTTGATAGATCTTACAGTATCACAGAACATGGTAGCAGGGCTGAAGACTAAGTAAAGGAGACACTAAACTCTAATCCTGCATTATCCTGTGCATGTGTATATATATTGCCAATTCCAAAGAACTACAGTGCATGCAAGTGCAGTAGTGAGTCTTGCAAGATACATTACCAAACGCAGCTATGGGGCTTGAAAAGATAAAGACAAGATCCAATACACAAGCCTAATACTTTGCAGAAAATAAATGTTTGGCCATTATTATGGAAGTGAATAGATATTGACTTGTTAAAAATATTCCTCAATCAATATTATGATGACATTATAGAGGTGCACTTTTGGTTAATACTAACAGTCCTGCTTCTATTTTCAGTCTAGTGTCTCATCTTTAATTATTTGCTGCATGCTTGACAGCTTAAATTCAGAGATTTAAGAAATTGAGAATTCCCCCCTCCCCACCTACTCCCATTTTGGTAAGGTAAGCTCTATTTTTCTTTTTTTCATGAAACTTGAAGATTTGAGGTAATCAGAATCCCATGGGAGTATTCATAACAGGTGGGATATTAATCCTGGTGTGTATATTATTATGTATTATATTAGTTCATCTTTGTATTATGGTAGCGTTCAGAGGCCAATTCAGATTTGGGCCCAGTTGTGCTATGTGTTGTAGAAACATAAAAGTAAACTCAATCCCTTATTATTTCCCCCTTCAATTTCAAATGGATATGGTATTCTTCACCAGCTTATTTTTTATCTATTATGTGATATTTCTGTGTATACTATTAAAGAGTTACTGCATTACAGAAGTGGCTCTATTTCCATAGTGACCAAAATTATCCTGGTATATTTTGTACACTTGTAAAATGTTCTGACTAATCTGCTGAAAGACAATAAGATGTTTTAATGATTTACCAAGCTGTTTTGAATACAGACATATTGCAAAATTTGATTTAGAATTGTTTGAGTCATGTCGGGCTGCAACATATACATTTCATCCCTCTGCTAATACTGCCCACTATATGTACTTGGATCCTGGCTAAGCCTGCTCCTTACAAATAAATGTACCTAGCAAGGCATTTCTTAATGGCTGGTGGTTCTTCTGCTTCTTTCCTAAGTGTGAATGCTACTACTGTTCCCTTATATAGAGAAACAGCTTGCAAGGCTTTATATCTTGAGAGACCTCTTTCAAAGGGTCCCATAGTCTTTCACTGTCAACATGCTCTCCAGGTCTTATATCCACTCTGGACAATCTACTATATGAAGAACTACCCTAGCGTTGTATGATGTTTATTGCCTGATAGTATTGTTAAGCTATAGATACATCATATCTCATCTTCCCTTGCTGGTTAGATCACTGTCAGGCCCAACTCTTACACAAAGTCTCACTACAAGCTTAGAAGCCACCTTCACTAAAATAACTTCATCATTTTGGCAGGAAACTTCTTTGCCCATTTGACCAAACAAGGTGATATTTTAAAATTTCTGACCAATGGTATTGCAGACTTCTTTGGAGTTTTGTCTGGAAAACATTCAGTTGTTCATCCATTGTTTCAGTGGTGACTATTTCAGTGCTAAGTTCACAGGACCTGAAGTGTCCAGTCTTTCCATACTCTAAGTTCTTTGTATTTCTGAGAAATCTTCAGTTTAGTAGCTTGCATAATGTACTTCCTTGATATAATGAAACGAACAGTCCCAACATACGTTTTATAGGGCCAGATCCTACAGCGTGCTGGAATGCTCAATGCCTATAATCAGATTTGAAACACTGAATAGTTGGAAGAATTTAGCAAGAAAAAGCAAAAATTCTTGATCAGATTGACTTGTAGCGTAATGAAGTAACATCATAATGAACAAATATATCAGTAACTATAATTGGCTTTATCATTATTAGCAAATACATAAAGGCACTTCATCTGATGTCCATCTTCTTAACTTTAAAGAGCAGTTCTAGTAAGGTTTTATTCAATGTTCTGAGTTTTTCTGTGGAGTTTATTTGAGAAAGCAGGAGAAGCCAAGTATACATCTCTGAATAAGGTGTTAAATCAGGCAATTTGTTAAATCACTTTTTCTTTCCAGACAAATGGTGATCTTTTTTCCCCACATCATAAAATTGCATTGAAAATTGTGTTAAGGGTTTGAAGTTTGAGCAAGATCAAGAGAATTCACTGCTAAGAACTATATTTCCACTACCAAACCACAGTGGTGCAGAGCAGAATATTAGTAGAGTTGCACCTTCTCTTATCCTTGTAGTCAGGTTTAACCCTTATTGTAGCAAGCTGTGAATTCTTTTGCTTGTGAAAAGTTCTCACAACTTTTACATTATTATATTACATTATATCGTTATTGTATGATTTTTTCTTAATTTGTAGGTTACAAATCTGTGCTGCTTCTAAATCTTTACTTTGGTTTATTTTCTGTAATTTTTTGAAAAGATGTAATTAGAAAACCATGCAACTTGCATGAGCTGATATTGTTAGGGCTAATCTACACTTACGAGCCGGGTCGACCCGGTGAGTTCGACTTCTCGGAGTTCGAACTATCGCGTCTAATCTGGACGCGATAGTTCGAACTCCGGAAGCGCCGCGGTCGACTCCGGTACTCCACCACTGCAAAAGGCGGTGGCGGAGTCGACCTTGGAGCCGCGAACTTCGATTCCGCGGCGTCTGGACGGGTGAGTAGTTCGAACTAGGGTACTTCGAATTCAGCTACGCTATTCACGTAGCTGAATTTGAGTACCCTAGTTCGACCCCGCTTCTTAGTGTGGACCAGCCCTTAGTGAAGCTTTGTAATCTTCGTCAATGCCCCAAAACTTTGGTAATGAAGAGTTAAGGTTACCTGGTCATCCCTCGTGCCTCTCCAGAACATTTTGAGTTCAGCTACACTCAGAACTCTGAAAACCAGGAAATACAGAGTTAAGGTACATGCCTCTCTGTATGTGGGTCTTGCATGCCACATGTGCCCATTCCCAGCTATGTGTCTGTGCTATGTAATGAACATGCTCATTCCCAGCTTCTCATCCCAATCTCAGCGCTATGAAGGCACATTTTGAAGGGGGAACAGAAATGAGGTGTGTGTGTGGATGTGGGGAGATTTTGGGGGGACAATGCCATAATCCCCTGTAAATCCCTCAGTGCACAGCTCTGAACCCTTCCTACACTGCTCTGATTCCCCTTTCCCTTAGAGCTAGCAGCATGAATGGGAAGAGTGAACCTGGAGCCCCTTTCTCATGGCTGGAGGCAGCAAAGGGAAGGTGGGGGGAGTTCTGGCTTCCTTCCCTTGATTGGGCTGCTCCCTAGTGCTTTGTTGAGCAGATATAGAAATCCTGCCCTACAGAAGTGTGTGTGTATTCAGGAGTGCTGAGCCAAACCCTATTTCAGTCAATGAGCATCTTTCCATTGACTTTAGTGGATTTTGGATCAGGCCTGGCTGTAGAGAGGGAAAGGAATCTCCTTACAACTTCTCCCAGTGTCACATAAAACAGCTAGATTTCCTGAATTGGGCAGGAGTATCCTCTAAGGGTATGTCTCCACTGCAATTAAAAAACCCTGGCTGGCCTGTGCCAGCTAATTCAGGCTACAGGGGCTTAAGGGGCTGTTTAATTGGGGGGGGTGCATCTTGACTGGGGTGCAGTGGAGGGAAGGAGAGTTCTGGAACCCCCTCCCTGTGCCTGATGAAGTAGCCATGGGGAACAATTGTGAGGCTGGAGGGTAGATGTAGGATGGAGAGGGGCGAGGGCCCAGATGTTTCCCTCCACAGCCATTTCCCCAAGTATGTCACCAGAGGAGAAGGTGTTCAACTTCCCTGCCTTATGATTCTGCTCTGTCAGTGCTTCTGAGCAAACACAGATCAAAGGTCTTTTTGAGGATGATCCCTTATTCACTGAGGGATCATAAAAATACTACGTATTTGGAAACCCAGAGCTTCATCAATTCTCTAGCCTTCAAACTGTGTTGTCAGAGACATAAGAGTCATTGTCCAGGGGTATGCTGGCCCCGCAGCTGCTGTGCCAGATCACATACATAAGGGGCAAAGTTTGCCAAAGGGGCAAAGCCCCTGCACCCTCAGAACACCCATCCCCCTGCCCTGCTCCAACATCCCCCAATTCTTCCTCACTGCTCAGACCAGCGATATTCTGTAGCTCAGCATCAAAAACATTATAAAATTCTGATTTTTAGAGCAGTTTAAAAAATCTCTTAAACCAGAAATTTTGTCCTGAAAGTAGCCCCCACAGAATGCAGGAACAGAGCAAGGAATATGCACAATGCACATTCTCTGACACGTACCAACGTTAGGATGCTAATTCAAGGTCCATGGGTTCAGCTCAGGTGAAATGACCACGGAATGTCACCTTCAGCCACCCTGCTTCTGTGATGATAAACTTTTTTGTCTTGGTCCTCACAGACCAGGTCAGCTCCCACCCTGCTGCACTGTGGTACAAGTGAACATTTGCCCAATTATACCACCAAATCTACAAGGAGACAGTGCCTTCTTTCAGAGGAAATTAGATGTAGTAGTTGCAAAAGTTATGTTTCACCAGGCCAATATGTAACAGTAGAGGGGCCCTGGCCTTAAACAGGTTTTAGATTAGGCCCACATGGTTAAACACTAGTACTGGGAAATTTTGATGCTATAACATAAAACAACTAAAAAAAGGCAGGATGGTCTTGAGGTGAAGGCACTGGGTAGGGTTTCAGGAGATCTGGTGACAGTTCTCAGCTCTGCTCATGACTTCCTGTGTGAAGCAAATCACTTAGATGCTAATTCAGCAAGGTACCTAAGCAGGGGTCGGCAACTGCTGGTCTGGGGTCCCGGCCGCTGGCCCCACTCAGCCCGCTGCCAAACTAGGTGAACGGAACCCCAGGCCGGCAGCGGGCTGAGTGGGCCGAAGGCATAAGATCAGCATTTTAATTTAATTTTAATTTTAAATGAAGCTTCTTAAACATTTTGAAAACCTTGTTTACTTTACATACAATAATAGTTTAGTTACATAATATAGACTTAGAGAGAGAGAGACCTTATAAAAAAACGTTAAAAAGTATTACCGGCATGCGAAACCTTAAGTTAAAATGAATAAGTGAAGACTCGGCACATCACTTCTGAAAGGTTGCTGACCCCTGTACTTAAGCGTATGTCTCACATTAATCGAGTGAGTAGTAAATTATTTACATGCTTAACATCGGGCATATATTTAAGTACCTTGCAGAATTGGG
The DNA here is from genome assembly GCF_016161935.1 of Mauremys reevesii. NCBI lineage: Eukaryota > Metazoa > Chordata > Testudines > Geoemydidae > Mauremys > Mauremys reevesii. Next base: position 71,759,817 of record NC_052631.1, read on the forward strand.
GACTTAATCAATCTGTGCCTTCCAGGCTTGGAACTCCCACTGACTGCTAGGTCAGCATGAATGGCCCATTGTATCTATGCTTTTGACTAATCATGTGTCTAAACGTCTCTTCCTTTTTCTTTCTCCCTCCTGACAAATCCGTAAATATGGTCTCAATCTTTTAAAACATGAAAATCTACAGAAACTCCTTGAAGAAGAGAGTTCACCCCTAGTGCAGGAGGGGAGAGGAATTTAGTAGAAAAATGAAAAATTACCCTATCAAGTTTAATAATTATATCCATGCTGTAGAATTTTGTAAGATGATAAAGCTATAGTACAATCATAATTCTCTGTTAATTTCTATAGGGTTTTAGGTTAATTTCTATCGATTGCATCTCTTATAAATTCTATAGGACCACAAAGGAACCCAATTTCTGCCAATTTATGATTTGGAAATATATATTTATGATTTATAAGAAAGCTTAATGATTTATGCTATAGTAAAATCCTTCTAAAAATTTATTCTTTTCAACCTAACTATGAAAGCAGTTTAAAAATAAATTATAAGCATATTTGTTGTTCCCTCCCAAGTGGTTTTCAGGATAAAGTTGTCCAAAGTGAGGCTTGCATGGAAGACTTTAATGAGTGGCTAGATTTTCCCAACATTTACATAACACATATGTCATTCCAATGCCTTTGGAAAACAGTTTTCATCACAGGTATGTATTTTTTCTATTTTATAACAAGAAAACAAACGTTTATAAATTAAGAAATCCTTTACCTAAAACATTACATATCAGATGTAATTTGGGGGATTCTGAGGAAGGTAAGATTCAATTTGGTCTAACATCTGGATCTTGTTATTTCAATAGCTTTCCCTCAGTGGCAGAAACATGGTCTAATAGGCACCTTCTGTCATTTTTATTAGTTTGGTTGTTTATTGGGAAAATACCTTTTTCTGGTATTATACTTCTATAGCACGAATCTTCAAGATGTTTCAGCAGTGCATAGACTTGGAAGGTTACATGGTATTAAAGTCCTGAGAAACAATTAGTTATCTGCACATCCAACTTTAAAGCAATATGCTTCCTGCCTCAATTTAGGCCAAATGCAACTATTTATGTTTGATGTTGCACAAGAAATTCACACAAAAGTTGGAACGACATATACAAGTGAGAATAAAATATTTCTCAAAGAATATTGTTAACATGTGGATGTGTGATCATTAATTTGTTTCCCCAGAAGTTTGTCTAGTTGCCTTTTTAGCCAGCCTTTGGATGATTCACTTCCCAAATTAGGAAGGCTTCTTCAGATTTTACCTTCAGTAGTATCCCTCTTTGGCTTTATTTCTTTCAAGGAATTTTACACCACCTGATACTGTATATAGCATGTTACAGATATGATATTAGACTGCCAGAAAGATGATCAGCAATTGTTTGTGCTCTTTTTGCTACCATAACAACGTTGACACCTTTTTGAGATTATCAGTATAACTACATGGAGGATTATTATTATTATTTTATTTATTTATTAATAGTAGAGATAATCATGGAAGATCAGAACCTCAGCTGGTTTAAATTGATGTAGCTCTATTCAGATATGGGTCACAATTTTAAAACAAAGATTTAATTATTTTTTACTATTAAATTTAATTCTAATTAATCCTAAATATTGGTGAGGTTTATTTTCATGTAAGGAACATTTTGGATTGGGGAGTGGGCACAGGATGTTTTAGGGATATGGCAATTGAATTTGGAATGTTTTGCTTCTAGGTTCCCAGTTTGAAAGCAGGTCATTTCAGCAATTAACCAAAACTGCGGGCAGCTGATGGCAATTTGACATGTATCTGCAACATGGAAACCAACAGAGCAATTGGAATCCTTGATTGCAGTTGTCATAGGTTTATTCCCCACTTTGAACTTTAGCGTCCACAAGATGGGGACCTGCATGGACTCCTCTAAACTAAAATCCTAGTTCAGATCTGGTACACTGCCACGAACTAGAAATTCCAGTGTCTAGTACACTCCCTGTTCCCCCAAACTTTCCCTGGGGAACACAGATCCAAACTCCTTGAATCTCAACACAAGGGGAAATAAACCATTTCCCCCACCTTCTTCCCCCCTCCCCTAGTCGTTGGGAGAGATACCTTGATTCAAACTCCTTGAATCAAACAAAGAGGGATTCCCTTTCCCCCCTCCCTTCCCCTGAGATTCCAAACAAGGGAAGAAATCAATCAAGTTCTAAAAAGAAAAGGATTTTATTAAAAGAAAGAAAGAAAGTACACTATCTCTGTAACACCAGCATGGAAAAAATATACAGGGTCTAGCTTATAAACCTGGAGAGACTCCCCCCGCCCTCTTTTCTCAGAATAATCAAAGTAACAGCAAACAGAAATAAAGATATTTCTCTAGCAACACACAATTGCAAATGCAGAAATTAATTATAAGACTAATCCGCCTTTCTAATACTCACTATACTGAATAGGAGAAAATACTTCAGGAAACTTGGATAGCCTGGAAATGCATCTGGCCACTCTTAGATCCAAAGAGAGAACAAAGACCCCAACAAAGAACACAGACAAAGACTTCCCTCCACAGAGATTTGAAATTATCTTGTCCCTTGATTGGTCCTCTGGTCAGGTGTTCGTCAGGTTACTGCTTGTTAACCCTTTACAGGTAAAAGAGACCTTAACCCTTAACTATCTGTTTATGACAGCAGTCCTAGTAGAAAGTCCAAAGATTGAAAGGGGATGGAAAAAGAGCAGATTCTCACACATCTAAGTTGTATCTCCAATTCAGGGTAGAGGTGCAATGATGGAGGAAGTATTAGGGTTAGCTTGCACCTACACTTGTCCTATTCAGGTGAAATTCAGCCATCAGAGAGAGAATTCTGGAAAGTCACACTGTCATTGAGTTGCCATAGTTCTGCTACACAGGAGGAGGAGGAGGGATTTAGTGTGTCTACATGACAGTCAGAAGGTGTGATATAAACTAGCTTTGATCTAGCCAGTGGCAGCAGCAAAGACTTGCTTTCTGAGTACAATCCTGCCCTGGGTATATACTCAAGTGATACTAGCTTGGGTATACCTTCACATTCTGCAACCACACCTCCTTATTGCAGTATAGACAAAACCTTAGAGTGGACATAGAATCATAAAATGTAGGAGTGAAAGGGACCTTGAGGGTATGTCTACACACTAATGTAAGATAAACCCACCAATTGTGCTTGCTTGGCTTTCCTTCCCTGCTAAGCAGAGGACCTACACTTTCCTTTGACTTTCTCTTGCTCCTTATGTATTTAATGAGCCTCTTTTTATTGAGCCTTTATTTAATGAGCATATTTTTATGTCTCTTGTTAGGTGTAACTCATCATGTGCCTTAGCCTTTCCAATTTTGTCCCTACATGCTTGTGCTATTCCTTTGTATTTCTCCTTAACAATTCATCCATGTTCCCACTTTTTTATAGGATTTATTTTATGATTTTCAAGTCTCTAAATTGTTCCTGATGGAGCCATATAGACTCTTGCTATTCTTCCTATCATGCACTCCTGGGATGGCTTGTGTGTTAGCTCCACATAGCTCAGCATAGGAGGGGTGAGGACTTTAGTAATGCACAGCAGGCCACTAAATCCGTTGTGATGTGTATTAAGAAAGCACAGCTACTGTGAAGGAACTGCCAACCTACTCTTCAACTGACTCACAGGTTGATAGGTCAGATCTTTCCCTGATCTCCTCAGAAAAGCTTGTTTATTCTGGTATGGGGGAAATGATGGGGGTATGATGGGGGAAATGATGGGTATGATGATGATTTTCACCTGGCTGAATAGAAGACTTTGATCTCTAGGTCCAGAGGAAGGGGGGGGGCAATAGTTAGGATTCTGGATGTGGAAGAACCAGGTTGAATTCACTGCTCTGCCACAGATTTATTGTGTAACTTTGGGCAAGTCACCTCATCTCTCTGTTCCCTACCTCTGAAATTGGGATAATAATACTTCCCTATCTCATGGAGGTCGTGTCAGTATAGCTACATTAAAAATGGTGAGGTGTTCAGATACTATGGAAGTGGAGGGGGGCTTATAAATACCTTAGATAGACAGAGAATCCTGTGGCACCTTATAGACTAACAGACGTTTTGCAGCATGAGCTTTCGTGGGTGAATACCCACTTCTTCTTGCATCCGAAGAAGTGGGTATTCACCCACGAAAGCTCATGCTGCAAAACGTCTGTTAGTCTATAAGATGCCACAGGATTCTTTGCTGCTTTTACAGAACCAGACTAACACGGCTACCCCTCTGATACTTAGATAGACAGGGTTTGATATTAAAGTACTAAGTATTAAAATGAGTATTAAAAATTCACTAACAAAATTTAAAGAAATACTTTGGAGAGGCCCCTAATCTTAGGTATATTCCCTACCCCACATACCAATAGCAGACTTTTCTGAAGAGATGCAACAAAAGATGTTGCCTTCTTAAGAGTATTATCTAGCCCTTTGTAATCTTTGCTACACATGATAATTATTAGTAGTCATTTATTTATATAACACCTTTTGTCAGTCTCAAAGCACTTTACATAATTACAAACTCTCTCTTTTGCTGTCTCTAGGGGTCACTTCACTTCACTCAACACTGAAATACAGGCACTTCAGGGGAGGCACGCATCAGTCACAACAGCCCCAGCAATGCTACAAAATAGTTTCGGTAAGAGGAAGTAAAAAAACAAAAACAAAAAAACATTAGCCAGCTAAAGCAGCAGGGGAGTTTAGATAGGCAGAAATGTTACATTCATTACTATGTGTTTAAGTGCCAACAATTGACTGCATAAGGCTTGTAATCTGAAAGACTGACATATTACAGACAAGAGGCCCTTGGGAACCCAAAGGAGATCTCTTTCATGGCTAGGTTTCCAGGAAAGGTTTTCTAACTCCAGTGAAAAGTGCCAGAGGATGTTTATCACATTTATCTCTCTCCCCAAAAATGACAACTGCACTCCCCTCCTAACATGCTGCAGCAGCATCAATTCAGCTCTCCTTCTGAAAGAAGCTAGCCCTAGGCTGAATCACAACGTCCTACAACAGGGTGCCATTGCTTGGAGCACTTCCACCTAAGTACTGACCAGACCTGGCCCTCATCTTGTGATATTTAATGTCCCTGTTCAGCGAGATACTGAAGCACATGCCTAACTTGAAGCACATGTGCATCCCCAATGAGGTCTGTAGGGCCTCACACACTGAATGGAATAGCTGAAGTCAATGTAGTCATTAGATGTTCCATCAAACAAAGATGTAGATATATTTACTACTTATACGGAAAGGTTTTCTGATTCAGAATGTATGTCAGTCTATAGTAACTCACACGAGAACAGTACCAGAACCAAAGGCTGCTGGTTAGTTTAATCTTTAAACTTCTTCCACTCAAAGAGAAAGCTGATCCTTTAATGTTAATAGTGGCATATAACAAATGGGAATGTTGAAGCAGCAGAATATGCGAACGTAACATGGAGGAACACTGGTTATAATTAAGTATAAGAATGTTGTGATCAAACTAACACTGCCAGAAAGATGCCTTTTTTAAACTTAGCTTTGGGAAAAAAAAAGATTTTTCATTTTAAGAAACTGGCTTCAAGAAAGACATCTTTCATTACTGGTATTTTATCTGCCATGTCAACAAAAGGATAGGTGACAATTTTAATGAAAGAAAAAAACATAAGCCTTACTGAAGAGATTGTTTTAGCAGTACAAATAAGTTCAGAAAGTATTAAACTTATAATACCAGGTACTTATTTTTCCTTTTTAATTTGGAATAAAGGAAACATAACTAAAGATTTTTTAAATAAATTATTACACATAGAGATGTTGAGATCCTTTTTATAAAAGGAAAGCAAATATGTGTAAAGTTATTTTTTCTAATCTAGCTAGCTATCAGTTTTATTTGGTTTCCTTATTAAATTAAATAAATGCTCATGTAAGAAGCCGGGACTGATGGCTGTGAAGACTTAGGTAATATCTTTATGGATATGAAATACATAATACATGTTGCAGTTTTCACCCCAGCAAAGAGCCTGCTTGAAGGGATTATCTCTGCAGTGTGAGGGTAATAATAAAGTTTCCAAGCCTATCCAGTGCTTGGGTTCTTTGTAGAAGTACCAAAAGGAGACCAAATTACTGCCAGTTCTGGTGCAGGTTTTGGGGAAGTGGGCATGTGTCTACTAGAAATGAGATCACAAACTCAGCTTGGATAGGCCTGCATTGCCTCACATCAACTGTCCAATGTTCTGCAGATCCAGGCCTGAGAGAGCCAATACTGAATGAAGTTCAGTCAGGGGTATGTTTGGCCCACAAACTTTTGGATATTGTAAGACAGTCACTTTTCTGAAGTACTGGATAGACTTGGTGTGTACATAGTCAGGAAGTTTGATGCTGAATTCTCCATTAATGAGACTGTGTATGGGACGTGTGCGAGAGGTTCCATACAGATATCAGCCTTAAGAATCCTTTGTGTTCGTTTTTCTTTTTATTAACGCATCCTGACACTTGTTGTTTTCTAAATACCTAGCACAAAATGTAGTCTGTGACCTCACTGAGACCATGACTGATACCATAATACTGTAACATCGCTAAGACCTCTGTAACTGATATTGTGATTTGCAAGATACTTGCGAGAGAAGACTATTATCATAAGTGGCTTAAAGTACCATATCAAATCTATCACAGAATGATGCAAAAACTGATGAGCACATAATGGGCTTCACTCAATTTTCATTTTAGCTTTGCATTTCCCCTTTACATTTTTTAAACAATGGTATTTATTACATTTTAGGAAAAGTGACCCGGTTAGCTATTGTATGTTAAATGTTACCATGTAAAACATCAGGATAAATCTTAGTGTACAAATGAAAAGTTTGTAGTAACTTTTTAAAACCAATGTTAGAGTCTATTGTTTATCTTGGTTTTATTTTTCCCAAGCCAAATTGTTAGTGACTTCTTTTCAGATGAAATCCCCAGCCATCAGAGTGCACACATGTGTAAATTATCTGTACAGTAAGAGGAAATATTCTAGACCAAACCTCCAACTTTCCATGTGAATGCACACACAAAATAATACTTATTGCACACACAGTTCTCTTCCCCATGTTCCTAGGAAGCATGTCTTCATGGACCTATAATGTATGATGTCTACCTAAGATTTACCGTGTATAAGCAAGATGTACTGTACTGTCTGACTGAATGTTAGTGAGCAGGAAACTGCCATCCAAGGACAGGATTTAGGCACCTGTAGCTGTGCATTTTAAACAACTTCACTATAACATCTCTCTCTATTGAACTTAACTAAAACTGACAGATTATCACCACAGGTGCGAGACAATCACAGAAAGACATTTTTACTCAGGAAAGAAGTAGTTTGGATCTTACATATGCTACAGTACATAGTGTGATTCCTAGCGGACTAAATAATAAATAGCTCTTAAAACTATTCTTCAGCTGATGCTCTTCTCATTTTCCAGTTGCCTGTCAACTTAGATTAGGCCTTTTTTTTAGATCATTGACTCCCTTTTTAAAACACTTTATAGTATTCATATATTGCCTATTAACTTTCTAGTTTAGAATTATACATTGGTAGCTTATTTCTCGCACTTCAAATTCTTCAAGTGTAAAACTGCAAATAAAATCACTGAGAGAATTCAGCTAAAAAAATCACTACTTCTACTACAGAAGTGAATCTATAGATTTGTGTGGGATTGTATGTTCTGTGCAATGACTGCAGGAGAGATATTTTCTCTCTCCTGTAGATTCTTGTTCATAATGAGGACTTACTTTTACACCTTAATAATATACACTTTAATAAAAACTGCATTCAACATTTAAAATATCATTTTAAAATAGCTTAACTGAAGGCCAGGCAATCTGCCCATATGGTAGTGAATTATATCTGCAGTTGTTAAATACAGAGTATTCTCTTCTTGAATTTCAGCCACCGACATTCACTGAAGTTTTGGAAGCTTCAGGCTATGACTTGCGAATTGTTTCCATGTTGTTCTTGGCTAGTGAAGTCCTGTGAGGCAGAACTGGCACTATTTTTACAGAATATTGCCAATGTCTACCTTCATTCACTTCTTTGGAAGAAGCTGTGACTCCTGATCAGCCCCTGCTTAAGAACCCATTGCTTGAAAAGCAACGAGGAGTCCGGTGGCACCTTAAAGACTAACAGATTTATTTGGGCATAAGCTTTCGTGGGTAAAACATCCACTTCTCCATGCATTTGAAGAAGTGGGTTTTTTACCCATGAAAGCTTATGCCCAAATAAATGTTAGTCTTTAAGGTATCACTGGACTCATTGTTTTTGTGGACACAGACTAACACGGCTACCCCTCTGATACTTGCTTGAAAAGGACCATCTCATCCTCACTGCTCTGTCTCAGAAATCCCTCTCCTATTTGGGCAATTAGTGGAGCCTTCTGAATGACCTCAGCAAATCTGGCTTTAGGCCTGGACATGATACAAAGGCTGGTACTGTGCTGTCCCTCAGGTTTGCAAGTGGGCAACCTGGGGTCTCATTGATCCTTGGCTGGTTCTCTGTGTCCAGACAGCAGAATAGATAATCTCTCTTTATTCTGTGCTTGGTATTTTTTTCTTTCAAAAGCAGATCTCACCACAGTGACCCAGGTTCTTGTGCATCACTGCAACGTGTCCTACAAGAGGCTATAACTGCAGTGTGGACCTCTGTGTTGAGCTGTGTCTTTTTCCAAAATGCAGCCTGCAACAATTTGGGGGATTTATTTGTATAATTTATGAATTCTGAGTGTGATTATGAACTCTGTGTATCTTTGTTAGACTGCATACTTCCTTTAGGATGTGCGGTTCTCTAACTTCCCTGTTGTCCTGTTACTTCCAGGTTGGGCTGGAATTCCAAAGACTCATGGCAAAGAGATAACAATGGAGGTAATTGACTTAAGTGCTCTCCCATTGAAATGGAAAAGCTGTAAACAATAAGATGGCTGCTACCCAGGACTGGTTTATCAGAGGAGAGGTCTCCTAGTAATGAAGTCAACTGGTAGGAGTCTGGAATCATCTGACAGATACTGGAAGGTTATAGAAAGGGTAGAATCTAATCTATTTGGGGTCTTCAGTCATTTTCACCAGCTCAAGCAGAAAGAAGCTGCTGCATGATCCTGATGAGGTAGGAGATAAAGTTGCCTACCTGTGTAGGGATATTAAAGAAGGTTTATATTAAACATGGTTTATATGAGAAATGATTTATTGATTTATTGTTAATTAATACTTTATAACTTAAGATTTATGTTAGAAGTAAATTTGTGATTCCCAGCATTTAGCCTCTAACCTGCAAGCCACCAGCTGTGTCTGTGTAAAGCCTGCTCAAAGAGATACTTGGTATAAAACTTGTTAAGCTCAAAGAAATACTTTGTATAAAACTTGCTAAACATTAATTAACTCTAAGTAAGCCAAAACAGTAGCTGTTATAGTGTACAGATAGAGACCCCCACCCTCTGTAAGTTTTCATCTCACTTTATCTTTGCTTGTTAAAAGACAGGGAGTCTCACATAAATTGGTAACACCCCAAAAAGTAAAGAGACAGTGAAATAGATGTGATTAAGATAGAGAATGTATGTGAATGAATGGTTAGGGAGTCACCAGCCTGAAGAATTCAGTGTCGGCTGAAGAAGGTGTCAAGTGGGATCAACCAGATGACCCCCGGAGGGCAAACTGGAATCCACCCACCACACCTCAAAGGAAGGAAAAACAAAACATCTAATAACATGGAGCCAGCCACCTGCTGATTGATATAGCAACAGCAAAATGAAGCAACTCCCATGAACTGACGTAGGAATAAATTCCTATAAAACTGGACTCTAAAGACTGAGAACTTTGAGTCTATGGTTCTGCTGCCAGCCTCCAGGAGCATCAGATGCATCTGACACAGACTCGGCTCCATCCTCATGACCAAGATACCTGGCCAGTAACTTGGCATGAGCAACATCTAGGCTGGTAACTATAACATCTATACAGAACCTGAATGAATGATTGTGTGGATGAATATGTGTGTGTGTGTGTGTGTGTAAGGAATAAGTAGTAATAGAAATAAGTAGGAAAACATTGTCTTTTGTTTTGTTATGGTATTTACAATAAATGTGGCATCTTTGCCTTATCCCTCTTAATAAGATTCTGCTGGTTTTTATTATATTGGTATAACACCTGAAATCAAATGTTCCCCCAAGGAAAGGATGAGCTGTGAAGGGCATTGTGCGTAGGGTGTTTTTAGTTTCCTACATGGTCTGTACTCTCTGTCCTTTATCTCTAAAGTGAAGAGCAATGGTGTTATAATTCTGTGCATTATGTGATACACCTACCATGTGACCCTTGAGAAGGTAAATCTGAAAGCTCACACCTTTGGGTGGAGTTCTGGGAGAGGGTGTGTTATGGCTATGGGAGGAGTCAGCACTGTGCTGGGCAGGGGACAGTGCAGTCAAAGCTCTCTGGCCAGGGTGCTAGATAGATGATTTGAACCTCCAGAGTGAGCCTATGGACACTGTGATGGGATATACAAACCCCACACTGGGTGTGAAGGGGTTAAAAGGCCCAGGTAATCCCACCGCTCCAGGCCTGTGAAGCATGCTTTGACTGGAGGAGCAGGTAAAAAGGAGCTCAGAAACCCAGGCAAAGGGTGGTGGACAGGCTATAGGCGAGAGGAATCCTCAATCCATCTGGCTCCCTTGCTAAACTACATTAAATGATTGTGGTGCATCATGGGAGTTGCATGGTCACTGTCCAGCATGGGAAAAATAGTATGGCTAGGGTGCCCAAGTCAAGGGGAAATTTACTATTGGAATTTCCTATGAGACAAAAATTCCCATTTTTGACCAGTTCTACCTAACATCCCCATTAAAAAATAATAAAAATAACCTTGTTTCATTGGAAGCAAACAATGCAAACTGAGGGCCAGCTTCTCCCAACCTTACTTATATTGAACTGTACCCTTCCTCAATGAATAGGAGCATTTCAGCCAACAGGAGTACATATGGAGTAAGGTGAAGTATATACAATAGATACCAGCTCTGCATGACTATTTTTTAAATAAATCTGAGACAGGACATGACATAAAGAAGAACAATTTCCCATCTGACGCTTCCCTTGTCAGTTCACTTTTTTTAAAGTTAATGTCTAGACAAATAGAAAGAATCAAGAGTGATTCTGTAAGAAATCATAGTATTTTGTGCCTGGATTGAAAGTCGTAGAGGACACCATAACTGTGACTTTCTTTCAAACACAGCAGGAGCCCAGATTTGAAGATGATGAAAAGAAGAAATGAAACATGTAAACATGTAGAATAATGCTTATTAGAGAATTGAATATAGGCCTAAATTTCAGTCAGGGCATTCTGTGGATGTGCAACTCATCACAGACGGATCAAATAGTGTATTAATAATAGCAGAAACGAATTACAACTTAACCGTTCAATTGCACCACTTATGTTTTTATCTGTTGTTGCTTGTACATACACAGTGCGAACATTCAGGCAATGTAAGGATGGAAAGGAAGTTGAAATATCTAGGAAATCATGCCATGTTTAAAAAATCACTTTGAAGTAGTTTAAGGTCTGGTTTTTCTATATATATAAAATCTCCAGATGTATGAGTTATCATACAAGGAGGCTGTTTGAGTTTTAACTTTCGACAATATGACTGTGTAGCTGAGAATAATGGTAACAATGTTATGACCATCTGGTTTTGGAACTAAGCAAAGGGAGTTAGAAATAGCTTCCAAAATGTTGAAGAATTTTGCAATCTGGCCCATTTTCTGATTTCTTACTGTATCTGATCCATGCAGAGCATCATGGTGGTGATGCCGCACAAAAAGTCAAATTTCAGGGGGTTATTGATTTATTTAAAAAAGATTTTTGGTTGAAAATTGACACACTTTTGAATTTCCAAATATGGTTTGCATAAGTGGGCTCATCACTCATTTGCGTTGCGGAGTGATGATTTGGGCTATACAGTTCTGGGATACATCAGCTATTTACTTTCTTTGGCCTGGTCTACACTACGCGTTTAAACCGGTTTTAGGAGTGTTAAACCGATTTAACGCCACACCCGTCCACACTAAGAGGCCCCTTATATCGATTTTAATTGCTTTTTAAATTGGTTTCTGTACCCACCCCCCCATGAGAGGAGTAGCGCTAATATCAGGATTAACATATCGGAATAGGGTTAGTGTGGCCGCAAATCGACGGTATTGGCCTCCGGGCGGTATCCCACAGTGCACCACTGACCGCTCTGGACAGCATTCTGAACTCTGATGCACTGGCCAGGTAGACAGGAAAAGCCCCGCGAACTTTTGAAATTCATTTCCTGCTTCCCCAGCGTGGAGAGCTCATCAGCGCAGGTGACCACGCACAGCTCATCTGCACAGGTAACAATGCAGTCTCCTGAGAATCGAAAAGTGCCCCAGCATGGACTGCACGGGAGGTACTGGATCTGATCGCTATATGGGGAGAGGATTCAGTGCTAACAGAACTGCGTTCCAAAAGACGAAATGAAAAAGTATTTGAAAGAATTTCTAAGGCTATGACGGATAAAGGCCACAGCAGGGACTCACTGCAGTGCAGAGTGAAAGTTAAGGAGCTCAGACAAGCCTACCAGAAAACCAAAGAAGCAAACGGAAGGTCCAGTGCAGGGCCAAATACATGCCGCTTCTACGCTGAGCTGCATGCAATTTTAGGGGGCTGCGCCACAAGTACCCCACCCTGTCTGTGGATTCCGAGGTGGGGGTTGTAATCTCTGCCATGGCTGAGGATTATGTGGACGGGGAAGATGACGATGAAGAAGAGGAGGACGAGCTAGCAGACTGCACACAGAACTCCGTGAGCCCCAACAGCTAGGAGCTTTTTCTCACCCTGACAGAATTACCCTCCCAAGCCACTACCCCAGACAATGAAGCCATGGAAGGGACCTCTGGTGAGTGTACCTTTGCAAATATCAAACATTGTTTTTTAAGCAAGCGTTTTTTAATGATTGATTTGCCCTGAGGACTTGGGATGCATTCGCAGACAGTATAGTTTCTTAGAAAAGTTTCAAGTATCAGAGGGGTAGCCGTGTTAGTCTGGATCTGTAAAAGCAACAAAGAATCCTGTGGCACCTTATAGACTAACAGACGTTTTGCAGCATGAGCTTTCGTGGGTGAATACCCACTTCTTCTCTTGCATCCGAAGAAGTGGGTATTCACCCATGAAAGCTCATGCTGCAAAACGTCTGTTAATCTATAAGGTGCCACAGGATTCTTCGTTAGAAAAGTTTAACATGTCTGGGGATTGAGCGGAAATCCTCCAGGGACATCTCGATGAAGCGCTCCGGGAGGTACTCCAGAAGCCTTTGCAGAAGGTTTCTGGGCAAGGCAGCCTTGTTCCGTCCACCATGGTAGGACACTTTACCACGCCATGCATATAGCAAGTAATCAGGTATCATTGCATGGCAAAGCATAGCTGCGTATGGTCCCGGTGATAGCTGGCATTCAAGAAGCATCCGTTCTTTATCTCGCTGTGTTATCCTCAGCAAAGTGATATCGTTCAGGGTAACCTGGTTGAAAATCAGGAATTTAAGTAAGGGGGATGGCCATTTTCCTACTGGGTTCGTGGACTGCAGCAGCTTAAAAAAATCCTTTCCTGCACGTAGCCAAGCGGGGGGAGGGGAGGAGTGAAATGCCGATGATCTTTTTCGTGTTTGGTCAGCGGGGATCTTCCCCAAGCTACCAGCCATGCAGTGGGGGGTAGGGGAGAAGGGTGTTGATTAGCAGGGAGCTAGCATGGTATTAGCCATGTGTTGGGGGAGGGGTAAATCACTGCAGAAGCCAAAAGACAGTGGCTTACCATGGCTGCATGCAAGCTGAATTCTGATGCCTGGACCTGTGTCTGTGAGATCTGTAACCCCAGAGCTGCAGGCACTCAGTATTAAGATGAAAAATGCGACCTTGTAGGGAAATCACATGTGCTATGTAAGGTGAATAGTGCTGTTCTCTGTGAAAGAATATAACCATTGTTCTGTAAAATGTATCTTTTTAAATACTTCTCTCCCTCATGCAGCTGCAAATTTTTCAAGCCTCCCTGCTCCATCCCAAAGGCTAGCCCAGATAAGGCGGAGGAAAAAGAAGACGCGAGATGAAATGTTCTCGGATATTATGGAAGTTACACGCAAGGAAAGAGCTCATCTGAATGAGTGGAAGGAGGTGGTATCAAATTACAGGAAAGATGCCAGTGAACGTGAGGACAGGAGGGACACCCGAGATGAGAGGTGGCGGCAAGAAGACCGGCAGGAAAATCAGCGGTGGCGGGATGCAACTCTGGGGCTGCTGCGTGATCAAACTGACATGCTCCGGCATCTGGTGGAGCTTCAGGAACGGCAGCAGGATCACAGAGTGCCGCTGCAGCCCCTGTATAACCACCCTCAACCCTCACCATGTTCCACATCCTCCTCACCCAGACGTGTAAGAACGCGTGGGGGGAGGCTCCGTGCACCGGCCCACTTCACCCCCATGGACAGTCCAACCAGAAGGCTGTCATTACTGTGAAATTTTTTAAGTGGCCTTCTCCATCCCTCCTATCCTCCTCCCAAACCACACCCTTACTTCTCTCCCTCTTTTTATAATGAATTAATAAAGAATACATGATTTTTAAATGAGAGTGACTTTATTTGCATAAGTAAGCTGTACTCGAAGGGGGTGGGTGGGTTGCTTACAGGGAATGAGTCAATCAAGGGTGGTGGTGGTTCATCAAGGGGAAACAAACACAGCAGTCACACCCTACCCTGGCCAGTGATGAAGCTCGTTTTCAAATCTTCTCTGATGCGCACCGCTTCCTGGTGTGCTCTTCTAATCTCTCTGGTGTCTGGCTGCGCGTAATCAGCGGCCAGGTGATTTGCCTCAGCCTCCCACCCCGCCATAAAGGTCTCCCCCTTACTCTCACAGAGATTGTGGAGAATACAGCAAGCAGCAATAACATAGGGGACATTGGTTTGGCTGAGGTCTGAGCGAGTCAGTAATGTGCGCCAGCGCGCCTTTAAACAGCCAAATGCACATTCTACCACCATTCTGCACTTGCTCAGCCTGTAGTTGAACAGATCCTGACCACTGTCCAGACTGCCTGTGTATGGCTTCATAAGCCATGGCATCAAGGGGTAGGTTGGGTCCCCCAGGATAACTACAGGCATTTCAACATCCCCAACTGTTATTTTCTGGTCTGGGAAGTAATTCCCTTGCTGCAGCCGTTTAAACAGAGTAGTGCTTCTGAAGACGTGAGTGTCATGAACCCTCCCTGGCCATCCCACGTGGATGTTGGTGAAACGTTCCTTGTGATCCACCAGTGCTTGCAGCAGTGCTTGCAGCACCATACGTACTGGGTGCCCTGGCACTCCGGTGCCAAGATAGGGATATGGGTTCCATCTATCGCCCCCCGCACAGTTAGGGAATCCCAGTGCAGCAAAGCTATCCACTATGGCCTGCACATTTCCCAGAGTCACAACCTTTCATAGCAGCAGCTTAGTGATTGCTTTGGCTACTTGCATCACAGCAGCCCCCACAGTAGATTTTCCAACTCCAAATTGATTCCCGACTGACCGGTAGCTGTCTGGCGTTGCAAGCTTCCACAGGGCTATCGCCACTCGCTTCTCTACTGTGAGGGCTGCTCTCATCTTGGTATTATGGCGTTTCAGGGCAGGGGCAAGCAAGTCACAAAGTTCCATGAAAGTGCCCTTTCGCAGCCACTGGGAATCGTCCCAAACCTGCAACACAATGCGGTCCCACCAGTCAGTGCTTGTTTCCCGGGCCCAAAATCGGTGTTCAATGAATAGAATCTGCCCCATTACCATCAGGATCTCCAAAGCGCAGGGGCCCGCGGTTTGAGAGAATTCTGTGTCCACGTCCTCATCACTGTCATTGCCGCGCTGCCGTATCCGCCTCCTCCTCGCCTCGGTTTGAAGGTCCTGGTTCACCATATACTGCATGAGAGTGCGCGAGGTGTTTAAAACATCCACGATTGCAGTATTGAGCTGAGCAGGGTCCATGCTTGCTGTGTTATGGTGTCTGTACAGTTCACCCAGGAAAAAAGGCGCGAAACGGTTGTCTGCTGCTTTCAGGGAGGGAGGGGTGAGGCTGTACCCAGAACCACCCACGGCAATGATTTTTTCCCCATCTACCATTGGGAACTCAACCCAGAATTCCAAGGGTCGGGGGAGGCTGCGGGAACTATGGGATAGCTACGGAATAGCTACCCACAGTGCAACGCTCCAGAAATCGACGCTAGCCTCGGACCGTGGACGCACAACACCGAATTCATGTGCTTAGTGTGGCCGCGTGCACTCGATTTTATACAATCTGTTTTACTAAACCGGTTTCTGTAAATTCAGAATAATCCCATAGTGTAGACGTACCCTTTGTCTTTCTTTCCATCTTTCTTTTATTTAGATTAAAATGCATCCAGAAAGGTCTGGCCCAATGTACATAATGTATCAGTAAAAATTATGCAATAAATAAAGTGTAAAATCTTCCTGACCCCTTTGACCCTCTTTTTACTTCAAGAATCCCATCTCAAATTCTTGCTGCCTTACCAGAAAAAGCAAGTAAAATACGTTTCTGTGCAGTTTACTTAATTCGTTGGACTGACCTGACTGGCACAGTAGCTAGCAAAGTACTGTTTTAATATTTAATAATTAGAGGAGTTGTACAACTGGAAAAACAGAAATTTAAAATATATATTTAATGCTTGGAACTGCTCTGAAGCTTCTTGTAAAGTATATTTATGGCTGGAGCATGGTAGTTGCTATAGCAGAATAATAAAGCTACTGGAATAATATAAATATCATTGTCTGAATAATATACGCTTCTCAGTGGGTAAGAAAAAGCTTTGCTCTTCCTTACCCTACTGCAACAATTCTGTGGCAAAACATAATTAGATTGTAAACTCAAGAGAGGTAGAATGAAAATATACATCACTTCAGAAATTATTATTTAGTAAAAGGGTAAGGTATCAAGGTAATTGTCAGATTGTTGAATACTGGCATATTTTTCCTCAGTCACAAAACCTGCTTACAATTAGTTGATATTTCTGCTGAAATGATTGCCAGTGAAGTAGCAAGTCACAATTACATTGTAATCATTAGAAGTCAGAGTTAACATGTCATTGAGATGGATGAAGACAGCTCATGCATCTCAAAGCTATTTCTATAGTTTGCCTGACTGCAGACTCACGAAGACAGGCCTGCATCAGCTCATGTTTGGAAGGCTTTCTTTGCAACTTGACATGCAGCAGTGCAACTCCAGCCTAAGATATGAAAGTCAAACTATGTTCTTTCTCCCTCTTATATCATGGTGTGCAATAAAAAAGATTCTGTGATGTAATGAAGCCGAATTGAATCTGGCTCATTCTTCTGCAGCTCTATGGGCTTTAATTTGGCTAATGGTATTGAAACGTACTTTGTTACCGAAGTAAGCAGATGTGACTCAGGCATGTCAGAGAAAATATATTCAGTAAGGTAGCATCATTTTTACATAGTCACTTGTCTTGACCACAATTATACTTTAATTCTTTATAGTTGCCATGTGCTTAGCATCGTTCATAAAAACATTTGACCTGTATTATTTTTTTGTCTCCATTTCCTTTCCATCTTAAAATAACAATAATATTCATGCTTCAGGTAGGGCATGTCCTGGATATTAATACCCAACTGGGCTTAATGGCCCAAGATGCTTTTCTTCCAGCCAGCCATCAATCCCGATAGGATATCTTGCTTTTCTATGAATTTGTCTTTAAATGAATTATTCCATATCTAAATACATTGTGCAATATTCAAACATACTGTAGGTCAGCACCAAAGTAATAAAGGGGTTATAAAGCTGCTGGCTGTCCTACTGCCCTGGGTTGGAGTCTGGTGGAATGGGCAGGCTCAGGCTCTCCTCTCACTACCCCACAATGGGATGCTAACCACTAAGCCCTCCAGGCCTCTGAGGACTGTACATAGGAACATAATAATGGCCATACTAGGTCACACCAAAGATCCATCCAGCCCAGTATCCTGTCTGCTGACAATGGCCAATGCCAGGTGTCCCAGAGGGACTGAGCCTAATAGATAATGATCAAGTGATCTCTTGCCTGCCATCCATCTCCACCTTCTGGCAAACAGAGGCTAGCCATTCCTTACCCATCCTGGCTAATAGCCATTAATGAACCTAGCCATTAATGAACCTCCATTAATTTACCTAGTTCTCTTTTAAACCCTGTTATAGTCCTAGCCTTCACAACCTCCTCAGGCAAGGAGTTCTGCAGATTGACTGTGCACTGTGTAAAGAAGAACTTCCTTTTATTTGTTTTAAACCTGCTGCCCATCAATTGCATTTGGTGGCCCCTAGTTGTTATATTATGGGAACAAGTAAATAACTTGTCCTTATTCACTTTCTCCACCCCACTCATGATTCTGTATACCTCTATCATATTCCCCCTTTAGTCTCCTCTTTTCCAAGCTGAAAAGTCCTAGCCTCTTTAATCTCTTCTCATATGGGACCCATTCCAAACCCCTAATCATTTTAGTTGCCCTTCTTCGAACCTTTTCCAATGCCAGTACAATAGATAGTCAATGAATTTCCTGCTTATTGGGCTACTGGAGAGACTGGGTTTGTGTGTCTCAGAATGAGAAGGGGATCCAATCTTCTAAATTACTGGTTATCCTGTGATCTGCAGTCATCTAGTTTCTCTACACGAGGGTCTGCTTTCCCTCCCCTCCCACTCATGGGCTGACTCATCCAATAGCTGTACAGTAATAGTTATGGAGGGGTCCACTGGGTGTTAATTCTGACTTGAGCAGTGTTAACCCAATTGGCTTTTAGGGTGATGTGGTCTTGTTTGCATTTAATTTTTCATTTAGTTTCATGCAGTTTTTATACTGCTGCGTAATTCCCAATGGGGGCGGGCTTCATAAGCAAGAACTAAAGAGGCCCAGCTTGATTTTCTTTTCTTTATATATTAGAACTTTGAACTTTTGGGGGGATTATGCTGTGTGTCTCAGATTGAAATGTAATACCGCAAACACTGGTTTATGAATCACTTAACAAAACCCTGCCTGACTAAACTTTAGATCAGAAAATGGTCAACTCAGCCCAGAAGCATACCCCTGAAAGTGGCTGCTTCTCCACCTCCTTTTCTACAAGCTATACCCTGCAGAACTCCAGAGAAGTAACTTTTAGTGTGATGCTACTGAATGCTGCAATCCAGCCATCGAGATTCAGTCACAAGGAGCTGCTTGTTTGCTCTCCCTTCTGTTCATGGAATCAATGGGGAAATTACTGTCATAAGAACCCAATTCAGAAATCAGAGTATGAACAAGTGTCTTGGAGTTTGTCACAGATCTTTTGTGTGTCTAAAAGTCTTTTTACATGAATTTATCTTGTTTCCCAATGACTGCAATAAACTGCTTCCAGGAAGGATTCTGAGGGATTTCAATTATTTTTCACAGAGCAGAACTACTTTGTATTATTATTTATTATATATTAAATAATTGATTTAAAGTGCTTATTGTATATGATTCCTTATGCATTATCCAAGAATGGCACACAAGTCTATGGGAATACTGACTTTGGATTTGCATAGTCATTTGCACAAATGTGGATCCTGCTGTTAAAAGTAACATATAACATCAGTCTTCAGCAAATGGTTTTTCATTTGTAAGTGTTTCCTTGTTGGAAATATCACAAGACGGTTCAGCTAGGAAAAATACCAGTCTCCTTTGAGCTTTTGCTGATTTGTATTCAGAATTAGATGGTATTTGGAAAAGAATGCAAATTCTCCCACCGTTATGTATTTCAGAGGAAGAATTTACAAGTTTGGTTGATAATAGTGTTGATGTAATACACTTAGACTATTGTAAAGCATTTGACTTGGCATCACAAGACATTTTGATTAAAAAATTAGAAAGACATAAAATTAACATGGCCTGTTAAATTGATTAAAGTCTGGCTAACTAATAGGTCTCAACATATAATTATAGTTAGGGAATCATCATTGAATGGGTGTATTTCTAGTGAGGTCACTCAGGGATTGGTTCTTGGCCCTATGATATTTAACATTTTTATTAATGACCTAGAAGAAAAACATAAAATCATTGCTGATAAAGTTTGCAGGTGACACAAACTGGGTGGGAAGGGGGTAGTAAATACTCAAGAGGGACCGGTTACTGACACAGAGCAATCTGGGTTGCATGGTAAACTGGGCATAATGGACAGTACATCTAATTGTTAATGTGTACATCTAGGAATGAAGAATGTAGCCATACTAATAGGATGGGGAACTGTATCCTGGGAAGCAGTAACTCTGAAAAAGATTTGGGGGTGGTGATGAATAATCAGCTGAACTTGAGCTTCCAGTGCAACAGTGTGGCCAAAAGAACTAATGCAATCATGGGATGCACAAATGGGAATCTTGAGGAGGAGTAGAGAAGATTTTTTTCCCTCTGTACTTGGCATTGGTGTTCCTGCTGCTGGAATACTGTGTCCCATTCTGGTGTCTGAAATTCAAGTAGGATGTTGATAAAATGGAGAGGGTTCAGAAAAGAGCCACAAGAATGATTAAAGGATTGGAAAATATACTTCATAGTAATATACGCAAAGAGCTCAATCTAGTTATCTTAACAAAGAGAAGATTAGGGATGACTTGATTACAATGTATAAGTACCTATGTGGGGAACAATACTTAATAATGGGCTCTTCAGTATAGCAGAAAAAGGTAGATGCGATCCAATGGCTGGAAGTTGAAGCCTGGAAAATTCAGATTGGAAAAAAGCGTACATTTTTAGCAGTGAGAGTAATTTGCCATTGGACCAATTGACCATGAGTTGTGGTGGATTCTCCATCAGTGACAATTTTTAAATTAAGATTGGATGTTTTTCTGAAAGATTTGCTCTAGGAAATATTTTGGGGAAGATCTATGACTGGTGTTATACAGAAGGTCAGGTTAAATTATTACAATGGTCCCTTCTGCCCTTGGAATTGATACGTCTTTTAGGGTGTAGTCTTGTATGAACTCACATAAGAAACAGCCTGAAAGAGAACTAACTTTTCATTTTATATATGTCAGCTTCTTGCTTCTAGTAGTTGATATTTCTGGGAGAGATACCACCATGCTGAAGCATCAGATATAATATGCTAGTGATTCCCTCATCTCTTGTCACCTAAAAGCAGGCCTATGAATAAGCTTCCTATTTTTTCCTGGGCAGAGCAAGGTCCAGATCAAAGTCCAACCAAGTATTAATGTAATTTTAGCTTGCAATATAATTTTACCTAATAAAGGGAGAGCAAAAACTCAATGATTAATTGCTATTAAACATTTCTCAATTTCCTCCTCATCAGTTACTGACCACAGAGTAGCAAAACAGTTTCCCAAACAGATGGCTGGATTTGCCAGACTGCTCTGCAGAGATCCTTGCTGTAGACAGACATACATAGGCAATGTTACCATGAAGGCCCAAATACATCTACCATGCAAAAAAGATTTGTCCTTGATGTTAAAAAATTCTTAAGGGTGGAAGTGCTCCTTTCCCAAGTTGCATGGTGAACGTCCTCTAGTGAAAAGAACGAGGAGTACCTGTGGCACCTTAGAGACAGTGAGGCATCTAGGTTTCTGTGTATTCCCTGATTTCTTTGCAATGCCAGAAGTACAACCACAATGTGATTGATACGAATAGGAGAAAAGGCTAAAGAAAGAATGAGGGAATGAAATGGAGAGGAACAGAAAATAAGAAAAATATGTTTTCAATTAGGAGGAGAAAGGGAAAGATACATTATTCATAGTAGAAGAAAAAAATAATCACAGGTATAGCCCATGTTGCATATCCAACACAATAACTTTTCTTCTAGGTCATTTATTGTTGTAAGGATCATAGATATCACCTGTGTGACGGATATATGGATGTGATATGGGTGATATCTGTGCTTTAAGTGACCTCGAAGAAAAGAAATATGAGTGTGTTTTATCACAGAACTCTGGGCAAGCAGCATGACAGAATTCTTTCAGGTGCAACTCTGCATACAACAAAAGTCAGCTTCCTGACAAAAACCTCTCAAACTGCATCTATAAACTTGGTTTAAAATATAATATAACAAATGCACAATCAACAGTTAATTATTTGGAAATGACATAAGTAAAGGATGCAGGAATACCAAGGAGAGGAACATAGGAAGACCTTGTTTTTTCTATTACACTAGCAATTAGTGGCCTCAGCTGAGATTAAGGTCCCATTGTGCTAGGCACAATGCAAACACGTGTTAAGGGACTGTTCATCAGCATAAATAGACCAGGAAGACTGAAAGGAAGTAGTATTAATTTTTATTTTTTTTCAGATGGGGAGCTGAGGAGAGAGAGATTGTTATTTGCCCAAGTTGTGAGGAAACCTACACCAAACCTAGGTCACCTGAGTCCTAGTCCAGTACTTTAACCACAAGAGCATCCTGGTTCTCAGTCATCTCAGCTCTGATCAGAGACAGTATTGTTGGGGATTTTTCTTCCTTTCATCTAGAAGGGAATTCTGTAAGTGAGAGTCAGTACCTCCAAATTCACTCACATTTGTAGTTCCAAATTCACACATGTAGAAATTGGGGAAAGTTGTTCCATGGGATCATGAAGGACCATAAAAGGTTGTTTCATTCTATACAAAACTCATCATTCATTGTTGCATCTAGCAAGAGCCCACAATCTGCACCATAGCATTCCAACATGCTTTAGTTGACACTGTCATTTGTGACAGAAGTCTTGAAAAAGGTGAAAAACAGCAAAACATAGCAAAGATTAGATCCAGCTCCACCTCTGAACCTAACCAGATTTAAGGGCTTTCATATCTTCAGTTCCACTTCAGAGCCATTTCTAGACTAAATATTGTAATGAATGCAAAAGGATTTACTGGACAGGGGCTGTCATGAGTTCCTGAAAAATAAACTCTTGCATATCTGTTACCAATTTATTGGATGTCTTCACATTCTACAGCACAACCTTGTGATTCTAATAGGACTTAAGCAAATGCTTAACTTTAAGCATGTGTCTATAGTCCACCTTTTTCCAGCAAACACGTGAGCAATTTCTCAATTTGAAGCATGCTCTTAAGTGATTTACTGAATTGGGTGCTATAGGCTCAATAACCTGCTCTTTTGCTATATTCTTGCCCAAAATGAGAGTGTACTATTTCATTTTTGTGACTAATTCCTGATAAGTTTATAATATTCTGCAAAAATTAGTCATGTGGTTATTAGTGACTTTACAGACCACCATGGAACCTGTGGATAAGTTGCATTTGTGAATTCTGCTCTTGTGTGGGTCAAATGTTGCAGGATTTCGGGGGTTCACCTTTCTTTATATTTCATTACAACTAAGCTAACCCACTTAGCAAAAGTAAAAACACTGTGAAGCTTCACTGAAAATTCAAATCAAACGTTTTTAAAAATATGAATGGTTGGTGATTTTTTTAATCCTCCCCCACCCCTTGCACCTTTGAATTTCCTAGTTCTGGAGGGAACTAGAAGTGAATGTGCAGAAATACATCTTTCTGAGCCAGCCAGAAATCTTGAGACAGAACTTATCATGAAATTTTCAACCCACAGTTGAAAGTATCATTCAAAGTTCTTGGTAACCCTTCTCCTAAGCATTCAAATGGTGGATTATCAATCCAAACTGCAAAGACCCTTGGAATTTTTCATACCTGCCCATAAGTAATTAGGTCACAGTGCATAATTAAACCACAATTAATGCAAGCTGAATTCCTTCAGGAAATGATAGGAATGATCTGCCAGGAAATATAAAAGATTAGGCTGCATATTAGACCAACACAAGTTCAAATACAGAGAGCATGAAATGTGCAAAGTCTTATCATAAGCTCAGAAAAATACTGTCGACTTAAATAATGGATTCTTCTAAAAAACAAATGTAACACATTAAAAAGGACTGACAAAAAGGAATTGTACTGGTGCCTCTAGCATCACTATATTTAAAAGTCTGTCTCTGTCAGCATTTCCATTATAGACTCCATTGTAAGTCAGGCAGATAAATTCACCTTGGGTTAAAACTTGCCAAAAAAATGTTTCAGGCCAGAAATAATTTATTTTAACACAGTTTAAAAAAATTCTGCTCAGTCATTTTGAAGTTAAAGGAATATTTTAAAATGTTGGGTTTTGTTTTGTTTCTTCCTTGCTATTAGAAGAGATACGTTAATCTCAAAAAACTCAGCTTGGATGAGAAGCCAAAACCCACAGAAATCTTTTTCTTCCACATTTAAACCCATATAACCATCCCTCCCCTTTTAGAAATGTATTACAAAGTCCATCTTCCAGACCCCTACACTGTCATAGTCTGAATTGTCATTACTGTAACTCTCATTTTAGTTTGAAAACAAATTTTATTCTTTAAACAGAGGAAACTGTGGTAGCTGCATTTTAGACTTTCCTCTTTTTTTGGCTTGCTATTTTTCTCCTTTGTATAGATTTTTTCAGGCACATTAAGGATTGCAGGGGAATGGATTAGAAAACTCACTTACTTTCTCTGTCAGAAATGCCACATCATAGTTTCCAGATTGTAGTCTTGATCTTCCTCATGTCACAGAAAATTGGCCACAGATAAAAGCTGTGCTTCAGAAGGAGGCACTCAGTTTCCAGCTTACTTTCCGATGTAAGAGGGTGCATTTCCCAGATGCAGAAGCAATAATGTGGGTGGATTATAGATGCTCTCCAAGGCCAAAAGAAGGCAAAAGGGAAGTGATACTAATGTCAGTAAAAACATGTCTCTTGATTGCTTCTGCCAGCTACTGAGCGGCAGAAGTGATTTAAGGTTGTAACCAGGCCAGGGTTTGGATCAACCCATAATGGTTTGCAAGTTCTTTTGGCCTGCAATCTAATGTAATGCAGGTAAAGTAATGAGTCAAACTCAGTAGGCCTTTCAGTGGGCCAAGTGATCAAGGGCTGTTGCAGTGACTAGCTGCTGCTACTTAAAATGAGGATGAAGCAGGAGTCCCAGCACAGTCACTAGCAGGCCTTCTGAAATACTGCTACATAAGTTGCCAGCCTTAAAATGTTGATGGCCTAACCCATAGGTTAAATAAGTGTGTGACAGTTGTTAAAAACAGCAAAGCTGGAATAAATTGCTCAAGTTGGGGAAAGATGATCTTGCACAGTGCAGCAATAAACAATGCAAACTCAATGTTTTCATTATAAGCCTTTGAGAACAATACCCACCAGATGAATGATCGAGTAGCTAGGTGGACCCTGGGACAATGTGGCCATGGTAAGGTATACCACATCCAATTGGGAAGGAATGCTTGAAAGCAGTACTGTAGCATCTCTCAATAATAGTCATGGTTCTGCAAACACTGTATTACTGTTAAAGCCACTGATCCCCAGGTCAGTTGGAAGCAAAATAGTTGGCATTGCTCCATGACAGCACAAGAATTGTTTGCTCCAGTTGTCATACTGCTTGGCTGGATGGCTATCTTTTGGCTTGAGAGTAGTGATGCATGTTGAAAGAGGCAATTTATAGCAGTCGAAGGCAGCTTTACTTTGTGTTTATCATAGGCCAGTGATACTCAGACTGAGGCTCTCAAGCTGCAAGTGGCTCTTTAGTGTCTCCCCTGTGGCTCTTTGCAGCACATGATATTAAAACACTGCAATTGAATGTATAGTACTATAGTGAATGAAACAATGAATTCACACTATTGTGGCTGGTTAGGAAAATGTCGATTGCTAATTTGGCTCCTGAACCACTGAGGTGTGAGTATCACTGCCCTAGGTCCATTTATTAGGCATATACAAGAGAGGAAAATGGGATGCAGACTCCTTGCATTTGACCATGCCTCCTTTACAATGGCCTTCACTCAGGTAACAACTGTGCAGTGGGGATCCCTCTACACAACTTTCACTGAGAGCATGACAACAGTGCCTACTGTCAGTGTACCATAATCTGTGTAGCTCTTACATCTGTTAGGTGTAACTGGCTCTCATCTTCTCAGCACATAGTGTGTTCAGTGGGACCACAATTCTAGGGCACTGAAATTCCCTCTCTCAGCTCAGAAAAAAAATGAATAAGAAACTTTTTAAGACTTTGTTTTGAAAGAAGAAAAAAAGAATTAAACTTGAGGCATTTTTTGCCAAACATACTGTGAGTCCTTTTGATTATTGCTCCGAGGTTCTACTCACAATCTCCCTAAGCTCTGCACATGGTGCTGCTGAGCATGGTTGCAACTCTCACTTATACAGTTGCTTCTTAAGGTAAGTGAAAATGAATCACTCATTACACAGGTATCAGGTATTCCAAAAGCCTGTGTTGAATGCTATTCCTGAAGGTGTATTCAGTTTACTTGTATTATGTAGAGAACCCTAATGTTAGGGTGTGATATGCATTATGTAGAACACTTATATCATCTGCGGAGTGATGGCATTTTGTAGTGTGAGACTTTCCTATATTTTGGCTTGATGATTAAAAAATTGATATAAATCAGAAAATGTATACCATGACCCATTCACCAGTAGCTTAGTGGTGGCTGGTCTTCATCCAGAAGTTCTCATAAACATCACATCTCCTTCAAGTCTGCTATTCATGTATTCTTACAAGATTAGGTTAAAACAGCATCAGCGGGTAAATTATATTTAAAGAGCTCTATGGTGTACACCTGGGGAGGAATTTACACTATTCTGTAAGCTGCTTTTAGCTACTAGCTCATATTTTCTTGATGTGTATGGCCCAGTGTTTGTGTATGGCCCATCCAATGTGAGTGGGCACTAAGCCATCCTAACAAGTGGGTACCAGTGTGGGCAGACAAGAGCCTGTGTATCTGTACTACACGTTTTTGTTGAGGGCAAAAATCCCAGCCAGGAATGTCATAACATCTGGCCCCCCTAAGGTTAGGCACCTGCATGTATGAGTAAGGGGTCAAGCCGTGAGTGATTTATAACTCTATAGCCATAACTATAAGCCTCTTCTGACTCAGGCACTGTCTTCACTTTTCATTTCTGCTCCCAAAATCACTTTGGGAGGGCTAAGTCAGCAGGGTGCAGTGTCGTGTTCTTCACAGCATCTGAACTTTGCTCCTGGATGAGTGTTGCAATTTTTAAAAATTAGATTTAGTACAATTATTATGGTCATTAAACATACCAATCTGGCAGCCCTGGAGACTGAAGCCTTGAACAGGGTTGTAATTACTGCAGTCCTGATTCTGGTGGTGGTGCTCTTCTGTGCTCTTCTCCAGGCTTTCATAGCTAATAATAATACCTAGCTCTTATATAGCACTTTTCTTTCATAGAGCTTAAGGGTGCTTTAAAAGCAGTGCTTCTCAAGCTATCTGATGCGAGGGACCAGCATTTTTTTTTCCAATGTGCCAGGGACCGGTGCCATATTATTATCCTATTCGACGCTCTTATGAGGAAACTCGTCGCGGACCAGCAGCCGATGGCTCGCGGACAGGCACTGGTCTACAGACCACCACTTTGAGAAGCACTGCTTTAAAAGGATGTCAGTATCATTATCCCCCTTTTACAGCTGGGGAAACTGAGGCACGGAGCAGGGACATAACTAGCTCGAGATCACTAAGCAGGCCAGTGACAGAGCTAGAAATAGAACCCAGGTCCACTTAGGCCTGACTTAGTGGTCTATTTACCAGGCAATTCATCCTCCCACTGCTAAACTCATATTTTCTTCAGAGGCCCACCCTAATGCGGGTGAGCAGCAGGATGGTTCCTGAGATCTGCCGGGTGTAGGAGAGGAGACGTGGGGTCAGGGAAGATGAAAGTAGCAATGCCACAGGGGCAGTGGTCTTTGTCTTATCATGAGAAATACACTGAAATCATTGCCATTTCTTCAGTCAACCGGCTTAAACTGTCAATCACACATCTCAAGGTTTACTCAAACTAGTAACTAAAAATTACTGATCATATTGACAACAGGGGGGGGCAACTCTGAGGCAGTGAAAAAACTGCTAATGATTCATCAGATGCTCCACCCTAAAGCAGAAACCCAGTCTTCAACTGAGAAAACCCAGTAAATTCAAAAGGGAGTTTTCTCATCACAAAGAGATTTTCCAGAAACAAGAGACCTCTTTGAAAGCTTAACCTATCTTCTTCCCAGAGTGTTTCTTCTTCCCAGGACACTGTTAAACAAATTCACTAGAAAAGTATATGGTTAATATGTATAAATAAACCTGAAATTTACCAACCCCCTGAAATCAAATTGCTTGATAGAATAACAATAGTGTTTCTCAGGGATATGTTTCAGAGTGGTAGCCGTGTTAGTCTGTATCAGCAAAAACAATGAGGAGTACTTGTGGCACCTTAGAGACTAACAAATTTATTTGGGCATAAGCTTTTGTGGGCTAAAACCCACTTCATCAGATGCATGGAGTGAAAAATTCAGTGGGTCACTACAAAACCTAATTTCCCCCTAATGTTACTCACACCTTCTTGTCAACTGTTTGAAATGGGCCACCCTGATTACATTGGCCTCATTACCACTACAAAAGTGATATTTCCTCCCTTGGTATTCTACTGTTATGAATAGCCCACTTCCACCTTAATTGAATCATCTGTTAGCACTGATCCCTCCCCCACTCCCACTTGATAAGGCAGCTCCCATCTTTTCATGTACTCTGTATTCAGACCTGCCTACTCTATTTTCCACTCCATCCATCTGATGAAGTGGGTTTGAGACCATGAAAGCTTATGCCCAAATAAATTTGTTAGTCTCTAAGGTGCCACAAGTACTCCTCATTGTTTTTTCTCAGGGATATGTTTTTCTTTGCTTGCTTGTTTGCTGGTTGGAGTGACTTGAGAGGGACAGGATTTCTCTCTAAAAGCATTAGATACATGGATGGATGGCTGCAATAGATACATGGATGGATGGATAAGGCTATAGACCTAAGTATTAGGGCCTGGTCCAAATCCCACTGAAATCAGTCTTTCTATTGACTTTGATGTGCTTTTAACCAGGCCATTAGCACCGATGATTTTAGGCAGTATCACATTATCCCTGTTGTCAATAGTTTTATTGTTGATGATGACATATTGCTACTTCTCAGCATAGATGGGTGAATTCAGACCCGATCAGTCTGTGAATTGATGTCAGGGGAGTCTCAGGCATACCTGTGAAAATATAAGCGGGCAATGCTGTACCTGCCTAAATAAGTCTCTTCATGCTTTGAGAAATTCTCTCCTTCAGCTACTGGAGAGCCAATTTGTTTGTTATTTCTAACTGGCTAAATAAAACCTTTGCCATATAATCACACAAATCTGGTGCATTAAGAAATATATGGTTTTGGTCAACAGTGACCTTTTATCTTGCTGGGTTTAAGAATGCATTCATTAATCCCATTCTTCTGTTGAAATATTTGTGCTTTAAGTAAGGTACATAATTAATCCGGATACCTAGTTACCAGCTAAAAACAAAAAAATGCATCAAACACTCCCTCATTAGTATTCATTCTAAGTGAATTGCGCCTTTCAGTTCCCACTCATGATTATTTAACCATTAAACCAAAAAGTTTATAGGCTCATGTTATGATGATGATGATGATTTTTTTTTGGTTGGTGTCCAAAGGGTCATTTTGAAAGAGACTTATTTCAGAAGTGTTGCAGAGTATGTAGATTTGTAGGCGCATTTAATGTATTTTGCTTCCAGTCTCTCTCTCACTGGGCAGTGAGCCAGGAGCTATTGGAGGTTTGCTTTGTAAGTACTGAATCACTAATGCAAAGGCAGCAAAAGTACATAGCTATCATATCCATCTGTCCAATATTATTGCACACGGAACTGACCATATTGAACATATTGAATTAATTCCACTGCAGTGTTGCCCATCAAATTACTCGACTCCTTATATCACCCTTCCCTTTGCTCCCTAATGCAAAACATCTATTTTCTTTGACAAGCCCTTTTTTTTTTGGCTTTGGCCTAAACAGAGAATAGGATGATATTGGCTCACTTCACTCTAAATAATTGTTCTTTAATTACACCAAAGGTGGTATCATCTGCAGTAATTACTGAAAAGATGTCAGCTTTCAGATAATGGAGAAAAACATTAGTGGAACTGAACTGGCCTGGATTTTTGCTCACAGAAACCAGCCACTTGTTATGCAGTGGTTTGGCATTATTCTTAACACTGTGCCAGCTGCTGCTACAGTTTGTTGTACATGCCTTTGGGTCTTTTAAAACATTTAATGTATTGTTCGGCTCACGTGTATTGACTGACTGACTGATTTTGTTTGAAAAATCATCTTTTCTTCCTCTTGAACACACAACACTCAATTTTTTTAAGGTTTTATGTGCCAGATTTTCAAAGGCAAGCACCTAGTTTGTGCCTCCAGAATCTCTTCATGAACTTATTCACCCAAATCTCTCGGAATTCTCCAAGCTTATTAACAGCAGCAGTAAAAAGCATGCTATAGAGTTAATAGTCAGCAAAGTCTGTCCTTCCTGTTCTTAATAGAAATCTCTGCATCCCAAATTTGTGAATGCTAACAGCATATTTATTTGCGTATAAAATCAAGTAATTTCACATGCAGATGAATTAGGCTTGTTATTGCCAAGTATGAATGCACAAATAATATATGCAACATAAACATTCACCTTTCAAAACATGGGCCTAAAGGAATCTCATTGTAGGTTCTTAAGTAAGAAGCATTGTCATTCATTTCAGAATAGGTCACAAGAATTTGCTGCTGAGTATCCAACAACTACATGTAATTAAAGTGATAATGTGCCCTCTTGATTCTATAATGTTAGTATCCATCTGCCACTTAGGTAAATGGACTGTTCTCACCCCATTTATATTCCCCGCTGTTGTTGTTCTTGTGGGAAAGCCCAGTCAGGATCATGGCTCCAATATTTTATGCACTATACATAATACTAGATCTAGTAGAAAAAATTCACAGATTATTTTATTTTATTTTATTTTAATTGTTTTATTTGTTTTATTTTTCATGAACACCTTTTCAGTTTTTCAATAAAACAATCTAAACCGAATAGCTGGTTTTAAAAAATTGCAGTCTAGAT
Organism: Mauremys reevesii; assembly: GCF_016161935.1. Classification (NCBI taxonomy): domain Eukaryota; kingdom Metazoa; phylum Chordata; order Testudines; family Geoemydidae; genus Mauremys; species Mauremys reevesii. Next base: position 71,790,850 of record NC_052631.1, read on the forward strand.
GTGAAGTTTTTGGTAAAAATGTTCAATTTTTGAAAACCCAGAAAGCAAAAATATTTACCAAAAATATTTTCTGATCACCAACCCCCATAGAAGTTTATCAAACAAACAACCTTCCCTGGTTTCTATTTTTCAATGAAAAACTGGTGAATTTTGACCAAAATGAATTTTTTTCACCAACATTCATTTGTGCTGAATAGAGATTTTTTGGTGAAACATAAGTAAGCCCCTTCCAAAAGAGCTTACAATCTCCTTTAAGAAAAGATGCAACAAGAGACTGTAATGGAGGGAAGATGGATGAGAGTAATACTTAAAGGGTTAAGCACTTATGTAGTCTAACAATGTGTCTAACATTCTACCACACATTGAAATGTTTTATTTATGAATGTATGTCTATTTATCTTTCTGAATATGCATTACCTAGTTACATATTTATTTAGTTTATATTATTTATATTTCAGATGCTACCTTTCCCCCCCCGCTTTCTTTTGTTTCCTTTCAGTCTGGTGCTTTTCTGTTTTTCTTGATTTGTTTTTTTTCTCTTTGAGACTAGCTTTCTGCATGTTGTTGATTCTCATAGTGAAAAACGGAGCTCATCTTCTCTGTTCTCCCCACAGTGGGTGAACATCTGGCCCCTCTGAAGTCAATGAGAGTTTTGCTATTGTCTTAACTGAGGCCATTTTTTTTTTTACCCCATGCTTTTTAATTGCGTTCTAAGATCCATCCAGACTTTATCTCAGCTGTACACTAAAAGTCCTTCTCAATGACTAGATATATAGAACTGCACAGATCATCCCATAAATTATGTCCAAGTTTTATAAAAGTGCGTAGTGATTTAGAGTGCCTCAGGTTTTGAGAACTTACAATGGGGCACCTTAAAATGTCCTTATTTGCTATACATTTATGAGAGTTGGTTGCACTCTCATAAATGGTCCATAGAGCATGGTCTGGGGTTTAAAAAATCAGAGGCAGACAAAAATAATCTTTTTTATATCTCAAAATATTTTGGCCAAAATCATAATTTCAGAAAGTGCTATGCAGCCATCTAACTTGATAACAACACTTACTGGAGCAATAGCACTTGGTTGCAGAGGTTGTGATATTGGAAATCTGATATTAGCGTAATTAAAAATTAGGCAGATGAGATGTACAGAAATCACTTTTCAAGTGTTCTCCTCACATATGCTACCTTTTGGATAAAAAAAGCAACATATGTGAGAAACTCTTTGATACATATGGTATGTTCCCCTTGCTATTTTTTTCCTATTAAAAATCTCCATACAGTGCAACTAAGTTATCCTTTTGATAATAAACTGGCCTTGTCATCTGAGTGTAATGTAGAAGTACATGGTGGTCTTTCTTTTCCGATCCATAATTCCATTTTTAATGTCAGGGTGCATTTCTTAATGTAATGATAAATTTCAGAATCTCTGATAAAAGGATGGTGGAAACTGCATTTGAGTGAAGAGAATGAAATTTCTCCCTTTAATCTACAAAGGTGGTCATGAAACTTGAGATAGTGATGATCTCTGAAGGATCTTGAGCTGAGGTTTCTTTTTTCTTAAGGAAAGCAAGATGCTAAAACTATGGTAATGGACCAGGAGGGACTTAAAAAGGCACTTCAGTTATCTATTCAGTAGATGCAACACTTTATCTTCTAAAATCCCTGTTTAAATGTTGCTTAGGTCACATATAGGCCTTGAATTCTTAAAGCAAAAGGTTGCTGTAGGTCACCAATGCAGATCATGTACAACTCAGCAAGAATTAACAGTTGTTCCCATGTGATGGAAGTTTGATAGCCCCTACAGGAGATGAGTCCAAGTTCCAGCTCCCATGTCACAAATTTACCACCATGCTTTTCACTGTATTGTAAGTTCTTCACAGCGGGGACTATGGCTAACTATGTGTCTGTATAGTGCCTAGTGCAATGGGGCTCTAGTCTCAGATGGGTCCTGTAGCAAGTGTTATTTCCATGGAGGCCAAAATTGCCTTATTTGCTATACATTTGAGAGTTGGTTGCACTGTAATTGTCAGATATCCATAGGGCATGGTCTGGGGTTTAAAAAATCAGAGGCAGACAAAATAATCTTTTTTATATCTCAAAATATTTTGGCCAAAATCATAATTTTTTGGTAGTCTGACTTATGATTTTTGTGATTGGAAATATTGGTGTCAGCTAACAGAGAGACAACCCAGGAGTTTCCAACAGGCAGACCATTTCTTGCAATTTCCTTACAGATCATGCACCAAACCTAGATGAGCCAGTTGTACTACCTGGTATGTGTCATTACAGAGTTTCTCAAAGGTAAAGTCCATTACAATAGTGTTACGAGCTTTGCCTGTTACTTTGGGGTATGCTCATTTTTTAGAGTTACTCTTTGGGGGGGCGTGGGTTTCTGTACTTCTATCAATGTACTGCTTGTGTCATATGGAGTTCTACTTCTCCCTGCTGCAAGTTTCTTCCCAATGGAGCTGTCCTGCAGGACCTAGGTTCCCCAGAGCTGGGTGCCTCCAGCCCCAGAATCAGAGGAGCACACACCCACACACATTAACAGAGCGCGTCTGAGAGGACCAAGTTAATCAGCACTCCCAAGTTGACCTCTTATATATCCCTGGACTCAGCAGGCTGGGTCGAGCAGCATTTCCAAGCTGTCACCCTCATAGGCCCTTGGACTCAGCAGGCTGGGTTGAACACACCTCCAAGATGTCACCCTCATATGCCATGGGCACTGCACCAGAATAGAGTATGTCTGAGCAGGCTGGGTCGAGCAGCACTTTCAATTTGCCACCCTCATATGTCCCAGGTTCAGTAAGTCCCTATCCTCACTTTCACATTACAGTTGTTCTGGTAGTAACCCCGCAGCAAACCCTGCAGGATTTTTGGATGCTGCAGGGATCTTTTAGCTTAGGTACAAGGAGTGTTGCTGCAGAGCGAATGAGGAAACCAAAAAAACACCCATGAGGGGGGGAGAGAGAGAGAGAGAAGCAACCAGCTTAATCGTTAAAGTTATTTATTGCCAGGGAATAATCATAGGGGAGCCAAACAAACAAAACAGTTATATTAAATCTAACTTAAATTTGATTATAAAAGTCAGGTTTAGAAAACTGTAACTGAACACAGAAGTCAGGGTCAGAAGGCTATAGCTAGAGAGCGAGAGAAAGACAGAGAGAGAGAGAGAGAGAGAGAGAGATGGATTCTTAACACTCCGTGAAGCTTGAATCAATCAGAGATCCTGGGTGGTGGTGGTGGTAGCTGAGGGTCCGGAGTGCTGGAGACAGGCAGAGCCCCCAGGACAATCAGTCAGGAGAAGATGAAGTCCCAGTGCAACTGATACAGATTTTGGATCCAGGCATCAGAACTCTTACTTGAGCATGGGTAGGGTTTTTGTAGAGAAACAATGGTTCAAGGGAGAACACTAGATGTGTTTATGTATAAACTGATGGCTCAAGGGAATATACCAAAGTTGTTTTGTTCACGCTAGACAATGGGAGCTGATCATTCCTGACTATGGGTGGTGTTCCTTGGAGGGAGCTTACAATGCAACTAGGGAGCTTCAGTATTTTGGATACCAATAAAGGATTTATTACTAGAATTAGTAGTTATCAGACTGGGTGTGTGCAGGCGCGGGTTCATTAACATCTGGAGCAGAGATCCCCCATCATGCAGTGTTTTTCTTCATTTCTGGTCCCAGAGTTCTGTGCGGTTCTTGCCTTGGAATCTCTGTTCTCCATTCTGTATGCTAATGGAGATGCCTCCTTGTCCCATCTTGGATGCAAATGAGTCTAGGGGAGTTTCCTTAATCCTGTCACCCTTATCCCAGGGGTTTAGGTGTGTCTCCCACTGACTTTTCATTGCCTTTTAAGTCTTTTTTTTCTGATTGGTTTTGGGTCAAGCAGAGGCTGGGGGTGGGGAAGGTCTTTCGTGAGTTAGACAGACTCAGTACTGTGCCCTGGTTCCCCAGGGACACAGAGCTGCTAGGTAACAATAGATGTACAATGACTGGAGTACAATACAGCAGATTCCTTTTCTTTTAAATATAGGATACTCTAATTAAAAATAACCTCTTCATTCAAGTAATGGAGTAGCCAGTCCATGTGCAATATGGTATAAGATTGATAAGTAGCAGATATCCAAAAATTCTGACTTAATAAGTTATATGGGGATAAGTAAATAAAGCTGTAGAAAGCAGTCCTTTTTATGAAGCAAGGGGTATCGGTCAATTGAAATGAACACTGTACATGTAGCAAGCTGATAATAAAGGGGCATTATTTGAAAGGACTCTGTGTGGAAGCGTTTTGGGTGTAGTAAACTTCTATAGAAAAAAACATCCTGTCTGGATTAAAAAAAAAAATCCCACTGTTTTCACACAATGCTGTGTTCATTGCAAATTTGGGGACGTATTGTGCCATCAGTTTATAAACAGACTATAACCTGTGGTTTTTATACAGTATAGATCAAAATATAGCAATCAGGAAATAAACAGGGAATTTATTAACAAAAGACTTTTAAGTGCAGAGATCAATACAATGTTTTCTAGAGATGGCTCCTGGAATTCTACTTATGTACTTACATTGTACTTACAATTATACTTCTGCTTTGTATCCAACCCTTGACAATGTAAGATCAGGACACTGAAGACCACAAATCTGCATACTGTTTTTAGTGAATGAGTAATCCCTAGCATCTGTTCACATTTAACTAGCAATGCTAGCAATGTGCTATGCTGAATTTATTATATATGTATTATTTTATACAATTTGATTATAATTAATATAATATATAAAGTCTGTGTAAGATATAGTTAGCTCAGCCAATGATGTTATATCCTTTTAGTATCATAGAAAATATTACTTTTAACAACTGTTCGAGTGACATTGTAGTATTGCTTCTTCTCTGAGTATCCAGCACAAAAGGGTTAAGTATGCTAAGAGAACACAGTAATCTGTTACACAAATCATGACTTCCTGAATTATGGGGAGCCAAACATTTGACAATTCTCTGGCTGCAACTACTAGTAAAAGATTCTGTCTTTCTGCATTTTCTTCGTCTTGCCAAGTATTAGTCAACTTCTGGACTTTATACTTTGGTTCTGTTTTCTGTCTATTTATATGTTATGAGTCTTATTCTCATATCTAAGTGGGTGTGTATTGATCTCATACTACCTCCAAAAAGATAAATCTGCTCGGAGATTGGCCCCAAAGGTTAACTTAATGTTACAGTTAAATCTGGAAAACTTTACAGAGACACTTAAATCTTTTGTAGTAAAAAAAAACAAAAAACAAAAAAACCAAACACACTTTTTTATGAATTTGTTATTCATAAATGTTCAGCAAACATTTGGAAGTTGTCAGATTGTGCTATTCTAGTTAGCTTTAGAAGTTCTGTTTAACTGATGAGATAAGCAGTCAGATCTTGGTGAAATATGTGTTCATTGTGACATACACTCATCTTTTAAAAGGAAGTATCACCAGTGAAGACTTGTCACTGCCTGAGTCCATCTCTGACTAAAAATATCTTCTTAAATATAGAGATGCTGTCTTCAGCAAACAAATAAAAATATTATATTGTGTGAATGTCACAGTGATGATCTGTGTGCCTACAGATGGTTCACAAGCTATTTGCCTTGGCTGTTTACTATTTGTTATTTGTGGTGTATGGCTGGTCACTTTGTTCACATGATGTTGTTTCTGCTCCTTGATTGTAAGCCTGACATTTTATAGGCAGGAGGTGAGAACTTCTGATGCAAATAGCAGATACTTGCCTTTGCATGTTCCAGCATATGAAAATGCATATTTGCATGAAGAACAGTCATTCTCCAAAACTTCATGTGAAAAAATATTTGGCATGAATATTTAAAGCAAGTGAAAAATGGGTATGATTCAAAAACCAATTCAAATTAGCAAAACTATTCCTGAGTAATTTTTCTGACTATTCACCCTGCTCTAGTTATGTTAAGACATGATGTTAGCAATGTAATGTTAATTATATACAGTCCATTTTATTTTTTAATAACGGCTTTGCTTATATGTCCTATTTAGCTACTGGTAATTTTTTGGTTTAGGTTGTAATTGTTTCAAAGCTGTCTAGATATTAGATTTGTGATTTAACAGCACTCACTTAAATCTTTAATGTGGTTTGTGTGTCATAAAACAAGTTAATACAAAAGGCTTTAAATTTTTGTTTTTTGGGAGGAAAAAAAAGTTGTGCACTTAAAAACCCAACATAACTGCGTAATTGTATTGAACATAATTTACAAAACTGAAATGAAAAGGTGCATAATCCTAACAAAAAAGAAAGCAATAAAAATGTAGATAGAAGAACTTGTTCTCATTTAATGAGAACATTGTTTTAAAATGGCATTTTGCTTAAATTTACAGGATTTTTTTTTTTTTACAGACATGGAGTTTATCTTTAATGAGTTGAAATGATGAAAAACAAAAATAAACCAGCCCAAATTTTATTAAGGAAATTAAGTCTGTATATGACTTTTTTTTTACCTAATTCTAAGGATTCATGTGTAGTAGAAACAATTGCATTAGGTGCTGGATATTGGTATAACGTCACCTCATTTTGTGAAAACTAAATATGATCATATTTTTATCTTGAATAAATCCCAGTTTCTAAAAAAGCTGTTTGCAATGACAGCCAGAAGCACTCAGTGTTGCTTACCATCCTATAGATCAGTATTTATGCATTATGTCAGTGTTATCTTAATATGATATGCATGATATGGCATTACATGCTAAAAAGAAACATGTTAATCAGTAATGGCCAGCAGGTGTTGGTTGTTCATTACCATTCAAAAAAGAGAATGGTCACTGTGGATCATGAAGGCAAAAAGCCATTTTGTGAAAGTGGATTTTTCTGAGTATCAAAATAGACCTACCTGCATTCAAGTCAACTGGAGTTTTTTCATTGACTTGAAAGGGGCCAGGATTTCACACCAGACCACTCTAAGGTCTTACCAAACAACCTTATTGAATATAGATGTCTATGTTACAGGTAGCAGACATGATGTGCAGGAAGATCACAAAGGGGAAATGTGTTGGAAGCCAGAAGGGGTGGTAAAAAGGAGAGGCAATTGAAATACAAGCCAGGTGGTGAGAAGAGTAGGAAATAGCACAGGTTGTCACAGGGTATGCTGCTGTCTCACTGTATGGCATGGTGCTGGGACACTGCTACATTTACACTCCCCTTCCCTACACTTATTTCCCAGGATAACTATCCCCATATCACGGTGCTGAATGTAGGCAGACCTCAGGTGACAGGACTTGTGGAGTGATGGCTCCTGGGTGTTTGATGTGCCCTAGAAACTCATTGTACCCCCACCTGGAGGCTAATCTTGTCTCTGAAGCCTGGACTCAGGTGTATTATGGCACTCATTTTCATAAAGGTGGAATTCTCCCACAGAAATGATAAAAGCCACCCTGTGTCCTTCCTTTTTAGTCATATTGGACTGAATAATTGTTTAAGCCCATGTTCAAGTGATATGAATTTAGTACTCTTCTGCATTTGCTGTAGAGCGTAAATAACTCATCTTGGCTCATGCTTTTTTCAAACATCTATTTTGCAAACAGGAGAAACCTCAAACAAGGGATCAGATAATATGGCTGGAAATAGAGCAGTTAGCCCATCCTGGGATTTAATTGATGTGGTAATTCAAAACATTGTTCCAAACAGGTTAATGTTCTTCTCTTAGAAGCCTTCTGTTTCTGTACATATTGTAGGTATTTTGTATTTCTAAATATGTATGGATTTTCAAAGGTCTGAAAACCTGGGGCATGGAAAGGCCATGGTGAGAGAAGCTAGAGATTAATGAAGAGCACTTAGAGTTGGTGCACTGGAGAATTAAGTACAGGCTATTAGACAGGATTGTGGTTTAGTATGTGTAACACAGACGATATAGACATACAGGCTCAAATCCATCTCAGGGTACGTCTACACTACGGGACTATTCCGAATTTGCATAAACCGGTTTTGTAAAACAGATTTTTATAAAAAGTGTGTGTGGCCACCACACACAACATTAAATCGGTGTGTGTGGTGTCGGTCACGGCTAGCGTCGATTTCTGGAGCATTGCACTGTGTGGGTGTAGAGCTACTCCGTCCCCCCCCCCCCCCTCCCCCTCCTCTCCCCCGCCCCCCCCCCCCGCCTTTGATTTTTTGATTGGTGTGTTGTGGTGGTGGTTCTGTTCTGTCACATGGTCTCCTTCAGCTTTCGCAACGGCAGACAAGCATTTCATTTTTTTTTTTGCTTTTTTCCTGGATTGCCATAGCAGATGCCATAGCATGCCTGGCCTTTTGTTGTTGTGTCACCGTGTGTGTCAGCCACCACTCACAGAGATGTCAGCAGCGCAGCAGCAGCGCGCAGCTTTAGCAGCAGCATGCATTTTTTTTTTTATGATGCCATATTGCACCATCTACCATACCATACCATAAATTGGTAACCAAACCATAAATTGGTGTTTGATGCACTGTTGTTGCTGCTGTCCCCCATGCTGCCCATTTTGCTGCTAAAAGCCAGGGCTGCTCTCTACTCAGATGAATCCTGAGTCAATCCTAGACCTTCAAAAATCTCCTCCCTCTTATTAATATAAATGTAGAATGAATAAAAGTAGATATGGGCCCCTGCCTAGCTAGCCAGCAATATGGCATGTCCACTAGTACTGTAGAAGAGAACCACTAGAGAACCACTGTCTCAGAGAGAGAGAGAGCACAGCTGCTCCTGTGTCATTTCCTTCAGAAATTCTGAGCTGTATCTATTTCCAGGGTGCCTCTCCGTTCCCTCCTTCCCTCCTCTCTTCCAGCTGTGTCCCCCTTTCTTGTTGTGAGATTAAAATAAAGAAATAAGAAAATGTGATAAATTGAGATGAAGGTGAGGATTGAGTGGAAGGCAGCCTCCAGCTAAGAAGGCAGCCAGAGTGTGTAGGTGAGAGTGTGTAGGAGAGGGAGCCAGCATGGGGCAGGGCTCTCTCATCACACTCTGCTGAATCTTTCTTTGGAAAGGTGGGGGCTTTGGGCTGACTCAGCCCTTCTATGGATGATGATGGCATTTATCAGCCATGCAGCACCATCCCAATGAAAAATGCACCCCAGGCCCTTGATCACCCTACATGACCTGGTCATCCTTGGTACTGCTGGTTTCCAGCTGCCCCTTTTGCAATAGGGCTATGATGAGGATCATACCCCCAGTCTTATTGCACCATCAGCCACCCATGGCGCACAGCGCGCAGCAAGAGGCTGCAGCAAGTGGTGATATTGGCAGCATTCAGAGCAGAAGAGGTGATATGTTAGAGTGTTAAGAGGAAAGGAGAGTTGTTTTCTTTTTGGGTGGGGTGGGTGGGGGGTGTGTGTATTGGTCGGTGTGGGACTGACCCCCCGAAGCATTTGTGTTTGATGCAAGAAGCATTTGCAGCAAAGCTGAAGCAGCAACTAAAGGGAGATGGCAGTGAGGAGTCCATAGCTTGAGTTGTCCATTGGATGGCGCGCTTTTGTTGGTTGGGCTTTCAGCAGCTGTTCTATGGCAGCTGTCTGGAGCCCTGCTATGGCGTCTGTCTGGAGATTTTAAAAATGATTTTGAATTTCGCTTTTGATAGTGGAGCGATTTATAGATGGTCTTTGCCTGCCCTTACATTCATTTTGGTTTTCCATGCAGTTTCTTTATTTTTTTTTTTATTTTTTGCATTTTAAGCCCATTTGATCCTTTGGCTTTTTCTGGGCAAACCTGGCCTATCTTCAAATTTTCTCTTTCTGCTTCTGGGAAATATTCAAAAGTTGCTGTCCAGAGAGAGCAGATTGCGCACCAGCAGCGGCTCCATGGCTAATGGTAGCGATCAGCCCACACTAACCATACGATCAGCCCACTGTTACATAATCCGATGCGTTAATACCCGAGCATTTAGCTACTTCTCTCGGATGAGAGCCAAAGAAAACCGGTGTTTAACCGTTAAGTAAAGTATTTATAATCTCCCTAGTGTTCAGTATGATGTGTCCAGTTTTACGCCAAAACTGATTTTAAACGCCTTAAGGCACCAAAACTAAGGTGTCCTGAAATCAATGGGAGTTTCAAATGGTGAGCACCTCTGAAACACAGGACTCAGCTATGACTAACTTGAGCCTTGAGTAGGAGGTTGCTTAGCTGCAGGAAGAATAGCTGCAGGAGTTTCAGGAGGAATAGCAACTAGAAGATTTCTAACTCTACTCTACTCCTTTTCTGGTCCCAGGGGAAAGTCATCTAAAGCAGACATAAAAAGTGTGCAGCATACTTCCCCTTCCGTGCTGGTCATCTCCTCTAGCAAGCAATGTAGGGGATTGAACCAAGGCTCTGCCCATTCTTTGCCTCTCTCTACCCCCCCTTCCTACCCTTTTGCTCTGGGGAAGGAGTAGTGGTTGTGCTTCACACAGAACTTGGAGCTGTAACATGAGCAGCCCTAATGCAGCCATGGTTGGGGAAAGAGCAGCACTTCACTGCATTACAGTCAGATAAAATGTAGCCCTTGTTAGGCACTAAATACAGGTGAAGGTGCCTGACTTGAAGCAGTCAGAGTTGGAAAATTTTAGACTTTCTTTTCTTGATTGTAAGGGGCTACAAGAAGCTTGAGGCTCTTGCTGTGGCAGTACGGAGGAACAACACTAGAAATGGTATGCTAATAGTACAAAGTTGGACACAAAAGGAATTTGTTCAGAATTTTAAAAGAGCAGATTTCATTCTGCAAAAAATAGAATTAGGAGACCAGTTTCAGAGACTTATGCACAGTGGTAATGGAAAGTTATAAAACATCTTGATAATGAACACAGCCCCAGTTCATGATCCTGAAAGGATGATTAGACACCCTCTTTACTGCTCTCTTTCATGCTTCATGTCTTACTCTGTGAATTCAAAAAAGTTTAATGTGTGGAAATATTCCAAAAACATCTCTAGGACATTTTCCTCTTATTAAACACAAGTATCACTTCTTTTAAGACAGTGGAAGCAAAATGCAGACTACACAAAGTCATTGGCAGTTTATGGCACAGTTTTACAGTTTGATGCTGATTATTGTCACTTAGGTATATTTTGTCACAAGGTGATTGGAAAGCTATTTGGGACCTGAATATGTGGGACCCTGAATAGCAAACTCTCTCCTGAAGAGCACAATGTGAAGCTTGTTTCTGAAGGCCCCCAAGCTTCTAATTTCAGCTGGCCATTTGGAGGATATGTGAGAAAGCAAAAGGTCTCACCTTCCCTGTGGCAACTCTGGCTGTGGGAAAGTACACAGGAAGCACACCTGCTCAGTGGGAGCTCCTCAAGGCATTGTACCATTGAGGAGCACTCACCAGGATAAACCCTTTCTACGTACTTTGAAAAACGGTAGCAGATGTTCTTGTCTTCACTGGCTTGCTTCACTGGGCAGTGTAGTGGGATGCAGGAGTGTGATCCCATTGTTTTCCCCTCTCTTTCAGGAGTCCAACCCTGCTGTCAGTGCTAGCCTCTTGTAGGCTTGGCACTTGAGAAGCCTAAGGAGTATAATAGTGACTAGCTTTTATACAGGGGTGGGGTCCTTGTGCCTTATCCCCTCTCCACCCTATCAGCTTATGAATTACTCATGGCTGGTTGAAATCTGGCCCAAAGGGAGTTGCTGAAACGCACCAGAACACCGAGAGGAGAAACAATAAACACAAACATCTCTGCCTCTCTGACCTTACTGGTGATCCTTGCACTGTTTCACTTACAATACTGCACTTTAGGAAAGACTCTTCTGTCTCCCAGCACATATGTCTTGCCCCCTGCACTGAGGATGCTAAATTCCTGGTTACTCTAAAGACTCCTGCCTGTGTCTGCTTTTTCTCTAACATTCCTTTTGCCCTTGTTCTCGGTCCCCTCTCGTCCTCACACACACTACTGATTCACATTGCACTTTATTCATCATAGCAGGGTCTCCCAGGGGACAGACACTCCCAGGCCATTCAGCTATGTACAGTTTCCTCTTCAGTAATCCTTTTAAATGTGTCTCACATAATAAACAGGGTGAGAAGAGTTTATTGCTGCAGAGCTGCTATATCTAACAGCAGGAACTGTACACATTTAGCACTCAGAGTCCCTCTGCACCAGCATAAGTCAGGCCCAAATATGTACATGGAAGGCAAGGAAATTCAGGTGAAGCTGCCATTCCTTAGCCAATTCCATTTCAGTCTCCAAAAAGAAGATGATTTTACATTTTTTCTACATTATTATTTAACTTCTGACAGTACCTGTGTTTAACTTCACTCTGATTTTCCTTGCTTTCCCCCTCTCCGCCCACTGGTTTAAATTAATTAGATTCTCAGACACAAATGATGTCCTCAGTTACCCTACTCCATTGGATTCAATGGAGTGGCACATCCATAACTGCAGGCACAGTTTCATAGAAAAGACTAGAAATTGGCTAAAGCATAAAAAAAATCCAAAAATGTTACTACAAATGTTACAGGCATTTGGAACTTGTATTCTGGATAATATCTTGGTAAAAATATCAGACTCAGACAATATATGCAGAGTTAGATCTGGGGTCTATCTCAGCTTAATATTTTAACATTTAAAAATATATTTATGTATAGATTCACAAAAACCTCAAAGGAAATTGTATAATATACTTCAGAAAACAGTTCTAAAGTAACTGACTGCAACAATAACTTTGGTAGAGCTATAAACAAGGGTAGGCTTGAAGGAAGAAATTCTAGTAAAACCACAATGTTTCATAAATAACTCAGTTTCTCATTAATCCATTCCAAAGAAAACCAGAACAACATAGTCCTTAACTTCACTCTGCCTCTGCTGAAATCTTTCTTTCTGCCTTAATTAATTCCATCTCAATTACTGCAATTCCCTCTTTTATAGTCTTCTTAAATTCCTGCTCATAAACTACAGGATGTTCTTGTGGCCAGATTACTTTCTCAGATCAGGAAGTGAAACCTCCATCTTCTGTCAGCTTCTCTGACTCCTTATCCATCACAGTAAATTGTTCTCCTAGTTTTCCTCCTACTCTACCTAACCTCATCCATCCCATCTATTTTACCAATCCTGACCTTCTCCTCTCTCACTTCTTCATGCCTCCTTAGGGGATAATGCTTTTAAATATTTTAAAGTGAATTTGGTGCTTGTGAAAGATTCATGCTTGACAACCCTGTAGACTGAAGTTGACGTTTAGCCACCGAATAGGAACATATGGTCAACAGCAGTCCAGCTTTCCTTACGATGCTCCTCCAGCATGTCTCTATGCTAATCTGGAGGGATTGCTTCTAGGAGAGAGAGGGTAATTCAGTTGCCATTCCATAAAACACTTTCCGTAGGATGGCCTCCCTTTTTCTTTCACAGATTGTGAGTGCACCCATATTTCATTCTGCCAGTGCAAAATGCTGGGCTGAAAATTGCACCTGGGAACAGGGAAGCTGGGCCCAAATCTGAAAAGAAATTTTGTCCTCTCTGCTGAAGCTGACAATTATAATGCCGGCTCTAGTGATCATTTCTCTGTGTTGACACTTCTATACTAAGAAGTGTTGACTGAGACTAATGATTCATTTCACAAAGCCTTCAGATGGTAATGACTTCTGGTCACTGTTGACCGGGATCGGATTTAAATTAGTGACCTACTGGTGAAAGAAGGTACTCTTCTACTTGTTCTGCCTAATTATCTTTAATAATTTCTGCGCTGTTGAGTAACTGAATGACTTCTCAAAACTTAAGAGAAAACATTTTAAGTTTTGCTTTATTAATGACTCTCAGTGTATACCATTGCCTGGGAAGACACTACATAAAAACAACTATGAAGGGTATTTATGGAAACAACATGGAAATATCTAGATATGATATGCAATAATTCATACACAGTAATAGATGGAAAGTGTCTGGGCTTTTTCAGGTTTTAACTCAAACTATTTTCTTTACTAAATACAATTCAAAGGCAATATCAAAAATTCAGACATGCATGACTTGGCCAGACTTTCTAACTGAATGCACTAAAGTTATTATGATAACAATTAATATTAATAATCAAATGTACACATATGAGTACAAGCTTTCTGGAAACAGAAAAGCAATAAAGTAATCCTTATATTGTGTGTTTGGGCTTAAAAATTGTTGAAATTAGCCATTTGTTTAGTTCAGTGAAAGGGCAGAGATGTGACTGAATTTTAAAAGGAGAGATTTTGGAGGAGAGTATAAGGCATTTGTAGATTCTAACTGGCACAGACCACACTATTGATTACATTTTGCACAGATCGCTTTACTTAGCTATTTGCATATTATTACTGGATTTATTTCTATGAAATGTTTAATGGTATATCCTGGTGTTTTAAATGTTCTTGGTTCTCTGAAAATCCCTCATAATAGTTTCTGGTACAGAATTTTCTTCTGTGAAATGGATTTGTCATAACAGGTGTATTTACAAATTATTCTTTTGTGTTCTTTTTTAACTCCACTTACAGCTTGGATGAAGATGTTCTATTTTCCTATTGTGTTGTGTCCTTTTTTTATCATTAATGCTTGGTGGTAGATGGATTGAAACCTTGTGCAATAGACAGAAGAAAATGAAGTGTGTGCTTTATTTTCCCTGTCATTTTCTTAATGATAATTACGGAAATCCATTAAAATATGGGGAAAATGCATGTAGGACATTGGTATGAACACATTGATCTCCACTATCATGTAACTTTAGGTTTAAAAAAGAAAATAACTTTTACAAAGCAATCCTTGTAGGCCATGTCACTCATACACATGTTGGGGCCAGTTTCTCAGTGGGTATGAATCAGCTTAACTTCACGGATTATATGGGAGCTGCACCATGTTACACCATTTGAGAATCTGGCTTGTTGTTTATTAGGACTTGCTATCTTTTCCCCCGAAGGTAATTACTTATTTGAATGGTTTGAGATGTGAAAAGAAAATCTTGCAGTGACAGACCTAGAGAGCTGTAAATATAAACTCTTTATTTTGTTCTTGTTAACAACCACTAAAATGACTTTCTCTCTCAGCAAAGAACCTACAACTGAATGAACTAGTATCTCAGCCTAATATGCATGCCCTCTGATGATCTGCATTGGTCACTAGCCCCACTGCCTGGCTTGGTTCTTCTCTGTGCCAAGAAACCAATTAAGTGAGGTTATGCTTTAAAGGGAGTGACTCTGTAAAAATAGCATCACTGGGTTCCATGTTTATTGTCTTATGATGATTTCCAGATTGGATTTGCTCAGCTGATGAATAAAAACGTGTGTGTGTGTGTGTATTTAAGTGGTAGCCCTGCAAGCTGAAAGTCAGTCTAGGTGTTTTCTGTCTTACACTTCATCAGTGATGAAAATTCTGCAGTTAGAGCATAATTAACAATTTTGTTGATCTCTGAGCCAAAATAGAATCCAGGTCTTTCTCCCATTTATGTCTTGCAGTACTAACAGGAGTAAAAATCTGTTGCTCCAGCAATGTAAGAAGACAGGACTCTGAATACACAAAGGGATCTGTGAGTAAGAGGGTGCCATTTGTACACAGTCATTTTTAGACTAGAGCCATAGTTCATACTCAAGCATTCTTAACCTGACAAGTTTCATCAGCACAGCATTCCTTTTAAAATCAATAAATAAAGCAATTAACTAAAATGAGTTATTTCAAAAACTCTGATTGAATTAACATGTTCCTGATGTGTGGACAGTGCCTTTCACGCTGTGATGGCGTGTCCACCCCACACAGGATGGGAAGGGCTTGAGGTGTCAAGGCAGGCCAATTAAATCCACAACGTGCACCTGCAGGAGCCAGGGAGCAGGGAACTAAGTGATTGCAAGCAGGCACACCTGTGCAGGAACAGGCAGGGCCTATAAAGCCAGGTAGCAGGCTACAGGCTGAGCTTCTTCAAAGAAAGGGCAGTCACTCTCTCCCAGGGAAGAGGGAGGAGTGTTGGGGGCTGCTAGAAAGGCTGCAAGAAGGCAATAAGTCACTTCCTGTGAAGAGGGCTCTTGGAGCTTGTACACCCAGAGAAAGAAGGGGAACCAGAGTTGTAGGAAGCAGTCCAGGGAAGTGTCAGTGAGAGCAGAGAGAGGAAACCCAGGACTGGAACCCAGAATAGAGAGTGGGCCTGGATTCCCTTACTAGCCATTGAGGGAGTAGCACCTTGGCAGTGAATGGGAAGACTGCTTAGGATTGTTGATGGACTGTCCCCTGGAAGGGGGAATGCTGAGTGACTTAGCTGGAGGGCTAAGTCACGAAGCAGATACTGCAGATCCTGGAGTGAGAGGGGTCGCAGAGCAGGAGAGGATGGGGGAAGACACCACTGGAGGAGGAGCACAGGCCTTGCAGAGCTAATTCACAGGACAGCTAGTAGGAGGCGCCACTGCAGAGAATGGACCCTGTGACACATGCCAGCTTTCCAGAGAATTGTGTATATCTCAGATATCAAGTTGCTTAGAAAATGTTTTGCAAAGTGAGCAGCTTGCCCCCAAAGTGACAAATATGTACTGGGAAGAGTCAACACACTGTTCCCCTCATCCCCAGAAATGCTAATGCAGAAGCAAACATGATAACAGGCACTTGTGCAGCAAACTGTAGTTCAGCCCAACGTCTTGTTAGGATTGGCACAAAAATAGACATAAGGGTACAGGTTCATTGCTCAAAGGTCAACATAGCAGTGCCAGTGATAAGAAATTGAGGAAAATGCTGCATAATATCTGATCATTATTTTCTCTGGATCCCCTACTGTACTGAAACACACAGGCCTTCTACTGCCTTCAATTGTTGTGTGATCTTTAGGTAAGTCCTGGTAACTGTCAGGCTCTTGTTATCATTGTTATGCCATGACCATCTCTGGCCCGCATATCTGGTTTTGGTTTGAGATTTCTTGTGTAACCCATAAAATTTAGAGAGCTATAGATCAGCATTTTTCAAAGTTCGGGTCCCAGAATGTAAGGCACTGGGTCACTCTAGTATGCACTGCCGACTGGGACATTAAAAGTCCCATCGGGGGTGCTGCCGAGCTAAGGCAGGCTAGTGCCTACCTGTTCCAACATCGCGCTGTGCCCTGGAAGTAGCCAGCAGCAGGTCTGGCTTCTAGGCAGGGGGCCACAAGGCTCTGTGTGCTGCCCCTGCCCTGAGCACCAGCTCCGCCGGTCAATGGGAGCTGGGGGAGGGCGGTGGCTGTGGGCGAGAGCTGCGCGTAACCACTTATGTGCCTCCACCTAGGAGCCAGACCCGCTGCTGGAGCTTCAGCTGCAGCGTGATCCACGGGGCCAGGACAGGCGGGAAGGCTGCCTCTGCACCCCGGCTGCACCACTGACTGGGAGCTGCCGGAGGTAAGTCTGCTGCCCAACCCTGTGCCCTAATCCTCTGCCCCAGCTCTGAGCCCCCCCAACCCAGAACCTCTTCCTGCACCCCAAACCCCTCATCCCTGGTCCTATCCCAGAGCCTTGACCCCCTCCTGCACTCCAACCCCCTGACCCAGCTCAGAGCCCCTCCCACTCCCCAAACCCCTCTGCCCCAGCAAAATTGGGTCATGGGCATCAACAATTTTCTTCAACTGGGTCCCCAGAAAAAAAGTGAAAATCACTGCTATAGATCATTCAAGCTAAATAGTGTAGGCCAGGTCTTCAGCTGGTATAATCCATTGAGAAAGCATTGAAGTCAATAGAGCTATGCCAACTTACACTAGCTAAGGATTCTGGCCCTTTATCAATAGGAAGATAATTCCATACACTGAGAACTTTACTACTTCTACTAATGTATAAAAGGCTTTACATATTAATAAAAGTAGGTTTTGAATATTCGTAGACCAGGGAGGGGCGAGATAGCTCGGTGGTTTGTGCATTTGCCTGCTAAACCCAGGGTTCTGAGCTCAATCCCTGAGGGGGCCATTTAGGGATCTGGGGCAAAAATCTGTCTGGGGATTGGTCCTGGTTTGAGCAGGGGGTTGAACTAGATGACCTCCTGAGGTCCCCTCCAACCCTAATATTCTATGATCTCAACATCACACTATTAGTAATTAAAAAACAAGATTCATATGGTGTGGTTATATAGTCCTTACATAGTCAAAAACACCAGGATCAGACCTTAATCAGTAATAATAACAATGACTACTAGACTCTCTTATGAAAACCCTAATATCCACAGCCTCATAATAAATCCATCTCATACCTTATTTAACAATCAGAGGAATATGATGATGAAGTCCTACGTAGAGTATGAGGAAGTCACTTGACTGGATTTTATATTATCAAGAATATTCATTACAGAATTGTGGTAATCTATTAATTTTTCCATTGCCAAAAATGAAGAAAATCATAATAATCAAATCAGCTCTGTAGTTTGCTAAGGCATTAAGGTATTAACATCTTTAAAAATTGTGTCAGAGAGATGTTTAAGGATGTTCTTGAGGTGGCAGAATGCAATATATTTGATAAGATAAAGATAAACTGAGACCAAAAAGCACCACACATTTACAGAGAGAGGTATTATAAAAAGTGATATCAACAATAAGAAATATAAATAGGAGAGAAGGAAACAGACTTGAATAGCTGAGGAAAGCTGATCAACTGGGTTTTAGTTTTATTAATTTTAAGTAAAACAAACCAACAAAATCAACACCACCACCAAAAACCCCATGCCTCACATGAAACCAGGATGGTAAAGCATTAAAGCAATAAGTGAGAGCACAGATAGTTTTTGAATGATCAGAGGAAATGTCAAATAAATTTGCACATCATCTGCATGACAATGAAAACTGAAGCAAAGTTGACAGAAAATAATACCCATGGTATGTTTGAAAATGTACAAAAGCGTAGAACTCAAAACCAAACCTTGGGGAACTTCAGAATGCACAGAAAAGAGAATCAAAATAACATTATTATGGTCATTAATTGAGAGCATTGACAGTCAGGGGACTGGAGGAACCCAGAAAAATCCTAACAGGCAACACAGTATTACATATGATTATGTTAAATTCTGCAAAAAGACCAAGCATAAGGATATAAATGAGTCCCCTGTCTGAGTGGACATGGAAGTCATTATGGGGGAAAGGATTTTCATGCAGCAACATGTTCTGAGGGAGCTAGAATCAATATGGAAATATATGATGCCTCTCAGAAGCCTTTGAAACCACTTGTCTAGCCTTTTTCATTAATCATGAGAAATTATGAAAGCTAAAAAGGCCAAATTCTGGCACCCTTATTCCAGTTGAATAATACAATATTTGAGTAATCTCACTGAAGTCATGGAGTATGGCACTACCGATAATGAGAAATAGTAGCAGGATACATGCTAAGTGGACTGATTGAAATGTCAGGATGGGAAGTCACTGGGGTGAAATTCATCCAAATGCATGGTGTGAGCCAAGGTCTATGTATAGTAGCATTTAAATCACACATAGGCTTTGTGCTGGGCCTCAACACAGAGGATTTCATCCTCTCAGAAACAGTTGATCTTGTTCTTCAGGATCAACGTTCATTAATCAACTATTTTTAGTACGCTACTAGTACGTCTTCTCCATTAAACATCACTTTCTTTGATCGTGCATCATTCCTGTCCCAGCAACTTCAACCTGTCACTTGTCGCTGCATCTAGCTTGCAGCCCCCTTCCATTTTTATGCAAACTATATGACAGCATTATAAAATGTTCTCAGACTATTTTTGTATGTCCTTCTCATTAGGTGGCCCGCAAACTGCCATTTTCTTTTCTTTTTGTACATGATATTAGCTATCTTTGTCTTTACTGAATCTATAAATTTGTTCTTTTGTTCTTCAGAGAGACACTCATCATCACGCACTCCACTCTAGTTTAATTTTCATTTTCTTTGTCAGTGTCCAAGTTTCAGCACTGTAGTGGACAACAGGCAGAATGCTCATGTTGTACAAATTATGCTTCAGGCAAAGTAGCATCCTACCTGTAAAAAGGTATCCATTTAATACATGCATTATAGTTAGGCAAAAAAAGAACATGAAACTTATAGGTCAGACACAACCATAAATTATGTGTAGAAGTGTGAAGAAATTCTCATGCCATTTCTCACCTGTAATCTCAATATACAACTAATATTCCTAGTTCTGTTTCTAACTGGGAGAAGGCATGACTTTAGCAGGGTTTCATAGGTTCAGTTGAAGCCATAGAAATCAAGGGTGCAAAATCACTGACTACTGCCCCTCATCTGAAACTCTCCCACCACTATTGCCCTCCCAGGGACACTGGATCTTAAACAGCCCCTCCATTTGCCTGTTTATAGTCCTGGCACCATTTCCTGATCCCCGGGTCCCACCTCTGCCCCCTCCCCATTGGCTGAGAAGTCCTGTGTCCTTCCTGATTGGAGGCCAGTGCTTGACTCCCTCTTGGCTACTGGGGAAGGGTGGAACAGGGGCGTGACTTGAATCTGCATGTCCCCTGTGTACTGCATATCCTGCATCTCTCCTCTAAGAGGTGGGAGCTTTGTAAGCAGGGATCCATTACATAGTGAGGTGGAGGCTGCACGCTTGGGCCTATCTTGTTTCCTGTCTTCCTCATCAGGTGTCAGTTCTGGCTGCTGCTATGGACCTGGGGCTCCTGAGGAAAAGCTACTGAGGGGATGAGGAGGGGAGAGAAGAAGGGTCATCTGGGGGAACTGGAGGGAAAGGGAGATTGGGGAGGAGGCAAGAGAGAGAGTGAGGAGGGAGATGAGCACAAACAAGGGTTGCACTGGGCACTATTTAGTATAGTGCATTCATTGAATTGGGAGGCCACATCTGCACCTGACTGGGAAGTATAGCATTTCTGCAGAAATCAACCAAATGTAGCACCTTGCTAACCCAGATATTTCTCACAGATTCTTCCAATCTTGAAGCTGTAAGGTAGACTAGCAGAGTGTTGTATCCTTGGGGCAGCCGGTGTAGGAAGCAATCACTTGAGGCCAGACAGCTAACCAAAACCTCCATTTTATTTACAGAGACAGAGAGCTCACTCAGCCGGTTGAAACCGGCTGAGCTATCCCTTAATAGTCTAACTCAGTTGCCATAGTAACAAAACCCATGACAACCAAATACACAACATATTCCTCCCCCCCTAATAAGAACATCCCCTAAATAAAACACACACTAAACTAGAGAAGGAGGGTAGACTGCCTCCATTCCTGGCTAAACCCTGGGGATTATTTTGCCCCATAACCGTGGGTTCGCCCTAACTAAAGATCCAGCCAATAAGGAGGCCTTCTGTCGCTAGGTGGATTACGGCGAACTTCTGGTGTTGTTGCACCCGAAAGTACTAGGGGCTCAGGGTCCGCAGCACGAATAGGTGAGGAGGTGGTATCAGCTCGTGCTGGGCAAAGGGGTATCTCAGCTGCCGGCAGTAATGGAGGAGAACAGTCAGGAACAGGTGACTCATGATTCGGTGTCTCACCAGGAGGGGTGAAGTCAGACCCCTCAACTGCAGATGGGTCCTGAAGACTGGCATGACCTGGCAACAGCTGATCTACATGTCGCCGCCAGGTAAGATTCTCTGCAGTCCGGACTGTATAGGAAACAGGTCCTGTTTGAGTGATGACTGTGGCCGGGACCCATTTAGCTCTGGAAGTATAATTCCGAGCCAAAACTGGCTGCCCAGGGCTAAAGGTTTGGTTTTTTGCTCTGGGTGCCCGTCTGATGACTTGATATTGCTGCTGATGTTGCACAGTTTGTCTGGGTTCAGAAGGTTTCAGCAGATCAAAGCAAGTGCACAGCTGTCGTCCCATCATTAGAAAGGCTGGGGAAGCCTGGGTCGTAGCATGAGGTGTGTTTCTATAGGAAAGTAAGAAGGTATCCAGACGCTTTTGAATGGAGTGTTGTCCCTTTGCTGATTTCAAAGCGTTTTTCATTGTCTGCACAAATCTTTCAGCTAATCCGTTGGTGGACGGATGATATGGTGCTGATGTGATGTGGTGTATCCCATTTGCCTTCATAAAATTTTGAAACTCCTGAGAGACGAACTGCGGTCCGTTGTCGCTCACAAGTTGTTCTGGCAGACCAAAACGACCAAAGAGTCCTCGTAGTTTTTGGATAGTACTCTCTTCAGTAGTGGACTGCATTATAGAGACTTCTGGCCATTTAGAATGGGCATCTACTGCCACCAAGAACATGCTTCCTTCAAGGGGGCCAGCAAAGTCAACGTGAATACGTTGCCACGGGTTTTCAGGCCAGTCCCATGGGTGTAGGGGTGCCCACTGGGGTGCATTTCTTACACCCTGACATGACATACAAGCTTTTGCCTTCTCTTCAATAGCACTGTCCAATCTAGGCCACCAAAAATAGCTTCGTGCAATTTCCTTCATGCGCACTATTCCACAGTGACCAGAATGTAGCTGTTCTAACATCTGTGATCTCAGGGGTGGTGGAATAATGACACGCCTCCCCCACAACAAACAACCAGATTGGACCGATAACTCCGTCCGCCTGGACATGTAGGGAACAAGGTCGGGTGAGACCGGAGAGGTTTGTCGAGATTTTCCATGCATCACCAGGTCCATAACTTGGGATAATACTGGGTCAACGCGGGTTGCCTTCTTTATCTGAGCAGCAGTGATGGGTGTATTCTCTACCTGTTCAAAGTAGAAGATTTCCTTTTGGGCACTATCTTGATGTTTGACCGGTAAAGGCAACCTTGAGAGGCCATCTGCATTGCTGTGCAGAGTGGATTTCCGATATTTGATTTCATATGTGTGTGCAGAAAGTATCAATGCCCAACGTTGCATACGACTAGCAGCTAATGGGGGAATGCCTGTGTAGGGTCCAAAAATTGATGTCAGAGGTCGATGGTCTGTAAGAAGAGTAAACTTTCACCCAAACAGGTACTGATGAAACTTCCTAATTCCAAAAACAATTCCTAATGCCTCACGTTCGATTTGGGCGTAGTTAGTTTCTGCTTTGCTTAGAGTGCGTGAAGCAAAAGCAATAGGTCTCTCTTCTCCCTAAGGCATAATGTGTGACACGACTGCTCCCACTCCATAAGGGGAGGCCAATTGTAGGGGTAAGGATGGATCAAAGTGCATTAGAACTTCAGAATTTAGCAATGCATCCTTAGCTTTGTTAAATGCAACATCACAGGCTTCAGTGTAGCTGGCTTACATTTCAAGGTGGGGGAGCCTCCACAATAGCTTTAACTTTTGCAGGGGCCTTATGAAGACCTGCAGAATCGATGATGTGTCCCAAATATTCAACAGAGGGCTTGAAGAATTCACACTTGTCTTTGCGAACTCGTAGGCCATACTCTTCCAGTCTTTGTAGGGTAGCCTCTAAATTCTTTAAGTGATCCTCTTCATTTCTTCCAGTGACCAGGATATCATCCAGATAGCACTGAACTCCTGACAAGCTACACAAGATCTGGTCCATAGCCCTCTGGAACAGGGCGGGAGCCGATGTGATTCCGAAGGGTAGGCGACAGTATCGATAAAGCCCCTTATGAGTCACAATAGTCAACAGCTCTTGGGACTTTTCATCAATGTGCATCTGTAAATATGCTTGACTCAGATCAATCTTACTGAACTTTTGTCCCCCAGCCAGGCCTGCGAAGAGGCCATCGATGCGGGGAAGCGGGTATTGCTCTGCACACAACACTGGGTTGACAGTGACTTTAAAATCACCGCAAATCCGGAGAGAGCCATCTTTCTTCACTATTGGAACGATAGGAGTGGCCCATGAGCTATGGGTAACTGGTATTAGGACTCCATTGGTGACCAGGCGCTCCAGGTCTGCTTCAACTTTTGGCCTGATGGCATATGGCACAGTTCGGGCTTTCAGATATTTTGGTGGACTGCCAGGTTTAATGTTCAATGTCACAGTGATTCCCTTCATACTTCCCAAATCATCTCCAAAAACAACAGCATGTTTCCTTAGTATAGGGGTTAGACTGGTTTCTTCTTTAGTCATCCGGTGCACTTCTGCCCAGTTCAGCTGAATCTTCCCAAGCCAAGACCTACCCAAGACCTACCCATTAAGGCTGGGTAGTCACCTCTCACCACAAACAGTGGCAATTTAGCCGTCTGTCCATTGAGCTCCACCTTAACATCAATAGTGCCCAACATGGGCACAGCTTCACCTGTATACGTCTTCAGAACAGTTTTTGTTGCCTTAAGCGGAAGATGCTGTAGCTTTTCCTTATACACAGTCTCCGGAACCAGCGAGACAGCTGCACCGGTGTCTAGTTCCATGCGTATAGGTTTGCCCTCCAATAAGGGGGTTACCCAGTATTCATGTGATCCCGCTGCCAAAGACAAAACATGCAGTGGCACTTCCTCTTGTGAGGAGGTGTCACCTTGATCATCCTGGGTCTGCTCTAGGGTATGCAAGGTTCCTCTTTTTGTCGGCCAGACCACAGGCCTCTTTTTCTTTTGTTTACAGGCATACTCAATGTGTCCCTTTTTGCCACAGTATCGACACACCAGGTCCTTACACCAGCATTCTGATGCCTGGTGACCCAGCTTACCACAGCGGTAACATTCTTGAGTCTGCACAGTTTTGTGGGTCGGTTCTTGTGACACTTTTTGCAGCCTAGGGGATGCACCGATGTATTGTGCCTCCCTTGTAGCCAGTTCCATGGAGACAGCAATATCAACAGCCTTCTGTAATGTAAGCTGAGCCTCTGTCAGTAGGCGCTTCCGTATAGCTTCACTGCAGAGGCCACACACTAACCTGTCACGCAGGGCATCATTTAACATCTCTTTAAATTCACAGTGTTCTGCTAGCTTTTTAAAAATGGCTACAAATTGTACAACAGTTTCATCTTCCTTTTGGTCTCTTTTGTGGAACCTATATCTTTCAGCAATTACCAGTGGTTTTGAGGAGAAATGAGATCCCAGGATTTCCACAATGTCACTGTAAGATTTAGTCTCAGGCTTAACAGGGTGTAGTAAGCTGCGTAGCAGAGAGTAGGTTTTAGCACCTACAACAGTTAAGAACCTCCATTTTATTTACAGAGACAGAGAGCTCACTCAGCCGGTTGAAACCGGCTGAGCTATCCCTTAATAGTCTAACTCAGTTGCCATAGTAACAAAACCCATGACAACCAAATACACAACACAGAGAACTTGCTTGCTTCAGTTTACATAGGGTTTCACTTTCTAGAGTTTTGGGCCATTTTTGGTTTGTATGGTTTGTGACTTCCAGGTTTTATAAATCTAGGTGTGACACTGGCAGACCAGGGGTCACTTCATGGCAAGGCCCCTAGGCCACACTGACAAATACATAGCTGGAAACCAGTCTGGCTCTCCTGTGTGTTAGCATTGTTTAAATAGATGTTAAGTTTATAAGAATGCATTTAGTGTTTAGACTTAATGAAATGCTTGTAGGATGCTGCAAGTATTGATCTTATTTATAACATCTGTATCTCATGGAATAAAGTTATGTTGAGTGTTTGCATTGACAACCTCTGTAACTGTGTAATTCTCCAAACAGAAAAGAAGCATTAATTAATATAAAGTGCTCTTCCTGCACACAAGAAGGCCCATTGAAACCAAATGAGCCATTGTGAAACATCAAAGGACAAAGGTGTTGATTGCCCCCTCCGACTCTTCATGAAGGGGTGACAGGCTCAAATATTTGCCCCATCAGTTTGAACACTGTGGGGAGGGAATTAAAAATCTCTGTTGAGAAGGAACTGTACCACTATGCTGCTTGGAATTTGGAGAGGGCAATATTTCTAAGCCTAAGCAAGGGATCCCCAAGCTACTTGTCTTGGATTAGCTCTAGCAGGACATAGAAAGCTTGCACATCACAGCAGTTTCTATTACCTTTTGGAACCTAAGGCTGTAACTTGTATGTGTGTGTGGGGGGGGCATGTGTTTACCCACTTTCACCTTGTAACTAATTCTCTCATTTATTTTTCTTAGTTAATAAATCTTTAGTTAGTTTATTATAGGATTGGCTACAAACATTGTCTTTGGTGTGAAGTCTAATGTGCAACTGATATGAAGTAAGTGACTGGTCCTTTGGGACTGGGAGTAACCTGAATATTGTTGTGATTTTTGGTGTAAGGGACCGTCTATCACAAAGGCAAGTTTGTCTGGGTGGCAAGCTAGTCCGGAGAACCCAAAGGGAATGTCTGCGGCTCCATGGTTAGGCTGCTATAATGCTTCACTTGTTACGTAGTTGGTGAAATCTAAATGTAGGACTCACAACCAATTTGGAGGTTGTGCCCTGCTTCTTGCCAGTCTTCCCTGAACTTGGTACTCACTCTCATGATAGCTTGACTGAAAAGGTGGAACTGAGACAAAATAAATGAGTTTTGTTGGGCACTGTTCATTGCATAAGGATGCAGGAAGATTTGCAAAAATTAGGGGTACACTCAATCCAAAAGTCTGACTTTGTCACAAGTTTTTTAACGGAACTAGTATCAACATGCAACACACAGACGCTTAATAATAATAATAATAATAATACTTGCAACATGTTTCACTTTGTTTCAACATGTGGCTCATGACAGTTCGCAATAAACTGAAAAAAATCAATAAAATTATCTGATCTTTCCAGTATGTCTGGTTCCCACAAAGATATATTATAGGTGCCTTGTTCAGCTCACATGTTTGACTAACTGTTCAGATCCTGAGAGATGCTGAGCAGTCAGAGCTCCCGTTGCATTCATGCATATGGAATACATAATGTGTACTAAAGAATAATCTCACCTCATTCCCTGACCCTTCTCTTCACTGATGCTCACGTCTGTCAGTTTTTGATGCAGCCCAAACCCATGTGGCAGGCTCCTTGCACCATTCAATGCTCTGGGGTTTTTGATTAGTTGCTCTTCAAAGAGTTACTATAACTCCAATTGATAGCTCCAGATGATACAGGATTTCCAGCTAGTGGGCATAGTAGTTAATTTAATTTTGATTAATATCTTCTTTAAAATGTCATGTTGTTGCTCCAAAAACTCTGCCGATTAAATTAATTATAACAGGTTATAAAAAGATATGTGTTTTAGCAATGTTTTCCAACAACAGAGAGAGTAGAGGGTCACACAGGTCATAGTATAAAAAAAGTAAAGACAGTCAACAGTGTGTCACAAATAAAATGCCACATCACTTTCTGAAAGACACCAACACTTGGCCTTTAAAACAGAAATGAATAAAAGAACCGTTCGTATTACATAATGCAGTGTTTACTCTGTCTATAACTTTATTTCTCACGCTGACCCACCCCATGCAAGTGAAGTCCTGGTTTCTTTTATGTAACAGAAAAAGAGAAAACACATTACTCACTAAATAGCATTCCATTACTGGAAATTCATACACATACAGTAAATGACCTTCTCTGGGCAGACTTTCCTTGCCAGGATTAATTAAGATACCTAGTTACTCTGTTTCTTACATCCTTCCTTAAGTGTGTGGTTTATATCTAGACAATAAAAAATTCTAAAAGCTAAGGTCAAAAAGCTAACAAATTGCGCTTCATTACTTAAAATCAGTTTCAGGGTATTGTGTGAGTTGAGTTTGTGTTACTAGAGAAGTCTTTTCTAGTAGAATATACAAATGTCAGAGTCCCCAAAGCTGAAAGCAAGAGGACCCCTGTGCTGTCATCAGTCTTTAGTCTTCAGTGGGGCTCCACACAGGAGTCTGCTGACTCAGAACAGCTTCTGGAATCAGGGCCCATTCAAAGGAATGGAAGAACAAGTTTGATCACATTGACCAATCCTTTAAAGTTCCATTGGGATATTACTGCAGCCCTTTTAAACCATTCAGCAACAGCTTCACAATTTTAATGGTGCCTATGAAAATTATATGATAGTCTTTGCGTCCCTGCATCCCAGTAAAATATCATCTTTAAATATTTTATATTCATTTTCTGTACATTTCAACAGATGCCCAACTAAACAAAACCAGGTGTTGGGCAGTATTCATACAAAATGACTGTATACAATATATTCATGAGCAAGAGTGGGAGAGGAAAATGGTCATGAAAGTAAAGTGCACTCTAGATTGATGTTACAACAAAATATTAATATACCATCTTATCAGCATGAGAATACATCTTATCCCAGTGTCTCTTATGGGAGCTGAAAGGAGAGAAGGAAACAGAGGAAAGAAAAGAAAAGTATGAGAGATGGGAAGGTATGTTAATATATTGCAGTCTGCTGCATTAGAGGTGAGGAAGAAATACCAACCAAGGACTCAGAGGTTTGGTTATACCTATTTCATTTTATGTTGTTGGTTTTTTAGTTGTGCATATCTGAGCTGAAGAGGAATAGGAGCAGCTTCAAGGACTCCGAGAACAGGTCTATTGATGGTCTCCATCACCATAATACCTGAGCATATCAGGCACATCAACGTACTGACCTTCAGGAACCTTGTGCAAAAGAGGAATTATTATAATCACTGTTTTACAGATAAGTATCTAAGATGGGGCATGATTATGAGCCAGACTATATCAACTAAACAGTATTGGCATTCAGAAATCATGAAATAGTCCTCTTCAAAAATAGCAGATTATTTTAGCATTCGGGATTGGAAAATATAATAAATATTCACTCTTTTTATTAGCCTTTTGGTTTTGAGCCCTGAGGGTTTACGTTCTCAAGCTTTTCTCCACATCCAAGAGATTTAGAAACTTACTTTCTTGTTAAATATAAACTGAGATTCTCACATGACTCCAGGAGCTGAGGCTTTAAGAAAACAGATATTGTGAGACTTTAAAATTCTGAGAGTTACACTGCCTGCATGGCACACAAGTAGTCTATGGCAGAGTTAGGGATGTAACCTGAATCTCCTAAGTAGCTGCCTTAACCACAAAGCCATCCTTGTTAATGTCTCTGAAGAAGGTGTGTTTATCCATCACCAGTGTTGATGCACATACTGTTTTTATTTATTCCACTAGTAGTGGTGGTGGGATGCGGTTTGTGTCTCTTAAGTTGCTTCCTACAATTATTTGTACAAGGTAAGGAGTATGACAACTTTTTTTTTGAGAACAGCTGCTTGTTAAGGTAAGACACGAGCACTTGTTGTTCAGAATGAATGGAAAAATGTGTCCAATAGCCTAGCAGTGCATGGTTCAAGATGAAAAAAGGGCCAAAGGAGAGAAAAATATAGTATTTCAACAAGAGGCAAAGAATTGTGAGGCCTAATCTTTTCCCCACAGGATACAAATCACTCCAATTGAACCCTGTGGGAGTTGCATATATCCTGCAGGAGGAGAATCAAGTCTCTGGAGAGGAGAGAGAGCCTATCCAAAGCTGAGTTTGGAGGAGGAGAGGATCCGATTCTCCATAGCTCTGAATTTTGTGTAGCCATTACCCCTGCATAGTGTGTAAAAAACATTTCCACCAGTGTGAATAAGTGGAGAGTTTTGATTTAGTAGGTTTTTTTTCATCCATGTTACATTCACTTTGTGCAGGTCTAATGGATACACAAAATGCAGAGCAGTGGAGAATCTGGCTCCTAGCCTCAAACTAGTATGTTAAGGGGTAGACGGTATTATCTGAGCAGTTACATGAGCAGGAGAAATACTACATGACAGCCAAGATGTAATCTACATATTACTCCTGAAAGGAAAAGGGATTGGGCGTATACGAAGCAACACAAGGAAATGGGTTGGAGCTTTGAAAATAGAGAAAGTGAGGACCTAGAAAGCAGAGAGTTGTATAGTACTTCCTTCCTGGTGTTGTCAACCCTAATCATTCAAAAATGATGTGTCAAGCCAGGGTAAATCAAGAGAGTCTTAAAAATCATGTTGTGTGGGTTTTTTGTTTGTTTGTTTGTTCATTTTTTTAAATAAAGCCTTTAGGTTCATTTTCCTTGCCTTCTGGTTTTTTGGGTTACATTTCGGTCAAGTTTTTGCTTTTCTCTACAACTATGAGGAGTAGAAACTTACCTTTATAAAAGTACTTATCTGTAAAACAGTGATTGAAATTGAGATTCTCATGACTCCAGGAGCTGGGGCTGTAAGAAAAACACAAAACAGTCTGAGTCTCACAAACAACAGCTTTCCTCCCACCCACACAGTCTGCTGAGTTCATATAGACATTGACATTTCAAATAGAGTTGTAAGATATGGCTTTGTCTTGAAGAAGGAGGAATGGAAGTTTGCTTGTTATCCACTAGTAGCACTTTCATATTAGAGAAGAGGTTACTTCTCCTCCCTTTGTGAATAAATGATGCATCAGAGCTTGCTACATGGAAAAAGTAGGGATTTGCCAGGGTGAAATGTAAGTAGTCAGTACTGAGGAATAAGTAACTTCAAACAGCAACTGGCTACCAGGTCTGCTAAGCCACATAAAGAGCGAGATTGAGAATTGGAGGAAGATGTTGCTCCGAGAATTGGGAATGATAACTTAAGTGAATAGGCTTGTTCTCGTTATCAGATCAGTTAAGGCAGGAGTTTTACCTGTTCAAGGGGGTAGAAACCAGGGAAAATCAGAGTTAGTGATCTCTGAAAAACACTTTTTGTCCTTTAGAAAAAAAATCTGTAAGGTGAATATCCCAGTCTGAATAAGCAGCCTTTGTAATCACCTCCATTGATATCCAGTGATGGATAATTTAATATCGGTACCAGATACAATGGTACATTTTATAGCATGCACACCTGTTCACTAGAAATCTCCGTGACCCCCAAACCATATCACATGGAGCACTGTAAAAGGTCTAGCCATTGCCAATCCTGGTACAGCTCACCAAATTATTCTAATTATCCAGTTAAAGTAGTTTTTTCCCCCTCAAATGTATATTTGTCATAAAAACTTAATGAATTTTATGGTAATTTTTTTAGAAATCCAGATTAATCTCTCTGTGTATTTGATACTCAAGCTGGGTTAGTTAGTTGGGAGAAGTCACAGAAGCATGTATGGCAGGGATCAGAAACCTCTGGCATGCGGCCCGCCAAGGTAAGCACCCTGGCGGGCCCGGCCGGTTTGTTTACCTGCCGCGTCCACAGGTTTGGCTGATTGCGGCTCCAACTGGCTGCGGTTTGCTGTCCCAGGCCAATGGGGGCTGCAGGAAGTGGCAGGGGCTGAGGGATGTGCTGGCCGCAGCTTCCCGCCACCCCCATTGGCCTGGAGCGGTGAACCACGGCCAGTGGGAGCCACTACTGGCTGAACCTGCGGACGTGGCAGGTAAACAAACTGGCCTGGCCTGCCAGGGTGCTTACTCTGGCGGGCCGCGGGTCAGAGGTTGCCAATCCCTGATGTATGGCATTGTTTCTGTTCACTGATAGGATAAAATATGCTGACATTTGTGATGCAAATACATGGATGAATTTATAATTCTGTTTGTGGATGCTCATCTATTCATAGATTCCACGGCCAGATGGGACTATTGTTATCATCTAGTGTGAGCTCCTGTATTACACAGGTCATAGAACTTTCCCAAAATAATTCCTGGAGCGGATCTTTTAGAAAAACATCCAATACTGATTTAAAAATGGTCAGTGATAGAGAATTCACCAAAACACATAGTAAATTGTTCCAATGGTTAATTATCCTCGCAGTCAAAAATTTAAACTTTATTTCCAGTCTGAATTTGTCTACCTTCAACTTCCTGCTAGATTGAAAAGCACATTATTAAATATTTGTTTGTATATACTTAGAGACTGTAATCAAGTCACCACTTAACGTTCTCTTTGGGTATGTCTACACTACAAGAGTAGTTCGATTTAACTTAGGTCGAATTTGTGGATTCGACCTTATGAATTTGAATTTGTGTATCCACACTAAGGACACTAATTTGACTTTGTGAGTCCACACTAACGGGGCAAGCGTCGACATTGGAAGCGGTGCATTCTGGGCAGCTATCCCACAGTTCCCGCAGTCCCCGCTTCCCATTGGAATGCTGGGTAGAGCCCCCAATGCCTGCTGGGGGGAAAATGTGTCGAGGGTGGTTTTGGGTAACTGTCGTCATTCAACCGTCACTCCTGCCCTCCCTCCCTGAAAGCGCCGGCGGGAAATTTGTTTGCGCACTTTTCTGGTCAGTGACAGCACGGACGCCACAGCACTGCGAGCATGGAGCCCGCTGCGATCATCGCTGCACTTATGGCCGTTGTCAACTCCTCGCACCTTATCATCCACCTCTTCCACAGTCCGCTGCTGAGAAATCGGGCGAGGAGGCTCCAGCAGCGCGGTGAGGACATGAAGTGTCAGAGTGGCACAGACCTCTCACAAAGCATGGGATCCCGCGCTGCAGAGATCATGGTGACAATGGGTCACGTTCATGCTATGGGACGGCAATTCTGGGCCCAGGAAACAAGCACCGACTGGTGGGACCGCATAGTGCTGCAGGTCTGGGATGAATCACAGTGGCTGCGAAACTTCAGGATGCGTAAGGGCACTTTCCTTGAACTGTGTGACTTGCTGGCCCCTGCCCTGAAGCGCCAGGACACCCGGATGCGAGCAGCCCTGACTGTGGCCATAGCCCTCTGGAAACTTGCAACGCCAGACAGCTACCGGTCAGTAGCGAACCACTTTGTCGTGGGTTGCTGTGATGCAAGTAGCCGACGCAATCGTTGACCTACTGCTCTCAAAGGTAGTGACCTTGGGAAACGTCCAGGTTGTCATAGATGGCTTCGCCGCGATGGGATTCCCAAACTGCGGTGGGGCTATAGATGGCACTCACATCTCTATCCTGGGACCGGCCCACCAGGCCAGCCAGTATATTAACCGAAAGGGCTACTTTTCAATGGTGCTGCAAGCACTGGTGGACCATAGGGGACGTTTTACCAACATCTACGTCGGGTGGCCGGGCAAGGTTCATGACGCGCGTGTTTTCAGGAACTCTTGTCTGTTTAGACGCCTGCAGGAAGGTAGTTTCTTCCCGGACCACAAAATAACTGTTGGAGATGTGGAGATGCCTACAGTGATCCTCGGGGACCCAGCCTACCCGCTAATGCCCTGGCTCATGAAGCCCTATACAGGCGCCTTGGACAGTGACAAGGAACTCTTCAACTACCGGCTGAGCAAGTGCAGAATGGTGGTGGAGTGTGCTTTCTGACGTCTCAAGGGGAGATGGAGGAGCTTACTCACTCGCTCGGATCTCAGCGAAACCAATATCCCCATTGTTATAGCAGCTTGCTGTGTGCTCCACAATCTCTGTGAGAGCAAGGGGGAGACCTTTATGGCGGGATGGGAGGTTGAGGCAAATCGCCTGGCTGCTGATTACGCTCAGCCAGACACCCGTGCGATTAGAAGAGGCCAGCGGGAAGCACTGTGCATCCGGGAGGCTTTGAAAGCTAGGTTCCTCAGAGAGCAGGGTAACCTATGACTGTCCAGTCTCTTTACAGAGAAGCTGAACCTGCCCCTGTTTCAGTTACTATTGACTTTTTTCAGTGGTTACATACCCCGTTCACCAGGTTTCCCCCCTTGCAACAGACGTTTAAAAATAAAGTTATTGGAACATTTTTAATTAACAAAGTTTTTTTTACTAACGAATTTGCGTTAAAGGGTTCAAACAGGGACGCAGACTGTGGTGGGTACGGTGTGCAGTGATGTACAGACCGCTTCTACACTCGAGGACTGACAGGCTCTTGCTCCTACAGCGGTCTCTGGCAGGAGGACGGTTACAGGAGGGTGTGCAGGAAGGGGTGGGTTTGCAGAAAGGGGTGAGGGGTGTGTGGGAAGGGTGAGTAGGTGTAGAGGGATGATGGCTCTGGCTGGGGCTCAGGGCATCGGAGAGGTTCATGGCTAGGGTGGAAGGGCATGGTAAGGGCAGCCTGCCTTGCCATTTGTGGATGCCAGGCGCTCGGACCCTGGGGCAGCATACATCTCCCAGACTGACCTGGGGCAGCAGACACCTCCCAGAGTGACCCGGGTGCCTAGTGACTGCACTCTGTGTGTGACCTGCTGTTGATCCTGCCCGCATGTCTGTACCCTGGTAATGGTGGCTGTCCTATGCAATTAACAAACCCCTATCTCCCCTTCACAAAAAATCTTCTGCAAAGAAACATGACGGAAACAGTAATGAACAGCAAACTATTTTTAATACTCGACTACACAGTTGGGGGCTGAAACTGGGATTTGGGATCGGGTGAGCCAGGAAGGGAAGCAATTCTCATACTTTAGGGAATGAGAGCTGTTTGGTACATGAGCGCTCTGCTGGGGTGGAGTGACAGTTTTCACGGCCCCTAGCGCCCCTCCTTCTTGTGATTTTGGGTGAGGGGAGGACAGGACTTTGTGGCGGGGGAGGGCGGTTGCAGATACAGTTCAGGGGGGCTCTCTGCTCCTGCCTGCGGTCCTGCAGAACATCCACAAGGCGCCGGAGCATGTCCGCTTGCTCCCTCATTAGTCCAAGCAGCGTTTGAGTCGCCTGCTGGTCTTCCTGCCGCCACCTGTCCTCCCGTTCGCTGTGTGAGTGCTGCTGCTGAGAGAGGGTCTCCCTACACTGGCTCTGCCGGGCTGCCTCGGCTCTGGAGCAGGCCATCAGTTCAGCGAACATCTCGTCCCGAGTCTTTTTCTTTTGCCGCCTAATCTGCGCCAGCCTCTGTGATGGGGATGCCGGGGCAGTTTGGGAAAGAGCCGCAGCTGTGTGATGGGAAAAAGGAAGTGATTTCCTTGCAAAGATACATGTTTGCGAACACTGAACACAGTCTAGTCTGTTTCTGTGAACAAGACCATATCTCATGTGCTCCTATCTCATGTGCTCTCAGGACAAGTTCGAATTTTCGGCATTCGCTTTCATTGCCTGGGGTCTTGAACTGGATATCAGACAAGCGGGGCAGGACAGCAGAATCCGTGTAGCAGCCAGGCCTGGTAAGCCGTAAACTTTAGGCTGCTTAACAGTTAATGGATAGCAGTGCCCTCCTGCTGCAGGCAATCTGGAAAGCATAAAGTCTGACCCTGTTCCAGCCCCTCGCGGCTGTCCCCGGGAAAGATCCCTGTATGCTTTCCCTCTGCAGCCTCCACCACGTGGCTGTTAAACGACGGTCATTGTTATGCAAAGGAAAAGTCAAGCATTCACAATAGTAACATTAAAGTAATTCCCCTAATTAGATGCAGCAGTCGCCGAGCGAGATCACCCTGAGGCGGGTCACTAGGAGAGACAGAAAGCGCATGCTGCGTGAATCCCTGCACAGACCAGGGCCCTATGCTGCCATGCTGGTCGAGGCAATGCTCCCACTGTACCTCAGGATGGCCTGGCGCGGAAGAGTGTGCTTCCACGGAGCACCCAATAAGGCACCTCTCCCCAGGAACCTCCTGCGGAGGCTTTTCGAGTACATCTACGAGAGTTTCGTGGAACTGTCCCAAGAGGATTTCTGTTCTATCCCTATATGTATTGACCTTCTTTTCATGTAGTTTTTATTCCTGTTTTTAAAAAAATAAATGTTTACATGTTTATAGCACTTACCAACTTATCCTTCCCCTGATTCAGAGTCCGGGTTAACGGCCGGGGAGGGTTGGTAGGGGATCTCTGTGAGGCTGATGAAGAGATCCTGGCTGTCGGGGAAAGCAGTATTGTAAGCGCTGTCGCCTGCCTCATCCTCCACAAACCCTTCCTCATCTTCCCCATCCGCGAACATCGCCGAGAAACTGCCCATCGACACTATCCCATCCTCAGAGTCCACGGTCACTGGTGGGGCAGTGGTGGCAGACCCACCGAGAATGGCATGCAGTGCCTCGTAGAAGCGGCATGTCTGGGGCTGGGCTCCGGAGCGTCCGTTTGCCGCTTTGATTTTTTGGTAGCCTTGTCTCAGGTCCTTGATTTTCACGTGGCACTGCGTTGCATCCCGGCTGTATCCTCTGAGTGCCATGGCTTTGGAGACCTTCTCGTAGGTCTTTGCATTCCATTTTTTGGAGCGCAGCTCTGAAAGCACAGACTCATCGCCCCACACAGCAATCAGATCCAAGACTTCCCGGTCAGTCCATGCTGGGGCCCTCTTTCTACTCTGAGATTGCATGGACTCCTCTGCTGGAGAGCTCTGCATCGCTGCCGGTGCTGCTGAGCTCACCCCGATGTCCAACCAGGAATTGAGATTCAAAATGGCCAGACAGGAAAAGGAATTCAAATTTTCCCGGGGCTTTGCCTGTATGGCTGATCAGAACATCTGAGCTCGGACTGCTGTCCAGAGCCTCAACACAGTGGTGCACTGTGGGATAGCTCCCGGAGCTACTAAGGTCGATTTCCGTCCACACATAGGCTAACTCGACATAGCCATGTCGAATTTAGCGCTACTCCCCTCGTCGGGGTGGAGTACCGAATTCGAACTAAAGAGCCCTCTAGGTCAAACTAATTAGCTTCCTGGTGTGGACGGTTGCACGGTTAAATCGAATTAACGCTGCTAAATTCGACATAAACTCCTAGTGTAGACCAGGCCTTTGTTAAGCTAAATAGATTGAGGTCTTTGAGCCTGTCACTTATACGGCATGTTTTCTGAAGCCTCAATCGTTCTCTCATTTGCGTGCTCTTCTAAGAACCCTCTCCAACTTATCAACGTCCTTCTTGAATTGTGGGCACTGGAACTGGATGCAGTATTCCAGCAGTGGTCGCACCAGTGCCACGTACAGAGGTAAAATAATATTTCTACTTCAACTCAAGCATCTCCTCTTTATGCATCCCAGGATCACATTAGCTCTTTTGGCCACAGTATCACAGTTGGAACTCAGGTTCAGTGATTAAAAAAGATATGGGGGTTGTGGAACACAGAGTCACTGTTTCCCAGGATAGAGTCCCCCATCTTCAAATCGGGCTGAGCTGCCATTCACATGTGTCCCTTACATCTCTCAATTCCGTTGGGCCCACTGGATATTGAGAAGTATCTTCTAAAGTTTCCACATTGTGGACCAGGTTTGAAACTTCTAGTTGTGTGGAATACCTCTCAGTTCTCTTCTCTCTGGTAGCCACAGCCTGCCCATCTTTATCTGTCTCCAGCCACATAGAATGGTGCTGCATCTGGTGATTATGAACCACCTGGTCTGCTCTCTGACTTCCTCAATCTCTGATTCCTTGTTAGTCAGCTCCATTCTTCCTTGAACCTGGGATACTGGTATTTCCAAGACCTGGCTATCTAGGAACTCCTCAGCTTCTGTGATTCTCAGTAGTGTCTCAACTTGCCCCTCCAATCCAAGACACTTTTCCTCCAGCACAGCCACCAACTTGCACTTCATGCAAATGAAATCCAATTTGTCTTTGTTGTGTATTTGGTTGTCATGGTTTTTGTTCCTATGGCAACTGAGTTAGATTATTAGGGGATAGCCCAGCCAGCTTCGGCTGGTTGGGTGAGCTCTGTGTCTGTAAATAAAATGGTAGTTTTGTTAGCTGTCTGCTGTCCGGCCTCAAGTGATTTCTTCCTAAACCAGCTGCCCCCAAGGATATAACAAGTGGCGACGATGGATGGGATTCCGGTGCTGCTCCAGTAACAGAAGGAAGTAGAAGTCAAGGTAAAGAACAAACAAACAAAAAAAACCTGCTTGTTTGCACTCACTGTGAAAGTGAAACTAAAAATCATGGCTACTCTGACCAGGCCACTGGAACCTTTTGATGAGAATATAGAGCAGTGGCATGTGTATACTGAGTGTTTTGAGCTTTTTGTTATTGCAAATGACATTACAGAGCAGGTGCCAATATTCTTAAGTGTTGTAGGGGCTAAAACCTACTCCCTGCTACGCAGCTTACTGCACCCTGTTAAGCCTGAGACTAAATCTTACAGTGACATTGTGGAAATCCTGGGGTCCCATTCTTCCCCAAAACCACTGGTAATTGCTGAAAGATATAGGTTCCACAAAAGAGACCAAAAGGAAGATGAAACTGTTGTACAATTTGTAGCAATTTTAAAAAAGCTAGCAGAACACTGTGAATTTAAAGAGATGTTAAATGATGCACTGCGTGACAGGTTAGTGTGTGGCCTCTACAGTGAAGCTATACGGAAGCGCCTACTGACAGAGGCTCAGCTTACATTACAGAAGGCTGTTGATATTGCTGTATCCATGGAACTGGCTACAAGGGAGGCGCAATACATCGGTGCATCCCCTAGGGTGCAAAAAGTGTCACAAGAACCGACCCACAAAACTGTGCAGACTCAAGAATGTTACTGCTGTGGTAAGCTGGGTCACCAGGCATCAGAATGCTGGTGTAAGGACCTGGTGTGTCGACACTGTGGCAAAAAGGGACACATTGAGTGTGCCTGTAAACAAAAGAAAAAGAGGCCTGTGGTCTGGCCGACAAAAAAAGGAACCCTGCATACCCTAGGGCAGACCCTGGATGATCAAGGTAACACCTCATCGCAAGAGGAAGTGCCACTGCATGTTTTGTCTTTGGCAGTGGGCTCACATGAATACTGGGTAACCCCGTTGTTGGATGGCAAACCTATACGCATGGAACTGGACACCGGTGCAGCCGTCTTGCTGGTCTCCGAGACTGTGTATAAAGAAAAGCTACAGCATCTTCCGCTTAAGGCAACAAAAACTGTTCTGAAGACGTATACGGGAGAAGCTGTGCCCATGTTGGGCACTATTGATGTTAAGGTGGAGCTCAATGGACAGGCTGCTAAACTGCCACTGTTTGTGGTGAGAGGTAACTACCCAGCCTTAATGGGTAGGTCTTGGCTTGGGAAGATTCAACTGAACTGGGCAGAAGCGCACCGGATGACTAAAGAAGAAACCAGTCTAACCCCTATACTAAGGAAACATGCTGCTGTTTTTGGAGATGACTTGGGAAGTATGAAGGGAATCACTGTGACATTGAACATTAAACCTGACAGTCCACCAAAATATCTGAAAGCCCGAACTGTGCCATATGCCATCAGGTCAAAAGTTAAAGCAGACCTGGAGCGCCTGGTCACCAATGGAGTCCTTATACCAGTTACCCATAGCTCATGGGCCACTCCTATTGTTCCAATAGTGAAGAAAGATGGCTCTCTCTGGATTTGCGGTGATTTTAAAGTCACTGTCAACCCAGTGTTGTGTGCAGAGCAATATCCGCTTCCCCGCATCGATGACCTCTTCGCAGGCCTGGCTGGGGGACAAAAGTTCAGTAAGATTGATCTGAGTCAAGCATATTTACAGATGCACGTCGATGAAAAGTCCCAAGAGCTGTTGACTATTGTGACTCATAAGAGGCTTTATCGATACTGTCGCCTACCCTTCGGAATAACGTCTGCTCCCGCCTTGTTCCAGAGGGCTATGGACCAGATCTTGTGTGGCTTGTCAGGAGTTCAGTGCTATCTGGATGATATCCTGGTCACTGGAAGAAATGAAGAGGATCACTTAAAGGATTTAGAGGCTACCCTACAAAGACTGGAAGAGTATGGACTACGAGTTCGCAAAGACAAGTATGAATTCTTCAAGCCCTCTGTTGAATATTTGGGACACATCATTGATTCTGCAGGTCTTCATAAGGCCCCTGCAAAAGTTAAAGCTATTGTGGAAGCTCCCCCATCTCGAAAAGTAAGCCAGCTGCGCTCATTTCTAGGACTACTGAACTATTATGGAAAGTTCATCTCACAGTTAGCCACACTGCTAAAACCACTTCAGAGCTCCTTGGGCAGAACAAGGCCTGGAAGTAGACTGAAGCCTGTGATGTTGCATTTAACAAAGCTAAGGATGGATTGCTAAATTCTGAAGTTCTAATGCACTTTGATCCATCCTTACCCCTACAATTGGCCTCCCCTTATGGAGTGGGAGCAGTCGTGTCACACATTATGCCTTAGGGAGAAGAGAGACCTATTGCTTTTGCTTCACGCACTCTAAGCAAAGCAGAAACTAACTACGCCCAAATCAAACATGAGGCATTAGGAATTGTTTTTGGAATTCGGAAGTTTCATCAGTACCTGTTTGGGTGAAAGTTTACTCTTCTCATAGACCATCGACCTCTGATGTCAATTTTTGGACCCTACACAGGCATTCCCCCATTAGCTGCTAGTCATATGCAATGTTGGGCATTGTTACTTTCAGCACACACATATGAAATCAAATATCGGAAATCCACTCTGCACGGCAATGCAGATGGCCTCTCAAGGTTGCCTTTGCCGGTCAAACATCAAGATAGTGCC
Organism: Mauremys reevesii; assembly: GCF_016161935.1. NCBI lineage: Eukaryota > Metazoa > Chordata > Testudines > Geoemydidae > Mauremys > Mauremys reevesii. The sequence goes on from NC_052631.1 coordinate 71,830,719, forward strand.
CAAAAGGAAATCTTCTACTTTGAACAGGTAGAGAATACACCCATCTCTGCTACTCAGATAAAGAAGGCAACTTGCGTTGACCCAGTATTGTCCCAAGTTATGGACCTGGTGATGCATGGAAAATCTCGACAAACCTCTCCGGTCTCACCTGACCTTGTTACCTACATATCCAGGAGGATGGAGTTATCGGTCCGATCTGGTTGTTTGTTGTGGGGGAGACGTGTCATTATTCCACCACCACTGAGATCACAGATGTTAGAACAGCTACATTCCGGTCACTGTGGAATAGTGCGCATGAAGGAAATTGCACGAAGCTATTTTTGGTGGTGTCATAGGTCTCACCCCCACTTAGAGCTGTTCAGTTCCAAAATGGGGACCTGAATGGACTCCTCTAAACTAAAATCCTAGTTTAGATCTGGTTCTCGCTGCCACCAGTTACGTTTTAAGTGAGTAACACACTGCCTGTCCCCCAAGCTTCCCCTGGGGAACCCAGATTCAAACCCCTTGAATCTCACCAGAGAGAGAGAAACAGCCAGTTCCCCTCCCCCCACCCTTCCCTCTCTCCAGCCTGCTTCGGAGAGAGAGATACCTTGATTCAAACTCCTTGAATCTCTACACACAGGGAAGCAGCCCACTTCCCCCCTCCCTCTCTCCTAGCCACTTTGGAGAGATACACACCGATTCAACTCTGTGAATCACCCTCAGGAGGAACTCACTCTTCCCCCCTCCCCTTCCCTTGAATCTCCACAAGAGAAGGAATTAACCAAGTCCAAAGAAAAGAAAATAATTTATTAAAAGAACAAAAAAAGAAAGTACACTATCTCTGTCATACCAGGATGCAAAAATACAGGGTCTAACTTATAAAAACTCCCTCCTCCTCAGAATAATCAGAGTAACAGCAAACAAAAATAAAGAATTTCTCCAGCAAACACACAATTGCAAATGTAGAAATCAAATCATAAAACTAATCCGCCTTTCTAATTAATACTCACTATTGGATAGTAGGAACTACTCCAGGAGAACTTGGAGACATGTCTGACCTCTCTTAGATCCAAAGAGAGACCACAGAGCCAACAAGGAACACAGACAAAGGCTTCCCTCCACAGAGATTTGAAATTATCCTGTCCCTTGACTGGTCCTCTGGTCAGGTGTTTCTCAGGTTACTGAGCTTGTTAACCCTTTCCAGGTAAAAGAGACCTTAACCCTGATCTGTTTATTTATGACAGGTGGCCTGGATTGGACAGTGCTATTGAAGAGAAGGCAAAAGCTTGTATGTCATGTCAGGGTGTGAGGAATGCATCCCAGTGGGCACCCCTACACCCATGGGACTGGCCTGAAAACCCGTGGCAACGTATTCACATTGACTTCGCTGGCACCCTTGAAGGAAGCATGTTCTTGGTGGCAGTAGATGCCCATTCTAAATGGCCAGAAGTCACTATAATGCAGTCCACTACTGCAGAGAGTACTATCCAAAAACTACAAGGACTCTTTAGTCGTTTTGGTCTGCCAGAACAACTTGTGAGCGACAACGGACTGCAGTTCGTCTCTCAGGAGTTTCAAAATTTTATGAAGGCAAATGGGATACACCACATCACATCAGCACTATATCATCCATCCACCAACGGATTAGCGAAAGATTTGTGCAGACAATGAAACACGCTTTGAAATCAGCAAGGGGACAACACTCCATTCAAAAGCGTCTGAATACCTTCTTACTTTCCTACAGAAACACACCTCATGCTACGACCCAGGCATCCCCGGCCTTTCTAATGATGGGACGACAGCTGCGCACTTGCTTTGATCTCCTGAAACCTTCTGAACCCCGACAAATTGTGCAACATCATCAGCAATATCAAGTCATCAGATGGGCACCCAGAGCAAAAGACCGAACCTTTAGCCCGGGACAGCCAGTTTTGGCTCGGAATTATACTTCCAGAGCTAAATGGGTCCCTGCCACAATCATCACTCAAACAGGACCTGTTTCCTACACAGTCCAGACTGCAGAGAATCTTACCTGGCGGCGACATGTAGATCAGCTGTTGCCAGGTCATGCCAGTCCTCAGGACACATCTGCAGTTGAGGGGTCTGACTTCACCTCTTCTGGTGAGACACCGAATCATGAATCACCTGTTCCTGACCTCCTCCATTACTGCCGGCGGCTGAGATACCCCTTTGCCCAGCACAAGCTGATACCACCTTCTCACCTGTTCGTGCTGTGGACCCTGAGCCCATGGTACTTTCGGGTGCAACAACACCAGAAGTTCACCGTAATCCACCTAGAGACAGAAGGCCTCCTCATCGGCTGGATCTTTAGCTAGGGCGAACCCACGGTTATGGGGCAAAATAATCCCAGGGTTTAGCCGGGAATGGAGGCAGTCTACCCTCCTTCTCTAGTCTAGTGTGTGTTTTATTTAGGGGATGTTCTTATTGGAGGGGGGGGGGAATATGTTGTGTTTTTGGTTGTCATGGTTTTTGTTCCTATGGCAACTGAGTTAGATTATTAGGGGATAGCCCAGCCAGCTTCGGCCGATTGGGTGAGCTCTGTGTCTGTAAATAAAATGGTAGTTTTGTTAGCTGTCTGCTCTCGCCTCAAGTGATTTCATCCTAAACCAGCTGCCCCCAAGGATATAACAGTCTTTAGTCAGGAAAGAGATCGTGGCACACCCGCTGGAGGTTTCACCACTGTTCCATTGCTGGCCATCTTGATATTACATGAAATGCTACATCTGGAAGGAAAGCCTCTCACACGCCTCTGAAATTGCCCTGTTGGTCACTCTTAAGTTTGCTTAGCAAACTTTTTATACCAAATATTCCCTGCTTAGCACTGCTCAGCTCTGGCCCTCACCACCAGGGAGTGATTAACCATGTGGGTTATGTCTGCACAGTAACTAGACACCCGTGGCTTCATTGCTGTGTAGATGTCTGGGCTCGGGCTGGAACCCCGGGCCCTAGAACCCTGCAGGCTGGCTGAGTCTCAGAGCTCAGGTTCCTGCCTAAGCCTGGAAGTCTACACAGCAATGAAACAGCCCTGCAGCCCACGCCCTGCGAGCCGGAGTCGGCTGGTATGGGACAGCCTTGGATTTTTCTTTGATGTATAAACATACTCTCAGAGATGTCAAACAGCTGGGCTGATCGATGCTCCAAGGGTTAGAGCCTTGCAGACTTTAACAAGGGATGCTGCTTACTCTGGGGTCCACAGCTCAGCTGTGCAACCTGTACATGGAGAACAGTCAGCCAAACAATCCACAGACCGGCCAGATGCACCACTCACCATATCCCACTACCTCCAAACACAAAGTCTGCAGTTACTCCCTTCAAAACGCCTCTCTGTGCTGTCTGTTCATTACATGCCATTTTGTTCACTATGTGACGTTGCAGTTCACTTTGTTGGGAAATTTAGAAAAGATGAATGTTTATGGAAAATTAATGTAAAAGAGGCTTGGCAAAAGCAGGTTCTCATGAAAATGTGAGCAAATTTCTGAGAAATCTTGGGAGAATATTTGCTCAGCACTAATGGTGACATTAAAAGGGATAGCTGTCAGTCTTCTGAGCTGTGCAGCGCACGTAGAGTACCATTTAAAAACATTCTTTATCCTCCAGAATCACAGAATATAATATTAAAAACCCCACTGCCCAGTTATTTGCATTGAATATGCATAGAGATTGAACAGTTCCTTGCACAGGAGATGCATACATATTGCAATACAGACTTGGGGCTTGATCCTGATCCTAGTCAAGTCAGCAGAAAAACTCCCTTAACTATAGTGGAACAGAATCGAGTGTTTAGTCAAGCTCCCTTCAGCTCCCATTGATAGGACTCTAAGGAGACAGTCATGACACTAGCAACCTTTATAACATAACTATAGTACCATTTGCAAATAGGAAAAAAGTCCAGATGAACTTCCATTGCAAAATTTCAAGAACAATTTGTGATGAGTGCTAAATTCTTCTCACAAAGATGGAGGCACAGTTTGACAATCATGAGATCCTTAATGTTTTGGGATAGAATGACTTCAGCTCACTTTCCTTTATAATTCCTCTATAATTTCCCTTCTTTTCCCAGTTTCTTCTTTTCCCTAGCCATTTTTTAAAAAAAACCAAGCATTATGCGACGTGACAAGAAAAATAAACTAAACTTTTTACTTAAAGACTGAAGTCCAGAGCCAGTTTGGGCTTCCAAAGCAGAAGATGTTAAATGGTATGTTTTTTTTTAATTTATTTTTATTGTTCTAATTTAGAGCCACAGTTTGTCCTACATGGGGAAAACCTGCACAAAGGCTAAGGAACTTGATAAGTGTCCAGAGGCATTTTCTTCCAAACTGATCCATACAGAGGTAGAATCACTCAGCACCCCAAGCCTGTGCAACTATGTTAGCCGCCATCCCAACGAGCATGCAGTCCCCACTGATGGCTGTAACAAAATCCCTCGCAAGGCAGAGATTGCAGCTGCTACTGGAAGTTATTGTTGGCTCCTACCAAGGAAAATATGGTGTTCATTATGCTTGCTCTCTGATGCTGTTCCTTACCCTACCAAGCACAGTATCTGGCAGCCAAAGGGTGAGAGGAAGAATGGTCCAGTGGGTAGTGCACTAATCTGAATTCAACTCCCTGCTATGCCACTGAATTCCTGTGACTGCGGGCAAGTCTCTTGCCTCTTTGTGCCTCAGTGCCCCTTCTGTCAAGTAGGGCTAATAGCCCAGAGGGACCTTATGAGGATAAATAATATAAAGATTGTGGTGTGCTCACATACCATGGTAATAAGACAGCAAGATTGTTTGTCCCCTTAATGTCAGTTTGGTAATGTTGTTTGCTACTTTTTCAACTGTGTAGCAGAGAGAAACTAAGGTTTTCACAAAGGCAAGGTGTCACAAATGTCAGTTTGGTAATGTTGTTTGCTACTTTTTCAACTGTGTAGCAGAGAGAAACTAAGGTTTTCACAAAGGCAAGGTGGATCACTATACTTCATAGAACTTTTATCCATTAAGCCCTCTTGACTATACGCAACAAAAGATTGTTGCGTATAGTCAAGAGGGCTTAATGGATAAAAGTTCTATGAAGTATAGTGATCCACCTTGCCTTTGTGAAAACCTTAGTTTCTCTTCCTTTTCTTTATCACCCCATAACCACCTATGTTGTTTGAAGTCATCAATAGATTGATGCCCACTGTGGCTGTTTTCTTTGCTACAAACTTTTTAATTAACTCTTATCCTGAGTTCACACAACGATGTTTCACAGTGCAAACTCTGTGCGTGTAGAAGGCAGGTCTGATATTTATCACTTACAGTTCATGGCACTTGATAAGTTAATCAAACAATCGGGACCTGTAAACCTGTTAGTTTTCCAATGCTGGCAACATGTTTTCAAAGCACACAGTATGCAATAAAGTATAACTCTATATAAGAGCAACCGCCAACACCAGAGACCCCATTTTGTACTGTACAAGTGATCAAAAATATGTGTTTGTTTAGAGTGTAATTTTAACTCTGGCTATTTGTCTGATTAAAAGTCAGTGAAAAATAACCTCTTTGATTGCCCTTTCTGTTTAGAGTTTGTGATCCTCCTCACTCTGCCATTAGCTGTGTTCCCAAGAGCAAGCAGTTTTCTGTTTGGGGGGTTATGTAATGAGACAGTCCCATAAATTCAGCTCCCTGTTTTGCTTTGCAAACAAATGTCTAACATTTTGGAAAAGTGAGCAAGTACAGGACCGGAATTCATATGACACTTTCCCTCAAGAAAAGAACAAGTGAGCTGGAGGCCAGACTGACAAACATTATAAATTTGACATTTTTTTGTTTGCACTGTCCTTTTTATGCAGTAGCCACTCCAGGTGACAATGGTATGGAAAACTCCTGCAGCAGCTAAGTGATACTCCTGATATGGCATAAGCCAGCCTCAGAGAAAGCATTATTCATATGCATAGATGACATATCTTCCACCATCCATGTAAGAGTCCCAAGGTGTATTCCTGAACTGTTGTCACCCCACTTGGGAGCTCACTGTAGTACTGGCTAAGACATAAGGCCAGCCATAAACAAGAAGCTTTTTGAAAGTTTTTGTTTTCAACTTTTATATCTTAGTAGAATAAGATACCCCTGGGATGAAGCTATGGTTTATACTGGAGCTAAACCAAGAATTCAGATTGAATAATTTGTTTGGTGAGTTTCACCTTTCCTAAGTTCACAAACTGATTTTAAAGTTCTCAGATAGATTTCTAATTTGAACGTATTCCAAAGTGTCTGTAATGATCATTCTTCCTCTGCAGATATTTCACAGGAAGTTTCTTGTCAATATATATACTTTGCAATATATTCTATATTGGCTAGTGTGATACATCATTTGGTATTGTTTCTGTTCCTTGACTAAGTGAATTAGGAAACTTACTGACACAGCATGAATTACAAATATTATAATTGCATAAACAATTCAAAATTCACTTTTAATGAAGACCAAGCCTTTGACAATGTTTCACAAATATTTGCACTAGTAGAGCTAAAGTGCTCTTTTTTTTTAAGTAAACACCAAAGATCCAGAATGCAGTAAATAAAAATTAACTTTGAATTGAATTCAAAATAATTTTTGCAGTCATTTCTCTCACTATTGACTTTGCTCTAGTTCATAGAATATTCCTATAATATGTTTCATATATTTTACTTCATATCATCCTTTGATAGTGCCTAAAGATCATAGTGATTTAGGAAGAATATGAATTATCTTAATTATAAAGATGAGGAACTAATGCACAGATATATTAAATTACTTGTCCATGATGTAATTCATAGGCAGAGCTGGATGTAAAATCGATTCTCAATGCTTGGTTTAAACACAAAACCATACCCCATCTACCAAAACCTCCTGCTCTGCAAGTGATGGAAGACTTTTAAGAATAGCATTAACGTCCACTTATTTGTGACAGAAGTCATACCAAATTGAAGGTACAATATCGCTCTACCTAAGCCAGGTACAGCTGATATGTGACAAATTCTAGCTTCCAAAGTTTCAAGAGGATACAGAAAATCTAGAAAAAAATACAAAGGACAACCAAAATAATATGAGGACTGGAGAATAATAAATGTATGGGTAGACTGAAAATGTCTTTAATCATGCCAGAATGAGTCTGGGACAGGATGGGATATGCATGGCAGTTTTACCATTGACTTAATGTGGAGCAGAATTAGGCCAATGCTGGAAAACTATTGAATTCCCCAGGCTACTTGTCTCAAAAAGTGGCAGAATAAAGGTTTGTAGGTAAGGAAAATTAAAGTTAAAATTTAGTCAGAAGGTCTTACAAGTGAACTAATTAGATTAGTGGAATAAACCTGAAAACTGTAGTCATAGGTGATGGCGTGCAAATATTTAAATACAGGGTAGAAAAGGGGATAGTGAGAAGTCCTGCAAAATGCAGCCATGGCTATATATTATCGCAGGGAATAAATTGTGATAAGTCATCCACAAAGAAAGAATCTGAAAATAAATGATATTTCTGAACAAACAGAAAAACAAAGCAGTATCACAGTTTCTAAACACCGCTATATCTAAGAGGGAATCACTATATACAGATGGGAATAATTAACATGGGGCAAAGCCTCAGCTGATGTAAGTACTTACATTGAGCATGCCAATATACACCAGCTAAAGCTCTGTTCCCACCTTCTCAAATGCAAATTGCCACATTCTAAATCTTTTAAAATAAAAATGGCAATTTGCCTTTGATCCTGTTGAGGTTTTCTGTAGGGTATTTCTATCCACTCTGAGTCCTTACCATATAAAAATTCTGCTGGAGGATTCAAGAACTCCTAGATTTTAAGGACTCCTCCTAAACACATCTTAATTCCCAGATTCCTCTTGAGAGCCTTGTGCACTTTTCAGCAATAAAGCTTCTGCCTCTGTTATTACTGTTTATTTTTGTGGAAGAAGCCACTAACATCAGGAAACAAATGGTGATCTCTCTCAGCAGTCTTATTCTATTAAGGACAGCCACTATTGTGTCTGCAGCAGTGTACAAAGTGTAGGGTATAATTTTTGTGCTGTAGTCTCCTGATTGCTTTGTTGATCTCTGCTTGTGACAGATTAACTTTGCTGCACATCCATAGGTCACCAAACACCCTTTCTGTGTTTGCACTGGTCGTCAATGCTCTGAAGGAAGATTTTAAATTGAAAATAACACTTGCTTTTGTTGTCTCTTATTTGAGAAGCCCAGAATTCAATAGCAGAGGTGTTGTAGGGTCGTGCTTGAGGTGCATTTGCAGGGCTAGGTGGGAAAGCTTCCATGATAATGCCCATCCCTCATTGTACCTGCCTCTCGCTAGTGCTGTAATTCCCTGACATTTATGGGAACTCTTTTCATAAAAAATTTAAAGATGAAAAATGTTAAGAAAAGAGACTCAATGCACCACCCAAGGGTAATGAAGAGAAAAGGAAAGGTTATTTTATTATCAAAGATACAAAAAAAGTCACTTCTCCCACCCCCACTCCCCCAACAACTGATTTTCCTACTCAGATAAAGCAGAAACCTTCATCCTTTATATTTAATTTTGATCAGCTTTTCCTTGAAAGTTGAGCTAGTTCTGACTTAATACATTTTTAATCATTTATGGGAATGCTCTTTTACAAAAAAAAAATCCTATCCATATTTTCAAAGAGAAGGTTGGCATGCAGTGGCAGGGATTAGGAAAGTGAAATAAAGGTGCTGGTGCGGGCTCCATGGAATACAGGAACTCGTCCAGGAAAGAGAAGTGAGTCCAATATTTTCAATCCTTTCCTCCTCTCATCAAAATGACAGTGTTACAGGAGTGGAGAAGAACAGTGGGCTACTGCATTTTGATTCACAGACTGTGTGCTTCTCCATGAGACAGAGACCCCCAAACTAACAACATGATCTCAGGACTGATTCCCTCCTATTCTAATGCAGAATTCTTCCTTATAGTCTCTTCTTGTAGCTTCCAAATGAAGTCTTTGTTTTTCTGCTAGTAAACAGGGTGATGAATAACACAGTACCCCAGATTCCATTCATTCTTGGGGAGACCTTTTGAAACAGCAAAGGAGGAAACCATTAATGAAGCTTTTCTGAAAATGGGACTGAAATGAAATGCAAAGGCAATTTATAAACATTTTACATACAATTCCAGACAGACTATCCACCTTTCACAAGCAAAATAAACCATGTTCTACCTTGCTTTTTCCAGAACTGGCAAGACAGGAGGGGCAGTGTGGTCTGCTGGATAGGGCACTGAGTTAGGACGTGGGAGATCCACATTCTAGTCCTTGCTCTTCCACTGGCATGCTGCGTAAACGTAGGCAAGTCATTTTCTCTCTTCTTAGCTGTAGCTTGCAAATTCTTTAGGCCAAGGGTACAATATTACTATGTGTATATGCAACATCTAGCACTGGGGATGCTTGTCTCACTGGGGTGTCTGGTCACTACTGTAATACAAATAAGTTAAATGTGTGTGGAATGGGGTGTCCACCCCATACAGGTTTGGAAGGGGTTGAGGTAGCCAGGCAGGCCAATTAACTTAACAGGGTACACCTGGAGGAGCCAGGGAACTAAGTGATTGTGAGCAGGCCCACCTGTGCAGGAACAGGCAGGGCCTATAAAGCTAGGTAGCGGGCTACTGCTGAGAAAGGACAGTCACTCTCTAGGAAGAGGGAGGAGCATCTGATAGACCCAGAGAGAAAAGAGGAAGCAGCCCAGGGAAGAAACAATGAGGGCAGAGTGAAGAAGCCCAGAACTGTGAAGCTGAGGGCTCCTGAACTGGAAGTTGGAGTAGCTGGCAGGCCCAGGTTCCTCTACCAGACACTGAGGGAGAGGCACCAGGGCAGTGAATGGGAAGACTGCCTAGGACTGTTGATGGATTGAACCCTGGAAGGGGGAACACTGAGTGACATAGCCAGAGGGCTAAGTCACAAAGAGGACGCTGGAAGTCCTGGAGCTAGAGGAGCTACAGACCAGACTTAGTGACTGTGTACAAACTGCAGATGAGGGCATTGGCCTCTAAAGCTAATCCCCGGAGTGAGTAGGAGGAGGTGCCAGATCAGCAGTGAGTGGAGCACCCTGTGACAGTGTGCATTATTTTTTATTATCACAGAGCAGTTTCCTTCAAAATGAGATTTACAGAACTGACTATTTTGTATGTGTGTAAATAAGACAAATAACATTAGGCCAAATTCTGTACCTTGTTTCACAGGTCTGTAAATGGGGAATTTTCCCACTGAGTTCTTGACTCCAAGGTGCTCTGGTACCACAGTGACTGGTTCAGTATAAGAAACAGAATGAATAGAGTAAATAGAACTGAGATTTTTACCTGTGTAATTGAGATTGCCAAATTCTGCAGTCTCACATTGTGTGTTAAATAGACACTTTGTACGTTGTACGTTAGCATTTATAACAAAAGTAGCTTGAAAACAGCTGAAGAACAATAAGGCATTACCCTTTAGACTTGACTGGCCTTCTTCCAAAACAGCATGCACACTTAGCACCTGAAAAGCCATTCAAACCCTGGTAGTGATATTCCCTTCCAGCCATTCTCTCCGATATGCGGTACCTTGGAATGATCTTCCCCCTCCATCAATAGCTGATAATAAGTGGGTTCCCCATGTTCTTATTTTGAGATTTTTCCCCACCAACTCTCCTCCCCCAATTCCAGAGATGGACCTCTGCTAATATGTAGGTGAACTTGATCTGTTTCCTGGAATGTCCTCCTTGCTATAGGCAAGCAACACATTGTCTGCCACATCTGTATTTAATATGCCTGTCTCAGTGACAGACCACTGAACTCTGAAAGCATCTAGGAGAATTGCAGGTTATTAGTTTGGCTTTATAAATGGGATGCTTAAAATTGACAAAAATTCTATCCCTCGGCTAATTTCTTTCCATGCTCTCATACTTTCTAACCTTTTTTTGGCAACAACATGAACCTACATCTCTTGCCAAATCTATCTCCATATTAATAATAAATTCTGGCTTTGGAGCCAGACCAAATTGTTCATGCTCAGGTATGTTTGAAATTAATGAGCATCCTGATAAGTCTTGTGCCCTTTTTTTTGCCAAAAATCCCACAAGAATTTTGATGGGGAATCAGAAACAGGCGTCATTCTTTGTCTTCCTCCAGAGCCAAAAAGGAGGCTGTGTCATGGGAAATAGGATAATTTATCAGCAATATCATTCAGCTTCCTTGCCTCATACTTCACTCAGGATAGATGTTATTAAATAAAGACTTCTGCCAAAAATTAACAGCTTTGTATGGATGTTGCCAGCTGCCTGTTACCTCATCAATTTATTCTGCCTTGTTATCTGAATTAAAAAGAGCCTTCTTGTTTCCCTGATCCTGTCCCTGTACTGATATGGTGCCTGGTGGTGAGGGTTCCTTAAGCCATTATATTCTTGATGGCAGTTAACTCAAAGGGAGGCAGCCGTGCATCCTCGGACTGCACACCAGACACGTCAGACCCATAAATCACTAGGCAGTCATGCAGTCCAAGATTGCTGCCAGCCAGTTTGCCAGAGAACATGTAAATTGCCAAATATTTTGTCCTTATTTGTGATCACTGTTGCACTAAGAGAACACTCATAGGGAAATAGTACAGCATTTTGCCAACTCCCAGAGGTGGTGCATTTTTTTTCTATTGTCTTTTCTTTCTTCCCTTTTCTTGAATCTCCTCCTCCTAACTGCAACTGTCAAATAATAATTTAGACTCTATTTGTAGGAAGCTAATATTTAGGAAAAGCATGGTCTTATGGTAAAGATGTTAGACAGGAGACCTAGGATCTATTCTCAGCCATGCCACAGATTCCCTGTATGACTTGGGCCAAGGCACTTTTTTGAAGGGCTGAAGCACTTTTAATTGGGGCCAGATATTGATAGCTTCTATTAAGTACTGCCAGTTATTTAGGCAATTAGATAAGAGATTAGCTCTTTTGAAAATCTCTGTGTGGGCTGGGGTGGGGGGGCACTGGATGCCACTTCCCTGTGTGGCTGCAGCTTTCTTCTCCGTCCATGCAGCTTGCCTGCTTTCCTGGCTATGGCTCCTTATCTTCCCCATACCTCCTTTGGTATGTCATGTTCCTCTGGGGTAGTATGGAGGGAGCAGTCCCTGTAATCCTCTAGAACTCTGCCCGGTCCTTAAGGACTCTGCCCGGTCCTTAATTTATACTTTATATCTCTAGGTGTTCCTATGGCACTCAGTAATGTGGTACATGAGCATATCACACATATTAATGAATCCCTGTTGACAGCCCACCTCAGTTAGTTAGTATGGCTGTCCCCATTTTACAGATGGGAACTGAGGCACGATCAGATTACAGGCCTAGCCATTACACAGATGTGCAAGGATCCTTGCCTGTGTAATGGCTAGGCCTGTAATCTGATCGTGCCTCAGTTCCCATCTGTAAAATGGGGACAGCCATACAAACTAACTGAGGTGGGCTGTCAACAGGGATTCATTAATATGTGTGATATGCTCATGTACCACATTAGGTGTTCCTATGGCACTTAGTAGAGATATAAAGTATAAATTAATATAGGATATCAAGATGTTAATAAATAACAGATGTACGTAGTGCATCTCATCCTGAATGGACCCAAAGCACCTTACAAACTGATATTGAATCTAAACATTTTTTTCATGGGTATTCCTTAGACTTTATGAACAATTTCACTGTAGCTTTAGCTTGTATCCATTATATATACATCTCATGTGATTAGCTATTGGTGAGCAGTCAAATGTGCAGCTTGCACATTTGAGCACTCATGAGTCTTTTAGAGAAGATGGAACACTAATGGACACATCATATGGGCCTGGCACAGAGGAAATTAAGTGAACCACACAAGGATCTTCTCTGATTCTATTTGAGAAGGGTGATACTGGCACACACAATTATTTTGTGTAGCTGTGTGTTGGAGTGTTCACCCCACACTTGCCCTGAAAGGGTTAATGTAGGCTCCAAGGGGGTTGATTAACCAGCTAGGCTGCAGCTGAGGGGAATCAGGTAGCTTAAGGAATGTCCTGACTGAATGAGGGAGCCCAGCTGAGGCGGAAGGAGCTGGGTGCAGTTCATAAAGGCAGGAAGCTGAGAGAGGAGGCTTAGGGAAGTGTTCTGTAGTTAACTCCCTGTGAGAGTTTGAGGCTATAGACAATTATTCCCTGGGAGAAGGGAAGTGTGTTTTGGGGCTATAGAGCCAGAGAATTTACAGTTACTCACTAGGAGGAGGGAATAATGAGGCTGACAAACCCAGAGAAGTGGGGAGAGTCAGGAGGTAAGGAAAGACATAGGGAAAAGACAATAAGGTCTAGGCAGGAAGAGACCTTGGCTGCTGGCTAGAAGGTCTCTGAGTTAGTTATCCCTTTATATAACACAAGAACTAGGGGGTCATCTAATTACATTACTAGTCAGTGGGTTTAAAACAAACAAAAGGAAGTACATCTTCACACAATGCACAATCAGTCTGTGGAACTGGTTGCCATGGTGGCTGTGAAGGCCAAAAGTATAACTGGGTTCAAACAAGAATTAGATAAATTCTTGGAGGATAGATCCGTCAGTGGCTATTAGTCCAGATGGTCAGGGACTCAACCCCATATTCTGTGTGTTTCTAAACCTCCAACTGCCGGAAGCTGGGACTGGAGGATTGGGGATGGATTACCCAAAATTGACCTGTTCTTGTCATTTCCTCATTCAGCACTGGGCAGTGTCCGAATACAAGATACTGGGCTAGGTGGACCTTTGGTCTGACCTAGTATGGCCGTTCTTATGACTAAGGGCTCCAGGATTTCACCATTTGTAATATCTTTTATAAGGTCAGATAGTGTTTGATATTTAGTAGTAATGGATCATAAACAGTATTATCCAAGAATTGGAGAAAGTCTTTGTTCACTGAATTCTCAGGAGTCTTGGCACACCTTGACTCTGTCTTTCATGCATCTGATTTAGAAGCTGCTGTAGATCAGAATCACAGGAAGTATATCAGACTTTCACCATTGACAATATAAGGAGAAGTGAAATAACAATAACAAGTTCTGGCTTGTCCTATAGGGGCTCTTCACCAGTGAAATTTATAAGCCTTTCAAATAAGGGTTTTATATATATATATATATATATATATATATAAAAGCTTGTAGAGCTCATGAAAGTTAATCACAAAAAAGTGGTATCTTCACAGGAGTGGGAAACAAAAGTCATTGATAGCAGTATATTGCTGAAACAAAATGAATGAAAAGAGTATTTCATGTAAATATATTTCAAAGATTAAAAAAATACTGCTTTGATATAGTTCCATTAAATGTACCTCTTACTGAAGTAGAATGTTTGGCAGAAAAACTCTTTTACTGTTCGCACAATGGACCAATACATTACTTTTCCACATTTCTACAGCCATTATGAGTTCTGCTTACAAATGAAAAGGCAAAGCGTAGCTGCAAAGTGTCCTAATTTACTGCCTTAATGCCCCATGCACTTACACACAAACATCTCTCCAAAATACCTCTAAGTTTACCCCAATACATATAATTTGTATAAACTTATTGGTATTTTGAAGATGTTTATATGAGTATGCAGATGACTAGATCACTGCATTAATGTTTATGTCTATTTATAATTGGTTCATCCTGGTCTGCATTGTAACTTGTTATATTTTATTAACAAAAAACTTTGGTGCAATGTATTAATGTACTAAACAGCACCATGAAGGAAGAAAAGGAATTATAGCACACTGCATTTTAATGATTAAATTATTCGCACTGCGTGAATGTTGTAAAGGAGCTGAGGGTCTGGCCCTCAATGTATGTGTCTTGGGATATTTAGCTGCAGTGTAAAGTAATGTTTGATTTTAATTAAGCACAGTAATCTGGGAAGATGATACCATCAGGTTCCATTGGCATGGCTTGGAAATCAGTTGGGTATGTTGCATTGAGAGAACCACAAGCAACAGCCTGACACTACCACCACACCCCCAAGGCAACAAGAGCTGGAAAATAGAGCATTACCAGCTTTCTTTGTCAATTCACTAAAGTTTAAAGGGTGTCTATGCTCCTAAATTCAGAGTAGTAGCCAAATGAGAGGTAGTTTTACCTTGAACCTGGTTCCCATTCATGTATTGGCAGAAAAGAAAAGGTCAGGCTTCTTTCTATCCAGTAAAGATGCCTTGGGATTTGAGTGGGAAAGAGTAGTCAAATGAATATCCTCCAGGTGAAAATGTCTATGTGGCAGCCTGGAAGGGCCTCCATGAGGGAGACTCAGCCCCCAGAATATCACTGGGATTGAGGGGAGTGGCCAGGATTTTTATGTCTTAAAGGCACCAACACTGAAAATAGCATTTCTCTACATTGGGCTGCAACCCTGCTGGGAGCTAAATTCCAGGGAATCTGGGACCATGCGTTCAGGGTAATTCATACCATGATACTGGTGCAAAGCAACCTTAAGTACAATGTAATCAGCCAAGACCCACTGTGGTCCAAGGATGTTAATGGGATTTCGCTGCATCCTGACAATCCCAGGCTGCTGTGATGTGATATATTACAAAGGACCTTACAAAACTGGGTGTCTGGGCAACAAATTGGCAGATGAAATTCAGTGGATGTTGATAAATGCCAAGTAATGCACATGGGAAAACATCATCCCAACTATACATATAAAATGATGGGGTCTAAATTAGTTGTTACCACTCAAGAAAGAGACCCTGGAGTCATTGTGGATAGTTCTCTGAGTGGATGTTTTCAATGTGCAGCGACAGTCCAAAAAGCTAACAGAATGTTGGAAATCATTAAGAAAGGGATAGATGATAAGACAGAAAACATCATATTGCCTCTACATAAATCTGTGGTATTCCCACATCTTGAATACTGCG
The DNA here is from genome assembly GCF_016161935.1 of Mauremys reevesii. Taxonomy (NCBI): domain Eukaryota; kingdom Metazoa; phylum Chordata; order Testudines; family Geoemydidae; genus Mauremys; species Mauremys reevesii. The sequence goes on from NC_052631.1 coordinate 71,846,555, forward strand.
TGCAGATCTGATCTCAAGAAAGATATATTGGAATTGGAAAAGGTACAGAAAAGGGCAACAAAAATGATTAGGGGTATAGAACAGCTTCCATATGAGGAGAGATTAAAAAGACTGTGACTTTTCAGCTTGGATAAGAGATCACTTGTGGGGGATATGATAGAGGTCTATAAAATCATGAGTGGTGTGGAGAAAGTAAATAAGGAAGTGTTATTTACTCCTCATAACACAAAAACTAGGGGGTCACCAAATGAAATTAATAGGCAGCAGATTTAAAGCAAACAAAAGGAAGTATTTCTTCACACAACACAGTCAATCTGGAACTCTTTTTGACAGAGGATGTTGTGAAGGCAAGGACTATAATAGGATTCAAAAAAGGAACTAGATAAGTTCACGGAGGATAGGTCGAACAATGGCTATTTGCCGGGATGGGCAGGGATGGTGTCCTTAGCCTCTGTTTGCCAGAAGCTGGGAATGGGCGACAGGGGATGGATCACTTGATGATTACCTGTTCTGTTCATTCCCTATGGGGCACCTGGCACTGGCCACTGTCAGAAGACAGGATATTGGGATAGATGGACCTCGGTCTGACCCAGTATGGCTGTTAAGTTCTTATCAGCTTGGGGTTATTGGAAGCCATAGGCTGCTCTAGTTGATACCATGATGCCAACCTGGTGCATGCCCAGCCCAGGATTTGGGGGGCGGTGGGCAAAAAGGTGGCTTTAATACTTCCCTAAATTACACCAATTATCAATAATCACAAGGCAACTTGTGGTAACTGGGATTCAGGGACACTCAAACACATGCCATCATGAGTTTTCTGTGCACTGCTTAGCTGCATCTGGGTATCTCAGTCTGGGTGTTCAGAGCCTGATACTTAGGGCAAAAACCCATCCCGAGTTACACTCTCTTCCTGGCACCTAGACCACTTGTCTTGATGCTAAATTATGGCTTTGCCACAAACCTTGTTTGAGAATCAGAGCCTAGTTGTATTGCCCCAAGAGCAGGCAGGGATCTGTTTCCATTTCCTGTTTTGTTCTTTGTATTTGCATTGGGGGGTGGGGTGGAAAGCAAATAATCTGTGCCAGCCCTATGCCTGGCACAAATTACTTCCCCAGCACAGCTGCATTAACTAATGCAATGGGGGCAAGCTCAATGTTCCACTCACATGTGCAGGAGGCGATGTAACAGTCGGGTCTGTGTCTCTCACTGCTACCCATAATACAGGTATCTAAGGTAGGTTACAATCTGGCCCCTTATTTGGAGAATTTCAGCAGCACAGAGGTGCTACTAGAACTAAAATAGCATAACTAATACTGAATTATCCATGGACTACAGCAAGAATTACAGCAGATTATATGTCATAAACTGTGTTATAAGAGAACTCCTTTCTGGGCTGTTTCCTGTACTTCTACCGCATAGACTTCATTAAACACATAGCTAAAATGACTGCTATGCAGAGGCCGTTGTTGCATTGCTGGTTGTTACCATGGAAGCATGGCTAACATTCTCATCCCTCCTCTCTTGGCAATAGATTAAAAAGTCAGAGGCAAGACATTCCAAGAGAGAGCGAGTTAAACCTTTTTAACAACAACCCCCCAATGATTGTATGTGTCCTCCACCGTGATCCCACTATTCCACAATAGTCTATTTTAAAAAATGAATATTCTTTAAGGTGCTCAAATAATACTTTAAAACAGTCACAACATACACTTATTTCAAGTAAAAAGAGTTGGTGAATTCAGATCTCTTAAATTACCTGGTTGGCTGAAGATGACCCAGGCATAATCTCATCAGCATTCAGTGCACTGGGATTGGAAGAAAAACACAAAAGCAGGATGATGAGATGAAATAAAAGGGAGTGCAGTGAGAAGAATAAAATATTGTTTTTAATTGCACTGTTCATTTTCTCTCTTTAATGGTTCTCTTTCCTAAAACACCCAATGTCAAACAACCAGCATGTGGCATATATTGCACAATAGATCAGTAGCAGGAAACAGTATAATGTACATATACACACAGTGTTGGATTTTAAATTACTACTGAGTACTGGATGTGCTGTCAGTTAAATCTGAATTGCAGATAACTCAGGTAAAGAATAGCAATATATGGCGGTGTTGGGGCTAATAAAATAAGTAATAAGATATTTAGGAATAGTGTTTTTTTATTGTATTTTTACTTCTTTGTAACAATGGAGAAGGTAACTTCTATAGAAATTGAAATCACTACACATGAAATCTTGCTGATGAGCATAAAAATTACATAATATACTGTACTATAAAAATAGGAAAAGTCAGTCACACTTAATAAGATTCTGCAGTTAAGTGCCTAGACTTCCATTGACTTTAATGGGATTTGGATCAGACCCTAGTTTTAGAGTTTTCCCTGATACCAGGAACTTTTTAGAGTCAGGATACAGTGGACCAGATTGTGAATGGCTCCATATAGTTGTTGGAGAGAGAGATGGGGAAGGTAAAAAGAGCTAAAATTGCTTTTTCTCTTCCTTCAAGCACAAGGACTTTCACCTGCTAACATCCCCTAGGATGCACAAAAATGCAATATGGGAGGGGAGAACTGGCCAGCTAAGGAGGCAAGTGTACAGAGCACACTCTTAGGGCTGGTTTACCTTTGGGGGGGGGGTGTCGATCTAAGATACGCAACTTCAGCTACGTGAATAGCGTCGCTGAAGTCGAAGTATCTTAGATTGATTACCTCGGGTCCTCACTGCGCGGGATTGATGTCTGCGGCTCCCCCGTCGACTCCGCTACCGCCGCTCGCTCCGGTGGAGTTCCGGAGTGGATGGGGAGCGCGTTCGGGGATCGATCGCTACCCACCGATAGGGTGGGTAGTCTGGATGTACCCTTACAATGTGATGTGACTTCTACACTGCTCAAAAGCTCTGAGAAGTGCACAGTGCCTCTGATACACAATGCTTCCTGGAGCTCCCCTTAGGGAGATGTGGGTAAACACTGCCCAACTTGGGTCAGTGCCTTCTTTTGCAATAACCCTGTAGTACCTTGCTGGATCACTTTTAATCTCCAGAAGTGATTCAAGCTAGTGTCAGATTCCAGTTACCATCCCAAACTCACTGTTACCCTCTTCCTTTAACTACATTCTTTTATAATTTTCTCTGTACAATACTGGACTGGCTCCTCAGATGGTGTAAATTAACTTAGCTCCATTGAAATCAGCTGAAGATCTGGCCCACAGTCTTGAACCAGTGTAACAGGATGATTTCACACTATGAAGATCAGTTTCATATTGTCACATTGTGCCCTAAGGGCATTTCTACACTGCAATTTGACACCTATGGCTGGCCTGTGCCAACTGACTTGGGCTCACAGGGTTCAGGCCAAAGGCCTGTTTAATTGCAATGTAGATGTTCAGGCTAAGGCTGCAGCCTGGACTCTGGACTCTCCCACCTCATAGAGTCCTAGAGCGCACATGCCAGCCCAAGCCTGAACGTCTACACTGCAGTTAAACAATCCCTCCTTAGCCCAAGCCATAGCCAGCTGGGATGGACCAGCCATGAGTTCTTAATTGCAGTGTGGACATGCCCTAAGACTACAAGACCCCCATTCATTTGTTCCAAATTTCTCTCCAATTTAGAGACTCAAAGGTTTAATCCAAACTGATCCATTTACTTTATAATCCGAAATAATGATTTACTTTACCTAGTGAATTACATACATGCAAAACATATTAGTTATGTATATATTGGAAGAGTTTGTCAGTGTGTCTTGTTAAGGCTGTTATTGGACTGGTCAAGATGAATTTTTGTGTCAGCATTTTCATTGATCCATTGTGTGACCGGTATAAACTCAACATTTTCTTTTCTTGCAAAATGGTTTGATCTTTTTTTTAAAAAAAACAACTATACAATATTTCTTGCATTTTGAATAATTTGTTTTGTTTAAAAGGTGAAAAACATTTTCCAGTTGGTAAAAAAAAGGGGGGAGATAATGTGGAGGGAAAAAAAGAAAGGGGAGGGGGCAGAAACAAACAAAATTCAATTTGAAATCAAACAATTTCTTTTTCAAAAAGCAGAATTTTATTTTCAGCAAAACCTTATTTTTCAGCAGCAACATTTTTCAGTTGAAAAATGTTGACCAGCTCTTATATTTTTGCCACAGCTACTCATTTCCATTCATTTTAATGATTGTTTTTGTGTTTAATTTCAGTATTCTTTTGGTCTCTTTTGAGGTAAGAGAGTATTTTAGTACAGCAATCTGAATTATAAATCAACAGATTTATTTTCCTGTGGAACTATCCTTTGCCACCATTTTTTAATCCACACAATATGAAAATTGCTGTATTTTCCATGTAACTCCAAATCCATGTTACAGCTCCTATAGTAAGTCAGCTTCAATCTATTCTCTTTCCATGACACTCACCCTTGCCCACTGCTCTATGCTTTCTTACATCATTTACTTAGGAGCAGAGCACAGATCATATGTCATAATGAATGACTGAGCCCAATGTATCATGTATTGAATCATTTGTTCACTGATCCACATAAGTGGAGCTATGTAAACCTGAAGCCTTTCAGTTTTCTTGAGATCACCAGTAATTTCACAAAGCTGTGGAAGATCCTTAATAGCTATGAGTGTCCAGATAGTAACATGATCATCTTATTGAATTCCAGTCATGATTTTAATTAAATGGTGCCTAAAGACCACTGTAAAAGGCAGCCTGAATCTGTTTATCAGTTTTGTAGTGTTTTTAATAATACTATCCACTTATATATTGCCTTTCATCTAAGGATTGTCAAGTGCTTGGCAAATATTAATTAAGCCTCACAACATCCCTGTGAGGTAGGTATGTAGTATTGAGTGGAAGTCTATTAAAAATGTGTATATATACCCTGTATTTTCTGGGTAGCAGTTTTTACCTTTATAAAATAATTTTGCATGATTTCAATGGAAGTTAGCCACCTAACCTGCTTAGATATTTTAAAAAATTCCACAAGACACCTATCTGCATCTAAACACTTTTGAAAATGGGACTTGGGCTCCTAAATCACTTAAGCATGTTTGCTATATAGTGGCATTATAAAGAATAACCAAGCCTGCTTCTTCCAGTCCAGCAGTCCCACTTTGGAGGCTGATGTTGAGCGGATTGTCGATTCTGCCTCTTTCCCACTCCCCTCCTGAGGCACCATCGGGCTTCTGGGGTCACACCCAGGGAGCATACCCTGTGTTCCTCTGAGTCCAAGAACTGCAACCTTGACAGACCTTGTGTGGAGTACAGAAATGTGTGTTTGTACTCTTCCACATCACATCTGTGTAAGGGCCAATGTGTAATCTGATGAGAATCACTGTACAAAGTAGTATGAGTGCAGGTTGTCAGAATGTTATCCTGCCAGTTCAAACAGCTACTCTGAAAAATATGAAGTCACTGTATTTTATTTGTATTTTATAGTGGGAATATTTTGGTAACTCTCTAACAGGGCTATAAGAAGTATGCTCTACTGCACCTGAAGCTTAGGAATGGAGGGTAATGTGCATTGGGTCAGGTAACTCTATTATTGTAACTAGGAGAGTGGTGTATTAAATAATATTTGCAGTAAATCAGCATAATGTTGCTAACAGATATCAGAATAAAATAAAGATCGGAGTCACAAGAAGATTCTTGTTTTATAAATAGCTAATATGAATTTCCCTGCTTGTATGCTCAGTAGCTGAGTTGATTACACTAGTGAACTTCCCCCTGCAATATAAACTCAAAATACTAGCACACATCTTAAGAACCACTTCCAAGAAATATGCTAGTATTTAATCACTCTGTTAGAGATTGGACCATGAGCAGAGCATCTTGGATTTCAGATTGGTGGCTTATGGTACCCTGTATCATGCATGTGTGTTCTCAAGTCAGCAAATACCGCTCTGAAATCCAGATGTCCATATTATCATCCATGCACTTTTCACCTATAGGTAAAGATGCCTGACAAACAACTTATTCATCAAATTATTTTTTATGTTTCAAAATTATCCTCAAACTAATTCTGATTTTTTTATGGTTGTTTTTTTTATGATGGTTTTTTATGGTTTATATAGTGCTGTAGTGTAGATGCTTCCTACATGACGGAAGGGATTTTTCCATTAATTTAGTTAATCCACCTCTCTGACAGATGTTAACTAGGTTTACAGAAAAGTTCTTCCGTCACCTTGCATCTAAAGTGGGGGTTAGTCAACCTAACTGTGTCACACAGGGTGCAGAATTTTTCACAGCCCTGAGCAATGTAGGTAGGCCAATCTAATGTTTAGGTGTAGATCAAGGCTTAGTTTCTCTTTCACAAATTGAAACCCTATCTTAACCTAGATATAACATATTTACTCACCAGAAACCACTCATTAATGACAAGTTATTTCCCTTTCTGCTCACAGATCATCTCTGTTGAAATCAGTCAAATAAAATGCCACTCCATATGCACGCATCTCTTGCCAAACTAAATGGAGTAGGAACTACTCAAAGATTTAAAAGACTCATTGGAATAATATTTTAATGGCCAATCTAAAACCGGTTGAACTGAATGGGAGTCTTTCTATTGACTTCCATTAGCATTGGATCTGGCCTTTAAAGTATGAAAGGAATCCAACAAAGAAACTAACAGGGCTCAGTCAAAGGACCTATGGTACCCAACACTGACTTTCAATAGCAGTTGGGCACCTAATCCCAGCCAAAAATCTAATTGTTGAAACTCAGTCAAAAATAAGATGTTGAGAAGGATATTCTAGCCCCTTTCAGAATCTTCACTAACTTTTATTCCTTGTAGAACTATTCATAGGCTATATAAAGCTTTCAACATGTCTAAATGAACTTACTGTTAGAAGCCAGTGTATGTAGGAGACTGACTGATGACTACTCCTTCTCACTGTTTATCATGCTTAAAGGGTCAAATTCATCCTTTATGTACACTGATGCCAGTGGCATTACAGGAGGGATGAATTTGGTCCAAAATCTCAGATCAAAGCCATCAATCATTATCTGACTTATAAAGAAAAACAAATCTTTCATGCACATTTCAGTGGTTAAACCAAGTGAACATTTAAAGATGAAACCAGCTTTTGAGCTGCACTTTTCCTACAGTTGAAAGTTTTTCTAACAAGACAGCAATGCTTCAGAACCACTGCAAGGTACCTACAAACATATGCTACTAAAGAAAAGAGAATACAATATAAAACAAGGACTGCTGGGTGCTCATAGATATGTGAAGAATTTGCTGACTTTTAGAAGCTTTGTAATATACTATCCTAATTTAGGAGACTAAATACCTAATACCTTGTTTTTATCACAGCTATGGCACTTTAGAAGAAAGTTAATGGATTTCTTTGCTTGCCTTTCTAGCAAAACTAGCTAATAACATACCCTGTCAATGTCATCAGTCAGATATTGCAGCAAGCTGTTCCTAAAAGTTCACCCAGTCAGACTACAAAAAAGGAAAAAGCTGTGATATAAAGGAAACATAGTTATTAAAAGTTTTGTCTATTTAATGGTACAATAATGTTGTAACTCTAATAGTACCCTATTTACTGTTACACTAGTATATTCCAGAGTACAATGTAAGGGGAAAAAAGCAGTAAATGACTTGAAATCTATGCACATTTTAATGTTTTTATAATTGTCAGTCAATACTTCCAGGAGGAAAATGTGTGTTTTTGTCTGGCGAATTTTGTCTCAGAACAATAATTAATAACAATCAAATACCTTATGCTGTAATGCCCCTTTACCCAGCATGTAATAATTTCCATATTACTTCACAGACATAGGGCTAAGACAGTGTAACATCCTTACCCTTGTGAAAAATGCCATGATATCTTTACTGACCATGTGTTTAGGACCTCCGAGACAGCCCCTGCAGTTACAGAATACTCTTTAAGCACATTAATTACTCTGGAGTATATTCCCCTCTGCAGTCTACTTAGTGAATATTTGGGTAGATCACTTTCACCGTACCTCCCCCCCCCCCGCACCCCATTCTAAAATATATTGGGTCAGATTTTGAGCTGGTGGAAATCACTGGAGCTCCACTGACTTCTGTTCCATTATCTATTGCTATGAATTTGAGGGGAAAATATATCATTTACAACAGGTCTGAACTGTGATCTAGGAAACTGAATAGGGACTAGGGAGGCCTGTTTTCTATTCCTGGCTCTGACACTAACTTGCTGTTACCTTGGGCAAGTCACATGGCCTTTCTGTGCCTCACTTTCTCCTCCCTCCATGTACCCATCTCGATACATTGGAATATAAGTCCTTTGAGGCAGAAAATGATTCTTACTATGTGTTTGTAACAGCAGTGAGCACCTACCTCAGTTGCAGCCTGTAAATAATAATAACCTATATGATACATAAATAGGCATCACATTCAAAGACATTGTAAAGGACCAATAGTTAAATGTCTTTGTTACGGACATGTGGGAACCAATAGATTTCCCCCTTAATCCGAATGCTAGACTGATTCCATGATTTACAAATAAATTATTTATCTATTAGTCTAGCATAGTGTTGACAATTCTGACATATAATTTATTCTCATACTATGAAAAAATAAAACACCTGGATATCGACAACTAGTGAGGCAAGTACCAAGTCCTAGTCACAAAATTCTCAAAATTTTCCAAATACTGTGTAAGTTACAGATAGTGGAATGGCCGCACAGTCCAAGATGAAGATTTCCTGGCTCATTATTCCATCTCTGCCATGATTCTCAAGTGTAAGTTCAATTTACCCAATTTCTGAGGTGAAAAGTGTAACACGTACAATATACAGAAGTGCATTAGTTTTAATTTGGGTTTAATAGTAATGGAGTTAGTATGTTCGCAGTTCTCTGTCCATTCATCAATAAAGAGAAATTGGACAAACCACCATCTCTCATTTTTCTTCCACAGGGATGTTATGGGTTCATTTTAGACAAAGTGTAATTGATTGCATTTGAGCAAGACATCTTGTAAGATTAGTTACCTGTTTAGTCATACCCCACTGATGTTTTGTTTATAGGAAGAGTATGGAAGCACCTAGCATGGAAGGAATACATTGTTTATGCAGAGCCACTGGTATAAGATGATGCACTATATTTTCTCATGTAATTACTGGAGTGATAGGATACACATATAAGGCTTGGTTGTGGAATAGAATCTCTATACAGGCAATGGCCTAAGCTTGCAAGTCCCTGCCATCAGTATCCGGTCTATTAAGTTCTTGGGGAACTCTGTGATTCCTCCATAGAGGAATAGAATACAGAAATTCTCAGCGACATGCAACCCTTCAACTCTGTGTGTCCAATCCTGCAGTCTTTACTCAGGCAAAACTCCCATTGGCTAAGGATTAAGGACTACAGATTTTAGTTCTGGGAATACAATAAAAGGTAATTAAGAAGCACACACACTATATGTTACACTAAGTGTTTCAGGAGCTTATCTTGACATTTTCTTTCTTTGGTCATTTTCTTTCAGACCCTAAGGGAGAGAGTTTCAGAAATGAACTTCCATTTTTGCAGGCACAGAAATAATAATTGCATGAACATTTCTGGGCTCATAATTAATTTCTGGTACAAATATTAGTAGTGAAATGCCTTGTTGCTTATGCTTAATAATTGCCCCCACATAAGTCAGAGATGGGTTAAGGTTTGGCTGAAAATCTGGCCCTAAACAACATTTCAAGACACCTCCCAAGGCTCAGTGGATCACAGAGCATTGCTACTTGTACATTTTAGAGGATCTTATGCCTGCATTCCCTTGCATAGGGCTAGCTCTTCTTGCTGGTGTGACAAGGATAAGCAATTTGCAGAGGCTAACACCAATATAAGTAGTGAAGCACTGCCTGACCTTAAATTAATTATTTCCTACCTCACCATCTGTGCATATATTCTGCTGCTTCAAAGCATTTTCTATTGAATAATTGAGTAATATTTTCTATTGGCTGATTACACTTAAAAGACCCATGTATGGCATTCTGGGGTTCAATCCACACCAGTGAAGGGCTTGTCTTGGGTGCCTCGTAATGCTTTGCTGCTGTAGCTCCCATCTGGGCCCTTCGTAAACAGCCTTCAGGTAATACCTTGTGTGTCTATGTACTGCTGCAGCCTGCCAGTTCACTCCAATCACACTCTGGATTCCATCAGCCTTGGTTACCACTTGCAGGATGACCCCCAACACACTCCCAGTTCTGGATTTCCCCCCAAAAAACATGTGTTTTGCACTCTCCATCCCTCTCCTGGACAGTCCAGATATATTGGGTTCTTTGCCCCTGTAAGAGATTCAATATGCAACAGTTTACTACCCCAAATGGAGTTACCCACACAGTTTACAACACTGCATGAGTTTTGATGAAAGAATAAAAAAGATTATATAACTTCACTGAGAGAGGTTTTAAGTGAGTACAAATAGAAGGCATTCAAGTCTAAAACGGTTAAAAAATGAATAAAAACAAAATTCTTTCTTAATTTAACAAACTAGCCTTGGTTCAAAGTGAAGTTTTTTCCAGTAACATTGCTGACCAAGTTTTAGGTTAGGATCTGCTCCCCAAGTCCATAGGCTGTTTCTTTTGTCATCTTAGGTGGGAAAGAGAGAGATGGAGGTTGGGAGAGAACTTGGGATATGTTTGCCCCTCGCTTTTATAGTCCAGTCCTCTTTTGAGATGCATTTTCTTGAAGGTTACTCCTCAAAGTAAGTTTATTCAAACAGTAAAGTAGGCAACATAGTGTCTAGTAGTGAAAGAAATTCCATGCTGTTTCTTCTCATCTCTGTTTGCTGAAATGTAGATTTCCTTTGTCTCCTATCTCTTCCCCCCTCCCTCGCCCCTCGCTTGCTGTCTGAGGACACTGTTTACAACTTAGAATCATAAACTTTAAGGTCAGAAGGGACGATTATGATCGTCTAGTCCGACCTCCTGCACACTGCAGGCCACAGAATCTCACCCACCCACTTCTGTATCAAACCCCTAACCTATGTCTGAGCTACTGAAGTCCTCAAATCGTGGTTTAACAACTTCAAGGTGCAGAAAATCCTCCAGCAAGTGACCCATGCCCCACGCTGCAGAGGAAGGTGAAAACCGCCCAGGGCCTCTGCCAATCTGCCCTGGAGGAAAGTTCCTTCCCAACCCCAAATATGGTGATCAGCTAAACCCTGAGCACGTGGGCAAGACTCACCAGCCAGACACCCAAGAAAGAATTCTCTGTAGTAACTCAGATCCCACCCCATCTAACATCCCATCACAGGCCATTGGGCATATTTACTGCTAACAGTCAAAGATCAATTAATTGCCAAAATTAGGCTATCCCATCATACCATCCCCTCCATAAACTTATCAAGCTTAGTCTTGAAGCCAGTTATGTCTTTTGCCCCCACTGCTCCCCCTTGGAAGGCTGTTCCAGAACTTCACTCCTCTGATGGTTATAAACCTTCGTCTAATTTCAAGTCTAAACTTCCTGATGGCCAGTTTATATCCATTTGTTCTTGTGTCCACATTGGTACTGAGTTTAAATAATTCCACTCCCTCCCTGGTATTTATTCCTCTGATATATTTATAGAGAGCAATCATATCTCCCCTCAGCCTTCTTTTGGTTAGGCTAACAAGCCAAGCTCTTTGAGTCTCCGTTCATAAGACAGGTTTTCTATTCCTCGGATCACCTAGTAGCCCTTCTCTGTACCTGTTCCAGTTTGAAATCATCCTTCTTAAACACGGGATACTAGAACAGCACACACTATTCCAGATGAGGTCTTACCAGTGCTTTCTATAATGGTACTAACACCTCCTTATCTCTACTGGAAATACCTCGCCTGATGCATCCCAAGACCGCATTAGCTTTTTTCATGGCCATATCACATTGGTCGTGCATAGTCATCCTGTCATCAACCAATACTCCATGGTCCTCCTCCTCCTCTGTTACTTCCAACTGATGCGTCCCTAGCTTATAACAAAAATTATTATTAATCCCTAAATGCATGACCTTGTACTTTTCACTATTAAATTTCATCCTATTACTATTACTCCAGTTTACAAGGTCATCCAGATCTTCCTGCATGATATCCTGGTCCTTCTCTGTATTGGCAATACCTCCCAGCTTTGTGTCATCCATAAACATTTTTTGCACATTCCCACTTTTTGTGCCAAGGTCAGTAATAAAAAGATTAAATAAGATTGGTCCCAAAACCCATCCCTGAGGAACTCCACTAGTAACCTCCCTCCAGACTGACAATTCACCTTTCAGTACGACCCGTTGTAGTCTCCCCTTTAACCAGTTCCTTATCCACCTTTCAATTTTCATATTGATCCCCATCTTTTCCAATTTAGCTAATAATTTCCCATATGGAACCGTATCAAATGCCTTACTGAAATCGAGGTAAATTAGATCCACTCTGCTTCCTTTGTCTAAAAAATCTGTTACCTTCTCAAAAAAGAAGATCAGGTTGGTTTGGCACGATCTACCTTTTGTAAAACCATGTTGTATTTTGTCCCAATTACCATTGACCTCAGTGTCCTTAACTGCTTTCTCCTTCAAATTTTTTTCCAAGACCTTGCATACTACAGATGTCAAACTAACAGGCCTGTAGTTATCTGGATCACTTTTTTTTTCCCCTTTCTTAAAAATAAGAACTATGTTAGCAATTCTCCAGTTGTACGGTACAACCCCTGAGTTTACAGATTCATTAAAAATTCTTGCTAATGGGCTTGCAATTTCATGTGTCAGTTCCTTTAATATTCTTGGATGAAGATTATTTTGGCCCCCCCGATTTAGTCCCATTAAGCTGTTCGAGTTTGGCTTCTACCTCGGATGCGGTAATATCTACCTCCATATCCTCATTCCCATTTGTCATCCTACCATTATCGCTAAGTTCCTCATTAGCCTCATTAAAGACTGAGGCAAAGTATTTGTTTAGATATTGGGCCATGCCTAGATTATCCTTAACGTCCACGCCGTCCGCTTCTTCTTTCTTTGTTTTCTTCTTATTTATATGGCTATAGAAGGTTTTACTATTGGTTTTAATTCCCTTTGCAAGGTCCAACTCTACATGGCTTTTGGTCTTTTTCATCTTATCCCTACATGTTCTGACCTCAATAAGGTAGCTTTCTTTGCTGATTACTCCCATCTTCCACTCCTTGTAGGCTTTCTGCTTTTTCTTAATCACCTCTTTGAGAAGCTTGCTCATCCAGCTTGGTCTATAATTCCTGCCTATGATTTTTCCCCCTTTCTTGGGATGCAGGCTTCTGGTAGTTTCTGCAACGTTGACTTGAAGTAATTCCAGGCCTCCTCCGCTTTTGGATCCACAAGTTCTTCAGTCCAATCCACTTCCCTAACTAATTTCCTTAATTTTTTAAAGTTAGCCCTTTTGAAATAAAAAACTCTAGTCACAGATCTATTTTTTGTTTATCCTTCTGTTTAGTTTAAACTGAATTAGCTCATGAGAGCTCCAACCAAGGTTGTACCTTACAACCATTTCTTCTATGAGGTCTTCACTACTCACTAAAACCAAATCTAAAATGGCATCCCCTCTTGTTGGTTAAGCAACTACCTGGTGAAGGAATCCATCAGCTATCGCATCCAGGAAAATCTGAGCTCTATTATTATTACTAGCACTTGTCCTCCAGTCTATATCTGGGAAGTTAAAGTCTCCCATGATCACACAATTCCCATTAGTATTTATTTCATTAAAAAAATTAAAGAGGTCTCCATCCATATCCAAATCAGATCCCGGTGGTTTATAGCACACCCCAAACACTATCTCAGGAGTAGCTCTAGTAGCTTTCTTCCCCAATGTGATTTTTGCCCAGACAGACTCTGTCTTGTCCATTCCATCACTTTTTATTTCTTTACAATTAACCTCATCATTGATATACAATGCTACTCCACCACCTTTGTTTTTATTTCTGTCTTTCCTAAACAGCACATACCCTTCAATACCTGTACTCCAGTCTTGACTACTATTCCACCATGTTTCTGTTATCCCATAATATCTGGTTTCACTTTCTGCACCAGTAACTCTAGTTTCTCCATTTTGTTACCTAGGCTCCTCGCATTGGTGTACAAACATCTTAATTTTTGCTGTTTGGTTTTACTCACATTCTTTACCCGATTAGGCCCAGACATTCTACTGCCAGTATCACCTATTAGACTGCTACCTTCCTCCTTATGTCCATTCTCCTACCCATGGCTGTATCCTTTCTTACTTCGTTTTCTTCCTTCTCAATGTTAAAATCTGGTGTGGAGATTACCTGGACATCTCCCAACTATCCCCCACCCCAATTCCTAGTTTAAAGCTCTCCATCCTCCATCCTAGAAGTCTATTTCCCTCCCTACTCAGGTGAAGTACATCCCAAGAGAACAGTCCTTTGTCCATGAATGCTTCCCAGTGGCCATACATCCCAAAACCTTCCTTATAGCACCACTGCTTGAGCCATGTGTTGATCATCATAAATTTGTCACACCTTTTTTGCCCTTCTCTGGGAACAGGCAGAATCCCTCTGAAGATCACCTGAGCCTCGATTTCCTTAAGTGTCTTCCCCAGCCTGGCACAGTCTCCCTTGATACGTTTCAGCGAGAATCTAGCCGCATCATTTGTTCCCACATGAAGGACAATCAGTGGATTTTTTCTCGCTCCTGTTAGGATCCTCTTCAGCCTCAGGTCCACATCCCTTATCTTAGCACCCGGCAGACAGCACACCCTTCTGTGCGTTGGATCAGCTCTGGTTACAGGCCTGTCTATTCTTTTCAGTAAGGAGTCCCTAATCACATAGACCTGCCTTTTCCTGATGATGGTGCGATTCTCTGGTCTATCCCCTGTTTCTTCTGGCTGCAAGTCCTCTCGATTCCTATTCTCCCTTGAAATCCTCCTCAACCCATCCCGTATCCTCCTGGGGCTCATATTTGGTGGTGTTATCTCCACTGACTCTTCCCCTCTTCCTATAGGACTAGCTGCTCTTCTCTTCTTCCTTGCCCTCTCACCTTCAGCTACCACCTGCTGTGCCCCTTCTTCATTTTCCAACTCTGCAAACCTGTTCCTGAGCTCTGTTTCTCCTTCAGTAGCCCATCTTTTCCTCTGCCTGTTTCTTTTAGTCACATGCTTCCACTGTCCACTTTCCTCACCCAGCAGTCTCCCATCAGAATTCTTTGGTACTGCTTCCAGCTGCAAGTCTGAGCTTTTCCCTTCAGACTCCTCATGTCTTTGCTCCATCATCTGCTTGAACCCCTTTCTAAACTCAACCAGAGTTTCCACCTGCATCTCCAATCCTTGGATCTTTTCTTCCATCATCTTTATCAGGCAGTACTTCATGCAGATGAAACTCCTTTCAGGTACCCCCTCCAGGATCATGTACATACCGCAGCTTCCACTGCTTGGGTCAGTACCACTGCTGCTTCTGTATCAGTCATAGGCTTCCCACCTAAATCCTTCTCTTCCAACAGAAGTCCCACTCAAACTCCCTTGTTTATAGCTCTGTTTGCTGGCTCCTGTGCCTCTGTAAATTGAGGTAAACACACATTCCTTTGTTTAAGACCAGCTTGACCAGTTCTGCGTAATCAGGGCTACATGGGTTTGAACATGTGCTATCGTCATCATTCAGGGGGTATTCATAACTTTACATATAATGTTTCTGCACACATTTCACCAGGATATTATTGACCATTGAGTTACTAGTTTTTCAAATGATACCTCACAAGGCATATTTTTACAAAGATGGTCACAATAGTGTGTATGATGTGAATACAGGGGTGCATTCCATCACTGCATGTGAGTTCCAGTCTAGAATTCAGCAATTGGTTACTGCCTCATCTCTAAATGCTCCATCTTGCAAGTTGTGGGCACTGTGGCTCATGTAAGAATTTATCTTTATTGCACAGTGGCATGTTTCAGGATCTCCTCTGTGCTTTGGAGTGCCATGCTGTACTGCTGATTAGTTAATTATTCACCTGGGCCTCCCCCTGCTGAGTAGCCTGATAAAAATGAATACAAACAAAATAGTTTGCTCCAGGTGTCAGCCCCTCAGAATAATGAGACCAGATTAAGGTGGTGTTTGTTTTTGAAAAGAATACAGGAATATATATATATATAATATATGTAAAAATTATTCTGTTAACAATGGTATTCAAATAAGTTGAGTCTATTGAGGGCTTTGCAATTTAGAAAGATTATATAAAAAGAATGAGACTGTTTATTTCTGTGAATTGGAACAGAGCTCTGGATTAGGTAATCAATCCTCTGCCGAACAACCCTTTTTATTTCCCTGTGTCTTTTTTTAATTACTTTAAAGTTGTGGTTCATCTATTTGGAAGTGTGGTCTTGTAAAACAGATTCATTTTGCAAGTGTTATCCATAATTAACAAAAAAAATAAATAATTTGAGGTATGTTGACTTCAGTGAAAGTTTGTCTGCATACTAGGATGTAATTTACCTATTATGTATGTTTGAAGTTAGCTCTAAATGTGGTCCATCATAACCACCTTCCATTTCATCAAAACCCTATTCCAATAGGGGATTTCATCCTAAGTCAAAATGGACCTTTACAAGCAAATAGCTCAAGGTGTAAAAACAAACAGTAGATTTTTTTTAAGTATATCAGATGCAGTGATGATGAAATGCTAAGGGAAATTAGAGAGTCTATCAGAATTAAGAACACAATAATAGTGGGGGATTTCAATTATCCCCATATTGACTGGGAACATTTCACTTCAGGACGAAATGCAGAGATAAAATTTCTTGATACTTTAAATGACTGCTTCATGGAGCAGCTGGTACAGGAACCCACAAGGGGAGAGGCAACTCTAGATTTAATCCTGAATGGAGCGCAGGAGCTGGTCCAAGAGGTAACTATAGCAGGACCGCTTGGAAATAGTGACCATAATACAATAGCATTCAACATCCCTGTGGTGGGAAGAACACAACTGCCCAACACTGTGGCATTTAATTTCAAAAGGGGGAACTATACAAAAATGAGGGGGTTAGTTAGACAAAAGTTAAAAGGTACAGTGACTAAAGTGAAATCCCTGCAAGTTGCTTGGGCCCTTTTTAAAGACACCATAATAGAGGCCCAACTTCAATGTATACCCCAAATTAAGAAAAACAGTAAAAGAACTAAAAAAGAGCCACCGTGGCTTAACAACCATGTAAAAGAAGCAGTGAAAGATAAAAAGACTTCCTTTAAAAAGTGGAAGTCAAATCCTAGTGAGGCAAATAGAAAGGAGCACAAACACTGCCAACTTAAGTGCAAGAGTGTAATAAGAAAAGCCAAAGAGGAGTTTGAAGAACGGCTAGCCAAAAACTCCAAAGGTAATAACAAAATGTTTTTTAAGTATATCAGAAGCAGGAAGCCTGCTAAACAACCAGTGAGGCCCCTTGATGATCAAAATACAAAAGGAGCGCTTAAAGAGGATAAAGTCATTGCGGAGAAACTAAATGGATTCTTTGCTTCAGTCTTCACGACTGAGGATGTTAGGGAGATTCCCAAACCTGAGCTGGCTTTTGTAGGTGACAAATCTGAGGAACTGTCACAGATTGAAGTGTCACTAGAGGAGGTTTTGGAATTAATTGATAAACTCAACATTAACAAGTCACCGGGACCAGATGGCATTCACCCAAGAGTTCTGAAAGAACTCAAATGTGAAGTTGCGGAACTATTAACTAAGGTTTGTAACCTGTCCTTTAAATCGACTTCGGTACCCAATGACTGGAAGTTAGCTAATGTAACGCCAATATTTAAAAAGGGCTCTAGGGGTGATCCCGGCAATTACAGACCGGTAAGTCTAACATCGGTACCGGGCAAATTAGTTGAAACAATAGTAAAGAATAAAATTGTCAGACACAGAGAAAAACATAAACTCTTGAGCAATAGTCAACATGGTTTCTGTAAAGGGAAATCGTGTCTTACTAATCTATTAGAATTCTTTGAAGGGGTCAACAAACATGTGGACAAGGGGGATCCGGTGGACATAGTGTACTTGGATTTCCAGAAAGCCTTTGACAAGGTCCCTCACCAAAGGCTCTTATGTAAATTAAGCTGTCATGGGATAAAAGGGAAGGTCCTTTCATGGATTGAGAACTGGTTAAAGGACAGGGAACAAAGGGTAGGAATTAATGGTAAATTCTCAGAATGGAGAGGGGTAACTAGTGGTGTTCCCCAAGGGTCAGTCCTCGGACCAATCCTATTCAATTTATTCATAAATGATCTGGAGAAAGGGGTAAACAGTGAGGTGGCCAAGTTTGCAGATGATACTAAACTTCTCAAGATAGTTAAGACCAAAGCAGATTGTGAAGAACTTCAAAAAGATCTCACAAAACTAAGTGATTGGGCAATAAAATGGCAAATGAAATTTAATGTGGATAAATGTAAAGTAATGCACATTGGAAAAAATAACCCCAACTATACATACAACATGATGGGGGCTAATTTAGCTACAACGAGTCAGGAAAAAGATCTTGGCGTCATCGTGGATAGTTCTCTGAAGATGTCCACGCAGTGTGCAGAGGCGGTCAAAAAAGCAAACAGTATGTTAGGAATCATTAAAAAGGGGATAGAGAATAAGACTGAGAATATATTATTGCCCTTATATAAATCCATGGTACGCCCACATCTCGAATACTGTGTACATATGTGGTCTCCTCACCTCAAAAAAGATATTCTAGCACTTGAAAAGGTTCAGAAAAGGGCAACTAAAATGATTAGGGGTTTAGAGAGGGTCCCATACAAGGAAAGATTAAAGAAGCTAGGACTCTTCAGCTTGGAAAAGAGAAGACTAAGGGGGGACATGATAGAGGTATATAAAATCATGAGTGATGTTGAGAAAGTGGATAAGGAAAAGTTATTTACTTATTCCCATAATACAAGAACTAGAGGTCACCAAATGAAATTAATAGGCAGCAGGTTTAAAACAAATAAAAGGAAGTTCTTCTTCACGCAGCGCACAGTCAACTTGTGGAACTCCTTACCTGAGGAGGTTGTGAAGGCTAGGACTATAACAATGTTTAAAAGAGGACTGGATAAATTCATGGTGGCTAAGTCCATAAATGGCTAATTAGCCAGAATGGATAAGAATGGTGTCCCTAGCCTCTGTTCATCAGAGGATGGAGATGGATGGCAGGAGAGAGATCACTTGATCATTGCCTGTTAGATTCACTCCCTCTGGGGCACCTGGCATTGGCCACTGTCGGTAGACAGATACTGGGCTAGATGGACCTTTGGTCTGACCCGGTACGGCCTTTCTTATGTTCTTATGTTCTTATGTATGTTCAGGAAGCCTGCAAAAGAATTGGTGGATCTGCTGCATCCTTGGGGTTAACAGGAAAAAAATAAGGAAAATAAGGACATCACAGTGAACTGAAATTATTTCTTTGCATCAGTCTTCATTGCTGACAATATTGGGGAGATTCCTACCATGGACCTGCTGTTTTTATGATGGTAAAGATTGAGACTGAGGTGTTGGAAGAAGAGTTGTGGAGCAAATTCGTAATTAAAAAACACCAAAAACCCTAAGGTTCAAATGGTACATCCAAGAGTTCTAAAGGAGCTTAAGTATGAAGTGATTGAGCTGTTAATAGAAATACACAACTGCTTACTAAAAACAGGTACTATTCCAAAGGTCAGAGGGTAGCAAATATATATCTCTGTGTAAAAAAGGCTTTGGGGTGATTTTTAGAATTATAGACCAGTAAGCCTTATGTCTGTCCCTGGAAAATTGGTTAAAATGATAATTTTAAAACAGAATAACAAAGATCTGGAAGATCATGGTATGATAGGGTCAAACAAACACAGGTTCTGCAATGGAAAGTCACATTTCACTAATGTTCTAGAATTCTTTGAACATGTCAGTAAAGTAGTAGATAAAGAGAAGATTGACATAACTGATGAAGTCTTTCAAAAGGCCTTTGTTAAGTTCCTGCACAAGAAGCTGCAAAGGAAGCTAAGTTGTCATGACTTAGAGGCAAAGTATTGTCATGGATCAAAAAACTGGTTAAGAGACAGAAAGCAAAAAACAGGATTAAATGGTGAATTTGCTTCATGGCAAAAGTTTAACAGTGGAGACTTCAAGGTTCTATGCAAGGTCCTGTATTGTGTAATGTATTTATTCATGATATGGAAAGGAGGGTGAATAGAGAAGCAATATTTGCAGATGACAAATGTTGTTCAGATAAGTCAGAACTGAGAGGAACTTAAGGCAAAACTTCTGGGCTTAAACAGGTCTCATCTCATCCTAACAGAGACTGATGTTGGGAGCATATTATCTTAGATGGCCTTACTGTGGGGTTTGTACACCATCCTCCAAAACATCTTGTACTAACAACTGTTAGAGACAGGATACTGCACTTATATGGATCTCAGTCTGAGCCGGTATAGAAATTCCTGTGTTCACATTGGGCATTGTTCCTGGTAAGTCTTTTAGATCTCTTTTTTTTGTGAATGGTTAACTGCTGCTGCACCTCCTTGCTTGACAGAGGTAGTGCTATAAATGCCAGTGCTGGCAAATACTCAGGGCTGGGGGATTCTAATTATTATTATTATTATTATTAATAATAATCCTGAGCAGGTTCACAAAGACCTTCTCAGGAAATGTGAGAAGCAGGCTCTACAGCTGACATTTTACTTTGGTCTCAATATCTGTATCTTCATTTTTATTTTATTTCTTTAAGAGACAGGGAGCTACTGAAGAGGCATGGGCTGTCATTTTTTTGTAAAGTGTGTGTGTTTTATGAGAATAGCTCTATCGGGGGACTATAGCTTGTCTTACTCTTTCAAGGTCATGCTTTCCCTACACTGCATTTATAGTGGTGCTGCAGGTGATGGATAATGTCAAGGGATTAGGGTTTGCTTTTAGTTTTGAAAGCCACTTTCTGTATTACTTACATAAAGAATGCATGACACTTAGCATCCTGGCTTTCTTTTTTGAAAAAGACTGTGAATCTATGATCAATAGTGCTGAAGGTGCGGACAGGATGGCAAGGAATGTTTATTTAGATTCTTACCATCTGATGAAGTATGCACGTCAGTGCAAATCCTTACTTCTTGGTTGTATTGTGGCAGAAGATGTGGTGAAGGCATAAACCTCGCCGATTTAATTAAAGTTTCCTTATGGGTAGGAATATCCCAATGAAGAGTCCAAACACTGCAGATCTTCTCAGTTTAAAATCAAGATCGATCAGCTGTTGAGCAACATAAGCTTTCCACACCTTGTTGGTTTTCTGGAGGTATCTCTTTTTGTGGAGCAGTGAGGCCTTTGAATTTGGTGAGAGGTTAGTAACCAAAATGGGAATCCTTGAGTAAGGGTAGGTCTACACTTACCTGCCGGGTCGACACGTAGAGTTCGACTTCTCGGAGTTCGAACTATCGCGTCTAATCTAGACGCGATAGTTCGAACTCCGAACGCGCTCCCGTCGACTCTGGAACTCCACCACCACGAACGGCGGTGGCGGAGTCGACGGGGGAGCCGTGAACTTCGATCCCGCGGCGTCTGGACGGGTGAGTAGTTCGAACTAAGGTAGTTCGAGTTCAGCTACGCTATTCGCGTAGCTGAACTTGCGTACCTTAGTTCGACATCCCCCCCCCTAGTGTAGACCAGGCCTAAAAGGGGGAATATCTTTTTTCTGTTGCAAAACCATCCCCAGAGTTGTCCAGTTGACCCCAGAAAGGAGCCCTTTACCCAGAGCACCTGCACAGGAGTCAGCCATAATTTTGTACCCCATAGTTGGAAAGCATAAGGAATATAGCAGTGACAGTATCGACCTGGTTCTTTCCACACTGGCATGCACCAGCAGGAAAGTATGGTGGGTGGAGACCGGGTTACACTTTTCCTCACTGCTTCGAACCCCTGAAGACACTGTGACATTCACAGTCATAGTGCTGCCTTCAACTACTACTATCTCTTCCCACAGCATTCAAAGCCATTGTTTCATCTCTAATGTGCTAGAAGCTGTCTTGAGAAGGGCTGATGTAGAGCTTTTTACAATGTTGTTGCCTGCAGTTTGAATACAGAGGTCTCAGTTGTGCTGGTTTTGAACCGAACTACTCATAGCAAAACCACGCTCTGGAGGAGCTGTACACATGAGAAATAAAGTAGGACAAGCCTGTGTCTAGATCCATTCATTTTTTTCCTGTGAAGTGAATGGTTTTCTCTTTGAGTCATTAGCTTCCTCACAAATTAAAAATCTGGACAATACTTCTACAGCATGTCTTTATCCTCTTTATTTAGATAGGCAACAAGTACAATAAAGAAAAAAATCCTTTCTGAATTACTTCAGCAGAGAGTGGGAGATCTTGTTGGATTGAGAAATTCTGAAACAATACATATAAAGTAATCAATTCTGGAAACCTGAATATCACTGGTGCTTGTAGCCCCATTAACTTCAATGGAAGAGCATAAGAAGGTGAATGATATTTGCCTTTAATGGTGGAATTGCTCAAAAAATGCTTTTTTCAAGCTTATTGCATTCTCACCAGGATCATGAATAAAACCAACAGCAAAAGATCCAGCTGTATTCTAACAGTAGGGCCCAAAACCAGAGGAGAAATTCATCCCTCTGCAGATAGCCAGCATAAGGCAAATGCCTCAGTTAAGTCGCCAGGCTAGAGAGTGATTTAAGTGGTCCATAAACCTTGAACTGTGAATTTCACCCTCAGAGAAAGATTGCTATATGGTCCAGTACTGGATTCGAAAATACTTAAATCAATTGTAAGTTTTGCTATGACAACAGGTTCCAGCTTCTGGAGACATGTTGTTTGTCTCTTGTTTGTAAATACATATTTTAAAATATATTTAAATGGTATTTTTCAGTTGAGAGTATAAGGAAGAGGCATTGCCATCTCACCCTGTGACTTTAGAGAACTGTTTATTTTGGGTTCTGTTGAGTATGTTTCTCATCCCTTCCAGCTGTAGATTTAATGATCTGTATTTCCATTGTAAAACGTTACACAGAAGTTGAATATACCAGCACAAGACATGAGGATGGGTAGGCACAACAAATAAAGGCTTTTGTGTCAACAATGTTGAAAGGATGAATGACACTAAGAAGAAAGATTTTGCACTTTCATCTGGTTCTCCTTTCCTTTTAGTCAGCGTTTGAGACGTTTATAGTTCAGTGTCTGGGTACAGAATACCAGGTAACTTGTCAGCTCCTATGAAAAGTAGCATTCTCAAAATGTGCAAAAGAAGCATTCCCAAGACTCTCTTTGTGGGGTTTTCAAAACACCTGTATAGATTATTTATTTATTTTGGTATCCGACTACCTATAGGCTTTGTTTGATAATGAGATTCAGGAGTTATGTTTGCTCAGAAAAGATACTTTTTTCCATAATGTAATAGTTATCTGAACTGAATGCCTTAGTCTGACTTTTTGTTAGTCTCGTTCAAATGGATAAAATAAATTGTTAATCTATTCTTTTCTGTGCTACTAAAGATATTTAGTGGCTTAATGGAAACTGAAAATGTTCTTTGCTGAATTTGTAATAATGTTCTGATGGTGAAATCAAGCAGAGTAGGCTGTGGTTATAGTTCTGCCTTCTTTGCTTTATTTCTACCATTATCTATAAGGTACAATGGACTCCAATTAGATGACATTAATAAGGGCCACCTTTGTTGAGGCTGTTCTACAAAGATTACCGAAATATTTCACCCAGTAATAACTTAGTGATACAGCACTTTAATTTAGAAAGGTGCCAAAGCATTTTACAATACAACGATCCAATGACACAATATACAAACTATGGGGTGGATCAACAACACGATGTAGGTATCTGACTTGCCATTTTAGGCACTTAAATCCCAGAATCAGGTGCCATTGGGATTCACAAAAGCCTTGCTCAACTGGCCCCAAATTCTCTAGGCATCTAAAAATCACTCAGATTTTATGTTTTTGCAATAAAAGTTCCCTAAGTGCCTATGTTTCTGCCTCTGAGCATGCACAGTGCAGCCCCATGCCAAGTGTCCAGAAACCTACCCTCCCACCCCCCAGAGCAATTTGCAAACTGGAAGAAAATAGGTGTTTTTCTGCCTAACATGCCTGTGGGGCCTGATCCAGTAAGCATGCTCAGACCTCACTTCTGAGGCCTTATGAGAAAGCTTACACAAAATGGATGGGGAGAAGGGGAGAAGAGGAAGATCTCCAACATAATTTTTATCCCCAGTGGTTAGGATATGGGAGACCCAGGATCCAATCCCCCTGCTCCAATGACTTTTTAAATTATTTATCTACAGTAGACCAGCTTCAACAGGAGCCCTTGAGGAAGCCCCACACTTGAGAATATCCCATAGCCCAAAAGCTAAGGTGCTCAGATACCAGTTCAACTGTCTTCTTGCTATCTGGTGGAGGAGTGACTTGACCTGAGGATCTCTGACATCCTAGGTGACTACCCTAGCCACTGAGCCAAAAGTATGAGGGAAATCCTCCTTCCCACCCCACCTTTCTTGCTAGTGACATAGGCCCCTGACTCTGAAAGAGCACTTGCAGTTTGAATCCCATGCAGAAAGAGGTATCTCCTTGCAGCCCAGACTTAGGTGCCTATCTCCAAGAGAGGGGCAGAACTTATTGCACAGCTTGGCATCTCCCATTGGCTACCATAGTGAAGAATTTGTGAATCCCATTCTAAGGCGCCTATCTCTCTTCATTCATTTATTGGGAGCCGAGGCACTGAACTCAGGCTTTGTGAATCCCAGTAATTTTTCTCAGTGCCTAAAAGTTTCTTTGTGTATCTAGCCCTATGTGCCTAATCCTTTTCTCTCTTACTATGTGAGTAGTCCACTTGACTCCAGTGGATGTAAAGATGACTTGATACATTTTCAAGAGAGTGGTATTTTGTCCTTTAGGTAGAAAATGTGTCACTCACTACTCAAATAGTAATTTCCTGTGCGTATTTCCAGATGTTTAAAATGTCAGCAAATGATATGTCTATAAATATACTACATCTCCTAATAAATAGGATAATAAGCTATGTCTATGGAAATAGACATACAGTGTTTAAAAGAGAATCCAACTAGAAATTCTCAATAAGTGAGACCACGGGCAGTAATAGTATAGAAGGAGAAAATGATCAGATAAAATCACATACTGTGCAAAGCATACTAAATTAAGCACATATGGCCAAAAACTTGAGAATATTATACTTGTAAGTGAATGGTAAATAAATTAAGATTGCTTGAAAATGCTGAGTTTAATATGTAGGGTATGTTAGACTCCTTACAGACAATCTCAAGGGAAAATTCTACCAAACCTGCCCCAACTTCATGACCATGTTGATGGGGACAAGATGTCAGGAACCCTTACAGGAAGTGCAGGCTGGAGCGTCCTTGATTTAAATATGCCTGGGGGAATTCTGTGCCACTGCGCAGAATTTATGTCCCCTGCAGAGTTATTTGCTTCCTCACAGATAAATGACTTTCTGACAGGGAAGCAAAGGGAAGCTGCAAGAGCAGTCAGAAACCACTCCCTTGCAGCAGAGATACATTGTTTCAGGGACCTGGAACAGCTGGTGGAGAGATAAATCACCACGTTGATAGGGACACCCCAGGCAGTGGCTTCTACCCTGAGCCAGGATCAGCTGGTAATCCTGGCTAGGCTGGAGGCAGAAGAGGATGGGAATTCCTCTTCCCCTGAAAGGAGTGGCTGGGGCTGTCAGACCCACCCCCAGACACGTCCCCCAGCTGCAGGAAGCTCAGCATCATTTCCTTCCTCCTGCCTCCATCACTCCTCAGCTGTGAGGGGGAGGGGTCATTGTATGGGGAGCTGCTCCCCCATCCTCCCAACCCCCATGCATCTCGACCTTCCATACCCAGACACCCCTGCCAAGCCTCACTCTATACACCCATAACCCCGTATCACTCCATACCTGAACCCCACCCCACTGCACCTCAACCCCTGCATCTGGAGACCTCCTGCACCCAGACCCCCTGCCTCTGGACCCTCACCCTTGCATGCTAGACCACACCCACTGAGCACCCTGCATTCAAATCCAAATCTTGATGATCCCCACCCCCTTGCATCACCCTGAGCCCCCACATCCAGACACCCACACCATTGACCCCCAACTAGCTGCACCCAGATCCCCACCCCACCAATCCCCACTCCCTCAGTACCCAAAGTCCCCTGTTGAGATTCCCACACCCAGATCCCTCCACTAAGCCCCAACTACCTTCACCTGGAAGCCCCTGCAAAGTCACATTGCCCCTGCACCAGGAACCCCCTGCTCCCAATGAGCCTCTGTTCATCCAGATCCCCCACACATAGACCCCCCCACTAAGCTGCCTGAACTCAGATTGTCCCTCACAGAACCCTCTCACCCCACACCTGGACCCCGCACACTAACCCCTTCACACATAGATCCTGCCTGGTTGAACCTGCTTTCCCCACACCTGGTGCACCTGGCACAGAGGGGCAGGCTGACAGGGTGTTTCTGGGGCAGACCCAGGCCTTGTGCTGTGTCAGGGTTGGGTGCAGCCTCACCACTAAGTCCATGTCCCAGGGGTGGGGAGGCTGCAGGGTGATTTCCCACCTTTGTGCAGCCAGAGGCCCGTGCTGCTCACTGCCATGCTGGAGCCTCCATATTTATTTATTGATAAATAAAACTTGCAGAATTTTAAAATATTGCTTGTGGAATTTTTATTTTTTTGGCACAGAATACCCTCAGGAGTAATTTAAATGAGTGGGGCTGCTAGCAAGGCTCACCAGGGCCCCTTGACTCTAGGATTTGCTTTCCCCTTACTCCGCAGGAACCAGGTTTGTTAATCTTCCAGATATGCTGCAAAACCCAGCTATTTTTCCAAGGCATTTTTGTGGACCAGATGGGCTGATAGAAGGAATACAGATGATTATGAGGTTGCAAGGGGCAATCTGTAATAGCTGTTAGATTAATTTTGATTATACTTGATATAGTGAGATTTCAAATTTATGTACAAGCACCCAAAGTATGGGATGTGCATTTTGGTTTTTTTTATAAATCAGAAATAACTAATTACCTTCACAATAATACAGATATGCAGCACAAGATAAGTTAAGGTCCTATAATTGTAATATAAGATGTAAATGATTGAATTTGCATGCAGTTATGCCCTGGTTCAGCAAAGCACTTATGGATGGTCTTAAGCACATGTTTATTCAGCAAACCACTTAAGATAAGCATATGCTTAAGTGCTTAAAAAAGAGTTTGGTCAAACATAATTTGAAGGAGCAATCTTTCTTGAGCCATGTGTGTTGTCAGAGGAATTGTCAATGATGAAAATGCAGTTTCGTACTGGAGGGGACCAAGAAGAATTCTAGCTTGTTAACATTTAGTTTTAGGAAATTTGAAGACACCCAAGCCCCAGTGTCTTAAAAATTCATAGAGCATGGAGAGTGCTTTGGGATGACTTTAAGGATACCACTTAATGGGAGTTAAATTTAAAATGGGACTGAAAGCCTATGGTTGAGGAGCACCATGAACAACATTGTGAATATTGGAATCACATGGATCACTGACATATAGTGGGAGGGAAGGAAGGTGCGGTCAGTATGGAACCCATTCGGGGTAGTGTCCCATAAACTAGCACAGTGAGTTAAGAGTTGACAGTGGAGTTTCTTTAACTGTAGAATGTTCAGGTTGTCTTTTGTTTAACAAATCATATGCTAGATGAGACGGTCAGCAAATATATACAGAGCCAACTTCAAATCAACACCTCTCAGCTGGATCCAAAGCCTATTAGGATAATAGATTTTAAGGCTAGAAGGGACCACCAGGTCATCTTGTCTGATCTCCTGTATATCATAGATCTCAACACCAGCCAGCACCTGCATACTAAATCCAACAACTGAAATGAGACCAAAGTAAATGAGACCCACAGAAGACTAGACTATTGTGTGACACAGGCAGAGACTAGGAGGACAGAAATGCACCAGTGTGCAGCAGCAGGGAAATGATTAAATGAGATAAACCCAGATAATCCTAGCAAGTGACCCACACCCATGTGCTGCGGAGGAAGGTGAAACCTTCCCAAAGCCACAGCCTATCTGACCTATAGGAAATTTCCCCACTGATGGTGATCAGTTAGACCCTGCACAGGTGAACAAAAACTAGCCAGGTGAGCACATGCGAGAGAGAATGCTCAGTGCCACCTCAGTGCCCAAGCCCACCTTACGCAGTGTCCTATCTCCAGCCATGGCCACCCCTGATGCTTCAGAGGAAGAACCTTTTTTTTTTTTTAAGTAAAAGTAAATGGGAGTTTTCCCACTGAATTCAGTGGACTTTACATCAAACCCCATGGGCTCAGTCTTGTGAGGGGTGAGTACTTTGGCCCTTATTTTAGGATTTATAACACTAATCTATACAGAAAACTTGATGTGGTTATAACTGTGTCTTAAGAAGTAACAAAAAAGAAAAAACTGTAAACAAAGCCATATGTTCTAATGGAACAGTTCTCTTCCACCTTCCCCCAGCAAGGAATTGCACTTTCTTCCATAGACTTTTACTCTGATTTGCAATTAAAAGAAAAAGCAAAGAAAGAGCAACATAATATGGCAATGAGACAGAGCACAGTGTGTGAGACTTTCACCGTGTCAGCAGTTACCTTTTACTAGTACCCATACTTGGGACCATGTTACTCTTATGGTGGCAGTGCACAGAATGCAGCATGCAGCTGCATAGCGAATTATCCCACAGGAATTAAAAATATTTTAGATATAATGTAGCATCTTAATTTCTTTTTGTTTACCATCCTCATATTTGAACTTCTTGTCATAAGATGACATAAGGGAACAGGAAAGTATATTTGCTTTAAGATATAATTAGGAATTGGGCATTTAAACTCTGTGAACATATGGAAATACTGGTGTAGGTTCAATAGTTAAATATGTAATTCCTCTTTCCAAGGACTCACTTTTTAATAATCCTCGGTGGAACAGGTACCATTTCAGAAAAGCACATTAATCATAAGTGACCTATAATTACAAGCACAAGTATACTGGATGAATTAACGAGCTACTGACATTTAATGGAGTTTGTATTCAGTAAAAACACAGTGATATGAAAAGTCAAAAACAAAAACATTTTTTCCCCTTTTTAAAAAAAAGTCTAAGCTGCATTTCACACTGTGCTCTTACGGCAGTCGTCTTCTTCTCTGTTTTGAATTAAACATTAGAGGAGGTCAATACAAGGCAATTGTTCAGAATATCAGTTCAATTGAGACTACAAGGTTGAAAAGAAAGTAACAGCCCATCTTATTGTCTCTCTTACCCTTTCTATATGGGTTTATATTGCTGTAACTTTATCCAGAGTTTTTCTTTTCCTGAAGGACCACTGAGTATGTCCATTTAATATATACTCTAGTGGGAGCAATCTACGTATATTTGGCTATGAAGATGAAATTAAGGATGGGTGAGCCTGATCATTTCTCCAGCTGAGCCTTACATTGGCTTAGCTTGGTAGCCAGGCAAGTCAAGCATGTAAGTACTTGGTTAAATTGGGCTCTATTCAACAAACCACTTAAGCATGTGCTTACGTCAATTATGTCAATGGGACTTAAGTGTGTGCTTAAGTGCTTTGCCCGATAGGGATGGACTGCTAAATTGGGATTCCAAAGGTTAGCCAAACTTGTATAGTCTGCAAAACTGAATGGTGCAGCTCCAATTAATTTCAGTTGATTTTCACCAGTTTAAAACTGGAGTAACAGAGGGGAGAATCAGAACCTTTCAAATGCTACTTGTTAATATGTAGTAGGCGGCTGATCGTTTCTCAGCTAAAGATGTAATGCCTACAAAATAAAACAATTCTGTATTATCTGACACATGATAAAATATACAATATTTGCAATATAATCTTTGTGTCTGATGCATTCCGCTTCAGATTGTATATAGGATTCTTTATCATTTTATTCTTAATGTAAAACTCTGGTTAACATCTGAAACTAACCCAATAAAGTAATGGGGATGCAACTTGAACGTAACTCTTTTTATTTCCCTCTCCCCTAATTTTTGATGTAAAACATTTGTTTTTCTGTTCTGAAGAGGAAGCCAATGGATGGATTAAATTCTGACTGTCACATAAAGCGAGTACAAAACAAACCAGGGAAGTGATGATGTTATATAGTTCTGTAGTTTAATTGAGGCACTTGGCAGCAGAGTATGACTGCTCTATGCTACTTTGATCATCATCCAAACCAAAGGCACAGAGCAAGAGATGAAAAGGATAATAAAAGAGGACCTAATAGAACTTTGAGGAGTCCAGTGGCACCTTAAAGACTAACAGATTTATTTCGGCACGAGCTTTCATGGGTAAAAAAACACTTCTTCAGATGCATGGAGTAAAAATTACAGATACAAACATAAATATACTTGCACATGAATATATCACTAATATGATATATGCCATCATGTGCCAGCAATGCCCCTCTGCCATGTACATTGTCCAAACTGAACAGACTCTATGTAAAGGAATAAATGGACACAAATCAGACATCGGGAATGGTAACATACAAAAGCCAGTAGGAGAACACTTTAATGTCCCTGAACATTCTATAATCGATTTAAAAGTAGCCACCCTTCAACAAAGAAACTTCAAAAACAGACTTCAAAGAGAAACTGCAGTGCTACAATTAATATGCAAACTTAACACTATTAATTTGGGCTTGAAGAGGGACTGGGAGTGGCTGTCTCACTACAAAAGCAATTTTCCCTCTCTTGGGTATTGACACCTCCTCATCAGTTATTGGAAGTGGACCACATCCACCCTAACTGAATTGGCCTTGTTAACACTGCTTCTCCACTTGCAAGGTAACTCCCTTCTCTTCATGTGCCAGTATATTTATGCTTGTATCTGTAATTTTTATCCATGCATCTGAAGAAGTGGTTTTTTTACCCACAAAAGCTTATGCCCAAATAAATCTGTTAGTCTTTAAGGTGCCACCGGATTCCTAGTTGTTTATGAAGATACAGACTAACACAGCTACCCCTCTGATACCTAGTAGAACATTGTCAGCCCACGCTTGCCAGCCCATGTGACTTCCTGAGATTCACATGTCTGACTACATTTACAGTGCAACTGGTGTTATAATCTGAAATTTGTGTAGACATACGTGTGCTAGCTTTAATCTAGCTAGCTCTTTAAAAATAGCAGCGAGGACACAGCAACACAAGCTTCAGTACAGGCTATACAAACCCACCTTGCTTGCCTGAGTATACACTCACATTGCTAGCTTGTACTGAAGCCCACACTGCTGCATCTTCACTGCTATTTTTAGTGAGCTAGCTGGATTAAAGGTAGTACAGGTATGTCTCCATGAGCTGCAAATTATAGCTCTGGTTGCAATGTAAATGCTGAGTCCCAAAGAAGTTGGGCACTTTTTAATCTGGATATGCTTTTCCTACATCCCCATGTTTGCCCAGATTTTTTCTTTGTAAAGTATTGATCGTTTTTTAATTTATGAATGTTTGCACCTCCCAGTTCATTAACATAGAGTTCATCCAGATTCTCAGTTATGGATCTTTACTAATGCCATCAGAGGCCTCTCTCCTTTCCACATTGTACATGCTCGAGGTTCCATTAATGTCAATGGGATGTATGTGTGCATATGGAGGGAAGACTAGACCTCTAAGAAACAAACACCTGAAATTAATATTTTGTACTGAAAAAACAAGCCATCTTAATTTCATGACAGGATTATACAGATGCATAGTTTCTTTTAAAGGGCAACGTCATCACTGCATAACAAACAATTAGCATGCAGAACCTTCATTATGTAGTATCTGATAGTAAAGTGCAGTTAGCATTATTAGCAAATCATAGCACTTTATGAATAGCACATGGCTTATTCACCTGCCTTTTTTTTAATAAGTGCAGCCTTTCCAATGCTAATAAAGTTAACTCTGATATAGGAGACCAACATGAAAACAGAAGCATTTCATTATGAGTACATTAAAAAGAAAGTAGAGTGATGAAAGTATATATGTAATGAAGCTCCACAATTAAAGGTCCAATTACTGAAGATCACTCTATTTAGCGGGAAAATAAATGTTCCTAGAAAACTTGTTCATAGAAACCCAGCCTTCAGTGTCAGAAAAGGAAGAATTACTTTATGTTCTTTTTAGTGGGATTAAGGGTTATTTGGCACAATTTGTAAAGTTCTTTCTTCTCTGTCATTCTCACACATTTATTTACAATCAGACATGCATGCTGGGAAGCTATGATGGGAAGTAGCTAGTGTGGGGGATAATGCATACATTATTCCTGATTCTAGTATAAGTATCCTGTGCACCTGCAGTTCTAGATAATTTTGGAATAGGAATAAGTGCTTGGAAATACATAGCAATACTTTTTCAGGCATTTTATAGGGATCTTTACAATGCCCAGCATGTTTTCAGTATATACCTGTATGCCATAGACTGAAATGGTTCCTTTATGAAAATGCATTTGTTTTATATTACACATGAGTAAACTTTACCATTTGAATAAATTTTAGGTTATATTAAACCAGGAAATAAAATACAAGACAATGTATCTTTTAAAAAATGCAGCATCTAACTTATGCT
The DNA here is from genome assembly GCF_016161935.1 of Mauremys reevesii. Lineage (NCBI taxonomy): Eukaryota > Metazoa > Chordata > Testudines > Geoemydidae > Mauremys > Mauremys reevesii. Next base: position 71,879,020 of record NC_052631.1, read on the forward strand.
GCTGGGAAATATGATGATCATTCTACTCTGGTAACAGCATTTTTTTGGATTTGTCAGAGTGCTTGTTAGGACTAGGTTTTCTGTTCAAACTTTGAATTTCTTTTATTTGCTACTTCAGTCAAATTTTTGTTTGAATTTAAGGCCAAAATCTAGCAACCTATATATGTTTTACATCTAGACATATATTGAGTGTATGGTCAGCTATGGCCTGCGTATAAGTCATTTCTTCTGATTTTTGTCATCCCTATCTGTTTGTCTGTCTAATCTTTCATATGTTAAGTATAAGGGCAGGGAATGTGTTTCACTATATATTTGTAGAGCACCTAGCACAATAGGGCACCAAGCTCAACTGAGGCCTTTGAGTGCCACCATAATACAAATTCAGAATAATACCTGAGTAGAAGCAGTACTTGGAGCAGAAACCTCTAGGTGCTGCAGGAAATGGTACTGTTAATTCAGTGGCTGATGCCCTTTCATCAGAGTTAGTATTATAATCTAATATGGTATTAGTGGACACTGCTGCTATACTTGCTGTTTTTTCAGATGACCCAGAAACCGAAAGTTCTGATCTCTTACGATCATTGAAGGTTACTTACTACTTTTTGTAAGAGCAGTAGTGTTAACACTGGTGTCCTTGTGAAATTCCAAATTTGATATTTCTTCCAATTCAGATTTAGCTGTGTATATAGTATTCTTTTCAACTGTTGTAAAGTGTTACTGTGGGCTATTAAATCACAGCCCTATTTCACTTCAGAGATGGCTGCATCTCAGTGGTGTGGAACTCCTTTTGAAGACAAAACTTGGTACTCTCACTGTAAAACAAAACTTTTATTCCTAGCTTCCTTCTTCCTGTTTATAGATGTACACACTCTTTGCAGTAGCAAACATTGGCACATGCAGTTGAAAAAATGTTAAAACCTATGAAAAAGAATGACCCATACAGGGTCAGACCAAAGGTCCACCTAGCCCAGTATCCTGTCTTCCAACAGTGGCCAATGCCAGGTGCTTCAGAGAGAATGAACATAACAGGTAACCATCAAGTGATCCATTCCCTGTAGGCCATTCCCAGCTTCTGGTAAACAATGCAATATTGTATGCACAGAAGTGAAACCTATGCTGAGGTCCAGCTGATAATGTAGACTCATTTATTAAATGGTATTAAAGCATTTTTAAATCTATTTTAGTGGATGATATAACAAAAATATAAGGAAATTATCACAAAATATACTGAACAATCTGGTTTTCCAGTTATAAGCATGACACATGCTAACTGTTGGGGATCAGTACTGAATGAATTTAGGAGTTTCTTTCAGTCTCATGGGGTTTACAAACTCCTGAGTAAGACTGAGGCCAGGGAAAGGCTGGAGTAGTTCTGGGCCAGGAAAGTTCTGCCCCCTAGACCATGCACTGAGCATGCTACTGGGGAAAAGAGCAGTATAAAAGAGCTCCAGCAGCCCAGGCAGTTGGGAGGAAAGAAGACATTTTCAGGAAGAGCACTGTTTGGTAATGGTAGGGGAGATGGAGGAGCAGCAGCAGAACCTCCTTCTCCACTTACTGAGGAGGTCTGGCTGTGAGTCTTCCCCCCTCCCCCTCCTTTGAAACATCACCTCAGAGGTAGGGAGACTCATGTGTAGGGGCAGCAGAAATTCACCTGTATCCGCCCTGACACACTTGGGATTTGGATCAAAGGACTATAATCAAACAGCAGCCGGACCCCAAACTGAGGCATCAGATGTGGTAGGAGGTGGGCTAGGAGAAGGTGAACAGGAGGTGGGTCAAATGTAGGCCTGCCTGTGCTGTCACACTTTCATGGCCCTGTGCTGGGACCCAGTGGAGTAGGAGGGTCTGGGTCCCCTTACCCCCACCTCCCAGATTCACCTGTACCTAACCCTGGGATGGGCAGGACCAGAGGTTTAGCAACAAGAAGGCTGACCCAGCTGAACCCCGTTCAAGGGTCCCAGACACATTGGATGAAAAGAGAGACTGGGGCATTAGGTCTGCTGACCAAACTGACAACCCCACTACACAGCCCTTCCACGTGCTAGATAATTGTAATGACATAGAGACTTACGTGGAAAGAAGGGAGAGATCATTAGAGGGGAAAACAAGGCCTTTATAAATTATCAGGTTCTTCCCCACGATTCCCATTTTATTAAGAGGCATGGGGCAGAATGGTTTTGTCACATGATTATTTTCCAGATGACAGTAATATGGAATTGAAAATATCTGCTCTGTGTAGACTCCTTGAATAGCAGTGAATAGTGGATGGATGGGTGAGGGCATAGCGTAGCTAAAATGGGCCAATGAATACACTACTATGCAAATATTGTACTTTGGGCTTTCCCGCCTGTGATGGAGAGAATCCGCAAAGGGACATCCACTCATCCCAGCCATTCTGTAGCCTAAACAGGATTCCTCACCATATCCACTCAGCATCTGGTCTGACTACTTTGTAAGGGCACTGGGTTTAGGATCTAGGATTAGCAAATTCCCGTCATCACCACCACACTTTGAGATTAACACCTATGTTCTCTATGCCAACATATTCCTGGATGTACTAGTGATTTTGTTTCACTTGTCTAGAATTTGTGATATCTGACTTGTTCCCCTAACAGCAGGCACCACATCCCTGAGACTATGTGCCAAACATGTTTCAGAAATATACATTTGATAAAATTCCCTTATCTCATTGCAGTTTCTGCAGTTGAAATGCCCCAAATGGCCTATTTTCTGTCCTTGCTGTGTTTTCAGATGCTTGTGAGAATGAACTAGTTCTATTTTCCTCTGCATATCATGGTCTTTATCGTGAAAATGTATTTTTGTGTTCTTCTTATTCTAGAAATACCAGGAAAGACTGTGTTCAGCTAATGTTAAGAGACTAACTTAACACTCATAAGCAAAAACATATGGCCTGAAGAATTTTGCTTGAATAAAAAGTTTAAGATCTGGCCCAGAACTCCATCTGTATCTCTGCCCATGTTGTTTAGCATTTGCTGCACATGGCTTTTATTTTTGAACTGAACTGTCATATTATACACAGAACTGGTAGCTCAGCCTGGTATAAATGTTGCCTGACATGTCCCATTGTGAGACCCTGTTTTTAGTTTTTTATAAACTCTGCTGCAATTTAACTGGTTGGGCTGAAATTTCCCATGTCAATTGTCTACCTTAAGCTGATTTCTGTGTGTGTGCAATTTTCCGCCAGAACAGTTCTGCCATTTCTGAGAACAAGGTTAGGGAAAAATGTTTTATATGTTAAAAAATTCTGGTGATCTTTTCTTTCAGAAGTCCAGTGTCCCTGTGCTTTGGAGTAGGACCTCAGAATTTGGCAGGGGAGTGGCCTTTGTGTCAGGGATATGTGCCTTTTGCTGTTCCCATGAAAGTCCACCCAACTTTGAAAAATTCACTTGTGACAAGCACAGTAGAGACTCCTTACATCTTAGCAGGGAAATTCTATGAAGATTATGTCCACACTAAGCAAGCTCCAGCCCCGCAAAGTTCCTATATACTGACCAAAATGTGCATGTGCAATCCCCAGAGTGACTGAGCATGGTCCTTCCAGGCCGGGGCTGCCAGGGCTCAGCTGGACTTTCTGTGCATCTTGTACTCCTGGCTGCTGCAGACCAGAGTGGGGCTGAGCACTGGAACTTAGATCAAGGAACCTGTCTCTTCTGTGCTCTTAGTGACTGCCCCCTGCTTGACAGAGGCAGCTGGTGAAGGAAGCTGTCTGAATCAAATTAAAAAGGGACAAGAACCAGATCATGGAGCGTAGCTTGGGACAAGCGGGTGAAAGTAAGATGAAAGACTTACCAGTGCGGGGCCCTGGCTCCAGGCCTCGGTTGAATGGGCGGGGCAAGGTGGGGGTCAGTCTCCTCCTGCCAGTCCTTCCACACTGCATGGCCTGTGCTGCCCTAAACCTAAGCAATTTAAAGGGCCCGGGCTCCGGCCGCTGCTGCGGTAGCAACGGCCGGGAGCCCCAGGCCCTTTTAAATCACTGGGCCCTGGCGCAGCTGCCTTTTGCCACCTTCCCCTCCATCAGTGGCCATGGGGGGTGTTTGTCAAAAGGGGCAGTGTCATTAAAGCGCTTTAATGTCAGCTGTGTATGGGCTGGTACCGGTGGTCACTTCTTACCGGTACGCCGTACTACCCCACTTTCACTTCTGGGGACAAGGATCTTGGAGAGGGGAAGATTGGGCCTGAGTCTTGCAGAGGGTGATGGGAGAAGACTGGGGCTGGGAACTGGTTGAGGGAGAGACTGGAGTTGGCTGACCAAAGAATGGAACTGGGAGCCACGTAGGGAGACTGGAATTGGCTGGGTGAGGAGACTAATGAGGGGCTGGGACAGGTACACTGCAGCAGGCTACTGCAGGGTAAATTCACAGTCCAGCTTGCAATGGTCTGATTGTGTGTATAGACAATCCCTTAGAGTTTAAGGATGGAACTTTCAGAAGGGTTCAGTACCACAATGGGGGACACAGCTCAGCTCCCATGTATGTATTTCAATAAGCGCCCAATGTGATGAGCTCTAATTTTAAATCTAGCCCCAAGTGTCACAATGAGAGCTGCTAGGTGCTGAATGCTTTTGAAAATCTGAATCTTATTTAGGAGCTTTGGGAAATCTGGCCCCTATCATGCCTGTTGAGCACTTGAATATCAGGCCTTGAGTTCTTTTGAAAAGCTGGCCCCAAGTGATTTAGTTGACAGAGCTCAGAGTTGAGTTCAGCTTTTTTAAGTGCCTTAGTCACAAGACCATCCTTCTCTCTCTCTTACACAATAGCTGAATTTAGCTTCTTTGAGGGGAATTGTCTCTGATAAGTGTATAGTACATGTATGCGAGTGCAGGCGCTTCTTTTAAAGTGCTTTATTTTAATTGTCTTTTCATTCTCAGTTGATTAAACAAGGCACAGCATAGTAAAATCACTGCTGCATCAGTGTAGCTGTACTGACCGAAGATGTCAACCTTGAAAGTGCAATTCATGTCAATGAGAAGTTGCCACTCAAGAGGAAAAATCCTGGGGTAGTGGGGGAAAAAATGGGGAGGAAATCTCTATTTTTAATTACCTTGAAATCAGGCTACCCAAAGCTTCAGTTTTACAACTGTCTGCAGTTCCGAAGAACAGCAGAGGCAAATAGACAAGTTAGCTTGTTCTGTCTGAACTCTCTATGATCAAAACAATTCCTAGCCAGACTTGAACAATACCCTAATGCAAATAACTATAGCTTGTCCCAGCTTGTCCTTTGCATCTACACCAAAACCACTGTAAGATGCAGAAATGATGCATAGAAATATGACAAATAAAAGTGGATTTTGTCTGAGGCAGCAGACTCACATGACTTTCCTCCTCTGTTATAAGCATACCAGTGGATCTGGCTGCAGCTAACAACAAAGGAAAAGGGCCAAGGGAACTTTTTAATGTTGTTATAAATGGATGCAGATTTAGCCTGAATGCCTTTGTTTTGAAAATTAAAGTGACTACAAACTCCAGAAGCCCTTTTGTGAATTTGGAATCTCAAATGGTAATACAAAAGTTTCTGTGGGATTTTCAACTAGCTACTCTAATGAAACCAGTTCAGTGGGGAGTTCAACATATAGTCATATCCTGTGCCAGAGGATGTAACAATTCTTAACACTTTATTGACAGGGGCGGCTCTAGCCATTTTACCACCCCAAGCACAGTGGCATGCCGCGGGGGGCGCTCTGCCGGTCAACAGTCCCGTGGCTCCGGTGGACCTCCCGCAGGCGTGCCTGAGGATGATCCACCGAAGCTGCGGGACCAGTGGACCCTCCGCAGGCACGCCTGCGGGAGGTCCACCGGAGCCACCTGCCGCCCTCCTGGCGACCGGCAGAGCGCCCCCCGCAGCATGCCGCCCCAAGCACGCGCTTGGCATGCTGGGGCCTGGAGCCACCCCTGTTTATTGATCTTTTCTTAGATTTTGATGGCAGGAAACAAATAATCATATTATTGAGGTTTTGTTGTATTTCAGGAGGTTTTAGATCTGAATTTTAGAATGTATGTGAGGTCAAGGATGCTGTGAGAGAGCATCAGCCTTAACAGACATCCTGAATGCAACCACCCTAGGGCTTGGAGAAAGTTCAAATCTGAACTCTGAGCTAAACGTCGCAGGTTGTCTTATCTCTATTTTGCACTGACCTAAAATTCCAGATTTGAATATATTTCACTTCACTCTGAACTTTCTGAAACATAGAACGTGAATCCAAATCCAATCCACACTTTGCATGCTGGACCACCTCAATGGTCACCTGTGATAGATGACCCTAAAAAGCTCTGGCATTTTGGTTAAAATAAACAGTCAAAGAGCTGAGTTGATAATTGCTCTTTCCAAACTCTTTGCATCAATTTCTGAGGCCATCTATTGACCCTAGACTATTTCCGCTCCTCCTGTCATTTGCCTTCAACATCCTTAATTTCCTCCTCTCATAGATTCCTGGCCCTTCAGATTGGACACTGGGCCAAAGCTCACTTCTGTATCTAAAGATTCTGTAGAGATCAGAAGCTCTAACTACTTCTACATGACTAATTCCTGAGCATGGCTGGACTGAAATTGTACATGCTCTGGGGCTATGCACCCCCACAGTGAACAACATACCCTAGAGTCTTGGTGGCTTGCCAACCACTTGCTGAAGATCTGCAGAGAGTTGGCTAGTCACATTGAACTGATTGCTCTTCCTTGTCTACAGCTGTTTTGCCTTAAATAGACATTAGATATTTTTCCTAATATTTACTTTTCCATGTAAGCAATTGTTGTAGTTGCCATTGGAATATTGTACTATCTTGAATGTTTAGGGAGGTGGTCCAAATGATTGTGAATGGGAGTGGCAGTGTCCATGAGACAATCTCTTGAGATATGGTCCACATTATATATAAAGTTCAGTATCCCTGCTCAAGAGCAAATATGCAACAGCCAACTCTCTGCTGAGCCCAGCAATGGGATCTTTAAAGATAATTATGTCTACGGAGAGAAAAAGAAGTGGTATCTGGGAATGCTAGAGAATTTCAGGGAAATTCAGAGCAAAATAAGAATGCAAGATGGCTAAGAACCTTCTGAAGGTTCATAGGGAAGAAATGGGAGAGAGTTCTTATTCAAACATGAAAAATGGTTCTGGATCCAGTGGGACCAATTTACAATGGTTCTTATTTTTTTTCATAATTGGTTCATCTATCCTTTCTTGGCCTATGAAAATCTACCTTGTGTTGTGATTAGCTGTCCCACAAACTAGGGGAGTTCAGGCCTTGTCACAATTTGCATGAGACACATCAAAAAAAGAGAGATGATATCTGTCTGTACTTGTGCAAGTTTCTTCATGAGGTTGATGGATTTCCACTCCATATGGCTAAATGCAGTGCCTTGCATGGTGTCAAGTATCAGAGGGGTAGCCGTGTTAGTCTGGATCTGTAAAAGCAGCAAAGAGTCCTGTGGCACCTTATAGACTAACAGACATATTGGAGCATGAGCTTTCGTGGGTGAATACCCACTTCGTCAGATCTGCTTTTACAGTTCCAGACTAACACGGTTACCCCTCTGATATCAAAAAAAGATTGTATTGAGACATCACTCTATGCCACTGAGTCATGGTGGTGGTGTTTCTTTTGTTTGTTTGTTTGTCTGTTTTTTTCCAAAGGGGATGGGACAGTGCTTTCTCCAATAATCAGGTTGACTATGGTAAACTAGTGGAAACTTGGATTATATCATGGGGGATAGAGTATTCTTTAATAGCTGTATTTTAGGGTATGCTTAAATGGCAGTCAGTGTGATTGCTGCTTATGTAGACATACTCAGCTAGATTTAGTCTAGCTAGCAGTGCTAAAAATACAGTGTGAGCTGTACAAACCTTCCTGGAAGCCTGGGTATGTACTGCCGTTCCTAGCCTGTGCAGGAGTCTGTGCTGTCATGTCTTCATGCTAGTTTTAGCCATGCCAGCTAGATCAAAGCTAGCATGGATATGCCTACACGAGCTGCAATCACCGCTCAAATTGCAGCGTAGGCATACACAAAATGTCATTTCCCCCCTATGCAACACTAATGCCAGCTGGACTTTTCACAGATTAGTGAGGTATGCTTTCTTTGGAAGAAAATAGAGGAATGTCTGTTAATTGTTGTACACAACCAAGTATATATCTGGGAACAATACAAAAAGGAATATACCCATCTTATGTCAATTAGAAATTCTCATTTGTGTTCAAGCTGTTTCTTCAAACATACTGTGAATTTTTTTGAAACAATTCCATGTTTTTATTTATTGTTCTGAATGTTCAGTAGGTTCAAATAGAATGCATCCTTCAAAGGTTAAATTAAAATTACCTCAGATAGCCTTAAGGCTATCAGGGCCACTATAATATTTGATTATTTGGGTTACACGCTACCAAGGCAGCATAACTAGAGATTTCCAGAACACTTGAACACTAGAAGAGAGAAATATACTTCTAAGACAAGGTTAATTTTTATGCTGCTCATTCCAAATATCTTCCTGTTTCTCTGCTGCTGCTTGCCCCCTGCTGCTTCTGCTACTGCTCTGTGAAAGAATCAACAGCCGTCGAATCTCTTTGATTATATATGAATTCTCTTTTCAGATGTTAACTCTTTTTCTGAGAAGGTGAGGAGTTTAGACAAAAATGAACAGGAAATATTTCGTTTCAGCTTGAAATTTAGTAAGAATGTTTGTTTAAAAATGACATGGAAGCTTAAGCCAGTTAGATTAACCCAAACACTTTAGTATATCAGTGCTGTGGGACAAGATGATTAAACTCAGCCTCGAGAGAGAACCCCAGACAGGGAAACCTGTTACAACAGAGCACACATGGAAGAGGGAGAGAGGCCTAATTGACGTCTTAAAAGTTTTGACAATATAGCATAGATATACCAGTGAAACCTTCCTAGTGTAGACACAGTTATACTGGCCAAAAAAAAAGGGGGTTTTGCCTATATAGCTTACACTGGTTTGATAGCAATACATGCAAGACAGGAAAAAGCTCTGTTTCCCAAGAATAACTGTGTCTAAATTGGCCTTTGCTGGCATAGACCTGTTGTGGGGAGGGGAATCACACACCTTCTTGACAAGGGTATGCAGGGCTGGCTCCAGACCCCAGCGCACCAAGCGCGTGCTTGGGGCGGCATGCCGCGGGGGGCGCTCTGCCTGTCGCCGGGAGGGTGGCAGGCGGCTCCGGTGGACCTCCCGCAGGCGTGCCTGCGGAGGGTCCACTGGTCCCGCGGCTCTGGTGGACCTCCCGCAGGCGTGCCTGCGCATGCTCCACCGGAGCCGCAGGACCAGCGACCGCCAGAGCGCCCCCCGTGGCGTGCCGCCGTGCTTGGGGCAGCGAAATTGCTAGAGCCGCCCCTGAGGGTATGCCAACAACAGTTGCTAGTGTAGACCTGCTCAGTGTTTTACATTTGTTCTGGGCTGATAAGCAGCTCTGCATTGTGCCTCCAAGTCTGCAAAGCTACTTTATTCTAACATTATGGGCTCCAGGCTCCTCAGGACAGGAGGAGTCATGTTCAGGACAGGAAGGCTGGGTATGCTTCCTTCATAGCCTGCAGTCAGAGGCCACTCTAGCTATAGGCAAGCTAGGGAGGGAGCTGCCTAGGTCAGCAGATTTCTGGGCAGCTGCCTAGGGTGGCTGGGCCAAACCTGAGTGGCACGGCCACCCATCCATCATGGCAGAGGGGCATCCAAGCCAAGTTTGGTTGGCATAGGGGGGCAGCACCCCAAAGTGTTGCCTAGGGGGCAGATTGTCTCGAGTAGCCTGTTCCTGCAGTCATCTGTATGAAGGTACCCTCACATACAATAGAGCAGTAATAACTTCTCCAGGGTTTTTCTCTCTCCCTCCCCCAGCCCTACCAATATAGTCTTCCTGCACAGTCATTGGAGGGGCAGCCAATGCCCCCATGACTCTTGATGGAGTTGTGCAGATAGGGGGCAGCACCCTCCTGCCATAATGGAAAGCTCTGGGATCAATGGGGTTGTTTCCCCAAGACCCCAAAGATCCTTGAACTCAACTAGTTTGGAGGCCTGTGCGCTCTGCCCTTTCCCTACCAACCGTAAGGGAAGCATTCAACCCAGAGTTCAGTTGCCTAAGCCTCCTTTCTACCGCTTACAGATTTGGCTGTGTAAAGGTAAAATATGGGCCAGAGTTAGGACAGGGAATAGGATTCTTCTTGAATCATAAGAGTCTGTACATAAGTCACTCTTCTGATGTACCATGTATCTCTACAGGAATCCGACTAAGGGAATCAATACAATTTCTGCTGCATCTAGCCTCAATGCAGGAATCCCTCTACTCCCATCCATTACTACTCCCTCTGCCAGCTTATTTTATCCCCAACACATCCTACACTCCTGTTGCTATTTGGTTCCCTTCCACTGCCTTCTGTGGGCACAGAGACTTTCCTTGCTCACTTCACCATTGTTCACATTCTTACACACAAAATAAGAGATTACTGAAGGTTTAAAAATATTTGAATTATTTGTGTATATGTGTGATTATACACCTAGAAATGATCATAGAATAAGAATTTATTTACATATATATCTTTGTCTTTACATGTATGTATGAACACATGGGCTTCCATATCGGATTTATACTCATGAACCATGCAGAGTTTTGTATATGTGTGCAAACAGGAGTGAATATCTCTTCAGGTGTCCATTAAATCTGCAAATAATAAGTGAAAGGAAATACACTTACTGGAGGTAAATTAAGTGACGTAGGAGGACAAGTGCTTTAAAAAAGGATATGATCATTCTGGAGTTGGTAGATAAAGGAATATGTGAAGCGGAGGAAACAAACAAAAGTAGTAGAAGAATCTTTAGTAAATCAAGCCACTTAGTTTTGTACTCTCTCCTATTTTCTAATTCCTAATGGCCCTCCCATTTGTCCCAAACTTTCCAAGAAAACTGCGTTTTCTAATGCGATGTGGCATGACAAATTTTTAAGTGCAGTAGTTTAATATTAGAAAAGTCAACAGTGTGGTGAAAATTGGTCTTGGAATGTGAAGTTAATTTCAAACATAACTATGGAGACAGGATGCCTCTGTCTCTATTATACTTGTCTGCTGGTCCAAAAAAAGGTAAGCAATAAACAGATAATGAAAAATCTGTATAAAGATTTGAAAAAAATAAGTTATTTTAGCAATAGTTTACACCTAGCATGGGATGTTAATATTTTGGACAAAACAATCAACTCTTGGTGTCTGTGAGATTTTATTGTTCACCTTGAAGACAGCTTTCCTATTAGCAATCACATCTGTTAAAAGACTGAGAGAACTACAAGCTGGTTACTGGTGTGATACACAAAAAATGCATTAAGGATTAGACATAAACTCACAAGAGGCAGGAAATTCAGCATTAAAGGTCATCATTTCATCCTTTACTCACCCTGTTGTGAATTTAGGCCAGGGACATACAGTGGAAGTAAGAGCTTTTAACTCTGGATTTCCTGTCTTTTGTGGGTTTAAGTCTGACCATTGACATTATTTTAATGGAGTCTTTAGAAAAAAATCCTTTTGTTTTATTTTAACTATTTAAAAACAAAATTGAAAAGGCTGCTATTAATATTGTATAATGCCTGAGACTCCTTCAGACTTGATCAAAGTTAATGGCATCATTCAAACTCTTCTCTAGAGATCAGAATGACTCTTTAGAGCTGTTACAGATCAGTCTTTTCCTGACTGTTGAGTATCAGGCACAGAGCACTATAATGGTTCCTTTGTATCATCCATGTCAATGACACTTTAATATGCAGATCATTGAAGCTATAGACCAGGCACTTGAACTTCAGCTTTTTTCTTATTAAATAATAATAAAAACCCTATTGACATTTTAACAGATAATATCATAGGTGGTAGATGTTAGTGGAATGCAGGGCTACTGCTTTAAAAGCAATATGAAATTCAAAAGCTCCAATAAGGCTTAATTTCCTTTCAGTGATCCGATAAAGCCCATGCAATTTCAGTTCACACATTTCCAAGATGTGTCAGGCAAGTGCACACCAGTCATATCAGGTGTTTGCCCTTCTGCTTACAGCACAATCTATTAGGATGGTGGGTGGGGTGGATCACATGCACCTTGGGGCACAGATTGTCATTCTTAGTTTGCTATGAAGCACCATGAATACCTAATGCACTCTAAAAGTGTCTGCCAAATCCTGAGAAGTGCTGAGTGTCTAAAAATCCCATCAAAAGCCAATGTAGGGGTGCAGGAGATGTTCTGAGTATTTGACTTAAGAGCCTGAATGGTAGTTCCTGCTGCCCAACTCCACTGCTGGATCCATGTGATCATCAGCACGTGGATTTTCCCCTTCTCATATGCTGCCTCCATATCAATGCTCCCCCTCCTCCAACCCCACAGAGGACATTCCATGGATCCATGCAAAGGAATGGGGACTTGGTGAATCAGAGAAGTAGTGAATAGGTCTGAAGGAGGCACATTGGCTCCTTCTGGCCTTATGCGACTTATCCAGAAAACTTAACACAGCCCCAGACAGTATTATCTTTTCCACTCACCACTTTTTCCTCCTCCTCCAACCCCAATCCCATGGAGATCCCAAGGGCTGTTGCAGCTAGGAGGACTCTCCTGCGGATGGCTGCAATGGAACTATGCTACCAGGCAGCCGATAGCAGGGCTGCCAAAATCCAGAGTCTATACGGAGCTGCAAGCCTCATGCTGGTGCACCAGGTCAGAGATTTGCTCCTGTTTACTCAGCACAGATCTACACTTTTCATGCACATTTGAATTATAGAGATGGGCCAGTTCAGGGGAATTTTGATGCTGAGTCTTGTTTCATGCTCATCTCTATTAATTAGGGGGCACTTTGTTGTCAGGATTGGGCTAGTTTAGCTCTGACAGCTGAGCTGAACAGTTTCCTTTTGCAATGAGGCTGTTGACAAAAGTTTAAGGGAACTGAACTGAAGTTTTAAACATCCTTCCTGCCTCCAAGAAGGATGTTGGAAGCCCTGGGGTGTTACAGACTGTGAAAGATTAGTAATTAGACGCTCACCTTCTGTATACTAATGAAAGCTGAGAATTGGAGCTTTTAAAGTTGAAGGAATTGCTACATTCTGCATTCTTACTTGGAGGTTTTTTAAAACAATAAATTAACTGTGTCAGAGGGCATCACTGGCAAGTGACATACTGAAAAAGTGACAATGTTCTCCTAAGCAGAGTCTGAACATATGCTGCACAAAGCATTTCCAAAGCACCTCTGTATCGATATGCAATGGAACTGCTGTGCTAGTGCTGGAGCATTTCCCAAGATCCTGCCAATCATGTCAAATTGATGATGGTTCCTATGGAGGGCTGTCATCCTTTTCTCAAACTAGACACCCCCTTCTACAGGGATGCAGAATCAGGAGAGGTTTAGGCAACATTTGTTTGAACACTAACGGGTGTAATTCTATGTACTAATGCTTTTCTTGGAATTTCTGGCTCCATTACCTTCTGCTGAGTCTTGGGACTCTCTTTGGAAGGTTTAGAAACATCCAGAGAGTCATATACAGCATCTTTATTTTTTATTTATCAAAGATTTGTTTTCAGTATTATTTTAAATTGACTTCTGCTTTACTTCAACCTCCTTTCATGTAAGAAAAAAACAACAACAAGTAGTTGAGCTGGTTTAAAAAACAGATCAGCCAGGTGTCAGTCAACTTTATTTTCTGTGAACTGCGAGCATCCATTAGGGACTGCCGTAAAACCTCCAAACTCATTTCACTTGTGACATACAATCTGCAGTTCTCCAATACTCCACAGCTGATATGCAAGTGTTTGAAACATATGCGACACTCAGTTCTTCCCTGATTTCAGATTTTTTTCTTTTTCTTTTTTTATCCACAAATACAGTAAACAGATGTTAGAAGGTAAATTAATTAATAATTCTGCAAATATTCTAAATTCCCATATTAAGTATTTCTTTGAGGAGTGCGAATTAAAGAGAAGCAGTTTCTGAACTTCAGATATTGTTTTTAGAAAAAAATTATTCTGGGAAATATGTCTCCCCCTTATTCATGCCCACTTGCCTTCTTCACAGCAATATTGTGAGGCTTTAGATATTTGGCAAGAGTTTTGAGATCCACAGACAGAAGGCACTATACAAATGCAAAGTATTTGTGTATTACAAGGGAAGCAGGGGCTACTGGCCCTCTAAGGAATCTTTCCTCATGGAGATCTGCACTGGGAATAAGGCCCTTCTCTACAGCCCTACTCAGAGGGTGAATCTGGCTGGAATTGGGGAAAGATCTCAGAACATAAGAACATAGGAACAGCTATACTGGGTCAGATCAAAGGTCCATCCAGCTCAGCATCCTGTCTACCGACAGTGATCAATGCCAGGTGTCCTAGAGGGAGTGAACCTAACAGGCAATGATCAAGTGATCTCTCTCATGCCATCCATCTCCACCCTCTGACAAACACAGGCTAGGGACACCATTCCTTACCTATCCTGGCTAATAGCCATTAATGGACTTAACCTCCATTAATTTATCTAGTTCTCTTTTAAACCCTGTTATAGTCCTAGCCTTCATAATCTCCTCAGGCAAGGAGTTCCACAAGTTGACTGTGCACTGTGTGAAGAAGAACTTCCTTTTATTTGCCCATTGATTTCATTTTGTGGCCCCTAGTTCTTATTTTATGGGAACAAGTAAATAACTTCTCCTTATTCACCTTCTCCACACCACTCATGATTTTATATACCTCTATCATATCCCCCCCTTAGTCTCCTTTTTTCCAAGCTGAAAAGTCCTAGCCTCTTTAATCTCTTCTCATATGGGATCCGTTCCAAACCCCTAATCTTTTTAGTTGCCCTTCTCTAAACCTTTTCTAATGCCAGTATATCTTTTTTGAGATGAGGAGACCACATCTGTACGCAGTATTCAAGATGTGGGCATAACATGGATTAATATAAGGGCAATAAGATATTCTCTGTCTTATTCTCTATCCCTTTTTTTAATGATTCTTAACATCCTGTTTGCTTTTTTGACTGCCACTGCACACTGCATGGATGTTTTCAGAGAACTATCCACGATAACTCCAAGATCTCTTTCCTGATTAGTTGTAGCTAATATAGTTACCTCTTGGACGAGATCCTGCACTCCACTCAGGACTAAATCGAGAATTGCCTCTCCCCTTGTGGGTTCCCGTACCAGCAGCTCCAAAAAGCAGTCATTTAAAGTATTGAGAAATTTTGTATCTGCATTTCGTCCTGAGGTGACATGTACCCAGTCAATATGGGGATAATTGAAATCCCCCACTATTATCGAGTTCTTTATTTTGATAGCCTCTCTAATCTCCCTTAGCATTTCATTGTCACTGTCAAGGTTTCCTCCCCCACTTTGAACTTTAGAGTACAAATGTGGGGACCTGCATGAACACTTCTAAGCTTAATTACTAGCTTAGATTTGGTAATGCTGCCACCAGCCAGAAATCAGTGTCTGGCACACGTTCTGTCCCCCCAAAACCTTCCCTGGGGAACACAGATCCAAACCCCTTGGATCTTAAAACAAGGAGAAATTAACCATCCGCCCTCACCTTCCCTGGTGAGTTCAGACCCAATCCCCTTGGATCTTAAAACAAGGAAAAATCAATCAGGTTCTTAAAAAAGAAAGCTTTTAATTAAAGGAAGAAAAGGTAAAAATTATCTCTGTAAAATCAGGATGGAAAATACTTTACAGGGTAATCAGATTCTTATGACCCAGAGGAACTCCCCCTCTAGCCTTAGGCTCAAAGTTACAGCAAACAGAGGTAAAATCCTCTCAGCAAAAAAGGACATTTACAGGTTGAGAAAACAAACATAAGACTAACACGCCTTGCCTGTGCTACTTACAAGTTTGAAACATGAAAGACTGATTCAGAAAGATTTGGAGAGCCTGGATTGACGTTTGGTCCCTCTCAGTCCCGAGAACGAACAACCCCCAAAACAAAGAGTACAAACAAAAGACTTCCCTCCACCAAGATTTGAAAGTATCTTGTCCCCTTATTGGTCCTCTGGTCAGGTGTCAGCCAGGTTTACTGAGCTTCTTAACCCTTTACAGGTTAAAGAGACATTAACCCTTAACTATCTGTTTATGACACTCACTATCACTGTCCTGGTCAGGTGGTCGATAATAGAACCCTACTGTTATATTCTTATTAGAGCATGAAAGTACTATCCATAGAGATTCTATGGAACATGTGGATTCATTTAAGATTTTTACTTCATTTGATTCTACATTTTCTTTCACATAAAGTGCCACTCCCCGCCCCCCCCACCACCACCCCTGCATGACCTGTTCTGTCCTTCCGGTATATTTTGTACCCCGGAATGATTGTGTCCCATTGATTATCTCCACTCCACCAGGTTTCTGTGATGCCTATTATATCAATATCCTCCTTTAACATGAGGCCCTCTAGTTTACCCATCTTATTATTTAGACTTCTAGCATTTGTGTACAAGCACTTTAAAAACTTGTCACTGTTTATTTGTCTGCCCTTTTCTGATGTGTCAGATTCTTTTTTATGTGAATGTTTCTCATCTGATCTGGCCCATACTTTATCCTCTTTCATCCGCTCCTCCTGACTAAAACCTAGAGAATCTTTAGCAATAGGCTCTCCTCTAAGAGAAGTCTCTGTCCGATCCACATGCTCCGCTGCAGCAATCGGCATTCCCCCATCTCTTAGTTTAAAAACTGCTTTGCAACCTTTTTAATGTTAAGTGCCAGCAGTCTGGATCCACTTTGGTTTAGGTGGAGCCCATCCTTCCTGTATAGGCTCCCCCTATCCCAAAAGTTTCCCCAGTGCCTAATAAATATAAATCCCTCCTCTCTACACCATTGTCTCATCCATACATTGAGACTCTGAAGCTCTGCCTGCCTACCTGGCCCTGCACATGGAACTGGAAGCATTTCTGAGAATGCTACCATAGAGGTCCTGGATTTCAGTCTCTTCCCTAGCACCCTAAATTTGGCCTCCAGGATGTCTCTTCTACCCTTCCCTAAGTCATTGGTAACTACATGTCCCATGACCACTGGCTCCACCCCAGCACTACATATAAGTCTGTCTAGATGCCTTGAGAGATCCGCAACCTTTGCACCAGGCAGGCAAGTCACCATACGGTTCTCCCGGTCATCGCAAACCCAGATATATATGTTTCTAATGATTGACTCTTCCATTACTAACACCTGCCTTTTCCTAATGACTGGAGTTCCCTCACCCAGAGAGGTAACCTCAGTGTGAGAGGATACCCCAACATCATCTGGAAGGAGGGGCCCAACTATGGGATGGTTTCCCTCTGCTCCCATTGACTGCTCTCCTTCCCTGAGCCTTTCATCCTCCTTAACTGTGCAGGGGCTGTCTGACCGGAGGTGGGACAAATCTACAGTGTACTGGAAAGCCTCATCAACATACCTCTCTGCCTCCCTTAGCTTCTCCAGTTCCGCCACCCTGGCCTCCAAAGCCTGTACGCGGTCTCTGAGGGCCAGGAGCTCCTTGCACCAAATGCACATATATGTCACCTGCCCTGTGGGCAGGTAATCATACATGCTGCACTCGGCGCAATAAACTGGATAGTCCACACTCTGCAGCTGGGCTTCTGCCTGCATTCTGTCCTACAGCTATCTAGGTTAATGAAAGGGTTTTTGTTTAAATCAAAAAGATCTGATTATAGTTTAGGTTACACATTTTAAAGAATGGCAAGTGTACCTCGTCCCCTTCCCAACTCCCTCTCGAAACTCCCTGTTAGCGGCCCCTGGTCGCTTGCAAAGCTCCCTGGTCTCTTGCTCACTGCTTTATAAAGCCCTGGCCTTCCTGATAGCCCCACCCTCTGACTAAGGCTCAGCCAATGAACAGAGGTTTCTAGTTTTCAAACCTTGGTTAGAAGCTCATGAGCTTCCAACTGCTGGCCACAGCACATGGTCCTACAAACAAACAAACAAACAAACAAACACACACAGCAAGTAACCCCCAAACACAATCACACACTACAGACAGACAGTTACCACAAGGGTCCCGTATTTGCTCCTCCTTCACCTGGAGAACTCCCTCTCGAAACTCTCTTTTAGCAGCCCCTGTTTGCGAACCTCCCTGGTCGCTTGCTCACTGCTTTATTCTCACATGTCACATGTCCAAGTTTTCCCAGGGTCACTCCTTCCCAGAGTAAAGAGGGGTGAGAGGGATGAGGTCTGAGTGCCACTACATCCCACTGCTTATTCAGAATTGATCATAAGGTTACAATCTGGCCCAGGGTTAACAGGCACCTCAAGGACACAAAGAACAATTTGCTCTATGTGAGAGAAGAGCAGTGATCCACCTGAAAGTGGTGAATCTATGAGTCGTGACACGTATTGAAAAAGACTAAGTACGGAATCACATTTTTATTCCACTCTGTTTCCTTGTAGGTCATGAGAGGCAGCTCCATTCATTCTCTTGGTACAACAGTGAGTTAAATGTATGCACAACCACTTCCAGAATGAGTTTTCTCCCCTCTTTAATTTTATGTCAAGCAATGATAATGGTGATATTTTGACTCATTCCAGACCCCACTGTTAGCCCAAAATTCAGATTTAGGCTGCACTGTCTATTCTAGAGGTTAGACAATACAGAGACCCTTGTGGTGATGCATGCTGTCATTTTAATACAAATTTCTGCTTGATATGTGTAGTCACTGGGTTTTTTGCACCTCATTATGTGGAGTAAAAACTCCAGAAGACAGTGGGCCTGGATCTCTTCTGACTTATACTGGTGTGAATAAAAATTATTTTCCTAAAAGCCAGTAGAGTTACATTGATATTAGACTGCTGTACAGGAGTGGAGAATCAGTTCCAGTGCTTTCTGAATGGCAAAACAATATAGAAAATTCAGACAGTGACGCTGGCAGGCCAGGTGCCACCTCTTGCCAAGGTCACAGGCACTAGTTAAGAACTGACAGACTCATAGCTGGAGACCAGACAATTCACCTATGTCTTAGTGTTGCTCAAAAGAGGTATTAGTTTTATAAGAATGTATTTAGTGTTTAAATTCTATAGAATGTTTGTAAGTTGCTGCATGCGTTTATCTTATTTATGGTGTCTGTATTCCATGCTATAAAGAAATAGGTAAGTTCAAAGTTATAAAGTAAAACATATTTGCTCCAAACTTGTGAACTCAGATGGGAAAAGTGTTTTGCCCTGCCCATCCAGAAGGACTTTCAAAATCAGATGGGCCATCAAGGAAAATGCTATGTGCTAGGAAATTCCTTCTATGAACCTGGAAGCTGAATGAAGGAAATGAAACAGAGACAAGGGAAAATTTTAAATTTCTTTGCTGTTTGAACTCTCATGGGGTCAGAGCCACAAAATTGAATTCGGAGTTCCCCAGGGGCTACTTCCTGGGTCCAATCTGAAAGACACTTTGAATTGACAGATCACTACAACTCTGTTGCTCTTATGATTTAGATTGCAATTCACTTATGTATATGTTTGCTTGCTTTAACTTGTAAATAACTCTTATTTCGTTTTCCTAGTTAACAAACCTTTGGATAGTTTATTGCAGGATTGGCTACAGGCATCTTTGGTGTAAGATCTAGGGTACCAGTTAAGTGACTGATCTCTTGGGACTTGGAAGAAACTTGAATATTGTGTGATTTTTAGTGTAACTGACTACTTATTACTAAGTCCAGCTTGTCTGAGTGGCAAGATAGACTACAGAATGTAAGGGGACTGTCTGTGGCTCTCTGGTGAGACTGTTATAATGACCCAGGAGTTAATATTTGTTACTGGCTTGGTGAAATCTAATTGCAGAACATACCACCAATTTGGGGAGATTGCCCTGTTTTTGACAGTCTGCCATGAGGTAGGCACCATAGTCGTGAGCCACTCCAGACAGTGTGACACAGACTCACCTTTCAGAGACAGCACAAAGGGCATCACAGCATGGCAGAATGGTGAATATTGCAAGGATATGGTCAGGGCGTTACCTAAAAATGACATAGGTGTGCGACAGCCTCCAGACACAAAACAGGAGGCCTTCAGTGTCATTTGATAGTCATACTAAGCTTACTTTCCTGGCCTCAGTCACATGATCTGGGTCAAAGTTTAATACCGCATCATATTGCAAGAGTCAGTATCCAAAGTGAATTGAGGTCCATCAATGGCTATTAGCTAGCAAGGGCAGGGATGGTGTCCCTAGCCTCTGTTTGCCAGAAGCTGGGAATGGGCGACAGGGGATGAATCACTTGCGACTACTTGTTCTGTTCATTCCCTCTGAGGCACCTGGCATAGGCCACTGTCAGAAGACAGGATACTGGACTAGATGGACCATTGGTCTGACCCAGTATGGGCATTCTTATGTTCTTAATATTAAGTTATATACATGAGTTGGAAGACGTGTTATATGGTATCTCATTCCTGAGCTTCCATCTTCTCCATGTTATCCCTATGGCTTTATTAATCCTTGTGATGCTCTGTACCTTGGAGGAACACCCAACATACCCCCATATTCATCCTTGTAATAAGATTGTGTGGTATCCAATGCAAAGTCTGTCATGTTGGGTGTCTTCGGAAGGCTCATGATGCACTGAGCATGATTGTTATAGTGATGTAATAGTAATTGTTACAGTAATGTTATAGTAATATTATAGGTTATAATTTCATGTATATAGTTATGAGGCTGAAAATGTGTCCTCATGGCTTAAAATAAGCCCAGGCAAAAACTTTCCAAGAGCAGAGGGGCAGCTCACACCTCATAAGGGCATGTATGGGACAAACCCAGCCCAGCCTCACAGGAACAAAGGACGCTGGTCTAGGCAGCAACAAATGGATCTATTGGACTCTCGAATGAGTCACCCTCCTTCCTTTGGTCAGTTTGGGACTGAGATGAGGTAATGCTCACCTGACTCTGAAGGGGGGGGGCAAAGCCAAGAGGGAAGAAAGAACATGATACAAGGGAGAGACGTTTGCTATGCTCTTCCTCTCTCTTCCACCTATATCTACAGACACCACACCAAGCGACTGAAGCGCTGATCAAAGGGGAGAGCCTGGCTGAAGGGCAACCAGCCAGCCTGTGGTGAGAAGCATCTAAGTTTGTAAGGGAATTGAAAGTGTTAAAAGCAAAACACATTCTAAGCTGATCTTATTTCATTTGACCAAATCTGACTTTTTATGCTTTGACTTATAATCACTTACAATCCATCTTTATAGTTAATAAATCTGTTTGTTTATTCTACCTGAAGCAGTGGGCTTGGTTTGAAGCGTGTCAGAGACTCCTCTTGGGCTAACAAGCCTGGTACATATCAATTTCTTTGTTAAATTGACAAACTCATATAGGCTTGCAGTGTCCAGTGGGCATAACTGGACACTGCAAGACGGAGGTTTCCAGGGTTGTGTCTGGGACCAGGGATATTGGCTAGTGTCATTCTTACTAGCCAGTGGCTGTGCGTGAACAGCCCAGGAGTGGGGGTTCTCACAGCAGAGCAGGGTAACACTGGCTCCCAGAGTCAAGGACTGGAGTGACCTAGTGGATCACTGGTCCAGATAATACCAGGGGAACGTCACAATCCTACTCAAAGTTTGGGAAACCAAGCAAACCATAAAAAGTTTCACTTTCAGATTAAAAGTGAGGAAACCCCAGAGGCTTAAAAATGAATCCCTAGACAGTGTAATAGGAGCCCCGAGAAGCTCAGGTAAGACGTTATCCCTCAAGTACCCCAGACAGCCAGAGCCATCTTGCCCCCAGCTCTGAAGCCATAGTAGAGTCATGTAAATCAAAATGTAAGAAGAGAATAATTTACTATCGTAGAATGCTATCGTATATGATATGTAATAAATTGCCCTAAGACTATCAATTATATCAAATATTATCACCTCAGAATACAGTTCATGTAGAACTTTTCAATAAGAATCAAAACTAATCCATAAAATCTAATTAAAATGATGAGTATTAAATCATTGCTTTGGGGTCCTATATGATTGCATTATCCTTACCTGACATTTTTGTATAATATGCAAATTAGTCCTTCCTTAAATATGGCTGTCCAAATGGGGAAAAAAATAAATTTGATTAATTTCTGCTTTGCATCTGCCCTCGGCTTTTTCTTTTGATGTGGACTTTGAAATCAGGGGATCCTGCCAATCTGTCCCCTTTTTATTAACCAAAAAAAAAAATCAGAGTGTGATTATAAAGGGGAAATCTATCAAAGAGCTAGCACTTTATATCACATGTATCTTAAATATTTCATATAAATAGAAATGATTATTCATTTTTTAATTTATTATCTGTATAGGGAGGGAGCATAGGCTGCTGATTAGAGTTTTCAGTGCTGTCTCTGGTACTGCCTCTGACTCGCTAACCTAAGACAAATCATTTCCTGGCCCAGTGCCTCAGTTTCCCCATGTGCAAAATAAAGTGTGTTGTGATTCTTTACTGGAAAATGAGAAACCCTTTCAGGAGAGGTTCTATAGAAGTGCACATTATTCTTATTTTGATGACAATTTGATACGTAAAGTGTCAGCAATATCTTCTCCAAGATTTTTGATTACATTTAAAGTTCTGGCTATTTCCAAGTCTTTGATTAGTTACTGTCCAGAGTACTTGACCAAGCTTCTATATTTGTTGATGCCTAGCCATTCATTATGATGCATCAGCTGGTTATATAATAAATAATGTACTGTATGGACTACGTAGTGACTTCAAGGGAACTAACAGGATACCGTTTTCTAAAGATGGCCCTAAACTGGAATATTTTAAATCAACTTCCTGCTATCCCTCCCTGCAATTTCCAGGAACCTCTCCTGTTTTTTTTTATAATGAAAATCCAAGTCCATACTCCCATTTACCTATTATAGGGATAAGATAAACACACACCCTTTTTTCTCTGAATCCCATTTCCTCTCAACCCACATTTCATTGCTTTGGAAAAAATAGAATCTGAATCCAAACAACGTCTGGGTCTGAAAATAGACTCTCACTCGTTATTCATTTTTGCTAACCTCACAGGTGCCACTCCTGCCTGTGATTTGTCATTGATTGTGGTCAGCACATTGGAGAACATTGTGCAGCACCCTCTTACATAAAAGCTGCTGCATAAAGCATAAATTGCTCTTGCTGTTGTTTCTGTATATAATTCACTATTTGTATGTTTTTCTCCTTTATCTCCCACAGGCAGCCAAAGCTACTTGAATGTGGCTAAGCTGATGCAAGTGGTATTTTGTGGCTATCAGTTTTACCACATGAATGATTCAACCATTAAGGAATGTTAGTGCATTTAACACTTGGCAGACCCCCCTCCATCAAAGATTGAGTCATTCAACATGGTAGGCTCAGCAGCTGTCTGAGAGGTTGCCTAAACTGCTAAATCTAGGACTTCCTATTGGCATTGTGAGCTATTGCCACTGGCCAGCAGTGTATATGAGTAATTTGTATATCCCAGTCTTTATAAGCCTGAGATAACTTATGGTGCTGCAAAATTAGAATAGTTGAATAGAGCTCTGACTAAAAGTCAATGTTAATATATTTTCAAAAATATCCGGAGTGTGCATACAAGTAAAATAGGCCAGAAAAATCATATTGCCAGACAATTCTTTACCTTATTTTAGAAACTTACTGATTCTGAGGCTAATAGAAAAAAAGGGAGTCACAGAGCTAATTAAATAAATGAAGCTTAGAAATTACTTTAAAGCAGCAATTCTGACTAAATTTTATAATCTCGTGAAATCCATTTTTAGTATAGAATGTTTTTTTAAATATGCCCATGTACAAGGAACTGCATATCTAACTGGTCTCTTTTGCTTTTATCTTTTCTATCTGTCTATTATTCTGTGCAAGGTGTGAATGTCTCTAGGTGTTTCAGAGACAGATAGAATATATGTTAAGAAAACAGGCTTTGCCAGGGTAGATCAGCATCAGTGCTCCATCTAATCCAGTGTCTGTATGGTAACTAGTACTGGATGATTCCAATTTAGGGGCAAGAAACCCTTAAATCAGCAGTTATGCATTAGGTCACCATTAAAATATGGGGTCTAATCCTTCACTCCTTACTTCAACCATTTCCCATGTACTCCAGTGAGTGTGTGGCAAGGAATACTACCCTTTTAAGGGCAATCTGGAGCTTATTGTCAAAACAGCCTGGGCACAATCAAGGAGCACCCTGCCCCCACTCTAGAGCTGGGGTTATATATAAACAGGAAGAGGGAGGGGTGATGTCATCACAGTGATTACTATTAGTTGTAGGCTCCAGGACTCTGGCCTGACTTAAGTTTTAGATACTTTGCTTTTCTGAGGATAAGATTGATTGCTCTGACTCTCGGCTTTGAGGTAAGGTAAGGCTATGAATTTGTTTAAGCTGCTACTTTCCTGATCTAATGTGTAAGGGGAAAAGAGAGCGCCTCTTAGAACAATAAGAGAACTAGGACCTCTGGCCTGGATGCACAAACAGAGTGAAGTGATGTGAAGCTGAGTGTTGCCATGCCTAATTTTTAGGTGTCTAGAAAGTCCATGAGGTTCACAAAGCTTGAGTAAGGTGCCAAGGCTCCCTCTACAATGAATGGAGAGAGGTAGGTGCCTTAGGCTGTGATTCATATAAGCCAGCAAGCTAGGTGAGAAGCTCCTAAACTAAGCCAGTGGGAGATGCTGACCAGAAGGGTGTATATTAAACCCACCCCTTGCATAGAAATAGGTGCCTTAAATCCTGGCTGCAGGCATGTGCCTATCTTTGCTAGAGATTCTGAAAGGAGCCCTCTTTGCTGTTCATGCTGTTTTTTGTAAGGTGGTGTGAAGGCCGGCTCCAGTGTTTTTGCCGCCCCAAGTGGCGAAAACAAAACAAAAACTGCCGCAATCGGCGGCACTTCAGCGGCAGCTCTACCGCTGCCGCTTCATTCTATAGTGACGATTTGGCAGCAGGTCCTTCCAAATGAGGGACCCGCTGCCGAAGAGCCGGACGTGCCGCCCCTCTCCGTTAGCCTCCCCAAGCACCTGCTTGCTGTGCTGGTGCCTGGAGCCGGCCCTGGTGGTGGGGGATAATGATAAGGTCCCTCAACTTTTAGCTCAATGGTTAGGATACTAACCTTTGATGTAGGAGATCCCAGCCCAAGTCTTCTCCCTCCTTGGAAGGGAGAAGGGACTTCAGTGGGGATATACCACTGCTCAGGTGAGTGCTCTAACCATTGGGCTATGGAATATTCTGATGTGGGGCTCTTTATTTCATCTGTTGAAGCTGTTGCACTTTGGATAAATAGAATCATGTGGGCCAGCAAAAGTGCACCAGCATGAGAAGTGGTTACAGCACTCCCTTGGGATATGGGAGAGCTGGGTTCCAATCCCTCTGCTCCAGTGACTCTTGGTTATTCTGAGTGCAACAACATACAGCTAGATAGAGCGTATTTCAATTCATGTGTCAGGAGGTGCTGGAGAGCACCGGGGTAAGTTTTATATTTTTTTAAATCTTTTATAACCAGTTCAAATATGCAGACACTCCTCTGGGCACACATCATTTTGAAGGGCTAATGTTCACTAATTTCTGTTCTTGCAGCACTGCAACGTGTCCTTCCACTCAGTCACTATTCTAGTCTTGTTCTACAATACAATGGTATGCAACCATTCACTTGTGCACATTCACAAAACAAATTAAAAAATCCGATCCCTAATTCTGACTGCTGAGCCGGGACAAGTATTTGCTGTACCAACTAGATTGTTTATTGTAATATGTTTTAGGCTATTCTGTACGTAGGTTCTAGCCCTGCAATCTGGTTCATGGGGGTGGAGCCTTGGACTTCTATGGACCCCTGTTGACTTCAGTGGGATTCTAAGAAGCTTGCAGGATAGGATCATTTTTCAGCAAGAGTAAAGTATGTTGGATGTGACAGTAGTTCCTGTTTAAACTCTTTGCTAAATAAATCCAGTGATCTTTTTTCAACTAAGAAAAAAAGATGTATATATGTTTTAATCTGTATGGGAGAGGTTTGAAATAAGAATGTGGGTTAACAGTAAAAAGTGGATGAGTAAATTGCTGAGAAAATAAGTAGCAAGATGAGTTCTAATTACTCCCTTGTCCAATAAAATAAATATTGCCTTCAGAAAGAAAAAAGTATCTGTTATTTTTAATGTAATCTAACCCATCCTCCAGCATGTCCACAATGGTGTGCTGAATGGAGAACCTTGGCAATGCTGGATTCTCCTTTCAATGAGTCTAAATTTGACCTGATCCTCTCTAGAATGAGTGCATGTCAGTACCAAATAATAAACAGGAATAGATGCCAGGCTCATGTTAAAGAAACTGTGAGCCTTCAGAGTTCGGTTTTGCAGTGAACTAATTCTGAGGGCAATGTGTTGAGACATTTCTGTTGATCTCTTTGACCGGTGTATTTTGATGTTGGAGAAATCTTTAGTGCAACTTGATTGTGTACTGAGGAAGTGATTTTTCTGAAAAAGAAAACAGTGATAGAAGTATCAAGAAGTATGAGAGGGGAAGCCAAGTTGTTTCAATGTTCTCATTTTCTAAGAAGCTAAGAGAACAGTATATCTGGCCTTTAAAATGAAACAAGCAAGCTATGGAACTTAACAAACCACCCAAGCCTAGAAAGTAGCACAGTGCTACTAAATACATTTTGCTACAGCATTATAAGCTTGTCAAGACATTAAGTAAATGAGAGCCTACAATCAAGTCAGTAAGTACAAACCTGTAAGGACACAAGAGAATATTACGGGCTTTTAGGGAAGGAAAGATCTTAAAAGCAAGTAGTGACTATTCTCTGAAATACATTCAAGTAAACTAAAATATTTCTTCATTATCTTTTGTCCAAAAAGAAAAAGCAATAATGCTAAAAGAATCAATATCTCATGTAAACCTAGTATTGCAGTGATAGCCAAATTGTTTTGAAGCACAAACATTGATACTGTACTTTTCCTCAGGGAGACAGGACAACATGCAAACCTGAGATGTTTGTAACATCTTGCACAGTGGTCACTCTTTAAAATAGTGACAACAGCTGCTATTCTCCCTTAGTATGGAGGAAACCTGTCATATCTCAGGTATTCACTGAATGGTGGTTATTGCCAAATGCTATTTTTTCCCAGTTATTTAAACTGAAGCACAGAGAAGTTAAGTTACATCCCCAAGGTGAATCAACTGGGGTATGAACTCATTATGGCTTCTAGGATCTAAGGTGTGATGATTAATTAAGCTTGTGTATCCTGCAAAATGAAAATATCTTCACAAGTGATTGACTATATTGCCTGATAAGTGAAAAGGAATGCAATGACAAATGTGCAAAGCATTAGATATATCACATAATTTTGTCAATCCTATCCTCACTGCTGCTTGTCATTCTGCTGTTTGCACCTATACTTTCCTTTGAAATAAAGAAAATCATAGGATATGCAGTACAGTAAAGTACAGAATAATCAAAATTTAAGAAAATGCTGTTTACTATTACAATTATTTTAAGGCAGTGATGAAAACCTCAACCTTTGAATATTGCATGCTTAACACACAAAATGGGTTCATTGTTGATTTTTGGAGGTTCAGTAAATTCCATGATTAACTAAAGGAAAATTCCTGAATAAACTAACGGTAACAGATATTGAAGTAAATATCTATTTGCCACTAACATAGAATACACACAAAAATATATATTGTACTTGTTAAGAAGGAGTGATCTAGTATGTGTCCTAAGATATCAAACTATTTAAATACTAAAATTAATAAACATATTGTAATTTATTTTAAGGCTTGAGTCCTGCTAACGTTCATTTGAATGGGACTACTCCTATGAGTGAAGGGAGCAAGATTTGTCTGAAAATCTAAAAGGAACTGACAAGTTAGGTCTGGAACATGACCTTATTTAATAGAACAGGAAAACTAAAACCATTCAAGTTGTTTTCTGCTGTTCTCTACAATTCAAATGTATCTGTGAGAGGTATGCAACACATCTAAAGTGATTCCAAAATCAGGAGGAAAATCTAACCTAACACACTGCATGATTGTCTCACTTAGTACTTGTACTGACCCCATTGTCTTTCTGTGTTAAATTAAGAAACAGATGAATAAGAATTGCAACAACGGTGGACTGCTACAAACCATCACAAGTGCAGTCTCAATATATGACAGTCTCAGGAGTGAATAAATGTTATGATAAAGTATCTTGCTGATGTTTATAATACAGATCAAGTGCAACCTGAAGTTTTCTCTAAAACACTTTAAATTAACAGAAGATTATTAATGGGACAGTAATTTTTCAGAATATATGTCAAACAGTGATATTTCAGGAGGGTAATAGTGACCATTTTGAGAAAAATTGGAAGGCAACCAGCTATTGGAGAAGTTTTTGAGTGTTGGAGACCAGATGTGAGGAATAAGCAGGAAACAAGTACTTGGTCTAATTCAAAGTTTACCAGATCATCAGAAAGTATGGGGAATGGTAGCATGGTATGCTCTTACTAAATAAAAAATGGAATGGTACTATAGACTTCAGGTCCTTCTTATATAATGTGAAGTAGTAGCTCAGAATTGTTGATAGTCTAGTCTTTGACCCCTATCTTCACTATTCAATGCTTGTCCATGTACTGTGAAGAACTACAATCTTCATTTTGATGCTGAGTGATCAATAATATTGAGGTGTGAGTAATAAACTTCAGGGGCAACATATCAGCAAAACAGGATTTTCCCCTATTCCCTTTGCTGTAATATCTAGTTACACATAATTCACTTACTTAGTGTGTGTCTACACTACAAGAGTAGTTTGATTCAACTTAAGTCGAATTTGTGGAATCGACCTTACAAAGTCGAATTTGTGTGTCCACACTAAGGACACTAATTCCACTTCGTGACTCCACACTAACGGGGCAAGTGTCGACTTTGGAAGCGGTGCACTGTAGGCAGCTATCCCACAGTTCCCGCAGTCCCCACTGCCCATTGGAATGCTGGGTAGAGCTCCCAATGCCTGTTGGGGGAAAAAATGTGTCGAGGGTGCTTTTGGGTAACTGTCAGCATTCCACCGTCACTCCCGCTGGTGGGAAATCAGTTCGCGCACTTTTCCTGTTAGTGACAGCGCGGACGCCACAGCACTCCACTGCGATCATGGAGCCCGCTGCGATCATCGCTGCACTTATGGCTGTTGTCAACTCCTCACACCTTATCGTACACCTCTTCAACAGTCAGATGCTGAGAAATCGGTTGAGGAGGCTCTGGCAGCGTGGTGAGGACATGAAGTCACAGAGTGGCACAGACCTCTCAGAAAGCACGGTACGCCACACCGTGGAGATCATGGTGGCAATGGGTCATGTTCATGCTATGGAACGGCGATTCTGGGCCCGGGAAACAAGTACGGACTGGTGGGACCGCATAGTGCTGCAGGTCTGGGATGAATCACAGTGGCTGCGAAACTTTAGGATGCGTAAGGGAACTTTCCTTGAACTGTGTGACTTGCTGTCCCCTGCCCTGAAGCACAAGGACACCTGGATGCGAGCAGCCCTGACTGTGCAGAAGCGAGTGGCCATAGCCCTCTGGAAACTTGCCACCCCAGACAGCTACCGGTCAGTAGCAAACCACTTTGGCGTGGGCAAATCTACCGTGGGGCTTGCTGTGATGCAAGTAGCCCACGCAATCGTTGAGCTCCTGCTCTCAAAGGTAGTGGCCCTGGGAAACGTCCAGGTCGTCATAGATGGCTTCGCCACGATGAGATTCCCAAACTGCGGTGGGGCTATAGATGGGACTCACATCCCTATCCTGGGACCGGCACACCAGGCCAGCCAGTATATTAACAGAAAGGGCTACTTTTCAATGGTGCTGCAAGCACTGGTGGACCATAGGGGACGCTTTACCAACATCAACATCGGGTGGCTAGGCAAGGTTCATGACGCGCGTGTGTTCAGGAACTCTGGTCTGTTTAGACACCTGCAGGAAGGTAGTTTCTTCCCGGACCACAAAATAACTGTTGGGGATGTGCAGATGCCTACAGTGATCCTCGGGGACCCAGCCTACCCGCTAATGCCCTGGCTCATGAAGCCCTATACAGGCGCCTTGGACAGTGACAAGGAACTCTTCAACTACCGGCTGAGCAAGTGCAGAATGGTGGTGGAGTGTGCTTTCAGACGTCTCAAGAGGAGATGGAGGAGCTTACTGACTCACTCGGATCTCAGTGAAACCAATATCCCCATTGTTATTGCTGCTTGCTGTGTCCACAATCTCTGTGAGAGCAAGGGGGAGACCTTTATGGCGGGATGGGAAGTTGAGGCAAATCGCCTGGCTGCTGAATACGCTCAGCCAGACACCCGTGCAATTAGAAGAGCCCAGTGGGAAACGCTGCGCATCTGAGAGGCTTTGAAAGATAGATTCCTGAGGTTGCAGGGTAACCTGTGACTGTTCAGTTTCTTTACAGAGAAGCTGAACCTGCCCCTGTTTCAGTTACTGTTGACTTTCTTTTGCGGTTACAAACCCCGTTCACCACGTATCCTCCCTTCCAACACACGTTTAAAAATAAAGCTAATGGAATATTGTTAATTAACAACGTTTTCTTTACTAATGAATTCGCATTAAAGGGTTGAAACAGTGACGCAGACTGTGGTGGGTGTGGTGTGCAGTGATGTACAGACCGCTTCTACCCTCGAGGAATGACAGGCTCCTGCTCCTAGAGCGGTCTGCAGTGCCGGACTGGTTGTTTCAACGGAGCCTGCCATCCCTCCTTTTCGGGACTCTGTGTGTGGGGGCTCTGTGGCCTTGTGGCGGGGGAGGACTGGGGGGAGGACGTTTACAGGTGGGTGTGAAGGAAGGGGTGAGGGGTGCAGGCTCTGGGCTGGGGGTGGGGGCGTAGGAAGGGGTGAGGGGTGTGTGGGAAGGGGGAGGAGGTGTAGGGGGATGAGGGCTCTGGCTGGGGCTGAGGGTTTGGGACATTGGAGAGGCTCAGGGCTATGGTGGAAGGGCAGGGTAAGGGCAGCCTGCCTTGCCATTTGTGGATGGCAGGCGCTAGGACCCTGGGTCAGCAGACAGCACTTCTGCGGGGAGCCGCTCTACTGTCAGGCAGGGACGCAGGGCGGAGGGAGACCCGTGGGGGCCAGGGCCCGATCCA
Organism: Mauremys reevesii; assembly: GCF_016161935.1. Classification (NCBI taxonomy): domain Eukaryota; kingdom Metazoa; phylum Chordata; order Testudines; family Geoemydidae; genus Mauremys; species Mauremys reevesii. The sequence continues at coordinate 71,910,034 of NC_052631.1, forward strand.
GGCAGGGCCGGGGGAGAGACCCAGCTCCAAATATAGCTGGAGCAGGGCACCTCCCGCCTATGCACAGAACATGAAAAACACCTCCCAGACTGACCAGGGTGCCTAGTGACTGCACTGTGTGTGTGACCTGCTGTAGATCCTGCCCCCGTGTCTGTACCCTGGTAATGGTGACTGTCCTATGCAATTACCAAACCCCTCCCCCCCCTTTGCACAAAGTCTTCTGTAAAGAAACATGACGGAAACAGTAATGAACAGCAAACTATTTTTAATAATCAACTTCACAGTTAGGGGATGAAACTGGGATTTGGCCTTGGGTGACCCAGAAAGGGAAGGACTTCTCAAAATTTAGCGAATGAGAGCTTTTTGGTACTTGAGCACTCTGCTGGGGTGGAATGACAGTGTTCATGGCCCTTGGCGCACCTCCTTCTTGTTATTTTGGGTGAGGGACTTTGTGGCGGGGGAGGGCGGTTGCAGATACAGTGCAGAGGGGCTCTGTCCTCCTGCCTGCGGTCCTGCAGAACATCCACAAGGCGCCTGAGCATGTCTGTTTGCTCCGTCATTAGCCCAAGCAGTGTTTGAGTCGCCTGCTGAGTGTTTGAGTTGAGATGCCATCTGTCCTCCCATTCGCTGTGTGAGCGCTGCTGCTGAGAGAGGTTCTCCCTCCACTGGATCTGCTGGGCCGCCTCGGCTCGGGAGCAGCCCATAAGTTCTGCGAACCTCTCGTCCCGTGTCTTTTTCTTGCGCTGCCTAATCTGCGCCAGCCTCTGTGAGGGGCATGCTGGAGCAGGTCGGGATACAGTTGCAGCTGTGTGATGGGAAAAAGGGAGTGAATTCCTTACAAAGATACATTTTTGCAAAGAAGAAACAGTCTAGTCAGTCTCTGTGAACAAGACCATGCACAGCACCTATCTCATGCGCAGTCACTCAGGGAAAGTTTGAATTTTCGGTATTCGCTTTCATTGCCTGGGGGATTGCACTGCAGATCAGACAAGCGGGGCAGGACAGCAGAATCAGTGGTGCAGCCAGGCATGGTAAGCCAAAGACTTTTGGCTGCTTAAAAGTGAATGTATACCACTTTCCTCTTGCTGCAGGCAATCCTGAAAGCATAAACTCTGCCCCTGTTCCACCCCCTCGCATCTGTTCCCTGGGAAAGATCCCTGTATGCTGCCACTCTGCAGCCTCCACCACGTGGCTGTAAAGTGACGCTTCTTGTTATGCAAAGGAATAGTGAAGCACTCCCAATACTAATAGTAAACAAATTACTCTAATTAAATGCAGGAGTCTCCGAGCGAGATCACCCTGAGGAGGGTCACAGAAAGAGATAGATAGTGCATGCTCCGTGAAAGCGAGCACAAACCAGGGGCCTATGCTGCCAGGCTCGTTGAGGCAATGGTCCCGGAGTACCAGATGAAAGCCTGGCACGGAAAAGTGTGCTACTTCGGAGCACCCAATAAGGCAGCTCTCCCCAGGAACCTCATGCAGAGGCTTTTCGATTACCTCCAGGAGAGCTTCTCGGAGATCTCCCAAGAGGATTTCAGTTCTATCCCCATATATATTGACCTTCTTTTCAACTAGTAACTATTCCTGCTCCATTAAAAATAAATGTTAACATGTTTAAAGCACTTACAGACTGATCCTTCCCCTGATTCAGGGTCCAGGGTAATGGCTGGGGAGGGTTGGTAGGGGATCTCAGTGATGGTGATGAAGAGATCCTGGCTGTCTGGAAAATCAGCGTTGTAAGCGCTGTCGACTGCCCCCCCATCTCCTTCCTCATCTTCCCCGTCTGCAAACATCGCCGAGGAACTGGCCGTCGACACTATCCCATCCTCAGAGTCCACAGACACTGGTGGGGCAGTGGTGGCAGACCCACCGAGAATGGCATGCAGTGCCTCGTAGAAGCGGCATGTCTGGGGCTGGGCTCCAGAGCATCCGTTTGCCGCTTTGATTTTTTGGTAGCCTTGTCTCAGCTCCTTGACTTTCACGCGGCACTGCGTTGTATCCCGGCTGTATCCTCTGAGTGCCATGGCTTTGGAGACCTTCTCGTAGGTCTTGGCATTATGTTTGTTGGAGCGCAGCTCCGAAAGCACAGACTCATCGCCCCACACAGCAATGAGATCCAAGACTTCCTGGTCAGTCCATGCTGGGGCCCTCTTTCTACTCTGAGATTCCCTGGACTCCTCTGCTGGAGAGCTCTGCATCGTTGCCAGTGCTGCTGAGCTCTCCACAACGTCCACACAGGAAATGAGATTCGAACTGGCCAGACAGGAAAAGGAATTCAAATTTTCCCGGGTCATTTCCTGTGTGGCTGGTCAGAGCATCCAAGCTCGGACTGCTGTCCAGAGCGTCAACAGAGTGGTGCAGTGTGGGATAGCTCCCGGAGCTACTAAGGTCGATTTGCATCCACACCTAGCCTAATTCGACATAGCCATGTCGAATTTAGCGCTACTCCCCTCGTCGGGGAGGAGTACAGAAGTCGAACTAAAGAGCCTCTATGTCGAATTAAATAGCTTCGTGGTGTGGACGGGTGCACGGTTAATTCGAATTAACGCTGCTAAATTCGAATTAAAGTCCTAGTGTAGACCAGGCCTTATACTGAAGCAAAAGGAATCTACTACTCTATATTCTGCAAAATGATTGCTGAGCATTTAAGGCATGATCCAAAGTGCACTGAAGACAGTGAAAAGATTCTCCTTGACAATTGCACTGTATGTAAGAGAGCAGTATGACTGGTCAGAGCTCCAGTATGAAACTGGAGAAAAGCCTGTTGAGAGTCTTTGGGTTAAGTTTAGAAGCGAGAGCAACAAGGGTGATGTTGTGATGGGCGTATGCTATAGATCATTGGACCAGAAGGATGTGGTGGACAAGGCTTTTTTCAGACAATTAACTCAAGTTTCCAGAACACATGCCCTGGTTCTAATGGGGGACTTCAATCACCCTGACATCCGCTGGGAGAGCAACACAGCAGTGTACAGACAATCTAGGAAGTTTTTGGAAAGTGTTGGGGACAACTTCCTTGTGCAACTACTGGAGGAACCAACCAGGGGCTGTTCTCCTCTTGACCTGCTGCTTACAAACAGGGAAGAACTGATAGGGAAAGAAGAAGTGGGTGGCAACCTGGGCAGCAGTGATCATGAGATGGTTGAGTTCAGGATCCTCAAAAAAGGAAGAAAGGAGAGTAGCAAAATACATACCCTGGAATTCAGAAATGCAGACTTTGACTCCCTTAGGGAACTGATGGGCAGGATCCCCTGGGAGGCTAATATGAGGGGGAAAGGAGTCCAGGAACGCTGGCTATATTTTAAAGAAACCTTATTGAGGGTGCAGGAACAAACCATCCTGATCTGCAGAAAGAATAGCAAATATGGCAGGTGAATAGCTTGACTTAACAGTGAAATCTTCAATGAGCTTAAACACAAAAAGGAAGCTTACAAGAAGTGGAAACTTGGACAGATGACTAGGGAGGAAGATAAAAATATTGCTCAAGCATGCAGGGGTGCAATCAGGAAGGCCAAAACACAACTGGAGTTGCAGCTAGCAAGGGATGTGAAGGGTAACAAGAAGGGTATGTTAGCAACAAGAAAAAGGTCAGGGAAAGTGTGGGACCCTTAATGAATGGGTGAGGCAACCTAGTGACAGATGATGTGGAAAAATTTGAAGTACCCAATGCTTTTTTTACTGTGGTCTTCACAGAAAAGGTCAACTCCCACACTGCTGTCCTGGGCAACACAATATGGGGAGGAGATGAGCAGCCCTCAGTGGTGAAAGAACAGGTTAAGGACTATTTAGAAAAGCTGGACATGCAGAAGCCCGTGGGTCCAGATCTAATGCATCTGAGGGTGCTGAGGGAATTGGCTGATGTGATTGCAGAGCCATTGGCCATTATCTTTGAAAAGTCATGGTGATCGAGGGAGGTCCCGGACAACTGAAAAAAGGCAAATATAGTGCCCATCTTTGAAAAAGGGATGAAGAAGAACCCAGGGAACTACAGACCAGTCAGTCTCACCTCAGTTCCTGGAAAACTCATGGAGCAGGTCCTCCAGGAAACTATTTTGAACCACATGAAGGAGAGGAAGGTGATTAGGAACAGTCAGCATGGATTCGCCAATGGCAAGTCATGCCGGACCCACCTGATTACCTTCTATGATGAAATAACTGGCTCTCTGGATATAGGGAAAGCAGTGGATGTGATATATCTTGACTTTACCAAAGCTTTTGATATGGTTTCCCACAGTATTCTTGCCAGCAAGCTAAAGAAGTATGAATTGGATGAATGGACAATAAGGTGGATAGAAAGCTGGCTAGATTGTCGAGCTCAATGGGTAGTGATCAACAACTCCATGTCTAGTTGGCAGCGAGTATCAAGCAGACTGCCCCAGGGGTCGGTCCTGGGGCTGGTTTTGTTCAACAACTTTATTAATTATCTGGATGATGGGATGGATTGCACCCTAAGCAAGTTCACAGATACACTAAGCTGCGGGGAGAGGTAGATATGCTGGAGAATGGGGATAGGGTCCAGAGTGACCTAGACAAATTGGAGGATTGGGCCAAAGGAAATCTGATGCGTTTCAACAAGGACAAGTGCAGAGTCCTGCACTTAGGATGGAAGACTCCCAAGTACTGCTACAGGCTGGGGACCGACTGGCTAAGCAGTAGTTCTGCAGAAAAGGACCTGGGGATTACAGTGGATGAGAAGCTGGATATGAGTCAGCAGTGTGCCCTTGTTGCCAAGAAGGCTAACGGCATATTGGCTGCATTAGTAGGAGCATTGCCAGCAGATCAAGGGAAGTGATTATTCCCCTCTATTCGGCACTGGTGAGGCCACATCTGGAGTATTGCATACAGTTTTGGGCCCCCTCCACTGCAGAAAGGATGCGGACAAATTGGAGAGAATCCAGCCGAGGGCAACAAAAATGATTAGGGGGCTGGAGCACATGACTTACGAGGAGAGACTGAGGAAACAGGGCTTGTTTAGTCTGCAGAAGAGAAGAGTGAGGGGGGATTTGATAGCAGCCTTCAACTACCTGAAGGGAGGTTCCAAAGAGGCTAGAGCTCAGCTGTTCTCAGTGGTGGCAGAAGACAGAACAAGGAGCAGGGGTCTCAAGTTGCAGTGGGGGTGGTCGAGGTTGGATATTAGGAAACACTATTTCACTAGGACGGTGGTGAAGCACTGGAATGGGTTACCTAGGGAGGTGGTGAAATCTCCATCCTTAGAGGTTTTTAAGGCCTGGCTTGACAATGCCTTGGCTGGGATGATTTAGTTGGGAATTGGTCCTGCTTTGAGCAGGGGGTTGGACTAGATAACCTCCTAAGGTCTTTTCTAACCCTAATCTTCTATGATTCTATGACAGCTATCGGTTTTAGATCAGACCCTGTCATCTGATTTCTAAGGGTGCTATGAAATGACACTTTCCCCAAATTATTTAGGACACTATTATTTAGTGTCAGTGTTCAGTGTGCCCCAGATTCTCAGTAAACAAAATATAGAGGTCACAATCTGACCTAGCATATAGAGGTCACAGAAGGTAGTGGATTGATGGTATGGATTAGGTACAATGAATGTATTGGTTTAGTTTAAAAAAATCCATTTAATAGATTGGAAAGACTAAGTAAAAACAACAGAAGTATTTATCATTGTAACTTCTACCATGAGTTTTTATTTTTAACTTTCATATTCTGGAAATGTCAACTAACTGAAAGACAAATGCTCAGAAGCTACCAGTTAATGAATACAAATCTTGCCATCTCAGTTCTGACATTAAATTATCAATTTATCATATTAGGATTTATTAGCCAGATCAAGTAAGGGGCTTATTTGATATAGTGCCAATTTGATGCAAACATAACACATAATAGAGCTTGTAAAACACTTCTTAGTTTTATTTCTTATCATTTTAAAACTTTATAAAACTTTATGAAAAGAATTAGGAACTATTACACGAATCTGCCAATATTGGATGAACATTTGACTTTGTCTGCCCTTTCTCTGGGTGTGAGAATAAAATAGAATTTATGCAAGTGATAAATATGTGCTGTTTGCTTCTGTTTATTAAGTATTAATCTACGACTCTCTTTTCTTTTACCTCTGATAACCTGTGTGGAAAAAAATATTTTTTTTTAATTTCATTATCAGCTGAGTTTCAAAATCAAAGTTTGATGCAGCAGTTACTTTTATAGGTTTAACGTACATGTATAGCTTACAAAAGACACCAGATTTACAAACATTTATGCTTAAATTTACATATGTGGGTTGTCTCTGTGATTGAAATGATGGCAACTCCCCATTATCAACATGTTCACCCATCTTGGTCATGTTCTTCTTAACTTGAGTCATACTTGTGGCCCATGAAACTGAAGTTGGCCCAGAATATAGTATTAGACCAGCTGATTGATGGCAGAAGCCAGGTAGATAGAAGGAAGGAGGATTGAGTGAGTGGGACTGTTTTGGTGCATAAATTATGCATCAATGCAGGTGTGTGCAGGATCAGGGCTTTGGAGAATAAAGTCCCTTTTTTATCCCGCATGGGGAGCAACAATGTGAGTTACTCTGACTGCATTTTCAACTCTTGCCTGAAGGGCTTGCTTCTAGGGACAATGGTTTCTGTTCCCATCCAGTCTGAGCCTTTTTCCTGACATGGCTATATGGGATAACGGTGATGGTTTGTTGAGGGGAGTCATATTAAAACTGTGTTTCTGGAGAATGATATACCTAATAATAACAACCAAATCTAGAGAGAGAGAGTAAAGATAAATCTACAATACAAAAGTACATAAGTATAACAAACAGTAAAAAGCAAAGCAAGAATTAATTTGTGAATAGATGTCAGTTATGTAGAAAGAGGAAATTAACTTTATCAAGGTGAACTAGTTTCCTAGGCCTATTCCAAAGGCAATGCAGATTTATCTAATGCATAGAGCACTGGACTGCAACTTAGGAGACTTGGATTCTATTCCTGGCTCTGCTATTGGATGACCTGGTGCAGGTCATTAAAAAGAAATCTGAGCCTCAGTTTCACCATCTGTAAAATAGATGACGACTTCCTTTGTAAACTGTTTTGAGGTCTACCAATGGGAAAAAAAACATGAAAGAAGAAAACTCCACCTATATTAAGATGATATCGATCTCATTTGCTGTAAATACATGTACATTTTGATTTAAATCTGAGAAAAGATCACAAGGAATGTAGTGAGAAAAGTAGGTCTGAGCATGAGGAAATTGTTAGACGTTTTGACATAGAACAGGAATCCTTCCAGCTAGTACCTATAACCTTCAGTTCTAGCCATAACTAGAGCAGGTATGCTTGCCTGTGAGCAATTCTTCATGAGAAAGGTCTTGTTTTCAGTATTGAGTACACTTTATTCCAAACATGTAAAAATGTCAGTGTATTCATCTGGAACAATCCAGATATTAAAGATAAAGATTTAGTGGTTACTTTCCATGGCAAATTTGTAGCATTCTCACAGCAGCAAAAGAAATATAACATTGAAAGGACTCCATTATGGAAATACATGAAGGTAAGAGACAGTCAATTAAATTCTGGTGTTTAGTGGAGCCAGCACAGTAAGTAAATCTGAGAATCTCAATTATGTGGTTTGACTCGACACACTGTAAGGAAACCTTGTTACATACACATATGAATGGTTGATTCATCAATAACTACTTCAAAAGAGTAAAGATCTGACTGTCACAAGAAACTAGGAGGGTTTGCAAAGAATTATATCTATATTAAGTATTTTAAAGAACCCTCTCACTGTGCTGAACACAACAGTTTAAACCTTGATCCTGCAGTTGCACATGAGTAACTTTGTGAACCTGAGTAGTTCTTGAGAGTTAAGTGGGACTATGCCTGTGACTAAAGTTATACACTGAGTTAAGTATTTTCAGGGCCTTAGTCTCTATCTATCTGAGATAATTATACTGCCTCCATAGTATCTCAGCACCTCACCATCTTTAATGTAGTTATCCTCACAAAGCCCTGGTTTGTAGGAAAGTGCTAATCTTCATTTTACAGATGGGAATTGAGGCACATAAGCTGTGCTTTGCTCAGGGTCATATAGGATGTCTGAGACAGAACAAGGAATTGAACCTGGTTCTGCCACAGCCCAATCCTGTAGCCATTGGACAACCCATTGGATTTAGCTCCTTTTCTCTGCAGGATCCTGGACTTCTGGGTGATCTGCATTGGCTCAAATTTAATTCAAAGTAGTTGGTAGGGTGTGGTTGGGTCAAAAAAAATTTTTCTGGGTAGATATCACTCCTAGATTGTTGAGTTTAAATATGTTTAAGAAAGATGGTTAAATGAATAGTTCCCTCAGAGAGATGCTCTGGGGTTGCCAGGTTATTTTAAGTTCCTGGCAATACATTCTTGCCTTGGTGAATTTGATTTTGTGTGCTGATCTATCTCATAATCCTTAGTTCTTTGTCCATAACTATGATGGAAATAAGGGCTCTATCTGCCCCTTGGAGAGAGAAAATATACTCAGAGCACCAAAATGGCCAAAAATATTATCTTGCAAAAAATGGAAAGAACAAACAGTAATTTCTCTCCAGTACAAGCTGAATAATACAGCAACTCTGGAGAATTTCCTTTTCTTTGTAAATCAGAGCTTTGTTGCCTTTGAGGAAAAAGCATTCATAGGCATAGATGATTAAAATACTGTACACGAGTGATAACCAAGAACTGTCATGGGCTATATGAAGACTCTACATGGTGTCTTTTTTTCTGATCCTCTTTCCTTTTTCTCCCCATCATTTTCTTGCTACTTAGTTTCAATTCTTGAATACAGCTGATGAAAATGGATTTTGTTTGTAATATGGGAATAATTGTCTCTGATTCATTAATACAGTATGGACCTGCCTTTCTGAAGTACTTAGCACTTCAGAACTCCATTTGAAGTCAGTGGGAACTGTTTGGATAGGTACCTCTGAAAATCAGGCTCAATATGTGTCTCAAACTTATTTTCACAAAATGTATATTTTTATTTAAATACATGTTTATGAATGGGAGGAACTGAGAGAGCAGCTGGGTACCATTTTACAAGGGATCATGATGGGCCAAATGGGTCAAGCAATAGGCTGAGTTCACCTGTGGGCTGTTTAGATCTTGTAAAAACATTATTTGAAGGATGCAGGAAAGTTGTCAAATGAAACATTCCCTGCAAGCATTTTACCAAAAACAAATCCCCTGAGCATTTTCCTTACAGGGCATTTCTCTCTAGAGAGAGAGAGTCCTCAGAGGGGTTTTCTTTTTTCCAGTAGCAGAGGAATTTATTTATGGTTTAGTATTATTGAGTCTTAATGGTACATTGCATTTTTTTCTGATTTGTGCCCTGCTTTGCATAGACAGCCCAGCATACATCAGCATGGAACAGTTATAGACTTCACTATCTGTTTTACCCCATGACACAGGTATGTGTGCTGGGGCACGGTGCTCTGTATATGGCAGTCTTTAGAACTGCATCCTTCACACTTATCAGAGGGGTAGCCATGTTAGTCTGGTTCTGTAGAAGCAGCAAAGAATCCTGTGGCACCTTATAGACTAACAGACGTTTTGCAGCATGAGCTTTCGTGGGTGAATACCCACTTCTTCGGATGCAAGTAGTGGAAATTTCCAGGGGCAGGTATATATAAGCAAGCAAGAAGCAAGCTAGAGATAACGAGGTTAGATCAATCAGGGAGGATGAGGCCCTGTTCTAGCAGTTGAGGTGTGAAAACCAAGGGAGGAGAAACTGGTTCTGTAATTGGCAAGCCATTCACAGTCTTTGTTTAATCCTGAGCTGATGGTGTCAAATTTGCAGATGAACTGGAGCTCAGCAGTTTCTCTTTGAAGTCTGGTCCTAAAGTTTTTTTGCTGCAGGATGGCCACCTTAAGATCTGCTATTGTGTGGCCAGGGAGGTTGAAGTGTTTTCCTACAGGTTTTTGTATATTGCCATTCCTAATGTCTGATTTGTGTCCATTTATCCTTTTCCTTAGAGACTGTCCAGTTTGGCCGATGTACATAGCAGAGGGGCATTGCTGGCATATGATGGCATATATTACATTGGTGGAAGTGCAGGTGAATGAACCGGTGATGGTGTGGCTGATCTGTTTAGGTCCTGTGATGGTGTTGCTGGTGTAGATATGTGGGCAGAGTTGGCATCGAGGTTTATTGCATGGATTGGTTCCTGAGCTAGAGTTACTATGGTGTGGTGTGCAGTTGCTGGTGAGAATATGCTTCAGGTTGTCAGGTTGTCTGTGGGCGAGGACTGGCCTGCCACCCAAGGCCTGTGAAAGTGTGGGATCATTGTCCAGGATGGGTTGTAGATCCCTGATGATGCGTTGGAGGGGTTTGAGCTGGGGACTGTATGTGATGACCAGTGGGGTCCTGTTGGTTTCTTTCTTGGATTTGTCTTGCAGTAGGAGGTTTCTGGGTACACGTCTGGCTCTGCTGATCTGTTTCCTTATTTCCTCGTGTGGGTACTGTAGTCTTGAGAATGCTTGGTGGAGATTTTCTAGGTGTTGGTCTCTGTCTGCAGGGTTAGAGCCAATACGGTTGTACCTCAGTGCTTGGCTGTAGACAATGGATCTTGTGGTGTGTCCGGGATGGAAGCTGGAGGCATGAAGGTAGGCATAGTGGTCGGTAGGTTTTCGGTATAGGGTGGTGTTAATGTGACCATCACTTATTTGTACCGTGGTGTCTAGGAAGTTGACCTCCCCTGTAGATTGGTCCAGGCTGAGGTTGATGGAGGGGTGGAAGCTGTTGAAATCGTGGTGGAATTTTTCCAGAGTCTCCTTCCCATGGGTCCAGATGATGAAGATGTCATCAATGTAGCATAGGTAGAGAAGGGGCGTGAGTGGACGGGAGCTGAGGAAGCGTTGTTCCAGGTCGGCCATAAAAATATTGGCATATTGTGGGGCCATGCGGGTGCCCATAGTGGTGCCACTGATCTGGAGATATATATTGTCATTAAATTTGAAATAGTTGTGTGTGAGGATAAAGGCACAGAGCTCAGCAACCAGTTGTGCTGTGGCATCATCAGGGATACTGTTCCTGACAGCTTGTATTCCATCAGTGTGTGGGATGTTTGTGTAGAGAGCCTCTACATCCACGGTGGCTAGGATGGTGTTTTCTGGAAGGTCACCAATCAGTGGTGTCACGGAGATAGCTGGGAGTGCTGGTAACATAGGGTCTGAGTAGAGAGTCTACCAGCACTCCCAGCTATCTCCGTGACACCACTGATTTCCTGAGGAAACTGCAATGCAAACCATCACCGGTTCATTCACCTGCACGTCCACCAATGTAATATATGCCATCATATGCCAGCAATGCCCCTCTGCTATGTACATCGGCCAAACTGGACAGTCTCTAAGGAAAAGGATAAATGGACACAAATCAGACATTAGGAATGGCAATATACAAAAACCTGTAGGAGAACACTTCAACCTCCCTGGCCACACAATAGCAGATCTTAAGGTGGCCATCCTGCAGCAAAAAAACTTTAGGACCAGACTTCAAAGAGAAACTGCTGAGCTCCAGTTCATCTGCAAATTTGACACCATCAGCTCAGGATTAAACAAAGACTGTGAATGGCTTGCCAATTACAGAACCAGTTTCTCCTCCCTTGGTTTTCACACCTCAACTGCTAGAACAGGGCCTCATCCTCCCTGATTGATCTAACCTCGTTATCTCTAGCTTGCTTCTTGCTTGCTTATATATACCTGCCCCTGGAAATTTCCACTACTTGCATCCGAAGAAGTGGGTATTCACCCACGAAAGCTCATGCTGCAAAACGTCTGTTAGTCTATAAGGTGCCACAGGATTCTTTGCTGATCCTTCTCACTTGTTTTCTCTGGTTTACCTTCCAACTTGTTAGGTCTGGAAAGTATGTTCTTTGGGGCTTCTAAGTTGTTCCATAATATATTAATAAAAAAGTGAGGACATGGTCATCCTTTTAAGCTGTGAATCTCTCCCTTTGAAAAGACGTGTGTGTGCATGCACATGTGTATGCTTCTGAATGTTTATGAGCATGTACCCAGAGCCAGGAAGTTGGGATATTTATAAATATATTAAAATATATTTATGTCCTCCAGTAGATACACTGGGGCTGATTCTCTTTAAGACCTAAGGCATAGATGAAGCTACATTTAAGAATATGTGGAGTGTTCAGCTAATCAGTTTAACTTTGGTGTAAAGCTATCTGACTTCAGTGGAGTCATTTCTGATTTATACTGATGCAAGTAAAGAACATCAGGCCCAAGGTGTGTGGGATTTGATCAGATTTTGCTGTCAAAAATTAAAATATTCCTTCCATTTTTTCCAGGCATTATCCAGTTGTTGAGAATGTTTCAGAGCTTCTCTACATGGTGGGAAAAAGTACTCTTTTGGGGGAGAGGGTGATTTCTAAAGCACACTGTGTTGCATATTAATTGGTCTGTGTAAACCCTGCTGGTGCACTTTAGCATAGTATTGTTTCAAACAGCACTGTCTTAAAGCACACTAGGGAACCCTTAGTGTGCACCAGCAGGGTCTATGTGGACCAATTAATGTTCAACACATTAGTGCTCTTTATAAATCATGCCCCATACATCATTTTACCCCCACCATGTAGACAAGCCTTCGGAGACAAAAGGGTCCTTCTCAGAGGGAAGCTGAGGTTTGACGAAATTACATCATGGATTTAAGCAACCAGAAGGTATTTCAGGTGGCTTTTCAGTAGGGCTTAATAATGCATCTTTTTATCAAACAAAACAAATCAGGACTTTTTCTTGTAAACAATGGGCTGATCTGCTTATAAAAGGATGGCACAATATGGCAATTCTCCTTCTCAGACAAACACTCATCTTGCACTCTTTCCTCCCCAATAAATATGTGCACACATACATACCTTTCTGCCTTGTCTTGTGTTCCAAATTAATGACTCATACTTAATAGTCTAAATCCTTTCCATGCTGTCAGATGTTGTTTAGGGCACAGGCCAGGCTCCGCCATTCATGTGTACCCTGCTATTTGTCAGTATAGCTACCTTGTTGTGTTTTTATAACCTAACTTTATTTTTGAGGAGCGGTTGTTGGCATATCTCTACCGCCAGCTTGGAGGTGCAGCACACTGCTTTTTTTTGTCTGGCCCCTACACTTTGGCCTTGTCTACACTACAGAGTTTTGTATACACAAATTAAACTGATTATCAAAAACCGGTATAATTACATCACTTATGCATGTTCACACTACACTCTGTCAGCAAAGTGCATCCATTCTTGGTGCTCTGGCATAGAAAGTGAGAGCTGTCCTTGTGGCATAAGGACACCAAAACGAGAGCTGTCCTTTCGGTGGGGAGGTGCGTGGCATATCACATTGTGGAATCTGGTGACTCCAGACTGCTATTGGTGGAAGCAATGCACTCTGGGTAGCTATCCCTCTGTGCTACTCACCACCTTCTGCAGCTAGGAGTTGTGGGAAGGTGGAGTGAATCGCAGTGCATCATGGGTGTGGACTCAACATCCATGATGCAGTTCTTTCTGTCCCATGATTCCATGGTCTTCCAACTGCAGTTCATGGCATTTTTCAACAGCCCATGTTTACTGCGCATCCACCATCTCTGTATGAAAGGATGAATCTGGCACTGCTGTCTACACATCACAGATGGTCATGTAGTATCTTATGAGTTCCCAATCTGAACAGGATTTAGAATTGCCTGACCTTCATGTGTGCCATGGAAAGAAACAACGTCAGATTACTTTTGGCATTCATGGAGCAGCTGAATATGGTGGATCATCGCTTTTGAGCTCAGGAAAACAAGCACAGAGTGGTGGGATTGCATCATTATGCAGGTCTGGGATGATGAGCAGTGACTTCAGAACTTTTGGATGCAGAAAGCTGCTTTCCTGGAACTGTGTGTGAAGCTCACCTGTCACCTCAGCATTGTGGCACAATGACACCAAAATGAGAGCTGTCCTTTTGGTGGGGAGGTGCATGGAAGTAGGGGCGGCTCCAGGCCCCACGCCAAGCGCATGCTTGGGGCGGCATGCTGTGGGTGGGGGGCACTCTGCCGGTCGCCGGGAGGGCGGCAGGTGGCTCAGGTGGACCTCCCACAGGCCTGCCTGTGGAGGGTCCGCTGGTCCCGCGGCTCCGGTGGACCACCCGCTGGTGTGCCTGCAGAGGGTCCGCTGGTCCCGTGGCTCTGGTGGACCTCCCGCAGGCGGGAGGTCCACCAAAGCTGCGGGACCAGCAGACCCTCCGCAGGCACGCCTGCGGGAGGTCCATCGGAGCCGCCTGCCACCTTCCTGGCGACCGACAGAGCGCCCTCTGTGGCATGCCGCTGTGCTTGGGGCGGCAAAATGTCTAGAGCCGCCCCTGCATGGAAGATCACATTGTGGAATCTGGTGACTCCAGACAGCTATTGGTGGGTCACGAATCAGTTTGAAATCCGGAAGTGGGCTGTTGGGGCTGCATTAATGCAAGTGTGCAGGGCCATTAATGACATCCTGCTATGAATAACTGTGACTCTTGGAAATGTATGTGAAATACTGGATGGCACACATCTTCAGGAACACTGGCCTGTACAGAAAGCTCTAAGCAAGGACTTTCTTTCCAGACCAGAAGATTCCAGTGGGAGATAATGAAATGCCCAAATTACTTACTCCCATGGCTCATGAAGCCTTACATTGGAAACCTGGACAGCAGCAAGCAGCAGTTCAACAATAGGCTGAGTATGTGCAAGATGACCATGGAATGTGCCTTTGGCAGATTAAAGGTGCACTGGACCTGCCTTTATGGCAGGTTAGACCTAAATGAGGAAAACATTCCCATGGTCATAGCAGCCTGATGCACGTTCCATAATATGTGTGAGGCTAAGGGTGAAAAGTTTCCCCCCGGGGTAGAGCATGGAGGCAGATCACCTGGCGGGTGAATTGAGCAGCCAGATACCAGGGCTTTTAGGGGGCACAATGGGGGCTATTCGAATCTGGGAGGCTTTGAGGCACCATTTTGATAATGAGCATCAATAATGTGTCTTTCTGTACAGGACTCTGCCGTGCTTTGTTAACTTGCTGCCTTGCATGAAAATTGTAATGATTCTTGACCAGGATTTGTAGTCAGCAAATGATCAAATGACCACTGTGTGTTACTACCAGCAGCAACCACCACATGTAGGAGACAAAGAAAGATTTGTTCTTTCTGAGAGGTTTTTTTTAATTATTAAATACCAACTTACAACACACATAAAAGGCTTGTTGGGAAGGGAGACAACAGTGCAGGGCAGTGTAGGCTCTCAGAGTTGTGTGCAAGTCCAGCTATCATTTTGGAAGCTGTCCAAAGGGTGGAGTGAACGGGGTACCAGGATATTCCAGGAAGCTGCAAGGAATGTGTGGGATGAGTTTGGGGAGGACATGGAAAGCACTTCATATCAGCTGCAGGGGGAAGAGGGGGCAGCAACATTTCTGATTGCTCCTCCATCACTTTTATCATCCACTTTTGGCCCTTTACAATGTGGTCCTCCCTCTCCTTTCATCTTGCCTTTCTATTTCAAATGTTTCCTTCAGGATCTCTCTCCACTCGCTGCATTCTCTTTTTTCGGCCTCTGAGGATTGGAGCACCTCTCAGAACACATCCTCATTTCTCCACCTTGGTCACTTCATTATCTGGCAGAGGCACTCTACCGCTATGTAGGGGATTCCCCTGAAAGCCACATCTTCAGAAGCACAAGAAACAATACACAGAAGTCTGATTGTTAGTTCACACACAGCATTGAATCATTATAGTAAAATACACCTCTTTTAACATACCAATCACTTGCTCACTGTCCCTTGGTCAGGGCCGGCTCCAGGCACCAGAACAGGAATGCGGGGCGGCCAATACAAAGGAGCGGCACATCCGGGCCTTCGGCAGGAATTCAGCGGTGGGTCCCTCTGTCCCTCTCTTTCTCTTTGAGCTGCTGCTGATGTGCCGCCGAAAAGGAAGAGAGGGAGTGAAGGACCCGCTGCCAAATTCCCGCCGAAGAATGACGCGGCTTGATAGAGCTAATGCCAAAGTGCCGCTGATCACCCCTTTTATTTATTTATTTTTTTCCCCGCCTGGGGCGGCAGAAAAGCTGGAGCTGGCCCTGCCCTTGGTAAGCATACATCTCAGTGAACACCCTAAACATGGTGAGCTTGGCCTCAGTGGAGGTTGGATGTTCAAGGGTCTAGGGCAAAGAGTCTAGGTGGTTCTTTAAGGGGATCAGTGCAGGCAACTAGGGACAATATTGTAAATTCAGCACAATTTCCTATGGGCAGGGGTCATTGAAACTTCTATCTCACTCCTGAGGGTAAGCAAGGATGCAAGGGCTCATGTCCCGCACGCGGGCAGTTTCAGACCCATTCCAATGCTGCTCATCTGTGTGCCGCTTTTGTCCCTTCACAAGTTATTGCTGCGTGGCATGGGAAAGTTTCCTACAATTGGGGAAGGAACAAAGTAGCTCTGCCAAGGAACCTTTGGCAGAGGATTGGCGAGTACCTCCAGGAAAGTTTCCTATAGATCTCTCCGAAGGATTCCTGTGAAATCTCAGTGTGCATCAACACACCGTTCTGCTGCACTGTTTAGCTGCACAGGGGAATGTGGAGCACACTCAAACACAGCTAGTCTTGTACATTTCTATCTCTTCAACCACTTCTAGAATATACAGAGCAAAGGACAGCTCTACCTTACATAACTGAGCAACATCAACTCAAAAAGATCGCTTACCAGAGCTCTCCTCTCCTGCATCATGCACACCAGAGACGGACTGCTGGGACTGGTAAACCCCTCTGGAGTGGAAAAGTGGTCCTGACTCACCACATCACTGGACAACCCTGCCGTCATCTTCCAACTTGACCTCCTCATCCACGACTTCATCCTTGGGGTTAGGTGCACTGTCCGCTGCCTCCAGCCTCACCAAAGTATCCACGGGGCTCTTGATGGTGCAGGTGGGGTTGCTGCCATGGAGCCCAGCTTCTAATAGAAGTGGCAGGTCTTCTTTGGCACAGCACCAGAGCGACTGTTTGCCTCCCTTGCTTTCTGGTACATCTGCCTCAGCTGCCTTATTTTTGTACACCCAGCAGTGCTGTAGCCCTTATCCAACAATCTGTCTGTAGGTATTGTAGTTCCTACAGCTGGAGCGGAGCTGGGACTGCACAGACTCCTCCTTCCACAATGCCAGCAGATCTAACTACTCAGGTGTTCTCCAAGCAGGAGAGCATTTGCTGCATGGACCCGCTGTGGTCAGCTGAGAAGATGCCCTGGAAACAAGGTAGTAGAGTTTGAACTGCTGAGCAGAGTGGTCAGGATGGCCATTCACAGTGACATAACCAAGCACGGTGTCTACATCGACACTTTGTTGATATAACTTTGCTGCAAAAAGCTCTATACCTCTTGTTGAGGTGGTTTTATTTTGTTGGCAAAGCAGGAGAGTTTTGATGGCAGAAGTAGCATTGTAGTAATGTACACCACCACTATTTTGTTGATGAAACAAAACTGGATAGTGTAGACAAAGCCTTTGACCTGTCTGGATTGGGTCTACCAGGAGTTAAAACTCCCATCAACATCACTCTCAGACTCATTGGAACACAAAAACATGTTCACCACATCACAGTGCAGTTCCCCAAGGAAGGCTACATAAAACTGAGTAATTTTTCCCTATCAGATAAACCTGATTCATTGCCACAGTAATTGCCCACAAATAGATCAACAGAGAAAAGAGCAACCCATTACTCTGTGTGTTTTTAGCAACACAAACCCTTGTTTAATTAAATTAGTTTTTCCAGACTAAATAGAAGATTTAGAGGAATTCTCTATCTGGCTCCAGGTATAGATTATTGGTGGTTGCAAAGAGGGTTTCCACAATTTGTAGAACTGTAAGGGTGAGGTTTGAAAAAGTCTCAGCATGACAAATGGCTGAAGGTTCTTAACATAATTCCTCTCTGCTGCTGTCTTAATGTGTTTGTCTCCTTTTGTATCTTACACTTATATGTTCCTTTCTACCATATAAACCTGATTCTTACCTCATTCACTGGGGTATGACTTCATTAGCTTCAGGGGAACTATTCCTGATCTGCACCGCAATAGGGGAGATCAGATTCAGGCTCTACATGTGTCTTTGACACTATGCTCTGTCCTTTCCAGTGGCTAAGCTCTTTCTTTTGTCAGTGGTGACTCTGCTCCTACTGTTTTCTACTCCCTTAGAAACTTTTCTGTTTTTAATTTGCTAATTCTCATCACTTTAGATGGTATTCATGAAGTAATTAAGCATTGTAACAAGAGCCTAACTTTTAGGTTCTTGGAAAATCCTAGGAACAACTCTGTGTTCCAGGAAGCTGAGTTTGCTGCTTAGGCTCCTATATAATGAATGGGGAGAGAGAGGTGCATAAGAATGCAATCCATAAAAGCCAGCATGCTAAGCAGGGAGTCACCTAAACCAGCCAATGGGAGATGCCCATTTGAGAAGTATGTGCTAAGCCCCACCCCTTTCTCAGAAATAGGCATCTAAATCAGGCATCTCCCAGCAGTCCAAACTCTGCTTAGTAATCTGCAAATGGGAATCAGGAGTCAAGTGGCTTAGGTTCATAAGGTGTTTCTTGTGGAGATGAGTCAGGTGCCACCAATGATGGTGCTACCGTATAATTTTTAGTCCAGTTGTTAGACCACTTGCCTGGGCTATGAGAGACCCAGGTTAAATTACCCTCTTTCTGCCATAGGGGGAGAAAGGATTTGAAGAAGGTTTCCCCTTCTGAGTGCTTTAAAGCCTGAGCTTTGGGATATTCTGATCTGGGGCTCCCTTAATTGCTCCTGTTGAAGTTGTTTCATTATGGATCCTCCATTAAACACACCTTAGCTTTCACATAGAAACTTGAATATCAGACATGGTCTGGATAAGAGAAGTAACAAGAACTCCTGAAAAGGGAATGATTATGTCATTGCCTTGTGTCTGCTAGATTCCCACAGGCCTTTTCTCAGCCAATATAGCACCTTTAAAGCTTTCCAATATTTTGTTTAGCAGAAGACACTGGACCAGTTCAATGAAATAAAAGAAAAATGTCCCAGTCTACCACAGTACCATAATTCTTAACTACATCTAAAGATAACTAATGCTGCTGAAGGCAAGGAATAACCTACTGTAGAACAGAGATTAGCTTAGTTGGTTTGAAAAATGTTGTTGTCTTTAAATGCAGGAGCATTCAGGGACATGTAGGGAAAGTATTGGTTTTGCCTAGGTCTGCACCAAGTATTCCCCAGTGAGAGTGGTGGTTTCTAAACCTGATACACACAAAACTGACAAAGCTCCGATTGAATTGAGTGTGTATGTGCCCTAATACACATCCCAAACCCTAAACCTTTCATCAATCTTTGTTTTAGAAAGAAGCTCCCTTTCTAAAATAAAGGAAATTTCATAAGTACTGAAAAGGCTAAATGAGAACATGTATTATCACACAATATATGGAATCTTTAATTAGTAACAGGGCTGGATTGTAACAGGACATCATGTGGGTGGGAACCAGCAAGAAGCCTCCCCTGGTGCGTGCCCCAATCAGAATTCTAGTCTGTGTGTTTTTGGGAGAGATTTCTTTCATGTTCCCCAAGGATGCATGTGACTCTGCCCGCTCCCCACAGAGCAGACCAGCACACAGAGGAGCAAAAGCCATGCTCACTTTAGGTGCCAGAGAGCTTTCAGAGAAATTCTTCCTCCCTTTACTGCTTTGTATGACTCCCCTCCATCATTCGATAGGGGGATGTGTCTTAAGGGTACAATTCAGCCATTACAAGTGAAAGTGAAATGGGGTTAAGACATTTTAGATTTAAAGTGATCTGGCATATTGAATTAATGTTGCTGTAACTAACCATATAATGCTGAAAGTTAGTGACCTTGCATATTGTGGTAAAAGTATCTAGATAGATTATTGAGTATAGGTTATAAGCCATTAAGTATCTTTTGTTCAATGAGAAATACTATCACTATTGTAAGTGCCTTTCGGAAAATTCTTAGCTTGTTTAGCACTGTAGGGTTTGCAGTGAGTACACAGCTACTTTTAATGCTGCAGATAACACATCTACCAACCGAAGAATTCCACTTGAGATGAGAGGCTTTCTTTTCTAAACATTAATCTGAACAGGAGATGTAGCAACTTCCTACTGTTTGAGTTTCCTTTAGGGACACTAACCTGTATTTTGTAGGTAATAAAAATGCCACAGAAAGAGAGTAGACAAAATGCCATCCAATTCCTTAAAAACTTTTTAACATGTTTAATAAGGAGAGTTGGGTTTATCTGTTTTCTCAATTAGCAGCTGGTCCCATATAGGCAACCCTAGAAATTTCTTTACAATCACTTTTCAATTCAAGCTTCCCTGTGACCTTCATTCTCTTAATTCATTCATGGTTTAGTCTCTCTCTCATTGAAATCAATGGGAATAGGTGCGAGCCTTCAGTCTTTTGTTTTCTCTACTTTATAATCTCTGGGGCTGATTCTCATTTAGCCTATTCCTGCATTTGAGGTCTTCAGACATGGTGTGCTTAATGTTGCTTTAAGTCATTTTTGCAATCCTGCATATTCTGAGAGCAGGTAGAGGCCTGCCTCATAGCTGTTCTAAATCACGCTTTGTTTCCCATTGCCCACTACGGAACCTGGGAAGCAGCAAACAAGCATACTGCAGTGCACCCTGGCTTGCTCCCAATAGGGCCATGACCTCTTATCTATGCTGGGGGCTGGGACCAGTGCCAACATAGAGCATAATCTGGTTCTATATGGGTCAAGGAGACTCCCTCTACTAGGCCCTGTTTATGTCTGCTTTACGGCATCCTTATATTGACAGCATGGCAGGAAAATGACCTTAGCATGACCTTAGCATGATGGAGAATCAGGCCTTGTATAGTGGTGACAGTTACTGATCTGGTAGTGACAGGTATTGTGATGTGGACACCTATCTGCTAGACACTAGACTGAGGCCTATGTACAGGATAGGCCACCAAAAACACATTTTAACAAATTTCAGTTGCTACCACACCTAGCATAAATTGATCTGTTTCTTTAGACTTAAGACTCCATGACCACCTAGCAATCACCTAGCAATATTTCTTTTAAAATTTAATTATTTAACAGATTTTATTTCTTTTTCTTTTTATTTCGGTATAATTTTTTTTACCCCTAATTGCTTGATTTCATTTAACAATTGAATTTTATTTTTTTCCAGCTCCTGCTTTTACGCTCTGGAGAAGCCTGTCAATGGCTTTGGTGACAGATTTCCAGGGATCGCACCTAATACAGGAGAAGATTTCAGGTAAGAAATGAGTTTCTAAATAAACTTTAATTGTGTTCTGTGGGGGAAGAAGGGTGTATTAAATTGTGCACTGCTAACTCTCTGTGATGCTGTCATTTTAATATTGTCAATTATAAAGTGTTTAAGTGTTTTCATGATAGGATATGGCCTAAGATTTTCATACTTTATCTTCTGTGAGTACTCAAACTTCCATTGGATTTTGGGCATTCCAGGAAAGCAGGATGAGCCTTCTGCTATTGTTGATGTGCATGTAATGGTCCTAGTGCTTATGAGCTTTGTGTGAAGGACGAACAAAAGGGATTTTCTTTTTTACCTGAAACCTCAGATAACAAGAAAATACATATTTAATGTTTCATGTACACATTTTCCCTTGCCCCTATTTTTATGCTAAGAATGTTGCGAGATATTGTGTTAGAGGTGTCATCACAAAACTAAGCTATGAGCCGTAACAGTGTGAACACTAGAGATTCTAAGAATATCGTACGAGGAGTATCAAAGCTGATTGGGTTATTATTGCATATTAACTGAATTAGCCAAGAAAAATACTTTTTTTTCCTTAGAAGATAATGTGTTTTTCAGAAGCAACTACTTACAGCTCCTATAACCGTTTGCGTTAATTGTTCAGTGGTCAGGCAGCTAGCCCTGCAGCACAGTTGCTACACTAATTACTTATTTGTACAACAACAGACCTTAGAGAGAAGGGTCTGATTCTCCTCTCACTGGCATTGGTTTTAAACCAGCAGAATGCTATTGCTATCAATGGAATCACTGCTGATTTGCACCAGCATGAGAGGAGAATCAGTCCAAGGATTTATTCATATGAATGTTGTTCTCAGGATGCATCTTCCTATTTTGCACACAGTTTATGATGCATCCACTCACTATGAGAGAGAGAGAAAGGTGTTCAAAGCCAAGCAACTGACACAATAAAGAAAGGTACATTTTATGAAGAATATTTGTACTGGGCTTTAAGAAGCTGGGATAGGCACTTATATAAGTCTTTTAATTAAATAATCACCAAGGAAACCCAACTTTCACTAAAGCTTTCTGCAGAATCAATTTAATAAACTACCTTGCAAAAAAGCATTCTACTCTGGCTAAGAAGTAAAATTCCCTGCAGGAAGAGACTTGAAGATTGTCTAGGGTCATGCAGGAAAATCAAACAAATAGAAAATTAAATGCAAAATAATAATAAACATGTACATAGATACAGAACACCTTGAATCCAAGGTTCTCAAAGTGCTTTTCAAATATTAAGGGCCTGATTCTTATACCTTTATTCACCCTGAGGGCATGTTTTCACTAGCACTAGCACGTAGCAGTGCTTTAAGGTGGCTGTGTAGTTGCGGCATAGTGCTGGGAGAGAGCTCTTCCAGCGCTATAAGAAAACCACCTCCATGAGGGGAATAGCTACCAGGAGTGTGGCTACCAGCACTGGTGCACTGTCTACACTGGCACTTCACAGTGCTGAAACTTGCAGTGCTGAGGGGGGTGTTTTTTCACACTGCTGAGCAAGAAAGTTGCAGTGCTGTAAAGTGCCAGTGTAGACAAGTCCTGAGTAGTACTTTATTCCATTAGCTGTCCCATTGATATCATTGGGACTATTCATGCACTGAAAATTAAGCACATTCTTAAGTGCTCTCCTTGCCTGGACTGAATAAGACATTGTGTAACATAAAGGTATTAAAATCTGCCCTTAATGACTAAGTCTAATATACCTGTAGAATATAATAATAATATAACCCCAGATTTGCAGCTAGATGAACTGCAGTGCAAAGATTGTGACTTGCCCAAATTCACAAAGTGAGTCATTAACAAAGCTGGAAATGGCGTGCTGAAGACTAAGGTCCTGATTTTGTGGCATGCCTCACAGGGCATATTTCCTTTTACAGCACAGAAGGCAGAGCCAAGGTGGTCAAAGATGCCACCTTTGTACCTTCTGGATTCACAGTTGCACTATACAATAGTCAATACATTGATTAAGTTGCTCTATATGTTCTCTGTGTGTTCAATTTCTTGTTCACTCAAATTAGGGTGTATGTGGTTCATAGGCTTTGTGCTGATCCTCTGCAGAGGGGTGCATTTCACCTTGCAGTGATCATACTGCCATATTCCTTTTGACTGGTATTCTCTTCCCTTCACCATACTGCAAGGAATCAGCAGAACCAGCATATGAGACTGTTTGAAAATGAGTCATACTCATTGAGATGGGGAGAATATAAAGGAACAGAATGAATGAATGAATGAAAGGAAAGAGAAGAACCAAAGCCAAAAGGATAGAGAAAGAAAACAAAGACTGAATGAGGAAAAAGTGGGGGAAGACAGAGGAAAGAGCAATAATGGGGGAGGAGGAGCCAGAGAAAGAGGACCAAGTGACTGGGCATAGGGAGATAGAGAGACAGAGGTTAAGGAGGAAGAAACATAAGATTATCTATCCATCATCTGTCTGTATAGGCTCTTATACAGGACACAAATAGCATGGAAGTGGGAAGGACTGAAAAAGAAATGAGCAATGATGGGACAGGGAAAAGAAAATAGTGTGTCCCAAAGTTTCTTTCCAAACAAAATCCCATCTCTCACAAGGAGCAACGTATTTGTATCTCTAAGTCATTTTATCTCATCTTGCAGGTGTTAATTTGATTTTTTTTTCTTTCTACCTGAAGCAAGCCCCTCTGCCTCTTTTGTCCTTTTTCTGCTGCGTATAATGTAACGCAGGCATAGCAAAGCTTTCTGAAATCTAAATTCATTGCTCATTTGTGACAATCTTCCATTAATATAGGATTATTTACATAAGGCAAAAAAGGGTTTTGTAAAACAATCTTTGAACAGCGACATGGTGTGTTTTGAATGCATACGATTTTAGCAATGCATGACTGTACATTCTATATGAACAAGACCTTTCATCCTATGAAGATTTTCTGCTTGCCTGGCAAAGCTTGGAGTAAAGCTGAAATCAAAGCAGCCTTACTTAGTGAAGCAATTTCATTCTACCTGAAACACTGGGGCTTAAATTATAAGCTTCAGGATGACTCAGGAGAAGTAATGCATGCATATAAACTACATAATTTTCTTAGTGTATTTTCACAATCAATATAACTGTGTGTTTAAAGTAGGGAACTTGGGTCAATCTTCTAAGCAGTGAATGAATAACATAATTTTGTATCAGAGAAAAGCTGCACTATGCAAATAATATCTGACATGAATATTTAATAGATGTACAGTAGGAAGTAATTGCCAACTACTGGGGCATGCTAAAATGAGAGAGGAAAAAAATACTGAAATAACAAATCCTATCAGACTTTTGCTTAGAACATTTTCCTAACACTGGGCAGTATGCTAGCAGTTGGTAGCCTATGTGAAATTAGTTCAGCAATCTCAGTCCAGGTCCCATATAGCAAATTATCCTATTAAATGGCTAGATGATTTTTAGGATGATCTAATCTATCTATTGTTAAGTATGTGCACAGCAAACCCATGTTACCACATATTCCCTTTACTGTATTATCATCTTTGCTCCCCAGTTAGCTCCATTTCTTAGCTATACTCACTTGTTGTATCTTGTCCTCACGAGATCGTAAACTTGTCAGGTGAAGGACTATCTGTAAGGGTTCATACAGTGCCTTGAGCAATGGGGCCCTAATTCCATTTGGTATTTCTAGGTAATACAAGTGATAAATAGTAAATTATTATGATTATAATAACAAATGGAAGATCCCAGCATGTTGAGGATTAATTAGTGTGCTTTGCTGTCAGTCTTTCACCATTCCTAAGGCAATGTGGGGAGGGTGTTACAGAAATGGTGATATATCCAAATGCTTTATTCCTTTTTTCCAGGTAAGCTCCTCAGGGCTGAAGGGGGACAATAAGCAATCCCTCAACCCTAATCCAACCACTCCTTCCAAGAGCTTTGTCCCATAGCCACTCCTCTCTTTTGTGGACTTCAGTCTACATGGAATGGCCTTTGCAAAATTAGGAATTTGAAAAAAAATTGGAAAGCATCCTTACTCTTTCACAGTTTCTTCACATGATAAGACCAGCTCCGATCCTTGGCTGAGCAACTCATTGGGGGTAAGGCGGAGGTGTCATGCCTCCTATGAAGTCTGCAATAGTTCTGGGTAAGAAACAGTTTTCTCTTCCTGTGAGAATTTTTGAAATTTCTAAAATTTTCCTGTTCCGAATCAGGACAAAAAATTGAAAGTATTTGAAAATTTTCACAAGTGAAATGGGGATGGGGTGAATTGAAATGTATTCTTTTGATCCTCTTGAAACATTTGATTTTCAATCTTTTATTTCATTTCATTTTACTTTTATGATAAATAAACTTACATTTCTAAAGGAAAAGTCAATTTAACCTTTTTTCTTGTTTTTTTGGTTTAAAAATTGTTGAAATGGGGCATTTTGACAATTTCAAAAGTCTTTTCCAAAAAAAGGTTTGAAATGGGGAATTTGCTGAAACCGACTTCTTCCCACGCATCTCAGTTCTGATGAATCAGGATTTTCTGAGGGGAAAAAAACATTTTGTTAAAGAATTCCTGACCCGCTCCTCTCTGCAGAGAGAGGCAATGCTGCAAAGGTGTTACACAGGGCCCCAGCCATTACATGGTCTTCCTACATTGGAGCGATCATACTGTGGCCAAGTCTACGCTGACATTCGAGCTACTTTGCACCACCACTGTGTCCTAAAGCACCCTCATTGCAGAGGAGCATCAGGACCACAAATTGTGCATGAGGGCAGGAAAAGGGAATGCCAATGATGGCTTTTATAGCAAGTTTCAATATTTCAGGTTGTGATTAGAAAGCCCTGGCTTTCTTTTACTTCATGCCCAATTTTCAGTGAAATAAGCTTGTGTTAATTAGAGGTCAATGGATGCTGAAATTCATTCCATCTTTGTTACACCACTACCACCCATGGGAGCCAAGCATTCTAGGTTCTATAATGAGGATAATTACAGTGGCCTATAGTTTATCTTAAGGCAAAAGCCTTAAATCAGACGGAGCGTGTTAGCAGTAGCCTGGTAATTGAGGTGAAGATTATAGACTGCCAACTGGTATGTACAACTTCAAACCTTCCTGTAAAAGTTCACTTGGTGGCAAGGTATATGGCTCATATTCGGTGGGGGCAGGGAAAGTGTAGATTCCTTCACTGAAGGCAGCAAGACTCCCTGACGTGGTGGATCTGCAGGGGTAGGGTTCACACCTCTACACATAATTTCCTGCCAGTGTATCTCAAACTCTCTCTGGAGGGTAAAATCCATGAGAGGATAATGCAGCCATTTCCCTCCACACCTCCTCACATTACAGAGGCCACTGAAGATTTATCAGATAGTAACAACTTCTGATCATTGCTGAGCTGAGCTGGATACTAATGGATGAAATCTTCTCTGTGCCATGATCAGCTCCTTGAACGACCTAATTTCCCTAAATGTAAAACTCAATAGTAAATTAAATTAACCCACAAATGATTAAATGTGAGGGGTTTTAGGGTACAGTCCACAATCCCTATCTTTCCTTTTTCCTTCTTGGAATATCTCTTTTGTTCATGCTTCAACTCACACAGATCTCAGGATAGAAAAATACCCTGTTCAAAGTATGATCAAGAGGCGGTCTGAACTCAGTTACTATGTTCCTCTGTTAACTAACTAACATGATAGAATCTGGGCTTTGAATTTCCCTCATGCTGTGTGGTGGAATTGTGTATGTGTGAGAATTCAGCAAATTCTTCCCACTGCCAGAAGCATAGGAGAAAGAGCAGTAACCTAAAGAATTTGGAGGAAGCTTCATTTTGGGTGTTTTAATCAGAATTTGAGTCTCCAGCAAACAGTTCACTGAAGTTTTTGGGTTTTTTTAGATTGTTTAGCACCTTTGGGGGGGTGAGATTTCTGTAGATGAGGAAGAAAATGGGCACCACATAGACAAGCATCATCTGTAATGTACCCTGTCACAGCATGAGCTCTTTGGCACAACATATGGCAACAGAATTACCTTTGTACTACCCAACTGTGGGATATAATTTATCCAGTCCAAGGGACTGTGGTGACAGGTAATAGATTTGATGATGCACATGTTCAGCATTCTAAAAACGCAGGGTTGGCTGCTCACAAACTCAGATCTCCATAGTACTGCTGTGCGGTTTGAGCATTCCTTGGCAAATCCTCATCTTTTCCCCATGATGTCATTTACATAGTGACACCCTGTGGTAGTAATAAATGGGGTGTGGTGATGCCGCTATTGAAAGACAGCTAAAGGAGAGAGATTTTAAAAAGTTCCAGTCTGTGTCTACAGTCAGCTCAAGAATGAATCAGTTCTGGTCTTGAGCATTGAGGATCCAGAAAGTACTTAGAGATTAACTCCACGCCAATACCCTAGACCTATTGGAATGTTGTTCTAAATGCAAGAGATTAAAACTAAAGCAGCATTGCAATATTTACACTAGGGAAAGTAATTTCTTTTTTACTGAAGAGTGAAATATCATCATCATGGTTAATGATGGACAAATATACCTGGATTTTGCATTTTTAAGACTCTTTCATTTAAAGTCAGTTTACTTGGCTTTTTTTTTGTCCACTTTTAGAGTTTTACATATTCAGGTCAAATTGGCCTGAAATACATTTATTGGCATCGAATAAAGAGTGGACACCTTTCTGTCTCTTGTTGCAGATGCATTTAAAGGAAACTAAATTCTGATATGCAGTCTCTGTAGAAAAACAACACATGATATTGATAAATGCCCCTTGGGCTTTGTGGGTAATAGCTTTAGAACTTTTCAGTGGAAAAGTTTAATGCTATATATTAGATTTCATCTAGCACAAATTAGTAATAATGGATCATTTATCCATTTGAAAATGGTGGGAAAAAGTACATCTGCTTTTTCCCTTCCAAACAGTGGCCTTCTGTATGAGCTTGAATTATTTAAATACAAATGATTGCATATGGTCTTTTTAGCTATGTGAAAATGACACTTAAAGGTACATAGTAAAATTTCATCTGAATCCATTGTTATAAAATGATTTTCATCATTATTTTTTTTTCCTAGTCAATGTTGGGCGTTGGCTAAATTTTTGTTGGTGAGGTGAGCAGAAAATAAATGAGTATGAGACACAGATTCTAAACATTAATTTATTCTGCTAGCTAGGGGTGTATGTGTATATATTTTATAAGTCCCATATGGATGTACATGATATATATTCAAAATGTATAAACATAAAAGGGCACTGAAGAGATATGATGTTGGCCCGTTACTAGATTCTCCTAGTCTTAAAGAAAAAAGAGAGCTAAATAGACATCAGATATAGTTCTTGATTTTTATCCAAGTTATACAATAAATATGATGTATTAGGTGTGTGTGTATGTGTTAATTCATTATTTGAAATGAGTAGATCAGTAGTGTTCTTAGGAAGTCCTAACCTTGTGACTGAATACACATATGCATAAGTAGTTAACCAACCAACCAATAGTAGATTCCTCATGTTATTAAGCTACCAGCTTTTTCCTGGATATGCTTAATTGTTTTAAGCCTCTCTCACCCAGAGCCGTAACAAGGAATTTTTGCGCCTGAGGCAAGGGCTGGCTCTGGGCTCTTTGGTGGCAATTCGGCGGTGGGTCCCTGAGTACCTGTCAGAGAGAAGGACCCGCCGTCAAACTACCGTCGAAGAATGAATGAAGTTGCGGTGGCAATTCGGTGGCAGGTCCTTCCCTCTGAGAGGGACTCAGGGACCCGCTGCTGAATTGCCGCCGAAGAATTGGCGGTGGTAGAGCTGCCGCCGAAGCGCTGCCGATCGCGGTAGAACTGTGCCCCTCCGCTTTGCACACCTGAGGCAAGTGCCTCGCTCACCTCGCCCTTGTTACGGCACTGCTCTCACCTTTTAAATTATGGAAATATTTCAAGACAAAAATGATGACTTAATGACACTCCAAGATGATTCCTAGAAAATATAACATCACCCAGTAAGGTGGAAAACACAGAATTCAAAGAAAGGATACTAAACATTAAAATAACTATGTATCTTTATTTCTAATTAACTTTGAAATGCAACATTTTGTATGTATGGTGTCCAGGACATAATTCTTCCTAACATTCTTCCTAAAAGAGCAAAACTTAAAATATTCTTCTACTTAGAAAGTAAAATGGTGATCATTCATCTGCTTTCCTGGCCATGTTCTCTCTGATTTCTTTAAGAGACAAGCTAATGGTCCAATCTTGCGAAATGCAGAATAGCTCTTGGAATGGCTGGTTGAAACATTGTCCCACCAGGCAATACAGTTTTATTATTTTTTTCCACTGGAAAAGATCAATTTCAGCAGAATGTTCCATAGGAAAAATCTAAGTAAAGCATATCATTTTGGGTTGAGACAGAGATCATGGTACATCATGGAAGATGTAGTCCAGTTGGAGAGCAGAGCCCATAAGGGAGAATGGAGCCATGAGGGACCAGGAGCTACAACTTCCATGAGACACTGCAGTGGCTTATGCCAATACAAAGATTAATATCATCCTGAGCTGAAGTGAAATGTCTTATTTCAGGAATGTTTAAATGGTCCATTTCAATGGGAAGCATCAAAATATTAAAGGTTTTGACAGTTCCAAATCTAATTTTTTTTGAGAATTTTCTTTCCATGAAGTTTTTTATTTTGAATTTTTGTCCCAATTTGGGATGAAAACTAATGTCATACTATCAAAAGTTGCAGTGGGATGGAAATTCCATTTTTTATTTAGCTCGAGTACTGAACTACCTCATCCCCTTTTACTTCAGTGACTATTGAGTGTATATGGCCTCACTCCTGATCAGACCTTATGTTACAACTTCAGAGGTAGATATTCAAATATAAAGATTTTATTGCTGAGAGAAAGCCTAATATTGTTCTCAGTTATGCTGGTTGTGCTGTGATCGATTCCATTAACTGCAGTGGAGTTACTCCTGATACACACTGGTATAAGTGAGAGCACATTCAGGCCCAAAATCTTCACTAAGGGGGAAATTCAAAAGTGGTTTTGGGTACTAAGGCATTATGTTGTGCAAGCAGGACTTCAGATGGGCTAGTAGCCCAGGAAAGTCTTCGTATCTCCAGCTTACTGGAGCAGGGGATCAGAGGTGCCACATGGGGGGGAAGAGACATGGAGGGGGGTCTCATCCCCCCCCCCAGATTTGCTGCTTGGCTTGGACTGAGCATGCTCAGTAACATTTTCTGAAGCCACTATCCTTGCTCTGCCCCTCTACTATCAGCAGGTATGGGTCATCTCTGGTGAGTATCCATGCCAACCTCAAACTAGCCAAAGCACTGAGGCCTTAGGGTTGCAGGGAAGTCACAGGGTCTACAATTATGTGAATCCAGTGGTAACAAATCCCTGTGTATGGATGTGGAGGGGCAATGAACATAGGGAGTCTGTAGGCTGAAGCAGTAGCCAGGGAAGGATTATATTGCAACCCTAATGCTTGAATTTCATCTACCCTAATCACCAAGTGAAACATCCAAAACCCAGTTATTCTGGCTGAGGATAGCAGGGGAAAATGCTGCTGGGTGCTGGCCCTGATCCAGCAAAGCATTTGTCCCCAGTTTAGCAACACACTTAAGCATGTGCTTAAAAAAGCACGTTTAAGCTTCATTGACTTCAGTGGGACTTCAACACATGTACTTCAGTGTTTTCTTAAATAGGGATGCTTTCCTGAATCAGAGTCTTAAGCATGTAGTTATCATTGAACATGTGAGTAAGTAGTCCCATTGAAGCTAATGTGTGAGTAGACAACAGGACTATTTATGATCTTAGTCTTAAGTATGTTCTTAAGTGCTTTCCTGCATCAAGGTGCTCAGCAGCTTGACGGATTGAGCCCTAAATTAATACATTTCAAGCATGCAAGGTGATAATTAGCAAGGATGGTAGGGATGGGAGAAAGAACAGGATGAGCTGATAGGAGTTAAAACCTGAAAGTAATGTTAGCAATTTTGTGAATACAGTGTCTCAGCATCCTGCAGGCTGTGTGCAATTCTGGATAGGCAGCAACAGGGCAGGGGGGCGCGTGTTGCTGACACTACCTTAAATTAATGCCACTGTTACTGCAGGTTCTGTCACTGGGGCACGAGGAAGATGTTTCTTGATAAAACACCTAGAGGAATCTCAGTAGTTTTCTGCATATTGGATTTTTAACAGAAAGAAAATAAACTTTAACCTTGAATTTCAAGTTAGCACAGATTTTGATAATGTGTTTTTTGACTTTTTTTCACCTTTTGTCATGAAGAACAGTCTGAAAGGACAGGTAGGATTAGTCTAGGGGCACAACAATTTACCACATTCTAAATTTCCATAAGAGACAACAAAATGCTGTCTGAGAATCAATACTGCTCTGGCTTGAACTAGCATTTGCATAAAAAATCATGTTTGTCATGGAAATGGGATGACTCTTTTTTTCTTTACTTAAATCAATCTGTTCCTTAAGCAGAGAAGCTTTTTGCTTCCTGAGTGAGGTGAATATATTTCTGATATATTGCAGATATTTTCCCTTTCTGTAGCAATAATCATATGTTACACATACAATACACCTTTCATCTG
Source organism: Mauremys reevesii (assembly GCF_016161935.1). Classification (NCBI taxonomy): domain Eukaryota; kingdom Metazoa; phylum Chordata; order Testudines; family Geoemydidae; genus Mauremys; species Mauremys reevesii. The sequence continues at coordinate 71,941,834 of NC_052631.1, forward strand.
GGGATATAAAAGTGCTTTGCAAACTGGATTTTTGTTTATCCTTTTTTACAGGGATTATCATTATGGGCCAGACACTCAGCTGGTGTAAATTAATGTAGCGCTCCATTGACTGAGGACCTGTGGCTCTTGTCTCTTGGAAAAAAGAACGCACATTTAGAGACAATCACTCTCCACAGCCTAATAAACTAGGAATCTCATTTGGAGTTATCTCACCCCTGCTAGCGGAGCCGCTTAGAAGATGATATTTCAGCCCAGTCGGTGGAGTAGTGACGCTGTCCATGGTGCTGACCCAAACGATTTCTGCCATCTATTTCATTATATGCAGTGTAGTTGTAGCTGTGGGTACGTCTACACTACGGGATTATTCCGAATTTACAGAAACCGGTTTAGTAAAACAGATTGTATACAATCGAGTGCACGCGGCCACACTAAGCACATTAATTCAGTGGTGTGCGTCCCCGGTCCGAGGCTAGCATCGATTTCTGGAGCGTTGCACTGTGGGTAGCTATTCCATAGCTATCCCATAGTTCCCGCAGTCTCCCCCGCCCCTTGGAATTCTGGGTTGAGTTCCCAGTTCCTGATGGGGCAAAAATCATTGTTGCAGGTGGTTCTGGGTACAGCCTCACCCCTCCCTCCTTCCCTCCCTGAAAGCAGCAGACAACCGTTTCGCACCTTTTTTGCTTTGTGAACTGTGCAGACGCCATAACACAGCAAGCATGGACCCTGCTGAGCTCAATACTGAAATCGTGGATGTTTTAAACACCTCGCGCACTCTCGTGCAGTATATGGTGAACCAGGACCTTCAAACCCAGGCGAGGAGGAGGCGGATACGGCAGTGCGGCGATGACAGTGATGAGGACTTGGACACAGAATTCTCTCAAATCGCGGGCCCCTGCACTTTGGAGATCCTGATGGTAATGGGGCAAATTCTATCTACTGAATGCCGATTTTGGGCCCGGAAAACAAGCACAGACTGGTGGGACCGCATTGTGTTGCAGGTGTGGGACGATTTGCAGTGGCTGCGAAACTTTCGCATGCGTAAGGGCACTTTCATGGAACTTTGTGACTTGCTTGCCCCTGCCCTGAAACACCATAATACCAAGATGAGAGCAGCCCTCACAGTTGAGAAGCAAGTGGCAATAGCCCTCTGGAAGCTTGCAATGCCAGACAGCTACCGGTCAGTCGGGAATCAATTTTGGAATGGGCAAATCTACTGTGGGGGCTGCTGTGATGCAAGTAGCCAAAGCAATCACTAAGCTGCTGCTACGAAAGGTTGTGACTCTGGGAAACATGCAGGCCATAGTGGATGGCTTTGCTGCACTGGGATTCCCTAACTGTGGGGGGACGATAGATGGAACCCATATCCCTATCTTGGCACCGGAGCACCAGGGCACCCAGTACGTAAACCAAAAGGGGTACTTTTCAATGGTGCTGCAAGCACTGGTGGATCACAAGGGACGTTTCACCAACATCCACGTGGGATGGCCAGGGAGGGTTCATGATGCTCGCGTCTTCAGAAGCACTACTCTGTTTAAATGGCTGCAGCAAGGGAATTACTTCCCAGACCAGAAAATAACAGTTGGGGATATTGAAATGCCTGTCGTTATCCTGGGGGGACCCAGCCTACCCCTTGATGCCATGGCTCATGAAGCCATACACAGGCAGCCTGGACAGTGGTCAGGAGCTGTTCAACTACAGGCTGAGCAAGTGCAGAATTGTGGTGGAATGTGCATTTGGCCGTTTAAAGGCGTGCTGGAGCACATTACTGACTCGCTCAGACCTCAGCCAAACCAATGTCCCCTATGTTGTTGCTGCTTGCTGTGTTCTCCACAATCTCTGTGAGAGTAAGGGTGAGACCTTTATGGCGGGGTGGGAGGCTGAGGCAAATCACCTGGCCGCTGATTACGCGCAGCCAGACACCAGGGAGATTAGAAGAGCACACCAGGAAGCGGTGCGCATCAGAGAAGCTTTGAAAACGAGCTTCATCACTGGCCAGGGTATGGTGTGACTGCTGTGTTTGTTGATGAACACCCACCCCCCTTGATTGACTCATTCCCTGTAAGCAACTCACCCTCCCCCTTCGAGTACAGCTTACTTATGCAAATAAAGTCACTCTCGTTTTAAAATAATGTATTCTTTATTAATTCATTATAAAAAGAGGGAGAGAAGTAAAGGTGTGGTTTGGGAGGAGGATAGGAGGGATGGAGAAGGCCACTAAAAAACTTCACAGTAATGACAGCCTTCTGGTTGGGCTGTCCACGTGGAGTGGGCGGGTGCACGGAGCCTCCCCCCACGCGTTCTTACACGTCTGGGTGAGGAGGATGTGGAACATGGTGAGGGTGGTTATACAGGGGCTGCAGTGGAACTCTGTGATCCTGCTGCCGTTCCTGAAGCTCCACCAGATGCCGGAGCATGTCAGTTTGATCACGCAGCAGCCCCAGAGTTGCATCCCGCCACCGCTGATCTTCCTGCCGCCACCTCTGATTTTCCTGCCGATCTTCCTGCCGCCACCTCTCATCTCGGGTGTCCCTCCTGTCCTCACGTTCACTGGCATCTTTTCTGTAATTTGATACCACCTCCTTCCACTCATTCAGATGAGCTCTTTCCTTGCGTGTAACTTCCATAATATCCGAGAACATTTCATCTCGCGTCTTCTTTTTCCTCTGCCTTATCTGGGATAGCCTTTGGGATGGAGTAGGGAGCCTTGAAAAATTTGCAGCTGCATGAGGGAGAGAAGTATTTTAAAAGATACATTTTACAGAACAATGGTTATACTCTTTCACAGTGAACAGCACTATTCACCTTACATAGCACATGTGATTTCACTACAAGGTCGCATTTTTCATCTTAATACTGAGTGCCTGCAGCTCTGGGGTTACAGATCTCACAGACACAGGTCCGGGCATCAGAATTCAGCTTGCATGCAGCCATGGTAAGCCACTGTCTTTCGGCTTCTGCAGTGATTTACCCCTCCCCCCAACGCATAGCTAATACCATGCAAGCTCACTGCTAATCACCACCCTTTCCCCCCCTCCCCACCACTGTGTGGCTGGTAGCTGGGAAGATCCCCGCTGACCAAACGCGAAAAAGATCATCGGTATTTCACTCCTCCCCTCCCCCCGCTTGGCTACATGCAGGAAAGGATTTTTTTTTAAGCTGCTGCAGTCCACGAACCCAGTAGGAAAATGACCATCTCTATGTCCCCTTACTTAAATTCCTGATTTTCAACCAGGTTACCCTGAATGATATCACTTTGCTGAGGATAACACAGAGAGATAAAGAACGGATGCTTCTTGAATGCCAGCAATCACCGGGACCATACGCAGCTATGCTTTGCCATGCAATGATACCTGATTACTTGCTACATGCATGGCGTGGTAAAGTGTCCTACCATGGTGGACGGAACAAGGCTGCCTTGCCCAGAAACCTTCTGCAAAAGCTTCTGGAGTACCTCCAGGAGCGCTTCATCGAGATGTCCCTGGAGGATTTCCGCTCAATCCCCAGACATGTTAACAAACTTTTCTAACTAACTATACTGTCTGCGAATGCATCCCAAGTCCTCAGGGCAAATCAATCATTAAAAAACGCTTGCTTAAAAAACAATGCTTGATATTTGCAAAGGTACACTCACCAGAGGTCCCTTCCATGGCTTCATTGTCTGGGATAGTGGCTTGGGAGGGCAGGGAGGGTAATTCTGTCAGGGTGAGAAAAAGCTCCTGGTTGTTGGGGCTCACGGAGTGCTGTGTGCTCTCTGCAAGGTCGTCGTCCTCTTCCTCCTCCTCATCTTCCTCGTCCGCATAATCCTCAGCCATGGCAGAGATTACAACCCCCACCTCGGAATCCACGGACAGGGGTGGGGTAGTTGTGGCGCAGCCCCCTAAAATTGCATGCAGCTCAGCGTAGAAGCGGCATGTTTTTGGCCCTGCACCGGACCTTCCGTTTGCTTCTTTGGTTTTCTGGTAGGCTTGTCTGAGCTCCTTAACTTTCACTCTGCACTGCAATGAGTCCCTGCTCTGACCTTTATCTGTCATAGACTTTGAAATTCTTTCAAATACTTTTTCATTTCGTCTTTTGGAACGCAGTTCTGTTAGCACTGAATCCTCTCCCCATATAGCGATCAGATCCAGTACCTCCCGTGCAGTCCATGCTGGAGCTCTTTTTCGATTCTCAGGAGACTGCATTGTTACCTGTGCAGATGAGCTGTGCATGGTCACCTGTGCTGATGAGCTCTCCACGCTGGGGAAGCAGGAAATTAATTTCAAAAGTTCGCGGGGCTTTTCCTGTGTATCTGGCCAGTGCATCAGAGTTCAGAATGCTGTCCAGAGCAGTCACAGCGGTGCACTGTGGGATACCGCCCGGAGGCCAATACCGTCGATTTGCGGCCACACTAACCCTATTCCGATATGTTAATCCCGATATTAGCGCTACTCCTCTCATCGGGGAGGAGTACAGAAACCGATTTAAAGAGCCATTTAAATTGATATAAAGGGCCTCTTAGTGTGGACGGGTGTGGCGTAAAATCGGTTTAACACTCCTAAAACCGGTTTAAACGCATAGTGTAGACCAGGCCTGTGTTGGTCCCAGGATATTAGAGAGACAAGGTGAGTGAGTCAATATCTTTTATTGGACCAACTTCTGTTGGTGAGAGAGAGAAAGTGTGGCTCAAAATCTTGTCTCTCTTACCAACAGAGATTACCTACATTGTCTGTCTATTTCATTACCGATTCGGGGTTTCACCCGTTAAAGCCTGGGTAAAATCTGGAGCCATCACCTTATTGTGGACCAAAGTTATGGCAGATAATTTCATATTATACCTCCTCTTCTTTATGCACTGTGCTTTCTCAGAGGTTATACTGGACTTCAATGTGCCAACGAATGGATGACAGCAATGAGTAAACCCATAAAGCCTACAAGTAAGTCCAGACCCAGGGTTTTTACTTGATTTATCATGGAGAAGTCTGAGGTACCAGATTCAAAGGCACATGTAGTCCAACTTGAAGGAGCTATTAGTGGCAGCACCCGAATATTAATCACCATGTGTTGTGTACCAAAGAGACTAAGTGGGACTGAGATTGAGCTGGTGTCATAAAATAAAATAGTGAATTTCAGTTCCCCGTCAGAGAAATCCACCCAAAGGAGAAAACTATTCACACTCTAATCCAGCCTATCACATTCCTGGCACCTGTAAAACACATAGCACAGTTCATTAGTGAATATTTGGGACAGCGAATTAACAAATATAAACTCATTGCATTTGAATCTGCTCTACCTCTCATTGTCTCAATATGTGGCTTATTGTTTTTGAACGAACAATAAAGTCATGGTTGTACGTACTTAGCTTGTTCAGACCCTGGTAGGCAAGAGTTACATAAAGGGGGAATGAAGTGATTTTCCATTTAGGATTCACAGCTGGGTAACGGAGAACTGCTAATGTTGCATCATTAACATATGAGTGTGTGAAGTTTGTAAACTGACTGCCCCTACTCCCTAGTCTATATTCAGATCTTGTGTTCAGTACTCCATAAAAATTGTCTCTTCAATTACATCACATTCAGCAGTGCCACCAGTTGTGCTGCTGGGTCACCCTTCCTGACCATGCTGTTCATCCTCTTTTTTTGTAGTGGTGTGTGTTTTTCTTTCTGTCTCTTTTTAAAGTCAGGTTCCAAAGATAGTGGCCATGATATGTCACATTTTGCCAGTATAAGAATACTCATATTTCCAGGGCAGCACAAGCTCTAAGATGTCAATTCCTGTTGTATAAACAGGAGATAATAGACCTCAGAGCTGAACTCTTGTATGTACTTGTTACTATTTGATAAAATACCATGGGCATACTTATATATTACTGACAATGATCATTAAAGGAAAGTGTAGTAGGAACAGCCTGAATTCTCTGCTGTCTCATCCAAGATACAAGAGCAAAATACCTAATGTGGAAATTGTACCTCTTGATCTACTTGCTCAAAGTAAAATACTTCATGTCAAGCACTGCTTGGAAAAGGTGGGTCCCTTTTTCAAATTCTAGGTGAAAAATAAAAAAAGCAAACTTTTGTGTGAAAACTGGAAAAATCTCAATTCAGATGTGCTGCCATGGTGCCTCCTGGGAATTGAAGCATGCGTGCTTCATGTCACCATTCTCATTTATGGGCTAGGCTTCCTGGTCTGACATCTTTTGTGACATACTTTGATCTTCTCTTTTGCTGAGGTGTTGTGGGTAGAATGGGTGTCTCTGGACGTGCTACAGTGTGAGAATGTTCTTTGGCTGAGGACACTCACTTACTTTCCAGTTTTTGGATGAAAATAGAAAACTTTTTGGTTTTCAGCTTTTTGGCTTTTTAGTAAAAAGTTCAAATTTTCCACTGAAAGTCAATATTTTAAAAAAAAATTGTGTTTAGTTGTAAACCCAAAATGTTGTTGAAAAATCATTTCCATGTAAAATTGTAAACAGCACACAACTCACATCTCCAGCCTTTCCCAGCAAGACTCTCAAAAAGCCAAGCTTCATGCAAAGAGCTTTGTTTAGTGTGAAGGGATTTAGTTAAAAAGTTATGCTAGTAAATGTTCACTTCAGATATTAAGTAGCCGTCAGTGTGTTACACTTGTATTAAAGGACAATTTGTTTCATGCCTCCTGATTGATTCTACTTATGCCTTTTAGTGGAGCAATCAGTTATTATTAAATGTTCCCTGTACTAATCTCAATACACTCCAGAGCCAATCAAGGAACAGTAGCATTGTTAGCGAGCAAGGGATAGAAAAAAAGATACATACCAGATGATGATCACTTAAGGACATTGATCTATGTATAGAAATGGAGCCTGAGACTTTACTGTGTCAGGCATGCTATGTAAGTGTAGAAAATGACTGGTTTGGGTTCAGATGTTGTGTGCACACAGGGGATCTCTTCTATTATATATGTAAGCCTGTAAAAGGATGATTACCAATGGTTGTTTGCATGTTATGTTCTTTTTCTGATGTTAGAAAAAATATATAATAAAACCGAAATGTCACCAAAGTCATCAGGGGCGAGGGAGTGAGGAAATGGAGAACAGCAGAGAACGCACTATGAAAATGACAAGGCTTTAAACTGCCGCAAGTGTCTCCATAGAATTCTAGTGAACCTATTATCTTGGCTCCAAGACAGGCAATTATCCCCATGTTTGGTGTTATAGTACAATTTAAGTGTATCTAAATTAAGGTGATAATTTTATCTTGAAGTTCAGGTAATATTAACCAACTGCTTGAATTTTGCCCTTCTGTCACCATGATCTATTGATTGAATTACATCCACATTATGTTCTATATTAGTAGTACATTAGGCATAACTTTGTGAACTTGGATGCTTGAAGTTAGGCATCTAAATTCATTATTTAGGTGTATAAGAATGGTATGATTTTTTTTCAGAGCTGCTGAGCACCCTTAACTCCACATGAACTCCAGGAGGCAGTGTGGTCTAGGGGGAATAGGTTGGACTGGGACTTGGGAAACCTGAGTTTTATTCTTCATTTAGCTATTAACCTACTCTGTGACCTTGGGCAAGTCACTTCATCCCTCTGTGTATCTGTATCTCCTCCTTCACTTTATCTGTCTTGCCTACCTAGACTCTAGGTAAATGGTGGGCAACCTGCAGCCCGCAGGCCGCACATGGCCCATCAGGGTAATTCACTGTTGCACCGCGAGACAGTTTCTTTACATTGACCATCCACAGGCATGGCCTCCTGCAGCTCCCAGTGGCCACGGTTTGCGCTTCCCAGCCAATGGGAGCTGCGGGAAGCGGTCGCCAGCCCTCACTACTTCCTGCAGCTCCGATTGGCCAGGAACAGTGAACTGCAGCCACTGGGAGCTGTGGGTGGCTGTGCCTGCGGATGGTCAATGTAAACAAATTGCCTTGTGGCCTGCCAGCGGATTACCCTTATGGGCCACGTGAGGCCCGTGGGCTTGCAGGTTGCCCACCACTGCTCTAGGTCCTTCAGGACAGAGACTGTTTGTTACTGTGTGTTTGTACGGTGCTTAGTAGAACGGGTCCAGGAATTTGGTTGAAGCCTCTGAGGATATGTCTACATTGCGGAAAAAAGACCTATGGCAGCAAGCCTAAGATGCCCAGTCAACTGACTTTGGGCTCACAGAGCTTGTGCTAAGCAGTTAAAAATAAGCAGTATAGATATGCTCACTTGAGCTGGCGCCTGGACTCTGAGAACCACCTACTTCTCTGTGGGAGCCTGAGCTTGAATGCCTATGTTGCTATTTTTAGCCCCTCAGAGTGAACCCCATAAACACAAGTCAGTTGACTAGGGTGCTGAGACTTGCTGCAGTGGGTTGTTTTTGCAGTGTAGACATACCCCAGTTCTACTGTAATCTAAATAAGTAATGATAATGGAGTCAGTGGGAGTTGTGGTTGTTAAGCACCATGGAAAACCAGACTACTTTTATTTCAATGTCTAATTATGGATTTGGAGCACTAACTTCGGGCACCAAAGTTTAGAGACTCTGGGCCATTTTACCTTATGTTGTCTCTACCTATGAGGTGACAATTTTGTAAATTGTTTTGAAGAAGGCAGCTGTTCCCCTTCAATTTTCTGCTTTTTAGTCAAAGCAACTCTTTTCAGTGCCTGCTTTTTATTTTAGTTGTATTGCTTATAGAAGTTACCCCCTTTCATATTAACCACCTGTTTGTGGGGGGAAATAGCAGCCTGAAGAGCTGAGCATCAATCAGGACAAACAAAGATGTTAGAAAAAGGCATAAAAAAGGATGAGACCCCATTATGACAGACAGTTGTGACAGTATACTGAATCCATCTCACAGTCAAGCAAACTGACAAATATGCATACATTACTACAAACCAATACTACTACTAATCTAGTCTAGACACAGAATACCTACCAGTACAATATGTTTAAAAACAAAACAAAACCCTGCATTTTACCCATGGATGTTATTCCTTTGTATTGATGTCTGATATGTGTATGTCACTGAATCAAACTAAAACAACAAATAAGTTTAAAATTGATGATTACAGCTCTGGAAATTGCTGTTTAATTCCTTCAAAGCCTATTTACAGTCTACATTTCTCCAGCACTGTTCTCAGTAGAGATATATTTGTAGATCCTTGAACTGGAACTACGGGCAAGTTCAAAAGAAGGCAGCTGTATCAGTGAAATCTGAATGCAATATTGCTCCATTTTGTTCTGAAGTTATATCCCTTCATTTTCAAATCATTGCATGGGGTTGTAAATGTTTACATCAATGAGAGTCATGTGGCTAAATCCAGGTGCACTGCTTTGAAATTGTAGGGGTGTAAATCCATTACTCATCCTACACTATAGTGAAATATTCAGGCCAGAGTGGTGGTTATTTTTTCTGTGTTCTTTCATAGTCTTAGAATTCTGAAGGAATTTGAGTCCTTCTGTGTAGATTAAATTTCTGCAATTAATGCCTTTATCAGGTTAAGCTATGACAGTTATGAGTATTCCATATAGTTTGCCCCCCAATAAAGGGATTAGTGAAAATGGTGTTAGTGAATAAATACAAACGTGGTGTGATTAAACTGGTAGTTTCATAGAATGGGAACATAATCTCTTTGACAGGTGAGTTCCTTGAATAATTTCCATAAAGGTTATTGGTTCAGAATTTATACTTAGTTATTAGTGGCAGGAAACCCCCCCCCCCTGATTTGTTTGGGGTCAGATTGTGATCCCCTTACTCAGACAGAGTAGTATCTTACTCCAAAAGAAGTCTTATTGACTTCAATGTAGTATTCAATGTGAGAAAGGGTTATACAATCTGGCCTGTACAATCTTCCTCTTAGTTCAGCAATAAGGCTGGATTTATAAACATTATCAGTTTCTTTGCTGGATATTAGAGATGGGTCCAAAATACAAAGTTCAAATCCAACATTCTCTAAAGTCTGGGCTTTTTGGATGTTAGACTTTGGTTTGACCCATATTCCTCCTGTGAACTAATATTCTTTTCCAATCTAAAGTATACTTTATTAGTCTTTTTCACCTAGATCCTCAAAACACAGAGGGTGATTTTTTTCTCAGTTACAATTGTATAAAAACGGTAAATCTACTGGAATTGCTTCAGATTTACACAGGTATTACTGTGATCAGAATTTGACTTTGGGACTGAATAGTGTTTAAAAAAACTTCAAAGAGTCCTGTGGCACCTTATAGACTAACAGACGTATTGGAGCATGAGCTTTCGTGGGTGAATATCCACTTCATTGGATGCATTTCACCCACGAAAGCTCATGCTCCAATACGTCTGTTAGTCTATAAGGTGCCACAAGACTCTTTGCTGCTTTTACAGATCCAGACTAACATGGCTACCCCTCTGATACTTAAAAAAAGCTTCATGGCCTTTACTGATTTATACCATAGATGTGCTTTAAAATGGGCCATCTACATCTTAGCTGTGGTTTGATATATCTGCTCTACTTAGAATGCCTTAATAATGGGTTAGACTATTTAATAGGGATTGGCCCTCTTCGGTAAGCCACAGCCTTCTAGGTGTAGTTCATAGGCAGATTGTGCCCAAGAAGGCATAACATTTCCCACTGCTCCTTGAAGCACAGTGGAGCTTGCTCCCTCCTTGGTGTCTGGCCTGTTCTGCCAAGTCCATATCTCCTCCCCAGCCCTGTTTGCCCCCATTGAGGTGGCTAGCCCCTTGGGAAGGGAGCCGCAGATCCTTGGCCCCTGCATGGAAAATAAAGGTGTGTGAAATTTAATTGTCCCTTCCCCACCAATGTGAACTTATGAAAGTGTCAGCCAAAATTTAACCTAATATTTCTGACTAAGATGTTATATTAGGTGCTGGATCTGAGGCAAGGAGGTACCCTATCAGATGCCAACAGTGGACCTTGACTCCAGTGTTCTGTTTTTCTAATCTCTGTGAAAAGTGTGTGTGTGTGGTGGGGGGGGGGGGGTGGAATTGGGATCTGTGATGAATTTCTGATCTGAAAATTTTGTCCTTTAAAAGCTTTTTTTTAATTATTATTATTTTTTATTGTCTAGAACAGGGGTCGGCAACCTTTCAGAAGTGGTGTGCCGAGTCTTTATTTATTCATTCTAATGTAAGGTTTTGTGTGCCAGTCATACATTTTAAGGTTTTTAGAAGGTCTCTTTCTATAAGTCTATAATATATAACTAAACTATTGTATGTATGTATGTATTGTTGTATGTAAAGTAAAAAAGGTTTTTAAAATGTTTAAGAAGCTTAATTTAAAATTAAATTAAAATGCAGAGCCCCCGGACTGGTGGCCAGGATCCTGGCAGTGTGAGTGCCACTGAAAATCAGCTCATGTGCCGCCTTCGGCACACGTGCCATAGGTTGCCTACTCCTGGTCTAGAAAGACTTTGGTCAATTAGAACTGAAGTCACACTGAGCCAAATTCATGTCTGGTGTAACACTATTGATTTCAGTTGAATTAGACCTGAGATGGATTTTGTCCCTTTGCTTTAACAATTAAGTTCACACCACAAACGTTCATTTTCCACAATTTAAAGAAGCACTATGACGTTAAAAATAGGAATTAAAAAAATCATTATTTTAAGCATCAGAAAATACATGTTAAGTCCATGTAAGACATATAGAGAATGTGCTTGCTTGCTAAACTCTTTTCAGCAATCTTAGCTAAATCAAAACACAAGCAGCAACAACTCAGTGTTTTTGTTTTTAAATTACTCTAGGCAAATCTGAGATAGAGGGCACCCAGCAATTTGTCAGTATCCCTGAGCAAGCCTAATTGTTCACCACACCTAGGAACATCAGGGCAAGGACAAAAAGCATCTACTCAGAGGACCCCAAATAGCTTTTCCATGTACTCACAAGCTATAGTGCTGCCCAGTGAATGTTGCTTAGCTCTGAGATGCTGTATGTTTTAATAAACATCTTCTATACAAAGGCTAGAGGTCAGAGCCATTACCACAGCTAAACAAAAATTAACTTCATTGTACACCATATTTCCCAGTGGCTTAATATAAGCCGTGCAGAAATGTACTAAGAAGCACCTGAGTCTCTGCTCCATCTCATTAGGTAGGGTCAGCACTGAGGTCAGTCCAGCCACATGAGGCCATACAGCTGTACCTCAGGCTTGGTCTACACTGGGGGGGGGGGTCGAACTAAGGTATGCAAGTTCAGCTACGCGAATAGCGTAGCTGAACTCGAAGTACCTTAGTTCGAAGTACTTACCCATCCTCACAACATGGGATCGAAGTCCGCGGCTCCCCCATCGACTCCGCCACCACCGTTCGTGGTGGTGGAGTTCCGGAATCGACGGGAGCGCGTTCGGAGTTCAATATATCGCGTCTAGATGAGATGCGATATATCGAACTCTGAGAAGTCGATCGCTACCCGCCGACCCGGGCGGGTAGTATGGACGAACCCTTAGTTCCATAGAAAACTCCCTGTGTGGTGAGAATAGAATCATAGGACTGGAAGAGACCTCAAGAGATCATCTAGTCCAGTCCCCCACACTAAAGGCAGGACTAAGTATTATCTAGAATAGGGTAGAGGGATACTGGTGAATAGGAAGCACCTGAGATATCCTACTGTTACAAGGTAGGTGTCAAAGTTCTGGCACAACACAAGATGGAGCACTTATTGCTACTCCTTCCAGCAGGAGCAGGGTTCTGTCCTAGCTACTGCCAGCAGCAAACAATCCATCTGGCAGGGGACCAAGATACTTATTCCTTCTTAGTGAATATATGTTTACAGCACTGGCACACTACTCGAGCATAGAGTCCTGGTCTTTTCAAATTCCACTTGGATTCTAAGGAGTTCATTCTGCAGGGCAGGAAATCCCCTGCATGACTGGTGAAATGCTAAGGATTTACTGCATGCTTATCTTTGCACAATGTGGGGTAGGACTTGGCTCTTAACTGAGTTTCACCTTAAACTGACATTTTAACTGAATCGTATACACAAATAAAATTATGCTGCTGCTAATTATAAGCAATGGATGTAAATTTACTCTCAATGTAATCTGTCATTGAAATAAAGAGCAATGGGAATGATTAAATCTGTATACTGGCAATGCTGGGAAGAGAATTGTTTACACATGGTGGACAATTTCTCTCACTCGTGGTTTTTAATGCTTTAGAATGGAAATCATTTGAAAGGTCGGGCATCCTCATTTCTTCTGATATTTGAAACCTACAATGTTTGCAACAGAAATGGGCCTAATTCTCCTCTCTCTCATGCTGATGTAGATCAAGAGTAACTCCACTGAGTTAAACAAAGGGAAATCTTTCAGGAGAATCAAACCTTTCTGGGTCTCTGACGGGATGTACCAGGCAGGTTCAGAGAGCCCCCACTGGAGGCCTAGGGGTCCTAACAAACCTGTCCCAGAAAGGAGCAGTAGAAAAGTCCTCCAGGCTGCCTAGAGTGGCTGCAGGGGAAGCAGACAATCAGGGCCCAGCAGGTTCACATAAAAGGAGTAGTTTGGCTACAGTCATTTAATTGTTGCCTGGAGTTGGAGAAATGAGGACCGTGTTCCTCCTGGTTGGCTGAAGGAGCATCAGGACTATGGACAGATCAGTTTCTGGATCAGAGGGAGATCCTGGCTCACTGCTGGGACTGAAGCTAGAAGAAAGGCTGGGGCCAGAAAGGGTGAAGAGTCTCCAGGGAGGAAACCCTGCAGGCATGGCCCCATAGCAGGGCTGGGACTATATAAAGGCTGAGCCTCAGGAGGGCTATAGAGGTACCAACAAAGGGGTACTGGGATAGGCCCCAGTTGACTGTATACCCTGGCAGGGGTCTGTTTGTTTCACCTACAGACTGTATGGGTGACTTGGCCGGAGAGCTGTGTTGTTGAAAACCCACCTAAGAAACCACTAACACAGAGATCACCACAGACTAAGAGTGCAGGCACATGCACTCAACCAGGAGATGTTTCTGAGGGATGGGTGCCACCATGTTACAGGGTCTTAAACCAGGTTTCAGGAGCTTAGGAAGGAGAAAATATTGTAATGGCCTTCCTTTCCTTTATTTGCCCAGCTGTAGATGGGGAAGGTTTGAGAGAAGCTGAAGGAAATGGAAATAAAGTAAAAATTTGGAGTGGTACTACCTGTCACTAGCTCAAATGATATGTCAACATTGCAGTGTAAACCCATGTTAGCAGAACTCAAGTTTGCAGGCCCTAGGTTTGTTTAACTAGGGCTTGAGCATCTACACTCATTTGTAACCACAGGTTAGGAATTGTTGAACCCTGGGTCCCAACCTGGGGCTCCAACATCTAAACTGTATTATGTAAGCGCGAGTCCCACTACCCCATCCAAGACTTCCTAGTGCCCTCCTAGAATGTGACCACTCTAGCTCTTTGTTCATGGCGTGGTGTAGAAAAACTTGACTGTCCACCAAACTTGACAGCCCAGAGGGCAAAGACAGTTGGTACATGGGATTGTGGGATACCCTTGGCGGAAAAAACCATCCCGATGTGTAGGAAGAATAGTAAATGTGGCAGGTGACCAGCTTGGCTTAACAGTGAAATCCTTGCTGATCTTAAATGCAAAAAAGATGCTTACAAGAAGTGGAAGATAGGATAAATGACCAGGGAGGAGTATAAAAATATTGCTCAGGCATGCAGGAGTGAAATCAGGAAGGCCAAATCACACTTGGAGTTGCAGCTAGCAAGAGATGCTAAGAGAAACAAGAACGGTTTCTTCAGGTATGTTAGCAACAAGAAGAAAGTCAAGGAAAGTGTGGGCTCCTTACTGAATGAGGGAGGCAACCTAGTGACAGAGGATGTGGAAAAAGCTAATGTACTCAATGCTTTTTTTGCCTCTGTCTTCACAGACAAGGTCAGCTTCCAGACTGCTGCATTGGGCAGCACAGTATAGGGAGAAGGTGACCAGCTCTCTGTGGAGAAAGAAGTGGTTCGGGACTATTTAGAAAAAACTGGACGAGCACAAGTCCATGGGGCCGGATGCGCTGTATCCGAGGGTGCTAAAGGAGTTGGCGGATGTGATTGAAGAGCCATTGGCCATTATCTTTGAAAACCCATGGCGAACAGGGGAGGTCCCGGATGACTGGAAAAAGGCTACTGTAGTGCCCATCTTTAAAAAAGGGAAGGAGGAGGATCCAGGGAACTACAGGCCAGTCAGCCTCACCTCAGTCCCTGGAAAAATCAAGGAATCAATTCTGAAGCACTTAGAGGAAAGGAAAGTGATCAGGAACAGTCAGCATGGATTCACCAAGGGCAAATCATGCCTGACTAACCTAATTGCCTTCTATGAGGAGATAACTGGGTCTGTGGATGAGGGGAAAGCAGTGGATGTGCTATTTCTGGACTTTAGCAAAGCTTTTGATATGGTCTCCCACAGTATTCTTGCCAGCAAGTTAAAGAAGTATGGGCTGGATGAATGGACTATAAGGTGGATAGAAAGCTGGCTAGAGCGTCGGGCTCAACGGGTAGTGATCAATGGTTCCATGTCTAGTTGGCAGCCGGTTTCAAGTGGAGTGCCCCAAGGGTCGGTCCTGGGGCCGGTTTTGTTCAATATCTTCATTAATGATCTGGAGGATGGCGTGGACTGCACTCTCAGCAAGTTTGCAGATGACACTAAACTTGGAGGAGTGGTAGATACGCTGGAGGGTAGGGATAGGATACAGAGGGACCTAGACAAATTAGAGGGCTGGGCCAAAAGAAACCTTTGAGGTTCAACAAGGACGGAAGAATCCCATTCACTGTTACAGACTAGGGACCGAATGGCAAGGAAGCAGTTCTGCAGAAAAGGACCTAGGGGTTACAGTGGACGAGAAGCTGGATATGAGTCAACAGTGTACCCTTGTTGCCAAGAAGGCTAACGGCATTTTGGGCTGTATAAGTAGGGGCATTTCCAGCAGATCGAGAGATGTGATTATTCCCCTCTATTCGACATTGGTGAGGCCTCATCTGGAGTACTGTGTCCAGTTTGGGGCCCCACAGTACAAGAAGGATGTGGAAAAATTGGAAAGAGTCCAGCGGAGGGCAACAAAAATGATTAGGGGGCTGGAGCACATGACTTATGAGGAGAGGCTGAGGGAACTGGGATTGTTTAGTCTGCAGACGAGAAGAATGAGGGGGGATTTGATAGCTGTTTTCAACTACCTGAATGGGGTTCCAAAGAGGATGGATCTAGACTGTTCTCAGTGGTACCTGATGACGGAACAAGGAGTAATGGTCTCAAGTTGCAGTGGGGGAGGTTTAGGTTGGATATTAAGAAAAACTTTTTCACTCAGAGAGTGGTGAAGCACTGTAATGGGTTACATAGGGAGGTGGTGGAATCTCCTTCCTGAGAGGTTTTTAAGGTCAGGCTTGACAAAGCCCTGGCTGGGATGATTTAGTTGGGAATTGGTCCTGCTTTGAGCAGGGGGTTGGACTAGATGAGCTCCTGAGGTCCCTTCCAACCCTGATATTCTATGATTCTATGACTCCCAGAGCTCGAGTACAGTAGGGCGGCATTTATTTCGCAAAGCAGTAGAGTTTTAACCCTGGGTGCCAGACTGACTCAGACTTGGACCCGCTAACCCCAAGGGGTCCTGGGTCCCTGGGTTAGAACAAGTAGTGTGTAGATGGAAAGGGGGATTAGGTTGGAGCCTGAATTTCAACCCCAGGTTTACATTGCAGTGTAAATGTACCCTGTGAGGCCAGGCACTTTTTGTGTGAGGGTCTGGCTATGTTAAATTGTTGTTGGATATTTTAAGGACAATATGTTCCCACCTCATTCATTGTTATACCTTTGATCCTACAATATGAAGTCTCTTCTAGTCTGAGAATCTGGATTCATAGCCATTGTGATCATCTACTCTGACCTTTTCCAAGATATTCCACAGACATGCTGTGTAAGGTTGGGCAAGTCACCGTAAGGCTAATTTTTCATCTCATACTAGTTTTACATTATTAAAACATCAGTGGGTTTATTCCTGATTCCTGATTCATGTAAGTAAAATCAGAGTCAGCCATTAACCTCTGGGCCTCAGTTTCCCCATCTTTAAAGAATGGATAATAATTATTATGGTACCTACCTCCCAGATGTGTGTGAGGCTTAAGGGGTGATCCTGCAAAGTGCTTTAGCATGCTGAACACCCTGAATGGAGGTTGTTCAGTATCTTATTAATTTATTTTGTTCAGAACATTGAGCTCTCTAGCTAGAAGGCTCAATAGATGCCAAAATAATATCAAAAGATTTTGGATCATGATGTTGGATGAGTCTGACATTTTCTCAGTTCATATATCAAATGAAAACTTTTATTATCAACTCACTAAGGTTTATGTATTGCTTTTGTCACTTTATTTTGAAGCAATTTCTTTATAAACACCAGCAGTTTTCATCAGCTGGGGCTCATATAACATTAAATAATTATAGTATTATCTATGTCTACAGCAAAATATGAGGTCTTTCTCTTAATTTGGAAAAAAATGATTGTAGAACATATGCATGCTTTTTATTCAACTCCTTATGGAAGAGTATGAGAAAATCATTCTGATTTGCAAACACCAATAATTTGGTATATCCTATGCATTGAATAGAAGCATAGTATTCCTTGAAATGCATTCACCCCTCAAGAATATAAACTTCTCTGTACAGATTTTTCAATGCAACTAGACAAAAGATTTTTTTTGGATGTGTTTAATAATTATGGAAATGTAAAAGGGACCAAATTACACAACACTACATCTAGGCCAAATTTCTTTGTTTTCCTCCTCTACTTAGGAAGCAGAGTTCTTAAGCTACATGAAGCAGTGGATTCCTGCCTGAATATTATCAAAACAATCTTTTGGCCCACATCCTCAGCCAGTGTAAGTCAGCATAGCTCCATTGACTTTAATGGAATGCCATGGATTTATACCAGCTGTGCATCAGACCCAGTGTTTTTTTGGAGCACCATTGCAATAAAAGTTAACATTATTTATTAATACTCAAGTGCTCACCGTATTTCAGTTCAATTCAACAGTGCTGGCTGAAAAAAACAACTCAGTACCCTGTCAAAAAGTATCACATCTTCATTAGTATGACTAAGTGAACTGCTAAAAGAAATGGCAAACCAATATGATTTCATAATTCATTACACAATGTACACTGGACTTCTAGTGTATGTTTTATTCAATGCAATCATTCTTTGTCTAGGCATAATTTTTACAGTGGGTGAAAAGAGTATGCGTATATATATGGATGTGCACAGCCACACATTTAAACAAAAATTTGGCTAATAATTAGTACTATAGATATATTTGTTGACGTATCAGTCCAAAATGTGTGTTGACTTACTCTTTCTTTTGCTGGCAGAAGACATATTAGCCCAGATCCTCAGATGGGGTAAAATGGGGCAGCAAATCAGTGGAGCTACCCAAGCGGCTAAGAGTCTTGCCCATTAAATTTAAAGAATAACATATACTGTATTTAATATAACACCCCAACTTTTTCAGTTGACTTCTTGCTGACTGAATGCCTTGTCTTTCTCAAAGGTAAGTTAAGCTATTAATTGGGGAGTAAGTGACCAAAATTCAGAATATTAAAATGGTCAAAGTAGCACAGTAAGATAATTAAAAGTATATGAGGCATTATATTTTGACAGCTCAATCTTATTATTTCGGGGGGAATTCTGCACCACTTTGCATGCACAGAATTTATGTCCTCCGCAGATTTATTTGCTTCCCCATAGAAAAAATGACTTTCTGATAGGGAAGCAAAAGGAAGTCACAAAAGCAGTCATGCGACCCGCCCCAGCAGTACGTTCTGGGTGCCCAGGGCAACTGGCAGAGAAGTAAATCACTGTGGAGGAGGTGGACTGGGGAAGACCCGGCTGGTGATTCCTACCCTGCTTTGGGCTCAGCTGCTAGTCCTGGCTGGGTTGGGGAGGACGGAACTTCCTCTTCCCCTACATGGCATCCGGGGCTGGGTCAGACCCACCACCATATTTCTCCCCCGGCAGCATAAAGCTCTGCAAACTCCCCACCCTACCCCTCCAATTTCTGCACCCCATTGCTCCTCAGCTACAGGAGGAGGGACCCCTGTACAGGGAGCTGCTCTCCCATCCGCCCAACTCCCATGCATTCAAACCCCCTCATACCCAGGCTTTCCTGCCGAGCCTCCCCTCCCGCCCCCCAGCCCAATAAGCACCACTCCCTCTGCACCTGGACAACCCCAAAGAGCCACCCACACTCAGATCCCCACCCCACTGCATCCCAACAAGCTGCACTAGGATCCCCACCCAACTGAGCCCCACTTCCCCAGCATCTGGATTCCCACACTGAGGCCCCCACATCCAGACCCCCCTGCTGAGCTCTATCCCCCCAGGACCTCCCGAGCCGAAACCACCTTCATCTGGACCCCGCTGGACCCCGCTGCAGAGTCCCATTACTGTTGCATCCAGAACCCCCCAACAAGCCCCTGTGCATCCAGATCCCCCCCACACTCGGATCCCCTACTGAGCCACCTGCACCCAGATTGCCCCACACAGAACTCTCTCAACTCACACCTGGATCCCACACATACAGTAAAGCCCCTCCACACTTGGATCCTGCCTTGCTGAGCCTGCCTGCCCACATGGAAGCGTGTTTTTGGGGCAGGCCCAGTCCTTGTGACCTGTGACAGGGTTGGGTGCAGCCTTACTGCTGAGTCCATGTCTCGGGGTGGGGAGGGGCAAGTGAGCTGCACAGTGATCTCCCACCTCTGTGCAGCCAGTGGCCTGTGCTCCCCAATGCATTGCTGCAGCTTCCATGTTTATTAGACAAATAAAAATTGAAGAATTTTAAAATATTGTGCACAAAATTTTTATTTTTTTGGCACAGAATGCCCTCAGGATGATGATTTGTGAAGTAAGCAAAGAACATGGCCCAACCTTATGCATACTCATGATAATATTACACCTTTACCCATTCTTGTTATAACCTTCTGCTCCTCCCTAGATAAATATTTCTCCTTTGTGCACTCTTATTTCTTCTTCAAAACATTGACTACATCCTGAAATTCACTCTTTGCAGTCTTTGTTGTTTCCCATGTTGTTTGCTATTTTGTTAGCAACAGAGATACATGGCTATTAAATGGCCTATTCACTTTGGACAGCTATCAATTGTTTAACTTACAATGGAATCATAAAAAAACAATCTTGAATGGCATCTTAAATTTCAACCTTTTCCTCCTTAGATTTAAAACACTTGAATGTCTTCTCCCGCTAGTTTCATTGTGGATTTTTCTTCCTTTTCTTTCTACTCACCATTTTAAAATATATAGTAGCATTTGCAGCATATGTTGAAGAGTGAGCTTAAGAAAAATAGCAGGAAATTTTGCTTTAAAGGGTTGGTTTGCTAGAGTGAATAACTCTGGTTAATTCACCTTGGGCAAAAGATACATCATTGTTAAAGAAAGTGATACAATTGCCTTAAAATAACATACCCTAACCTAGTAACCTGCCTGCCTTGGAATTGTTCTTGGTGAATTCATTCAGACCTTAATAGAACATCTTCCGTGCTATAGTGTTGGCCGCTAGAAAGAGTTTGCTTGCGTAATGTGAACATTCTTTCCAGAAATGGAGGGTCTTAGTCTGACTTTATTTACACCAAGAAAGGGAAAGCAATCCTACTCAGGAAAGCTCTTAAGCACATGCTTAACTCCCAATGAAGCCAATGGGATTAAGCACATGCTTAAAGTTAATCATATGTTTGAATGCTTTCCTGAATCAGGGTCCAAATCAGAAGTCTTTGTAAAATTGACATGTAGTATGTGAAAGCTCAATGTGCACTACTTGCAGAGTTCATCCAATGCAGGAGGCAAAGGTTCCAACACTGCTGATGAACCAGTGTCTTTTGTAATAAGTACATTGCTATATACACCAAATCAAATTAGTGGACTGCTGAAGTTGAAAGGGCAAAATATCCTCTATTGACATTTTCCCCATTAAAAACCTGAGCCACTACTTTCAAAAGTTTGATACTGATCAGAAGTGCAAAAAAAAAATCTTTAATTATCACTCTGCTACATCATGGAAAACTACATCACCTTATCTCTCTCTACACAATAAATTTTCACCCATCTTAGGAGACGTGTTGCTCACTTCTTCAGAATCAAGTATGAACATTATTCTGGGAAATAAGTACACAGTTTTCATTTTGAAAGAGGCTCAGAAAAAGGTAATAAAAGTAAAAAAATTATTAATTCACAGGAGACAAACAATCTGTTCCCCTAAAAGACTGAGAGAATGGTATCATTTTGAAAAATCAATCCTGTCTAATATGTACAGGAAAGCAGAGGTTCATTTGAAAAGAAAACAGCAGCTGTGATCAACTTCAGCAAAATGTTTGCTCTGAAGTCTCCATGTGAGCCTTTACCATACAATATGTACTTAGTTACATGTTTAGCATTGTAGATGTTATTATTGTTTATGATTTGTATTGTGGTAATGACTACTAGTCCAGTCATAGACCAGGGCCCCATTGTACTAGTTGCTATACAAATACAGAACAAACATACAGTCCCTTTATTACTGATTGAAGTCTTGCCACTTACTTTAAAGTCTATTAAGAACTTAGAAAAAACTGACTACAGTTTTTCTTCTTTAATGTGTTGTTTAGATAATAAGCAAGACAGCAATACTGGATATAAATTAAAATATTAATTATGACATTGAAAGCCATGTTAAAATGATATCTGGGTACAAATTAAGAGTAACCTTGCTATTTAGTCTCAAAAAGAACATTTTTCATCTTGTTGTCTGTGCCTCTTAATCCTATTCATTTCATGGACTCTTTCTGTTGTGGAAAACTGCAGAGTACAAGACCAGACCAAAATAGAGTAAAAGTCAAATTATCAAAATTGGCTTCTGATTTTGAGTACCTTAAAGTGTCTCAGGTTGGGGACCCAAGATCAGTGGCCACTTATGAACAATTTGACCTAGATGTATAAAGTTGGGAACCTGAAAATTGAAGGATCCAAAATCTGATGCCATTTTTGAAAATTTGGGTTTATGGAAGGTGAAAAAGGTGATGTTGTACAAGGACAGTCTCCAAAGTCAAACACCGGGAAAAGGCTAAGTAGTGGGTAATGAGTTTTGCAGACTAAAATGACAAAGATAATCAAATGTCATCTTTCAGGATATGAACTGATTGGCTAGGTGCATTACATTTTATTTCCACCTTGCTGTGAGGTGTCGGTAGTGGCTATTGCAAGACGGATAATGCTAGATTAAGTTTTACTTTTGATTTGATGTGACAGCAATTTTTATGTTGCTATGAGTTCTGGGGATAATCAAGGATTTGGTTTATATTTTCATTAAGGATTCTTTTTATCCCAGTGTTATTTGGCTATTGAGGTAAGACTATTATTATCCCTTTGACCCAAGCGGTTAGCCAATATCAGAGTTTTGAGGTTTTTTTCTGATGAAGAGAAATTGGGAGTCAGGTATTTCTGCAATCCTGTTTATTTACAAATTGTCCACAAAGTCCTGATTTCTTGTACACAGAAGGAATAAAACAGGAGATGGTTTCTTTGCTCAATATTCAAAGTCTCTTTTCCCAACCAACCTATTACCTAAAAAGTTCTCTCAGCCTTCTGTGACAAATATGGCAACATCCTGAATATTTGGGAGACCTTATTTTATTAAGTTTAAGTATCTTTGGGGTGCATTGTAGAAAAAGCAAAGTTTAGTATTCTTGTTGGCCAGGATTGCGAGTAACCTCTCTAGGGAAGAGATGTGATGTCAGACCTAGGAGTTCAAAGGACTATATTGAAAGTGTGCCAGAGCAGAATGGACATTTGGGAAATACACTGTGGGAGGTTAATGCAAATTCTCCATCTCTGATTATGCAAAAACCCATCCTTTTGAAGCTATTCCCTGAGAATATGGTTATTGTTTGCTGATTACCTATTTCCAGTGGTTGGAGATGAAAAGCCTCAGCTCTGTAAAGGAATAGGCTGATCTGCCCAATCTGTATTCTGGTTCTGAATCTGAGACAGTTATGAGCTTGTAACCACAAGGAAAAAACCCAGTCATAGGTATGGAAGAACTGACACCTACCAGAGCTGAAGGTTGGAGTTGTGGTGTCCTCTGGAAAGCTTTTTAGTTTGTGTGTAGTTTATTTTACTGTTTTTGATATGTTTTCTTTGTAATGGTTTCACCTTAAGAATAATATACATGCTTAGAAAGAGTTGTGTGGTAACTTGTAACTATGGGCAATACAGTGGATATAGTTTCTGAAGAGAAATGAAAGTGCAGATGCTGGCCTTTTTAGACAGACTGCCTTGCTGGGAGTATCACAGTGTAGGCAGGGGACTGTGCAGCCTGAGAGAAAATCCCAGTCAGGAGGGAGCCTAGAGAAGGTGCCCTTGGTGGACCATGGTGTGAGAATACAAGTGATATTGTCCTGAACTCTGACACGTTCTCTCAGGGTCATGCTAGAGTGCTCCTTTGGCTTTCCTCGGCTTCCTGCTGATTTTTTTGCCTCTTTCTATCCTCTCTCTCACTGTGTCTGTTCACTGTCACCCACAGCCCCACCAAAAACAATACCCAGTGACTGTGTTTGCATTCAGCTCTCCTAACCAGTACTGCATGTGGCCTGCATGATGACCCTATTGTTTCAGCTATCTTAGTCCAAAAGAGCTACATTTATCCTGAATGAAGGGTAGCTGTTGCACCTACCAGCTTCAACTCTAACCCTAACTCAACCCCCGGCATAACAGTATTATTCCTTCTGAATGAGGAACTCTGTGCCCCACATTGTACTAATGAGTAAGTAGTTGAACAATTCCCTACCCCAGTGATCTATTTATACACTGGTGTAACCTTATTGATTTTCTGTGGAATTACAGTGATGTAAAACCGATGCATTGAATCTGGCCCTTTGTAAATGTGATTATGAAAAAAATGGTGGAATTCAGATAAAAGGCAGCATAATATTTTACAATTTTATGTGTGAAAATTACAAAGCAGTGGTCTCTGATATACAGTTTTCTCAATGAACCTCAATATCAACCTCTTTTCTCATTTTTGATGTTTCTTCCTTTATCCGACTACACTTACGTAATGAAACGACAACTTTGACACCCAAATGGCTTTTTCTTGTCTCTTCACTTCATATGTTTTTTGAGCTTTTGCATCTCTTTTTATGCCAGCAGCAACTTCTTCCAACAGAGCTGTCAACAATCTTTCTTCGGTCATAAATTTATCTGAGTAAAGAAATAGTCCAGCTGAATTTCTGTGGGCAATTAATAGGTTGGTTTTCCGTCAAAAAGCTATATACTAAAAAATGGTTAAAAATAATTTAGCTACTTTCCAATAAAAATGTGACAAACTTTTAATTATTTTTTTTATTTTTATTTTTTTGATGAAGAAGAAGGTAATCATTTGCAAAAACTTTCACATTTTTTCTGCTATTTACTTGGGGCTGGATTCAGATCCTTTTACTCATGTTGCTTATTCTACAAATAGTCCCATTAACTGTGACTACCTATGTAATAAATTGTGACCCAATGTGAGTTGGAATGGTGCTGACTCTATGTGGATATGTTGGTGGTATCTCAGACTATCAGTAGCTCTAATCTGAGAATTGATACTGATGCTAATTGATATGAGAAATTGACATTAAGTGAGTGTTTTAAAAAAGGATGAGTAAGGACTATCTTGCTCAACCCACATGTTCAGGGGAAAAAGGACTCTTCAGAAACCATCTTAACTCCCCTCCACAAGCTACCCACATTGGAGGCCACAGAGGAATCCTTATGGGGCCACTATGCCTTCTTCCTCTCAGGTGGGCAGAGAATGGGTAGAGGTGAAATATGGATAGACTTTAACTATCCCTCCCCTGCCCCACCCCACACAACATGCCGCTCAGTAGGACTGCACAGACATTTTTGGGGTCCTGGGGCAAAATCGGAAACTGAAGATCCCCATCCTCCCACCCTGAAACTCAGGCCTGGGGGAGATGTGGAGATGGATTAGAGAGTGAGCCTGCTCTGCACTCGCCCCTGTACCGGTAGCTCATGTTTCATGGATCGGGGCTTGGCTTCCCACTCTGGACACCATAATCTACTACACAGGGTCTCAGTGCCACTGAGGTTTGTCATGATGGAGGGGTGGGGGCGACCAAATTTGAGTGAGTGGCATTATGACCTGGCATATGGGGTTGCAGCACCACTCAGTGCCCACAGAAACTAGGTCAAACCTGAGTGGTGTTCCAACCCTGTGCTCCAGGTTGCAACACCACTCCCTAAAATTTAGGGACCCTCTCAAATAGGGGGATGAGGGGCAACTGCCCTGCCAGTTAGCCCAGGTGACCTAGCATGGAAGGGGTAATTAGGTGCTACTGTTATATCTTCCCTCTGGAGGCAAGAAGGAGACATAGAGGGAATTGAGATGGCGGCAAAAGGTATGGCTAGACTAGAATAAAAGGTATTATTCTGAAATGGGATAATCTATGATTTTTCAACTAGTATATTTTAAAACCCTAGTGTTCTCAGGGAGGTGGGTTTCTCCTCTAGTAACAAAACCTGAAACCCTGTGGATTTTTCATGGCCTAGGACTTTGTCAATAATGCCATACAGAGCCCTATTAAAGAAACAAAGATATCGTTTAGTCACAGGCCACCAGAGAATTCTGGTATTTCAGTGTCTCTATAAACCTTTTCCAAGTTATCCTCAAGCTGTGAGGGTACACAAGGCATAGTTGAGAGGATGAGGGAGATCTGGGTAACAGAAGTCTTCAAGATTAAAATAAAATTAGTAGCTATAAAGATCAGTGGAAATTTATGAAATATATATATTTTGAATTTTATAACCTATAAATTCTTAATGATGATATTGTTCTATGCTCCTCAGTTTAATAATTTGCCATAAATTTTACAGTTCATTACAATAGAAACTAATTACTCTGTTCACACATTTGTCTTCAAATATATGATGGGAAAAAATGAAAGTGGACAGACAATTCAATGGCATAAATTTACTTTAAGTTTTAACAAGAAACTTCACAGATGTTTTTACACATATTGAAATGCAAAAGAATATCCAGGAAGATATTTCCTTATTGCTACCAAGTACAGTCATATCTAACAGTGAGTTTGTCATATAGAACTATGTTGGTAATTCTTAGTAACCTAAAAACAAACAATGACTATTCAATTATTATTATGTATTATTTGTATTATCATCGTGACTAGGAGCCCTACAGCATTCCTTGTTTGCTAAGGATGATAACAGTAAGTGGGGAGACCAAAGGGGAGACTTGTTGGGGGAGGGGAGTATTAAAACTGGTTGAGAGGAGTGCCTTGTAGAGACAGAAGACACATTCCTGTGGATGTCTGGGTTCATGAATTACAACCTCAAGCAACTATTGAAAAATTGGCTCCCAGCCATCCATTTGAAACTGGTAATTCTAAAATTCAGTTTGTGACTATGATCAGAAACTAGATCTTGCAGCATATACATTTCACAAAACACATCATTGCAATTGCTATCTCAATGAAATTAAATTAAGAAATCATAAGGCACAGTTACCAAAACTCTCATCAGGAAATCACTCTACAGATCTATGTCATTCTTCAGGCAAAATTCCTATGGTCCATTTTCA
Source organism: Mauremys reevesii (assembly GCF_016161935.1). Lineage (NCBI taxonomy): Eukaryota > Metazoa > Chordata > Testudines > Geoemydidae > Mauremys > Mauremys reevesii. The sequence continues at coordinate 71,968,369 of NC_052631.1, forward strand.
TCAACCGCTCATCTGCCAAATCTCCCTGTAGTTGCAAAGTGTCATGAGGTTGTAGTTTCTTGACAGTTATTGCTCTTTATTTATATTTGTTGAATAGCAGCAGCTACTATTTGGTAGTAGGACAGATAATTAGTGCTATTTATCATATGCACAGTTGTATCATAATCATGATGTAAGCTGCTGGTGTGTACAGTATTGCCAACCGTACACATTCAAAAATAATGAACTAGGCCCCCAAAATTCACAAGATTTGTTTCAAATCATGAGACACTGTTAAATATTTGTGTGTGCTTTTGTCTTCTGTCTGGTTTCTACACCTTTAGGCTGCACTTGTTTTCATGTCAAGATTTCTGCTGCGGATTAAAAATCTACTTTTCCTTAATGAAAGCTGAGCTCAAGTAATTACTTGTCTCTAATAGCTGTGGTTTTATAAAAACTCCAAATATTACCAGACTAGAAACAAAAGCATGACAGCTGGCAACGTTGGTTTTGTGTTTATTACCAGTGATTGTACAGGTATGCTTTACCTGCTTTATGCTGGTAAACTATAAAGCAAAGACTCTGACCACTCCTCATCCTTCTCTACCTTTTTCAGAGTTTTCCTATATTAAACGTACATAGCTCATTGACTATGAGGAATTTAGTTCTCTCTTGCCCTTTCCCTGCCCCAACATTCCACTTATACCAAGGTTGGAGAGAGTGGGTGAAGAAGCAGGAAGAGGGCCTACATTAGATCTATTTCCATCAATAGGGAGTTCTCTGTCTGAGAAGTTCTACAGCCAGTTTGAATCATGTTAGAGGTGTAAAGGGGCTGGGAAATGCCAGATCTCAGTACAGAATCCATAATTACATCTTCAGTCCACATTTTATCCTTTAAACCTTATAATATGCATGTTCTAGCAATAAATAAGTAGCCATTGGCATAATTTCTACACTGCAGAGAATTTATGGTGAATGAAGGAAATCCACACTGAAGTGTGTTGTTTCATGTCATGCGGGACCCCAGAATTCAGGGAAGAAAACAGCACTAACCAACTTTTTTTTAATGAAATGAAATCCTCTTGATGACTTTGTCATTATCAGCTTTAATGCCAACAATTTTTTTCCCATTGATGACTTTAACAATCACAAAATTAACATTAATGACTGCATACTAATTGAATGTCTGTCACTCTTCAGATTAATTTAATCTCCAGTAGTATTTTCAGCTCCTTAGTCACTTTCTCAATCTCAGAGATATCCTAAAACAGTTTTCCAATAAACTGAATAGTTACCTAATCCCTCTTTGATCATTTTATAGTAAACTGTGACGCTTATTTCAAAAAAGCTCATTGTTAACTCTGAAAATCTATACATTATTTATCTTCTAGAAGCTATTTTAATGCTGATTTATTTGACAGGTCTGTTTTTTATGCGATAGTTTTAATTACGTTTTTCCTAACAGCACCAAAAATACAACTTTTTCTCTCACACATACTCAAGTAAAATAAAGGATGCTAAACCAGGGTTGTTAGGTCTGGTAACATCTCCATCTGCTAATAAATCTTCCATTGATATGTATTGTATATTATCCTATTTGGCAGGTTACTAGGCTAGTTGCTGTGGGAGACAGTAGGAGGTTCTACTTCCATGCTTTCACTTCATACCTAGCCATCTAGGCCCAGCTGTGAGCAATTATTTTAAATACAACACTGCTCCTTTGGCCTTCTTCCAGCGAAGAGCGCTATGACACAACTTTTATTGCAGCCTGTGGATGCTTCTTCCTCCCCCAGCTCTGTGCACATGACTGCAGAACAAAGCAGGAGACAGGGGCTAAGGGGATGAGAGGTGTTGTGGTAAAGGGGTCACTGGGAGACGTGATGAAGGGGCAGAAGGTTTGGAAGCAGAGGGGACAGAAGAGTTGCTGGGGCAGACGGGAGGGGTTGGGAAATGATGAGGTGCTATGACAGGCAGGATTGATGGGAAAAGGTGAGATGCTGAGGCAGAGGGTGTGGGGTTACTGGGACTGAGAGTGGACAGTTTGTGGAGGAAGACTGAGTGAGGGTTCTGGGGGCAGGAAGGAAAGCGTTGAATGAGCCAGCAGAAACAATTAAGAGTTCCCAAGCACATGGTTGGGTGTGAGGGGCAAGACCAAAGGGAGAAACAGAGAGAGGCATCATAGGGAAAGATAGGAAGAGCAGAGAGAGAGCCCTGTGAGGAGAAGTAGAGACCATTGTGGGGGGTGGGGAAGGGATTAAAAATATGAATGAGTCCCAAGGCAGCGGTCTATGATAGCATGGGGAGGTCCATGAGAAAGGGAAGTGGGGGGAGGAAGAGATGCCAGAGAAAGGAGGTGTGACGAAGTGGGAATGTTCTTAATGTTTTCTCTGAATACTGTGTGGGTGCCTCAGTTTCCCCTATGCCTTTCTTAAGTATCTAGGTGGTGGGATAAGGGGGTGTGATTGTTGCAGAGCCCTAGAGGGCCGGTGTGATGGCATCTGCACAGAGAATGGCCGACACCCTGTCTCCTGGCAACTGAGAGCCCGGGCTCCTCCCCTGCAAAGGTGCCAACTGAAGGTATTAGAGAACAAAGAGATCAGGTGGCCTCAGGGGTGACAAAGGCCAGAGGAGAGGCTGGAGGGGGCTTCAGTTTGGAGATGGCTGGGGAAACAGAGGGAGCCCCAGGGCTGGGGTCAAAGCTTCTTGCCTCCCAAGATGGACCTGACTGAGGGGGTCCTGTTGTCTGTACCTACAAGCTCTGTTGGACTGTGGTTTAATTACCTGTCATTTAATAAACCTTCTGTTTTACTGGCTGGCTGAGAGTCATGGTGAATCACAGGAAGTGTGGGGTGCAGGCCCTGACTCCCCCATACTCCGTGACAGGAGGAGACCCACTGACAAATAGACTCTAGGAGAAGGGAGATGTTCTAAGGGGATGCAAAAAAGGGTGTTGTGTAGGGGGTGAGGAAATTAGTTCAGGGAGAGTTGGAGTCAGGAGGGAGAAATTTATTCCCATTTTGACGTGGGGCCAGGTTTTTTAATGCAAACTTGTCAGAGGCAGACTTGGGGCCAGATCCGCAGCTAGCGTAAATCCACACCGCATATTTGAAATTAGTGAAGCTAGGGAAGTTTACACTAAGTTATATTCTGTCCCTTTGTGTTTTTCATGTTCTCTTTCAGACAGTGGCTCCTGGTGGGGATAGTGTGTGTATGTAGATGCTGATAGTATTTTTCATCTAGCTTTGAATCTTTGAAGATAGACTGGCATTACAGCTGATGCTGGAGGGATGTTGACAACAGTTTCACTGTTTGCAGTTTTGCATGCTGGGATGTTGGCCCTAGAGGTTTGAGAGATTCTTGGAGAGGAGCCAAAACTGGGGCTCACAATTTCTGATTGATTTTATGTCATTCATCATTGAGTGCTAAACAGTTGATAAAGATGCTGAATATTTTATGTTCAGAAATAAACATTATCTGGGTTGGGAGGGTAGAGGGAGAATAAGAGAATATCAGTGCCACTAAATGTTTGGCTCAAACATTTTTCTAGCACCCTGAGCTTTTACAATATATAAAATATTATATAATATTGCAACTTGCTCTCCTGATTCATGCTTATTTTGTAATACTTAAGCAGTCAACTTTTACCCATGTTGGTTGTCTGTGCCCATGCTGAGCAGATGATTATTTGGTAGATAACAGAGAACTCCTTGATCTCAGAGAATCTTATGCCTTTGGTCCATTGAAGTAATCACCAAATCATCATACCACTATCAAAACACACAAACACACCAGTATTATCTTATCTTCATTAGCTGGAGCAGAGAAAAACCCGATGGTTATGAGCTACAGTTCAAAGGGTTGACAAAGGTCACACTAAATAGCAAAGCAGCATTATGTGGTATCATATCCTATTAGTATACAGTTATAAACAGCTACCTTCCACCCCACATAAACACTACTGGACATAGGGAAAAGTGGTATAACGGTTTCAATTTAGTGCTGACAAACCTGGAGAAGTCATGCACGTGGGAGTTGTGCAAACTGTGTTCAGCAAACTGAGCAGTTCCAGATAGCTTGGGATTTTTAAAGGAACCTTGGGGATTTAGGTGCCCAAATTCCACTGGATTTCAACTGCAGTTCAGCAACTAACTTCCTCAACTTCTTTGAAGATTTCAGCTCTACCAGGCCAACCTATTGCCATTGTTTGTGTCAGCCTGTAAATTTGGGTTAGGAAGGGTCCTGCTAATATGGGCATATGACTCAGCCTCCTTCATGCTAGCAGCACATGTCTGTGTCAGACACATACCTCCATGAGTTGCCTACAAAGTACACCTTAGAGAATTTAAGGCCAGAAGGGGCCATCATGATCATCTAGTCCAGCCTCCTGCATTTTGCAGGCCACAGCACCTCACCTACCCCTTTATGTAAGAGACCCATAACCTCAGGCTGAGTTATTGAAATACTCAAATCTTGATTTAAAGACCTGAGGTCAAAGAGAATCCTCTAGTTCAAACCAGCAAGTGACCTGTGCACTCCCACTCTGCAATGGAAGATGAAAAATCCTCAGGATCTCTGCCAATCTGACCTGGTGGGAAATTCCTTCCTGGACCCAAATATGGTAAACAATTAGACCCTGAGCATGTGGCTGAGACCCACCACCTAGACACCTTGGAAAGAATTCTCTGTAGTAACTCAGAGTCCTTCCCCTCTTCAGCTGTTGGAGATATTTGCTAATAGCAGTTGCAGATGTGTCATATGCCATTGTACCTCACCTACCATCTCCTCCATAAACTTATGAAGTTTAGTCTTGAAACAAGTTGTTTTTTCCCTCCTCACTACTCCCCTTGGAAGGCTGTTCCAGAACTTCACTTTTCTGAAGGTTAGAAACCTTTATCTAATTTCAGGCCTAAACTTGTTGATGGCCAGTTTATATCCATTTGTTCTTGTGCCAACATTGGTCTCAGCTTAAATAACTCCTCTCCCTCCCTGTTCTTTATTCCTCTGATGTATTTATAGAGTGCAATCATATTTTCCTTCAGCCTTCCTTTGGTTAGGCTAAACAAGGCAAGCTCCTTACATCTTCTCTTGTAAGGTAGGTTCTCCATTCCTCTGACCATCCTAGTAGCCCTTCTCTGCACATGTTCCAGTTTGAATTTATCTTTTCTAAATGTGGGAGACGAGAATACACATAGTGTTACAGACGTGGTTTCACTAGTGCCTTGTACAATGGTAATAATACTTCCCTATCTCTGCTGGAAATATCCTTGCCTGATGCATCCTAGGGTTGCCTTAGCCTTTTTCATAGTCACATCACATAGTCATCCTGCAATCAATCATCCACATCTTTCTCCTCCTCCTGTCATTTTCAACTAAAACTCCTTTTACTATTGGTTTTAATTTCCTTTGCAAGGTTCAGCTCTGCTTGGCTTTTGGATGTTCTCACTTTTTGCCTGCAGTTTCTGACCTCCAAGCTTTCCTTGATGATCCATTCCTTCTTCTATTTCTTGTAGACTTTCTGCTTTTTGTTAATAACCTCAAATTACTGCCTGACTTCTTCAGAGGGTTTCTTGTGCTTCTCTGAACTTTTCAGACTTCTTCACACACACAAATAAATAGCATGCATAATATTTTTCAATACTGCTCTGTCCTTAGCTAGGTTTGAGCAGAAACTTATGTTAAGTCTAATTTTTAATAATTTATTTACTTTAAAAAATGTTGACCTGCTTTTTAAACAAGTGAAGTATGGAATTGTGTATGCAAATCCCATTTGCATGTGCAATTATTGTGAAGGGATTCACAACAAAGATAAATATATAAGCCAGTGTCCATAATTAGTGATTTGTACAGACAATTATCCAATTTTCTTCTCCAGTCATGGAGATTGTGCATATTTGTAACATAAAAAGCAGGCCCCATTTTAACAGATGCTAGATACATGACAAAACTCATTATAATCACATATTTCAAAGATGCAGATACAAAAATCAAAGATGACCTTGAATTATTCACCAGCAGAACCTTTCCCAGGTAACACACAGTCTGAGTGCCAAAAATCTGTTTCACCACAAATTTCTCCTAAATAAAAAAAACAAAACAAAAAAAAACCCTCAATTTTTGAGCCTGCATATTATATAAAAAAAGAAAAAGACATTTTCCTACTGATCTCAGTGCCATTGTTATGTTGATGTTTGATACTATGTGCTTGTTCTGAGAAGTTATAGTATGCAAAGTATTAAGACACAGTATTATGAAGACCAGTATATAATCTTACTGAATCCAAGATTTGCAATTGCATATGTTTTTTACTAGAGGCTAAAGTTTAAGTTCTTATCATTTTGTTCTTAATATTGTGTTTTAAATATCTCAACGTGTTTTGTCAGGGACAATTTATTTTTCAAGGAGCCTATGTGCAGGTTCTAAGAATAGCTTTTGCTTAGGATCCATTTGCTCAGGTTTTACTCATTGTGGTGAGCACTTATGCACACCAGTGTATCTGCTTAACTGAGTAAGTGATCACAAGTGTGGCTAAGGTCTGCATGATCAGGACTTGACCCATTATGATAAAATAATTAAATACGTTTAACATTTGTTTGTGAAATAAAAGAGCTCTTGCTGTGCTAGATTCTAGCTGGCACTTCTCTGAAGGGAGGACAGAGATTGGGTGCTTCTGTTGATGCATAAGGTTTTAAATGCCTTTGATTTGAGTTTTCTAGCTAAATTTATTGTGTCTGTGCCTTTTGTTTTACCTCTCCCTATTTAAATCTCTGCTGTAAAATCCTGATTCCAACTGTACGCGGTATCTGAGCTTTTAATTTTGTAGTAAACTTTTCAGGAAGAAATTAATTATTATTATTACTGAGCATTATTGTCATGTTGGTCTACACTAAGCTGATAATTATTTGGAACTGATTAAGCCCCAACTGCACCCAGAAACTAACCGGCTGCTGATAGTTGTCAGCAATATCCCCAAAACAAGTATATAGGTCACTTTCTCTATTAATGCTGAAAATTTTTTTGTTCCATATGTATTTGAAGTGAATCCTTTTTCAGAACCAGTTTAGGAAAGCCTGTTGCTGACAAGCATTATAAACATCAGCTCAAGTTGCTAGAAGGAAATTCTGGCATCACTCAAGTCAATGGGAGTTTTGCCATTGACTCTGTTGGAGCCAGGATTTCACCCCAGATTTCCAGTTTCCAAGCTGTGGCCTTGTGTTGTTGCTCTAATAAAGATGATACCATGCAAACGTAAATGATAGTGCACCCTGTTTTCTGCTGTGACCAAGTGATCACTGTCCTTAAAATGTTGAAAGAAACCATAGTCTCTAGGGCATCATCTGTTTTACAAGATTAAATAGCCAGGCACAGCTTTATGAAGAGAAAATCAGCATGCTGTGCTGGCAGTCACAGGACCAGGTTCAGGAATGTTCAGAATGCTAGGACTTTGGCCACTATATACTGATTATATACCCAGTACAAATTCAGGTGCTAATAAATTAATGTTCAAAAGACAGAAGATTTCTCTCTGCATTAGTTTCCTAGGTTTTCCTCACATCTCTGTTGAAGAGTAGCAATACATCACTTCAAGATGAGCAAGGGTAGTGTTTTAAAGTGATCCTAATTGTATGCACATCATTTTCTAACTGCTGAGAAGGATCTGCTACCACATTTTTTGAAGCACTGAATATCTATTTATATAAAACCTATTGCATGCCTTTACCAACTTAATAAATAGGTTTGACTTTTTATAGTTTAGTGTGTTTCATTAGCCAGCCATCATCAATATCTGCAAGCCATTCCTGGCAATAAGACTCTGAAAAAGGAGCAATAGATTGTCCATGAAGCTCTAGTAATTTATTGCTCATGTTTAGAAAATCAAATAAAAGGAGCACCATGTCCCTGTTCCATACATTAACCTTAGGAAAATAGAGACATACTGTATTTTCTGTATAGACAACTTGCTAAGCATTCATTTGGCTGGCAGTCTGCAACATACTAGTGATAAAAAGGTGTGAGGTCCAAAATATGTTCTGTGGGCCAAATGCAGCTTGATTCCCCATTGAGAAAGCAGGACCCAGCTTGCATTGTTTACATCTTGACAGCCTTCACCATTGTCTGCAAGAACCATAGTATATCTTTCAAGATAATCCAGTTTACAGTGATATTAAGGAAAAGGCCTCTGATCAAGAGGAAGCACAGTATATTCCCTCTCTAACATCCTGGTTTGTTGATATGGGCTGTGTTCTCAGATTTGGTAAAATCAGAGCATTCTTATTCAAAATGTTAAGAAAAGGACAAGTAAGTTAGCTTGAAAGTACATCAAAGGCAGTGTCAATACAAGCATGACAAAGTCAGTAATTGCTAAGCTAAGTTCATTATCCAATAGAATGTTCAAAAGAGTCAGAATTGTAATAGAATATTGTTTGATACAAAAAATATTAGAAGCACAGATAGTCCTTAATTTAATACTTACTGAGTGTATTCCATGACAGGGATGACAATGATCCAGGGTCCAATCCTGTGATGTCTTCACCCTCAGGTCTTTAATATTTATTGTCTCCGAGGACCAAACAGTATATGTATCTAAATCAGACACAGCAAGGCAATACTACGAAGATTTTCTCTGTGGCTGTATTTCTATTTCTCCCTACAGTGACACAAGAGCATAAGTATCAACCTCTCTGGGAAGACTGTTTGAAACCCAGGGCACAAACCTCAAGTTGGCTGTGAGTTTTAAATTTAGATTTCACCAACCACCCACACACAGTGCAAACTCCATAAGCGTTTCAACATCCTTAATACAGAGTCATAAATAGTTACCCAGCATACTCCAGTCATGAGTGTATTTCTGATAGATGGCCCTTTAAACCAAGAATCACAGCAATAATCAGGTTACTCCTAATCCCACAGGAACAGTCACTTACGCCAGGTCAGTTGTGCTTGGGGTCTCACACCAATGCCAATGCTTGTAGTCAATCCTATAGTAAACTTTATGAGGATTCATTAAATAGGAAAAAGAAATTAGAGAGTTATTTATGAGGTTAAAGTAAACAAACAGATACATAAATGAGTTAGTTTTAGGTTTCAAAAGGTAATATAGGCTTCCGTAATCAGCAAGTTGTATTTGACTTGCAGGGTTAATCCAGGCTAAGCAGCTGGGGATTTTGTACTTATGCTTAGAAACACTTTACCCCTCCCCCCAGAATCCAAGCAGCATAGAGATGCTTATTTACTTTGGTTTTGGGTTTTTATCCCCCTCCTGCAATGTGCTCTGAGGTGCAAACTGAGCTGATGGGTGGCATCCACTTGCAAGACATCTTCACAGGGAGGAAAGCAGAACAATAAGAGTGTTTAGTCTTTTTGTTGATGGTTTCTTAGGGCTTGGCTACACTTACAAGTTGCAGCGCTGGTGGAGGCTTTCCAGCGCTGCAATTAACACCCCGTCCACACTTGCAGGGCACAACCAGCGCTGCAACTCCCTGGTTGCAGCGCTGGCTGAAAACCCATCCGGGTTGGGGTATAAGGAGTGCAGCGCTGGTGACACCAGCGCTGCTCAGCAGGTGTGGACACTCACCAGCGCTTTACCTGTCCTCCAGGGAATAAGGAGCTATCCCAGAATTCCTGTTCAGCCACTCTGCACATCAGTTTGCACTCTACTGCTCTTGCCTCAGGTGACCCGCCCTTTAAATGCCCCGGGAAATTTAAAAATCTCCTTCCTGTTTGCTGCAGCCAGGTGTGGAGTGCAATCAGTTAATCAGTTACAGGTTACAGGTAACCATGCCTCCACGCGGCAAACGAGCCCCAGCATGGAGCACAGGTGGTGCAGGACCTCATCAGTGTTTGGGGTGAGGCGTCTGTTCAGGCACAGCTGCGCTCCGGCCGTAGGAATTACGATATCTTTGAGCAGATAGCAAGGGACATGCTGGATAGGGGCCATCAACGGGACGCACTACAATGCAGGGTGAAAGTTAAAGAGCTGCGGAGTGCCTATTACAAAGCCCGCGAGGGTAATCGCAGATCCGGAGCTGCTCCAACGACCTGCCGTTTTTACTTGGAGATGGACAACATACTTGGGGGTGACCCACTGCCAATCCCAGGGTAACGATGGACACTTCTGAGCAGGCTGGGGACAGGAGGAGGAGGAGGAGGCTGCGGGGGAGAGGAAACCGCGAGTGAAGCTCCTGGGATGGGGGAAGAAACCGCAGATTCCCTGGAGGCATGCAGCCAGGAGCTCTTCTCAAGCCAGGAGGAAAGTACCCAATCGCAGCAGCCAGCAGTTGCAGAAGGACAAGCAGAGGAGCGGGGTACCGGTAAGCGGCTTTTATTTTCTGGGTGGAAATGTTTCTGGAGAGGAAGGGGGGTTATGGATGCATGCATGGCAGCGTCTAGATGTGGAATAGCCCGTTGATGTGGTCTATCACGTCGCGGTAATCTGCTTCAGTTATCTCAGCAAAAGCTTCATCCAGGCGTGGGCAATATGCCTGCGCAGGTTTATAGGCAGAGCCACTGTGTCCCTTGTCCCAGTGACGGTGGGCGTCCGCGCCACTCTTCGGCCGGGGACCATTTCTGAACACAGGCACGCCGCGCATAGGGTCCCGGGCGGATTCCACATTGCTCTATTAGAGCCACCCGCTGTTCCCTAGTGACTCGGTGTAGGGAAACATCTTCCAGGATTTAGTCCGGTGAAAAATGTTGGGAGACTCTTTAGTGAAGAGATAGGAGATAAGATCACCCCTGCATCTGCATCTTCACTCAACCCCTCTAGCACTCCAGATTACCCGAAGCAACCAGCTCCTCTCACTCAAGCCCCTCTTCTCCCTATATAAGTAAACACTCCTCACTCACCATTTCGTGGCTTCTGTTGTGTTTTCCTTTTGGGATAAAGAATGCAAGTGAGAACTTGCAAGTGAGAACTCCCTCAGTGTAACAATTCATGTCTGGAGATAGTGGATACAATGCTGCCCGTGTTAAATGTTGTCATTTGTCTACAGTGACCTTGACTGGACTGCCCAGATGTTCAACATCACAGAGGCTTCAAAATTTGACAAAAAATCCCCGAAAGAGCAAAGAGGACATGCTGAAAACTGTTCTTCAGCACTCTGCTACAGAGAGAAAAGAATTGAAGGAGTGGCGAGAGAAAGAAAGCAGGACCCGCAAGAGAAATGCAGTGGCCAAGAGGAAAAGCACGGAGCGGCTGCTAAGCATCCTGGAGCGCCAAGCGGAGTCTATAGAGTCACTCGTTGCCATGCAAGCAGAGCACTACCGTGCTACTCCCCCACCCGCCCGTCCTTTGTGCCTTGTGCCCCAATGTCAGCTCAAACCACCTTTCCCCAGCATCCAGGCTCTTACCACCACCAGCTGCCTCCAACACCTGTACGTTCCCCAACCAGCCCTGATACCTACCACCACCCTTACCCTCTGCATTCAACCACCATCACCATGCAGTATATGCACCCTGAAGTGCAGGATTCATTAAACAGCAATCCAGACATGGCATATGCAAACTTGTGACTGTACAGTTCACCAACCCACACCCTTGCCCTCTTGTGTTAATGAAATGTTGTGTGTCTGTCTGTCTGTCAAGGAAGTTTTTTTCTTTTCAATAAAACAATTCTTGGCTTTGAAAACAGTCTTTATTATAGCAGATAGTGAAAGATACCTTAGCCCAGTAAAGAAAGAGGCACTGCAAATCATATTATTATTATGGATAATAGAATAACAGTGTAAGCAGTGCAATTCACTCCCATGCAAGGCAGCAAACATTACTGTTGGCTTTCAGCCTCAAATTCTTCCCTCAAGGCATCCCTAATCCTTGAAGCCCTGTGCTGGGCCTCTCTATTAGCCCTGCTCTCTGGCTGTGCATATTCAGCCTCCAGGACTTGAACCTCGGTGGTCCATGCCTCACTGAATGTTTCACCCTTCCCTTCACAAATATTATGGAGGGTACAGCAAGCGCTTATAACCGTGGGGATGCTGCTTTCCCCCAAGTCTAGCTTCCCATACAAACATCTCCAGCGAGCCTTTAAACGCCCAAAAGCACACTCCACAGTCATTCTGCACCGGCTCAGCCTGTAGTTGAACCAGTCCTTGCTCCTGTCAAGCTTCCCTGTATAGGGTTTCATGAGCCAAGGCAGTAACGGGTATGCGGGTCTCAAGGATCACAGTGGGCATTTCGACATCCCCGACTGTGATCTTTCTGTCTGGGAAACAAGTCACTGCCTGCATCTTCCTGAACTGGACACTGTTCCGATAGATGCGTTCATCATTCTCCTTTCATGGCCAGCCTGTGTTAATTTCAATGAAACGCCCGCTGTGATCCACAAGCGCCTGGAGAACCATAGAGAAATACCCCTTATGATTAACGTACTCTGATGCCAGGTGGGGGCAGAATAGGAATATGCGTCCCATCTATCGCCTCCACAGTTAGGGAAACCCATTTGTGCAAAGCCATCCACAATGTCCTGCACGCTCCCGAGTCACGGTCTTTCTTAGCAGGATGCGATTAATTGCCTTGAAAACTTGCATCAAAACGATTCCCACGGTCGACTTTCCCACACCAAACTGGTTCCCGACCGACCGGTAGCTGTCTGGATTTGCCATCTTCCAGATTGCAATAGCCACCCGCTTTTCCACCGTCAGGGCAGCTCTCAATCTTGTGTCCTTGCGCGCAGAGTGGGGCGAGCTCAGCACACAGTCCCATGAAAGTGGCTTTTCTCATACGAAAGTTCTGCAGCCACTGCTCATCATCCCAGACTTCCATGACGATGTGATCCCACCACTCAGTGCTTGTTTCCCGAGCCCAAAAGCGGCGTTCAACGGTGCTGAGCATTTCCGTGAATGCCGCAAGCACTGTAGTGTCACACGCGGCAGACAAATCCATATTGATATCATCGTTGGACTCCTCACTGTCACTTTGGAGCTGAAGGAATAGCTCGACTGCCAAACGTGTTGTGCTGGTGACACTCATCAGCAGAGTCCTCAGCAGATCGGGCTCCATTTGCCACAGAAATCGCGATTCACAGAGAGTAACAGAAAGACACTCACAATGGCGCCAAACGCTACCGGAATGAATGCTGGGATGTGAAGCGATGCACCACGGGGCGCTGGCAAACAGGAAGCGGAATGACCCGCACACTTCCTTCCCCTTCCCACAATACTCAGCGCCAAAACGGCGCCAAAACGGGACGAGGTGTTCTGTGGGATAGCTGCCCACAATGCACCTCTCAATACAGCGCTGGAAAGTGCTGCAAGTGTGGCCACACTGCAGCGCTGGTAGCTGTCAGTGTGGCCACACTCCAGCGCTGGCCCTTACACAGCTGCATGAGCAGCGCTGTAACTCCCAGCGCTGCAACTTGTAAGTGTAGCCAAGCCCTTAGTCCAAATATAGGGAGTTTCCAGTTGTAAGATCCAATCAGAACCCATCATGGGTCTCCTCTTTCAGGAGGGGCATATCAATTTTCTGTAGGAGAGCAGTTTTTCACACTAATTAATATCCCTCTCCTGTATGGCAATTCATATAGTCACAGAGGCTCACAATACAACTGCTCAAATATATTACAATATGGAACACAGATATTAAAAATAAGATTAAATGCATGCAGCAACTCACAAGCATCCAATACACCACACACTTTCTTATAATTTTAATACCTATTGTATCAATATTAACCCACAAGTGAACCAGACAGATTGTGTTCAACTAAGACATGGGGACCTTGGCATGAGCTGGTGAGTGGTCTGCTAATGTCACAGTATTATTTTATGAAAATGTGAACTATCCCTTGCAATAAGTGTTCTGTACTCTCTATATTGTTTCCTTCAGCAACAATTTTTAGCTAAGGCCTGGTCTACACTAGGACTTTAATTCGAATTTATCAGCGTTAATTCGAACTAACCGCTCAACCGTCCACACCAGGAAGCCATTTAATTCGAACTAGAGGGCTCTTTAGTTCGAATTTGGTACTCCACCCCGGCAGGTGGAGTAACGCTAAATTCGCACTTGCTAGCTCGAATTAGGCTTGGTGTGGATGCTAATCGAACTTAGCAGCTCCGGGAGCTATCCCACAGTGCACCACTCTGTTGACGCTCTGGACAGCAGTCCGAGCTTGGATTCTCTGGCCAGCCACACAGGAAATGACCCGCGAAAATTTGAATTCATTTTCCTGTCTGGGCGGTTTGAATCTGACGTTCTGGTTGCACATCGGGGCGAGCTCCGCAGCACCTGCAACGATGCAGAGCTCTCCAGCAGAGGAGTCCGGGCAATCCCAGAATAGAAAGAGGTCCCCAGCATGGACTGACCGGGAAGTCCAGGATCTGATCGCTGTGTGGGGCGAGGAGTCTGTGCTTTCGGAGCTGCGCTCCAACAAGCAGAACGCGAAAAGGTCTCTACAGCCATGATAGAGAAAGGATACAGCCGGGATGCGATGCAGTGCCGCGTGAAAGTGAAGGACCTAAGACAAGGGTATCAAAAAGTCAGAGCGGCAAGCGGACGCTCGGAGCCCAGCCCCAGACATGCCGCTTCTACGAGGCACTGCATGCCATTCTAGGTGGGTCTGCCACCAGTGCCCCAGCAGTGACGGTGGACTCCGAGGACGGAATAGTGTACGGGACAGTTCCTCCTCCCAGTTCGCCGATGGGAAGATGAGGAAGGGTCTTTTGAGGACGGCGCAGGCGACATCGAACCCACTCCGCTTTCCTGACAGCCAGGATCTCTTCATCACCCTCACAGAGATCCCCTACCAACCGTCCCGCCCGTTAACCGGACTCGGAATCAGGGAAGGATCAGGCGGTAAGTGCTACAAACAGGGAAACATTTATTTTTTAAGAAACAGGGATATATATAAAAATGGAAATACTATATAAAAATTTTTAAATATGAAACTATACAAACAGCAGGTCTACACATATAGGAATGGAGCAATAGTCCTCTGGGGATAGTTCAAAAAGCTCTCAGAGAGCAGCTGGAAAAGCCTCAGCAAGAGGTTTCTTGGGAGAGGTGCTTTATTGGGTGCTCCGTTGAAGCACACTCTTCCGCCATGCCATCCTCAGGTACAGGGGACCATCGCCTCTGAGCATGGCAGCGTAGGGTCCTGGTCTGTGCAGGGCTTCTGTTAACATCCGCTCTCTCTGTGTGCGCCTGACACGCCTCAGGGTGATGTCGTTGTGGAAGTGCTGCATCTAATTAGTGGAATTAGTGTACTGTTACTATTGTGCATGGTAGACTTTTACTTTGCATAAGAATGACCGTCGCTTAACAGAGTTTTACTTTGCATAAGAATGACCCTCGCTTAACAGAGTTTTACTTTGCATAAGAATGACCCTCGCTTAACAGAGTTTTACTTTGCATAAGAATGACCCTCGCTTAACAGCCACTTGTGGCAGGCCTCAGAGGAAAAGCATACAGGGGTCTTTCCCGTTCACTGGCGGGAGATGCCGCATAACGCTCATCTTTTCTGCTTTGCACATTGCCTCCAGCAGGAGAGCACAGCTAAGCACTAACTGATAAGCACTCTGTACTGTAAGGCTTACCAGGACTTTGTGCAAGAGGGATGCAGCTATCTTTCCTCGCATGCGCTCTCCAGTGCAATGGCGCGCCAATGAGCGTATTCCGAAATCTCGGACTAGTTCTGAGATCTCCTGAGACTTGGTTCCCTCTTTGGTCTTGTTCACTGAAACTGACTAGACTGTGTTTACTGTTGGCAAACATGTATGTGTTCAAGGAAATCACCTACTTTTTCACATCACACAGCTTCGGCTCCTTCCCGGACTGCCCCCCCTCGCAGAGGCTGGCTCGGATTAGACGCCGAAAGAAAAAGACAAGGGACGACATGTTCCAGGAACTGATGGCCAGCTCCAGAGCGGAGGCGGCAGAGCAGAGACAGTCGAGGGAGAGCCTGTGTCAGCAGCATCGCACACACCTGGAACGGGAGGATAGGTGGCGGCAGGAAGACCAGCAGGCGACTCAAACGCTGCTTGGTCTAATGAGGGAGCAAACGGAGACGCTCCGGCGCCTTGTAGATGTTCTTCAAGACCGCAGTCAGGAGGAGAGAGCCCCCCTGCAGTGCATCTGCAACCGCCCTCCAACGCCAAGAAGTCCTGTCCCCCCCTCACCCAACGTGACAAGACGGAGGCGGTAGGGGCCGTGAGAACTGTCCCTGCACCGCAGCACACCGATAATGTTAGAGACAACTGTCGCTGTAAATTTGTACAAGCTCTTTCTTTACAGCATCAACCAGTCCCAACTCCAAGTTCAAACCCCCCACTGTGTATTACATTATTAAAAGCGGTTTGGTGTTACTGACTGTTTCCGTCACGTTTCTGGTGTCAGAAGACTTTCTGTTGTTCTGTGGGGGGGGGGGGGAATTGTAATGTCACTGCATAGCCCACAGTGCCATGCTACAGACTTGGCTGCAGGGTCAACTGCAGGGCACACACAGACTGCAGTCACTAGGCACCAGGGACAGTCTGTGTGGTGTATGCTGCCCCGGGTCTTTCCTTGAGGTGTATGCTTGTGCAGGGTCCTGGTGCCTGACATCCCCGAATGTAAAGGCAGGCTTCCCTTCACATGCATTTGGACCGTAGTCACGATCCTCCCCGGTGCCCCGAGCCCCAAAAATAGACCTCATCCAGGGGCAGATACTCACCCTTCCCCCACACCCTCACCCTTCCAACGCCCAAACCCACAGCCGTCATGGTAACCCCTATCCAAGGACGGCACCCTCGCCCTTCCTGCAAACCCACCCATCAGTGCACACCTTAACCAGCACAGAATGCTTCCATGTTTCAACGAATAAACAGAAATGCAAAGTCAACGAAAGATTTATTATTAATTACTAAAACATGTCCTTAGTTTTAAAACGTCCTTGGGAAGTGGGGAAAACTTGGTTTATGATCAGGCTCTCTTAAAATCAAGTGGACAGTC
Organism: Mauremys reevesii; assembly: GCF_016161935.1. NCBI lineage: Eukaryota > Metazoa > Chordata > Testudines > Geoemydidae > Mauremys > Mauremys reevesii. The sequence goes on from NC_052631.1 coordinate 71,985,266, forward strand.
ACAGGTTACCCTGCTCTGCGAGGAAACTCGCTTTCAAAGCCTCCCTGATGCATATCGCTTCCCGCTGGGATATTCTCTCAGCACGGGTGTCTGGCTGATCGTAAACAGCAGCCAGGCGATTTGCCTCAACCTCCCAAGCGGCCAAAAAGGTCTCGCCCTTGCTCTCACAGAGATTGTGGAGCACACAGCAAGCAGCAATAACTACGGGCTATTCTTTTCGCTGATGTCCGAGCGAGTCAGTAAGGTCCGCCATCTCCCTTGAGACGTCCGAAGCACACTCCACCACCATTCTGCACTTGCTCAGCCGGTAGTTGAAGAGTTCCTTTTCAGTGTCCAAGGCGCCTGTATAGGGCTTCATGAGCCAGGGCATTAGCGGGTAGGCCGGGTCCCCGAGGATCACTGTAGGCATCTGCACATCCCCAACCGTTATTTTGTGGTCCGGGAAGAAAGTGCCTGCCTGGAGGCGTCTAAACAGACCAGAGTTCCTGAACACACGCGCGTCATGAACCTTGCCCGCCCACCCGACGTTGATGTTGGTAAAACGTCCCCTATGGTCCACCACAGCTTGCAGCACCATTGAAAAGTAGCCCTTTCGGTTAATGTACTCGCTGGCCTGGTGGGCTGGTGCCAGGATAGGGATGTGAGTCCCATCTATAGCCCCACCGCAGTTTGGGAATCCCATCGCGCGAAGCCATCTATGATGGCCTGGACATTTCCGACAGTCACTACCTTTGAGAGCAGTTGCTCAACGATTGCGTGGGCTACTTGAATGACAGCAATCCCCACGGTAGATTTGCCCACGCCAAAGTGGTTCGCTACTGACCGGTAGCTGTCTGGCGTGGCAAGTTTCCAGAGGGCTATGGCCACTCGCTTCTGCACAGTCAGGGCTGCTCGCATCCTTGTGTCCTGGCGCTTCAGGGCAGGGGACAGCAAGTCACACAGTTCAAGGAAAGTGCCCTTACGCATCCTGAAGTTTCGCAGCCACTCTGTGTCATCCCAGACCTGCAGCACTATGCGGTCCCACCAGTCTGTGCTTGTTTCCCGGCCCAGAATCGCGTTCCACACCATGAACTTGACCCATTGCCACCATGATCTCCACTGCCCGGCGTACCCTGCTTTGTGAGAGGTCTGCGCCACTCTCCTCACCGTGCTGCCGGAGCCTCCTCGCCCGGTTTCTCAGCATCTGACTGTGGAAGAGGTGGACGATAATGTGCGAGGAGTTGACAATGGCCATAAGTGCAGCGATGATCGCAGCGGGCTCCATGCTCGCAGTGCTGTGGCGTCCACGCTGTAACCGAGCAGAGAAGGGCGCGAACAGATTTCCCGCCGGCGCTTTCAAGGAAGACAGGGAGGGCGGGATTGACGGTTCAATGACGACACATTTTTCCCCCCAGCATGCATTGGGGGGAAATCCCACAATTCAAATGGGCAGCGGGGAGTGCGGGAACTGTGGGATAGGTTCCCACAGTGCACCGCTTCCAAAGTCGAAGCTGGCCCTGTGAATGTGGACTAAGAAGTTCGAATTTGTGTATTTAGTATGGATACACAAATTCGACTTATTAAGGTCGAATCCACAAATTCGACTTAAGTAGATTCGAAATAGTCCTGTAGTGTAGACAAGCCCTAAGAAATCCATGCCCATCTCCAGTAACAGGAAAATATGGCAATAAAGAAATGAAGCTCTCTTCATGAACTATAATCTCTTTTGCTTGCATAGATGGCAGGTGCTGGAGTACTAATGAGAATTCCTGTACTCCCAAGAGTAAAATGTAAGCATCATGGAGAGGAAAGATGGGCTTGTAGTTAAAGAACTGGACTTGGCTCCAGACATCTGAATTCATGTTCTTACGCTGCTGTAGACTTCATGTTTGACTATGGCATAACCTTTGGAATTCCTTGATAGAGGATAGTGTGAAGGCCAAGACTATAACAGGGTTCAAAAAATAACTAGATAAATTCACGGAGGATGAGTCCATCACCGGTTATTAGCCAGATGGACAGGGATGGTGTCCCTAGCTTCGGTTTTGCCAGAAGCTGGGAAAGGGCAATGGGATGGATCACTTGATGATTCTGTTAATTCCCTTTGTGGCACCTGACATTGGCCACTGTCAGAAGACAGGATACTGGACTAGATGGACCTTTTTTTGACCCAGTATGGCCATTCTTATGTTATTAGCGCCTAATCTTCAGTGAGTCATCTGTAAAAATGCAGATTATAATATTTATCTCTTTGTGAATCCAGTAGTAGGTAGTCTTTGGAAACACACTAGAAAGGGAAAAGCACCCATAATTATTGCTTTAGAATTCTAGCCCCTGCTGAGGTGCTCACATTAATGGTCTTTACTGAGGGACTGGAGCACAGAATATACTAATCTCTAGTTACTCCATTGTTCTTATTACTCACTGCCTGTCTCACTTCCACTCCCTCTTCTCATACCTCCCATATCCCAGGAACTAAATTTTCTGAGAACAAACAATCTTGCTCTATGCACTGCTTTTAAATCAGATTGGGGGCGGGGGATAAAAAGAAATACAAAATCTCCATGGGAGATATGGTAGAGTATGTTACTCCCTTGGTATTAGCCATTTTGAATTGATGGATTCAGTGTTGTAAGCATGTTGGTCCTAGGATATTAGAGATACAAGGTGGGTGAGGTAATATATTTTACTCAACCAATTTCTGTTGGTGAGAGAGACAAACTTTCGAGTTTAAACAGAGGGTTGCTTGTTCTTTTTCAGTATTGCTGGTGAAGTGTGGAAGCAAACTGTCCCAGGAAACATGACCCTGGTTTTGTGGCAGCACAGATATTTTTAGTCTAATTTAATAGTGTTTTGTCTCAGGCAAGTATATTTTGGGGAAAAAATTCAGCCATGCTCCTCACTCTTTGTGAAGACCACAGAGTAGATGAATGAGCAAGTTGTATCTCATGAACAAAGAGACTCAATTCATACTCCGAGTACAGACTGGATGTACATTTTTAGTTGGTTGGGGCTGGAAGGGATGGAGAGTTAGTTTATTGCTTTGGAGTCTTTATATTGGTTTGAGTAACTCATCCTATCTTTTACTGGGCAGCATGAAGGCTTATTCCTTGGTAGAAAATAGTCCATTGTTTTCTCAAATCCTTCTGAAATTCCATCAGTTCCTTTTAATTGTTACTTTCTTCCTCTCAAATTCTCCTTCTTCTTTCTCCACCCTATCCTCCAATGTAATGTCTGATCCTTCATTATTTGTACTTGTTGGCACTGATTTGTTTTGATTTTACTGCGTATTAAGATCAGCTAAACTTTTTCTTTGCATGCTCATGCTTTCAATATAATTTTCTTCCAGCTACTCTCAAAGAAAATAAATGTGTCCTTTAATGGTGAAATGATTCACTAAATGTCATAAAATTATTTGGGAATGTCTACTGAATGTTCTCCTCATGAATAAAAGGGCAGTAAGGGTCAGCAAAATGCTGATAATACATGTTTCAACTATGTAAGGCTCTTATGATAGAAAACTTGGATTTCAATCAAAAATAGATTGCAGATAATACTCTTATTACATGAAATACAAAGTTAAAAAGAGGTTACTGTGCTTTCAATAATCCAACTTACTTGTGAAGTTTAGGAGTATTATAAACCCTTAATTTTATGATAGATGTGACATTTTGGCGGCTTGGTACATGATGGAAGCTTTAATTTTTCTCTCTTCTTTTCTGCTACTGAATGAAATATGTGATACTCTTTGTTCCCTGAAGTTCTATTTCAGGTGTGTCTACACTACAGAGACTATGCAGGCTTAGCTACTTCTGAATAGCTATGCCAGCATAACCGCCTAGCCTACACTGAAGGAGGGTTGTTGTTTTTTTGTTGGTGTAGGAGCACCACCTCCCCAAATATAAGTATCATTCTTCTGTCAACATAGTTGCATCTACACTGAGGGTTACCTCGTCATAGCTATGTTGGTCAGGGATATGGCGTCCAGTGTCTATGTTGATCTAATTTTTAAGTGTAGACCAAGCCTCAGCTCATCATTTAAGTTGGTTCTAAATTCTTGAGTGTAATTCAAAGATTGCTTTAGCCCAGAAATGTGATTATGTAAAATCAAATGTTGCACATTATAAAATTAGTCTCTATTCCTCTTGGTTCAGCAGATGTGTGAATTATTTTTGTAATGTACTTTTATACAATAGTTACTCTTTGTACAAATTTTGGATATTACTCAAACCCAATGCAACATAAAATAAGAACATAAGAATGGCCATACTTGGTCAGAGAAAAGGTCCATCCAGCCCAGTATCCTCCTGTCTGCCAACAGTGGCCAGTGCCAAGTGCCCCAGAGGGAGTGAACCTAACAGGCAATGATCAAGTGATCTCTCTCCTGCCATCCATCTCCACCCTCTGACAAACAGAGGCTAGCCATTCCTTACCCATTCTGGCTAAGAGCCATTAATGGACTTAACCTCCCTGAATTTATCTAGTTCTCTTTTAAACCCTGTTATAGTCCTAACCTGCAAGGTTTACAAACCTCTTTGTTTCAGTATCTCTTTGTTTTGGGCTTTCTGATTAAAGTATAGGAATAGAAACTGCTGTGTCAGATATGTTTTATTTTTTGTGATGCTGCAAATTTTTCAGGACACTGGCTAATCTTTTAGTGCTATATTGTACAAATAGTGCAGGGTCTGTAGTAAGAGGCAGTGAGGCACTACAATATCACATAGGGAAGGACTGGAATTCTGGCTGGCTATTGTGTACATATAAGAGGATGGGGTGGGGTCATTGTCCTGTTTCCTCCTACTGGCATGAGACCCCAGTTATCTTATCTTTATCCATGCTTTTGTGAGTAGAGGGATATTTACCTTAATGGGGCTCTCCTGGAAGGTGAGAGACTCAGTTCTGTGGTGGCATATCCCATACATGGGATGCCATAGAAGCTCGCTGGATGGATCGCAACGGTTTTTCACAGTTTTGAGGGAAGAGATGGAGGTAGGGGAGGTTGGAATGGGGAATAGCTAATCTTAATGGCTGTATCTTCTGTTGAGTTATTGGACTTAAAATTGAAGTAGCACTAATTCCCAAAGGGTCAATGCTGATAATATTTTGAACTATGATAAAGGCTGTTAATGGTTAGACCATTCTCTACTTGGGAAAAACTCTTCTTGATTTCAGTGATGAGTCCTTAGAGCAAGATTGGGCTCTAAAGCATCAAACTGTAAAAATATCCAATATTTTATTTAGAAGATTGCTTACATCGAAGGAAACCAGCACCAGTGCTGTATAACAAGAAGGCAACCTAAAGGACTGAATTTACTGCATTTGAGTACAGGCTACATATATAAGGAGGGAGACTTTGTCTTGGGAAACAGTAATTGTGAAAAGGACTTGAGGGTCCTGATGGTTACTGAGCTGACCACAAGCATCCATTGTGATGTGGTGGAGTCAATGTGATCCTTGGGTGTATAAAACGGGAATATCAGGTAGGTGTAGGGTGGTTGTATTTAAAGCTGGCCAAAACTTTTTGGGCAAATAGTTTTGGTCAACCCCAAACTGTTTCCTAATTTTGTGTTGAGTTTGCTGAATAGTTTTGACCAAACTACAGTTGTAACAATTTTTCATTTAGAATCAAAATATTTCAATTGGGGCATATTGATAAAAGCATAGGAAGACAAGATTCATAAAACCCTTGGGGTCAGGGGAAGGAGGGGAAACTCTTGTGACAAGCATGAGCAATATCTCTATTATTTCTTAGGAATGTAATGAAATACTTTGTTTCCCTGTTCAATTTTATATGGCTGCATAACTTAAAGCATATAGTCAAATCAAAGGAGGCTGTAAGGAGAAGCTGTGAAGGTACCCAAGAAGGCTAAAACAAAGACAGGTAAGACAGCCTCTCTGGTACTCGCTTCATAGGAATTAAGACAACAATGGCTGGAACCATCAGTTGGGGAAAGAACCTACCTGTCTGGCACTATCTACATTAGGATATTTTTCTTTTCCCAAGGCTAGGGCTGAGATCAAAAGATGCTGAGGAGTTAAAAAGGTGCCTCTAGCAGAAAGGGAGGGGGGAAAGGGTCAAGTTAGCAAGACGCTGACAGGGACTACAGAGAATTTGCAGCATGGCTCACACACAGACTGACTGCTGTAAGAGTAAGGATCTGCAGCACACAAGCTGGTGCACAGAAAGAACAGAGCACAGGAAAGCTAAGGTATATCTATCTGGGGCTTGAAGGGAATGCTAAGCATAGATAAAACAATATGCAGATAGACCTCTCTGTTATTTTTAAATTGACTTCTCTCAGCTCTGCGTAACATTTGGTCAAATACATCATACTTCATTACAGAGAAACTGCTTCTATATCACTGCAGACTATTACTGGCCACAGGCTTCCAAAAGATAACTTTCCCAGTGTCCAAGCCCACTTAGACCTGCTAGGTAACAGTTCACACTGAAGAAGGTTTAACCTGGAGACCCAGCCAGGGAGAGGTTGGAGTGCACAATCCTGTCACAAAAAGAAGTGGTGGCATGGGCCTGCCTCTTGAAAGGGGGACTGGAAAAGGATCTCAGAAGTGGTAGACTTCCCAGGGACCAGGATACCTCCTTTATAAACATGAGCCCAGCGGTAAGGGTGCTCTGCTATGATATGGGATACTCAGGTTTAATTCCCCACTCTGGCTATTGTGGAAAGGGTCTTGGTCCTTCATAGTACAGGACAGTGCCCCAGTTACTGGGCTTTCTAAATCTCTCCTGTCAAAACTCCTCCACTTTGTATAAATAATGAAATAGTAATTGGAGCAGCATCAAGACCTTGAACATCCTACAACAGGGGTGGGCAAACTTTTTGGCCTGAGGGCCACATTGGGGTTCCAAAACTGCATGGAGGGCTGGGTAGGGAAGGTTGTGCCTCCCCAAACAGCCTGGCCCCTGCTCCCTATCCACCCCTTCCCACTTCCCGTCCCCTGACTGCCCCCCTCAGAACCTCTAACCCATCCAACCCCCACTGCTCCTTGTCCTCTGACTGCCCCCTCCCCGGATCCCCTGCCCCTAACTGCCCTCTTGAGACCCCACTCGCTCTCTAACCCCCCTGATCCCTGTCCCCTGACTGCCCTAACCCCTATCCACACCCCTGCCCCATGACAGGCCCCCTGGGAGTCCCACGCCCCCACCCCCATAGAACCTCCGCCCCATCCAACCGCCCCCTGCTCCCTGTCTCCTGACTGCCCCCTGGGACCTCCTGACCCTTATCCAATCCCCCCACTCCCTGCCCCCTTACCATGCTGCTCAGAGCACCAGGACTGGCAGCCATAAGTAGTACACTGTAAGTAGCACATTCCTATGGGGAGCAATTTAATACACTACACCTGCGGCTCTCACAGACACTCTGCCCATCAGGAGCTTGTAGCTCTGCCACCCAGAGTGCTGGCGGCATGGTGAGTTGAGGCTACAGGGGAGGGGCTGGGGGCTAGCCTCCCTGGCCGGGAGCTCAAGGGCCAGGCAGGACGGTCCCACGGGCTGTAGTTTGCCCACCTCTGTCCTACAGCCTGGGTGAGTACCCTAACCAGCAGCCTATAGAGTCATTCCCCGTCTCTCTCACTGGCCCAATGGCTATATATTGTCATTGTAAATACTATGAATTGCCACTGTGAAAGACAGTGAATAGTCTGGTTGGGCAGAGAAAGTGAATGTGAATGGCTTTATAGTCTGCTGGTTAGGGTACTTGCTGCCAATGGGGGAGATTCAAAATTAAAAACATTCTCCCGTGAGTATTTAATTATTTACTCAAAGTGGAAGAACTTCAAAGGGGAGGTTGAGAAAACACTGCAGCAGAGCATCACATAGCCCAGAGGCAAAGCTACTTTCCTATAATATGGAAAACCAAGTTCGACTACTTTCAGAATTGGGATCTGTACATGGGCCTCCCACATCCCAGGGAAGTACACTAACCACTGGACTAAAGCTAATAAAGGTGGGCTGATGCCACCTACCACTTTGTGAATCTAGTACCCCTTTGCTTTTATCAAAATGTCTGGAATTTAAAAAAATATATATTTAACAATACCTTTTGTTTTAACCTGACTCAAAAAATTCAGGTTTTTGAGTCACTGAATATTTTGAAAAGTGTCATCTTTGGTTTGACCTGAAACAAAACTGCTTAGATTTTTCAGAATTGTTAGTGAACCTAAAAATCCGTTATTTGCCCAGATCCAGTTATGGTGCCTGTATTTGGAACTGTGCATCTACTATTGGAATACTAGGTCCAACTCTGGTATCCAAAATTCAAGAAGGGCATTGATGATTTGGAGAGAATTTAGAGAAAAGCCACAAGAAAGATTAAAGGATTGGAAAACATGCCTTAGAGAAAGAGACTCAAGGAGCTCAAGCTGTTTAATTTAACAAAGAGACAGTTCAGGGGTGACTTGAACACTGTCTAAATACCTATATGGAGAACACAAATTTGATAATAGAGGGCTCTTCACTCTAGCAGACAATGGTATTAACAAGCTCCAATGGTTGGAAGGTAAAACTAGACAAACTCAGACTAGAAATAAGGCACAAATTTTTAACAGTGAGGGTAATTAAACATTGGAACAACTTACCAAATGTGATGGATTCTCCATAAATAGAAATTTTAAAATCATGATTGGATACTTTCCTAAAAGATCTGCTCTTGTTCAAAGAGGAGGCTATGCAGGGAAGTCAAATGGTCTGTGTCAGGGATAGTCAACTGGCGGACAATGAGCCAAATCTGGACCACCAGATGCTTTTGAATGGACCACAAAATATTTTTCTTTACCTATTATTATTGCCATGTGACAAATGTTTCTCTGGACTATAGACTATACCTTGATCAAGAAATGTGGACCTTGACAAAAAATAATTGACTAGCCCCAGACTATATGATCACAATGATGCCTTCTGTTTTTATAACTTATTTTGGACTTAAACTAGTACAATTCTACTCTTCAAAATGACATTAATATTAATAAAAATAAATTTTAAGCAGAAGGATGGAAAAGGCTGCAAGACAATGGATTTTATTCTTTTGAACACTGTTGGCAAAGTTCCTAGTTCTACCATTTACAGATAATTAGGAGGAGACACGGCAGTACTAGTAAACCCCACTTCACTGTGAGCTTTAGTTGCTGGTTTGACATGCTACAGCTCATCACTGCAACAATTACTTTTCCATCTCTGACTAATAGTTTTAATTTAGATTTGCTGCATTTTGTACATCATTACCCTGGACATGTCATTACTCTGGACAAATGGTGTCTCCTCCACTTGTCTAAGAGAGTTTAATATTCAGCCTGACAGATATCCAGCCAGCAATGGTGTGTGTGGGGGAACATGGTCTTGTAAGGAAAGAACAGTCAGAGACTCTCACTACATTGGACAGAATTCCCACTATAACAATTTAGCCCTCCTTAGAGTCAGCCAGTTTAGCATGGCAAAGTTATACCAAATTAATTTATTTTGAACAGAAACCTGAATTGTTTTAAAATGAAAATTCCACATAGAAGAGCTCCAGATGTCAAATATTCCATTGATGTTGCCTCATGTTAAAGTATTGCATTGGGTGTTAGTCTTTTAATTCTAGTCTGGTTTAATCTACTTACATTTCTGCACACCAGATACTGTAATTTTACATCTGATTTCAACGGGGTAGAACTAGATACTCCCTTGGGTAGTATCTTGGAGAAATTGCCAAGGTTGTCATCGTGGAGGCAATAAACTTTCTCTCATGTGCAATTAGGGAATGACCTGGCTGCTGACTGACTAACCCTGTGAGTTATGCTTCACTGAGGAGTAACTTATGAAATGTCATTTTGGAATCAGAGAACCAGAATTCCTTAATCCTCTTTAGGCTGAGTAGCTGCTTCAAGGAAATTTGTTCCCCTCAGTAAGAAGTCTGCTGGCAATCACAGGCAAGAAAAGTAATTGGGTTGCATGAGGGTCCTAATGTTATATTCAGTTTTTGAGTAGGGATACACTTGCCCAATTAACCAAGCTGCTGGTGTAAGGCGGTTGAAGCATGAATGAGAAACCAGTGACAGAGAATCAGCACACTCTACGGGTATGTCTACATTACGGGATTATTCCGATTTTACAGAAACCGGTTTTTGGAAACAGATTGTATAAAGTAGAGGGCCCGTGCCCACACTAAGCACATTAATTCAGCAGTTTGCATCCATGTACTGAGGCTAGTGTCAATTTCTGGAGCGTTGCACTGTGGGTAGCTATCCCATAGTTCCCACAGTCTCCCGCGCCCATTGGAATTCTGGGTTGAGATCCAAATGCATGATGGGGCAAAAACAGTGTCGCAGGTGATTCTGGGTAAATGTCGTCACTCAATCCTCTCTCCGTGAAAGCAACGGCAGACAATCATTTTGCGCCCTTTTCCCTGGATTGCCCAGGGAAACTCCATAGCACGGCACCCATGGAGCCCGTTCAGCCTTTTTTCACTATCATCGTATGTCTACTGGATGTTGCTAACAGATGCGGTACTGCGGTGCTACACAGCAGCATCCCCTTGCCTTTTGCAAGTTAGCAAACATGGTTACTAGCCAAACTGTACCATCTGCTGCTTTGCAAGTTGACAATGATGGTTACCAGTTATACTGTACCGTCTGCTGCTGTCATGGGTGCTCCTGGCCAGCCTCAGTGAGGTTGGCTGGGGGCGCATTGACAAAAGTGGGAATGACTTCCCAGGTCATTCCCTTCTTTAAGTTTTGTCTTAAGGGAGAGTCAGTCCTGCCTAGACTATCAGGCAAGCCTACTAAAGAACCAGAGAGGCTAACAGCTGCTCCAGGTCAGAGCCCCAGACATCCTGCAGAAATGATGAGCTGCATGCCATTCTAGGGGGTGCCCCTGCAACAATGCCACCTGTTGCTTCCCTCCTCCCACACCCCTCCTGGGCTACCATGACAGTTATACAAATTGGGGATAATGAAGTAATAAAGAATGCATGAATTTGAAACACTGACTTTATTGCCTCTGCAAGCAGAGATCAAAGAGGGGAGGAGAGGGCAGCCTCCAGTTGCTATGATATTCCAGGCAGGGCTGAATCTCCATTAGACAAAGCTTAAAGAAGAGAATGACCTGGGAGTCACTCCCATTTTTGCCCAGGGTCCCCCCCGGCCAACCTCACCAAGGCCAGCCACGAGCACTCACGGGACGACAATGACGCATATCAGTCATACTGTACCATCTGCCGTCCGCAAGGGAAGGCAAGGCAAGGGGATGCTGCTATGTAGTGCTGCAGCACCGCGTCTGCCAGCAGCATCCAGTGGACATATGGTGACATTGAAAAAAGGTGAGAGGATTTTTTTCCTTTTGCTTTCATGGACGGAGTGCGGGGGCACAACATATACTCTGAACCACCTGCAACAATGTTTTTGATCCTTCAGGCTTTGGGAGCTCAGACAAGAATTCAAATGGTTTTCGGAGAGTGTGGGAACTGTGGGATAGTTACAGTAGTCAGTCGCCCCTCCTTCAGTGAGCATCCATTTCATTCTTTGGCTTTCTGGTACGCTTGTCTCAGCTCTTTAAGTTTCACGCCACACTGTGTTGAGTCCCTGTTGTGGCCTCTGTCCATCATAGCCTTGGAGATTTTTTTCAAATGTTTTGGCATTTCATCTATTGGAACGGAGTTCTGATAGAAAAGATTCATCTTCCCATACAGAGATCAGATTCAGTATCTCCCATACGGTCCATGCTGGAGCTCATTTTTGATTCTGGGACTGCATGGTCACCTGGGCTGATCAGCGCTCCACGCTGGGCAAACAGGAAATGAAATTCAAAAGTTTGCAGGGCTTTGGCTGTCTACCTGGCCAGTGCATCTGAGTTCAGATTGCTGTCCACAGCGGTCACAATGGTGCATTGTGGGATAGCTCCCGGAGGCCAATACCATTGAATTGCGGCCACACTAACCCTAATTCGAAATGGAAATACTGATTTCAGCGCCACCCCCGCGTCAAGGAGGAGTACAGATATCAATATTACGAGCCCTTTATATCGAAATAAAGGGCTTCGTTGTGTGGATGGGTGCAGGTTTAATTCGGTTTAACGCTGCTAAATTCGAAATAAACTCGCAGTGTAGACCAGGCCTTAGTCTTTCATAATAATACATCTACAAAGACACACAAACTCACAGCAAAACACAGGATCTCGGCAAGTGCAGTCTCTTCTGCTGCATCCCACACAATAGTTTTATCCCAGCTCTCTGTATTTGAAATATAGGAAACTCTGTTAAGCTCCATGCTCCTCTCTGAGGTGCATAGTCTTACCAGGTAGATCCAGGCATCAGGCTCCTCCTTTTTAAGCAGCTGTTTTTACTATTCAAAGGAGTGCCATTTGAGTGCCTACCACTCATTTATTTTAATAAGGTCTATGATCATCTTGGCTTCTAAGACCCTTAATGATATTTAGCCCATTAGCCCCTCTTTCATAACAATATGTCTGCTAAACTCTTTGCATAGTAATTATCAAATAGTACATATCAGCCATTGGATTACTGGCTTCATAAGACAACAGAACTATTGAATTTGTCACCACTATTCTCAAGTTCTCTTGGCCTAATGGAAGAGAATGCTCCTGAACTACATGCAAACGGTGTATGCAGATAAACACAAGGGAGAGTGAATACACAATAGTGTACTGTGAGCATGTTTTGTTGGCATGGGTCTGGGAGCTGTATTAGTAATGACTGATAAAGCCACACATAAGCTTTCTAGTCTTCCTAATGTCGCAATCCGATGCATAGTTATGGCTCTGTATGGCCAATTGTCGGTCCACGGCCATCTTGTCCTGTTAAAAGGACAAGGCAGCCTCCATCTTGGACCAGGTTCTTGTTGCATAGGAGAGGGCAGAGATTCAATCCTGCCCAGCAACACTGGCTGTGTATGCCCTCCTGTGTTCCTGTTTGTCTCCTCTCTCCTGCTGGGTCATCTAAGGGTCGGGCTAGTGCCATGTGCAGAGACCTGATCCTGCCCAGCAACTTGTGGTGTCGTGTGCAACATTTTGGTGCTGTGTGCATTTTTCCCGCTCTTGTTGGGCCCGGTCATCTGGAGGTCAGGCTAGTTCTGCCTAGCAACTCCAGAGTACTGTATACAGAGACCTAATTCTGCCCAGATACCCCAGTGTGCCGTGTGCAAATCCTTCCGACATGGGGTGGCAACAGCTCGAAACCTGGAGGGAGGGGGAACCAGGGAGCCAATCAGAGACCGACACAAGGGAGTGAGACCTTTTGATAAAACTAGGTTTCCCCCCAGAAAATCTTGTCTTGACCATCGTCTTTTTTGGTGGAGTGTCCGCGTGTTAGCTAAAGGGCCTGATCAACCTTTTGGCCAGGGTCTCCTCCCGGTATAGCTAGCTCATAGTGTGGAGTATCCGCGTGTCAGCTAAAGGGCCTGATCAACCTTTCAGCCAGGGTCTCCTCCCGTTATAGCTAGCTCGTGTCGTGTCGTTTTGGATTTATCTCCTCTTTGGATTTATCGTTTTGAATCTATTTTCATCGGCTCGTTATGCTTCTGGTGTCTGTTCTGCTGGTCAGCTGCGCCTGGAGTGCGGTATTTACTTTTTGATTTCTGACAGTTAGTTTGGCTAGCCCCTTAATTTTTCCCCTCCCTATCTTAATACCAAGTGCTGCTCAGGATTGTAAATTTGCATATTTGCCTAGCTAGGATGTATAATTGTTCCAGTTGTTATTAAATTGTTAAATGCAGAATTGTTGTTGTGAATGAATCACTGCTCTGTCTGTGTCTAGTGTGTGTGGTTAAACTTGGGAGCTGTCTCTACTTAGAGAATAGCTGACCAAGGGGGTCCAGTCCCCGCGGTCTGAGTGAGTGGAATCTGCCCAGCTGCAGCCGCACCACACTCTGGGTTTACCCTCTGTGTGAAAGCAAGGGTGGCTGAGGCAGTGGCCTGTGGGTCTCTTTTCTGTGTTTGCACCGGGCATCGCCCTGACTAACCTGATTCCTATCTGTGTGATTGGTGTGTCTGAATATCTAGTGTGGTGTGGCAAGCAGTTTACAGTACATTGTTGTTGGTTTAAATTTGTTTGCATTGTTTACCTGAGTCCCAGTTGGAAATTGCCTCCTTCCCCGGCCCAAGTTGTAACCTGTCCCTAAATAAACGCAGCCACTTGGCTTTTCAGTGTTACCCTGGTCCTGCCTGTTTTCCTCACTCAATACCAAGCTTGAACGAACCGCAATCTAATTCGGACACCTAAATGAGCATCCGTGAAGCCACCTTTCCTCACCAGCAGGAAGTTCAGATTACAGTGGTGACTTCATAACGTGAGGGGGAAGGTCAGGATTCAGGGGGTCATTTAATAAGCATAGATCTCATCTTCCTCTGCAGCCCGTAGCTGGCTATAGATCTTGTGGGGTTCACTGGTATTTGTGGACCTATGTTGCCTAGCACAAAGGAGCTCTGATTCTTATTGGGAGGCTCTGGGTGCTACTGTAATAAAATATTAAATACATTGTCAATAACAATAATAATCAATGTTAATTCTTGGCTCCCTTTGTGGCTGAGGCTGACTGTCACCTCTCATTACTGCTCTTTGGGGCATGTGTGGGAGTGTTGCTTTTCCTGAGTTTTGCATTGCTTAAGCGATGGAGGGCTTGTGACTAACCCCACCCCAGGCTGGCTGTAAAAGTCCATGTATGCCCTCTAGCCTAAGGGATGGATAGCCCAGAGTCCAAGGGCATCTTTGCACAGACAGCTGTTCACTGCTTTGCAATGGGGATCCAATTATAGGAAATTACATACAGATTAGCTTCAGATTTCAATGATGTGGGAGGGAGGGTTTCCTTCTGACAAAACAGAAAAGACGACAAGCCTTCATGAGGCACAAAATGTGATCTCAAATAATCTTTTAAATATGTCAGTCTATAACTTATCCTGACTGTCATTTTTAGATGGTGTCAGGGAGAAACAGAATCCCCATGTGCTTTAAATGTGTATTGTGAAGTGTATGTATTGTTATGCTGGAAGGTGTTACAGTGAACATTTGATACAAAGACAATCACAGACCTGGTTAAAGCTGAGTCATGTGCTAAGCACTCTTCTTTCAGGCTAAATGGTAGGGAAATTAATCTCCTCCCTCTAGTGAGATATTTGAACGAAACAGAAGCTACTACCCAAGGCAATTAGCCACTTGTCAAGGCTTGAAAGAAAGCTAAGTCACATAGATAAATAAGGGTTTCCCTGGTTGCAAAGGCAGGGGCTGAGTTTTGAGTTGGTGTGTATGGTAGATGAGAAAGCCACAGAACCCAGCAGAGAGTGAAAGAAGCAGCAGTGAGAGTCACCCTGAGCAGAACAGAGCCAGAGTTTCTTGGTCACCAACTCAAGGGAGAGGTACCTTTGGGGATTTATGAGCACGGAAGCTGCCTGCTGTTGTTTCTACTGGATTTCAGGGGTACAGGACTTTGTGTACATTCTGACTCAAATAATTTTTCCTCCAAAGGCAAACAACCCTGCAAGGCCCCAATACTGGCTAACTGCTTGTGTCAAAGGGGCAACAGGACCATGGCCCAGTTACCTTAGCTATGGAACAATGTTCATTTTGTAAATTTATTTTTATGGGGTTTTCTCCCCAAAGATGGATTATGATTTTGATGGGTGATAGGTCAATTCCTTTAGGGCAGGGGTTCTCAACCTTTTTCTTTCTGAGGCACCCCCCATCCCCCAACATGCTACAAAAGCTCCATGGCTCATCTGTGCCACACTAACTGTTCTTTTGCATATAAAATCCAGGGCTGGTGTTAGGGGGTACCAAGCAGGGCAACTGCTTGGGGCCTTGCCACAGGAGCCCCCATGACGCCACATTGCTCAGGGTTGCGGGGTTCAGGGCTCTGGGCTTCAGCCCCATGCAGTGGGACTTCAGCTTTCTGCTGAGGGCCTCAGTGAGTCTAATGCTGGCCCTACTTGGCGTACGGCCTTGTAACGGGTTGGACTCACCCCCGCGGCGCCTCCTGCTGGTGACTCTGGGGAATTAGCTCTATTCCAGCCCAGAGCACCCTCTGCAGGCTGGTGATCCACCTGTTTGCTACTGGCCCGAGTCCCTCCCAGGACCCTGTGCCTCTTTAACCTGTAACTGTGTTTCCCCCTCCCCAGGGAACCCCCACCTTCTATCCCCACCTTGCCTCAGTATATGGCTACTACCAGTCATTGTCTAGCCCCACACTCTAGGGCAGACTGCAGTCTCAGCCAACTCATCCCTGGCAAGGAGGGTTTGGACCTGCTGCTTTGTCCTACCCCTGGGCTGCCCGCTTCAACCCACAGTACCTTTGGCCTATAGCTAGGCTGCAGCCTGGGGCTTTCCAGGCTAGAGCTCCCCAGCCCTGCTTCACTCAGGTACCTTCTCTCTAGTTTCCAGCATCCAGGCCCATCTCCCTCTGAAGACAAAGAGAGACTGTCTGGGCTGCTAGCCTCCCTGGCCTTTTATAGGGGCCAGCTGTGGCTCAGTTTGGGGTGTGGCCTCACCTGCAGCCACTCCCTCAATCAGCCCAGCTTTTAGAGCAGCAGCTCTCAAGCCCTGCCAGGCCACTTTTAACCCCTCAGGGCAGGAGCCAGAGCCGGAGCCACCGCCACTCTGCTACAGGCCTGCTCATGGTCCCTAGGGGGCGCTAGACCTCTGGTTGAGAACTACTGCTTTAGTGGAAGGGCTGCTTCCCCACACTCTGCCAAGAAAGAGTTAATGCCTTTATTAGAAAGTCTGCTTCACAACTCCCTGACAGGGACAGCGGGGGATTGGCCAGAACCTGCTAATTGTCAAGTTAGAAGTTCTTGGGAGCTGCAAGAGCAACAGGTGAAGGAGTGATAATTGCAGGTTAATTATTATAAAAGATACAATCAAATAGCATATTCATTTTCTAAGGAGAGGGGATATGAGAACTAAGAGCTCTCTGACTTGTTTATAAAATGCAGAAGCATGTTTGTTATTTTTTTCTGGCAAGTTTGTTTAAGAGAATGGTTGAGATTCAGTACAACAGAGAGAATGAGATTTGAGAAAACTCCTTTTGTTCACCTTATTGTTTAGATTTTTTTTTCAAGTGAATAAGTCAGGTAGAATAGGAGCAGTTGTTCTCTCATTTGTCTTGCATTGGCTAACCTGGCATGTTAAAATCCTACATCAGCAACTGAAGGGGTAAGACTTA
The DNA here is from genome assembly GCF_016161935.1 of Mauremys reevesii. NCBI lineage: Eukaryota > Metazoa > Chordata > Testudines > Geoemydidae > Mauremys > Mauremys reevesii. Next base: position 72,002,411 of record NC_052631.1, read on the forward strand.
ACAATTAAATACATTCTGAAACAAAATAGCTGAAAATCAATTGATACTTCAAATTTTGTGCAATTTCTAACATTACTTTTCTGATACATTGGTGTGTAATATGCTCCCTCAGACCTTGGTCTCTCTCACTTTCCTAGTATTTGCTCATATGCTTTATAATTTTAGAAAAGCTTTTTGTTTCATCTCTATTAATTCTCAGTGGTCTTGTAGAGGAATAAGCAAACATGCCTACAAAAACCCAGGGATCAAAGCTAGGGGCAGTCTTTCATTCGGGAGTAATGAAGACTTAAAGCAGTAAATGTGAGGAGTCTTGAATAAAGGAAAAACGCTTAGCTGCTATTTGAAAATGTGCCCTATTTTTTCCCAAACTTTTTTCATTCTGATCCCAAACAGGAGGCAACACTGAAAAGGAAGAATTTCAAAAATAGAGAGTGTCTCTGAAAATGCACGCCAGTTGAGCTATATGCACACATGGCTTTGTGCTGTTGTGTCAAGTTAGGTCACATCACATGCTATGACTTGACCTAAAGTAACCCTGTGCAGCTTGATGCATATGCTTCATTGCCTTGCCAGTTTAAAGCACCACTGCCTTTTATAAGGGACAGTTCAAAGTTAAAATTGCCTTCCAGTGGAATGTATTTTGAGGGTTTCCAACAAGTACGTGCTGCTCTTAGAAATTCTATGGTTTTGATCAGAACCTCTGAGAGCAGAATTATGTGTGGGAGAAAAAGGTAAATTAGCAAGCAAAGAAAAAGCTAAAGTAATTAATGTGTTTATACATGTGGTGTACATTTAGCTCTCTAGCTGTATTCTATACATTAGTTGTAATTAAATCATTTCATCTAACTTCTGTGATTATTAAAATGCAAGAGCTGGGTCTCTGTTTGTGAAAGAGTTAAGTGGCAGGACTTATTTCAAGCACAATGTGATGGGGTGCATGAATCCCATCGTGGCGGTGACAGGGTTATGGGCATCTGGAGTGCCCAATCAGCCCATTCTGTGGCATCTGAGGGGAGAAGGATTAGACCCAGCTAGGGAGAATAAGAGTGGGTGGCTCCCATAAGTGAAGGAGAGCCTCAGAGTGGCTGTGAAAGGGAGAGAGTGTCAGGGGTTCTAGGTGGCTGCCAGAGCAGCTCCCTAGCAACAGATTAGCTGGAAGCTGTACAAGGAGTCAGACTTTGAGAGAGATACATGCATGACAACTGGAGGAAGTAGTCTTGCAAAAGCTGTCTGTGGACAAATTGAGGAAGGCAGCAGCAGCAGCAAGGGCTTGTAAGGAGCAAGTGTTAGTTGCTTAAATACAGGGTCTCAGAGGAGCCAGTGGGCCTGAGTTCCCCTACCATCCCCAGAAAGGGTGGTGGAAGAGCCTATCCGAGAAAGAGGGGACAAGAACTATAGATTCCAGACTGATGTCAGGGCTGACAACCCAATTACAGTACAATAACCTGTGTTACTTTGTTCCCCTTGAAAAGGTGATATTATAAATGACCTGACTGGAGTTGTGAGAAATGGCCAATTGTCAGAGAGCCAAACAGCTGTTTGGGGAGAGGGGGAGAACTGAGGTGGAGTCACTGCAAGGCCATACAGGGCATAAGTGGTGAGCTGGCTGGTGAGTTCACTCCATTGAACGTACTTGCTAGCATCAGGCAAGAACCTTATCCTGGGAGAAGGTTGTTTTCACTTGGTTGCATTCTGTAGGACTAGTCATAATGGTAAGTAGAGTGCTCGGTAGCAAGTTTCTGTGGGATTGAGCCTAAAAGCAGAAATAAAACTGGCCCTTTGGAAACAGAATCAAGTAGTTGGATATCTTTAGGAATTGCTTCCCTTTCTCATCACACAGAAAGCTTCTCTTCTCTGATGTTTCATGAACATTTCTGTTTTCATTATTCTCAGTGGTATGTTGGGGAATAAGGTTGGTGCATAGAGGAAGAATGATTACTGTGTGTGAATAACCCCCTGTGATGTTGCACTCCATAGGTATTATGCAAATATGCTTATGAGTGTGAATATAATGGAACTGGAATATGCTTTATGCAAAGGTCTCTCGTAAGGTATCATTACAAAGATTATAATCTACTGAGTATTCATCCTATTTGTATGTATGTATCATTCTTGTATCTGAAGCTAGAAATATGAAGTATAACTCTGAAGTCCTATTGTAATTATGCCAAGTGTGGGCCATTAATAGTGGTTTGGAAGCTTGATGGTTCCCATTGACTAGTACAATTGGTTGTAAATGGCTCTGTTTACTTGCAAATCTCCTTGGGTACCTGCGGGCCAGCCCTGGAAGAAAGAGGTGTCACAGGACATGTGACTGTCACCTGGTACTGGAATCCATCTTAAACCTGGTGCTTTTCCATTTAGAGGGCGGGGTGGGAATCCAGAGAGACAAAGGGTTCCTGCCTTGGGCCAAAGCTATAAAAGGGGGTGGAGCAGAACAAGGGGGGCTGCCAGTCATGAGAATCCCCTAGTTTCCACCAGAGCTGGAACTAACAAGGACTGTACCTGGGAAAGGATTGGGCCCTGACTAGGAAGGAGTCTAATCTGTGAAAGAAGTTTATTGGAACATCTCTTAGGGTGAGAGATTACCTGCATCAGTTTCTTAATGTATTAGGCTTAAACTTGTTTTTGTTTTATTTTGCTTGGTGACTTACTTTGTTCTGTCTGTTACTACTTGAAACCACTTAAATGCTACTTGTTATACTTTTTGTTTATTAGTAAACCTAGAGTAAGTGATTAATACTTGGGGGAGAAAACAGCTGTGCATATCTCTCTATCGGTGTTATAGAGGGCAGACAGTTTGAGTTTACCCTGTATAAGCTTTATACAGAGTAAAATGGATTTATTTGGGGTTTGAATCCCATTGGGACCTGGGTGCTGGAGATAAGTGACCTGCTGAGTAGTCTTTGGTTAAAGTCTGCAGCTTTGGGGGCATGGACCAGATCTGGGTCTGTGTTGTAGCAGGCTAGCATGTCTGGCTCAACAAGGCAGGGTTCTGGAGTCCCAAGCTGGCAGGGAAAATGGGCTCAGAGGTAATTTCAGCACATCAGGTGACAGTCCCAAGGGGGTCTCTGTGACTGAACCTGTCACACCCCCTCCCTCACAATGTTCAATGTTGTGTTGCAGCCTATGTGAGCATGACAAATTATATAAAATTACTTGTTCTTCCCCCAACAACCTCTTCAGTTATCTAGGCTATGTTGAAGGAAAGAGCTTGCTAGTTCAAAGGGAAGAGTAATATAGGATCATTAGAGTCTGTGGTTACTACTTTGTAGCAGTAGAGAACAAATAACTCATTGACTTGCTTTGAAGCATAATGCTTACTACCTAAGTGTTTTGAGCGATTGGGTCTAAAGTTCTATCCGTCATCAGAAAAGGTCTTTTTCTGCTGTTAATCGGAGGATTGCTTACATCTCCACTTGAGCACAAGATTTGTATTGGTGCTTAGGTGCCTAAAGATGCAGATACGTGTCTACCTGGATTTTCAAAAGCTCTTGGGTGCCTAAGTCCTATTGAAATTGATAGTGACAGTTGGGATGAACATTCATTCTTTATATTGTTTATAATGTATTGACTTTTTTTAGAATGGTGTTCTGGACAACTTTGTTGAAAAACACTTACTAAAATCTTTCCAAAATGGTCTTTAAAATATGAATAATTTTATCTAATATGAACAGCTAGCTGGATTTAAATGGAATTTTGAAATTTAAATTGTGAGTGAAAGTTCTATGTTTTATGGTATAGTTCTGCAAAAGAAGAAAGCCTCTAATCCTGATGGATCGAAAGCTGCTGTGAATGCTATAAACTTCTCCATTTGAAAGCTTTCCAATTATAATGTGCTTACCGGGTTAGGATGAAATCTAGACCCAGAAAAGGAAATACCGTGGAATGCCAAATACTTTATTTTACAGCTGCTGAAGAGGGGGAACTTATTATTTTTTCCTCACTGGTGATTAAAATTATCCTCTACGGATAATCTTGGCTCAGGAGGTTGTTTCTGTAGTGCATGAGCAATGGAAACATTTTTAATAATCAGGACCTCTGTCTAAAGGCCAATGCTATGGTTTCTGTAGGGTTAGGTCCTCTGTCTTCCAAAAGGCGTCTCTTTTTCCCCCATTCCAATAGAAGGTAAAAACTAGATGAATGATCAAACATTATCACTCTGCAATGCTCATAGAATGCAGATTTATTTTACAAATTACAGAAGTTTAATGCTGCAAACATAGGTATGTCACCGTCTCTTTTTGAATGGTTCAAGGAAAGAATTTATACATCTCCCTGAATTCAGCATGAATATTAGTTCTTAGAAGAGTGGGGATTTATAACCTTAATAGATTAGAGAAAAATGTAAACACTTGATATTGAACACATTTTAATTTCTGAAGGTTTGCAGTGGGAAAACAACACCAAAACATGAGTTTTGTGCAAAATAAATCAATCAATAAAAAGCTGAACACTATCAAATATTTTTTGCAAAACAGATGTCTGGTGGATGAAATAACATTTTTCTTTGAAGAGAGAAATACATTGACTGATCCTGATCACCTGTACACTAGTTGTACACTACTTTACATTACGCAGCAATAGGAGATCTATTTCAGGCTAATTCTTAATAAAATTTCAAATCCATGTATCTATTCCTTTTATGAATTTTCTGTGAATTTGGACTTCTACCATACTTTTTTTTTCAGGCAAACCATCTCAGTGCTTCAGGTATTACTACCACTCACCTACCAAACTCTATGTTCTTTTTAAATGGACCTCCCATTGGGTGCCCTTATGTCTCTTGCTTTTCTTGTATTTAAAGGTAAAATGGCAATGCAAATGTGTGGAAATAATGGTTGTTTTTATATGGCTACCTACAGTGATGCTATATGTTAGAGAAGGACTTGAGACTGAACATTTGATCTATTCTTAAACTTTGGATATGAAAGCTAGGACACTTCATACCTTTTTTACTGTCTCTATACATGGCTGATGGAGCTAGTTGATGGTGTGACCTCATCTAAAACAAAATCCCATCTTCCATTCCCCTCCCCAAAGTTTAGTAAAAGGAAAAACTTTGGCCAGTTCTGTGCTTAGTCAAAAATGGGAAAGCTTTCACAAAAAAGACAACAATTTTGCCAATATATTGAAAAATATTGAGTCGTTCTAATGGCTATATGCATTTTAGTATATGTGGCACCTTAGAAACAAGTACAAACCTTGATATTTTTCTTGCCAATGTATTCTCGGGAGACAAACCCCTCCTGAACTTGGTTGGAGTCATGGAAGCATTTATGACACATGAAAGGGATTCAGTGCTCCACTAAGCTTCTGCTAGGGTGAAAGGTAGGGCCAGCAGAGTCCTATGCCACAGCCTTCTTTGAAGATTGAAATGCTACATAGGTCTTGTGATGGCTTCTTCCACAATGATGACTTTCACCCTAGGGGAGCACAGAAAAAGCTATGTGGCTACCATTAGCCCTGTTCTATTAGGATGATTAATAACAGAGGCAGAGAGGTATGTCTACTTTGAAGATGTATGGAAAATGTGCCTGAACGAATCCTATCTAAAACCACTAGACACAGGTTCACCCATTTAAAATACATTCCTAGATTAATTGTAGACTGCACATAATGAATACTGTAAAAAACTTATGAGAGCAGTGAAAAGCTGGTGCTGCTCCAGAGAAGCAATTCAGAAAGCCGATATTGGAAAGTTCCACAGCACATCTGGGGTGCACAAGGTCAGACTGTGGACAGCGGGTTCCTGTAAGGAGCTCCAGTGCCTCCAGGCAGAGAAATTTCTCTCAGCATTCCCTGAAAGAACTATCACGGCCACCAACTGTGCTGTGATCTCACCTTCCCCTTGCTAGCTGTAGCACTTTTCAAGATTGGATTTATGGAGGCTTTTTTGGGTTATTTTCTTTTATATTGCATGGATGGTAAGTAGCTTGCAGCACTTATCACAGGGAGAGCAATAGTGTGTGTGTGTGGGGGGGTGTATAGTGGGAGACTTTTAATTTCAGATACTCTGGAGCATGCTGCATCTGAAATTAACTGGGAACTTGAAGCTTAATGGACTTAATTCCCTGTCTCCAACGTCTTGAATCCCAGCAAGTTTCAACAAGAGCAAATTCAATCTTCAAGCTTTTTGTTAATGTTAGAGAGCTGTCCTTTCTATGATATGGATTTTGGTTATGGTCATCAAGGCATTGACCCCATATGACTGGGCGAATTCTTAGTATCAAATAAGTCATAGAATCATAGAATATCAGGGTTGGAGGGACCTCAGGAGGTCATCTAGTCCAAGCCCCTGCTCAAAGCAGGACCAATACCCAACTAAATCATCCCAGCCAGGGCTTTGTCAAGCCTGACCTTAAAAACCTTAAGGAAGGAGATTCCACCACCTCCCTAGCTAACGCATTCCAGTGCTTCACTGCCCTCCTAGTGAAAAAGTTTTTTTCCTAATATTTAAACTAAGCCTCCCCCACTGTAACTTGAGACCATTACTCCTTGTTCTGTCATCTGGTACCACTGAGAACAGTCTAGATCCATCCTCTTTGGAACCCTCTTTCAGATAGTTTGAAAGCAGCTCTCAAATCCCCCCTCATTGTTCTCTTCTGCAGACTAAACAGTCCCAGTTCCTTCAGCCTCTCCTCATAAGTCATGTGCTCCAGCCCCCTAATCATTTTTGTTGCCCTCCGTTGTACTCTTTCCAATTTTTGCACATCCTTCTTGTAGTGTGGGGCCCAAAACTGGACACAGTACTCCAAATGAGGCCTCACCAATGTCGAATGATCACATCTACACATTTGGCTCTCTGAAGGAACCTATGGCGCACACAATGAAAGATTCTGCCTTGGTGAAATTCACCCCAGTGATACAGCATGAGGCCTACATATTTCATAGGTCCCATTTTGAAGGCCAACCACTTAAGTTCCACTTGGAGCATAGGCTGTGTGTCTGTCTCTAAGGGGTGAATTTCATTGTGTATTTATAATGACCTGCATACTCTCCAGTGAATTATTGTTATTCCTGTTCATTGTTTTTAATGCCTTTCTTCAGAGTAAGGTTCCTAAGCTTATTTCAGTTTTGCTTTTTCTAGATTTTTGCTTTGAGACTGGCTTGCTTTTGTCAATTGGCGTTTTTATCAACTTTTTCCCCCTCCCTGCATCTCTCCAAAATGCAAATTCCATATGTCCATGCATTTGCGCACACATGCATTTGCAGTTATCACAGTTCACGGCAACTGTATCTGTATTCCACCTCTATGATCTAGCAAGGGCACACACTCCACATTTCCAGCTCCGCAGCCATTGCTTCTCTTGGCTGAAGTGTCTGTGTTTTTCCTTTATGACCGAGGTATCTCTATACTGTGATCCCTAAGCAGGCTTCTTTTGCCATCTCTTTAGAGACAGTATACAGTATAATTGCCACTGTTACAAGTTACCTCACATCTCTCTCTTTTTTTTTTTTTTAAAGTAAGCACACTTTATTCTTTAGGTTCTGTATATGGTTTTACCTTTTTAAAAACAGTAAAAGAACCTACATGCATACTAATAAGCTTACCAGAGATCACTCCAACACCAACGTGGGCATTGGCAGGTGAGCAGTCCTTCAAAACCCTACTGGGGGAGGGGATTCAAATTCACTACACCCTTTGTCCAGAACAAGAACCCAGTCTTATGGAGCCGCATTAGGCCAACATCCTTCCAATCTTTCACTAAGTATTGGGGCCCTGCATCGACCAGGGGTTCTGTCAGTTTACTGGATCAGGAAGAAGGCCCTCAGTCAGTTTTTAAGTCAGGCAGTTTAAGCTGGGTGTGAGAAAGGCAGGGGAAATAGGGGGAGGGACATAACCCCCCCCCAAATCTGAAACCTTTGTTTGTTTTTCAAAAACTGAAATTAAACAAACGATGTCCTTGTCAAGGCTGATTTCCCCACTCTAGCACTTCGAGTGCGAAAGGTCAGGACCTGCAAGGACTCTAAAAATTAACACTGACCACTCCAGGCTTGTATTAAACTTCCAAGGTTACAGCTTTTCTCTGACCTTGGATTGGTAGATGCTGCCACCACCCAAGTGCAAAAGCCCTTTGAAAACCCAGGAAGGTGCACTTGGGAATTCCTTCCTGTGGGGTATCCTCAAGCCCTTTCACTCCCTGCGGCGGACTCGTACCTTGTCAACCTCTTAAGTTGGGGGGCGGGAGGTACGCCTATGTCCATTTTCTAACCCCTCGCCCCACCCCTGGTAGTCAGCACAGCATGGCCCAATGGCCAGAGCCCACCTACTGCCTCTTCCCAAATGGGGTAGTGTGGCCTTGTGGCCAGAGTTCGTTTAACATGCCCCTAGGGCAATGCCGCCCAATGGACAGAGTCCACCTAACTTTCCTCCTCTAATGGGATAGTGCAGCCTAGCGGCCAGAGTCAATACACCCACGGGAAGAGCTGAGAAATAAATGGGGGGGGAGCTAATTAAACAATGTGCACAAACCTCTTAAGACACAAAAATCCAATTCTGTTCTTTAAAAAGGTAAATTTTAATAATAAAAAGAAGAAAATACATCTGTGAATTGAGGCTTTTGCTAGATTTTAAAAAATAAACTACAGGGATTAAGCATCAAGCATCTTGAGGTCCAGCTTAAAGGTTCCAAGCAAAACAAAAGCACCTGGGGTTAGCACAGAGGAATTCAAAAGCCATAAAGAAACAGAAGGGATAAACCTAATCATGTCTTCCTAGACATTTCCTGATCTACTTACATATCTGCATTTTTAAATGAGTAGTTTCTAGGTATGATACCGATGATTTTTCATATCTGGCCCAAGCTTCTCACAGCTTAACTGCTCCCTGTCTGCCTCTCCCTGAGAACAACAGACAAAAGGGGAGTCTTGGTTCAATTTTAAAATGTTCTAGCCTTCCCATTGGCTCTTTTGGCCAGATGCCCACTCACTTCCCTTTACCAATAAATAGCACTGAGACTTTTTAGCCCTTTACAGGTAGTAGCTGTTCTCTAATTGTTCTAAGAGGGATTTTATACCAACTGGCTGGCTGGGTGTCAATAAAAGGGAGCTTTCCCCCACCCCCACCCCCCTTAATCTATCACAGTCCTTTTGAAACTAAACAAATTCTTTGAAAATGTTAATCGAAAGTCAAAATTTTCCTGTGACACAGGCAGTCCCCTTGGGTACTCGGATCTATCTTGCTACCCCGGTTAGTATACCTTTCACGATGATGGTGTCTTACACCAAGAATCACAACAGTATTCAGGTTACTTCCCAGGTCAGTTGCACCTAAGATCTTACAGCAAAGACACTTGTAGCCAATTGCATAATATACATTTATTAAGTAGAAAAAAGAAACAAGTGGTTTTTTTATAAAGTTAAAGCTTGTAAACGTATACACATGAGTTACAATCTTAAATTTTAAAAAAAATAATAGAATCTTATATAATAAGCAAGCTCTATATGTCCTTTAAGGCTAACCTAGGCAAAGCACCTCCTGCCATGTACTCTGGGTTGCAAACTCAGCTGATGGGAGGAATCCACTTGTATGTCTCCTGTTCTCTGGGCAGGAAGGGCAGAACAACAAAGTGTTTTGTCCTCTTTAATGTCTTACAATAGTCGGTCTTCAGTGGATCCTTTTGGTTAGGTAGGGGGAGGGATAGCTCAGTGGTTTGAGCATTGGCCCGCTGAACGCAGGGTTGTGAGTTCAATCCTTGAGGGGGCCATTTAGGGAACTGGGGTAAAACTCTGTCTGGGGATTGGTCCTGCTTTGAGCAGGGGGCTGGACTAGATAACCTCCTGAGGTCCCTTCCAATCCTAATCTTCTATGACATAACATCTTATGTTGAAAATTAACTAGTGTGAAGTGACTTAGGCCTTGGCTACACTTGCAAGTTACAGCGTAATAAAGCGGCTCTGGATGCCCTAGCTCACTCCCCGTCCACACTGGTGAGGCACATAGAGCACTCTGACTCCACAGCTACAGTGCTGCTGGTACTTCACCTCGGCAAGTGGAATAATGTTTGCTGCACCCCAGTTGGAGCACTGCGGCGCCAGTGTGAACAAGGTGTTGGGTTACTGTGCTGTGATCAGCCTCTGGAAACATCCCATAATCCCTGTAATTCAAGTGGCTACTCTTGTCGTGAAATCGGCTGCAGGAATGCAGAAATACCCTTTCAAAGCTCTGTTTCAGAGAAGCCGCCTGCTTATCAGCTCCGAGAAAAAGCAAACATTTACAGTTTGCTGTGAGTGAGAGAGAGGTGGCGGGGGAAGAGAGAGGTCTGCACTTACAAGACAGCATGCTGACACACTCTCTGCACCCCAAAAACCCACTCTCTCTCCCCACATACACACAACACACCCCCTGTCACACTCCGCCTCCCCCCCCCATTTGAAAAGCATGTTGCAGTCACTTGCATTCTGGGATAGCTGCCCATAATGCACAGCTCCTAATGCTACTGCAAGTGCCGCAAATGTGGCAGAGCATTTGAAGCTGTCAGTGTGGACAGACTGCAGCGTTTTCCCTACTGTGCTCGATGAAGGCAGATTTAACTTACAGCGCTCTACACCTGCAAGTGTAGCCATGCCCTTACATAGCCTTGTAAGTCACTACACTACAGAGTTAGGTTGATGCAAGGCAGCTTATGTTGACTGAACTCTCTAAGCATCTACACTAAAATTTAGTTCCAGATGGTGTAACTTGCCCTCTACACAGACTTAACTCCATTTCCATGAGAAGCATAGAGTTAGTCGATGTAGCGTAGATGCTAAATTGCTTATATTGACTTTTGCTGGCTTTCAGAAACCATACCACAATGCCTCAACCAGTGCAAGTGATCTTCTTGAGAATGTGCACCACTGACATGAGAAGTATAGACACACACAAGGGATGTAATTACTGTGACAGCAGTATGCCAACCTAAGTTAGGTCAACTTAATTTATTATGTAAGCATGCCCGTAGTCAGAGGCTCCCCCTAAAACCTCTTAAATATTATCTTACAACATGGGATACAGAAGTTATAAGTGAGATTAATGGATGCAGCAACTCACAAGCATTCAATAAAGTCTAAATACATTCTTATAATTGTAATATTTATTTTAACAATACTAACACACAGATGAGCCAGACTGATTCCAGCTACATATTTGTCAGTGTTCCACTGATGCATGAGGACCTTGCTATGAGTTGGCACCTGGTCTGCCAGGGTCACAGATAGGGTATGCAGAAGCAGATGGAGAATAATATTGATAGCCTCTGGAGAGCTTGTGAAATGCCCTTTCTTTTTAACCCTAAAATCCCCACATAATTAGGTCCTTCAAGAATGGAGTTTTAGAACCACTTTTTATTTCAGAAGGTCTTCTGCACAACCCACCAGTTTGATGTGATTAGTTACCTTATAAATTCCTGTAATAAAATTATTATATGCTTTTATACCTTATAAAACAGAGAAATATTTTGAATTGCTTTATAAGGCACTGTGCATATTTATTGTAGATGTGTGCCTGACATGCTCAAGTATTCTCATGGTTATCATCAATTGTATATTTGATTATTTTGACAAAAATCATGGTAACTGGGGAGGATTTCTTTCTTATTTTCCCTTATGTGCAAGGAGATTGGCAGCTAATCAAACAGAAAGTTGATGTTTCAGTTCGTTGTTATCTTTAGTAACCTGATGCTTGTAGTATTTGGGGAGTTGGAACAAGCCTACAATCCCAACCTCTTCTGTAGCTTCTTGTTACTTGACTGAAACAGTTCCAGGATGAAAATATGACAGATGTTTTGGAAAATTTCCAAAAAACCTATATCTGAATTGTTAATTTGCCATTCTTATGATTAGTCATACCCAGGTATAGTCTTTATAAGACAATATCTTTAAGTTCCTTCACACAGTGAAAATCAGTCAATTTTAATAATTTAAAGAACCATCATTACTTATATCTGAAATGCAGGCAGAAAGGAATGCAAACATAGAGGAAAAACAAATCTCTTTTTGTCGGGGGAGGTGGGGGAGGACAAGAATGGAAAAGAGCAGTAGAGCAACAACGTACCTTCCACATATTCTCTTTATGCATTTGCTTGATTGTCACCTGCTATTCTATGTACCCAGTTCTACATTCCTTGTGAAACACCTAAGTTTGTTCCCCTGAATATATAGTACTTTGGTTCATCTCTCATGGCAAATAAGTCCATTTTTAACTCTCTTCCAACATTAATCTCACTCCATTTAGCTTTAGGAAGGAGCCATCTAATTTAAGAATGTAGGGAATACAATTGTGGAAATATAAAAACCATTTCAATTTACTTCTGGGCTATAATAAACTGTTATTGAAGAAAATATCGGCCACATACCAGAGAAGTAGCATAGGCCTGGAACCCAAGACCTGTTAGGGTTGATTCTCATTTCTGGACATACATGGGACAAGACCCAAGGTGAGGGTCAAAGGGACTCACCAATTTTGAGGTTTGCCTGAGGCTGCTTCAGCCACTGGAATAAGTTAAAGCAACTTCAGAGATGCTTTTACCTACACTTGATTGCCCAATAGCCCTTTATAGCAACATCCACTTTTCCCAGCAATACCAAGTCATTCAAGAGGGGTGGGAGAAAATTAATCATTATATCAGTTCTGCTATCCCTGGGTGTTCCCCCTACTCTGGGAGAATACACAGGTGGGTAGATCAAGTGTCTTTGATACCTTGTTCTTGTGGAACAGCACAAAGATGCCCTGGCACAGTGAGATACAATATGGCCTGCCAAGGCTTTGTGTGTGGCCCAACTGCTCACCTTAAAACAAGTTTATAATTAAATTCATGAAGAGAGATGCACTGCCTATCATTTGCCTCAGACTTCCTCTTTAGTAAGTAATTTACTGACGGTATTTAATTTGTAATGAAAGAGGTGCTGGGGCTCAGCCCCGGCAAGCCATGGCATAAATTAAGCACTGCTTCCTGGATCTTAAGTTCTTGCGATGGCATCAGCTATGATTGAGCTAGGATGCTTCCCATTATTTCATTAGTGAGAGAAATGGGGCCAAAAATGAATGAGTAGGAGTAAACGTCGCAAAGTTCACAGTGAAAACCAAGCTCTTAACCCAAACTGGACAGCAGATTTTCTTTTTATTATGCCACCTCATTTAAATGCAAAACCTTTGTGTTTAATATGCTAAAGATTGTCAAAGTGAGACGCCACTTTGAATCAAAGTACAGTAATTTCAGTTCGGCCCATCATCCTGGCAGTGACAGAATTCAAAATCTGAAGTTTTCATACCACACTTCAAAGGTCCTTCTCACAATATCAGTGACTGTATATGAAAAAGCAATAGCTGCTTCTCTTCAGATAATGTTGGTACTATCTAAAAAGAAAAAAAACCTTTCCTGGGTGCCAAGCTTGTGAAGGAATGCATGTTGGAAATGCTGAAGGAGCTTTTTTGCTGGTGATAAAAACCAAGATGACATCGTGAACCATGTGGAGCAAGTTCCCCTGTCTGATTCCATGGTGGTGCAAAGATTGGTGATAATTTACAAGGATTGTTGGTCAGCACTGCTTTCCAATTTAAAAAACATGCCAAATACTTGTCTTCTGTAGTGGTCAAATAAAGTGATGCTGCCCAGCTCTCTCTCTTTCTTGGATTTCATGATGGTGAAATTTTCAAGGAAGAATTTTTATGCTTAATACCATTAGAAACCTACACCACAGGAGAGATTATTTTTGACAATGTAAAAGGCTTTTTTGAAAAAGAAAATGGTTTCGATCTGCAGAATGTAGACTGTTGCTTTTTACAGACAGAAGTCGCTCCATGACAGGGAAAGAGACGGGCTTTGCTTCACATTTGGCAGTGATATACACTTCACTGCATCATTCACCAGATTGTCATATGTGGTAAATTGTCTGGGTACTTGGGAAAAAAAAGGGTATGGTGATGAGATTAGCAAACTACATACACTCAGTTTGTTCTAGCTTGCACCATCATCCTTTTTAAAGCTCTTTTACAAAACATTTCTGCCAAATACAGTGACCTGTTGAAGCACAATGACATTCGCCCCCCTGCACCAAAACTCCCTCTTGGAGCCCACCTCCCCTCCTGACCCCCACAATGCATGCCTTAGCCCTGAACCTACTCTCACGCCAACACTCCCTCCTGGAGCCTGCACCTCAATCCCTGCCTCAACCTGGAGCACCCTCGCACACTCTTAATCCCTCAGCCCCATCTCCCAGTCTGGAGCCTCCTCCTGCACCCTGAACCGCTCATCCCTGGTCCCACCCCAGAGCCCACATCCCCAGTTGGAGCCCTCACCCTCTGCCCCAGCCTGGTGAAAATGAGCATGTGAGGGTTGGGGAGAGTGAGCAACGGAGGGAGGGGGGATGGGGCAGGGCCTTGGGTATGGGTGGGGCCTCAGGGCAGGGGTGGAGCAACAGTTTTGTGCAATTAGAAAGTTGGCAACCCTATTAACAGGAAAGATGTTGCACTTTCCCACATTGTGTGTTGTTGCTACAGATGAAACTTCAATGAAAACGATGCAAGAATTCCTAAACAATCTATTTGAAAATTTTAAAATTATGAGAATTTTAAAATTCCAAAGGATTTGCTTTTATTTGTTCATGATCCGTTTGTTGTCTCTGCCAATGGACCTTGCCCTTCTGAAGCAAAGAACATTCTTGAGTTAGTTGATGAAGGTGCCTTTTCAATTAGAAATTGTAAGACTCCAGAGCTCAGATGTCTAGAAGGCAAAATTCAGAGAAGTGAGATTTAGTGATTTCTGGACTCAATGTGCAGACCAGTTTCAGAATAGTCAGAATCTAGCCATCTGTCTTTTAATGATGTTTGGATCACCGTAGCTCCGTGAATCTGGGTTTTCTACCATGAACATTATAAAAAAAACCAACACTGCAATGGCCTGACAAATAAGTGTCTTCACCAGTGCATGCCCCTTCCCCCTGACCTCCTCCAAACCACTCTTCACAAAGCTTGACAGAGATTGTTGATCTCACCTTTCCCATTAGAGATTTGCCATAAACACATGTAATGTTGATTTATAAACTTTGTTTAAAAAAAAAACAACAATGCTTAGTCTTTATTTATTGGCAGCGGAAGTTTTTTTTGTGTGTGTGGTGTTGGGTTTTTTTTATTTTATTTTATTTGTCAGCCTTCTTTGAAAATTGCCTTTTTACATAAATTTCTCATATTGGCCGCAGGTAGATCTAATTGAGTATCATTGCTCTAACAGATCTGAGATTGGACCTATTGTTTTCTATTCCTGGCTCTATCCGTGATTTACTGTGTGGTGACTCCATAGTTAAACTTATGCTAAGGCTTGAAAGACAAACTTTGTTTCACAGATGACCATGGTTCACTGTGGAAAATAATGGAAAACTGTTCAGACCCCCAGAAGACAGGGTCATTTTCATTTTTAAATGATTTCCATTATAGTCTTGCTATGTAATGTGCTGTGCAGGTTTTTAATTTAATGGACCTTTTTCCGCTCTTTTTTCTCTCGATGTAATTCCATGGACATCAATCCAGATACTCTTTGATTTGCACCAGTCTAGGTCAGATCAGAATGAGACCCTCAGTATTTCAGAGTGTAAAGGCAGGAGTATATCATATAAGTACATACTGCTCATGCTGATGCAGTCACTTCTGCTGTCCCAGAGGTGCTACTTTCATAACTGTCCTGTTAGTATTATGGCAAGCCAGAGAGAGGGCTAAAGGATATGGTTTTGTTCCTTACATATTGAAACTTAAACCATTTATTTCCATCTCTTAATGGTGTTGGCAAGGATGGTCCTCTAGTCACCATTTCAATCACTTGCATCTTGAAGGCCTTTGTAATGGTGTAGTGCTGATGATGTGATGTAAACCAGAAAGAGGAAACTACTCATTTGTAGGCAGCCAGAATTTTCAGG
This sequence comes from Mauremys reevesii, assembly GCF_016161935.1. NCBI lineage: Eukaryota > Metazoa > Chordata > Testudines > Geoemydidae > Mauremys > Mauremys reevesii. Next base: position 72,018,302 of record NC_052631.1, read on the forward strand.
TGTTTGCCACATAGTGTAAATCATAAAGAATATGAAAGCAAATGTGTTGAAAATCATAGAAATACATAGAAAATACACAAACTCTCCCATCTCCCTAAGTTATTTTATAGATACAGAGTTCAGCAAATAGTGGGAAAATTGCTTTTCAAATACTTAATACTAAATTGCTTTTCAAATACTCATTTGAATTCGGAAGGAAACTTTGATTGTCTGTTTCTACATACTGGCTTTCCTCAAACATATGACTGCTTGAGTTTTTACTAAGGTGAATTTTTTAACTTCAAATTCAGAAAAAAATTCCCAAAGCAAATTTTAAATTTAGTATTTCACTTGGAATATTAAAATTTCATTATTTGTGCAAAGTTTAATTACATGAGGCATACAAAACAAAACAAGACAAAACAAAAAAACCCCGTAAGCAATACCACATGACTCAATTAATCAATACTATGAATTCTGAATCATGTGAAGTGTTGGTCGGCATTTTTCAAACACTGTCATTTAGATAAGAACTTTTTAAAATCACATCCAATTGTGAATATTTGTTTACCAGTTGTCATAAGCTGAAGAAATTATCCAATAATACACACACAAAATTCACAATGTCATAGAAGACAATTTCTAACTGGAAGATATATTAAATGGATTTATTCTCTTGGGTCTGTATATCTTGGCTCTAGTTAGATCTCATGTTTGTACTTCGCTTACAGAAAAAAAATGTTCATTTGCAGTCCATGCTAAAAAAATGTTGCACTAAATGTTGCCAATGTCAGTTTTGGCTTGAGTAGCCGCACAGCCTGGAACTGCTCAAGGACTAGTCTAATTATAGCATGTAACTTTTTGTAAGGGTCCGTGTACGGATCCCCTTGTCGGGTGAAGGGTCACTCTTCGCCTTCGGGGTGCCTGGGAACCAGGCCGCCTCACTACAGGAGGCTGAGTAAGCAGTTCAGTATTAAAGTCCACGCCCTAGGTCAGGGCGGGCCAACAACCAGTAGTTCTGGGCTCAGACCCTCAGGCAGGGGCTGAGCAAACAAACAGTTCAAGTCTGGAAAGCCCACGCCCGAGCTCAGGGCGGGGCAGCAACACAGGCACAGGGCTCAGACCCTCAGGGCTTGGCTACACTTGAGAGTTGCAGCGCTGGTGGAGGCTTTCCAGCACTGCAATTAGTAACCGTCCACACCTGCAGGGCACATCCAGCGCTGCAGCTCCCTGGCTGCAGCGCTGGCTGAACACCTGGTCTGCTTGGGGTGTAACGAGTGCAGCGCTGGTGATCCAGCGCTGCTCATCAGGTGTGGACACACACCAGCACTGTAATTGGCCTCCAGGGTATTAGGAGATATCCCAGAATTCCTGTTCAGCCACTCTGCTCATCAGTTTGCACTCTACTGCTCTGGCCTCAGGTGACCCGCCCTTTAAATGCCCCGGGAATTTTAAAAATCCCCTTCCTGTTTGCTCAGCCAGGTGTGGAGTGCAATCAGTTGATCTTTCCAGGTGACCATGCCTCCACGTGGCAAATGAGCCCCAGCATGGAGCAATGATGAGTTGCTGGACCTCATTAGTGTTTGGGGGGAGGAAGCTGTGCAGTCCCAGCTGCGCTCCAGCCGTAGGAATTATGATACCTTTGGGCAGGTATCAAAGTCCATGCTGGATAGGGGCCATGAGCGGGACGCGCTGCAATGCAGGGTTAAAGTAAAGGAGCTGCGGAGTGCCTATTACAAAGCCCGCGAGGGAAACCGCCGCTCCGGCGCTGCCCCCACGACCTGCCGTTTTTACAGGGAGATGGACGCGATACTTGGGGGTGACCCCACTGCCAATCCGACGACCACGATGGACACTTCTGAGCAGGATGGGGGAAAGGAGCAGCAGCAGGAGGAGGAGGAGGGGGGGTGAAGGAAACTGCGAGTGAAGCTACTGGGATGGGGGAAGACACCCCAGAATCCCAGGAGGCATGCAGCCAGGAGCTCTTCTCAAGCCAGGAGGAAGGTAGCCAATCGCAGAAGCCAGCACTTGCTGAAGGACAAGCAGAGGAGCGGGTTACCGGTAAGCGGCTTTTATTTTCAGGGTGGAAATGTTTCGGGAGAGGAGGGGGGGTTAGGGCTGCATGCATGCATGCCTAGATGTGGTCTATCACGTCGCGGTAATCGACTGCAGTAATCTCCTCAAAAGTTTCAGCCAGAGCGTGGGCAATGTGCCTGCGCAGGTTTATAGGGAGAGCTACTGTGGTCCTTGTCCCAGTTAGGCTAACGCGTCCGCGCCACTGTGCGGCGAGGGGTGGGGGGGACCATTGCTGCACACAGGAAAGCTGCATAGGGGCCAGGGCGGAATCCGCATTTCTGTAGAAGACCTTCCCTCTCTTCCCTGGTGACCCGCAGCAGCGAGATATCTTCCAGGGGTAACTCCTGTGGAAAATGTTGGGAGACTGTTCAGTGCAGATCCCCCCTGTAGCTGTTTGCTGTCCCCAACACACAGAAACCCCTGCACAGCCCTGAAGCAATCAGTACCCCTTACTCACCATTTCGTGGCTCCTGTTGTGTTATGTGTGCTCTTTTCTGGTATGGGAAAAGAATGCTAAAGTGAAGACTGTAAACTCCTTCAGCGTGTGGGAATTACTGTCTGGATGAGATAATGAACAATGCTACCCCTGTTAACTGTTGCCATTTTTGCCTTTCAAAAAGCGACCTTGACTGCTGGACTGCCTGGCTCCACCACTGCACAGAGACTACAAAATCTGAGGAAGAAGCCGTGAAAAACCAAGGAAGACATGCTGAAAACAGTTATTGATCACTCTGCTAGAGAGAGTAAAAACCTGCAGGACTGGAGAGAAAGGGAAAGCAGGATCCGCCAGAGAAATTGGCTGAGAAACGCAGTGGCCAAGAGGAAAAGCACAAGGCAGCTGCTAGGCATCCTGGCGCGCCAAGCGGACTCTATCCAGTCACTCGTAGCGATGCAGGCAGAGCACTACCGTGCTGCCCCCCCGACTCCTCCCGTCCCAAAGCTTTTTCCCTTCTGCCCCAATGTCAGCTCCAAACCCCCTTCCCCAGCATCCAGGTTCTTACCACCACCAGCTGCCTCCAACACCTGTACGTTCACCAACCAGCCCTGAGAACTATGACCCTTACCCTCTGCACTTAACCCCCATCACCATGCAGTATATGCACCCTGAAGTGCAGCAGTCATTGCACAGCACTCCAGACAGGACATATGCAAACTTGTGATTGTACAGTTCACCAACCCACCCCCTTGCCCTTTTAGGTTCCTGAAATGTTGTGTGTCTGTCAAGGAAGCTTTTTCTTTTCAATAAAACAATTCTTGGCTTTGAAAACAGTCTTTATTATTGCAGATAGTGAAAGATACCTTAGCCCAGTAAAGAAACAGGCACTGCAAATCATTTTAGGGATAATAGAATCCTAACAGTGTAACCACTGCACTTCACTCCCATGCAAGGCAGCAAACATTACTGTTGGCTTTCAGCCTCAAATTCTTCCCTCAAGGCATCCCTAATCCTTGTAGCCCTGTGCTGGGCCTCTCTAGTAGCCCTGCTCTCTGGCTGTGCAAATTCAGCCTCCAGGACTTGAACCTCGGTGGTCCATGCCTGACTGAATGTTTCACCCTTCCCTTCACAAATATTATGGAGGGTACAGCATGCGGATATAACCGCGGGGATGCTGCTTTCCCCCAAGTCTAGCTTCCCATACAGAGACCTCCAGCGAGCTTTTAAACGGTCAAAAGCACACTCCACAGTCATTTGGCACCGGCTCAGCCTGTAGTTGAACCGGTCCTTGCTCCTGTCAAGCTTCCCTGTATAGGGTTTCATGAGCCAAGGCAGTCACGGGTAAGCGGGGTCTCCAAGGATCACAATGGGCATTTCGACATCCCCTACTGTGATCTTCCTGTCTGGCAAATAAGTCCCTGCCTGCATCTTCCTGAACAGGCCACTGTTCCGAAAGATGCGTGGATCATGCACCTTTCCAGGCCAGCCTATGTAAATGTCAATGAAATGCCCACGGTGATACACAAGCACCTGGAGAACCATAGAGAAATACCCCTTCCGATTAACATACTCAGATGCTAGATGGGGGTGTGTGTGTGTGCCAGAATAGGAATATGTGTCCCATCTATCGCCCCTCCACAGTTAGGGAAACCCATTTGTGCAAAGCCATCCACAATGTCCTGCACTTTCCCCAGAGTCACGGTCCTTCTTAGCAGGATGCGGTTAATGGCCCTGCAAACTTGCATCAACACGATTCCAACGGTCGACTTTCCCACTCCAAACTGGTTCCCGACCGACCGGTAGCTGTCTGGAGTTGCCAGCTTCCAGATTGCAATAGCCACCTGCTTTTCCACCGTCAGGGCAGCTCTCAATCTTGTGTCCTTGCGCTGCAGGGTGGGGGCGAGCTCAGCACACAGTCCCATGAAAGTAGCATTTATCATCCGAAAGTTCTGCAGCCACTGCTAGTCATCCCAGACTTCCATGACTATGTGCTCCCACCACTCAGTGCTTGTTTCCCGAGCCCAAAAGCGGCGTTCAACGGTGCTGAGCATTTCCGTGAATGCCACAAGCAATGTAGTGTCACACGCGGCAGGCGACTTGATATCATCGTCTGACTCCTCACTGTCACTTTGGAGCTGAAGGAAGAGCTCAACTGCCAAACGTGTTGTGCTGGCGACACTCATCAGCACAGTCCTCAGCAGCTCGGACTCCATTTCCCACAGAAATCGCGATTCACAGACAGAGAGTAAAACACAGCAAGAGACTCACAATGGCGCCAAACGTGGCCGGAAAAACTGTGACTGCTGGGATGTGAAGCGATGCACCACGGGGCGTTGGGACAGGAAGCGGAATGACCCGCACCCTTCCGTCCCCTTCCCACAACCCACAGCGCCAAAATGGGACGAGGTGCTCTGTGGGATAGCTGCCCACAATGCACCTCTCAATACAGCGCTGGAAATGCTGCAAGTGTGGCCACACTGCAGCGCTGTTAGCTGTCAGTGTGGCCACACACCATCGCTGTCCCTACACAGCTGCAAGACCAGCGCTGTAACTCCCACCCATGGAGACTGCCACCCATGAGTGGGGGGTAGCAGGGGGGACGCGGGCCCACCCACTCCACCGCGTCCCAGCCCGGGGCCCTAGCAGCGGCAGGGATCCGCTGCAGTCAGTGGGGATCCTGGCCGCAACACAGTGACATAGGCTCAGGGTCGGCTACAGCCAGACTGGGGTCGGCTATCCCCGGGCCACTTCCAATCTCCCCCTCCGTTGTTACCTGTGTCGTCGTGGCTTCGGCAGGGGGGTCCACCAGCATCGGCTCCTCAGGAGACGGGTGGGCTCGACTCCTCCTCAGGGTACCAGGCTCGGGGAAGGCTCAGCCAGTCCTCCTCAGGGTACCGGGCTCGGGGAAGGCTCAGTCCAGCAGGAGCTCAGGCACCAGCATCTGTCCTCTCCAGCGGCCGGGCTGCAACTGAGCGTTGGGGCTGGGCCTTTATACTTCCTGTCCCGCCCCTTGACTTCCGGGGGGCGGGGACAGGCGGTGACTCCGCCCACTTCGGCAGCTGTTCTGGCTCGGCCCTCTCAGGTGCAGCTGGGAGCCAGGCTGCCTCACTACACTTTTCTTTTCTTCAGAAAAAGATTTTGGTATTTTCAATAAATTGCTATTCTTTACAAATCTGCAGAATTTCCATTTCTGTGTCCTCACTCTGGCCCAGAGATTTTCTCCTTCCTCCTTCCATTCCCCCCCGCACCACCCCACCCAACCACAACAAGGACTAGGCCCTTACCGGGCAAATCAGTGGAGTAAGGTGCTATCTCTTCCCATTCTTACATGGATTGACTAGTTCATGGCTTTGTGAAATCACCATGATTCATTTGCAGTCATGTGGAAGAGCTCGGTTGCATGCAATTTAAGGTAATGTAGAAATAACTTTTCATGAATAGCATCTGTACGATATATCTGCTTGTGGGTATTGGTGTATGTATGATGTATACCGTAACAAGACAATTTCCTAACTGATATATTGACACTTCTAGCTTGAGATCAGACAGAAGGTTTAATCCAAAATGAACTACAGTCAACTAAATTCAAGCCCCAATAACTTGAATTTGATGTAGTCATGCTGACTTCTAGTGTTTGCTGTGCTTGCCACTGCAAGTTCATCAGCACAATGAAGGGCCCTAGGCCACCATGAAATCTAGTTACTTGACACATCAAATGTGCCATTGACTGATGGAGGCCACAATGATAAAGTCATGCTAACTGAAAGTATGAGATACTATGCACTAATAGTGTCAGTAAAAGAGCATGTACACTTTAAAATATCTAAGTTTTTGTTTATTTTTATTTACACAAGACTAACAGAAGGAACACTTTTTTTTACAAAATAATAATAAAAGCCCCTGCAGTATGTGCTTTTATTTTCATTTGCTTATTTTCACTCAGTAGTAGTTTTTTTTTTCTTTCTAAAGAAAATGTTGACTGAAAGTCCAACTCATTTCTGAGTTTGTTTCATTTGCCCTTTATAAATGAACACCAAATCTGGACATTTCTTTTCTACTAAATCTTTGAGCTGTGAGACAATTAAATTTTACATGGTAGGAGCAGGTGGTAGATTACATTTATAATGGCTTTCTGTTTCCTCAAGTGTTTGTTAAAACAGAGGCACTTTGGACACAGCGACAAATGAGGACTTTAAAGAGAAATAACCAGAGCAGAAAAGTGTCACCTTGGCCTTCATTTTTTCTCCTCATATTTGATAGAATTAATATGTCAGGGGAGATCTTAGTTTGAAGAGAAAAAAAAATGCAGATGGACTGTATTGAAGCTTTAGAGAAATATGCTGGCCCTGCCCATTTCAGAGCAATTGTTTGTTGCAGTTTTAATAGGATTGTGCAGCATCAGAACTATAGTAACCACTTTTTTGTCCTGGTACTCAGAGATGTAGTTTTAATTGCTGAGCTGTGACTGAATAACCAATTAAAATGTGACTCTTCCACCACTACCACAGAAGATTATACCTAGAGTTGCATCAAATCTGCACAGAACAAGAAGGTGGCATTGTAGCCTGCATTTTTCAGTATAATTAAAGACCAGTTATTTGCACATGAAAACTTGCCTTTCATCTTATGAACAATTATAGAACATTGCGAGGCACGAAGTTAATTGAGCCTGCATGAAGCACTCATAGCTGCTGTGAATTTCAGCAGCTTCAGATGCCACCGGACAGGCTCTTTGAGAAGTAATGGACTTATAAAATAGGTAAGATAGGACCTGAGATGAAAAGCAAAAAGCTTTCATCTATAGGGCCAGTTACTCAATGAAGCTACCCTGATTCACCCAATTAGAGGATTTGGCCCACAGGGTTTCCAGTCCAAGGGAAGGGGCTGCTAATTTAATTAACATCTCAATATTTTATACTAAGTTTTAGCTGTGGAAAATGTTGGAGGTAATGTGGAGGTCTACTGAAATACCAACTGGTTCATCATTTACTCTATTCATGCTGAGGAAAAAGGTACCTGAGCCCTGCACTAGAAGATTTTCTTCACCCTTGGGTCTCTTGTCCCCTTGGTGGGTATCCATGGACTCAATCCTGCAAGGCGCTGAGTGTTCTGACCCTGATCCAGCAAAGCATCCAACTTCGCTGTAAGCATGAGTTGTATATTGATTTAGTTACTCATGTGCCTTAATGCTTTGCTGGATCTGGATCAGAGTGCTCAGAACTTTATGCTTTGGAGTCAACAAGAGTAACCCTGATTATGGGAAAATGTCTTCTATTATAATGTGAAAAATTGTAAGTGGACTGAGGAAGATTTATATAACTGCATCATTCATTCATTCATTCATGCACAACAGATCTCCATAGTCTTCTATCCTGGGCCATTCGCTCTAGCTGGTTCCAGGTATAGCCCATTTTTGCTATCAACCTTCTTTTCCGCTTGCCTTGGGGGTTCCACTGCAGTGCCTGTCTGGTGATGTTGGTTGGCTGCTTGCGTAGTGCATGTCCTATCCAGCCCCACCTTCTCCTTCTAATTTCTTCCTCTGCTGGGAGTTGATGGGTCCTCTCCAAGAGGTGGATGTTACTGATGGTGTCTGGCCAGCGGATCTGGAGAATCCTTCTGAGGCAGCTATTAATGAAGGTCTGGATCTTCCTGGTGGTTGTTTTGGTTGTCCTCCAGGTTTCAGCTCCATACAGTAAGACTGATTTCACGTTGGAGTTGAACAGTCGAATCTTTATTGCCAAAGACAGCTCTCTGGAGCTCCAGATGTTCTTGAGCTGTAAGAAGGCTGCTCTTGCCTTACCAATCCTTACTTTGATGTCTGTGTCTGTGCCACCCTGCTGGTCGATGATGCTACCTAGGTAGGTGAAGGACTGCACTTCTTCCAGGGGGCTTCCATTCAGTGTGACTGGGTCGTTGCTGATGGAATTGATCCTAAGGATCTTGGTCTTGTCCTTGTGGATGTTGAGGCCAACCTGTGATGTGGTCTTCTCTTGCATCTGCTGTTTACTGTGCGAAAGGAGTGCAAGGTCGTCGGCAAAGTCCAGGTCATCAAGCTGGGTCCACAATGACCATTGGATTCCATTCCTACGCTTGTAAGTGGATGTCTTCATAATCCAATCGATGAGAAAGAGAAGTGGTGACAACAAGCATCCTTGTCTGACTCGGTTCGCACCTGGAAGCTGTTTGTGAGCTGCCCTCCATGGATCACTCTACAGTGTATGTGAATTCTTGATCAGGTTGACCACCTTTGCTGGGATGCCATAGTGGTTCCACTCCATAGACTGCTCGACTATGATGCGGGATCTGTTCTGCCGGAAACCTGCCTGTTCATCTCGTAGCTGTGGATCGACGGCATCCTTCATTCTCTCTAAGAGGACTCGGTTGAAGACCTTCCTGGCACCGACAGGAGTGTGATTCCTCTATAGTTGGCACAGTTGCTGAGGTCTCCTTTCTTGGGGATTTTGATGAGATATCCCTCTTTCCAGTCAGAATCACTTCTTCTTCCCATATTTTCTCAAAGAGGGGTACAGCATTTCCACTGAGGAATCCAGGTCTGCTTTCAGGGCCTCTGCTGGGATATCGTCAGGTCCAGCCGCCTTCCTGTTCTTCATCATGGTGATGGCTTTTCTGATCTCGTCTCTGGTTGGTTTATCGCAATTGATTGGGAGGTCCTCGTTGGCTGGGTCGATGTCTGGTGGATTTGGTGGTGCTGGTCTGTTCAGGAGTTCCTCAAAGTGTTCCGCCCATCTGTTCATCTGTAGTTCTATTCCTGTTATAGACTTTCCCTGCTTGTCTTTAGACATTCTGGCTTGCTGAACTTTCCAGACAGTCGCCAGCTGTTTCATGTTACCACTGTATGCTGCCTGCTCTGCTTCTGCTGCCAGTCCATCCACATAATCTCTCTTGTCCTTCCTAATATTCCTCTTCACTGCTCTGTGGGCTTCAGCATACTCTTTTGAGCTTTGGCCTTTGCTGCTCTAGTCCTGCTGTTGTTGACTGCTGCCTTCTTCTTCTTTCTGTCTTCTATCTTTGTCAAGGACTCTGCTGTGATCCACTCTTTCTGCTGGTGTTTCTTAATTCCAAGCACTTCCTGGCATGCTGACCTAAGCGTGTCTCTCACTTTCTGCCATCTGTTGAGTACACTGTCTTCCTCTTCCTCAGACCGATCCTGTAGTACTGAAAACTTATTCTTCAGCGTTAATCCAAAATCTTCCTTGGTCTTATGGTCCTTCAGAAGGTTGACGTTGTACTTCTGTCTGCAGTTCTTCTTCAGCTTCAGCTTCAATCTGGCCACCACTAAGTGATGGCCTCTTCTAACTCTAACGTCCTGCAAGGATCTTCTGAACTTCTTGCTAATGCAGACATGGTTGATCTGGTTTTCTGTCATGCCTGCGTACTCTTGTGGATCCGCTTGTGAGGAAAGATGCTGCCTCCTATGACCAGATTGTTAAGTGCACACAGATCCACAAATCTCTCTCCATTCTCACTCATCTCTCCCAGAGCATGGGTCCCCATGACTTGTTCGTATCCTGTGTTATCAGGTCCAATTTTGGCATTAAAGTCTCCCATAAGGATGGTAATGTCTTTGTCTGGGAGAGTCTCTAATATTTTCTGGAGTCTGTTGTAAAAGTAGTCTTTGTCCTCCTCTTCACTGTCATTGGTTGGAGCGTAGCACTGAACAACATTCATCTTAATCCTCTTCATTTTAGTTCTGAAGGATGCTGTGATGATCCTGGGACCATGTGCCTCCCAACCAATCAGTGCTCTCTGTGCCTGCTTGGACAACATGAAGCCTACTCCCTGTGTGTGGTGTCGTCGCTCTCTTCATGTCCTGAATACAGCAACAGCTCTCCTGTCAACAGTCGTCTCTGTCCAGCTTGCGTCCATCTTGTCTCGCTAATGCCTAGTAGGGTCAGGTTGTTGCTCCTCATCTCTGCTGCAACCTCATGGTCCTCACGTTCCATGTGCCGATGGTAATCCTCCTGGCTGCAAGAAGGGTGATCGGCTCACCACCCAGCGTCATGCATCTTCGAGTTGAAGACCCTTCTTTTCCAGGCTAAAAGTCTCTGTTAACTCTATTGTTGGCGTTTCTGTAGCAATGGCGTTTTACAGGGTGGACCCTCCTCCTTTACCCTGACTTGGGACAGGCAGATGGCCCCAAAGGACCTCTCTGGTGGAGTTATATAACTGCATATTAAAGGTTAAAGACCATTTTCTGAAATGTAAACAACTATATCACAGACATAGGTCCATCAAGACACTTTTGAATTGCAAAAAAACCTTTTATACTAGCTGAATGTTCAGAATCCAATGGTCAGCTAGAGCAATTAAGCCTACTTCTTAAATTTTTTCTTTATCGTTCCTTGTTCATCAATACTTTGTGCTTAGAATAAGCAATGTCAGTTGTGGACCTTGAAGAGGTAGAAATTTTGAATTTGTGATAAAAGCCATAATAGCGCGGTCTACACAGGTGGTTAGTTTGGTATTCAATGTTGCTCAGGGGTGAGGTTCACACGCTTGAGTGCCATAGTTATACTGTTATAGAACGGTAGTGTAGACAAGACCTTTTATCCCTTTCAAAAGACAGAACTACTCCTTTTAAAATGCAGTTGTAATTTCTTGCTCAAAAAAGATTTAGACACAGGATTTTACATCAAGCAAATTTGTTTGGTACAAGTGGAGAAGTAATAGGGGGGAAAAATCTTACAGATATTTTATTTTTTAAAATGGTGTGCAATTTGTCTAACAATGTTTGCCATTACTTGAGACCTGGATGCTACTTAGTAGGAAGAACTAAAAGTCCTTTTTAGAATAGTGTCGCTCTCCTATTGTGTTAGACAATTAAAATAACAGCTATTGACAGCTGACCAGTAAAAATTTTTATACAGCGGAATAAAACTACATTATACATCTTGTCCTCTAAGATTGAATGAGACAAGAACTCACATAGATATACAATATCATTCCAAACAGCTTGAAAATGTTACCCTACAAGTGGAGTTTAACTTTTCCTCAGCTGACTCTTTCATCTGAAGTTAGCTGAGTGAAGGATTCACAGCTCCTCTTTGGTGTAGCCTCTGGCATCCTTAACTCCAACCACCACTCTAACATCTTTGACTAGGTAGAAGAAAAGCCTGCATCTCCTTACTGATATGTGCTTCATCTGATCTCCACATGGAGCTGTTAAAGGCTTGCATGACATGGAAAACTAAGATTCTAATTAGACCTGCTCCTCAAATATCATGTGGTATGAATGAAGAAGTTAATATCCTGGCCAAATTCAGTAATGTTAATCTTTATTCCTCATCCTTTAACACTTGCGCAGCATTGTTGGGTAATTTGGCTCATTTCCTTCTAGAGAATCTGGGGCAGATCCTAAGCTGGTATCAATTGTCATTTCAGTCAGTCAATCATGCTATGACAATTTACACCAATTTAGGATATTCCCCTTTTATATTTTGGAGATGGGTGGGTAATTTGTTTAAAGAATCTTCAGCTATCCAAATGGGGCTGTGTGGTGTCAGTAAACAAGAATAACTTTGATTGCACTGTGAAATTTGCTACTAAGTCTGACCAGTGGCTTTAACCATCTGTGCAATGTGTAAAGTTTGGAGTGATAAGGTAAATGTGTCCTTTTCCAAATAGAGAGCTCTCCTCCCTGGCAATCTTCTTAGAAATATTGAGAAATGTAACAGGGTTCAGTCACTATGGGGGCACACCTGTTGGCTGTCCTGGGGGTTAGCTTGGTTCACCAGAGTGTCGTCCTCTGATGGTGCCTTGCCTGCTCTAGTCTATCCCATTTCTCTCCAAGAATTGCAGCATCCTCTTCAGTGACACAGCTCTCCGGCCATTATACACACTTTATTCCCCCTTTCCAGGGGACCTGCATCCGCTGTTCAGCTACTTCCCTTAGTGGCTACTGCAGCAAATTGTCTGGCCACTTCCTCGTGGCCCTAGCTTCCTCTTTGCCCTTCCCTAAGGGCCTCACCCTGCAAACCCCAGGAGCTGTCTCACGTTGCCCCAGTCTCTGCTGGCAGCACTGCTCGGTCCAGGGTGCTAGCAGTTCTCTCACTACTCCAGAGACACAGTCCTTCCTTCTTGGGCTCCCCAGGGCCACCCAAGGGGGGAGCAAGCGGGGCAATTTGCCACAGGCCCCGGGCCCCGCAGGGGCCCACACGAGAGTTTTTCGGGGCCCCTGGAGCAGGGTCCTTCACTCGCTCCGGGGGCCCCAGAAAACTCTCGCGGGGCCGGGGCCCCCCAAGCTTCTTCCACTCCGGGTCTTCAGCAACGGGGGGCGGAAGGACCCCCCCACCACTGAATTACCACCAAGGCAGGACCCACCACTGAAGTGCCAGGTCTTCGGCAGTAATTCGGTGGTGGGGGTCCCCACCGCAGGTCTTTGGGGCACTTCGGTGGCAGGTCCTGGAGCAGAAGGACTCCCCGCCACCAAATTACCACCGAAGCGGGGGTTCCTCTGCTGCCGAAGACACCAGACCCCCTGAATCCTCTGGGCAGCCCTTGGCCCTCCCAGCAAAGCACTGCCTTCCTCCGCCCTGCAATTCCTTTTTTATATGCTTGGCCCTGATTAGCTGCTCCCTTCAGCCCTTCACTGATTGGCTGCCTACTGTGCAGCCTCCTTAGGGCTCTATTAACCCATTAGACCCCAGTATGGGGCAGGCGCCCAATCACAATGAACAAATTGAGCTCTTGCAAAATCCAGTTAGAACATACAGCTTCAGAATTATAGCCCTGCCCAAGGGGATGAAAGACAATGACTCCATTTAGATTTTGAGAGTTATGGTGTAAGGGTCCGTGTACAGGTCCCCTTGTCAGGTGAGGGGTCGCTCTTCACCTTCGGGGTGCCTGGGAACCAGGCCGCCTCACTACCGGAGGCTGGGTAGCAGTTCAGTCTTACAGTCCACGCCCTAGATCAGGGCGGGACAACAGGCAGTAGTCCTGGGCTCAGACCCTCAGGCAGGGGCTGAGCAAACAAACAGTACGTTAAGCCCGAGCCCTAGGTCAGGGCGGGGCAGCAATAGGTACAGAGCTCAGTCCCTCAGGCAGGACTGAGCAGCAGTTCAGTTTGTAGAGCCTAAGCCCTGGCTCAGGGCAGGGCAGCAACACAGATACCGGGCTCAGACCCTCAGGCAGGAGCTGAGCAAACCACAGGTAAGTCCAGGCTTCTAAGCCTGAGCGTTGGGGTGAGGGGGAGACTGCCACCCGTGAGTAGGGGGTGGCAGGGGGGACGCAGGCCCACCCACTCTACTGCGTCCCGGCCCTAGCAGCGGCGTGGATCCGCTGAAGTCAGTGGGGATCCTGGCCGCAACACACTGACATAGGCTCAGGGTTGGCTACCGCCAGACTGGGGTCAGCTATCCCCGGGCCACTTCCAATCTCCCCCTCCGTTGGTACCTGTATCGTCGGGGCTTCGGCAGGGGGGTCCACCAGCATCGGCTCCTCAGGATACGGGTGCACGGGAGGGCTCGACTCCTCCTCAGGGTACCGGGCTCGGGGCAGGCTCGGCGAGTCCTCCTCAGGGTACCGGGCTCGGGGCAGGCTCGGCCAGTGCTCCTCAGGGTACCGGGCTCGGGGCAGGCTCGGTTCAGCAGGAGCTCGGGCACCAGCATCTGTCCTCTCCAGCGGCCGGGGCCCAACTGAGCGCTGGGCCCGGGCCTTTATACTTCCTGTCCCGACCCTTGACTTCCGGGGGGGCGGGGACAGGTGGCGGTGGCTCCGCCCACTGAGGTGGCTGTTCTGGCTCATCCCTCTTAGGTGCGGCTGGGAGCCAGGCCGCCTCACTACATATGGTTTCTAGAAATATTGCAAATGAGTGAGGAAAAGGACGCCATCTTCATAACTGAGCACATAATTGGATGAACTACTGCCAAATTTTGCAAGATTTTAATGCTGTTGTCATTAGTCTCAGACTTCAGACAAAGATAAGATTTTAGCCATGACATGCAGTCAAAAGGATATTACTTTTTAAAGATAAATAGATCATTGTATTCTCAGATCTGGATTTAATAAACTAAGATCAAAAGCAGGTGTTTTTCCTGCTTAATTCTGAAATGCTACTTTTAGAAGAGAAATTACAGAGCTTATTTTGTTTTCTACAGTATATCCTGCAAAACCTGGTCTTATGAAAAACCATCAGCTCTTTTTTATGGTAGAGGTTTCATCTACGCTTTTGCACTTCCCTGGATGCTTGTCCATATACTTCTAGCACATGTACCTGTGCCGAGTGTCCAAATTTGAGAAGCTGGGCATGAGTACACACTGTACATAGGTATATATCCATGTCCACACTGTCCCTTTTTGGTTCACAACTTTACTGCTACCATTTGAGAAGGGGTATCCCAGAATCCAGTGCATCATAGGAGATACTCTAGGAACTTCCTTGGTGGTACTGTATGCCACCTTCACACATTTGGTGATGTCCGCTTCTGTCAAACTGCTTTGGAGACATGGAGCAAGTGTATGACGATATGGTTCTGCTACCGTTCACTAGCAAATGTTCATGTAGCAAATGTTCAGTACTGGATACTAGATGGAATCAATCCATAAAAATTTGAGACTGCAAAGAAGGCTGACCTAGAGTGGAGAATGAAAATCCATTTGGTCACAAGAAACAGATGTGCTGAGTGCCAGGATTGCAGTGCTTTGAGTGGATCACCACTTCTAGTCCCAGAGAGCCAGCATCATGTGGTGGGACCTCATAGTCTTGGAAAATTGGGAGGATGACCATTGGCTTCAGAATGAGGAAACAGACCTTCATGCAGTTGTGCAAGCTGCTTGCACCAACTCTCCAGTGCCATACTACTCAGGTGTTTTTATAACCCATTCAGTGTAGACACATTGTAAAGCAGAACACACCAGTTGTGCTGATTGGCAACCCTCTGAATTTTTAGAGATTCCAGCGCTATGTGCAAGAGTAGCAGAATGAAGTCTCATATGGAGTCAGAAATAAGAGCTTTAATAGCATTTTCACTAATGAAATAAAAGCAATTTTTGGATTCCTTACCACTTGAACTTAGGAGATGAATAAAACTGCAGTGTCTCCTTGTTGAACTGGTCATGAGAGATATTGTTAATGCCAATGATTTGTAAGCACAAAAAGCTGGTGGCTAGGTTTCTGCCTCCATGCAATTAAAATAGTAAGTGCTTTGGCTGTGCCAGTGGGCAGTGGCTGTTCGATACTCCTGGGTCGAGAGAAGAGTAGTTACTCTTCAGTGAGAATGAAACAAACAAGCCCCACAGCATGGATCTCTTTAACGTTAGGCAGCCTGTAGCTATTTGTGCCTGCATCAAAAAGCAAATCACTTAAAAAAAAAATATATATATATATATAATGATTTAACATAATAAATATTACTCTTGAGAGCTTGAATACCAAATATTAGTTTGGAGCAAAATTTTCATAGCACGTTTACGAATGCTAAAAATGCCTTATAATA
The DNA here is from genome assembly GCF_016161935.1 of Mauremys reevesii. Lineage (NCBI taxonomy): Eukaryota > Metazoa > Chordata > Testudines > Geoemydidae > Mauremys > Mauremys reevesii. The sequence continues at coordinate 72,034,247 of NC_052631.1, forward strand.
AAAATAAGCACAAGCCCTTCACTAAAAGGGGCCTGATTGAAATACAGTACCATTTTTCAAATGACCTGGGGGACATGTGAAAGTTTTGGATAACTTGAAGTGCTGTTAAGTAACGTAGGGCTACATGGGGGGACACGTGGATTCAGATAACTAGGATTTTTGGTTAACTGGATATCTGGAATTGTATCTATCTAATCTAGCTTTCATTTTGCAGAAACTTCACCCAAATAGTTTGTGACAAAGCAACCAAACATGTTATTTTGTTGAATCAAGTCAGCCAATGCTAGCGTATGTCATTAGTATGCCTAGCAGTAGTTGAGGCTGTCAGCATAACTTACATCGCTCAGGGGTTTGAATAAACCATGTCCCCATACGACATGAGTTATGCTGACATAAGCGCTCATGTACACAGCACCATGTCAGCAGGAATACTACTCCTGCCGACATAGCTTCTGTCGCTCACAAAGGTGGGTGGGTTTTTTTCTTTCTTTTTTTTTTATGCAGACAGAAGAGCTCTCTCCTGTTGGCAAAGAGTGTCTTTACCAGATGTGCTGCAGGGCTGTATGTTTAGACATGGAAGCTGCCCATTAGAAATCTCTATTTTCAGAGATTTATCATTTGGCTATAAAAATTTGCTCTAGGCTGAAACTAGGCTTGGCAAATAACAAACATAGAAGAATTTTACATTTTTTTAAAGATATTAAAAAAAAATCTAAAAAAGCAAAAATTAATTTTTAATCGTTTAGCTTGATTTTGTGCTACCAAATACGTACACAGTTTTCTGAATGTGGATTGAAAGCAGCACATGATCATTAGGCTATCTCTGATCTTACTGCTTTCTTTTGTTTAAGGGAGTCTATCCCTTCTGTTTCTTCCTTAATTTGTCTCCACACTGAATTTAAGGGTTTTATTTCCTCACATTTGGCTTTAGAGTCTCTTCCACTGTTGTTCTCCCCATTCCTAAAGCCTAGCATGTGTCAGGGCTAGATGACTCCTCTTCCTGGTTACTCAGAGTGCACCTCTACCAGTTTTAAGCTTTTTGCCTTCACCTACCTTGGAGTGGAATCCAACTCTCTGTGCCCAAACTGCGGCCATCTAGGCACCAAATGTGATTCTTCCACAGGTTGACTGGGTTTGATTACTTCAAGCCTTCCCTTCAGGACTTGTGACCAGTGGATAATCCAGTGACCCAAAACTGCCTTTTCAAAACAAGGTATTGTTTAATCTCATCAGTGAGAATAAAGCATAACAAGAGAAAAGCAGAGCTTTGTGGAAAAAGGTTATTTTACTCCATGGAGGATTTTGATATTTTTAAATTGGGTTAATTCTGACTTAGAGCAAAAACAAAACAAAAAAAATCAGAATTCTCTGTGAATGGAAAAGCCCCCGAGCTGTGGAACCCCAGACTTCCCAGCTGCCTGACGAGCTTCAGCTTTAATACAATCCATGTGCGCCCATCTCTTAACTAAAGCTGAGGCAGGCCTACCTCTTTCTAAACCTCCCCCAGGGTCCATCTTTGTCTCAGTCTGCTCCTTCTGTGCACAGTTCACCGATCTCTGCCTCACTCTCCCTAGTTCTTCGGGGGCTGTATTTTTATCCACCCCAAAGCTCTTTATGTGAGTTTCCCACCTGGTTCTCTTCTTTTCCCCACACCCCTGGGTTGCAAGCTCAAAAGCTAAACCCAGCATGTTCAGAGGTAAAACCCCAAATGAAGACTCCTGCATTGTCTTTTAAATGCTGATAAATGGGACTCTCTGGTGCTTTCCTGGAAATAGATAAGTGACTCCGGTTTGAATTAACCCCTTATACTCATACTCCAACAACCCTAACAATCAAAGATACAGACAGAATAAATCCTAATTAGACAGCTTCTGTGTCCTTCATATTTTAGTGCAACACTTTTTTCGTTTTTGACACAGTCCCTCCCACAAGTGTGTTAAGTTTAATTGTGCTGTGGTGGTTATTACTTTCTAGCTGACTTATAGCTACTATCTGAACCAGCTCCTATGTGTAACTTGGAACTCAGAGTCTCTTTTACCTCCAGGTGTTTTAAGTAGTAATCACATAAGATTGTGAGAAATGTGTTCTCTAAATCTTGCTTCACATTGACATGTGGTACATGTATGGACAGCTGAATTCACTCACTATTAGTACTTAAACCTACAATCTTCAAGAAACTGTTACATTTTTAATTGTGAAAATCTAATCTTTTGATCATAGTGGTGAAAAGTTGTCAAATCAGTCAACAAATCCAACAAAAACATAATGTTTTGATGGGCTCACTAGAGGTTCACATTTCTTTTTTCATCCACCTCTAATGTGAAAGTACTTTCAGAGGTGCTTTCAATTAAATACTGTAAGTCAAAGCTTAACTTCAGGTTGCCCGTGACTGGTGAATTAACACTTAATCAGGCATGTGGCCAGACATATTTATGGAAGTCCCGGGACTACTTCTGCAGTGGTTGTGCAGTACCCTTAGTTTAAAAAATTCCCATGGTTGTGAAAGAGTCAGTTTTCAGTTCTTCAGGAGCCCACTGAACTAAGGATTCTGTTTGGTAAGCTTTGCTAATAGCAGTCTGATATGTAGGGTAGAATTAATGGGATCCTATCTTACTATCAATCTAACAAACTTTTAGAAAATATATAGAGCTGTGTATTTAAAGTGCTCTCAACCCACCTTCCAGTTTAAAGGTTGTTGGACATCAAACATTTAGTTGTCCAAGTGCCAGTATTTGCACCCACAAATAATTGCTCCCCCAAAATTGGAGGCTTTTATTTAAAACTGTGGTACTTCAGGCCAAGTCCTGAAGATTTTACTCATTTCCTGATCAGGCAAAATGGCCTGTCATAGGTTTACAACATTAGGTGCAGAAGTACTGCAGAGTTTATATGTGTGGTGAGAAGTGCTTTTGTATGTACATGCTTTCTGAGCTGATCAAAAGGAGTGGAGTTTTCCTTCAAGTTATGAGGCATCAAACACATTTCCTTGTTTTCCCCAGTTTGGGCAGATATGGGAAGTCTTTTATTGTAAATTCTGATGTGAATTTCTGTTGTTGTGAATGCAGATGGCATGTGCTGCAGGTAAGGGAGAATTCAAACTTTCATGCTAAACTCCCCTTTTTTATTTGTCATAACATTAATCCCAAAAGGAATTGGTTTGTTAAATATGTCAATCCTTTTGTGTTTGAGGTTAATTTTATTTTTCTGTTCTTATTCTTTTTTTATACGTTTGAGGAAAAATTAGTTTAGCCATTCCTGAGTTATGTATGTTGAAGTACCTGAAAAAACAACAACATATGGTCCAATCAGAAATTTTTCACCAAGCTACAGTAACCCAACAGCTGAAGGCAGAACTATTAATCTTGGCTCATTTTGTAGATGCCATTGACATCTAAGGCATCACTGAAATCCCCATTTTTGAAGAAAATTGGTTCAGTAGCTTTTAAAGTTGTAAGACTGTTGAGTGGGAAATCTACACATGTAATTGTTTTGCTTACTTTATTTTAATATAACTTTAAAAAAAAGAACAGCTGAAACAATTTAAACCCTGGGAAACATGCTGCTTTAGTTTTAAAGCAATGAATAATTTCAGCTGGCCTAACATTTGAGAGTCCAAATTTTTAAAATGTTCTAGTGTTTGAGTTGGCTGGGAGTTTGAGACTGCATGGCAAATGCAGGAGTGTTCACATTTGAAACAGTCTCATTTTGAGGTAGTGCTGGTGAAGTCAAAATAAGCAAAATGTAGACTCTCTCTTTGGGAAAGAAACTTATTGAACATTTGTACAGTGTGGAGCAAAATGGGGCCTTCATCTCTGTTGGGGCCTCTAGATGCTACTGTAATAATGGAAGGAAATGGCTACTGGTAATCATACTTGGCCAGAAGTTTAATGGAACTGTTTTATTGTCTTTCCTAATGAATAAGTTGTCCGGTTATGGTCCTGAAAGCATGACCTCTCAGTCCCTTCTCATAGCATTTCACATTATTATATTTTAGTCTTTCCTATGGTGTGCTACAGTTGTCTTGTGTTATGTGTATAATATATTTGGACTTTCTTTTGCTGTTCCTTTTCTGTTCATGATTTTTCTCTTCGTCCAGCACTCCTGACATTATGTGATATTGTTCTTTCTATAACAATAGAACCCTTTTAAATATTGCTTGATTCTTTTTGTCCCCACAGGAAAAATCCCATGAAGTCATAATAAAAAATACAATAAGTGCATAAAAGCTTTTCTGATTTCCATGCGTTCTAATCACTCTGGATATCTCAAGCACTTTATTTAAGGGGGAAAAAATCCCCATGGGAGCCATTGTGTAAGGCAAGGGCAGTCATATTGTCACAGCAGGAAGTGAAGGTCTGATAGATTTTGATAGAGCTGTATGTGAAGCAGTTAAGCTTTTTTTATATAATTGTACTGTATATTACTTTGTGCATAAAGAAAATGTTTGCAGCATACAGGAAAAAAACTCTTTTCCGATTAAATGCTTCATTTAATGCCCAACACCTCCCACTCAAAAAAAAAAGGTACATCTATTGTAAATTAAAGTTTGGAGAATCTTTGACTGGATATAATTTTATGCTTCTTTCAGTTTGTAAACTCGGAGAGCAACACCAATGGTGAACTAATCGTTGAACAAAAAGATCTATGGCTGGTGCTGCTGCAGCAGCACACTTATCTGGGAAGTTATTTAGAGAGGGTTTTGTCTAATAAAGGGCCTGATTCTGCAAACACTTGCATACATGAGTAACTGTTCATATGAGTGGTCCAACTGAACTCAGTTAGACACCTATGAAAATTATACTTCTTAGGATAAGGGTTCAGTTCTGAAAGGTACTGGGAACTCAGATCCTGATTCAGCAAATACTTTAATAAATCCCATTGACTTAAAGTTAAGCTCATCCCACACTTTGCAAGTTCAAGCCCTAAGTGAAATGGTCTTTCAGTTTGGCTTGGTTTGTTTAAGTGAGGTGGTGTTAGTAAAATAACTAGGACTTATCCTGCAAACACTCGTGAGTGCGAGTAACTGTCGTCATGTGGAGACTCCTGTAATGGGAAGCTTAGGTACAGAGACTGAGTTTGACTCTCCAGGGAAGTTAAACAGCTGTCAAGCTGGGGCATTAGAATGGCAATAATGCCCGGAATGCCTAGCCTATAATCATACAATGACTCACTGGCAGAGTTCAGTGTAGAACCAACACCTATTAAATCTGTCTTGTGGATGGCTACTTAACTGTGCACTGCTTCCTCAGCAATGATTTTTTTTTAAAAGTGTAATGGCCCCAATTCAGCCAGCATTTAAGCATGTGCTTAAATTGATCCCTATGGAGCAAAACATTTCAGCACATGCTGAATGGAGCTGGATTGCTAAATCAGGACCTTTTTATGAGCCAAAATTATCTAACCTAGACAATTTGGGCACAGGGCTGAAGTCAAAACACTCACTTGATGCTCAAGGGAATAAGGAATAGATAAAGGGAGACCTTTTGAGCCTGAAGTCCTGATCTAGAAGTACTACTATTACTTTCCAATTTGGCTGCATTGTGCACCAGGGTAAGCTCTCTGAGCAGTAGCATTACATAGGATACCTAATGTCAGTTAAGAATTGTTCCTGCAGCAGGGACTGAAGTAATACATTTAAAAATTCAGCATTAGAGTTCAATTCAGTCATGCTTGGTTTATTTTATGCACTGATGAAGTGGTTTAAAGTGAGATATCAAAATAATTTTCTTTATACCATGTAATTATTGGCTGACTAATACCTGGTGTGGGTTGATAGGAAAAAGAAATGTTTTTGGTAAGGCAATAAAGACAAATTTTGGATAATTTAGTTTATCTGTTTTTGGTCAATAAAATCCTCCATCTTACTGGGTTATTCAGCTACCCTATTATAGCAATGACAATCTTGTACTGTTTTTCTAATATCTATGTTGCTCAGCAGCAGAAATCACTGTGGGCATCTTGCAATTTATAATCCGCTCTACCCAGTTACTTGTCAATTATTTTTGCTACTAAATGTAGTGCCACTGATAGGGATTTTATCTTTATGCTACATTCCTACAGCCTGTGGGACTGTTGCTTTGAAGAGAGTCTTGAAAGCATTGCTATTCAATGGTACTAGCCAGTGCATCTGCTCTAATCCTTAATTTTGTTCCAAGTCAATCACCTTCTGTTTTTAACATTGCACTTTCATGGCTGTATGGTAAACACAAAAGAACCAACAGAGAACCCCAAATGTCAGTAACTTTAAGAACACTTCCAAAAGTTCTAATGTTAGTGAAACATTTTTAGTCATGTAAACAGCAAAAGAGTTTAACTAAAAATGTGCTATAATGCGAATAAACAATATTTTGCCTGAATAGATTAGTTTACAATTTATGGAATTACAATTTTATTTGTATTTTTCCAGGCAAGTTTGTGGTGTTTGCATTCTCAAGTCTCTTCACTGCCCTCCCTTCTCTTCCCCAATACCTCCTTACCCCTTGTCCCTGCCCCAGACCCCTGAAGTCCTTACTCAGAGAAGAGTTCCCTTAAAGTCAATGGAATTACACTAGGTATATATAAGCCTCTCAACATCATTTTATAAACATTGCATCACTCCCTTTTTCTTAGGAAAGACCATCTGATATATTGTAATAAATTAATAAAGTATCTACTGACCACGATATGCTGCTTTATGAATATATTCGAGAAAACTAAAAATAGACTTGGGAGAAAACAATACAAACATAGAAAACATTTCAAATAGTACAAACCTTTGTGGGACATTATTCAAGTCTGTTCTGCTTCTTCAGTTAGTCTTTTGGGAGTCTGGACTGTGCAATCAGAATGAACTTTCCTTCAGACATAGCAAGTGCCATACTGGTGCGTGTGGTCATGTATAAATTCAGTGACTTTTGATTACAAGAATGAGAGGAGAAATCCCCTTAAGAAAGAGCTGTTTAGTGCAGTCCTTTCCACAACTGTAGTCAAGACCAGTATTTAGATCCTTTGTGGAGATAGAGGCGGTGTTTTTAGTCTTGAAACGAGAAGGTCAAGGAGAATTGCAAGGTCCATCTGTACCCAGAAGTTCAGTATGGAATCCCCTTTATATTCTTAGTAACTTGTGAATTCTGGTGCTAGACTCTAGCTTGGTCTGCACTACAAAGTTAGGTTAACTTGTATCAACCTAGGTATATATGTGTCCATACCAAAATTTATATCTTGTTGATGTAAGCACCCTGCTACAGTGCAGCAATAACACCACTTCTCTGTGTGACTCAGAACCATATTCAACCTGCTTTTTGCTGACGCAACCTGAGTATAGACACTTCATTAGTTGTGTCGACACAAACAGTCCTCCAGCAGATAATCCCCCCCCCCAATGGCACTGGCCCTGTGATAGTGACCGCTCCTGTCACAGTTTGAATGCCATCACCCTGGGATTATGGAAACTCACCCTCCTGCTTGTTTTTGAAATGCCTTTTCTTGATTACTCACCTTGGCGAGCACACCTACCAGCTTACCTTGTTTTGTGCATCCAACTATGCTGGTTTCATGCATGCGCAACTACTAGATGTGCTCCTTCCTGGAACAGGAAAGCAATCCTGGATCTCCTCATCATGTGAGGAGAAGAGGCTTTGCAAGTACTGCTACAGAACTGCTGAAGAAATATCTGCATCTATATGCAGAACTGCTGAAGAAATATCTGCATCTATATGCAGATTACACAGGATGTTGCAAAAAGGGCATGACCTGGGTAAGCAGCAGTGCTGCAGGAAAGTGAAGGAACTTTTTGGTGAAGGAGGGCAACAAGAAATCTTGTGCTGCCCCATAGATGTGCTTCTTTTACAATGAACTGCAGGCCATACTTGACAGCGCCCTGTCTATGACTTTGGCCACATGGCAGGAGGCTATGAACAGAGAAGAGGGGAGAGATGTAGTGGGGGACTCAAACCATTCTGAGAACCAGGAACTATTTGACACTCTGTAGCATTCAAGCCAGTCCCTGCAGGCAAGCACAGATGAGCCTACTGATGAAGGGGAATGGCGTACGTGGGTACCTGCATTATTTCTTTTTGCTTTTTGTTTCCCTGAAAGCTTATCTGTCCCATCCAATCTGTAAACTTAAAGAAAAAAGATATTGAGTCTTGATTTGTCTTAGGTTTACTGGTATAATGTTATAAAATAAAATAGTAGAGACTAAATTGACAAACAGTAGTATAGCAGTCTGATCACACAATCCACATCATATCAGTGTCCTGTACTCTGGTGCAGGTACCAGAAACAGAGTTAGATTTAGCATCTGCTTTTGATTTCTTTGGCTTGTTGGGCTAGGCAGGGAGAGCACACGCAAAATATTTTGTTTATTTGAATGGGGGGTGTTCCTTTTACCCTCTGAGGTATCACTGACACTTTTTCATGGAGATGTTATATGACTGTCTCTGGAATGTTTCGAGGGATGGCAGCTTTCTTTCACCACAGTTGGAGACTTTACCATGCCACTCTGAATTTGGCTGTTGCTATTGCAGTAAACGGACAAGTAGCATATAATCCCTGGCCTCTTCTGGGCCCCAGAAGCAGCTGGATTCTCTGTTCCTTTGTTGCCCTCAGGACTGAGATATTAACCAAGATTAGCATTGCCTCCATCAGCAGCATAGCCTCACAGCTGGCTCTTCTAATAGCTCTTGGGTCTAGCTATTCAAATTCAGGAGATAGATGGTCCGCCTTATCTCTCTGCTTTGGCATCAGTTTTCTCCCCTTTATCCCACAGATAATATGCAGCATATAATATGCAGCTATAACCACATGGATGTTTGGCTTGCTGAGATCCAAACTAGTGCTTAAACAATGTCACATCCCTTCACTCAACCAAAAGCACATTCAACAGTGGCAGGATTCTTGTATTGATCCATCATGTTAGCAGATGATGGAACTTTGCAAGGAGATGCTGACTTATACCTTTGGAAAGGGCTGTACATTAACTGCATCCTTCCTAAAAGGAACATGGGAGTGGCTCTTTGGGCAGAGCGAACTAGGGTCTGGAGCAGAAAAAAAAGAGAGATCATTAGGGAACTCCTAGGAACAGCCAAGCTTTGGTAGAATACATAGGCTGAGGTCTATGCTTTTTGTTTTGAAATTCCAGAAAAACCAACGCCATGAACGGGTTTAGCCAAATGCTCCGTGGGAAGATTCAGCTCATGGAAGACTTGGAATACCACCTGCTTCCAGTACAGTACTCTATATTACAATGATATACAAATGGAAAGTCACATTTCCTTAGGAATGGGAGCAGGAATTCCCTGCATTGTAATAGCCCCTCCATTTTCATATAGGCACTGTGCAGAAGAGTACTCATTACCCAGCACGACATAAAAAATCTCTAGGATAATATGCATGAGGCATGTAGTTAATCCACTATGGATTCCATTAAGAATTGAGCCAATATACAGCTAAGTAATTACCCATTCATTAAATAGAACCATAAATGACATTTCCAACATATTACAAAACCTCTCCCTGGTAATATTTTCCCATCTACATCTATTCTGACATTTATAGTCTGTCTATTTCATAATTATTTCAAATAATTTCTTTCATAGATGGGGGGGCGGTAATAGCTTAAAAAGCAATTACTTACCTTCTACCATTACTTACCATCTACCAGTTGCTTGTAGAAAAAGCCGCATGGCAGTGCTACTTATTTTAATATATTAACATAATATTGAAATGCGTATGGTCTCTAAGCATTGCTGTTCTCCCACCAACCATTATACACATGTGCATCATGGTGTGGCACCTCCTTCTCCCCCCCCGCCCATCCCCCCGCTTCTGATTGTTTGCTTGGGTGCATCTTTTTCTTGGGAGTCAGGTGCCACAGACAAGGAGCCTTATTCTCCTCCCACTTGCACCTCTGTGTATCAGGAGTAACTCCAGTAGGTCAATGGACATCACAGCCCCATGAGTAACTCAGAGTAGGTTAGAGAAGAACCAGGTCCAATGTCTGTAGTTCCTGATTACGGCTATTATTATTGCAACAGGTGCTGTTGGATATGAAGTAAAGGGGGGAAAGTTAGTGACGCAAATAGAAGCTGGATACAGAATAAAGATGGGTTCAATCAAAAAAGATTTGAAGTTTAATTCAATCAGGGTACTCCCCTCACGCTGATGAAAGTGTGCACTACATCTCTGACTATGCAAATACTTATCAGGGGAGTGGCAGTGCATGGCATTGAACATGGAGTAGATCCCTGGGTTTTATAGGGCTAATAAGACTATTGGCTGTACGCTGTTAAGTCTTCATTTAGCAGCTTTTATTATGCCCCACCCTTCTTGTTTCATATCAATATTTAAGCTTTAAATTTTTCCCTATGCTCATTCTCTTCCATATTTCATCATTGTACCAGCTTCCTCTCCCCTCCCTGCCTAACCAGACACTTCTCTCTTCATCCACCCTGCATCCTTCCTTCAACTATACTAGGCCACATTCCCCATCCCAAAATATCCATTCTTTGGCTAACTCTCTTCCTCCCACCTCATCCCCTGATCCTCATCCTTACACTTCCTGCAGGCCCTATCACCACCTCCCCTTTCCCCTATTCTATTGTAATCTCAGGCCTATCTTCTTTTTCTGGTATTCCAAATTCATCAAAGTTTGTACTGGTCCCAGATCTAGTTGCTATTTTCAAATCTCATGCATTTAAAAGGAACCTCATCAAAGCCAGCAATATGCTGTGGGCCTCATCTGACTTGGACCCCATGACATCTGACGAGAGGAAGCAGACTGGGTTTAGCATAGATTTGCCAAACCTGCTGAGATCTGTAGTGGGTTAAGAATATCAGCAATGTGAGGAAGGGCATGATGCCACACTGTGGTATTGCATGCTACTCGGAGATAAACTAAAGTAGATCTTATCCTGTTGATACAAAGGGACTGATTTCTAGAAGCAAGAGGAGAGATATCCTTGAATCAGAGCTCTTCACTCTTGCAGATTTATTTCCTGCTAGTTCAAATAAGCATGTGGCACATATCCTGTTATCAAAACACATAAGCCAGAGAGTAGACTGGTCAAGCAATTACAATAGCTGTCATATCCATGGATGGAAAAATAATCCCCTGATGCCACCTTGCCTATGTTTGTTGATACCCAAATGATTTCTAAACTATTTCTCATATTAAGAAACACAAGCAGCTTCAATGGATTAGAAAAAGCTGCAAGTGGTAATAGACCATGATGCACTGCCAGATATTGAAACAGTCTGAAGTCCTGAATAAAATCTGCTTACTATTGAAGCATGGCCATTGATGCACGATCAGAAGAAGACAGCTGCTAGTATACAAGAAGCTCCGACAAGTGTGTGAAAGACAAACTGCTAACACGGCCTTAGAGTACAAGAGCAGCAAGGAGTTCTTCCACTTGACTGTATGGAATCTTTCTTAAAGCACTAGCCTTAGATAAAGGGGCTGTGGCATAAGGGGCTGGGGGAAGAGAGATAAATAGGTAATAGAAGTACCTGTGGAATGATAATAGAATGTAAATCCCTGTATTCCAGTTGATACTATGAGGATAAAAAAATATGGAGCTGGCCAGATGGGAACATGAGTGTAAAACTTTTGAAATCTTAACCTTACCAGCACAATAAACCTTCAGGGATGGAAAAATCCACCTGAAGAGCCTGCAAACTGAATGGATGCAACCACAGTCCTTGTCTGAAACTTATGCTTGAAGGAACAGACTTAACTTAAGACAGTAACAAGCAAACCCATATAGGGCTTTGGAAAAGAACAGTGCATTGCTGGTCTCTTTGAGAGTGAAAGAATCAAGGCTAGTAAACAAGCAAGGACTGGCAATTTCCCAGCCCAAGTGGCAAAGCAAGGAAGTGTGTATGGGGGGGGGGGCGGAGCGGGGGGAGTGGAAAAGAGGGTAAAAAACTTCAATTGTTTATTTAAATGGTTGCAATTTATGGGGGAGGAGGGGTTAGTGCAAGGACTTAATATGGTATGAATCCTACCTTCATCTCACATTGCTTATTTACCTGGTGTCCATGTAGCATAGGCTAAACTGTGTTATGTTAGAATGTCTGCTTGGAATTTTCATTAGGCATTACATTCCTTGGAAGAGAATTCCAAATCGTGTTGGCATGCAGTTGCTAAAGTTTGTGTATCACTTGGGCACATGTACGCTTGGTGCAGAGCTCACATAAGGGCCCCATCTTCACTGATGCAAGCACTCCTAATGTAAGATATGGTGCACCCTGGATAGGTATCCTAGCATGCTCTGTGCTTCCATCTGGTTCAGTGCCTAAGGGAACATTTTCTCAGTGTTCTGAGAGATACCAGTGATTTGTCCAGGGATTTTTGGGAGTGCTTGCATCAGTGAAGATGGGGCCCTTATGTGAGCTCTGCACCAAGCGTACATGTGCCCAAGTGATACAAGTCCCCATCGTGCCACTTTCTTCACCTTACAATATCTTCCACATCCCCATAATCTTCACACTATTTATTTTTCAAAAAAACTCACACAGTCCTGCACAGCTCTTTTTGGTCTCTACATCTCTCTGGCAGAGGCATAAATCCTGCAGAGCTCAGCACAGTTGTCATAGGCATTGCTAATACATGATGCATGATTCACCTGTATTTGCAGAGATTGGAGTACTACTACGTCTGGGATTATTAAGAGGAAGTGCAGAGATGTTTAAATTCAATAACTGCAAGCTGAGAGATGTAATGTGGGGAACTGGAGGGAAGCGAGGTTGCTGCAGGCATACATGAAGCAGCATCACACGGTGGATTGCCACTTCTGAGCTCTGTCGCAACCTGATACGCAGTTATGGCTCTGTATGGCCAATTGTCGGTCCACGGCCATCTTGTCCTGTTAAAATGACAAGGCAGCTTCCATCTTGGACCAGGTTCTTGTTGCATTGGAAAGGGCAGAGACCTAATCCTGCCCAGCAACATTAAAGTGCTGTGTGTACTTTCCTGCTTTTTTTTCTGTTGGGCCGTCTAAAGGTCAGGCTAGTGCAGTGTGCAAAGACCTGATTCTGCCCAGCAACTCTGTAGTATGCATTTTCCCGCTCTTTTTGGGCCTGGTCGTCTGGAGGTCAGGCTAGTTCTGCCCAGCAACTCCAGAGTACTGTATACAGAGACCTAATTCTGCCCAGATACCCCAGTGTGCCGTGTGCAAATCCTGCCGGCATGGGGGGCAACAGCTCGGAGCCTGGAGGGAGGGGGAACCAGGGACCAATCAGATGTTGACACGAGTGAGTGAGACCCTTTCTATAAAACTAGGTTTCCCCAAAAAATCTGTGTGGAGTATCCGCGTGTCAGCTGAAGGACCTGATCAACCTTTTGGCCAGGGTCTCCTCCCGGTATAGCTAGCTCGTGTCGTGTCGTCTTCGTTGTCACCTTGGACCTGTTCCTGGCATCTCATCATGCTTCTGGTGTCTGCTCTGCTGGTCAGCTGTGCCTGGAGTGCGGTATTTGTTTTCTAATTTCTGGCCGTTTGCTTATCTAGCCTCCTATTTTTCCCCTCCCTAACCCAGTACCAAGTGTGTACACAGTGTTAAGGATTAAAGTATTGAGCTCATAATTGCACAATTGCCTAGGTGTATAGTTGTTCTAAGGTTTTTAATTGTTTATTGTAAACTGTTTTAAGTGTGTGAGTCACTGCTCTGTCTTTGTCCGGAGTGTTTGTGTCTGGGAGCTGTCTCCACCTGGGGATTAGCTGAGGGGTTCCTGTCCCCGCGGTCTGTGTGAGGGGAATCTGCCCAACTGCAGCCGCACCACACTCTGGGTTTACCCTTAGTGTGAAAGCAAGGGCGGTTGAGGCAGTGGCCTGTGGGTCTCTTTCCTGTGTTGCACCGGGCACCGCCCTGATGAACCCGATTCCCATCTTGTGTGATTGGTGTGTCTGCCTATCCAGTGTGGTGCAGTGAGCAGTATAGAATTGTACTGTTGATGATTTTTGGGTTGTTTATATTGCCTAACAACATCCCAGCTAAAAACTGCCTCTCTCCCTTCGCCCAAGTTGTAACTTTCCACCAAATAAACGCAGCCACTTTGCTTTGCACCTTATTCTGGTCCTGCCTGATTTTCCTCTCCCAATATAAAGCTGATCAAACCGCAATCTATTTCGGACAGGCTCAAGAAAAAAAACACTGATTGGTGGTTCACATTATAATGCAGCTTTGGGGTGACAAGCAGTGACTGCAGAACATTTGGCTGCAAAAGGCCACATTCCTGGATCTAGACACCAAGCACACCAAACTTTCTGTTCTGGGTGCTGCATTTGAGAGCTGCCGTTTGACAGTGGAGAAATGAGTGGTGATCATGCTCTGGAAGCTAGCAACACTGGATTGTTATTGGTGAGTGGCCAATCAGTTTGGAGCTGAAAATCTACAGTGAGGGCTGATGTTTGTCATCCAAGTGTGTAAGGCTATTAAGCACTTCTCCAACACAGCACTGACTCTCTCAGTAATTTACTGGAAATATCAGATGGATTAACAACAGTGGGTGGCACAATAGATAAATGGCACACACATTCCTATGTTAATACCAGGTCACATTGCCACTGAGGACATCAGCAGAAAGGGATACTTTTCCATGCAAGTGCTAGTTCATCACTGAAGACATTTAACTGATAACAATGTGGGCTGGTCAGCAAAGGTGCTTGACACTCATAATTTTAAGAACACAGGACTTCTCAAAAAACTGCAAGCAGGGACATTTTTGCCCAACTTGGGCATTAACTTTTGGGATGTTGAAAGGCCAGTAGTGATTGTGGAGGACCCAGACTACCCATTGCTTCCCTGGATCTTGAAGCCATACACTGGTCACTTCAACAGCACCAAGGAAAGATTGAACTGCTGGCTTAGTAGGTGCAGAAAGACTGTTGAATATGCTGTTGGTAGACTGAAGGGTGTTGGCAGTGTTTGCTCACTAGATTAGATCTCAGTGAGGCAAATATCCCCATACTTATGGTCAGGGCCAGCTCCAGCTTTTTTGCCGCCCCAAGCGGCAAAGCCAAAAAAAGAAAAAAGGATAAAGCCGCGATCGGTGGCACTTCAGCGGCAGCTCTACTGCGCCGCTTCATTCTTTGGCGGCAGTTTGGTAGCGGGTCCCTCAGTGCCTCTTGGAGGGAAGGACCTGCCACCAAATTGCCACTGAAGAATGAAGCGGTGCAGTAGCGCTTCCGCCGAATTGCCGTCGAAGACCCAGACGTGCCGCCCCAAGCACCTGCTTTCTTTGCTGGTGCCTGGAGCCAGCCCTGGTTATGGCTTTATGTTGTACTGTACAGTATCGGTGAGCTAAAGGAGGAAAAGCAACTGAGGGGTAGGGGGAAGAGAGGGAGGGCTGGCTGTCAGCAGAATTTGAACAGCCAGACACATGGGGTAGAAGAGCTCACCATGGAACTGTATGGCTAAGGAAGGCCTTAAAAGACCATTTTAACAGTGGGGCTGATTGAATGGTGTTTTGTCTGATTGAATGGTGTTTTGGGGTGGTCTCCTGCCCCCCGGCTTTGAAATCTATAATGCTTGGTGTAAAATATTTAATGCGTGTGGTTGGGATGGTTATTGTGTTGCTATGAATTATGTAATGCTTGTGTGCATTATTTAATATGGGGGGTTATTGCCTCCCCTATAACTTCTGTAATGCTTTGTCAAAAGTTTTGAGTATTTGTTTTTAATGCTACCGACTGAATTCGGTAATGTTTGCTGTGCATTAATACAGACACACAATTTCCAAATAATAAAATTTCATTGTGTGCAACAATACAGTAAAGTGCGCCCAAAAAGGGGGGTGGTGGTGGTTTAAAACAGTTCATCAGCAGCGTGAGTCCAAAATGGAATGAAATAAGTAGTGTCTGTACAGCCTCTTCTCCCCAAAGATCCAGGAGCGTATCTAGTATCTCTCTGTGCTTGGAGCCTGCACGTGGCATAGGAGGGTTGCTGGGTGTGCTCACTAAGATGGACAATCAGAAAAAAAGGTATGTCAAAAACATATGGGAAGTTGTTTAAAGGGGTGGGGAGGGACTTTTAGTCTCTGTGACCCCTGGGCAGTGGTCAAAATTGTGACCAGAGCAGCCACTGTCATAGCATCAGGAGATCTGTGGGACAGCTTCTGGAGGACAATTATGATTGATACAGATTATGCAGTGCCTACACTCAAACTGTGTTAACTCAAGTAAGATGACCATGGCTCAGCATCACTCAGGAAGGTGGTGGTGTTGCATCTGTGTCATGGGGGGCTTTATGTTGGCAGGAGACAAATTTTGGTGTAGACGCATGCATAGCTAGGTTTATACAACATGTCTTAAGTCAACTAAACTTGTAGTGTTGACCAGGCCTAAAAAAATACTAATTTAAAAAAAAAAAAAAACATCCTTCCATATAGAGATATAAATAGAAATAAGGAAGAATGGGATTTAAGGCCTGGACAAACCAGTAGAAACCAATGTATGAGTTAAACAGATTTATGCAGTACCTTGGGGGAAAAAATAAATGCAGCCATTTACACAGTTGCATAGTCTAGGCCCCTGGCTAAATACATCTCTCAGCAAAGGCAACTGAGAAGATCAGAGCTAGAGGACACTCCAATAAAGGCATGGAATCAAGCAGGCTTGAAGGCCCGGAATCAAGTGATGTAGGTGGCTCCAATAACAATTTGAGCTAGAGGAAAAAGCACTCAGGTAATGGAATGGGACAATGGCTCAAGGCCCTGAAGACAACAGTGGTGATGGCCAACTCACATGCTGCTTCAATAAAGTATCTCCTTTATAAAAAGAAGCATGAAAGGAGACTGAGACAACCAAGTCCGACTGATGTAAAAGGTAAGGTCAAATAATGCTCAACAGAATGAAAGGCATTGAAATGAGCAGAAATGCAATGCAGCTTAGCACCCAGACAGTGATACTCACAGGACTAGGCTTCCCAACTGCAGTTGGAAAACAGCAGACACCTCGGACTCTGAATAGTTTGCAGATCACACAGGAGAGGTGCTGGGGCATCCCCTCTTGGAGCCCTTGGATTGTAACTGAGACCTGATGCAATTCCCTGCCAGGGCCGGCTCCAGCATTTCTGCCACTCCAAGCCGCGATTGGCGGCAGCTCCACTGCACCGCTTCATTCTTTGGCGGCAATTTGGCAGCAGGTCAAGGGACCCGCCGCCGAAGAGCCGGACGTGCCATTCCTTTCCGTTGGCCGCCCCAAGCACCTGCTTCCTGCACTGGTGCTTGGAGCCGGCCCTTTTCCCTGCATTCCTACATGCAAGGGCCTGGACACAAGAAGGGGGACATTCTGAGATTTAACTATTAGCAGAAATCCTCATCATACCCACTGTTGTAACATGGGGACAAAGCCTAACATTCTGGTGTGTGAATTGTCTGACAGAGATGGCAAAGAAAAGAAACAAACCTTACTGAAATACAATATCTGACATTGGCTGAGAAGGGTTAAAAACATTACAGTTCTAGCTAGCTCATCAGCTTGGGTTAATTGATAAGGACAAATAAAATGCCTTAAAGCATAATGAGCCATTAGTTTAAAAGGGTGAGGATCATTGAATTCAAATGGGTCCCCGTCTTGTGTTGCAAACAACTGTATGTAGAGCAGAGAGTCACCCTTAAACTTTAGGCCTCGGCTCATCGATTTTTAGAGCCAAAAGGGATCATTCTGATGATCTAATCTGACCTGCTGGACCAGATAGGTGTGTCGTTCCTGTAAAATTCTGTCTGACTCTTGAGCAAGTGGCTGGATATTGATATTTTTGGATGACTGCTTCAATCCTAAGATGTTTTATTGTGCACAGGTCATGGGGTCATGGAGTGGGGGTGCTGAGCTGCACCCCTCTTACCTGTGTCTGCGCCCCTCACCACCCCCTAGAGCTGAGGCTGGGAGCAGGGCTGTGGCTCCAGGACGGGGGATGTGGACAGGGCTAAGGCGGCGGAGGCTGGGGCTACAGCTAGGGGTGGGTGCAGAGCCCGGCATGCATGGCCGGCAGCCGAGTGGGAACTGGGCTGGTGGTGGAACTGGGGTAAAAAACTGTCTGGGGATTGGTCCTGCTTTGAGCAGGGGGTTGGACTAGATGACCTCCTGAGGTCCCTTCCAACCCTGATATTCTATGATTAGAACACACAGTTACAGCATGGTCTATGGGAAGAACAGGGAGACACTGTAGAAAAACAAGCAATTTGGGAATGTGAACACACAGGGACTGTCTACACTTACAGTGCTGCACTGCGCCATGGTAGCACTTAATGAAGACACTACTTATGCCAATGGGAGAGCTGCTCCCGTCAGCTATGCTGAATGCAGAGGCCCTCCAATCGACATAGCACTATCTACACCAGGAGTTAGGTCAGTATAACTGCATTGCTAATGGTTGTGGCTTTTCCACACCCCTGAGTGACAATACTTATACTGACATAAGTTTGTAGTGTAGACCAGGGCCAAGTTGTATGTCTTCATTGCAGAGTTAATCCAGGTGCTGATTGTGATGGGTTGGATCACAGAACCCCCCCTGGGAGCTGCCACCTGATGTGCAAAGACTATCTCTACCCCTGCTTTCCCTGCCAGCTCGGGACCCCAGCACCCTGTCTTGCTGAGCCAGACACTCCTGTCTGCTCCAACACAGACCCAGGGTCTGAATTACTTGTCCCAAAGCTGCAGGTTTACCTGAAAGCAGCTCACAGAAGTGTGCTTGTCTTTAACACTCTGATGCCCAACTCCCAATGGGGTCTAAACCCAAATAAATCTGTTTTACCCTGTATAAAGCTTATGCAGGGTAAACTCCATAAATTGTTCGCTCTCTATAACACTGATAGAGTGGTATGCACAGTTGTTTGCTCCCCGAGGTATTAATACATACTCTGAGTTAATTAATAAGTAAAAAGTGATTTTATTAAATACAGAAAGTAGGATTTAAGTGATTCCAAGTATTAACAGACAGAACAAAGTAAGTCACCAAGCAAAATCAAATAAAATGCGCAAATCTATGTCGAATCAAACAGAATACAGATAATCTCACCCTCAGAGATTCTTCAATAAGTTTTTCCTCAGACTGGACACCTTCCAGACCTGGGCACAATTCTTTCCTCCAGTACAGCTCTTGTTCCAGCTCAGGTGGTAGCTGGGGGATTCTTCATGATGGCTCTCTCTCCCCTTTGTTCTGTTCCACCCCTTTATATATATTTTGCATAAGGCGGAAATCCTTTTGTCCCTCTCTGGGTCCCCCCCCGCCCCTTCTCAATGGAAAGACACCAGGTTAAAGATGGATTCCAGTTCAGGTGACATGATCATGTGTCACTGCAAGACTTCTAGACGTCATTCCTCCCAGCCTGACTCTCTGGAAGACCTGCAAGCAAACAGAGCCATCCACAGTCAATTGTCCTGGTTGATGGGAGCCATCAAGATTCCAAACCACCATTAATGGCCCACACTTTGCATAATTACAATAGGCCCTCAGAGTTATATTTCATATTTCTAGATTCAGATACAAGATTGTTACATTTATACAAATAGGATGATCACACTCAGTAGATTATAAACTTTGTAATGATACCTTACAAGAGAGCTTTTGCATGAAGCATATTCCAGTTACATTATATTCACTCATTAGCATATTTTTATAAAATCATATAGGCTGTAACGTCACACTGATCACAACCATACTGGAAAGCCAGACCTGAACTAGTGTGTCCTCACTGATGCTGCACTCACTTGTGTGTCACTAGGGTATGTGGGGAGGAACTATGTACATAGCATGAATAAAGTAAACTAGGACAAAAACAACCTGCTTCTACAGCCATTTAATTGTGTCTGAATGAACAATTAACCCACCCCAGCAAACCCTTCTTGACCTCTCAGAAGCCAGGTCATTATCGAAAGAGAGCCTATGTATGTGTATATCTTGGTTTTGGTCACTAGATGGTAATATTCTTGAATTGAGACTATAACTTCCAGTCACTTTTTGACAGAATTTTGATAGTTTAAAAAAAAAAAGCCAGGACACTCATACTTCGAATCAAGAGCTCCTCTTGGTGTCAGACTGTTATGTGAGTGTGTTTCTACAAACATATAACATCTGTTATAACTCTTTAATAGAATTGAATCTAGTACAACGCCTTTGCATTCTATACTGTATCAGGGAATATCACCAGGTATAATGACTCTCCCAGCAAGATTACACACTTAGACAGAACAAGAAGGTTTCAGTTAAAGTAATTTGGAGTTATAATTCTTTCATTTTATTTTACTTTGTGGCTACTAAGATGAAATTCACAGACAATCTTGGTATATCAGCTGAACCATTATATTCAGCTGTAATTAGAATAAACTGCCAGTATGAATTACAGTACATTGGTTTTAGAGATCTGTTTTGAGACAACTGCTTCTTACCGATGCAGAGACACAGCAATTTGCTGTCTAACTTTGTACATTTGCAAAAGACACTTGGTGTAAAATTAATTAGGTCATTAGAAACCTATTATCTTGCCTCTAAGGACTGATTTTAAAGGCAAGTGTGTTTCCTGTACAATGTTCCATCTTAGCATTCAAAACTGGTTGTGCTTCATTCTTCAGGTTTTACAGTGCTTTTCTGTATTTGTCAGTTAGAATGCAGAAACGTGTGTCAGATTATATCTCACAATACATTAGCATGTCCCAGAAAAAGGTTATTTGACTGTTTACTTTATTGCTCAGTAGGGCTGAGTGAACACTTCACAATAAATAATGTATATTCTGTGAATTTAGTCTTTTTTTCTTTTTTAGCATTGTCCACAAACAGATTGATTTTTTTAAATGAATTTCAGCACCTAGTGAATGTTCAATTAATCTTTCATACAGATAGATTTCATCATATGGATTGCTCATAAACTATTCACTGCAACTGTTAATTTGAATAGTTGATGTTCATACTGTGTATGGGTTTCCATTGGTCATCTGGTACTTCACTGGTCACATATGTTCCCTGACTGGATGAACTGAATAAATAATTGGGGCTTCTGTTTAAGGAAAAACTGTATTCCAAAAGAAAAAGCATATTTGGGTATGTACAAGGACAACAGATTTTCTAAAAAAAACAAAAACAAACAAACTGGTCTCTTCCTAGCCGGGGGCTGGGGGGATATAAGACCTATATATTAGCTGTTCAGCAGGCTTTACATCCCGGGTTTTTTTTTTTTCTCACATACATAGTCACAAAAAGTAACTGCATATAAATGTGAAGTCCTATTTCCATATCTTTAACGCTCTTTAAGTGCCAGGGCTTTTGCCAGAGGCGTTGGGAGGAGAAATGTTGTAGATCTGCTGTATATTCTCCATACCATAAACAGTAATCAGGAGTGGTGGTGTGTATTATATATTTATAGGTATTTCTAAGACACTGAGCATTAAGAATGCAGTGAATACTTTTGACCTGTCACAGAGGGAGGAGGTCAGTGTATCTGGAGAGGAAGGATTCATTGTGAATGAACTATGATAGAAGAAGCAAAGCTCTAAGTATGATGATGACAGAACTGTTGTCACAGGTCAGTTACTCCTGAGGAGTGGAAGGAGCCTGAGGAATCTCTACACTTTACATGTTGGACTGGCTCTGAACACAAACAGGCCCACTTAGCCTTATGAGTACCTGAGACTGAAGTCATAATTTCCAATAACACTTAATTTTTAAGCTTACATTGATCTTTGTCTGCAGCAAAGCTTTCCAGGAGAAAGGGAAAAACCTACAAGATAGTTTCATTAGTCTGTGTATATAAAATGCTGAATGATTTTGATCTTGTAAATACTAGGGCAAGTTAGAAAACAAGAATTGTTTTGAAAAAATGTATCAAGTTTTTGACACTTGTTTTGCAAAAAACTAGACTTCTCAACACTTTTCACAGCCACCCTCACAACAGAATAGCCAATAAGACAATGGTTGGGGCAGTAACTTGGGATGTCTGAGACCCAGGATGAAATCTCCACTCTGAGGCAGAGCAGGGACTCGCATGTTCCAGCTGAGTGATTTAACCTCTGCTTACTGGTTATAATGCAATGCGGGGAGTTTCTCTCATTTTGTCCAGAAACTTCCCCAATGAAGATTTTGTCTAAACAGCTGTTGTGCTGTCTAGAGTGGCTCATGACTGTGAGTGCCAGCCTCAGGGCAAACTGTCAAAAACCTGAGACACCCCAAACCGGTGGTATGTTCTATAATTAGATTTCACTCAGCCAGTAACAAATCTGAACTCCTAGATCACTGTAACAGTCTTACCATGGAGCTAGACAGTCCCCTTGGGCTCTGCAGTCTATCTTGCCACCCAGACAAACAGGACTTAGTGATAAATGGTCACTGACACCAAAAATCACACAATATTCAGGTTGCTTCCAATTCTAAGAAACCAGTTACTTACCCCAGATCAATTGGTATCTTGGATCTTACACCAAAATCACTCCTGTCGCTAATCCTGTAATCAATTATCTAATTTAATGATGTATTAAGTAGGAAAAAGAAAAGAGTTTGATTTACAAGCTACAGCAAGGAACATATACACACAAATGAGTTATCAACTAAATCCTAAGAATGTCAGAGTTGTAGTGATTTGTCATTTCCAAGTATCTTTCAGGGCAGACCCAGGAGGTAACCCCAGGGGCAGTGGTGCTGGAACAGGAGGGGGAGAGAGGGCCATGGCCCTCACAGTTTTTTGAAAGAGAGCAGGCCTGTCCTGTCCACTTTTCCCCACAGTGGACCCTGCCCCCTTGGCCTCCTCTTCTTCCCATGTCCCTGCCCCATGGGATCCGCACCGAGGGCAGATGCTGGGTCTGCGCCACAGTTCCCCACAGCTGCCTGCACGGCTCTTTCCATGGCTGGGCTGCAGCTCCAAGGCCCTGCCCCCCAGTTGGGGTAAGAGCTCCATGGGCAGTTGTGAGGAGCCTGAGTCCCTCCAGCTGCCTTGGACAGGGAACCGGGGGGCTGGGACATGGGCAGGGGGCTGCTTTGGGCCCCTCACCCTGGGTGGGGGCAGGATCCCTGGCCCCACTCTGGCTTGGCCAGGGGCGGGGTCTTGGGGGAAGAGGTGGGGCATTGGGAGGAAGGGGTAGGGGTGGGGCATCAGGGGTGGGGGCCCTGCCCCTCCCCCCCACTTTTGGGAAGGCACTGCCATCCCTGCCCTGGGAATCTCTAGCTTCAGTTTGGTGACTTTGGCCCTGTGAAAGTTCAAACAGTGAAGACATGGAAAATTTTTCTGGGACTGTTTAATTTTCTTCATTCAGCTTCTAAGTCCACAGATGAGTTTTCTCGCATATAGCATTTCCAAGGTGTGATAGGGCCATTAGTCAGTCCTTTGTAATGAGATTTACTTGATGACACATCTGATTTTGGTAGCCCTTCTGGATGGGGGATGATTCCTGTACCTGGGTTCATAAGTTCAAAGCAAACATTTTCAAAGTTATAAAGCAAAACTTAAATATTTTCTTATCACATGGAATATAGACATTACCAGTGAGATTAATGCATGCAGCAATGTACACACATTTTAGAGTCTGAATAAGGAAAAGTTGTTCCCATAATATAAGAACTAGAGGCCACCAAATGAAATTAATGGGCAGCAGGTTTAAAACAAATAAAAGGAAGTTCTTCTTCACACAGCGCACAGTCAACTTGTGGAACTCCTTGCCTGAGGAGGTTGTGAAGGCTAGGACTATAACAGGGTTTAAAAGAGAACTGAATAAATTCATGGAGGTTAAGTCCATTAATGGCTATTAGCCAGGATGGGTAAGAAATGGTGTCCCTAGTCTTTGTTTGTCAGAGGGTGGTAATGGATGGCAGGAGAGCAATCACTTGATCATTACCTGTTAGGTTCACTTCCTCTGGGGCACCTGGCTTTGGCCACTGTTGGTAGACAGGATACTGGGCTGGATGGACCTTTGGTCTGATCCAGTACGTCCATTCTTATGTTCTTAAATTCATTCTTATAAGACTAATACCTATTTCGAACAAAACTAATACATGGGTGAACGAGTTTGGTCTCCAGCTAGGAGTTTGTCTTGTGATAATACCAGCAGTCTTGGCAACATCTGGCATCTGGTCTGTCAGCGTCACAACTGTACTTTTCTGCACAAAGTTTGTTTTGATAAACTGGCATTTTACAATGAAAAACGTTTTATCAAAATTTAAATAGTGAATGGTGGTATGACGTATCTTTGGTACTGTATCTTATTGCATCTCTCTGTAGATATTTATAGGTCCCCATTGCTGTGGTATCTGAGCACCTAGACTTGTAGTGCTCAGTGCATCCTTTGAATTTGTTGCCCATTTAAGGAGCTGTTCTGACCATGTTAACAGGGAAGACAGGAAAGTTTTTGAAAAACAGATCCCAGATCATAGTGAAATAAACATTCTCACTGTAAAACAAGTCAGACAGGATGTCCACTGAAGTGCAATTGTATGCATGTGCAATAGAGACTTGGCTGAGACTTTCAAAGCTGCTTCAGGGATTTGGATGCTCAGTCCCCATTCGTTTTAATGCATCATATGGATGAGGACTTGGTGTTGAAGTCCAGGGCCTGGTCTACACTATGAGTTTATTTCGAATTTAGCAGCGTTAAATCGAATTAACCCTGCACCCATCCACACAATGAAGCCCTTTATTTTGATATAAAGGGCTCGTAATATCGATATCTGTACTCCTCCCCGACGAGGGGGTAGCGCTGAAATCGGTATTGCCATTTCGAATAAGGGTTAGTGTGGCTGCAATTTGATGTATTGGCCTCCAGGAGCTATCCCACAGTGCACCATTGTGACCACTCTGGACAGCAATCTGAACTTGGATGCACTGGCCAGGTAGACAGGAAAAGCCTCGTGAACTTTTGAATTTCATTTCCTGTTTGCCCAGCGTGGAGCGCTGATCAGCACAGGTGACCATGCAGTCCCAGAATCAAAAAAGAGCTCCAGCATGGATCCTACGGGAGATACTGAATCTGATCTCTGTATGGGGAGATGAATCTGTTCTATCAGAACTCCGTTCCAATAGACAAAATGCCAAAACATTTGAAAAAAATCTCCAAGGCCATGATGGACAGAGGCCACAACAGGGACTCAACACAGTGTGGCGTGAAACTTAAAGAGCTGAGACAAGCGTATCAGAAAGCCAAAGAATGAAATGGACACTCATGGAGAGAGGGGCGACTGACAACTGTAGCTATCCCACAGTTCCCGCACTCTCCAAAAACCATTTGAATTCTTGTCTGAGCTCCCAAAGCCTGAAGGGTCAAAAACATTGTCGCGGGCGGTTCAGGGTATATGTCGTCACTCCCCCACCCCGCCCCATGTGAAAGCAAAGGGAAAAAAATCCTTTCTCGCCTTTTTTCAATGTCACCGTATGCCTACTGGATGCTGCTGGCAGATGCGGTGCTGCAGCGCTACACAGCAGTATCCCCTTCCCTTCCCTTGCCTTGCGGACGGCAGATCATAAGCCGATCCACCACTCCTTTTAGCAAGTGAACCTGCCCCCATGCTTGGAGGAAGGCGAAAACCTCAGGGCCAGCCAATCTTCCCCCTGGAGGAAATTCCTTCCCCCCCCCAATATGGGCCGGTCAGCTGGAGCATGCGCATGCGGCAAAGACTCTCCTCCAACCTCTGAAAAAAAGGTTACATCATATACCAGGCACATTGACCCTATGACTAAAGTTATCCTCCCTCCATATCCATCCTCCATAAACTTATCTTATTCTTAATCTTTGGAGTCCCTTCTTTCCTCTCCCCCTCGGTAGACTGTTCCAGTATTGTACTCCTGCACTCCTTAGAACCTAACCTTCAATTTCAAATTTGAATTTCTGAATTTCCTGACTGACAGTTTATATCCCCCGTGGTCCCTCGTAGCCACATTTTACTGACTCCTTGAAATTATCCCTCTGATATATTTATTATATATCCTCATATATTAATCATATCTCCCTCATCCCTTCTCAACCTTTTTGGTTTTAAAAAAACTCCTTTCATCCTCAAGTCCTTTCCATTCCTTCCATTCCATTCCTCGGATCATTCTCTTTGATGGGGAGACCAAACTGCACACAATACTCCAATGAGGGTCTCACAGCGCCTTATATAATATAACTAGCACCTCCTTATCCCTACTAGAAATACCTCCTAATAATGCAAAAAGACCCCCGACTTTTTTTTTTTTTTTACATCACACATGCCATATCATCATCATCTCATCTCAACCACTCAGGACTTCTCCCCTCCTCCTCCTCCCTCCTCTAACTGGTGAACCCCCCCGCTTATAAACTTAGTTCTTGTTAGACATCATGCTAAATGCACCTTACACTTCTCACTGAATTTCATCCTGTTACTAACTACAACTCACCAATACAAATCCAATCAAATCCTCCCTCTCCTCCCGATCCTCCTATTCCGAATATACCCCAACTTGGTGTCATCCATCAACTTGTCAGCCCATCAGCCCACTCCCAGTTCAGCAATAGGGTCAGCATAAAAAAAATAAATAAAAATCGGACTAAAAACCAACCCTCCAGAACTAACCCTCCAACCACCCAACCCTCCCCTCCCCTCCCTCCTCTCCCCTCTCCCTCCTCTCTCTTACCTCTCCCTTCCTCCATCTCTCTCTTTTTCAATTTTTCTCAGTAATTTCCAATTTAACCATCAATTTCCAATCTCGTACGCAATCATCAGATGAATCTCCAATCAGATAGAATGTCTAAAAATCTTCTTCCTCTAAAAAAAATCTGTTACTCTCTCAGAGAGAAGTTCTGGAGATTCGTAATCTGGTCTATCCATCCTCCCAGTTCCATCCATCTTGCCATCTTGCCAGCGGCCTCCATTTTCTAACCTTTCTTTTTTTTTTTTTTTTTTGCATACTACAGATGTTAGACTAACTAATCTAATAATTCTTTTTTCCTTTTTCTTTTCCTTCTTTTTTTATTCCGAATCAATAGTAATATCAGTCGGTACAATCAATAATTTAGGGATTTATTATTTATTATTTATTATCTATTCATTATATTATATTATCATATTCCTAGGATTAATATATTATTTATTATGATTTACCCCCTTTACTCCGTTTTACTTTGGTTTCTTTTCTTCCTTCTCTTTCCCCTACCTACTTACATCCCCACTACTTCATTTCATTATCATCATTCTTCCCATCCCTCATCTATTTCATTGGCCCATTTTCATTCAGATATTTAGCCATTGCAGATATTCATTTATTCCACTCTTTTTTCCACTAAATTTTTCAACTTTTCTTACTTTCTTTTTTTTTTTTTCTTCCTTTTTTTCCTATTTCTTTTTTATTATTTATTTGGCTAAAACCGCTTGCTATCCCCTTTAAGCACATCCTTCTTTCTCAGCCCTTTGCCTCTCTTTTCCTTTCACTTTCTCCCTGCTCCTCTGACCTCATTTTTCCCTCCCCCTCTTTCCCATTTCTTTTCTTGCTTCCCCTCTCTTCCGCTTTGCTTTTCCTCTAAAACCGAGCTACACAGCTTGCTCATCTCATCTTCCCTACGACCCTACAGATGGTACAGTATGACTGATATCCGTCATTGTCGTCCCGTGAGTGCTCCTGGCTGGCCTTGGTGAGGTCGGCCGGGGGGACCCTGGGCAAAAATGGGAGTGACTCCCAGGTCATTCTCTTCTTTAAGCTTTATCTAATGGAGATTCAGTCCTGCCTGGAATATCATAGCAACTGGAAGCTGCCCTCCCCTCCCCTCTTTGATCTCTGCTTGCAGAGGCAATAAAGTCAGTGTTGTTTCAAATTCATGCATTCATTATTACTTCATTACACAAATTGGGGATAACTGCCACAGTAGCCCAGGAGGGGTGTGGAAGGAGGGAAGCAACGGGTGGCGTTGTTGCAGGGGCACCCCCTAGAATGGCATGCAGCTCATCATTTCTGCGGGATGTCTGTGGCTCTGACCCAGAGCAGCTGTTTGCCTCTCTGGTTCTTTAGTAGGCTTGCCTGATAGTCTAGGCAGGACTGACTCTCCCTTTAGACAAAACTTAAAGAGGGGAATGACCTGGGGAGTATTCCCGTTTTTGTCCAGGCACCCCCGACTGACCTCACCAAGGCTGACCAGAAGCACCCATGACAGCAGCAGACGGTACAGTATAACTGGTAACCGTCGTTGTCAACTTGCAAAGCAGCAGACGGTACAGTATGGCTGGGGATGCTGCTGTGTAGCACTGCAGTACCGCGTCTGTTAGCAACATCCAGTAGACATACAGTGACAGGAAAAAAAGGCTGAACAGGCTCCATGGTTGCCGTGCTATGGCGTCTGCCCGGGCAATCCAGGGAAAAGGGCTCAAAATTATTGTCTGCTGTTGCTTTCACGGAGGGAGGATTGAGTGACGACATTTACCCAGAATCACCCGTGACACTGTTTTTGCCCCATCATGCATTTGGATCTCAACCCAGAATTCCAGTGGGCGGGGGAGACTGTGGGAACTATGGGATAGCTAGCCACAGTGCTACGCTCCGGAAATCGACGCTAGCCTCGGTACATGGACGCACACTGCCGAATTAATGTGTTTAGTGAGGCCGCGTGCACTCGACTTTATACAATCTGTTTCCAAAAACCAGTTTCTGTAAAATCGGAATAATCCCGTAGTGTAGACATACCCGAGGAGAGACGTGTGCAACAGATAAACTTTGCAGTGACTGTTGAATTTAGTTCACAGACTGACAGCTGCATTTCAGAATGCATTTTCTGAGTAATTGTTAAGAGCAGCTGTCCTTTTTCTTCGGGAGCTATTTTGATACTCTCCTCCACCCCACTGCTCTCAATAAAATTATTTTGAACCATTATTAAAATGCAAAGTTAATCAGATTTTGAAATGTTTGTAACTTCTATTGACTGGCAATGTTACATCAGGGCTAGACTGAGCTGTTAGGTTGCGATCTGTGAAGAGGGCAGCTCACAGCTGTGCTGTCTCTGGAAAGAACAGTGATTAACTCATAGTTCCTTCCCTGTTTTCCCCCTTGCTGGGGGGAATAAGCTACCTCACCTTTTCAAAGTGCAGTTTATTTCCCCCCACTCCCGTTCATGTGGCCAGCTCTCTGCTGAGTGGTGGTGCATGGTTCTGTCCACTTCTCAACTCTCACACCCCTGTACTTGCTTCAGTCCCCACACTGTAGTGGCCTCCCCAGTCCTCCTGGTATACTCCAGGGCGTCCTCAAGTGACCATTCAGGGAAAGGAGAGTAGGACCGAAGAGCAAAATTTCCCCTCCATGGGGATGTCTCAGAGCTCAGTTCAGATTGTAAACTCTTTGAGGTAGGATACATCTCTCACTAAGACCTTGCCTACACTTGTTGCAGCATGTAGGGCACGTATAGAGCTACATGCTGCAGTGAAAAGCAGGCTGTGACCATAATTATTGTGGAGCTGCAAGAGCCTTTGCCTGCTGCCTCCCCATCAGTCTTTTCTGCTGCTGGAATCTTTCACTGTGGCGAGGAAAAGCCACTACAGCAGGGAAGCAGTGGGACACTACCCTGCTAAAAATAGCAATGGAGATATGGGAGGCCCTGCTTGGGTGTGTTAGAGAGCTGTGTAGAATATATGTTAGGGTTCAGGCATGTAGGGCATTGTACTGTATTTGCCCAAGCTGTGCCTCACTGTCTACATCGCTATTTATACTGGTGCTAGCTGGGGGTGCAGTGCCTGTGCTCTGCATGTCACCATACGTCTAGACATGACCTCAGTCTCTGGATCATGGCTACCATAATAGGGCCCATCTCCGTTGGGGCCTCAAAATGCTCCCATAATACAAATCAGAACTAAACAATGGACAATTTTCCTTTAATGAGGAAAAGTAACATTTAGATGCTTGGTTGCTGCTGCCTCAAATTCTGTTTAGATAAATCTTGCGGACTCCATCAAACTCATTCCATTTGCCCCTTTATGTCTTTTCTTAACTATCTCTCTCTTTCTGTTTCCAAAACAGGAGTTCTGTATAATCACAGTAATTAACAAACATACCCAAGAACCAGTTTGCTTTTCCGGCTCCGCCACACCTTTTTCAGAAAACAAAAAGTACTCTTTTAGATCCCTTTCCCTCCTAAAAACTGCTTTAGGCAATTTAGCCAATTTCACTGCTCAACCAGAACTTTTATTTACAGAATTTCTCTGTGCTTTCTTCAAAGCCACCCGCCAGGTCTCCCTCCCTTTCTGAGACTTCCCTGCCGTGAGCCTGAATGCTGCTGATCATATGGGTAGGATTCAGCTCAGAAAAACACAGCAAGCACAATTTACCTTTAACATTCAGCTTCCAGCTTCTGCCTTGTGATGCCCGAGTTTTGTTTTTGATTACAGTGAATGCATGCGGCACTGGATTGCCACAAAGAGGATTGTTTTGACTTTTCAAAACTTAGAAAATTTTCTTTTCACCTTTACATTCAAAAACTTTTACTGTAAAACAAAACAAAACAAAAAACACACAAACAAACAAGCAGAGTGGCACAGCTGGCCATGGGAGTGTGACAAACAAAGCATTAGTTTACAATTAAAATGACTCTGTCAGGAGACTAGATCAGACAAAAGAGGTGGGATATTGCTGCACCATGACCTCCAACATCTATTGTCTCTGATCTTGAGCCAATAAACTAGAAAGGCTCACAGAACCAAAAAGTGTTGGGTTTAATATCAGCAGTCCTGAAAGCACTGCCTCAAACACCAATTGCAATATGATCTAAAGTGGACTGGCCAATGCTGTGATAACAATGGCTTTTGAACAGTGTTGCTCGGGGGAATGATTACAGGGAGCCAGATCTGTGAATAAACAGACCAGTATTTGAGATGAGCCTGTTAGAATGTGGGTAGGTCAGATAGTTCCTTCTGTAGCTATCTGTGATACGCATTTCAATTGCAGTGCATCTGCATTGTAATACTATTGGCTATGAGGCTACACCACACATTGGAGCATCATAGTGCACCTTAGCTCCCTCTTCATATATTGAAGTGTTATAAACTTCATCTAGATAACTACTCAACCTCTTTTGGCATCCCTGAACATCCTTAAGGATAGGATGCGGCAGATGGACAGTGACTTCACCTTTTTCCAATTCAAGTGTAGTTGACTCTAATATTCATCTCGTACTTCACAAACTAAAATATCATTTCTGCAGAATAGTGAGAATGCAGTTAATTATCAAAGCGCTGAGCAGGCACAAAAAATAGATCTCTCTGAAATGTTAAGACGACAGTAAGCTGATCTTGCAAGTTTACTCAGTTTTAATTGTCTGCTTGTGGCAAGCTTGCCTGGTATTGACGCATCCACATGGTGTAGGAACTCACTAAGCATGCTAAAAGACTCTTAACAGAAAGCTGCTGCAAACTTCATTTTGGTAAGATTCGTGCTGCAGACAAGTTGCTGCAAAGTTAATTTTGAGCCAATGTTTAATGTCTCTTTCAGATAACCTTGGCAGAAGGTGTTAGACAACTGTGAATTGATCAGGCTAATCCCATGCAGGGTGAAGACGATTGCAGCCTAGTGTTGTCCTTTCAAAATCCACAGGTTTTGCCTACTGTCTGCTGTGAAAAGCTTGCTGTAATTTGGTGGCAAACATGCAGGTAATTCCTTATTATACAATAGTTTGGAGTGTTTTATATGTAAACTGCTGAGCAAGTAATAGCAAGCCTGTAACCTTACTCTGAGCAGAGCAGGGATGTGTAGTTCAGGTTAACTAGAACTGCCGTTATCCCTTTATGCTCTTTTATCATGGGAATTGCCTCCCCTATCTAGTTCTGCCATATTTATTCTAGATAGAATTATGCAATGCTAAAAGATGACCTTAAAAATTTCAACACAGAAAATAGGAATGACCTGATTCTCTAGAGCCTTGCCACCTGTATAGTCATTTAGACCTGTACAAAGTGGCTGTTCAATGCTACCAGTTCAGAACTATAGCTTCTTACATCCTTTTTGCACAGGTCTCAATGATTATACTGAAGAATCAGGCCCCAAATGCCATAGAATGCGACTGGGGGCTTGTCTATATGGGGAAATTGACTGGCACAGCAGCACAATTATTACTGGCATAACTATCCCTGTGGATGCTCTTCCTGGGGGAAAAAAGTGACTTTATTATGCTTTGAAATTACTATAATTATTTTGCAATAGCTGTGGTCAATTTCCCACATATGCTGCCACAAAGGGTGTTGAATTGAGCCAGACTCAGATATGATCACTATAGAATTGTAAACAATATCCTGGACAAAAAGTTGGGTGACCTTCCATTTTGACAGCCTGGATCCGTTGATGCTTTCAGTTTGAAATCTGATAGGGGTAGATTGTATACTAGGTTCTGTCGAGTGCTATGCCTCATTGAGAGTGGAGTTCCTCCCCACCTACCCCAAGAGAAACTCTGGTTGATACAAATAGCACATTGACTCCCACTGCCATGGCACCTGTGCCACCAGTGAAAAAACAGAATAGAGTATGTCTTCATTGCAATAAAACGCCTTCAATTAGCCTGTGTCAGCTGATTTGGGTTCTCAGGGTGGATTTACTGGGCTATAATTTTGTAGACATCTGGGCTCGGATTGAAGCCTGGGCTCTGAGACCCTGCTAAGTAAGCCCAGAGTTAGTAGAACTCAAGTTATCAGACCCTGGGTTTGTTAATCTAGGGCTTCAATGTCTACACTCATTTCTAACCCCAGATTAGGAATTGTTGAATCGTGGGTCCCAACAATTGCATTATGCAAGCCTGAGTCCTACCACCCTAATCTCAGACTTCCTAGCGCCCTCACGAAATGTGGCCACTCTAGCTCTTTGTTCATGGTGCAGCATAGAAAAACTTGACTGTCCACCAAACTTGACTGTCCAGAGTACAAAGAAAGTAAGCCCTGTGGGACTGTAGAATACTTTTGGTGGACTCCCAGAGCACTAGACCAGTGGGGGTGTCTTTTCACAGCAAAGCAATAGGGCTTGAACCTTGGGTTGACTAAGGCTCAATTCCTCTATCCCACTGGGTCCTGGGACCCTGGGTCTGAGACCTGGGTTAGGGTGATTTGCACATAGATGGAAGGGAGTTAGGCTTGAGTTTGAGTCTGAACCCTGGATTTATACTGCAGTGTAGATATATCCACAGTTTCCTCTGCCATGGGCAAGCTCTTCTGCGGGTGGAGGAAGAAGGTGAAGCTATGGCTCTAGTCTTATCCCTCCCTTGCCCATGCTTTCTGGCACCACACACTTGCTGGGATGCAAGAAGAAAGCATGATCTGTACTCCCCAATGAGACGTTGGTCAGTCCCTGTGCAGGAGCACTAGGGAACATAAGAATGGCCCTACTGGGTCAGACCAAATGTCCATCTAGCCCAGTATCCTGTCTTCTGACAGTGGCCAGTGCCAGGTGTCTCAGAGGGAATGAACAGAACAGATAATCATCAAGTGATCCAACCGCTGTCACCCGTTCCCAACTTCTGGCAAAACAGAGTCTAGGGACACCAATCCTGCCCATCCTGGCTAATAGCCATTCATTGACCTACACTCCATACATTTATCTAGTTCTTTTTTGAACCCTGGGAAGGGAAGCAACTTGCAACTTGCACCTTTAACCCTTTGTATACTCTCACAGGGCTGAGCAGAATGTGGCCCATGGTCCTTTTCACCATGGATGTAAAAGGAGCATAGAACCTGCTGTAGGCATGAGAACATGGCAAATGTGATTCTTTTCTGGTTTTGTGCAGAAAATCTTTTAAGCTATCACATGTAGCTGGAGCACTTTGGCGAAGCTTTGTCATAGGCAAGACCAGGGGTCGGCAACCTCTGGCACAGGGCTCATCAGGGTAAGCACCCTGGAGGGCTGGGCCAATTTGTTTACCTGCCGTGTCCACAGGTTCGGCTGATCGCGGCTCCCACTGGCTGCGGTTCACCGCTCCAGGCCAATGGGAGCTGCTGGAAGCCGTGTCCTGCACGTTCCTCGGTCCACGCCACTTCCTGCATCCCCCATTGGCTTGGGACGGCAAACCGCGGCCAGTGGGAGCCACGATCGGCCGAACCTGTGGACGCGGCAGGTAAACAAACTGGCCTAGCCCACCAGGGTGCTTACCCTGGTGGACTGAATGCCAGAGGTTGCCAACCCCTGGGCAAGACTAAGTTTTGTGACAACAAAACAGCTTTCTGGGCAGTTACTGTGTCACTGAACGAGGGGGAGCTGATGGTGGGATAGGTTGAATCTCCTAGGCTGAATCATGCTTGGTCACCAACTTGAAAGGTTTGAGAAAGCAATGGAAAGCAGCACCTCCGCTCCTGTCATATCAGAAGCGACCTGAGAATGGTCTACTCATTCTAGTCTCTAATGGAGAGTTGTACGAAAACTAACATCACATCTGAGCACCTTCATTGGCAGTCCCAGCAGAGAGACAGAAGATGTGTGAAACGACAAGCATGTGTACGTGTATAATTTGCTGTTGAACAGCAAAAATCAGCATCTGCAATTCAGTTGCAGTTGCTATTCTATCTTTTTTTTTTTTAAATGTAAAAGCAAAAGAAATCAGTGAATTATTTGTTGCTCTCTGAGAAAGAGGAGGCTTCCAGGATGCTTGGAGATTTGCAGAGATATGCTTTGAGTGTGGCAAGTGATAAGACAAGACAGGACAAAGGGGAGAAGAGATCTGAGGAAAGCATTCGTGACCCTGCTAGCAGCACTAACAAAGTCCACTCCACCCCACCTCCCAAAAACCCAAACAATGTAACCATAGCAAGAGTGCAAGCTCTTACAAAATGGGGGCATGCTTGCAGTAGCAGTGGAGAGAGGTTTACATTGATTTACATTGATAAAGCTTCATTCATTTCAACAGATGTATATTGGTGTAAATAAAATCTGAGTAAGGCTGATTGGTTTAAACTAGATGCATCCACAGTATGGTGCTATGCTGTGGATGTTTGATGTACAATCGTCAGCATGACTGGGTATAAATGTATGGTTATACAGTGTATGAAATGCCACATGAATATTTCTAACCTCTTAGGGCCTGACCCAGATTCATGGCAATGGGAGTTTTCTCACTAACCTTAGTGGGCATTGGATCAGGAACTCTATGCAAAAAAGGGATATGGTGCTTGATGAGTTAATATTTCCAGCTGCCAAGGCACCAGGCTATTTTTGACACTTCTACACCCCCTTGACAAAATTATTGATTGTAGCATTTACAGTTGTAAGGCATTCCCCCCACCCCGTTGTGATCTTCTTTGCCTCATACTGAATTCAGAGGGTGGAACATAAAAACATAAGAATGGTCCTACTGGGTCAGACCAAAGGTCCATCTAGTCCAGTATCCTGTCTTTCGACAGTGGCCAATGCCAGGTGACCTAGAGGGAATGAACAGAGCAGGTATTCATCAAGAGATCCATCCCCCTCACTCATTCCCAGCTTCTGGCAAACAGAGGCTAGGGACACCATTCCTGCCCATCCTGGCTCATAGCCATTGATGGACCTATCCTCCATGAATTTATCTAGTTCGTTTTTGAACCCTGTTGTGGCCTTCACAACATCCTCTTGTAAAGATTTCCACAGGTTGACTGTGTATTGTGTGAAGAAATACTTTCTTTTGTTTTAAACCTGCTGTCTATTAATTTCATTTGGTGGCCCCTAGTTCTTGTGTTCTGAGAAGTGGTAAACAAGACTTCCTTATCTACTTTCTCTACACCAGTCATGATTTTATAGACCTCAATCATATCTCCCCTTAGCCGTCTCTTTTCCAAGCTGAAAAGTCCCAGTCTTATTATCCTCTCCTCATACAGAAGCCATTCCATACCCCTAATAATTTTTGCTGCCCTTTTCTGAACCTTTTCCAATTCCAATATATCTTTTTTTGAGATGGGGCAACCACATCTGCACACAGGATTCAAGATGTAGGTGTACCATGGATTTATATAGAGGCAACATGATATTGTCTGTCCTATTATCTCTCCCTTTCTTAATTATTCCCAGCATTCTGTTTGCTTTTTTGACTGCCGTTGCACATTGAGTGGATGTTTTCAGAGAACTATCCACAATGACTCCAAGATCTCTTTCTTGAGTGGTAACAACTAATTTAGACACCATCATTTTATATGTATAGTTGGGAGTATGCTTTCCAATGTGCATTACTTTGCATTTATCAACATTAAATTTCATCTGCCATTTTGTTGATCGGTCACCCAGTTTTGAGAGATCCTTTTGTAGCTCTTCACAGTCTGCCTGGGACTTAACTATCTTTAGTAATTTTGTATCATCTGCAAATTTTGCCACCTCACTGTTTACCCCTTTTTTCCAGATCATTTATGCATATGTTGAATAGGACTGGTCCCAAAGAAGACCTCTGGGGGACACCACTATTTACCGCTCTCCATTCTGAAAACTGACCATTTATACCTACCCTTTGTTTGCTATCTTTTAACCAGTTACCAATCCATGAGAGCACATTCCCTCTTATCCAATGGCAGCTTACTTTGCGTAAGAGCCTTTGGGGAGGAAGCCTTTGGTGGAAGGGGGCTAAGGACTCATGGAGTTAGTTAAGGGTACACTTACCATCCTTGCTATCAAAGTTTGGGATGATTTACACTCAGATCTGTCAACTTGATGTAAAAATTGTTGCTCATAATGGTTCCCTTTGGTGCAGAACCTCTTCGAGGTCAAAAGAAGGTTCGTTGTGATGTTTTAAGTGTTTCTGACATAATGCTGAGTCTTTGGGCATTTATTACATATCCCATTACAGTTGTGTGACTAGTGTTTGAGTCTGTTAACAGCTCCCTGTGCCATTAACATGCAGTCACAGCCTCTTGCACCTATTGATAATAAGTGCATACACACCTAAGGCTCAGTACTGCTCCTATTGAAATAAATAAGAAAAAAATTCTTTTGACTTGAGAGGGAGCAGGCTTAAATGGTTACCTTCCAATCACAGGTTCATTTTTGTACTGGTGTGTATGTTCATTTCACATGAGCTTGAATGCTCACTTCACCAGCATTAGGGTTGTGTTATGTGGCCATTTAGGAAACAACTCCTTAAGACCTAAACTGAGCATCCTTAACATCTCAGCACTAGCAATGGAAGAATGTCAAAGGATTTTGTTCAATAGACAGTCAAATCTAGATACTTATTTGAATCTTTAATCTCTCTTGAGTCTGGAAAAACAGGGCAGGATTGTTCTTGTGAAATTGTTGGGATTTTTGGTCTTGGCTCGAAGTGCAGAGGCATGAGGGAACTAGCCAATCTTTTTTTAACTTCAGATACCTTTTATTTCTGGCTTAGTACATGTGAAATTTCTGGAGGTGTTTTTCATGACACCCCTGTTGGAAAGCTGGCAATGAAGGAAGGGTAGGAATAGCTTTTATTGGTGGATTAGAGTTAAAAATCCTTTCTGAGGGAGATAAATGGGACACTTGTCAGCAGTTGTCTCAGCAGACGGGCTGGGACCGACAGGCTCTGTGGAGGAGTTTGAAGGAACTGGGCCTTCCCAAATTCCGGGTATGGTAAACCTTAGGGAAAAGTAGACATGTATAGGATGATTCATTGCTTTTTAAGGTATGTTTTCTCTTAAATGCTTTTTTCCTAAATAAATAATACTTTTAATGAGGCTGTCTGCTCACTGATGACCACGGTTATTGCCTTTGTGGGAATAGAGTTGCAGGGTCTGGACATAAGTCAGACTGGTTAATGTGATCACAGTTGATGCACAGAGGATTGAAGCCCAGGGCTGAGTCTGAGAGTGGGAGAATTCCATGATTCTATCCCAAGATGGAAGTGATGTCTAGAGGTCTGAGACCTGAGGGGCACACTTGGGTGCAGGGAGATGGTGGTCAGAGGTGCAATTCGCATGGGGATTTTGGCATCCATATATTGCTATATGCATGGCTAGGAAATCATTCAATTCAAGTTTTCTGATTTCCATCTTATCCTTTCATATAAACATGCACTTGCACCAAAAAGAGAAGATCTGGAATTGGGACTGATATGTTGGTCTACAGGAGGATATCTGGCTGAAAAAGTGATTGCTAGTCAGTATCCAAGGAGCACTGTCTCATCCTAATGTTGGATGACCAGATAGAAAATGTGAAAAATAAGAATGGGGCATGGGGAAGGGGTAAGATTTGCCTATATAAGACAAAGCCGCTAATATTGGGATGGTCATGATAATATCAACATGTTTGGTCATCCTATCCTAATGCACAGACAAATGTTGTATCAACATTTATTATGCTTACTGATATGAGAGGACAGATTTTTGCAAAGGAGGATGAGCGTTTCTCACAACAACCTAAAATGTTACTTGCCTAGTGAGCGAATATAAATGTCACTAATCCAGTTAATAAAAATCACCAAAATGTTCACTTTTATATTATGACAATATGCTAGCGAATTCCTGTTGTCCAGCCAGATGGGTATAGAGCAGGGGCAGGCAAACTTTTTGGCCTGAGGGCTGCATCGGGTTTCGGAAATTGTATGGCGGGTCGGTTATGGGAGGCTGTGCCTCCCCAAACAGCCAAGTGTGGCCCGGCCCCTGCCCCCCTATTCCCCCCCACCTTCTTGCACCCTGATGCCCCCCCAGGACCCCTGCCCCATCCAGCCCACCCTGCTCCCTGTCCCCTCACTGCCCCCAGAGCCCCATCCAACCCCTCCTCTCATTCCTCACTGCCCCCCCCGGACCCCTGCCCCATCCCACCACCCGTTCTCCCTGCCCCTGACTCCCCTCCAGCTGCCCCACCCACCCCCTCCTTCCTGACTGCCCCCTGAGACCCCTGCACCCATTCAACGCCCCTGTTCCCCACCCTCTGACCACGCCAACCCCTATCCACACCCCCTGACCACCACCCCAAACTCCCCTGCCCTCCATCGAACCCCCCTGCTCCCTGCCCCCTTACCGCGCTGCCTGAAGCACTGGTGGCTGTCGGCGTGGCTGTGGCTGGAGCCAGCCACGCCACCGCAGCACAGAGCACCAGCTCAGGCCGCATCTACGCAGCTGCGCTGCCCAGCCACCTAAAGCATTGCGCCGGCGGCATGGCGCACTGAGGCTGCGGGGGAGGGGGAACAGCTGGGGAGGGGCCAGGGGCGAGCCTCCCGGGCCAGGAGCTCAGGGGCTGGGCCAGATGTGGCCCGCGGGCCGTCGTTTGCCCACCTCTGGTATAGCGGAAGTAAATAAAACTGCATGTGAACCCACCTAGAAAACTTGTTTGAGAGTCCCAGAATCTGCAGTTCTATTTCCTTGCTCTTATGATCACAATACTGTGCCTGCGACATACTGGAAATATTTGGAGATCATTTTTTTTTCACAAGAAGCACTTACATTAACCATTTTCTGAATCAGATGCTTGATTATATCAGCTGCTTCTTTAGTGAATATAACTCAAGGATGTGTCTAAAGTCAGTTAATTTAAGTTCTTCTAAAGTTTTACTTGTGTAATTCTACTATGAAACTTAAGGCACTTTTCACTGAACAGTGAAGGAGTAGAGGATATACTGTAGTAAAAGAAAAAATCCCCTGGTGTAGAGCACTTCAAAAATTATCCCTGGAAAATGCATTATATGTATGTTATGTTAATTTTTTGATAACTTTTAGGGATAAACATTATCTAGTGTTAACAAAAACTTGACATGGTTATCTTAAGACATTTCCGGTCAATATAGGCATGTAGTCAGACAGATTTTCAAATCCATTAATGATTTTTACCCATGTGATCATCAAAGCTCTCATACACAATGCAGAGACAGTGGGTGGATGGAGTTATTGTTAGAAAACAGATGAACAAGCAGAGTTGAAAAACAGGGGTGAGGGGGAGGAGAGAGGGAACAGAAAAAATAATAATAAATGCATGTTGAATTCTCATGGGAAAAAATGGGTTTAGAGTAAAAGATGAACTTTTTAAATTTTATTTCATTTTTTGCTGCTTTACTGATGTCTTGTGAGAGGATAGGAAGAGGGCTTCAAAGAGGTTTCTAACTGAACAGAATGAAAGAAGAAATCTCAGGAAAAAAGGTAGGGAAAAGGCAAGTAGAAGTAAAAAGCTGAAAAGTTCACTCAATATAAGGCATGCCCCAGAAGCATCTCCTATAATGGAACAACAGATCAACTGTAAAACCACAGAGACCGTAACTGTGACTGAGTCAGTCTTGGCTGCGTCATTTATTCAGCAGTATATACAGGAGTACCCACACAGCCCTTTACTGATCCATATTTAGCCCCATCTCTGATGCCCTCTCATGAAGGACTCAGGATAACTACACAAACATATAGGCCATCTCCACAGTAGAGAAATGGATGTTCCTATCTAAACAGGTGGAGTAGAACCAGGGCCGGTTCCAGGGGGTTTGCCGTTCCAAGCAGGAAAAAAAAAAAAAGCTGCAATCTGCACCAATTCAGCGGGAGGTCCTTTGCTCTGACCGGGAGTGAGGGACCCTCTGCTGAATTGCTACCAAATAGCTGGATGTGCCGCCCCTCTCCGGAGTGGCCACCCCAAGCACCTGCTTGCTAAGCTGGTGCCTGGAGCCAGCCCTGGGTAGAACTGTTTTAAGAACAAATGATTGTGTATGCCCATGCTGTGAACTGTTGAAACATTATCTTCTCATCCCTACTAGTCCTGTTCCATACAGGCTAGTTGAAATGCCTTCTAGATTCCCGTCCCCCAGTTCCTAGAAACAGTAGATTCTGGGAGATTCCAGAATGGCCCCAGTGCACTGTCAGAGAGTTGTGGATGGAACATCTGAACAGATTCACTCAGAACTGTTTTGGTGATGTTTACACTAGCACTAAACCAATGCAGTCTGAACTGGTGTTGAGACATTTTAGTATTTTGAAATCCTCCAGATTCCAGGAACTAATCCAAAAGGCAGTTGACATGCATGTAATTTTTGGAGTACTGTTATGTGTGTACAAGAGCTGTTTTATAGACATGATGGTGAGACCAAATGGTTCTAGAAATGGTATGTTTCTCTAAAATAGAAAAGGTAATCTTTGAATTCTTCTGGGCTGGGCTCTGAATGTCCCTACAGTGTAGGGCCTCCAACTACTTTATTTGTGGCACCTCTGTGAAAAGGAGATTAAAAATGTATGTGCAATGTATAACCCCTGATAAAATATAATCCTTATAGCCAACTTTAACAAAATAATTGTAAACAGAGAAATAGACCTCCTTATTCATTTGTAACTGGTACTTCTTTTCTTCTTATGTGAAAACTACCTTTGCAAATACTTTTTCTTTCAGAAAGATTTCTCCTCCTCCACCTTCTTGCACCCTTCCACTGATTGCTGTTTATGATACAGCTTCACCTATTCACCTAGACCTTCAGCAAACAGCCAATTATTTTAGTATTTTTCCCACATTATAAATGGGGGAACTGAGGCACAGGGTTAGTGACTTGCCCAGGATTGCACATGGGTCTCCTGTCTCCTTTTCCCCTGCTCCAACCATCAGATGAAACCATTTCTTATTTCACACTGCTATAAAAACCCACACTCCCTGCCTGTGACGGGGTGCGCTTGCCCCACACCAGACTGGAAGGGGTTAACGCCACATTGTGGGCTGAGGAATCCACGCCCCCTTCTCCCTACTGGGCATGCTCCAGGTGTACCAGTATAAAAGTGAGTAGCTCAGCTCAGTCAGGGGAAGACACTGGTGGGGAAGGATGTGTGCCTGGAGCGCCTGCTGAGGATGGCCTCCAGCCTGTACTAGAGGGGAGCGACGACGTGGACCACAGCCTCGGACCCCAGCAGCCGACAGAGCCCCAGGGAGTAGCCGGTGCAGGGGAACTAAGAAATCCGAATGCCTCCTGTACTACAATGCCCAAGACTGCAGTAGGAAGTGACCCAGGGGTGGAGTCAGAGTTGTATCTCCCACCAAGGTAAGTTCGGCATATTTCAGTGAGACTCCCTGCTGAGCTGTTAGCTGGTCATTCCACTGCTATTAGGGCTCTGGGTTGGGGCTTGGTGGATTTTAGTGGGCCCAGGCCCCAGAGGGATGGTGGCCCCCAGGAACTCTTGCCATTGGGCCACACTGCCCTGACAGGGGCATGTTTTATGGACTCTGGCTGCTAGGCCATACTGTGTTTCATGGGGTCTGGCTGCTAGGCTGTACTACCCTGAATGAGCGGGGCGTTTGCATAGACTCTGGCCATTGGGCCATATTGCCCTGACAGTAGAGGTGTGTTTCATGGACTCTGGCTGCTACCCCAGGGAGCAACGCAGATCCCAGATAGCACAGCAGAGCAGGCAATGGGTGAGACACCACCCACAGAGGGCACTCCACAGCTAGAATGGAGGTAATTCCCAGAGCGACTGGCAGAAGGCGCCATGGTGGTGAGCACAACCCATTACACTTCCCTACAAGTGCGTGGGGAAATCTGACATTATCTAGACTGGTGATGTGACAGGTCACATATTCCAATGGCCTTTAAATTATTCCTCAGTAGAGATGTGAGGATAGAATAATGTCACTTCTCACGTGTACCATCTTGATGTATTGTTAGTATTATTTGGCATTTACACTGTTGTAGTGCCTAAAAGCTATAACCAGGTTTGGCCTCTTTGTGATGGGTGCCATACCAACATATTATGTTACCTGCCTTCAACTGCTTATAATCCAAAAGACAAGCTATAATAAGTGGGCTGGGACGGAGTACAGGAGATCGGGCAAATAAGTTCAATAGGATATGGTAGTTACTAACTGGCTAATAGCAATGATCACAGCTGTCTAGCCATTGCCAGGTTGCATTTTGTATGCATTATGAAAAAGATGAATGGAGGGACAAGGTAATTGGTTTATGGATTTTAATTGGGAGCTTATTCTACTTTTAAGAGATGGAATTGGGAGTAGGCATGTCAGTGCATTTTGGAGAAGCAAAGCATTGGATGATTGAGAACAGCATGACTGATGGAGCAAAGGTAGGAGCTGAACTTGTGATAAGATGATAGTCTGGATAGGCAGGAAGAGCTAAATTTCAGAGGGTTTTGAAAGTAAGAACAAGGAAATTTTTGCATTGGAAGAATGGAAGGACTTAAAGCAAAGGTGACATAGGTGGAGTCACCAGCCAAGATGATCTTAGCAGTAGCTTTTTTTTTTTCATTTATTTGTGGGGATGCAAGGTTGCAGTATTGAAGACAGAGAGGAGGAGATTAATCACCAAGATATGAGATGATCATGGATTGGACAAGAGTTTTGGCAGTGTGGTCAGAGAGGCCAGGTTGGATCTTGGACATATGCGGGGAGAAATGGAAGACTTAGACATGGCCTGTCTTGGTACATGGGTAAAAAAGAGCCCAGTCAAAGACAAAGCCAAGATTTTGGGATTGTGTGAGGGGGAGGATGGTGGTAGTGTCCATGATAAAGAAATGGAGGATTTAGAGGGAAAGACTGACAAATTGATTACGGCCATGTTAAGTTTCAAGTGTATTGTATCGTGATTCCTGGAAGATGCCTCTAGAACTGACAGTTGAAAGATACAGTGAATTAGATTTTATGGCATAAATGTGCCATTTATGAAGGGACCTGATGTTTTGTGAGAGACATGATAATGCCTAATAAAGAAGTAGAAAGCACCTTTCCTCGTGGGTTTAGAAGGACCTGTAACTTTAGAAGTAGCAGAGTTTACGTAAGCATAATATCTACTTTATTTTCATTCTTTCTATAGACTTTCAGTCATTGACCAAAAAGCAGACTCACCTATATCTCTCTACAATGGATTAAATGCAGAAGTGACATAAATGGTTATCAACTTAGATTTTGGTAAATGAGTGTAATTTACATGCTAAAGTGGCAGAAGAGGTGGGGTTGTCTTAAGAAAAGCAAGTAGCAGTACAAGAAGATATAAAGAAAAACTAGCCTCAAATAAAATTGAGTATAACAGCAAAGTATTTTCTTAGTATTTTAATGTATTTTAAGTGTTTATATCTTAAATTACGAAGGAGTGTTGCCTTCTAAAATTAGAAACATACACAGTAATAGGGGATCCAATAGTATGTGTTCAGTTAAAAATAAAGATATGTATAGTCACAGAAAGCTACCCAGATCTAACCATATAAACTGCAAATATCTACAAAGAAAACCTGAAATAATTCCTAGAATATAGGCATTGGCAAACGTTTGAAATCGGCAGTTTGAGTTATATTGCTACTATTTTTCTCCTATCCTAATTCACTGAGGCAGTCTTATTTGATGTAAACAAAATCTTCTGTGTAAAAAGAAAGAAATATTGACTCTGGCCTCTTTTAGTGGTAAGGAGATGGGAGGAAGGAAAAAGTCCATTTCAGGAGCTCATTCTATTGAAACTTCAATGATTCAGTGCAAATGGAAACTTGCTTTATTGATTATACTTGTGTTTTCTGGAGGCAGATTCATTGTCAAAGTCTCCAGTATGCCATGTTTTAATTCTACATGTGCTTCTATGAGGCTAAGAAAAGCACTGTTAATTGATTTGTGCATTTCAGG
Source organism: Mauremys reevesii (assembly GCF_016161935.1). NCBI lineage: Eukaryota > Metazoa > Chordata > Testudines > Geoemydidae > Mauremys > Mauremys reevesii. The sequence continues at coordinate 72,078,615 of NC_052631.1, forward strand.
ACGAGAACCTGAATGGTTATAAAAATGAATGCTTTAGTGTTCCTTTCTTTAGAACTGTTATACATCATTGCCATGTGAGTTTTGTTATCATTTGGGCATTCTGGGTTGTTTTATTAATCCCAGGATTTGCCATTATGTCAGTTACTTGATAAAGATAACATTTCTGGCTTTCTTTTTTTAAATATAAAAGATGGCTGTTGATAATCTTTGACTCTCCATAAATCACAGCATTGTTTCCCTATCACTACCAATGTGACCTCACTGTTTTCCCTCTTGTAGCTTTAATCTTATTTAATTCTCTGTAGAAGAAACTTCATCTCTATTTAAAAAAAAACAAAAAAACAGTAGAAAGCTTGGGAGTCTCATGTATCTTTGATTTTGTTCAAAGTACTTTGATATGCTACAGATTGATAATTATGAAGGGTGGTACTCTACTTGCACTCACTTCATTTTTTGTTGTAAAAATAACCCATCAATTGGCCACATGTTCTAAAAGCCATTTGAATTCATTTCTAAAAGATGAAAACTTTGTCTAAAAGGACATGCATATCGGAACTCAGATTTGGAGCTTTGGTTAAAAATGGGTCTTCACTGAATTAATTTAGTTCTCACTGAACTAAGTGACCAATGGTCCTATCTATTTCAATACAAGGAAATTTACTTTAACTGCACTTGGATTAATTCGCAAAAGCCTGGGCTAGAATCAGGCATTAGGTGAGTAAATGTTGCTTTCCACACAGTTATACCAAATAATTTTATTCCTGGCCTGCAATCCCCATGTTGTAACACTTTCACTAATACTCAGCTGTGTAGTTTTGTGATGGGACTTCAGTTGGAGATACACCACTCTTGTTTTCACTTTTGACAGGTTTTGAATCCAACTTTCCAAAGGTGAGAGATGAGTGCAAACTATTGCACTGCCTCCCTTGGACTGAGCTAAATCCTGCTGATTTTCTCCCTCTCCCACAGAGCTGGTGCTAGACAAAGCAATTACTTAGGGCCCTGGGTAGATCAAGAGCCCCCCCTATTATTTGTATATGTTGTATGGGGCTTCCCAAAATAGTCCTGCTTAGGGCCCCCGATGAGCTAGTACTGGCACTGCCCATTTATGTACCAGTAAGAAACTTGTTACAAACTTTTAAGTACCATAGGAACGATAATGCATAGGGCCCAATTTTCAATTACACTGAATCCTCTTTATGCCAGGTCATAATATAAATGAGAATCTGGCTTGTGATCTTTATATTTCTGTGTCATAATTAATCAGAAGGCAGTTTTCTGTCTTACCTACTCTTGACATATGTAACCAGAAAACAGTCTGTAAACTCTTCACTGCTATTTTGGACTAAGAGATACCTTTCCCCGTGTGTTGTTCTTTACTTGTTCCCATGCTGCAGAGCTGGGGATTCTTTTGGCAAGTGGGAGCAAAGAAACCAATTTACAGTGAGCTCAGTGCCTCAACCTGAGAGGTGTGTGTCAGTTGCTGAACCACCTGCAAGTTCTCCTTGCCACCAATGGAAATTGCAGGTTCACAGCACTTCCCAGGATCAGACCCTAGCTTTGTGATTCCGTCAGAGTTCACAATATTACAAGGACAAGTGACAGTGCTATTGTAAGAAAACACTGTGCAGTGCTATTGAAGGCAGTCTTTGGTTCAACATTTTGTGTGATCAGAATTAGAGCTTCAAGATCTTGAATAAAACCTACCTTGCAAGTAACCTCACTTGAGAGGATATTTTTAAGCTCCTGTACCTAGGGAGAGCTAAATTAAAGTCAAAGGAGAACTTAAAGGTAAGAAATAATTAGGGCAGGGAGAAATAATAAAAATGCTAGGGAGAGCTAAATTAAAGTCAATGGAGAAGTTAAAGGTAAGAAATAATTAGGGCAGGGAGAAATAATAAAAATGCTAAGCAGGAGAGTCAGACATCAATGATTCAATGGGAGGCTATGTCAGGTATAGAAATGTCATCTATTGTGGGAAATATAAAGAGACGACATACTGTAAGGGCCCCACCTACCCATTCTCAGTTATAGATGTCAAGCATGTATGGTCGCTTGCTGCTTGAAAATCCTGTAGAAATACCCTGAACATTGTCCATGGAGTGTTAGCCTCACTTAGCTTCTCTTCCCCTAGTGTAGTAATAATTATTTCTATTCTCCAACTTTATTTCCTATTTTAAGTAAAGATTTTCTATTTCATTTCCAGCAGCGTGGCAATAATCTATCCAGTGAAGTTCAGTTAGGTATTTCCCAAACTGGAAAATTAGGGATTTGGGGTGAAATCCTGGCTTCATTAAAGTCCATGACACAACTCCCATTTTCTTCCCTGTGGCCTGTATTTCACCCATTAAATCCATTCTTGAAAAGTACTGAGCACTATCGGTTCCCATTATAATTGTCTTTCAGGATCAGGCCCTTTCAGAGAGTTGGGTAATTCATTAGCTATGCTGTTGCCCTGGCTTTGTGAAGGTGGGATTCAATTTTTACCACACCAAAAAAAAAAAAAAAAAAAGCACAATCGGTGTCCGATGATATTGTATATCAGCAACAGTAGCAGAAAGAAAAGACATTAGTATCTTTCCCTAACAAATAAACTTATTTGTGTCTGGATCAGTCATTCTCAGTGTATAGACTTGTTTGTCAATCAGTGGCATGAATGCCAGCTGCACTAAAAAGACATTATGAACACAGCCCTGGGGTTGAGGAGAAGAAATGTTTGCATCTCACACAGCAAAACCCTAAAAAATGTTGGTCCTTTCAGGTTTCAGAAAAGATCAGTCTGACCTCAATGAAAAGTGTGTGTGTGTGTGTGTTATCATCAATGAACACAGTCTTCTTTCATTCCACAGGTTCTCCCCCAAGATGAAGTTTAAATCCCGTCTCAAATAAAACTACATGATTTAGGAACAAACTTACAATCTCTCTCTGCCCAAACCATGTTCTGACTCCATTTAGTCTTAACTGTGTAGAGAAAGCTGTCTTATAGGAACCATAATAGACCAAAGTTTCCTTATTGTGGGTATTATTGCATGAGTTGGGCTGATTACACAAACAAGTTGTGTTTTTTGTTTGTTTTGTTTGTTTATAAAAAACCCTTTTTTTCTCCTAGACATTTATCCTATGCTTGTCACCATGGCATTTGAACCCCTAGGATGGGGGACAACAGATCTGTAAGTGGGTGCCCCAACCCAGATGTAACTTTAATATACCTAGGAATTTACGCCCATGTAATCTGTGCCTCCCACTATAATAACAATGCTTTAAATCCTGACTCAGCTCTGTGGCCCAATTGGGATTTCTACCTGGTATTCTGATGACGAAGGCTGACCCTTAGCAAAGGTAGCTGAGTCACTCCATGGTCACCCAGCCCTGGCCAAAGAGCTGTCTTCCCTCTGCCATATATCAGCAGTAGTCACCAGGAAGTATCCCTGCATGGAGGTAGGGGGTCTCCCTGGTTGAACTAGAGAGACAGTGAAAGGTCAAGTGGCCACCCACTTCCTGATGTCAACAATGAGCCATTTGACAGCTCTGAAATTGAACAGATGCCTAATGCAACCTTCCATTTTCTCCAAGCAAATTGGGCTCTGTGAAGGGAGGAGCTAAAATCTTCCCAATAGCGTTTATAGAAGGGATCCCACTTGCACTTGTTACCTCATTCTCACATCCTTCCAGACACACACAATGGAGGGGAAGAGGCAGAAAGGAGAACTACTAGCCACCACCAGTTCCTGTTTCGAGTGTTTCTGCCTAAGTCCTCCTCCTATAATTGGGTCCATCTATCTGTGCTGTAGAGTCTTCTTTCAAGAGGTACATACTGGTCTTGGGTTCTTCTGTGGGAGTAGAAAGGAGAGCAGCATGCCCAGAAGCCTAGTCAAGAGGGGCATGGAGAAGATTTGTTTATATGAGCTCTTTCCATACATCCCAAATGAGTAGCCACTATAGGCCCTCTCCTGCACTGGTCTGAATGTCCTTAGGATTGGTTCAAGTGGCAATGCACTCCCAATCACAGGACTAGTGGGGCTTCTGCAAACCATAGGATTTGACTCAAAAGAAGTCAAAATAAGGCAAAAGCAGAGCGGCACAAGACAGAAAGCCTTAGATATATTGGTGTTGTGTTTTTATGGTTTGTTTGTTTGCAGGGGGGTTTTTTAGCAAATTTTCTCACCAAAGAAAGGTGTTGTACTGTGGAAGTTCCAGCTTCCTCCCATTGCTTAGACAATTCATCTCAAACCTGGCCTGAAGAGACCACCTCTAGCAGTGAAAGGATCATTAGGTCTCCTTGCTCATCCATGAACAGCCTTTCTGCTAAGACTTCCATAAAAGGTGTTAGTTGTGGTGGTGCTTTTCATGATGTGAAGATGTAATTAACAGGACTTGCACTGAGCCCACAAACACATTTATTATAGACCACGAGCGCACAATGATTTTCAGTCATTAGTGGCCTTAGAGGAATTCAAAATGGTGATGTTGAAGGGCAATATATTTTAATATCTTTATTTTGTTTATTATTCTGCTGGAGCAGAGAAGAACAGATGACTGGCACTGCATTGCTGAGAGATTTTGGTTAAAGGTTAATTGAAGAGAGAATCCATCCAACACCTTTTCATCAAACTTCACCCTGAAAAGATAACAGGAATTAACCCATCAACATACTAGATTCCTATGTAAATCAGAGCATATATAGTGGCATCAGACTTGCATAATTTTGATAGAGAAAAACAGTCAAAACAAGTCATTGAGGGCTATTCATAGAGCATAGTTGGGCTCAGGATGGGGGTTTGATTAGAACTGAATGAATAATTGACATTTTCACTTTGGGGGCCAAATCAATCAGTTTGTTTTTAAATCAAACTGATTCAGGTTTTTTCACTGAAATGAAAAATTAAAATAAATGTTTAGGATCAAAAAGGAAAAAAAAAGAAAAATCCAAATAAAAGAAAAAAATGTTTGTTTGTTTGTTTCATTTAGATTTTGGGTGACTTTCATCCCGCCCCCCATTTAAAAAAAAAAAAAAAAAAGCTAAATTTTTAAATGAAACATCATTCCAAAATGAGAAGCATAAATGTTTCATTTTGAAATGGTCAAAATTTTCCTTTTAGACTTTTTTTAAAAATAATTTATCATAAACTAGTTGCTGAAATTGACTGGAATTCACAACTAGTTTTTGGTGCACCGAAAATGCATTTTTTTGAGAATTTACTATTAATTAAAAAAAAATCATCCAGCTCTAGTTCTGACCAAATTTTATTTATAGAAGAACATAATCTTAGAGTCATGGCTTAGCATAGGGCCAATGTCAAGTCAGAGAGCTCATTTATTTTCTTCCATATTGTTCATGGTTTTTATTCTGACATCTTGTTAAGCTAGTTAGATAATTTTTTTCCGTAGTAACTTCAGATATACTTATGGCTCACATTAAAACACGTTGTACTGAATATTCGTTGATTGCTAGTCATTGTTCAGACTGCCTATTTATGATAACACAGTACTGTGCTGCATACTGTGGGGGGAATCTCTCAACTTGTAACTTTTTCATTTACCCTGGATGTGATGGATACTAATCTCATTCTGATGGTGAAGAGAGAACTGCACACTTTTAATATGGAGCTGAGCTTACTCCAGGAGTCAACCAAGAATGAGCTACCTGCAACATGAGATCACAGATCTGGTGATAGCAGATCACTTGGGGCAACTGAACTGATCTGGAGAAAATAGGTAGTTTGAATTCTGTTTCATTGCTTCAGTTGAATAGAACCCGAACATGAGCTAAACATGCATTTAAGTTCCCATTTCATTTACCTTCAATTGTTTACTTCCTTTGGTCTGTCAGAAGGTGCTTTTTCATGGAGGGTAGCCAGGTTGTTACCCTCCAATGCTAGGTACTTTTTGTGGGGTGGCCTTCTCCTTCCCCTTTCCTGAAGGAAACAGGATCTTGTGTGCTACACAAATATTCTAAAACAACCACAGAAGACTGCAGTAAACTTGCAACAGACACCACAATTGTGATTAGAGTATAGAATGGGTGGGAAACAGATTTTCTGTTTCATGGGAAATTCCATGAGTTTGAACATTGTTTCCATTACAGAATGTGATGAAAACAAATTTCAAAATTTTGCAAGAAATGAAAATCTGGGGGAAAAATCCACTTCAGGTTGATGAAAATATTTTGTTCTCACACAATTGAAATGTTTTGTTCCAATTTCAACATTTTGTATTACATAAAATAAAGGAAATTTCAAAAGGAAAAGTTGTTTTGAAGTGAAATGTGGAAACAGAATGATTCAGCATTATCAAAATCTGTTACGTTTTTTGAATGGAAATTCATCAGAATTGACCTGATTCCAGGAAAAGTTTCACTTTTGATACTTTTTTTATTATTATTTCTCTGGTGGAAAAATGTTCCATTGAAAAAAGAAACCTGACCAGGTCTAGTGCAGAGTTTACTATATTTTGCTATTCCACCTACTGCCACTAGGAGCAGAGTATGTCTAGCATTTTCCAACAACAGCTCCTATCATTGGAGCAGGCTATAGACAATCTCCTGAAGAAGATTCAGTACTTCAGTGCTATTTCACAGTGACCCATAAGAAAGAGCTGTGGCACAGACAGATATAACAGGTTTGCGCAGGTCACATGGAATCGGGAAAGGGAAAAAAAGGCATCCAATTAAATGTTAATGAAAGGGAATTTTTTTTAGTATAGTATGTGTGTATATGTGTATGTATGTATATACATATGTTAGTACTGTAAAACAAAAATGTCTTCTCCACTCAATATTTATGACCTACTGTGGTAGTACAGTGAACATGTAAAATAATCTATTCTTGTGAGAGCTTTATTCTATATGTGCACAACTAAATGAAATCAGCACAGAATGAAAGCTCTTAAATCTGAGATTTGAATTTCTTTGCCTTTGTAAGACTCATAACATTACAAAGCTGGCAGACATAGTAATAAAAGCTTCTGTATGTGTTCCAAGTGCAATGTAATCCTTCTGTTCATCTTTTGTCAAGTAATACATAAATGTTTTCAGCTATCAGTTAACACCAGCTGAAGTACAGTGATTTGGTGGTGTCAATTAAACCCTCATAAGGCATCAGCTCAAGTCCAAGAAACTACTGTACTGTACAACTTTATGCTAAATTATTTACCTTAATCTGACATAAGACATGGATGTTAAGGGAATCCTAACAAGGAATAAGTAACACTAAGGAAGTCAATTTTGTTGGGTGAGCTGGAAGTCTGTAGATGAAGAACAGAAAGTCACTCTTAGCTCTGATAGGTAATTTGAAAGATTTCTAATTTCCCAAATGCTCTCTGTGGTGGCAGAGTGGATCCATGGTATCTTTCAGTGCTTGTCAACTCCACTTCTTTCTTCCTTATGTGATAGGAGCCAAAGCTGAAGCACTTCAAAAAGATCTCACAAAACTAAGTGATTGGGCAACAAAATGGCAAATGAAATTTAATGTGGATAAATGTAAAGTAATGCACATTGGAAAAAATAACCCCAACTATACATACAACATGGTGGGGGCTAATTTAGCTACAACTAATCAGGAAAGAGATCTTGGAGTTATCGTGGATAGTTCTCTGAAGAAGTCCACTCAGTGTGCAGCGGCAGTCAAAAAAGCAAACAGGATGTTAGGAATCATTAAAAAAGAGAGAATCTCTATCTTATTGCCCTTATATAAATCCATGGTACATCCACACCTTGAATACTGCGTACAGATGTGATCTCCTCATCTCAAAAAAGATATACTGGCATTAAAAAAGGTTCAGAGAAGGGCGACTATAATGATTAGGGGTTTAGAACAGGTCCAATATGAGGAGAGATTAAAGAGGCTAGGACTTTTCAGCTTGGAAAAGAGGAGACTAAGGGGGGATTTGATAGAGGTATATAAAATCATGAGTGGTGTGGAGAAAGTGAATAAGGGAAAAGTTATTTACTTGTTCCCATAATATAACAACTAGAGGCCACCAAATGAAATTAATGGGCAGCGGGTTTAAAACAAATAAAAGGAAGTTCTTTTTCACACAGTGCACTGTCAACCTATGGAACTCCTTGCCTGAGGAGGTTGTGAAGGCTAGGACTATAATGGGGTTTAAAAGAGAACTGGATAAATTAATGGAGGCTAAGTCCATTAATGGTTATTAGCCCGGATAGGTAAGGAATGGTGTCCCTAGCCTGTGTTTGTCAGAGGGTGGAGATGGATGGCATGAGAGAGCTCACTTACCTGTTAGGTTCACTCCCTCTGGGGCACCTGGCATTGGCTACTGTCAGTAGACAGGATACTGGGCTGGATGGACCTTTGGTCTGACCCAGTATGGCTGTTCTTATGTTCTGTCTCTTTAAAGGTCTGGGACCAGGTCTCTTGGAGAGTGAGACAGGCAGTGCTGCCATCTTCCTCAGCCAACTGGGATGAGTTCCAAGAAGGGAAACAGCATATATATTGCTTCCTCCCTCATAATAAGGCAGCTATCAGCAAGAGAATTTTTGCCTGCTGAATCCTCCAAACTGGGGTGTGGGTGTAGAGGATAATTGGGAAAAGGGGTCTAGCTGAAGGCAAAACTGGCTAAAGTCTTGTACCACAAGGTGAACCAGGGCCTCCTGCCCTAAGGATTGAGCAGACTGCCTAAACCAACACCCCAGCTCCACAAAGGAGAGCTGAGGGGGAGATTCCTGTTTCAAGGAGGGAGATGCTAACTGCCCTAAGGGGCAGTGGGGGGTGGGATAGACAGAGGGATTGTTTGAAATACAGCCCAGCTGTAGGGAGAGGGTTTGGGAGCACTTTTGGGGGATTGCCTCCATTGCTGTCTAAGAAGAAAGTCTGAGGCACCACAAATCCAAGGTGGGCATAACAGAGTCCACAGATATGCTGAAGATACTGACAAGCAGAGCAAAGGCAGAAGCAGGCCAAGGAAGTGACGGAGGAACAGTCATTAATTACCTAAAACAGGATCCCTGGGCTAGAACCCAGAGAAGAGGGAGAATCTGGGTTCCCCATCTCTTCTCCAGATCATAGGGAAGAAAGGCCAAGAATGAAAGATGTCAAGAACTAAGAGTTCCAGATGGGGGCTGAGGGCCAGGCTTAGAGGCCACTAGAATATGGGTTTCTTATTTTGGGATTTTTCTGTTAATATCAGAAGGGGAATAGACTGAGAAGTGACTTGGCTGGAGGGCTGGGCCACAGAAACAGCAGTGAAGCTGAGATGGGCAAGGGACGTGGTGTTAGAGTGAAAGAATCCCGCAACACCACATCCTGGCATGAGGGGGAGCTCTATTAGTAAATGCATGCACCAACAGCCTGACTCTAAAGACGGAATAAAGTTTATTTTTTAATTTTCTTCTGATCCTGAATTATCTTTTTTTTTTCCAACACAAAGGGTTCAATGGTGTTAAAAACTCAGATTCACAATCGAGGCACAGAGATTGCTCATTTGTGACCAAAGGCTCACAAAAACTGACCTGAGGAAGAGCTCTGTGTAAGCTCTACAGCTTCTGTCTCGGACCAACAAAAGTTGGTTGAATGAAAAACATTATCTCACCCACCTTGTCTCTCTCATACCCTTGCTGGGGGAAGGCAGGCAAAAAGTTTCTAAAATTTACAAGAATCCTGCTTTTCAGTGTGTGCACCTGCAAATCAAAATGAAGTGTTGGTTAGTTGAACTTCGGGCTAAGGACATCTGTGGCAGTTTTCAAGCTCTTTAGATAAAACTGTGGCAGTTTTCCAGTCCTTTAGACAAAATGGGGACTGGAGAGAGAGACAAACAGAAAACAAACTAGTTGAAACTCATATCAGACACCCACGATGTGTGCCATGTATATTTCCTTTTAACTAGTAGGTCTGACCTGACTCCAGCTCATTTGACCTACCTGAGCATGATAATATATGCTGTTGGTATCCTCCATCTTCTTTTGCTTCCAGGGGAGCAGCCAGCAAATCTAGATGAATGCTGTTGAAGCTAAAGTTACTGTATGTTTGAAAGTATTATATTAGTATTGTGTGGGTGGGTGAGACCCATTAAATGTTGCTGCTTTCAGTAATTTTTGGTCTGAAGTGTGCCTTGCTACTTGTATTATACAGAATTGAATTATTTTATGAAAATGGGAACAGACATCTGTGGGTATGCACATCGTACAGTTATCATAAAACTTGAAATTATTAAAAAAATCTAGTCTTTGGCGGTATGATTACATAACCATTTTGCCAGAAGAAAAATATAAATATTATAGAACTGGATGCAAATTTTTAGAAATAGAACAGCTGGTTCAAATTGCCTATAATTATTTTGCAAATCATGTTTTCCCATTAGCATTATATTGCTTTAATTGATTTTCCAATATATGACAACAATGTAAACACATAGTGCATATAAATTGTTAAAATAACTATTTAAAAATACTATGTGCACGCTAGCGCTAAGAGGCAAATGCTACTGTTGTTCTCCACTGCTATCATCGTAGTAACATGAAGAATAGACAGGGAAAACAAGATTCCAAACATAACCAATGTACACTGTCTGACTTTCATGTCCTACTTGTGTCAGATGATCTAATAGTGGAGGGCAGGACACTGAACCTCAGTTGGCTAAGGCATCAGGTAGAGGAAGTGAATTACAGTGTGTCTAGAACTATGTGGAATGTTTCTCTTTCATATTAATTTGATTGAACTCATTCAGAAATATCCTGATCGCTTTGGACGTCATTTAGCAATTCTCTGTTTTGCTCAGAGTGACAGGATCATATGCAGGGGCGGCTCCAGGCCCCAGCACGTCAAGCGCGTGCTTGGGGCGGCATGCTGCGGGGGGCGCACTGCCGGTCGCCGGGAGGGCGGCAGGCAGCTTCGGTGGACCTCCCGCAGGCGTCCCTGTGGAGGGTCCACTGGTCCCGCAGCTTCGGTGGAACATCCACAGGCACGCCTGCGGGAGGTCCACCGGAGCCGTGGGACCAGTGGACCCTCTGCAGGCACGTCTGCGGGAGGTCCACCAGAGCCGCGGGACCGGCGACCAGCAGAGCGCCCCCCGCGGCGTGCCGCCATGCTTGGGGTGGCGAAATGGCTAGAGATGCCCCTGATCATATGTACCTAAAATTGTTAATAAAGATGCTGCTGAAACTGGCTGGCTCTCACATGTCGCTGATTGATTTTGTAATTATTATTATTACTACTACCAAACATTTATATCATGGTAGTACTGAAAGGCCCCATTGTGGGTTGGGACTTCATTATGTTGGGTGTTGTACAAACATAGGACTGGATTCAGTACAGTGCTTAAAGTTAAGCACATGCTTAAGTGCTGTCCTTGATAGGAGTACGTTTAGATATGTACTTAAGGTATTTAGGTACCTGGAAGGATTTTCAAAGATGCCAGAACCTGACTCATGTTGATTTCACCTGCACTTATCTGCATCTTTAGATACCTAAATATCTTTAAAAATTTGGCCCTAAGTGCTTTTCTTGGATCATTGCCATAGAAGAAAGACAGTCTCATAAAGAACCCCTATTGATAGAATACAGTGTTCTGAGCTTGGCAAACCCAATCTTGTTCTGAGTCAGGAAAGAATTCAGTGAACGTCTTTCACAAACTTAGTCAAACAATTCAACCAACCTTTTCAGCTCTTCTGGGTTGCCTGATTCTGTGTTGCGTTACAAAATTATTGCAGAGCTCTGACATTTGGATTCATAATATTGGTTAATTTTTCTTGTATAAAGACCTGTTTCTAGTAAAAACTTTATCACTAAACATAGAAACACATTAAAACTATATGAACAATCAATGAATATGATGGAAATTTGTAACTGGAGCAAGATGATATATTTTTTTTTAGTCTATGCAATGAAATCTTGAGATGCTCCAACAAAGGAATAAACCTAGCAAATTTTATTTATTTCATGTGTACATACATAATTTACATGAGATGCAAGAGATTTTAGTTTCCCTAGATATAAACTAAAATAGTTCAATCAGTACAACTCCTAGTGTGGACAAAATTATATTGGTATAAATTACTTTATACTGGTGTAATTTATTACCCTTCCCCAGAGGAAAAAAGCTGAAGTACTCAATGCTTTTTTTGCCTTGGTCTTCACAGACAAGGTCAGCCCCCAGACTTCTGCACTGGGCAACACAGAATGGGGAGGAGGTAAGCTGCCCTCAGTGGTAAAAGAACAGGTTAAGGACTATTTAGAAAAGCTGAACAAGTCCATGGGGCTGGATGCAATGCATCCAAGGGTGCTGAGGGAGATGGCTGATGTGATTGCAGAGCTATTGGCCATTATCTTTGAGAACTTATGGTGATCTGGGGCAGCGGTGCTGGAACAATTTGTAAGGGGTGCTGTGGGGCCATTGAACCAAACTGTAAATCTTGTATATAATGGGAACCACTTCAAGTCAGGGGGTACTGCAGTACCCCCCACACTCACAGTTCCAGCACCTTTGATCTGGGGAGGTCCTTGGCGATTGGCAAAAGGCAAATATAGTGCCCATCTTTAAAAAAGGAAAGAAGGAGAATTCGGGGAACTATAGACCGGTCAGCCTCACCTTAGTCCCCAGGAAAAACATGGAGCAGGTCCTCAAGGAATCCATTTTGAAGCACTTGGAGGAAAGGAAGGTGATCAGGAACAGTCAACATGGATTCACAAAGGGCAAGTCATGATATATCTTAATTTTAGCAAAGTTTTTGATATGGTCTCCCTCAGTATTCTTGTCAACAAGCTGAAGAAGTATGGATTAGATCAATGGACAATAAGGTTGATAAAAAGCTGGCTAGCTTGTCGGGCTCAATGGGTAGTGATCAACAGCTCGATGTCTAGTTGGCAGCTGGTATCAAGTGGAGTGCCCCAGAGGTTGGTCCTGTGGCCAGTTTTGTTCAACTTCTTCATTAATGATCTGGATGATGGGATGGATTGCACCCTCAGCAAGTTCGTGGATGATACTAAGCTGGGGGAGAGGGAGAAACGTTGGAGGGTTGGGATAGGGTCCACAGTTGGAGGATTGGGTTCTAGACAAATTGGAGGATTGGTCCAAAAGAAATCTGATGAGGTTCAACAAGGGCAAGTGCAGAGTCCTGCACTTAGGATGGAAAAATCCCATGCACAGCTACAGGCTGGGGACTGACTGGCTAAGCAATAGTTCTGCAAAAAAGGACCTGGGGATTACAGTGACGAGAAGCTGGATATGAAGCAACAGTGTGCCCTTGTTGCCAAGAAGGCTAACAGCATATTGGGCCGTATTAATAGGAGCATTGTCAGCAGATAGAGAAATGTGATTATTCCCCTCTATTTGGCACTGCTGAGGCCACATCTGGAATATTGTGTTCAGTTTTAGGGACCCCCCACTACAGAAAGGATGTGGACAAATTGGAGAGAGTCCAGCAGAGGGCAAAAAAATGATAAGGGGACTGGGGTGCATGACTTATGAGGAGAGGCTGAGGGGACTGGTCTTATTTATTCTGCAGAAGAGAAGAGTGAAAAGGGATTTGATAGCAGCTTTCAACTACCTGAGGGGGGTTTAAAAGGGAATAGAGCTCAGCTGTTCTCAGTGGTGGCAAATGACAGAACAAGAAACAATGATCTCAAGTTGCAGTGGGGGAGGTCTAGGCTGGATACTAGGAAAAACTCTTTCACTAGGAAGATGGTGAAGCATTGGAATGGGTTACCTAGGGAGGTGGTGGAATCTCCATCCTTAGAGGTTTTAAAGGCCCGGTTTGACAAAGCCCTAGCTGGGATGATTTAGTTGGGGATTGGTCCTGCTTTGAGCAGGGGGTTGGACTGGATGACCTCCTGAGGTCTCTTCCAACCCTAATCTTTTATGATTCTTAGGGCTGGTCTACACTAGGGGGGGTGGGTTTCAAACTAAGATATGCAACTTCAGCTACGCTATTTGCGTAGCTGAAGTCGAAGTATCTTAGTTCGACTTACCTGGCCTTCCTCACGGCGGCGAGTCGACTGCCGAAGTGGAGTACGGGCATCACTTAGCGGATCGATTTATCGCGTCCAGACGAGATGTGATAACTCGATCCCCGATACATCGAACACTACCCACCGATCCAGTGGGTAGTATAGACGTACCCTAAGGGAATAGTTATACTGCTATGATGCACTCTGACATCAATATAACTGCACCTCCACTAAGAGGGTTGTAATATTTTAATTATATTGGTGTAGTTCATCCATTCTCAAACTGTAGGTTGGGACCCCATTTTAATGGGGTCGTCAGGGCTGGCTTAGACTTGTTGGGGTCCAGAAATGATACTGAAGCCTGAGAGTTTCAGCCCTGCATGTTGGGACACAGGGGCAGGCTGTCTGCCTGGAGCTGAAGCCCTTGTCACCGGGTTAGTGGGGCTCAGGCTTCGATCCCCCATCCTGGGATCATGTCATAATTTTTATTGTCAGAAGGGGGTTTGGTGCAATGAAGTTTGAGAACCCCTGATAGTTAAAATAACTGTAGGCCAGGCCATAGGAAAGTAGTTTCTTTCTACTGAACCCTCTCTCTGTCACTGTGTCAAACCGTGAAAGCTATAGATCATGTTAAAGTACATGGAACCCATTGACAAAACTGCTACAAATATCCTCAGACTAATTTTTTCTCTTTCTTGTGATGGTGAAACAGTGAGAACAGATTCTGTTTCCTGGCTAGCTAATGTGATTTTAATATCTCTGCTGATGAATATTTGCTTACTCGGGAGGATTCTTTTGGTGATTTGGCTTACCCTGCACTGAATTTCCAGCATTAAGCATTAACTCTGCAATGATATTGGGTATTGCTTAGAGTGTATTCACAAATTCTCCTACAGATTACAGTCTCACATGATGGGCTGGATAGAATAAGTCATATTTCTTTATAAGGTAATATACAATGCTATATTCTCAATATCATTGTTATTCTTTACACTGCAGTGTCAGCAGACATAGTTCCGCTATTTTTTTCAGTAGGCATTTGTTATCCTACTGGATAGATTTTTTTTGTTGTGGAAATCAGGAAGTCTGAGGCCAGGGCTGCACTGTAAACTTACATTGGTATAAATACATCTTTCAAGAGTGTGAAAAATCCACACCCCTGAGTGACACAGTTATATTGACCTCACCCTCAGTGTAGACAGCGGTATGTTGACAGGAAAGCTTATCCTGTTGCCATAGCTACTGCTTCTCCCATCCACACAGTGGTGTCTTCATTGAAGTGGTGCAGCCACACCATTGTAAGTGTAGACCTGCCCTGATAAATGGAGCACAAGTCCATCCCAAAGACAATTCCAGCCTAGGACTTGATCCTGCAGTGTGCTGTGCACCTCATGAAAGATGCTGAGTGGCTTCAATCCCGTCTGAGTTGAGGCACTCAGCATCTCACAAAATTAGGCCCTGAGTTGTAGATGCACATGGACAAGCCACTGGCACGTCAGAAAGAGAAAGAATTAAGCTACTAGTGCATATGTGGAAAAGTTAAGAAGCCTGTCGCTTTCTCTTATTCTGTTCTTAAAATACTAGAAACAGCTTTAGGCCCTTGAGACTCACTCTCTCAATGTATTGTGTCACTTCTTGTTCCATTGCTACAAATACTCCTGTGTAGCCCAAAGAGCCTTAGTGCATAAGGATGCTGCCCTGTTGTTTTTATACTGTAAACTGGAAAATCCAGTGCTAATCTGATTACCAGCTACTGCCACAGCCTAAACTGCCTCTTCTGGTTCTCTTTCACTGGGGTGAACAGAGCAGAAATGCTTCATGGGGCTTTCTTGGTACAAACCATTTTCTCCTCTCCCTGATATACTCTTTCAGTTGGATAATTTCCACAAGGATCTCCCCAGCCCGTAACCCTTCTCTGTTGTCTCTAGCTGTTATTTTTAAAAGCTTAAACTAAAACTGTATGAATGATTGATTTAAACAGGTTTTCCCTGCATCATGATCCTGTACCCCAAAAGCATTGCTCAATATACCTCTACCCACCCCTCTCACGAACCAGCTTCGGAAAACAAATTTATAAACCAAGCAAATATAATATAATAACTTGGACCCAATGCTGAGTCAGATTGGCAAAATAAGTGAAAATTTGTATCTGTCAGATTTGCAAAAATGCCATTTTGTTAGATTCCTCTCTATGGCCAAAGTCACTTTTTTTAAAGAGAAAACTAGTTCTCTTGTGTTGAAAGCACAGCCCAGTACAAAACAAATATGCAAGGCCAAATCTTGTAGGCCTCAAACATGTATCCTAAGGGACCAACAACAAAAATAAATAAAGCCTAAGGGGCTTTTTTATGAAAGCAAGGCCTATCTCTTTGCTCTAAGTTTGAACAGTTTCTACTATGATGAAGCCTTGGACTCTAAGTACCACAATACTTCAAATACTGGTAATGGAAACAAAAAGTTTACTGAAGTTGGAGACAACACTGAAAGCTGCTCAAAATAATACTTTTTACTGGAGAGAAGTTTGTCCTGGACAGAACATCATCAGGAAGGCCCAATATATCAGTGGTTCTCAATCAGGGGCTGGGGCCCCGTGGCAGAAGGGCACAAACAGGTTTCAGGGGGTCTGCCAAGCAGAGCCAGCATTAGACTTGCTGGGGCCCAGGGCAGAAAGCCAAAGTGCCAGCACATGAGGCTGAATGCCAAGGCCCTGAGCCCTGCCACTTGGGACTGAAGCCAAAGCCTGAGCATCTTAGTTTTGTGGGGGCCCCTGTGGTATGGGGCCCCAGGCAATTGCTTGCTACCCACCAAAACTGGTCCTAGCTTTTATATGCAGAAAACCAGTTGTTGTGGCACAGGTATTTTAATAGCATGTTGAGGGAGTGCCGGGGGAGGTCTCAGGAAGGAAAAACTTGAGAACCCTGCTATATATGACACTCACCAGGGCATCAGGGACCAGCAAAGAAGGTCCAGTGGTGCAAGCTCTCATTATAAGATTTTTCTAGCTGGTAAAAAGTGTACTGTGGACACAGAACACCAGCCTTGCAAGTGCAAATGCAAAATGAGCAAAATCAATGAGATTTTTCACATTTTGCAAACTTTTCATGAGCTGTCATGACACTCCAAGTGTTGGATACAAACAATAGATGAATGAAAAAGAGAGAGCAATGCACAACTCTAACTTCTATTTACCTGTCCATTCTTTTCAACATTTCTCTACTGTTTCACTGAAATGCCCTGGCTAAGTTCCAAATCCGAACCTTTCCAAGCTGTCCAGTGATTTTGGAAAGTAATGATCATATGAGCAAGCTCGAACTCACCAAAATATGTTGCACCTCCTGCTGTTCTAACTCTCTCAGAAACATGGTAGCTCTGTAGTTAACAGTCCTTTGAGATAGCAATCAGGGATGATATTTGGAAACACATTTTTAAAAGAGGACACATGCTGTGTTTAAAAGAATTCTCAATGGTATCAGAACTTTAAAATGGGGCAATACTATACTTTCTCTTAATGAGCAACATCAGATTGGAAAGTGACAAAGGGAATTGTTGATGATATAATAAGGGACAATTTAAAAGAATGTACATAAATACACCTCTGCACTAAGAAAAAATAAATTACATTAAGTTCTGGTGTATTTTCATTATTTTGAATATTTTAATACAGGCTTTGGAATATTTTCATAACTTCTTGAAGTACAGTGAGTCTTTTGTGCATAATATTAAAAATATACATAACAAAGGCCATCGTAACACTCACTGAGTGTACCAGTGGACTTAATTTTCTAGATTTGAGACTGCTCTAACCATAATGGGAAAGTCTCCCAGTGACTTCAAACAGCATTGTATCAGACCTTTAGTGACTCATTTTCTTAACTGAGATATTCACTCTTGTATTATAGCTAATTCCTATTTGATTTTAAGGGCCCAGACCTACAGCTCTTAGTCACATTGTAGCAAATCCAGAGATGAGTCTAAAGGCTTGTCTACACATGAAAGGTTAATACAGAAAATACAGAATAAGGTAGGCTGTGCATTTAAAGTGGATTAACTATTCTTCATTAACTCCGTCTGTGGATGCTGCTATTTGTAAATAAGAGTACCTTGTTCTGAATTAGCTTAATTCAGGTGGAATAAGGTACTTATTTTATCTATATAAGATTCCAATATTGTCACTCTGAAGTCTATTTTATCTGTAGAGTCAGTATGAAGCAATGGAAAGAGCTACAAGCATGGCTGAGAGCTCTTTTTGTTGAGAATATCAGCAGTTATTCACCAGATTAAGAACATAAAAATGGCCGTACTGGGTCAGATCAATGGTCCATCTAGCCCAGTATCCTGTCTTCCAACAGTGGCCAATTCCAAGTGCTTCAGAGGAAATGAATAGAACAGCTAATCATCAAGTGAGCCATCCCAGTTTCCGGCAAACAGAGGCCAGGGACATCATCCCTGCCCATCCTGACTGATAGCCATCGATGGATCTATCCTCCATTAACTTACTTAGTTCTTTTTTTAACCCTGTTATAGTCTTGGCCTTCACAACATCCTTTGCAAAGAGTTCCACGGGTTGACTGTGTGTTGTATGAAGAAATACTTCCTTCTGTTTGTTTTAAACCTGCTGCCTATTAATTTCATTTGGTGTTCTTGTGTTATGAGGAGTAAATAACATTTCCTTACTTACTTTCTCCACACCAGTCATGATTTTATAGACCTCTATGATATCCCCCCTTAGTCATCTCTTTTCCAAGCTGAAAAGTCCCAGACCTATTAATCTGTCCTCATATGCAAGCTATTCCATACCCCTAATCAATTTTGTTGCCCTTTTCCAATTCGAATATATATTTTTGAGATGAGGCAACCAGAGCTGCATGCAGTGTTCAAGATGTGGGCAAACCATGGATTCAACTGTCACTGGGATTCATGGTCTGTTACTGTGGAATTTTTAATTTCTCAGACATGTTGTCTTTACCAGTTACACCCCTGCAACAGTAAGACATGTAGTTGTGCCATGCCCAGAGTCCTAGGCCATTGTGATATCAAAGTAAACTCAACCACTCACCATTTTTTACTCTAAAGCTAATTTGCCTGCAACAATTTTGTTGATTTGTATGAGGGAGATTGCATAGATGGTGGATTACTTGGCCTCACTGCCACACCTGTCCGACAGCATGCCTTGTCAGCTACTAGTTCTGGAATAAGAATGTCCATGGAGTTAATCAGGAATAGGTATTTCAGAGTATCTCCCTGTGTAGAGAAGTTCTAAGTGAGTTTCTGTTGGTATAATTTAAGCTTTGCTCTCTACCTCTCAGTGGAGAAATTGCATTAACATAACCTTTCTTAGGCCTGGTCTACATTGGGCCAGGGGAGAGGGGGATCGACCTAAGAGACGCAACTTCAGCTAGGAGAATAGCATAGCTGAAGTCGACGTATCTTAGGTCGACTTACCTTGCGTCCTCACAGCACGGCATCAACTGCCGCCGCTCCCCCATTGACTCCACTTCCGCCTCTCGCCGTGGTGGAGTACAAGAGTCAACGGCAGAGCAATCGGGGCTTGATTTATCATGTCTACACTAGATGTGATAAATTGATCCCCGGTTCGGCGGGTAGTGTACACATACCCTAAGACTCAGATTCAGTGGGCAAAATTAAAAGGTGAAAGAGGGCAAAATTATGTCAATGAGAGTTTTGCCACTGACTGAAATGGAAGTAGGATTTCACTATAGTTTGTGTGGGTATTTTCAGTATAATAGTTTACATTGACTTCACAGAGCTATGCGCTCAACAGCTTAGGAATCCCAATAACTTCCCATCATTTTGGTTGCTGTTGTATTTTCACATTCTGAATGGGCTTTTTCCTTAGCTGTGAACACAGATTGATTTTATGATTTTCCCCCAAGGATATAAATGGGTTCCAAATAATTTTCCATATAAAACTCCTATATTTCTATATTCAGATGGTGATTGTTTCAAGTTGATAAATATCTCTAAAAATTAGCTTCAGTATAAATGGTTTTGCCACTGAAACAGTCAATTCAAAGAAGCCGCACCTTCACTTACATTTGTCTGAACCCCCTAAGGACAGATCCTGTAAATAAATGATTTTAGACTATTTGAGTAAAATTCATAGAGCTAGATTCTCTATTATGACCTGGCCCCTGTGTGGTGGAAAACAGGTAAATCTCAGGTCTCCCCCGAGGCACTGGAGGAGCTAGGTGATACCATACTCTACTTCTTGGTTAGCATACTGCCCCCTTTGGGCCACATCCTGTCAGTGTGGAACCAGCCCCAGAATCAGCGAATAGCAACAGCCTCTTTGTGTCTCTGTCTCAGCCACACCTAGCAGATATCACAATCAGCTGAGCAGCTGTCCTACAACTTTTAAAGCCTTCATCCTTCGAGGGGCTGTGCTTTCTTAAAATCAGGTGTCTTATAAAATAAATGCTCTAGTAAAACCAGCAGTTGTGGCCTTTATTGCAGGAATCACTGGCTGAAATTTTCTGGAGGTTGAACTATGTGATTGTAAAGGTCTTAAAATCTATTAATATATGAACTCTTTATAACTTAGGATCAGCTTTTTTTACTCAAGCATCAGGGGGTCTTACCAATGTCAATGAGGGCAGAATTTGGCCCAGTCAGTGTTGTTTATGAATGATGTTGTACTATTTTGGCACAAACAAGCAGTTCTACTTATTCACATACTTTGTCTGTATAGTTGAAATAAGGATACTTGCAGGGGCGGCTCTAGGATTTGCGCTGCCCCAAGCACGGCGGCACACCGTGGGGGGCGCTCTGGCGGTCGCCGGTCCCGCGGCTCCAGTGGACCTCCTGCAGCCGAGCCTGCGGAGGGTCCGCTGGTCCCGCGGCTCCGGTGGACCTCCCGCAGGCATGCCTGCGGATGCTCCACTGAAGCCGCAGGACCAGCGAACCCTCCACAGGCACGTCTGCAGGAGGTCCACCGGAGTCGCGGGACCAGAGCACCCTCCGCAGGCATGCCTGTGGGAGGTCCACTGGAGCCGCCTGCCACCCTCCCGCAGGACGCCGCCCCAAGCGCACGCTTGGCGCGCTGGGGTCTCGAGCCGGCCCTGGATACTTGTAGTGTTGCAGGGTCCCTTAATAGAGAGCTATGCTTTGCAATGTTTAGTCTTTACTTTGTGCTTGCTTACAGCCTAAACAACTCCACTGATGTCAATAGCATTCTATGAATCACTGCAGAATTTAACTCAAGGGATCATAGCTAAAGGTTTTACCTGGAGCACAAAACCAAAGCAATTCTGAGTTCACTAAATCTTATTGTTGTTTTAAAGTAGTTTTTAATGGGGTTAATTTCTTTAGGTGTTTTTTATCAGGGTAGTATAACTTGATTGATATAATTTTACTTTCATTTTGACATTGTAACTGAGTCTCATTAGGCCTGCAATGAAATTGAAATGCTGTCATAATATACATCATAAAGGCATATTAACAAGATCTCTATAGACTTCTATTAAAATCATTTTTTCATCATAACTTTAATATAATCAAAGCAAGGTCTCACTGACCAGAGAAAATAGGGGCAGAGGGACCAAATTGACTCTGGGACTGGCATTTCTAAAATCTAAATGCTGCTTACAATTCTCGTTAGTTGTAGAAAACTAATTGGCTACCAATCACAAATAAGTCCCATTTCACTTCTCAATTATAACCCAATAGAAGGATACTGCTTGTTGTTTTCCAGTTATTTTATACTGTGCTTCCCACAACCCTCCCGTCCTACTGGCTTTTTGACCCCTCTCTTTCATTTTCCTTTTTCCTCCTCCTACACCATGTTTTATTTTGAGGCATGTATTTCTGGCTTGGCTATTCTTTCTCTCTCCTCACCTACTCTTTCCTGACCATTTTTATCTTCCTCCTTTCATCTGTTTTTCTCCTCCACCGAGGAATAACTGGCTATCAAGCCCTAAAAATATAGTTGGACTAGCTAGGTGTTTTTTTAAAAAATAATGAACTGAAGCATCAAAAGATGGTGCTCTTTTGTAAGAGTCCAGAAAATCTGGTAGAGGGTGAAAGAGGAAAATCTGATTCTCTTCAGAGCCAGGAACCCTTCCTTAAGCAGAAATTACTTTATCATAATTATTCCACCTGTCAATGACACCATGAAGGTGTAATTGCTTGATTTGGCCTAACATGCTCTCTCCTGCACAAGTACTTGTGAGAGTGGAGCTTGGGAAAAGGGGGATGAGAAGTGAAACTTGCTGATAGCACTTTCCTAGAGTTTCCCCAAATCAGTCCAAGGAAGGTAGCAGATGGTGTGTGCCCCCTCCACCTTGGAATAAGCAGGACCCAGATCCAAACCCTGCAAAGAGAGTGAGTACTGTATGAATGCAATTTGGCTGCAGATTATTGAAACTGACAGAATTGTAATAATATTTGCTGCTTATATTTATGCTGTTTTCTTTTTGCATTTGTCTCATTTTGGACAATGCAAACGGACTAGGCATTTTTATTGACTTTATCAAGGCTCAAGCATTAGCACAATGCTATAATGTGTGGCTTGGTAACACAACTGAGAATGTTTGCTTAATTTCTGCTGGAAATTTGAAGAGGTATCATGGAATTTTTTCTGTCAGTTTTAAGTTGTTAAATCTTACAAAATCTACACATGGGGCTAAGTTTGACCTGATGGTGTCCCTCTGAATAGTAAATGCTACTGTAATATGCTGCTGCAAATTCCATCCATTATCATTAAAGGATTAATATGGTAAGGAAATCCATAAAAGAGTGACTTGGAAATAGGTTTACTAATTTGTGTGTGATTTTTGTTTGTTTGTTTTTTGTTTTATTTTTTTTAAATCATTCTTAACTGATGCTATGTCATGTGATATGTTCTTCTGGTACAAACTGTTTCACAATATTAGTATTGTATGTGGCTTGGCATATCACTAGTTAATAGAGTCTCCTATTTCCCAGTCACCTGAACTGTCACATTTTGGTGAATTATAAGGAAATAAACCTCAGCAAATGCTTTGGAAAAATGTAGGCTACACATCACAGCTATGCAAATTGAAATATCTAAAAACATTTGCAAGATTGACTCACCTACTATCTTGGAATGATTAGATCTGCGAAAGTCACATGTTTATAGCATTCAGTCAATTTAATCAGCCTGAGAAGGCTTAATTTATTGCCAAGTGTTTAGAGTGATGATGGGTCTGATTCATAAACAAAATGTTTTTTGTTTGTTTGTTTTTGTTTTTAAATGTGCGTAGTGTACCATTTGTCTCCAGATCGTTCCATGAATCAGGGCATACAATGATATTGTATGGAGTATTCTAAAAGAAAAATGAGGGACTTATGCAGAATCATTTCAGCTTGGCCACTGAGTGTTTTTGAAGGCCACATAGTAGTTTCATCCTAAAGTCAAATATGTAACAGGAGGAATACCCCTTTTTTACACATTAAAAGGCTGGATGTCATATTCACAGCTGGAATTTTCACAGTTCCTGAGTCACTGGCAATGTCATGTATATTTTGCAGGAAGCTACACGGTGGCTCAGAAGTGATGTGACAGGCCACATAGCTTACTATAATATTCTCCTCCTGTCTCTCTCTCTCTCTCTCTGGTAATCATTCTGATTCTTTTAAATAAAAAAGAAAATGAATTTAGGTGACTTTATAATGAGATCTGAAAGCAAAAGAAAATGTCTAATTATAACTTTTTTGTTGTCATTTAAAACAGCACAAATGGCTTGCCTACGTCTGTTGCGGAGGGTACCCTGTATGAAGATGTTTTTTCATCTAAGTACAATAGCGTAATGTATTAACTATGGCTGTGTCATTATAATAGGCCTTAATGTTTTTTGTAGTGATTTGAAAACATAAACTGATTAATACTCACAACAACTCTGTGAGGTAAGTAGGTAAATATTATTATTGGGGCTGGGTGAAATGTGTACACATGAATAATTGTTTTTATTTGTTTCAGAACAAATTATTCAGCTGGTTCTGATGATAGTTCTCATTTTAATGATAAGGAAACAGAGGCAGAGAGAATAAGGAATTTGCTCAAGGTTGCAAACTGAGTCAGTATTTTTTTTTAAAGGCTACAGTCAAGGGGTTCATGGCTTCCACTCCCACATGGTTCCCTTACATCCCATTGCCTCTCATCCTGCAATGAGAGCAAAACAGAGTGTTGTTATATCATACAGTGTGAGCTGTTGGGTGGATTTGTTCTGTTATGTCACAATAGTACTTTTGCAATAGTATGAACCTATTGAACACCTTTATGAAGAGTACAGAGAACCTTTATGAAGTCTGTTTTCTTCTGTGTAAAACTATAAGAAAATGGTTGTCACCTTTTTAAAGAAGGTTTTAAAGTCAGTGGGGTTCCACCCAGAACAAATTGTAGGACTGAGGCCTTAACATTGGTTGGGCTAAACATCCAAACACTTAGGTCTAGTCTGTGCTACTGACCTAGATCATTATAACTACATCATCAGAGGTTTGAAAAATACACACCCCTGCATGACGTAACTATATAGACATACCCCCACCCCCCAATGTACAGCACTATCTTGGCAGGTGAGCTTCTCCCATCAACATAGCTACCATCTTGTGGGGGCGGGGGAATTAACTACACTAATAAGACAGATGTCTCCCATGTGCTTTGAGTGTCTTCATTAAGGCATTACAGTGGTGCAGCTGCATTAGAGAAGCTCTGACAATGCAGCATTTTAAGTGTAGAATTGTCCTTACAAAGCTTATTTAAATGGATCTAAAGTGCTTTGGTCTCTTCCTAATAATGAGATTTCTACTACTTCCTGCTTTCAGCCATGCTGGAAAGAAAGAGAAGGTTTTGAGAAAAGAGGGTGAGGCCAGATACTTCTCTAGCACCACCAGTCAAGAATGGGTTACAAAATATCTGTGGTTACAATTAGCCCCAACCTGCCACATCTGCAGCTTTTCAGGGAGGGGGTAGGCCCTTAAAAAGAAGGAACTCAGCTGAGTTGGGATGTGACTCTGAAACAAGAAGAACTCAACCTCACAGGCTAGCTAGGAGAGTTCCTTGATGAGGAGCAGCTTGAGAGTACAGCCAGCCTGCACCCTCTGAGGCAAGAAGATGGGATGAATTTTGTTTTGTTGTAAACCCCGGGACTAACACTTGGCCTCTAGACCCACAGTGTGTGGGAGCTAAGACTTCTTGTAAAGCCCTAAAGGCTGCTTCCTCTCATTTGTATGTGGAAGGGGTCCTGGCACTGTGAGGGGCTTGGAACTATTTGCCTTTTTGTTTGAGTTGTTTTACAACTCATGGAATGGGATAAACTTGCTAAGAGGTACAGCCAGAGGGTAATGCCCCAGGAGCAGGCCACAAGACTGCCACCGCCTGGGGAATGACATGCAAGGTACTTGCCTTCACCCCAACAGGGTGACCTTCACATACAATCTTTGATGGGGATTCAACTTTCTGGTACTCTTGTGCAAATCTATCAGCCAGGAAAATAGTTTCTTTTGAAGGACAAGAAACTAACCAAACTTTTTTTAACCTTAGTTCAGTAAACAGTATTGGGTCAGTGGCTGGGTTTATCTGATTTATCCTTATGAGCAGTTTAACATGAATTTAGTGTTTGTGAAAGGAAAGGAATAATAGAAGGGTCTAGATCCAGGCAGGCTGGATACAAGGACTCTTCAAAGTTCTTACTCTATACTTTTGGGAATGGCAGCACCTATTTATTGATAGGCAGTTCAAGTAGAAAAAAGTGTTCATTGTATGCTGTTCTGCAGTAATCGCTCTTCAAAAGGTGACAGAATAAATAGTAATATTTCAGTGTTTGGGTATATTCCTGTAGAATACTGTATCTATCTAATTTGGAGGGAACTAGTCCATTCTTCTCTCTCTCCAATTATCTGCAATATTTTGTATACCTGCTGACACAAGGTTGACTTCAGTGACCCTCTTCAGTTCTTAATGCTGTGTATGTGGATGCTATATAACAATTTAGCTTTTCGAAAAGCTAACTTATGAGTCTTAATCATGAGACTGACAGTGTCTCTTTAAGCTTTTGATGATCCCAAGAGCTTTGGTTAGAATACCTCTTCATATACCATAGGATACATATGTAATATGAAAACCAGACATGTAAACTGGTTCCTGTTTTCAGGGCAGCAGTAAAAGGGAACAATTATTAGTCAGATGCTAGGGATGATGGTGGAAGATACACAGGCTGACTTGTATTTCCAGCAGTTGGTAAGGACAGGCCTAGATGGGCCATATGGTCTTTTCTTCGGCCTTAAGTATTCATAATTATATTAAGCAGTTAAACCTGCCATATGGTTTGCTTCCATGCAGAAAGAGGAGCGTCTGCTTCTTGCAGATTTTCTTGGAGTTTTTCTTAGTCTCCCATGGCTCCTAATATTGACTTTAAAATAGTTTTTCAAACCTACATGGACAGTCACAAAGAGAAACAGCATTTCCTGTTACAGAGGTATAAAACTGACATTGTTTTCTAATTCAATTTTGATCTGTTGCAAATGAGAGGTTTTTTAAATTTTTTTGCAATAATTGGTGAAAAATGGATCTCTCTTCTCTTTACAATATGAAAGTGAATGAGAAGTCAGCATGCTTTGAATTCCATTGTTCTAATCTTGACTAAGGTGAGGTTTTTTTGAAGTGTGTTTTGCTATGTGGCTCTTTGCTACAGATCACAAATAGTTACACAAGGTATTAAAAAAATTCAGATCTGTAATCACATTTGATTGATATTGACCTTTTATGGTCCCTTATGTGCGCTTGGTTAGGCTCCAATTGTTCAAGTACCTACTTGATTCAGGGTAGTCTATTAAAGTACGTAACAATTTTGATGGTGGGAGGTATTGTTTTTGGCTTTTGTGTATCTTTTGTTTGTTTGTTTTGGGGAGGGCAGCAGTCACAAAGCCTTACTCCAGCATATGTCAGTACAACATGTAATGAAGGACTCTCTAGCTAAAATAGCAGACCACATTGAGCCATCATAATGTCAGTTCTTTTTACACTAATCTAAGACAAATTTCCTTCCAATTTTAATGGATTAGGTAGCTCATTCAAGCTATATTTGAAGATATGAGTTACATAAAATGTTGGCCAATTACTCCCCAAAGGTGGTAATTCTTTATCACAATGGATTAAATGAAGATTACCTTGGAATGTTCAGATCGTATGTTAGCGTAATGCATTATCTGAGTGAAAGACCCAGGTTCAGCACAGACTTCTTGGGTCTTCCAACCCATGTCAAACAGGAGTGAAAGTTTCTCTACTATTCCTTCAGTGGTCCTGTACTTGTTGATGTTAATTGGATTTTTTTGCCCTTAGCTACTTCATATCATCCTGACACACTTATAGTATTTCAACCCTGGAGACAGATACTTCTTCTGAAATGTGTGCTGTAGTTCTGTAATGTAAATATCTATATACTAGAGTCAAGACTGAAATATTCCAAGGAAATGGACTTAAACACTTTGTTTTCATAATTTTAAAAACAAATACATCAACAACAAAGTCACTGATATAATCTCCCTTAGGATGTTTAAAACCAAAAACTGTTTCCTTACTCACTTCACCCTTCTCTCCTCCATCATCTAAACATGAATTCTTTTGATGTTGTAGAGATATACCTTGGCTGATGGGCTCTACTGGCCTGGATAAGGGAGTGTTTTCATGGTAATGCAGTTCTCATATAGGATGCCAGACTAATACTTATGGAAACTAGTAGCCCCCAATGGACTTCATAGACCACCAAGTCATGAGGAAGAGGTGGATGAGGCATTTCTAGAACAAATGACAGAAATATCCAAAACATAAGACCTACTTTTAATGGGAGATTTTAACTACTCAGATATCTGTTGGAAAAGTAATAGGGCAAAACATGAAATGTCCAATAAGTTTCTGGAACGTATTGGGACAACTTGTGTTACAAGATGGTGGAAGTAAACTGGGGCAACAGCCATTTAAAACTTGATTCTGACTAAGAGAGAGGAATTGGTTGTGAATGTGAAGGTTTAAGGCAATTTGGGTGAAAGTGATCATGAAATGTTACATTTCATGATTCTAAGGAAAGGAAGGAGTGAGAACAGCAGAGTACGGACAATGGACTTCAAAAAAGAAGACTTCAACAAACTCAAAGAACTGGTTTGTAAGGTCCACTGGGAAGAAAATCTAAGGGGAATAAGAAGTTCAGCAGAATTGGCAGTTTCTCCAAGAGACGACAATATTAAAGGCACAACAGCAAACTATCATGATGTGAGAGAAAGATGGGTGTAGAATTGTAATAGACTAATATAGCTATAGCAGGAGCTCTTTAGTGGCCTGAAAACAAAAAGAGGAATCCTACATAAGATGGAAACAAAAACAAACTGCTAAACATGAATAGCATAAGTGTGTAGGGACAAAATCAGAAAGGCTAAGGCACAAAATCTCCCTAGCAAGGGACAATAAAAGCAATAAGAAGAGGGGGGGGTGTTTTTTGTTTTTAATAAATTAGGAGAAGGAGAAACATGAAGAAAAGTGTGTGTCTTCTATTAACCAGGCCAAGAGAACTAATAAGTGACAAAACAAAGAGGCTTAGGTGTTTAATGCCTGTTTTTTCTCCAGCCTTCACTAAAAAGGTTAACTGTGACCAAATCAACACAATTCATATTAAGGGAGAGAGAACACAAGCCACAATAGGGAAATAATAGGTTAAAGAATATTGTGTAGCGGGGTGAGCACCCGCTCCAGCCCTGAAGGGGTTGGAGAAGCCCTGCAGAGGGCTGGGGAAGGGAGCAAAACCCCGGCTGATTGGGGGAAGTGGCTGCAGCTGGGGCCATGCCCCAAACAGACCAACTGGGTCTTATAAGAAGGCCAGGGCAGCCAGAAGCTCAGGACTCTTTCTTTGCTTGTAGAGAGAGAAGGGCCTGGCTGCTAGGGAGCTGAGCAGGGTACTGGGAGTGGAGCAGGGCTGGGGGAAGGCTAGAGGAGCTAGGGAGCTCCAGCCTGGAAAACCCCCAGGCTACAGGCCTAGCTGAGGCCCTAAGACCAGTACTGGGGCTGCAGAGGGGCAGCACAGCTATAGAGAGAGGCAGCAGGTCCAACCCAACCTTGCCTGTGATGAGTGGCGTATGCTGCAGTCTGCCTCAGGGAGTGGGGCTAGATGTGACTGGCAGTAGCCTTACACTGAGGCAAGGTGGGGTTAGTGAGTGGGGGTTCCCCTGGGTGGGGAGACCCAGAGTGTGGGGATACTGCCAGGAGGGCAGCAACCCAGAGAAAGGGGCACCGGAGTCCTGGGAGGGACACGGGGGCCAGCGGTAAGGCAGATCACCAGCCAGCAGGGGGTGCTCCAGGATGCTGGTAGAGCTAATTCCCATGGACGACAAGCAAGAGGCGCTGCAGGGGTGAGTCCACTCACTTACAGTTTAGATAAGTTAAATGTAATCAAGTTGGCAGGGCCTGATGACATTCACCCTATGGTACTTAAGGAACTAGCTGAAGCAATCTCAGAACCATTAGTAACTGTCTTTGAGAACTCATGGAAGACAGGTTAAGTTCCAGAGGACTGGAGCAGGGCAACCATAGCACCTAGCTTTAAAAAGGGAAACAAAGAGAACCCAGGGAATTATAGAGTAGTTAACCTACCTTAGATGCCTGGAAAGATACTGGACCAAATTATTATACCATTATTTTGTAAACCCTTAGAGAATGATAGGATAATCAATAATAGCGTATGTGGACTTGTTAAGAACAAATTTCCTTATTTGGTAGGGTTACTGGCCTAGTGGATAGGGAGGAAGCTGTAGACATGATTTACCATGATTTAGTGAGGCTTTTGACATAGTCCCACATGATGTTCTCATAAGCAAACTAGGGAAATACAGTCTAGATGAATTTACTATAAGATAGATGCACAACTGCAAGTAGTTATCAATGGTTTGCTGTCAGTGTGGAAGGATGTAATGAGATGGTCCTACAGGGGTCTTCCCTGGGCTGGTTTTATTTAATATTTTCATTAATGAATTGGATGGCAGTGTGGAAAGTATGCTTATAAAATTTGAGGATTACATCAAGCTGGGAAGAGTTGCAAGCACTTTGGAGTACAGAATTAGAATTCAAAATAACCTTGACACATTGGAGAATTGGTGTGAGATCAGTAAGATGAAATTCAATCAAGACTATTGCATTTAGGAAGGAAAAACTCAAATGCACAAATATAAAATGGTGAATAGCTGGATAGGCACTAGTACTTTAGAAAACTACTTGTGGGTTCTAGTAGATCCTAAATTGATTATGAGCCCCAAAATGGTGCAGTTGCGAAAAAGCTAATATCATTCATGGGCGTAGCAAACAGAGGATTGTATGTAAAACACAGGAGTTAACTGTCCCCAATCTTCTCTTCGCTAGCAAGATCTCAGTGAAGTAATCTGTCCAGTTTTGGGTGCCACCCTTTAGGAAAGATGTGGACAAATACAAGAATACAAAGGAAATACAAGGAAAAGTTTAAAAACACCCAAATAACCAGGTATGTTTCTTCTTGAGAAAAGAAGACGTAGGGAGGATCATTGAAGGTAGGACAAGAAGTAATCTGCAGCAAGGGACATGGAGGTTTGGTCTGGTTTTAGCACAGGAGTCTGGATTGGGTGACCCCCTCAAGATCTCTTGGAGCCCTTAATTTCTATGATGATTTATCCACAGACAAGGTATAATGCAGGCTCCAACAGCACAAGCTTCCCTTAAAGCTCCAATAGTACAAGCTGCCGATGTTGACTGCTTCTGTGTCTGAGGGTAGTTCAGTCTACATGCGAACTCGTTCATTCCTTAGCCCTTTTGTTGAGAAGGTCAATGACTTTGCTCATCTGTGTTGCTAATGGTTGTGCATTTTTTTTCCTCCTTAGTATATCTCGGAATAGTTGTTGCAAACCTATCTTGTTTCGCATAGGCCACTGAACAGCCAATAGATGATCATGACTATCGGCTATTGACCAAAATCACATGGACCTCCTAACAGAGAATAAAACTATGCAAAGCAAAGTGAGGTATGACTAAGGCGACGTTTTAGTCATGGGTATTTTTAGTAAAAGTCATGGACAGGTCATGGGCTGTAAACACAAATTCACAGCCCAAGACTTGTCCATAACTAAAATTAGGGTGGGGGCAGCTCAGGGGATGCTCTGGGAGCTGGGTGAGGGGAGCGCTGCAGAAGTCACAGAAAATCATAGTATCTGTGACCTCTGCGTCAAACACTGAGCCTTAGGTATGCCTACATGAGCCAGAGTAAGTACTAGTTTAATTCTCTGATCGGTTGCCATGGAATTACCCTTTTATGGAAATTAGTCAATTGGAGGAAATTGATCAATAAGTGGCTTATAACAGAGTAACCACTTGCAGAATTATGGGAATAAAAGTACACAAGATCCTATGGAAAAGTCAAGGCATGGTTATGTTGGTCTACTGGGTGCATCTCAGTAGCCTACTCTCACCATGCCCATCACAGCCACACTGAAATAAATGTGATCCATGCTCATTTAGTGCAGGTGATCAACACACCAGGAGATATGGAGCAAGTCTTCACATACACCTATCTTCATTGTCATGATAATGGAGGGGATGGTATGATGGGATAGCCTAATTTTGGCAGTTAATTGATCTTCACCTATTAGCAGTAAATATGCCCAAAGGCCTGTGATGAGATGTTAGATGGGGTGGAATCTGAGTTACTACAGAGAATTCTTTCCTGGGTGTCTGTCTGGTGAGTCTTACCCACATGCTCAGGGTTTAGCTGATCACCATATTTGGGGTTGGGAAGGAATTTTCATCCAGGGCAGATTGGTAGAGGCCTTGGGGATTTTTCACCTTCCTCTGCAGTGTGGGGCCCGGGTCACTTGCTGGAGGAATCTCTGCCCCTTGATGTCTTTAAACCACGATTTGAGGACTTCAGTAGCTCAGACATAGGTTAGGGGTTTGATACAGGAGTGGGTGGGTGAGATTCTGTGGCCTGCATTGTGCAGGAGGTCAGACTAGATGATCATAAGGGTCCCCTCTGACCTTAAAATCTATGATTCTATCAAACATTGCTGTAGTGGCTTGTGGCTGTGACTGCAGTCAACAGCACGGGCAAAGAATACCGCTAGATATTTCATCAGGTAGTAGCTATCTACTCCTTCTCCTCTGATTTACCTAGGACCTTCCATGTCCACCTCAGGTTGTAGATGGTGCTACCAATATTTATTTGTTGCAGCTTGTTGTTCCTTCACCTTTGAAGTCAGATAGTTATTCACCCTTATTCAACAAATAAATCCATGTTACCATTTCCGTGCACTTTTCTTGGACTGCACAGCATTATTTGGCCAACAGCTACTAGTGTTTCTCATCTCAAGCACCACAGTAGACCCATCTTTTCAGTGTTTTGTGTATTCTGTGGTACTCGCTTGCGTAAGTCATTTTTGCATTGATATATGGATGTCCAAGTAACTTAACTTGCAGTTCCAGTATTAAGTGGAACTTGACAGAAAAATGTAGGGTAGGTTCTGAAGTAGGCATTATTCTGTTTAGCTGAAGTTTTTGCAAGAGGACTCCATTTGAGGTTTAGTTCAACTGTGTACAGCATTAGCGGTATTAATCAACTGGGCTCAAGCACCAACGTTTGGAAGCCTGCCTCATGAATTAAGGTGTTAGAGTTAGTTTGATTAGTTCATGTTTGATTGTAACTGATTTAGTAGTTATTGGACCGGGATATAAAGAGACCATTTTGGAAGCACCAAGAGTAACAGGTGGCCCTGTATAAACTGCTGCGTGTTTGCTGAAATGTATTGTCTGGCTGTTCTTGCTAAAAGACTTTTCTTTCTAATTACCAGATGTCCTTAAATAAAACATTCATAGGGATGCTAAAAAACAAAAGACTCATTTTCAAGTACTGTGCCCAGAGTAAACAAGTATTTTTCATCCATTGCAGATTTGTATTCCTGATTAAATGAAAATAAACAAAGGAAAATGATTTTTTCCCCAACTGCATAAGCTTAGCAGTATTTTTTTTTAAAGATAACCATATTCTCTACAGGGTTATGTATACTTCAGTTTTTACACTGCTTCTCTCTGTGCCAGATTCAATTTGGATTGGCTAACTACAATCTGATATGATAGTAGTTATTGGACCAGGAAAACATTTTTTTCCCGTAGATTTTAACAGTCACCTCACATTATATTACTACTGCTGTGTCATGTCATGTAATATTCTTTCAATTTCTAGGCAAGTTTGATACAATGTAACATGATCTGAAACACAGTCAGTGATGTAAAATAATGCATCATGTCACACAGTTCATGCAGTGTCTCAAATACTATGTTTAACATGTACAGACAGCCTAACTTTTGTTTCCATTTTACTGCTCTTGATCAATGAGTGGAGTATTAGTAAAGGTTGCATGCATGGAACATGAGGCCAATATATGGTGTTAAGGCCTGATCCAGATGCTACCCTAGTAGATGGAAAGACTCCTATTGGCTTCAATGAACTTTGATCAAGTCCTTATATTTATAGGATATGTAATTTTGTCCCAAATCGGGCATTTAATGTACTAGATGTGTAAAGTGAGTTTTCTGCTAACACTGCTTAATATGTAATCCATGCATTTTACTAAATCTCATATACTGAAAGTTCTGCTAGATAGTGCTGTGCAGAATGTTTCACAAAAAAAACCTGGTTTAATGGAAAGGTCAATGAAATCAACTAGGCATTGTTGCTGTACCATATACCAAGCTATAACTATAAGTGATCTAGTTTTTAAATGACTGGGTGGTGTGTCTTCTGCCTCCTCCTCCACCCCCCGCACACACAGGCACCCATCATTGCTATGTCCTGACTGAGATGAGTCCTCATCAGTAAGTCACTGGTTTTGGGTCCACCTGCAAACTTGTGCCTTCTGGAGGTACTGCATAAGAGCTTTCTTGTTGCAGAACTGGGGTTCTGCAAAGCACAGGCACTATGCAGCAGAAGAATTTCTCTGCAAGCAAATTTCAAGGGACATTTAATATTCCTATTATCAAGAATTTTGATTAACCACGTGATAAATAATCATGGTTTGTCTGCAATGAAAACTTGTAGGGAAGTAGAGTGCAGTTCCCAAAATGTCCAAATTCTGTACATGACTATTGCAGTTCAGGTTGTGGGGAATCTCTACTTATTGTGAAGTTGTTCTATGAAAAACGCACCTTCATTTTAAAAAGCTTAAATAATGTATGGATGGTATGATATCTTGCAGCCATTATATAGTGTGGATAATTCAAAAATTGCTCTGTGTAATAGCAAGAGTCATTAGTTGCCATTCCGCAAAGGTATGGTCACATTACACTTTTATACATTTGTTTTTCAGATGGAGCATGCATTTGTGGAAACAGAAAAAAACATTATTTGTGGTTGTAAGTTACTTTAACAAAACCAAAGCAGGGGTGTATGACTTTTTTTTTTCTGTGTGTGTGGGGGGGGGGGGAAGAGACAAAGCCTGCTCTGCTTTTGTGTCAGTTTATGCTATGTTTTCTTTTTTCCTTCCCTTAAATAATTCTTTCAGTTTTTCATTTTGAGACCAAGTCCAGGCCATCCACACTGTGTGATGGGTATAGGCTGACAAGATGGATATTTGTACAAAGGGGAAGCACAGAGTGGAACAACACACAGCTGGGTCCAAACAATTTAGCTGTGATTTGGTACTCTAAAAAGCCCACTCAATTCCTAAACAGTGATCTGACAAAATCTTTTATGTCAAAGCCCCCTATGTGGAGATGATGGATGGGGGGCGGGGGAATAACATTTGTTTGATGTGAAGGAGGAAAAATGAGAGTTCAGTACCTTTCTGAAGGTATTTTTATAGCATCCTATTTACTTAAAACAAACTGCCATAACTCTTAGGGATAGCATTAAACATCTTCCCCCCTCTTTTAAATTAAGAGGATCACACATTAACATTTTAAGAGGAGATGGTACATTTTTAAAACATGTACCATCGACTCCAGTCTCAGTACATCATACTTCTGGTTTTTTGTGTTTTTTTTATAACAGAAATAGTAGGTGTGAGAGTCAAAAGAAATTTGCGGGGGGGGGGGGGAAGAGACGTTAAGCTTTTTCTTAGTTATAAAGGCAGCCAGTGCACTATTGTTACATTTAACAGTTCTGAGTGGAAAGGTTCTCAAATACAAAATGAATGGGAAATATTTTTGTAGGTTTTCAGTGGGAAAAAACATTACTTACGGTTCTACATGTTCAACTTGTAACTGAAAAGAGCCATGAAACATAAGTCCAGAATCCAGATATTCTAGGACAAATCCAGAAGTAAATGTAAATGCATCCAGAGAAAGGGGTGTGTTGATGTAGCATAGCCCTTCTTGTGGCACCTCTATTGAGACACTTTTTATATTTCCTCTTGACTCAATCATGTTTACTTCATCTCCCAGGTCCGAATCCTTGGCTGTGTCCAAGAAGCATACACCACAGTTCAAGAGGGCCCATGTTTGTGGGGTGCAGAGGTGGCTTAATGCCAACCATGCTGTGGCCAGTCCTCTAGAATAAGCATATTTTGCCAATGACCCCAAGAAGTTGATAAGGCAGCTAGGAGACAGCAAGGAGGAGAGATTTCCCAGCCACATCTGTGTTCCCTGGCCATGCGCCCTATCCAGGCTATCGGAAGGATGAATGATATAACACCACCAGAGGCTCTTCCTACAGTGGGGTGAACCTCCCTTGACCGTCTGTGCTGGATTTCAGGTCACAGCACTGCCCAGGATCTCAGTTGTGATAGTCACTTGACTCTTTGCTCCCACTTACATTTACACACAGAGAAACATGAAAATTTTGTGTCTAGTTTTTTCATCCCTCACATGAGTGGTTTTCCCAACACAAAGGGGAAAACACTTTGCAATAAGAAGATTTTGATTTTGGAGTCTTCAGTATGATCCACAAAAAAGAAAACCAGAGTGGAATGATTCTCCCACTGTATTAAGCAGGCAGTGATTGGCCTTTGGGAAGCTCTCAGTATATCTTCTTAAATGCCAGAGTGCACAGAAGATTACAGGCCAAAAACTGATGTAAAGGTTCAAGCATTTCTCCATGGGACTGAAATACCTTTTATCCTAGAATTTTTCTTCACATAAAGTTGCCCAAATTACTTTTGGGAATTCACTAAAACTGAAGCTTTCTCTTCTCCTTTGTAGCTTAAGCTAGCACTTGGCTGAATTTCTCCTGACACTTCACCAGTATTTCTCTGGCTTTATTGAAATTAACATGATTCTCAGTCACTTGACAGCAGTTGACTTAATTTCTGTAGTGGGCTACAAATATGTAGTGTATCCAGAATCACAGTTTGTATTTTTAGATTTTTATTTTAAAGGCCAAAGATAAAGGTACTTTCTTTCTGGAGTTTGTACCTTAGGTGTAACATGTTTATTATGCTGAAAACAAAACACAAAGGTAACAGTCTCTGAATGAAGCAGGAATTGTATAAGGACTTCAAGGATCACACTACATAGAATGTTAACTCATGGATTAAACATGCAGACCATTTACTAAGGACCCTAGACAGTTAATCAACAATGATTTGCCCTATTCACTTGAACTATCTGGTTTCAACAGGGAAAATAAAACCCACTCCTGCTTGTTGTATTACTTGATTCATAAAGTAAAATTAAAAAAAATAATAATTTGGATAGTTTTTAAATGAAGTTTACATAGCATGACTGCTGGCCAAGTCTCTTAGGCTAAAAATTCAGATTCAGTATTCAGAGAGCTCCCTAATAATGTCTGGAAGTCACACATTGTGCTGTCATCTTGTCAGATCTCTCAAACCTGAGTAAGGCTAGGCAAATGCTTGAATGGGAGACCAATAGAGAACACATAAGTACTACAGGAAACATTGATTTGCTAGATAGAATTTCCTTCTGAAGTTACTGAACCAATGAGCTAATACACTTTGAATTAGACATTAAACTGAGTGTCACTAAGAATCAGAAGGTAGGGATGATAACGCCAAGTTCCTGGCCAATTTCCAGCTCAGCAATTTACACTATGCCTTCTCAAAATCCCCCCAGAGTTACACATAGGTTTGGTGGTATTCGCTTCTTGTCTTGTTTTAAAAAATAAACAAACAAAAAACCTGGGTTGTTTCTTTGCTGTATGTTATGCTGCACTTCACCCCAGAGGTGGCTGCATTACAGAGGTGTGAAGTGATCCATGACTACACTTCCTACCTTACCCCCAAAGGAGTTTTGAGGCTTAATTAAGTAAGATACAATCTGACTCCCTTTGGGATCAGTGTGAGTCATTTTCCTCTGACTTCAGTGGAAGTTGGATGGGATTGCTAATGTTTTCAAAGCACTTTGAGACCCTCAGATGAGAAATCCTATTGAGAGTCAAAGTATTATTAACATGTACTTGCTTTATTATGAAACAGGTTGTTAGTGAAGAGAGAATATTTGACTGTGACTGGGTACGGATCATAAAGATGTTACAGTAAACACAGCTACTCTCAACAGCCTTTTCCTTTTAGTATTTTCACTTCTCTAAGTGAATGGAATGTCAATGTCTAGCTTTTTCTTTAAATGCATGTGTCATGCTGCAGCAAGTGTCCATTTTTCTTCAAGAAACAATGAAAACAATTCTTTACTCAAAAGAGAACAAGACAGAATAATCCACTGAATATTGGTTGGTTGATACTTTTTTTTTGTTCATCCTATAGGTCCAAAGTTCCTGCAAGCTATAGTATTTTATTAGAGAAACAAACTAAAGAAATGAGTTATGACTTTTTGTGCTACTAAATCATATTTTAACACAATGGATTTTTATCACTTTCCTTTTTCATTCTTGATGTATCCTTTTCAGTATTTTTAATATAATACATTCTTTGGCTGCACTTCACACTGAGACAGCAGATCCACAATTCATAAAAGTTCACTAACGAATCCACTAGAAACAGATATAACTTGATAGTGGATATATACTGATTGTGTACATTGCTGATACAGAAGTATTCAGCATGTTACCATGAATGACAACATGCTTGAAACATGCCATTCTTTGATGGTGATTTGTAAAAATATCAGTGTTGTATTAGATTATCAGAGCACACTACTACACACTTAGAGATCCTGGAATTGAAAAGGTACTACCTAAGTGCTTTATAAACTTAGATGCTTTACAAATGGGAATAGTGATGAACATAATGATTAAGAACATGTTTTTGAAGGTCTTCACTGAAGTCGTGCATGCAGAACAGCTGTTGTGAGATGGGTGAAAAGAGACTTCACCTTTCGCTGAACATCAGGTATTGATCACTGACTGTGTTTCAGATCATGTTACATTGTATAGGGTGGTGTAAATGTGTCCATCAATTATTTGCACATGATGCCTACCTTCATGCCTATCATCAGGGATCTGGAGAATGATCCCACACTTTCACAGGCCTTGGTTGGCAGGCCAGTCCTCGCCCACAGACAACCTGCCAACCTGAAGCATAAAGACTGTGAATGGCTTGCCAATTACAGAACCAGTTTCTCCTCCTTGGTTTTCACACCTCAACTGCTAGAACAGGGCCCATTCTGATAACTTTTCCCATCTGGTAACTCAGAATTAGTGTTTCTGCTCAGATATTGTCCCACTCAGGATCAAACAGGTCACAAGGTACCTACTATGAGACTGAAAGTGCACACATTTGTTTTCTCCCAAGAGCTCATACAAATGCATTTCTTGGAAGTGTTGCTCACTTGTACACTCTTTGAGCCAATCCATATCCCAGGGAACTTCAATGGGAGCTGGATGGATCCCCTTGCTGTTTTTTAACCATGAGTTCTTATACATGAAAGTAGTATCCTTGCTCTCTCGAGCGGAAAACCTGCAACTCCCTGCTGTGGAACAAGAATGTTTTCTCTCGATAGTCCCTCTTTATCACGTATGTATAAGCATTGTCCCTTTAATTAATGGTGATGGTGGTGTTAGCATTAGAAATTACTCAAGAAAAGGAAGTTCTGCTTTATAATGAACAATGGATGTTGGCTGCTTTTTTTTATATAGCATTATTCCCTCTTGTCCCACTCAACATGAAACTTCCATCTCTTAGTGCATTCCTTTTCATCTATGGGACAAGCAAACCAAGGTTTGGCTCTGCTGAATGTAGGAAGAGTGCTGTGCTCTAATAAGTAGTGTGGCTTTTTGCATTTTGTATTTCAATATGCTGCTTGCTGTCTTTTGCCACTTGAGAGACTATGGGAAAACTTTTTACAAGAAACTGCATGTCCTATTTGCAAAGGAATGGCTCCTCCTTGAAAGAAAGTAGAGGGCAGCCAGCAAGAGCAAAAAACAGCCATGTCTCAGTCAGACACCCAGTGCCAGAGAGACTATTGGGTGTCACTAACATGGCTGTATAGGCCCACTAAGCACTTTAAACCCCTAATTTTAACAGTAATTTAGAAGCCTTTTGTAGACTGGATTGAATGTACAAAAGGCTTTTTTACTGGCAGTGGTAAAGGTGAACTGTGGAGTTAATACACTTTTAAGAGGCAGAAAAATATCTACAGTGTAAATAGAAAAGTATTGGGCCAGATTCCTAAGTCCCCTTTGTGCTGTTCCAGTGGCACAAATGAGACTTAAAGCTGCCCCAAACAAGTACCTGGTGATTCCCCCCCCCCCAGCTGTTTGAGGAGGGAGGGGACAGGGGCTGGTATAGCTTTATATCACAGACCTCCCCCTGGGCTATAGGGGTCAGGCCTCTAAAGTTATGCTAGTGGTGGAAATGGTCTGTAATCAGAAAAACTGAAACAATTGCCTCCCCCACTTTGCTCACAACTCAGGATCTAGCTGAAGATTTTTAGGGCTACGCTTGTCAATCATGACAATGGTGAAGAATGAGAAGAGCTGGGCACTTCATATAGAAAATCACAAAGGGTCTATGCATTCAAAAGTACAGCTCCAGAGGAGCTCAGCACTTCTGAAAAACAGGCCAACAATTCTTTCGAAGCTATAGATTGGAGTAATCTAATTTACCATGAAAAGTCAGCCACTACTGTGGCAGGCAGGTAACATACCATAGCTGAAGAGACCTAAGTCTCTTAGGCTAAGCAGTAAAGAAGAATCATGTCCAGTTGAAATGTTAGGAAGTAGGGAATGTAATAGTCAACTTGGATTTTTTTCTCATGACACCAAAATTATTAAAAAATTTCCCACTCTCATGAAATTTTATCAGGATGGTGGTTTTAATTCTCCACTAGTACAATGTCTTAGCTTGCTGAGGGGCTTGTTCAATACTGTCGCCTCAAGAAGGATACCATATAATGAATCACCAGTATCTTTTCCTGCAACAAGTTATTCTCTGAATGTCGCCCATGTAAGCACTGAGAAAGCTTAACTCTATTTAGCTTGTAAGACCCAGAAAGATCACAGCTGGAAGTGGTACGGCTACATAAACAATCTGTTCTGTTCCACTGCTAAATGTGATTTACAACTATCAACCCCAAACCATAGTAAATTCTGAGATTTCATATTGATCAAGAAAGCAAATCTCATTTCAGACGTGAGCTGGCAACAGCTAATTCTTAGGGCCTAAAAATTAAATTAAAAATAACGATTAGTGAAGTAGGCCCAATTTAATGATGCCACAATATAGATTCATAGCTTATCAGGTCAGAATGGACCATTCTGATCTCTTCTGTAACACTGTCCATAGGACTTCCCTGAATTAACTTTTGTTTGAACTAGAGCAGATCTTTTAGAAAAATATCCAGTCTTATCCCTTCCTCCTCCCTCCCCCTCTTCCCCCCCCCCTTCTAGTTTCTAGTCCCACACAAATCATCACAGGTAGAACTGGTCATAAAATGGAAATCTTCGCAGAACATTTTCATATTTCTTCTAACTTTTCTATATTATTCATGAAACTTTCTGCCATGCTTTTAGTAGGCAAAAACTACTGTCTTTGAAAATAATTTTGACAAACTGGTTTTAAAAAAAAAATAGGGCATGACATTTTGTGGGAAAATTGAAGACTTTAATTATGTCAAAACTCTTTCAAGAAACCTTTTGTTTGATAAAAGGTAATTTTTTGATTGGAAAAGCTGTTTGTGAAAAATTTTGACCAGCTGTAAAATACAAGAAATTTTTCATAAAATATTTTCACTATGCTATGGGATACTCAGCAAGACTTCAGATCTTCATTCATAACCTGATGTACATAACTGAGTCTTCCTAGTTCAGATTCTCCAAGTTTCTGAATGAGGCTAATCTCTGAAATCCAATGACCCAGATAGACATGTTGTATTTATTGAATTTTTAGTTTTTGTAGAAAGATGAAAAGTTTCTGTTTGGTCCCCAGATCCACTAAAACCAAAGCCCTATAGCACTCTATATTTCCTGGCATTGATAGGTTGTCAACTGATTTCCTCCCCCGGCACTCTTTCTCCCCTCCCCCACTACCTAAATCATCTCCTTTTGATCTGTAATTACATAAAATGTTGCTAACAACAATGTAGCACCCCAGAGAGTGTGTCCGTGCTCAAAATTCCAGGCCAGAGCCTTGGCACTAACATAGTTAAATAAAATGGGGCAGGGTCTGAGACAGCACCCTTTGCAACTAAGCCTCTAGAAAATCTCTGGTCAGACCCCTGGTACAAAGGCAATGAAATAAACCAACCAAGAACCCTGCTCTACCTTTGAGGTTAGGATTATGTTCACACATATTGTGCAGTCATTTTGTGTGAATTCAGTGAGAATAAATTAATTTAAATCTTACACCACTCTCTATTACAATGCTGCCTCAAGATGAAAGGAAAACAGGTTATAATGTCCTAAACAGTCCATAATCCTGGTGGGCCAGCTACTTCTAAATCCATAATCTCTCTCTCTCTTTAAAAGATTCAAAGGTCTTGATCACACTATCTCATCTTTATTACAATGACACACATCCAGTTAGGAAAGAGTAACAGTACTATGGGACTAAGGTGAGCAATAAAGGAGGTGATAAAATGCTGAATAACATAAAGACATGGAAGAGCACTTTTCCTAAAATATCTGATGTCTGAAATTAGAATTGGTGACATTTCCAAATTTTGATTTTGTTTTTCAACAAAATGTTAATGACTTTCTTCATGAAAAACGTAACAAAAAAAGTACTAAACCTTTCACAGTATAATTTTGATCAATGAGCTATGTCATGAAAAAAACAGACATGAAATCCTGCACTCACTGGAGTCAATGGCAAAAATCCCATTGACTTAAGTGAGGTCAGGATATCACCCCCAAAACTCAGATCCTTGGGTCTGGCCAAGCTGTGCTTTGTGCAGGATGTGTGAGGTGGGGGCAAAGGCATCTTAAAACCATCTTTGCACTCCCCAGGCCTGTTAGAGCAGCTTTATGTCCCATTTCTACTACAGAGTTCCTGAGATGGAGCATATTGGGTGCCAAGGCTCTGGCCCAATGTCCATCTGTGAAGCAATTTTAGATCAGAAAAGATGATGCATCATTGACTAAATTATTAGTCAATCAGTACACTCATCTCTATACCTTTTATAATTCTTGCTCCTATCATTTGTAAGTTTCCATGTTTATTCCCTATAGAGAAAATAACTAAATTGACAGCTTTATACATGATTTGTGCCTGATAAAATTTTATCAGAGCTCACAATGTGCTTATTAACTTTTGGGATGTTGTGTGGCTGCAAAAATCCTTGTATAAAGGATTAAAAGCCTAAAAAAGTCCAAATGTAATAGCTTTAGGAATTATAGTTAATTGAATTAGTCTTTGATCTTGGGTATTAACTTTTTTAAAAAGAGGAGTTTAGCAGGCATGAACAGTTCTTTTTCTGAACAAAGGCCTATTTCTCAACTAATTGCTAAGCATGAGTCAGCAATGCACCTGTACAGTCATGTAGATAGTGCAAAATATATATTAGCAGTGGAGGCTGGAAAAGCAAAGTTTAACACCAACTTTCTAGTCCCCTTCCTATCAAGGAAACCACATTTGTAGGCAACGACTGCAAGAACTGAACAAGTTAGAACTTACAAATACTGTAGGGGAGTCAGCAGCTATCTCCAATCAATAGACAGCATTGGCAAGACATGTTGTAAGGAAATGGCAAATACTGTGCTGGTCATCAACAGATTATTGCTATGGCCGCCATTCAAAACAGCTGACCCTCTGTACAGTGCCATGTTGGTGTACCTAAAGAAACTGTCAAAGTAGTTCAAGTATCAGAGAGGTAGCCGTGTTAGTCTGGTTCTGTAAAAGCAGCAAAAAATCCTGTGGCACCTTATAGACTAACAGACGTTTTGCAACATGAGCTTTTGTGGGTGAATGCCCACTTCGTCGGATGCAAGAGTGGAAATTTCCAGGGGCAGGTAAATAT
Organism: Mauremys reevesii; assembly: GCF_016161935.1. Lineage (NCBI taxonomy): Eukaryota > Metazoa > Chordata > Testudines > Geoemydidae > Mauremys > Mauremys reevesii. The sequence continues at coordinate 72,121,857 of NC_052631.1, forward strand.
AAGCAAGCAAGAAGCAAGCTAGAGATAATGAGGTTAGATCAATCAGGGAGGATGAGGCCCTGTTCTAGCAGTTGAGGTGTGAAAACCAAGGGAGGAGAAACTGGTTCTGTAGTTGGCAAGCCATTCACAGTCTTTGTTTAATCCTAAACTGATGGTGTCAACATTGCAAATGAACTGAAGCTCAGCAGTTTCTCTTAGAAGTCTGGTCCTAAAGTTTTTTGCGGGAGGATGGCCACCTTAAGATCTGCTATTGTGTGGCCAGGGAGGTTGAAGTGTTCTCCTACAGGTTTTTGTATATTGCCATTCCTAATATCTGATTTGTGTCCATTTATCCTTTTCCTTAGAGACTGTCCAGTTTGGCCGATGTACATAGCAGAGGGGCATTGCTGGCATATGATGGCATATATTACATTGGTGGATGTGCAGGTGAATGAACTGGTGATGGTGTGACTGATCTGGTTACGTACTGTGATGGTGTTGCTGGTGTAGATATGTGGGCAGAGTTGGCATCGAGGTTTGTTGCATGGATTGGTTCCTGAGCTAGAGTTACTATGGTGCGGTGTGCAGTTACTGGTGAGAATATGCTTCAGGTTGGCAGGTTGTCTGTGGGCGAGGACTGGCCTGCCACCCAAGGCCTGTGAAAGTGTGGGATCATTGTCCAGGATGGGTTGTAGATCCCTGATGATGCGTTGGAGGGGCTTTAGCTGGGGACTGTATGTGATGGCCAGTGAAGTCCTGTTGGTTTCTGTTGAAGTAGTCCTGTTGAAGTAGTCCTGAAGGAGTCCTGTTGGTCCTGTTGAAGTAGTTCAAGTGAGTGATAACAAACAGACAAAAAAAAGAGAAGATATTTCTTTAACAAAGGAGTAGAATGAAGAAAGTATAGCTAGCTAGAAGGCTTTTAAAATATGTGAAATTACTGCTAAAGATCTTGCTTAACTGGATGGGAATGGTGAACTTTCTATTGTCAGCAGATGGGGTCTGTGAGCATCGTTATTACACCTCTACCCCAATATAACACGACCTGATATAATACGAATTCAGATATAATGCAGTAAAGCAGCATTCGGGGTGGGGGGGAGGAGTGCACGCTCCTGCATATCAAAGTAAGTTCAATATAACATGGTTTCACCTATAACACAGTAAGATTTTTTTTGGGGGCTTCCGAAGACAGCGTTATATCAGGGTAGAGGCAGGGGCTGCTCTAGGCATTTTGCCGCCTCAAGCACGGCAGGCAGGCTGCCTTCGACGGCTTGCCTGCAGAGGGTCTGCTGGTCCCGCGGCTTCGGCGGACCCTCCACAGGGACGCCTGCAGGAGGTCCGCCGAAGCCACGGGACCAGCGGACCCTCTGTAGGCAAGCCGCTGAAGGCAGCCTGCCTGCCGCCCTCGTGGCGACCGGCAGAGCGCCCCCAGTGGCTTGCCGCCCCAAGCACACACTTGGCATGCTGGTGCCTGGAGCCGCTTCTGGGTAGAGGTGTATTTAGATTACAAAAGCACCTGGAAACCTCAGTTAGATGAGGTCTGTATTGAATCCAGCTACTCTTAGGTGTAGTACTCCAAGTGTTCATTTGTAACTCTGTTACCATAAAGCTGCATGCCAGGGAGTCAGAGCAGAGAGAACCAGCTTTTCTTTTTCTTCCTCCCCCCCAAGTCCTAATTTTTTAAAACTGTTTTAGTCTACCTCCTTTTCTCATCATTATATTCACCCCAAAAAAGACAACTGTCCTAATTTTCTTCTCATTTATTTACACCAGAAGTATGGAGTTACTCTGCTGTAAAACTGGTGAAATGGAGAGGAGAGAATCAAGCTTTCTGTGCTGTCATTTAGTGCATAGGAAGTAATAAACATACAAAATGGTCTTTCCAGGTGCCTAGAAAGCATGTTCTTGCAAATAACTTTGTCCATAATTTTTGTTCTTTGTTGTTCAGGAAGGTTATAAAAAAACATATTCACTGCTGAGTGAATAGAGTGACTCCCAAGCCCAAACATCTCTGACTGTCAGGTGATGACATTTTATCTGAACAAGGTTACAATTACTGCAAAAGCAAGCACGAAAGGAATATTTAAAACTTGTTCTTAGATACTTGTGTTTGTCCAAGATTTGCTAGGATACCTGATGGTATCTTAGCAACTTTGACAACCTATTAAAGCATCCTTAATTATATTTCTCAACCATACACATATATCTGTATTGCATCTCCAAGTATGTCTTTGCATGTGTATGTGTCTTTATGTGACAGTGAAATTTGCTAAATTCCTGTGCTGTTTGCCATGATAATTAGAGCAGTGAATAATTCAGACTCAGTAAGTCATCCAATAAATCTAGCCTCTTTATTCCACTTATTTAAAAATAGATCACTATATAACCAGACTAATTTTTTTAAAATATTCAGCAATTTTATTTATTGTTTGTGGATTGACTGCAAACAGTTCTTTCTGAAACTGGATGTTTTTATAGTCTCTAAGCTTGCTGATTACTTGTGATTGGCCAGGTAAGTTACATGATGGTATTCTTTGTTCCCCAAATCAACAAAATGTGCCTGTTTTTTTTCAGCAAAGCATATATGTACATTCTTAAAGCTTAGCATATATTTTAAACACACTGCTGAATAGATATGGACTTAAGCATGTACCTTACTTTAATAATTTAAATAGTTCTAATAATCCTTCAGTGGGAGTACTAAAATGAATAAAGTTAGACAGATGCCTAAGTATCTTGCTGATTCCAGACCGTAATGTGACTTGTGCATGCAAATTTAACATTTGCTTATTGTAGCTCATGCACAGATACCTTTTTAAGCCCCTATTCTTTAAAAGTTATGGCAGTAAAACTCTATTCCATGAATATGCTGGAGAGGAGCAAACACAAGGGCATGAGCATGGCTGAAGCAAATTCATTTAAGCAGATATTTATGGCTCTTTTTTTTTTCTTCCCAATGCTAGCCCAGACTTATTAATTGAAAGTGACAAAATCAGCAGAATTTTAGGCCATTCCTATTATAGGATACCCACTCTATATTAAGTACAAGTGTTTTGAAACTTAATTTGTAATCTCAATATAAATTGGAATATCAATAAACACACAGGGCTAAATTTAGCCCAGACATAAACAGGTACAACTCCCATTGTCTGGTACCTGCCTACTTAAATGAGGCTGATGTACTTTCTAAGGGTATGTCTACACTACCAGAGTAGTTCGATTTTACTTAACTCGAATTTGTGGAACCAACCTTACAAAGTCGAACGTGTGTATCCACACTAAGGACAGTAATTCGACTTTGTGAGTCCACACTAACGGGGCAAGCGTCGACATTGGAAGCGGTGCACTGTGGGAAGCTATCCCACAGTTCCCGCAGTCCCCGCTGCCCATTGGAATTCTGGGTCGAGCCCCCAATGCCTACTGGGGGGAAAATATGTGTCGACTGTCGTCATTCAACCGTCACTCCCGCCGTCCCTCCATGAAAGGGCCGGCGGGAAATCTGTTCGCGCACTTTTCTGGTCAGTGACAGCGCGGACGCCACAGCACTGCGAGCATGGAGCCCGCTGCGATCATTGCTGCACTTATGGCCGTTGTCAACTCCTTGCACCTTATTGTCCACCTTTTTCACAGTCAGATGCTGAGAAATCGGGCGAGGAGGCTCCGGCAGCGCGGTGAGGACATGAAGTGTGAGACTGGCACAGACCTCTCACAAAGCACGGGACCCCGCGCCGTGGACATCATGGTGGCAATGGGTCATGTTCATGCTGTGGAACAGCGATTCTGGGCCCGGGAAACAAGCACGGACTGGTGGGACCGCATAGTGCTGCAGGTCTGGGATGAATCACACTGGCTGCGAAACTTTCGCATGCGTAAGGGCACTTTCCTTGAACTGTGTGACTTGCTGTCCCCTGCCCTGAAGCGCAAGGACACCCGGATGCGAGCAGCCCTGACTGTGCAGAAGCGAGTGACCATAGCCCTCTGGAAACTTGCCACGCCAGACAGCTACCGGTCAGTAGCGAACCACTTTGGCATGGGCAAATCTACCGTAGGGGTTGCTGTGATGCAAGTTGCCAATGCAATCGTTGAGCTACTGCTCTCAAAGGTAGTGACCCTGGGAACCGTTCAGGTCATCATAGATGGCTTCGCCGCGATGGGATTCCCAAACTGCGGTGGGGCTATAGATGGGACTCACATCCCTATCCTGGGACCGGACCACCAGGCCAGCCAGTATATTAACCAAAAGGTCTACTTTTCAATGGTGCTGCAAGCACTGGTGGACCATAGGGGACGTCTTACCAACATCAACGTCGGATGGCCGGGGAAGGTGCATGATGCGCGTGTTTTCAGGAACTCTGGTCTGTTTAGACGCCTGCAGGAAGGTACTTTCTTCCCGGACCACAAAATAACTGTTGGAGATGTGGAGATGCCTACAGTGATTCTCGGGGACCCAGCTTACCCACTAATGCCCTGGCTCATGAATCCCTATACAGGCGCCCTGGACAGTGACAAAGAACTCTTCAACTACCGGCTGAGCAAGTGCAGAATGGTGGTGGAGTGTGCTTTTGGACGTCTCAAGGGGAGATGGAGAAGCTTACTGACTCGCTCTGATCTCAGCGAAACCAATATCCCCATTGTTATTGCAGCTTGCTGTGTGCTCCACAATCTCTGTGAGAGCAAGGGGGAGACCTTTATGGCGGGATGGGAGGTTGAGGCACATAGCCTGGCTGTTGATTACGCCCAGCCAGACAGCCGTGCGATTAGAAGAGCCCAGTGGGAAGCGATGTGCATCCGGGAGGCTTTGAAAGCTAGGTTCCTCAGTGAGCAGGGTAACCTGTGACTATTAAATTTGTTTACAGAGAAGCTGAACCTGCCCCCGTTTCTTTACCCAGTTACTGTTGACTATCCTCTGCAGTTACATACCCCGTTCCCCCCCTTCTAACACACGTTTAAAAATAAAATACATGGAACTTTGTTAATTAACACCGTTTTCTTTAGTACTGATTTCGCGGTAAAGGGTTAAAACTGGGATGCAGACTGTGGTGGGTAGGGTGTGTAGTGCTGCAAAGACCGCTTCTAAACTCGAGGAATGACAGGCTCCTGCTCCTAGAGCGGTGCGCGGTGGCGGACTGGTTGTTTCAACGGAGCCTGCCACCCCTCCTTCTCGGGACTCTGTGTGTGGGGGCTATGTGACCTTGTGGCGGGGGAGGACGGTTACAGATCAGCTGCTGCGTGGCTCTGTGATCCAGGAGAAGGACCGCTGCATAAGATCTCTAACCACCCTCCCCTGCCACAAAGTCACATAGCCCCCCCCCCAGAGAACATGAAAACCACCTCCCAGACTGACCAGGGGGCCTAGTGACTGCACTGTGTGTGTGACCTGCTGCTGAACCTGCCCCCGTGTCTGTACCCTGGTAAAAGTGACTGACCTGTCCAATTACCAACCCCCTTCCCCCCTTGAAACACAGTCTCCTCTAAAAGAACATGATAGAAACAGTAATTAACAGAAAAGTCTTTTTTATTATCACCTAGACAGTTAGGGGATGAAACTGGGGTGGGGGCTTGGGTGAGGCAGGAAGGAAAGGACTTCTCAAAATTTAGGGAATGAGAGCTTTTTGTTAATTGAGCACTCTGCAGGGGTGGAGTGACAGTTTTCATGGCCCCTGGTGCCCCTCCTTCTTGTTACTTTGGGTGAGGGGAGTATGGTACTTTGTGGCGGGGGAGGGCGGTTGCAGATACACTGCAGGGGGGCTTTGTCCTCCTGCCTGCGGTCCTGCAGAACATCCACAAGGTGCCGGATCGTGTCCGTTTGCTCCCTCATTAGTCCAAGCAGCGTTTGAGTCACCTGCTGGTCCTCCTGCCGCCACCTGTCCTCCCGTTCGCTGTGTGAGCACTGGTACTGAGACATGTTCTCCCTCCACTGGGTCTGCTGTGCCGCTTCGGCTCGGGAGCAGCCCATAAGTTCAGAGAACATCTCGTCCCGTGTCCTTTTCTTTCACCGCCTAATCTGCGCCAGCCTCTGTGAGGGGGATGCTGGGGCAGGTCGGGAGACAGTCGCAGCTGTGTGATGGGAAAAAGGGAGTGAATTCCTTACAAAGATACATTTTTGCGAACAATGAACTTAGTCTAGTCTGTCTCTGTGAACAAGACCATGCACAGCACCTATCTCATGCGCACTCAGGACAAGTTCGAATTTTCGGCCTTCGCATTCATTGCCTGGGGTCTTGCACTGGAGATCAGACAAGCAGGGCAGGACAGCAGAATTCGTGGAGCAGGCACACATGGTAAGCCGTAGACTTTTGGCTGCTTAAAACTTAATGTATAGCAGTGCCCTCCGTTCATGCTCAAAGCAATGGTCAGAGCGTTTGCAAGTTCCTGCTGCCGGCAATCCGGAAAGCATGAACTCTGCCCCTGTTCCATCCCTTCACGGCTGTCCCCAGGAAAGATCCCTGTATGCTGCCCCTCTAGCACCTCCACCACGTGGCTGTAAACCAACGCTTACTGTTATGTAAAGGAACAGTCAAGCATTCCCAATACTAACATTCCCCTAATTCAAAGCAGGACGCCCTGAGCGAGATCACCCTGAGAGGAGGATCACTGACAGAGAGAGACCGCATGCTGCATGAAAGCCAGCACAAACCAGGGACCTATGCCACCATACTCTGCGAGGCAATGCTCCCAGAGTACCTGCTGATAGCCTGGCGCGGAAAAGTGTCCTACCACGGAGGACCCAATAAGGCCGCTCTCCCCGGGAACCTCCTGCGGAGGCTTTTCGATTACCTCCAGGAGAGCTTCGTGAAGATCTCCCAAGAGGATTTCTGTTCTATCCCCATATATATTGACCTTCTTTTCACATAGATAATATTCCTGCTCTGTTAAAAATAAATGTTTACATGTTTAAAGCACGTACCGACTGATCCTTCCCCTGATTCAGGGTCCGGGTTAATGGCTGGGGAGGGTTGGTAGGGGATCTCAGTGGGGTGATGAAGAGATCCTGGCTGTCAGGGAAATCAGCATTGTAAGCGCTGTCGACTGCCTCGTCCTCCTCATCTGCTTCCTCATCTTCCCCGTCCGTGAACATCTCCGAGGAACCGGCCGTTGACACTATCCCATCGTCAGAGTCCACGCACACTGGTGGGGTAGTGGTGGCGGCCGCACCTGGAATGGAATGCAGTGCCTCATAGAAGCGGCATGTCTGGGGCTGGGATCCGGAGTGTCCGTTTGCCGCTTTGATCTTTTGGTAGCCTTGTCTCAGGTCCTTGATTTTCACGCGGCACTGCATTGTATCCCGGCTGTATCCTCTGTCTGTCATGGCTTTGGAGACCTTCTCGTAGGTCTTCGCATTCCGTTTTTTGGAGCGCAGCTCCGAAAGCACAGACTCATCACCCCACACAGCGAGCAGATCCAAGACTTCCCGGTCAGTCCATGCTGGGGCCCTCTTTCTAGTCTGAGATTCCCTGGACACCTGCTGGAGAGCTCTGCATCGCTGCCAGTGCTGCTGAGCTCGCCACGATGTCCAAACAGGAAAAGGAATTCAAATTTTCCCGGGTCATTTCCTGTGTGGCTGGTCAGAGCATCCGAGCCCGGACTGCTGTCCAGAGCATCAACAGAGTGGTGCACTGTGGGATAGCTCCCGGAGCTATTAGCATCGAATTCCATCCACACCTACCCTAATTCGACATGGCCATGTCGAATTTAGCGCTACTCCCGGGGAGGAGTACAGAAATCGAACTAAAGAGACCTGTATGTCGAACTAAATAGCTTCGTTGTGTGGACGGGTGCAGGGTTAATTCGATTTAACGCTGCTAAATTCAACATAACCTCCTAGTGTAGACCAGGCCTAAATCAAGGGCACATTTGTGGACTGTCACAGGGCAGGCATTACAACTGTGGAAACTACACTGCCTGTTAGAGTAGAGGATTCTCCTTAGAATGGCTTTACTGCTGCACCATGGCCTTTGTTGGGAGGACTTTTCTCTCTCTCTTGGCTAGGGTAATTGGGTGTGAATTTGCCCCTTGAATAACTTTGATACAAACCCTCTGGGTTTCAGTCTTTCCATGTGGGGGAGGAAGTGAGATTGAAGGACCGTATCTAAACATGTCTTTGGTCATAGATGATTTATCCTCCGCTTGATAGAGGTGAAGAGCTCAGGATTGGCAAATGTAATAGGAGTGTATTTTGGAGAACAGACTCCCCCGCCCGCCCCCCCCCCCAAAAAAAGAAAAGCCCTGAGGTCCACTGTTGATGTTATTCCTTCATGGCCTAATAATAAGGTACAGATTTAGGTCCTGAAAGAAAAATGTGGAAACCATCAATCTAGTCAGTTACCTATTATGTACTAAAGATCATGAAACAGCTGCACAAAACAGTGTGCTTCTGAAACTCCCGCTGGCCCCCTGTGCTGTGTAACCTTTACATTCCTATCATTCAAGAATTAGAAACTCCTATAACAGGAAGCGGAGATGTCTGTATGTCTAGGTCTTGAACAGACCATCCATTTGTTTTTGTTTTTTGTTTTTGTGTTTGTGTTTGTGTTTTTACCCCCAACAAGGTCAGAGTTCCTGTCTAACCATATATTAATAAAATGGGGGGGAGGGGATAAACATATTTCAATATCTTGACACACACACTAACCACCCAAAAAAAAAAGTCTCCATTACAATTTCTAATGCAAAATTAGAAAAGTAAACTAGTGAAACAAGAAGGGCTGTCACTTAGGTTGGTCAAAAACCCTCAGGCTGAAAGGCAGTTCTCCAAAACCAGAGAATCTCAATTTCCCACATGACAAGTTACCATCTCATTTATAATGATGTTTTAATCATAAGATATCCATCCTTTTTAAAAGGGTGGGGTGAGGGGAAGGAACACTCAGTTCTAATGGACTAGATTACTAAAGAATAGTTTTGTCATTTCTTCCAGCTGACAGATAATGCTGTGTATTGCAAAGTTTCATTTTAAGAGAGTTTTATGATAAATGTTTCCAATGTGAACTAGTGAACAGTAGTCAGCTGTGATTATCCTGCAGTTCATTACAATCATACTTCTAACTTACATTGCTGACATCCTATTTCTGAAATGCATTTGAACTGATTAAATTGTTCTTTTCTGATTAGAAGGGTCACATCAAACCAAACCTTTGAATAGATATCTTATAAAAATAGATGGCATGACGTTTTATTAACTTCTTCAGAGGGCAAATATCTTCAGAAATTAAACAAGTGCCAATAATGTTCCAAGTCTTTCTTGCTTAGCGGAGTGGGTGCTTAGGTCAGAATTCTATACATGGTTTTTATCCTCGGGATCAGATTGTTGAAAAAATTCCACATGCGGGAGGATGAGCGAATGAAAGAAGTGTGTTATGTGCATGGTTTGAAAAGTTTAAATGTTTCAGTTACATTGGCTGCAGGGAGCAGCCCTGAAATTTTGAGTAATAGAATACTGCAATAAGCAAAATTAATTGTATGCTATCCATTCAGTTCATGTGAGCATTTAACATTCTCCCTAAGCAAATATTTTAACATTAATTAAGCTATTGGATGAGATTTTCAAAAACACCTATGCCATTTAGAAGCACAAGACCCATTGAAAATCCCAACCATCACCTTTACATGTTTTTGATAACCTATGTGAGACAAATATCTAATGTTATATTTCTGGGGCATGTTTAACATATTGCCATATGACTTGTTCCATATATTTTTTCATATTGTGCTTTTCTTTTTTGCGGACATTGATAGTGTTATCAATCCTGAAATATGTTGATAATCTAAGTACTGGGATTCCCATATGCAGAGAATTCTCAGTGGGCTGGGACTGCAAGATTTAGGGCTGCTATGTCATCACTGGAGTTGTACAAAGGAGTTAGAGTCAAGTCCCAGGCTCACAACTATTCCCTCAATATTTAAAATGAAAAATTCTTGTTCTTCAAATCCTCTGGAAAAGATGTCTTTTAATTTATGATTGAGAAGGGACAGGGGCGGCTCTAGGCATTTTGCCGCCCCAAGCACGGGCGGCAAGCCACGGGGGGCGCTCTGCTGGCGCCGTGAGGGAGGCAGGCAGGTTGCCTTTGGTGGCTTGCCTGCGGGAGCCCCGCCGAAGTCGCGGGAACAGTGGACCCTCCACGGGCAAGCCACCGAAGGCAACCTGCCTGCCGCCCTCGTGGCACCGGCAGAGTGCCCCCCGTGGCTTGCCGCCCCAAGCACACGCTTGGCGTGCTGTGCCTGGAGCCGCCCCTGAGAAAGGATGGGTTTCACCATTGATATGTAAGTCTTTGATTCTCCTGTAGAAATGGAGCTGGTTGGAGTGATATGTGAACTGGCATTCAGGTTGACTGCATTGCAAAAGTCATTTCTTGTTCTAAAAGAGTGGAAAAAGTACTCAAAAATTCAATGGCTCTTCAGCAAAACAAAATTTGGGAAGTGCTTCCATTAGAGCAAGTAGATGACAGTGCTTTGTCTACCTACAGAAGGCCTTAGGTTATTTTTAAGATTTTAAATTAAGTTCTAAATATAACTGAATACTGTAACTTTTTTAATCAATGTCATTTTAACATTGCTCCTAAACAACTTTGCTGGAAAAATGTTATGCCAGCCCTAAATACCATCACACTCTTCCCTTAATTAGTTCTGTTTGCAAAATATTTAGCAACTAGCTATCTACATGATTTTCAACCCATACCAACTAAACATAATATATCAAGTAATATATCATATAGAACATAATATATCAAGTTTTTGTACGTCAATAATACAGCTGATGATTTCAAAGTGCTTCACCAAACATTAAGGTATTATATTCACAGCACCCCTGTTAGGTGGGTGGTGTTATCCCCAGTTTAGAAAGTGGGAAGCTGAAGTGACTTGCCCATGATCACAAAGGGATTTGAGGGATAGAAGGGGTGAGATTCTGTGCTTCACCTCTGAGACAAGTGAAACCTGTAGACCACTGATAACAGATGTGCAAACTAATCTGATCTCCAAGCTAATTTTGATCTCTGGCACAATTGTTGGTGCTCTATTAGCAAAACACATAAACCTTCTGGTTATTTTATTTAGATACATGACACTCGCTAAAAAAAATGGTCTGGTTTGAAAATACTTACATCCAGGGATCTGAAAGTACTGTACAAGCATAGGATAACAAAGCTGAACCACATAGCTGTGAGGCAGAAAACCCTGGATCCTGATCTCTTTGGATATTAGGTAAAAGTCATTTGAAAGACCCCCTTCAAGTATTGAGGGTAAATAAAGGAAGGAAATATGGTCCAGTTATTGATACTGATCTGGGTATGCGGAGGACTGGGTTTAATTCTCTGGTCTGCCACAGACATCCTGACTTAGTCGAGTCACTTAATTTCTCTGTGCCTCAGTGTCCCATCTGTAAAATGGGTATAATTTCATTTTCCTACCTCACAGGAGCACTGTGAGGATAAGCGCATTAAAGTGTGTAAGCTCTTCAGGTACTGTTGCAATGGGAGGCTATTCATACTATAGATATTTCACCTATTGAGGAAATTAAGGCACAAAAAGGTTGACTGGCATTTTCAAAGGACTTTGAATGGGAGTTGAGCACCTAACTTTTTGAGGCCCCTTTGGAAATTCCTCCGAAGTGTGGAGAAGAACCTGAATCAAATCCAGGGATCCAAACATCCCCCAGGCTTTGGGTCTGAATCTCAATCCAAATTTGGCCCTTTGGGCCTTTTGCTACTTCAGTGACTTGCCTGAGATGTCACAGAAAATCACTGGCAGGGTTGGGTATTGGAATCGAGAGTCTCTATTGTTGCCAATAGATCACACTCATTAGTTATTTTTCAGATCAGGTTGATCATGGCTCTAGGACACTACATCTGGCTGAATGAGTTATTACTTTTAAGTTTGCTGAAATCCATAAATGTTGAACACTTCAGCAAACGATTTCCAATCTAGGAAAAACAAATGGCATAAAATAATTTAACCTGTCTTTTCATTGTCTAGAAGCCTAGATTTCATATAATTTTTGTGTTGATCTGGGCCAAGTTTTACTTTTTTTATGTTGAATTTATCTCATGATGAATTCCAAAGAATCCAGGAGTTAGAACAGTTAATCTGGTCAATTTTTGTGAGGGGAATTTTTCATTTTCTTTTTTCTTGTTTTTAAGCGATGTTTGATTAATGACGCGTGATTTATTGGAGTACTGCATGAAAAACCCATTTAGCCATTTCTTTACAGGGAATTTTCCATGTGGGATGTGAAATTGTAAGTAGCTGAAGTCCCTTGGGCCTAGTAGGCATGATGATTTTATTAAAAATGTGCCGATTAGTGATTTTTATTTTCTACCTTTTTACAGCTGCTGAATAAGTGACCTCTTATCTGAAAGGAGCTTTTTGAGTCCACATTATAACGTTACCTAGGGAGGGTGAATAAATCTTTATAATGTTTATTGGTTATTATAAACTAGAGTTATGTTATCTTTAGCCAATCTGATTCTAAAATGCAATGACTCACGTTATTTTTGATCCTTAATACAGTTAGGCAGCCAAAACTCATGGGACAGAACAGGGTTTAAAAAAGCCTTGATTCAGATTATCTCTATGCTTGTATCATTGTTAAATGAGAAGCAGTACAAGGATCTGCAGTTTGCAGGCATCTAAGTGAGAAACAAGGAGATTTGTTGTATAGCAACTGTGTGTTTCTAATTGGTGCATTCATTTTCAGTTCATTGTTTATTTATCTACAAGTGTTGATGGACACTGGGCAGCCAAATATGAGTCAGAGGCATACCACTGCTACTCAGCCTGTGGCTTGTTAGCTGTAGGACTCTCTCACTCCAGTGTTTGACTTTTTTTGAGTTCCCCAAATGTGGTACATGTTGCCCTTGTTCTGTGCTGGGCACAGAAGTGAGTCCAATAACACAATCTGAGGAACATTGACCAAATGAGCCAGCAAGGAGGAAGGTAACAAGAACTAGATTCCCTAGAAAGGGGAATAAAAGGAATTAGTGCCCCACATTCTCCAAGAGCCAAGAGGAGGAAAAAATCCCCTTCCTTCCTGGCACCAGGAAGAAACACTTCTTTTGCTGGCTCAGAGGAGAGCGACTGAAACTTCCTCCCACCCAGAATGAAGGGAAGTTAGGAAGGGATTGGGTGGAAGGAAAGACACCTCTCTTCCCCTCTGCTGGGTAAGAATGTCATGGTGTGATTATCTTGGGTCTTTCTGCCACTCCATCCTAAAACAAAGTGACTTCCAGCTGTTAAAGGGAGAATGACATTGCACTAAATCTTTCAGGAGTCAGTTTTCAGCAAAAAAGAAAAAAAAAAAGCTAGACAATGGGAGGAAAAGCTGTAATTTATGTCCATCATCAGTGGCATCTTAACTGCATGTTTGCAAGAAGCCATAGAAAGCTTTAGAAGGATCTGGCTTTTATGCAGCATTCATAGGATTATATGCAGTCTCCCTGTGACATTCTTTTCTTTTGAACCTTCACACAAGAAGAGAGATCCTCCAGTCTCAGGCCTCGATGTGCTTTAAGGGATAGTGCAGGCACAGCAGAAGGGTGGCACACCAGCACATACCCAATTTTGTACGTTACTAGGATAGTGGGGCTAGCAGGCTGATACTTAGCTGGATAATATTTTGGTTTGCATCTGAATACAAACTAAATACAAGGCCTCCTACATCCAAATCACCCAAATGCAAATATCAACCCATCCATCCTTCATATTAAACAGAATGGGCCAAATTATTTGGGTGTCAAAGGCAAGTAAAGCACTAGAATGGGATGAATACAGCAAGAAAAGATTTATGACGTTCTTCTGACCCTTTTTATTCATGAGCATTCAAGTAAGCAAGTTTTTATTCACAAGAATGTTTGTTTTGTGGCAAGAAAAATGTCACAAATACTCCTGTGAATCTGTATTAATATGCAGACGTACTGGTATTCAAACAATTCAGTAAAAATCACAAGCCTTTCACAGGTAATTTGTGAACAGGAAAGAAGCTAAATTTGCTGAATAAATTGTTCTGTGAGAAATGTTTGCCTGGCTCTGTTCTACACTCTGTGTAGGACTATTTACCTGGGGCTAAGTGGGCATTTAGCCAGGCTCATATTAAGTATGGGTTAGGGTGCTGGAGGGGGTTCTGAGCTGGGGCAGGGGGTTGGGGTGCAGGTGGGGGTGTGGGAAACAGGCTCTTGGAGAGAGTTTGCTATGAGTAGATTCAGTGCAAACTTGTGTGTCATTGAATTCTTTTTTAATTTTCTGCATTCTGTTAACTTGTGACAAGTTTTGTAACATTCCAATTTCCTTGATTTTATATAATGGAGCACTGGGTGACATGTGCACCCTGATATAACTTGACACAATATTACTGAGCATTACTTAATCCTGCAAACGAGTGTATGTGAATTGTTGGTGCATATAACCTATTGTAGTGGCTCTCAACCTTTCCAGATGACTGTTCCCCTTCCAGGAGTCTGATTTGTCTTGCGTACCGCGAAGTTTCACCTCACTTAAAAACTACTTGCTTTCAAAAACACATAAAAATTCAAGTGTCACAACCCACTATTACTGAAAGATTGCTTACTTGCTCACTTTTACCATATAATTATAAAATAAATTTGTTGGAATATAAATATTGTACTTATATTTCAGTGTATAGTACATAGAGCAGTATAAACGAGTTGTTGTCTGAATGAAATTTTAGTTGTACTGACGTCGATAGTACTTATCATATAGCCAGTTGTAAAACTAGGCAAATATCTAGCTGAGTAGATGCATCTCCTGGAAGTCCTCTGTGTACCCTCAGGGTTGCGTGTACCCCTGTTGAGAACCATTGACCTATCCCACTGAAGTCAATGACACTGCTTACCTGGATCAAGTTAGTGAGGTGAATGTGTGTTTGCAGAGTCAGAAGCAGTGTCAACGTTTTTACTTTTTCATGGAGTAAATGCAGAGTAACTGTGTGTTTATGTCAGTAGAATTATGATTTTTACAGCGGTGTAGATCACAGCAGAATTTGACCCATTGTTTTTAAACCCTTTCCCCTTAATGTTTTGGTTTGGGTGCAGGAGACTGTGACAGTGAGCAATGAGTCAGGACTGGAAGAACATACTGGATGGGTATAGAAAGAATATTTGCCACATCTGTGTCAAAAATGAAATATCTAAGTGCACTGCACAATAATTCTGTTACACATATGTTTCCCATTTGGAAGGCTGATGCTATGCAATAGTGAAGGTTTGTGGAGGGGTTGTAAACAAAAAATGTGGAGGGGGAGAGACAAGGGTTTACATTAATAAATTTAATGAGGTGCTAGGAAGTGTGTGCAGTCTTTTCCTTAACTGCACTGAAATACAGGCAGGCAAGGTGCAGCAGATTTGAGATCACTTGGATTGTCCATTGCTGAACTTGGTCTTAGACTTGAGATGTAGAAAAGCTGAGATACAGAGCTGACAAAGTTTAATCATTAATTAAATAATCACAAATGGCTACAATAAGTTTTCTACTGCCTATAATGTTAATAGATTGCTATATTGGAAATGTATTAGCACTGATGCTGGGGGGGATAGCTCAGTGGTTTGAGCATTGGCCTGCTTAAACCCAGCGTTGTGAGTTGAATCCTTGAGGGGGCCATTTAGGAATCAGGGCAAAAATCTATTTAGGGATTGGCCCTGCTTTGAGCAGGGGGTTGGACTAGATGACATCCTGAGGTCCCTTCCAACCCTGATATTCTATGATTCTCCTACTTTTTCTTCTGGTGTAAATCTGAACTAACACCACTGAAGTTAATAAAGTTACAGTTTCTCTCTGTGTCCCAGTCTCAGTAGCATAGGAAAGCTTTCTTGCTCTCTCTGCCTTCTCCTTCTGTGAGATTCCACATAAACAGATTTCATTGTAAATGGGTGAAGCTGCATGTTTGTGTTAGGGTTGCCAACTTTTTAATTGCACAAAACTGAACACCCTACTCCCATCCCTTCCCAGAGGCCCTGCCCCCCACTCACTACCTTTCCCCTCCCTCAGTGGCTCGCTCTCCTCCACCCTCAATCACTTTCACAGGGGTTGGAGTGCAGGAGAAGATGAGGGATCTAACTTGGGGGTGCAGGCTACAGGGTGGGGCAGAAATGAGGGGTTCAGGGTAGGGGACAGAGCTCCAGGCTGGGGCAGGGGCGGGTACAGGCTCTAGGCTGGGGATGCAGGCTCTGAAGTGGGACTGGGGATGAAGGGTTTTGGGTGCAGGAGGGGGCTCCAGGCTGGGACTGAGGGATTTGAAGTGCAAGTGGGGGCTGCGGGTTGAGGCAGGGGTTGGGGTACAGGCGCTAGGATGGGGACAGGGATGAGGGTTTTGGGGAGGTCATGGCTGGGGCGGGGGTGGGTGAGGCTCAGAGTTGGGTTTACCTCAGGCGGCTCTCGGATCGTTGAGCTCTGTGGGGCCCTCCCAAGCCTAGGAGCCAGACCTGCTGGCTGCTTCTGGTGGGCAGTTCCAAGCCAGGACAGGCAGGGAGCCTGCCTAAGATCCGCAACTGGACTTTTAATGGACCCGTCAGCGGTGATGGGTGGTGGTATCAGGGTCCCTTTTTGATTGGGTGCTCTGGTCAAAATCTGGATGCCTGGCAACCCTAGTTTATGTACATGTGTGTGAAAAGCTTATTGTGAGAAACCTAAGGCAGTATTTCAGTGGGTTTTCAAACAGATCCTTAAGTGTGCAAATGGCAAAGCCGACATTATTCTTCTGGAATAAGTTGCATAGTCTGAGTCCTGTGTAAATTCTGTCTCCTTTACAAACAGCCTCCTCTACTGGTTGACAGTTTCATTGTTCCAGTGGTCCTTTGGTCTTCTCAGAGGTCTTCATTAATAGAGGGAGAGGTGATATTTCAGGTAGCCAGGTATATTCCCATTAAGGATATCGAGTATCAGGACTGAATTGGACCCTGTATTCAATGTGGAGCCAGTGCATAGCACTAAGTACTTGGATGGTGTGTTCATAGGCCCTATGTTTGGGGGATAGCTCAGTCGTTTGCACATTAGCCTTCTAAACCCAGGGTTGTGAGTTCCCTCCTTGAGGGAGCCATTTAGGGATCTGGAGCAAACAAAACAAAACAAAAACCCACCACTGTCAGGGACAGTACTTAGTCCTGCTAGTGAAGGCAGGGGACTGGACTCAATGACCTTTCAAGGTCCCTTCTGTACAAGTGAGTACGTAATGAAACTGAATTAGAATCAGGTCCTGTCTATTTCCCAAACATTATGTTTGTCAAAAACCTTCTTAGCATCCATCTGCAGTTTTCCCAGTCCTCACAGAGGTGGAAGACAGAATTCCCAGGTGGAACATCTCCCACTGTCAGGAAGAACCCCCCAAAAAACCACTCTGCCAAATACCAGCTGGGTGTTCCTCAAGCCAGGGATAGGGCTGTGAGGAGAGAAGCTGTTCTTCACAGAGCAGGGGGAGAGGCACTTCCTTTACTTTACCCTCTGGTTCTATCCTTGGGGCTCTGTAACTTATTAATATACCTTGTCATTAGACATCTTGGAAGCTGGACCTTCAACTGTGCTACTTCAATACTGGATCTTAAATGAGACTAAAGGATTTTGATTAAATGAGTCTTATTTAGTCACCTGTTTAGTTTTATATCAAACAGAACTATGTTTTTATACAAAATATCATTCTAATTAAATCCCCACAAAAATCTACACTCAGTAATCTCTCTGGAGTTGTACCGTACCAAGTATTCATTTTGAATTACTTGAGCATATCACTGAACAAATAGAAAAGCATTAGATGATTTTGTTTTCCTGATTGTAATTTTATATCTTATATTTTCTGTGCCAAAATAACTGAAGTGGCTAATTCTGACTTACAGAATGATTGACATTGCAGTGAAGTAAAACCAACAATATATTAGAAACCGTTTGGGGAGGACAAACACAATGTCAAACTTCCCCCTCTTGCTGGCTGTTCAGGTAACTCAGTCGATGCTTGCTTCTGATTTACAGATTGCTTAAATGATCCAAGCTAACTCAAAATCTAGTGTCTCCCATATGTGAAGAGAAAATGGACCATGTCATTTGCATTAGCTTCATCATACATTTGATTCTTCAATTGTTTCACTGTAGATTTGACAAATGTCCTTGTTTTCTCATTTATTTAAACAGCATCAGTGTGATCACAAAGTCGGAGACCAAAACCTGAGAATATTATTATTTTTTTAAGCAGAGGTGTATTTCATTTGAAGTCCTTTAAAGTCTTTGTCTTGGTAGCACATAACATCAGATATATTTTTATAAGTTACATGAGCTTATGGCTGTGAGAAGTCCTAGCTCTAACTAGAACATTATTTACTAGGTCACAAGTGTAAAAGTTAATGTACCAGTACTTCTCTCTCTCTCTGGAAGGATTGTAACTGTAATGAACCTTAACTGATTTCTAGTCATCTGGCTTTTAACTACTGAAATTCACAAAGAGAATTAAAAATAAGACTATTTATGTTGTCCTTTTTTTCTCCTTTCATTTAATTAATAATATGAATCACGCATTTTTATTTTACTAAATCTTCTGGGCATGAACAACTTCACTAGCAGCCAAAGTGGCTTCACAATTTAGTGCAAACAAAAGAAAAATGAACTACTCGACATTATGCTATGTTAGTAATCATGACACGCATCTCACTGCCATTCCTCTTTTATGCTAGGATGGCTAATTCAGTGAGATGTAGCCAACTACTTGGAATTAAGTAAAATAACCAGTAAATAGGCTGTTTGCTAACCAGTAGCTCTATAAGTGGATGTGTTTTTGCTACTGATTGAGTTAATCCATGTCGTTGGGGAGAATCCATTTATTTAATTTCCTATGAATTTGGACAATACAACCCAACAACATGTTGTAGAAGCCAAATGTCTACATCTTGGTGTATTGACTGCAGAATTAACTCAGGTGATCGGCACCTGTGTCTGAGCATCTGGGCTGGCCTAGCTCAGATGTGAGCAGCCACACTGCAATGCCTTACCCAAATTACTGTGTCCTCACTGGCACTGTACTCACTTGAGTAAAGTATTAGGATTCCTGGGGGGCATATCTCATGGTTTTTAGTTCTGCAATGTGCTGAGATGCTCTGATTCTTTCCCAGAGAATTGCAAGGGAACTCATCTGTCCTTCTGGCCATGTGAGGGGATTTGTGAGAAGGCATTGGAGAACTGTCAGCATTCAGATAGGTTAGCCTGCATCTACACAGCAAAGTGGGTGGCTTATGAGACTGAGTGTAAGCAGCATCTAAACTTTAGCCTGTAGGCCAGGATGCACCAGCTAGCCTGGGTGTAAAGAACTGTCACATTGGCTGGACAAGAGCTGGGTTAGGAGCAACCCCAAGTGAAAGCCCAAGTTAGATCTGCAGTGAAGTCAAACACACTGAGGACCTGAATTTTATTTGACTTCCATGGTGTATAACAGTGGTTTTCAAAGCTAGTCCATCGCTTGTTCAGGGAAAGCCCTTGGCGGGCTGGGCCAATTTGTTTACCTGCCGCATCCGAAGGTTCGGCTGATTCCAGCTCCCACTGGCCATGGTTCGCTGCTCCAAGCCAATGGGGGCTGCGGGAAGTGGCGCGGGCCGAGGGATGTGCTGGCCGCCCTTCCTGCAGTCCCCATTGGCCTGGAGGGGTGAACTGCAGCCAGTGGGAGCCCGATCGGCCGAACCTGCAGACACGGCAGGTAAACAAACCGGCCAGGCCCACCAGGGGCTTTCCCTGAACAAGCGGCAGACCAGCTTTGAGAACCATTGGTGTATAGGAAGATAACTTGAATGAAGTTATGGTTGTTCCCCCTGCAGCCCCCTCCCCCTGCCACACACAGGTAGTTGCACCTGTTTTGGTTTGTTGTGTAAGGCCTGGGGAGTGCAGCCCCTAGAAGGTGAAGTCCAACTGGGCTAGGCACAAGAAAGATGTAGGTGTTCTGCCATGACTGTCCCTCTGTACTTTCATGTGCTGCCATGGTTCAACTCATGCATTTGAATGAAATTTGATATTAGATCAGATTTTAAAAATGATTTGAATTAAATCCCTCCCCCCAACAAATATACAATTTCCACTAAGGACTGATTGTTGTTTTTTTGTTTTGTTTTGTTTTGTTTTTTTCTGACTCTGGAAAATAACCTTTACATATGAGAGAGATGCTGAAGTATTCAGAATTTTTTTGACTAGTCAGCAATCTTGTGTATGAACCAGTTCATGACCAGCACGGATAGTTTTTAATCTATATGCAGTGTATAAAATAATAGTGACATCAGATTCTTCTTTTTAAAATGTATGTTCTTATAACTGATTTTTATTGAAACTACTCCCGTCAGCTGTCTTGCTTGGCTAGTTTTTCCCATTTTTTTAAATCCATAATTTGTTTTATTTCATCTTCAGGTGATATTTATAATTGTAATAACTGTTGTAATATCTGTACAGACACATGCAAATACATTTTTCTTTTGCATATAGTGTGAATTCAAACTGATGTTGTTTGATCTGGAATTAGTAAAACTTAGTTAAAGTAATGTTAGTTAAATAATTGTCATACATATAGTTATTTTCAATCTCTTCATATATTGATTTGAAGTAATCTAAATAAATAACACATTAAAATGTTTCATTCCAAAGATGCACATTAAAAATGCCAAGTAACTAGTAGAACAGAAATAAACCCAGCAGACACTCTATACCAGAAAGGTGAGAAAAGACCCTATTTCACCCCAGAATACCTCTCCCAGCCTTCAGCTCACCCTCACCTGGGGAAAGAGATGAGCATTGCAGTATGCCCTGAAGGTCAGCAGCTAGGTGGGATAAGTGACTTCTGAAGTCTCTGGGCCCTAATGGAGGAGCACCTTCCTAGCAGCACTCTTTTTGCAGTTGATCGACCTTCACTGATGATAGTATGGGAAGAGAGGAAGTCTTTCAAAGGAGGGTAAACATCCTCCTCCTCATCCCATTTTATAGATGAAGAGACAAAGGCTTAGGGTGATCACCAGGACTAGCACCAACGTCATCCTACTCCAATGTAATGTATATCTGAATTCTGTAAGCAGGGGAGGTGTGTGTGTGCACACTATTATTTACAGATGAGCCATTTGGAAGTTATGTAAATACAGGCAAATCACCTGGTTTGGCCAATCCATGAAGTCTATTTGCCACTAATTAACGGTAATCAGGAAAAAAGTCACTATGTAAAGATATGTTATAGGTATAAGCCTGGGATGTTTCTTGGTTATTTTTACTACATTACACTGCTGCTCAGTATTAGTGTATGTCATTGTATAGCACTACTCTTTTGAGAAGTTCTGGGGTGCTGCCCTACCAAAGCAATGGCCCACAAATACGTTTCTCTCTCCCTCCCCCGCCTCCTCAAGGAGAAAGAAAGAGAACCCATGGCCAGTGCTGCACTGTGCACACAGCCTACCTCACACACTCAGCCCCTATTTTTAGCTAGGAGATTGGCTCTTTTGATCAAGCCTCCAACACAATGGTGCAATATTGAAGGGATATTTCCAGAAGACAAACTGCCTCCTGATATTTCTGAACAAAATGCAAATGCTAATCATGGAAGCCAATAGTCCAACTGTCTATGTTTAAATACCAACAGATAGTGTGCATCCTGGGCATTGCACTACCTGCAGAATTCTGATTCCTGGATCTTTACCTTGATGCATTTTTTAAAAATCAAATACAGAGGCTAGATTGATGCAGTCTTTTCTAGTGCTTTTTTGCACTCAGTCATTAAAAGCAGATTTCCTTTGATTTTTAAGAACAGATACAATTCTGTATATTGGGAGAAATAAAGACATTAAGCCAGATCTTCAACTGATATAAATTGTCAGCATTCAAATGAAGTCAAGAGATCTCTGATTTACACCAACTAGAGGCCTAATACATTATTTACACAAGAGTTTGTTCTTCTCTATTTAAAGCAACTTCAGGTGAGGGTAAACAGATCCTTGTGCCATGAAGTTGTTCATCAGAATGTCATATGAATACGGTTAACCTCCCCCTGATTGCTGATTCTGAACCCATTTCCACTAGATGTCCAGAAAAATAAGAAACTAAATATTCTCAAGGGGAAAATGTTTCTTCTACAAAAGCTAAAAGCGGTGTTGCAAATAAACAGTTATATTGCATACATCTTTAAAGCTGGAGCAGTGATGGCTGAAATAGGTAAGACTGTAATGAAACTGCCATGTGCAAACCACAGAATCTCACAGCAGGTCACAATGTGTTCTAGTGGACCATTTATGGAAGGAGGAATCGGAAGATTTAACTTTTTCTGGATTTCCCAGCTCCCAGAGTGGGGAGCTCTTGGCATCAAGGCTCCTCTTGGAGTACTGCTAGGGCATGAGAGAAGGCTGCAGAGGGAGCTGGGAGGCAGTACAGCATTTCTGGGACTTGTGTGGATGGCGTGGGCCTCCAGCAAGAGCCATTCATGTGTGTGTGGAGGGGGCGATATCTATGGATTTTTGGAAGCTCTGTTCCCTATTCATTCTGCAGGGGAGCAGGACAAAAATACACATCAGTCAGTTTCCTGTGTGAGGTTTTCTCGGATATTGTATTTAACAGGTTTGGTATGGTTTATCATTGTCTTCTCTATGCTATCCTTTTTTACTTGGAGGGCTTTTTGCAATGAGCCATTGTAATGTACCTAGACCAGCTACTATACTACACACACAAGAAGGAAAGGCTATCAAGGAAAAGATAATTAGTAGGCTTAGGTATCTCAATTTCCATGTAGGAAAGAGGACATTCAAAAGTCAGGCTTTCAAGGATCACAGGATATGGACTTGGGAAAAGGAAGAGATAGATGGAAGAAATAGGAGGTAGTAGATTTACAGAAGATCTCTAAGACAAGAAGTGGAACTTCATACTGGATTCAGGGAAAGACAAGAAAGCAGTGAATATATAATTTTTGCAGGTGGGGACATTTTTCAGTTATAAGCGTGAGAGATTAGATAGCATATCTTGAATATGCTGATTTTTATTTGGGGCTCAGGGGTCATAAAGAAAGGCAGCCTCAGATGATGATGATTGATGGTGATGTTTTGTTTCTAGTAGTGCCAACAGTAAAGCTTGCATTGTGCAAAAACAGGCATAACTTTGGTGGACAGGCAGATTCACAAGCTTGGGAGACATTGAAAACAAAGCTCCAGACTTATAAAGTGCTTCATGCTATATATGATGTGCTGAGCAACATCAGTTTCTGTGAATGGAGTGAAGAGAACTCAGGACTTCCCAGCAGGCATCCAGCACATTGCAGGATGAGGCACAGAGTGTATTCTTAAAAGAAATAAGAATAATTATATATGTAACTGGCAGCTTGACTGTATTGTATTTACATACTCACCATGTAACCCAGCAGATTGGCAGGACTGTTGGTTATCCGATCAAGAGATTTGTTATATTTAATTCCTTGTTATTTGTGTTGAAAGCTCAGATGAAGTAACACTAGCCCACACAATCTTTCTCATAGAATGAAATCTTTATTGATTTGTTTTTTTTTTTTCCAAATTTTGTGTAAAACATCAAATACATTTGGGGTCCATCCCAAGGTACAGTAGATGCCCACATTTTTGCCAACATATTTGCTATATTTTTAATTACTGGATTTTTTTTGGAATAAAGTATTCAACTTTACGTGTTTATAATTCAAAATATAGTCACAATAGTATGTTCAAATCATAGTATGCAAAATGTGTCTCTACTACATGGTAGTTAACCAATGACTTTGAAATATGAAAGCAGGGAGTCTCATTTAGATAGACAGCACAAGAAGGAAGAGGTACCAGTGATGCTGTCTAGTGTATCCTAATCTTTTGAAAACAAAGCTTCAGTTTGCTTTGTACTCGATTGCATTATTTCCTGACAGATTTTGTGATCTATAGTTATCTTACACTGCTACAACATTGAAACTTTTCACCCTTTAACATGTGCTCTTGAACTAATTGCTTTGAAGTTCCCAGAAGAATTACTCCAATGAAAAATAAATGGTACTAGCAAGACGAGTTCAGCGATATGAACAGCAAGGGCAATGAGTTGCATATACTGTGATCCTTGTAATATAGCAATCAAACTATTACATGCTAGAGAATTTATGTACAGTTAAGGCCATGCTACAACCTAATCTTTTCATGACGGTTGGGATTTTGCACAAAGATAGGGTAGAATATGATGCTAAATAACTTTAGCTATCAGCTTATATGATTATAGCTGTGTGGTAAAATTGGGATGGTAGAGGTGAAAGGCTCCATTTGCCACTGTCAATCCCTAAGCCATCCAGTCTCACCATTTTACTTATTTATATGGGTGCTCACTCTTCCACCACAAGTCAGATTTCTAAGCCTTGTACAAGGTTTATTTAGTATTATGTGACAAGCTGAAATGAGTCTCTGCTCTTTCTGGAATGTTGTTATAAAACCAAACTTTATTTATCAACATATTGAATTACCCTGGTATATACCCAAGTGCCAGTATATACAGATGTACTGCATTAGAGCATATAGACCAGTTCAGTGAATACAAAAACTGCAATGTAGAGAGAATTAAAATATTGCAGCTTGTTTAGGTGCTGGCTTAACCCCCCAGCCCCAAAAATCCATGTTCTCTCTAGAATTTGTTGCACTACAATAATTCTTCCATGCATATAGGGCTAGTAGACACCTGTATTGTCTTTCAGGCACATTATACATTAGGTATTCCTGTGTTGATTTCTCTTGTGGATGGACATACTTTGGGAAAATTAAATAAAAAACAAAGCACCAAATGTTGCTGTCAAGGTGTCATTCCCACTCTGAACTGTAGGGTACAGATGTGGGGACCTGCATGAGAAAACCCCTAATCTTATTTACCAGCTTAGATCTAGTAGCTGCCACCACCAAATAATTTAAACAAACATTTATGGGAGAGTCATTTGGAAACTCTCTCTTCCCCCCCAAATATTTCCCCAGTCTTTACTCCTCCCTTTCCTGGCAGGATTGAGATTGATTCACCTCCCACCAATTCCTGGAGAGCCCAGATCCAAAAAACCCTTGGATCTTAAAACAAGGAAAAATCAATCAGGTTCTTAAAAGAAGACTTTTAATTAAAGAAAAGGGGTGAAAGGAATACCTCTGTGAGATTAACATGCAAGCTACTCTCAGACAACAGATTCAAAACACAGAGGATGTCCCTCTGGGCAAAAACCTTAGTTACACAAAGACACCCAATTTGATTCTCTCTCTTATGCAAAAATGAAGTTACAAAAGAAAATAAACATAATCTAATACATTTCTTCTCTAAACACTTACTACTTTTAAGAAATGTTAGATGGCTGATTCCTGGATCCTTCACTCCAGCACAAACTTTTCTGAACACACAAAAGACTGATTTCCCTCCTCCCTCTTTGAAAACATCTTGTCCCCCCATTGGTTCCTCTGGTCAGGTGTCAGCTAGGCTATGTGAACGTCTTAACCCTTTACAGGTAAAAGAGGAATTAACCCTGGACTGTCTGTTTATGACAGTTGCTCTTAGTTATATCAGTTAATTACTCCCTGCAACTTTGTGTCCCATTCAAATTCACCCCCATTGCAAATCCATAGGTGTATTTGCATTCACAATTGGGGTTGTGGAATGCTGCAGAGTTATCTGGTTTCACTTGAGTGCAACGTTGCTCTTTGCATAAAAACTGATACATATTACCCTTTCCCTTTCCAAATAAACTAACCTACCTTTCCCACATCACTCCTGTGTAACCTCAAAGCAATATTTATATAGACATTGACTTTAAAAGACGGTTTGCTTGAAGCATTTCACCTAGGGAAAATTGAAGGTTATGAAGTGAAGCACACATCCTGGACAAAGCTCCCTAATTGTTACTTGAGTTTGGAAAACTAGACTTTGCAATATTTCCTAAGGGGGAAATATTTTAAAAAGTGTTTTACTTGGTAAAGAACAGCCTGTGCTAGGTATTAAGCATAGATAAGCCTACATCAGCCCTGGCACAGCACCACTAGGTAACTCTCAGACATTATTAAATTCTGTATTTAAATTTCATTACAACATTTCTCTTTCTTTCTGTTGTCTATTTTCAGACTCCTTTTGTTCATGTTAAGTTCTGTCCAGTTCCTGTTCCATTTTTTTAAACCTCTGTTTGTTTGTTTTTTCCATTAGAATTTTTAATTGTGTAACTGTTGTAATTGGAACATGTAAGCTAGTCTGACATTTGAAGCTTCAATGTTGAAGCACATTATAAATTGGGCAAAACAAGGTTTTTTTTCCCCCATCTCTATTCCTGACCATGTACGATTACACAGGGGAACACAACCCGTACAAACTTATGGGAATAGCTAAAACTTGAAGGTTTTCTGACTGTATCTTTAAACCATTTTATCTTTATTTTATTATGCCAGGAAGCATGGGAAGGCAAGGGAGTGTCAAATGTGTAAATGTATGCTTGTGGTTTAAAGACTGTTAATCTCTAAATACTGATTCATTAAACAGCCACCAACACAATACGAACAGTACAACAATATGATTTGCTAGTCCTTGTGGATGGATATAGATAATAGAGGGCTTAGTCATGAATCAGCCTACTCATTGAACTGTGTTCCTATGCATCATACACTGTTATCTCTGAAACAAACATGGTTGAAAGGTTGCTTAGAATGAATGTTAGTTATTGTTGTAATTTAGAAATGAATATGGGGTTTTCTTTTTATTTTAGTGTAAATGTAGTTGCACAAATGACAAGGAATATGTTCTACTAAACCCAGTAGAGAGATCAGGCACAATCTTCATTAAAGTGGGACAAAGACCACGCCATCTGCTACAACTAGTCCCAGCTCTCACTGGGTTTGTTTTCTCAGTAGCTCTTCCTGGTTGGAGCCACCTGTTCAATTTAATTATAAACACTTTCTTAAAATGTTGCACATTATGAGCTCTATTTCTCTCAAGCGGTGGGGAGCTAGGACAAAGAATCTGGTAAAATAAGTTGCATTCATGCTTGGGAGAGAATGTTTAGAAAAATTAAACAAAAGGAGGAACTAAATGAAGTACAGTCTTCAAGAAAATGAAATTTTGGCCAGATTTTTTTTCCCATCACAGATAGGAGACAAAAGGCCTCAGTCTGTTCTCACCATTTACACCAGTCTAACTCCATCCAATCACTCAATGGAGTTATTTTTGAATTACACAAAGTGAGAGGTGATGTAGGCACAAAACATTTTCTATCTGGTCTTAAGCAGGTCACAATTTTTTCAAGTCCAAAATTATGAGCTAAAATATCTGAAAGTGCAACAGGTCACTCAGATCTGAAATGTGCCTGTGTATCAGAGACACTGAGGGAACTAAAGTTCAGGCACAGGTAATTGCAGATACACAAATTGCATTCAGAGTTTGTGCACTCAGATGAGAGTCTGCAAATCCAGCCTGAAATAGTCTCTGTTCCTAATGGAGCTGGGCAAAACATATTCAGACAGCATATAGTAAATAAGGGAAATTTTCACCCTGAGACTGATTATAATGTGCTGCTGTATAGAGTAAACTGGCATGGGGAGGAAACTTTGAACTTAGCTCTGTTTGAGACCCCTGGCATTTGTTACTATTGCAAGTATATTTCTGGTTGCATTTTATTGTCTTTATTTGCAACAGCATATGTCAAGGCTAATTCCCCACTCTGGCACTTCGAGTGCAGAAGGTGAGGGCCCTCAAGGATTCTAAAAATTAATACTGACCACTGTACTTTTAATACTGTCCAATTAGATGCTGTCACCACCCAAGTTCAGAACCCCTTTGAGAGCCCTGGAAGGCACACTTGGGGATTCCTTCCTGTGGGGTACCCTCAAGCCCTTTCACTCCTGCCCCTTGGGGAAGAGCTGAGAAAGAAGGGGGGAAAACAAACAACATGTGCACAAACTCTTATGACACAAAAATCCAATTCTGTTCTTAAAAAAGGTAAATTTTATTTTATTTTTAAAACAGGGAAGAAAATACATCTGGGAACTCAGGCTATTGCTAGATTTTAAAAGAGCAACTACAAGGATTAAGCACCAAGAATAGCTTTCATGAGGTCCAGCTTAAAGGTTATAAGCAAAACGAAAGCACTTGGGGTTAGCACAGAAGAATCCATAAACCGTAAAGAAATAAAAGAGATAAACCTAATCGCATCTTCCTAGATGTTTCCTGGTCTACTTACATCTCTGCGTTTTTAAATGAGTAGTTACTGGGTATGATATTGATGATTTTTTTCATACCTGGCCCAAGCTTCTTACAGCATAGTTCTGCCCTTTCTGCCTCTCCCCGGGAGAACAACCACAGACAGACAAAAGGGGAGTCATTTTTCAATTTTAAAAAGTTCTAGCCTTTCCATTGGCTCTTTTGGCCAGGTGCCCATTCATGTACTTTTACCTGTGCATAGCAGTGAGACATTTTAACCATTTACAGGTAGAGCAATTAGAGAACACCTACTAAGAGGGATTTTATAGCTACTAGCTGGCTGGGTGTCCATAAAAGGGAGCTCTTCCCCCCCCACCCTTTCATTTAGCACAGCATAGATTAAAAGATTATACTTATCTGGCTGTTCTATGGGACATACATTAAGGCCATATGGTGGCTTTCCCTAAAGAGGAAGGGAACTTCAAGAAAATAAAATAAGAGGAGTTCAGAAACTAATTCACATCTTAAGTAAAGCTAGATTTTCAAAGGAGCCTAGAGGAGTTAGGCACCCATATTTAATTGAAATTCCCTTAGTTTCCTTTGCATATATCATCCTATAATAATTCTTATCTTGGCTCGGCAAGAGTCCTATGGGAAAAAGCCAAGAATATCTACTCGGGATGCTGGAGGCTTTAATAAATAGGTAACAAATTGTCATTCATAGATGGACTGTTTTTTTGTTTTGTTTGTTTTCCAGGTACAACTTTGTGCCTATCTTATGGTACCAGACTGTGCAGTAGAAAAATGTGAGTCTACAACCAACTATTCAAGTAATTATAATTACTTGGCAACAAGATCTAGATGCCGTTATCTCTACGTTGTACCCAGTGCTTACTATTTCCTCCTTGAGATTCATATGAGTTCTGTATATGATATTATGTGATGAAGCTTAGGTGAAACATCTGTTTCACTCTGTATAAACTTTATGAAAAAGCTGAAAGTGAATGCAAAATTTAGAGAATGAACTTTAAGAACTGTGGTGACTGTGATTATTAGGCTTCTAAACCATCTGTGCAGCAGAGTTCAAAAGACTTGTCAGTAGATATAGCTCACGTTAAAATTGGAAGATGATTCCAAGAATTAGGTGGCAGTCCTTTAAACAAGGACTCCTTCACAGGGATAACTCGATTCACTAGTGTTACTTTTTTTGTTATTCCGGTCCAATTAAAATGACTGGGTCTAGGCCACCACAGCAGTTCTGTGATTGCATAACTCCAGTAAAAGAGTGGTCAAACAGGCCCATTTAAGCTAATTAAGAGATATTAGTGTTACTACATTTGGGAAAACATAAGACACCCACTGTGCAGTTTTGCCTATTTTCACCAAATTTTATAACTTAACCATAATTTGGTGGATTTTCCTGTCCAGATTTTGACCTCATATATGTACATTCATCTTCTATTGAAATTATATGTGCACACCCCTGTGCAGACTTCGCCTTTCCATTTGAAAATTGAGTGGAAATGGAATTGAAACATATGTCAAGATTCAATGTTTGGGACTGAAATCTGCAGGCCTTTCTTTGAGAAAATTCCAATTGTGCTTGTTTTGCCTGCCTGCAGGATAGGGGCATTATTTTAAAAAAAATGAAAATTGTAGCTGGACTGAGACGCTGGAATTCTGGAAATAGAGGGTTGCTCCTGGATAACTTTATTGCTTGCTTCCCTTGATGTTTCTTCCATTGGTGTTCTTAATTGGTTACTTTTTCTAATGTGGCTTGAAGATAAGAAGCCTCCTCTTACATAAGTGTTTGATATTATCAATAATAGTATCATTATTAAGAATTATTCATTTGCAACAGGAGGAATTTGTTCAGAGTCCCATGAACAAAGGCCTCAATCTCCAATAATGCTTTTCTTACCCTTTTTTCTCTGTACATCATTCATGACAGTTTCATACAGTAATGAAGGACCACTGCAACTGCAAGAGTGAATGATTCCCTATTGATAACCTAGTGCTGCATATATACTTTGTGAAAAGATTTGCTTCTCTCTCTCCTCTAATCCATTCTGAAACAGTAATCTCAAGATGTTGCTGTCTTGAATCATTCATTGCCTTTTAAAATTACCTCTCCTATTACACTTAATAGCTATTTAGCTTCCTCTCCAGTCATGCTGTAGTTATTGTTCTCTTTAACCCTAACAACTCCCTTTTGGGAACTGCTTTAATTTTCTTAGTACTGGGACTCTGTTCTCCTTCTTCAGATTTCACTAGTAAATCAGATGTCACTAAAGGTTAATGTAACAGGTCAAGCAGTTAAGTCACCAGTTACTTACCATTGGTATTTGTATGAGTTGTGAGTTATTTTCCCCTGACTATGGAGAGAGAGTGTGTGTGGTACTACCCCTTACTATTGCCAATATCAGTAAATCTGAAACTGCAGTTGAACAGATATCTCTGATAAAATTTGGTTTTATCTGTTCATTAATATAAAGACTGTATCCCAGTCAGTAAATGTGCTGTGTACTTGTGTAAATGGAACAGGGTGTATTCTAAGCTCTGTAAGCACTTTCTGCATTGCTACAACTCCCTCAAAAGAATCAGGGGAAAAAAATGTGATCTTGGGTATTTCACTCTGAACAGCAAAGGGGTTAGTGGTAGAATCCTCTCAATTAGGGGCACTCAGCTGTGGAATAAGCTTCCAACATTGGGCTGGAATAGTCCAGGATTGACATTCAGGGCATGTTGTGAGATCAAAATTTCTGGACTGGGATCTGGGCTCTTAAAGAAGATGGAATCTTAAAGTGGGGGAGACTGTGTATGGGGAACTGGAGTTTCAGTGAGGAAAGTCCTTTTTTATTGTATTGACGTGGCAATTTTTTTTGAAGGTTTTGATGATGATTTTTCATAGTACCACTCTTTTTTTTAGTACCCTCAAAGCTATCTACTGCAGAAGATTGGCACTTTTAAAAAGCACATTGTGACAAATATAAATAAATAACTCTTTACATAACTCTTGAATACATGAATATTGGAACAGCTAATTGAATAATATTCACAAGTATCCTCTTTGATAAATTTTCTACTTTACTTGCAAATGACTTAATAGACCATTTATTTTCTTCCCTCATTATTAGACCAGCTCTGTAGGTGGCCGAATACTGTTCCTCACATACATTATACATAATTTTTCCCCAGAGAATTGGCAAGTGATTTATTCATATATACTTATTTTAAAAACATTCAAGTAGCTCTAATTGCTTAGTCCTCCAGTCAGCAAAGCACTTAAGCATGTGCTTAAGTTTACATATCATTTAAGGCCACCCCTATACAGAAAAGTTCTTAAGCACGTGCTTAACTTTAAATGCTTTCCTAAATCACTGCCTAGTGCTTTGATCCCACAACTGGCTTCACACTGGCAAACCCCTGCCACTGTGTAGAGTTCACTGAAATGTCCACAATAGGAAGAAAGCAGACCCATAATCATGTTGAAGTTCAGATTGCATTGTGTGCAGTAAGATTTTCACACCCATTAACTCTCACATTAACACATTTTTAAACCCACTTTTTTCCCTATGATGGCAAAATCTGGATGGGCATAGGGATCTGTCCCCGCAATGTCAGTTGCAGATCATCACCATGATACTATGCCATTTCAAGTAAGCATAAAACTAACCTAGCCTGTTCATCTCAAGTGCCATGGTATTGATCCTGCTTATGTTTTTCATAGAGGCAGATTATTTATTTTGAGAGAGAAAGATGAGATGACAAATATAGCAATACGTCTACATTTAGTAGGGTTTTTATTTTTTTTAATTCCCACACATATGATTTGAGGGGAAAATGAATAATTCAGTGCATTGTTTTATTCTTTAAACATTGTACAATGCATACAAATTCAAACAAATTCCCATAAAAGAATGGCAGTAAGCCACCTCCCGTTATAAGGGAGAAAGATAACATTTAGAATCCTCAGAGTTTATCACCGCCATGTGACTCTCATATCTGAGACCATGAGAATTAAAATGGAAAAGCAAGGGCACCCTGAGCTGCAAATCGAGAAGTGTTGATAAGTTAAACCTAATATTTCACCACAAATCATTATAGCCTTCTCAAAACAATAAACTTTGAAGAGTTCTGGGAGCCCCCCAAAGAGAATTTTTAAGTGCTATCCTTTTTTAGATGTTGTTTGGGATTTGTTCCAAGATCAGGCAGGGGGAATAGAGTCAGACTGATGGAAGGAAGAGACAGTTTGGTGCTAAAAATAAATAAAACACATTTTGACACTTTATCATAACATTGTGAAATAGTATACTTTGAAGTTGTTCATGAGCCTCAACAGATTTCTTGTACTGTATGTTCAAATTTGATATTTTTCTGTGTACCAAGACCAGTCAAGGGGATCTAATATTTTGTATCTATCTCGTGTTTTTAACTGTTTTGCTGGTCTAAGATTCTTTTTTTTTCTTCTGTTTTAGTTTCTCTTTATCTCTGCTCCTCCAGACTCTTGTCTTAACACAGTCAAGTTTTTTTCCAAACGTATGCCCCTCTATATACTCCCCACCTAATCTCTAATACAACACAGAATTGTTTTGAATAACAGCTTGAAATTCCTCATTAGAAAGATTGAACCACTTCTGCAGCTGCTGCCCACCAGAACCTGAATTCTGCACTCATAGCTTCCATGGCAATTAAAAAGCCCACTAAAGGGTTTCTGCATGGGTTAATATGTGACACGCCTGTTCATGAGGGAAGTTCAGATATAAATGAAGAGTATTGCTAAGCCCATTAAGTAATAGTCTATCCTACCATCGTTAACATAATTATGTTTAAAAGGTGACTGAATAGCTCTGTGTGCAGTCACTGAGACCTGGAGTGTTACAGAACTCCTTATTTGCTGTCAATGCAGTGTGGTGTAGATCAAAGGAGTATCACTCATCAGAGCATGTGTAATTTGTTCCAGACTAGTGTGTGTTTGAGTGATATGCTTCAGTCTCCTGCTCAATCTCCAGGGGCCCAGTCATTGAATTGGATATACAGTGACATCGGTTTAAATATGTTTTCTATACAGTGAAGGACCTGCAGCCTGTGTCCATGCCACTGAGGGAAATCATGGACATTTCCATTATAGTACATTAGACCACATAGAGAGGGATCCAGCAGGATCAGGATCCTACAGAATCTCAGAGAAAATGCAAAGCTTTTCTGCAGTCAGCAATGAATTTGCAACTATTATGAGTACCTTCTCTTGCTATCTGCCTGAGGTTTTTTTGTTCTTTCAAGGAATTAGAATGCCTCTGCAACTCAGAGCTAGTTGACAAATATCTGTTTGTTATCTTCACTACATTGATATAGCTTTTGGCAGCATGAAATCAGATGAGCAGTTTGTTTGTGTGTGCTCTCTCTGGCATGACAATTATAGTGAAGAAGTAAAAAGGTAGGTTTCCTTTGTTTCTGTAGTACTCAGAGGAGAAAAAACTGTGGACCAGATCCTCAGCCAGTGTAAATCAGCACAGCTCCATTGACTTCAATTTACCTATGCCTTTTACACTAGCAGAGTGTCTGGTAGTATATTTGCTAGAGAGAAGAGTTAACATGGCTCAGATGGATATGTGGATATGGAGTTTTTAATGTCTATCTTTTCCAAATAGTCTTCTGTAACTCTAGCACTTAGTCATATTTGCTTTCTATGCACTTATCACTCACTATGATGTATTTTCCACCAGTGTGGAGCAAATAGAAAGAAAAGAATCAAGCTACACACTCAATAATCTCATAGGCAATACTAAAGAATTATTGCAGTGTTTCTGTAGCATAGTAGAAAGGGTATACCGTTGATTTATTGCAATAGCATTATAATATTCTCAGTGTTTTCTGTGCAGTTTTTATATATCCTAACATTTAGTTGGCTTCTAGAATAGATAGCTACTGAGCTGTAAATAGTGTGTCTATGGCCTGGTCTACACAGGAGTGATTTCGGGGTTTAACTTGAGGTCTAAATTTAAACCAATATAGTTTTACAGTATAACCGCCCCACTGTCATGTAGATGCAATTTTACCAAAATAAGAGTGTCCACATAAAGCAATATATTGGTATACCGATATCTGTATCACTGGCAAAACTTGCCCATGTAGGCAAGGCCAATATTAGATTTATATTGCTATACATCACCTTAGTATCCGAGTGTCTGCTATGTAAAATCAGTAGTAAATAGTAAAGTCCCTAGTGGACTTCACATAGTCTCTTGTTCGCCTCCCTGTTTGAGGTTAAAAACTCTGCTTTGGGTGGAGTTATTTTCTGTTTGTTGGATTGAATTGGTTGACTTGTTTACAGATTTTTAACAGTTTTGGGGGACAGGAATATATGTTTTGGATGGATGGGTTTGTCACTGCAGTGAGTGTAATACTTGCTATGGCAGGTCTATTTTGCAGGGGATGGTTTTGCACCATCCCCTAAAAACGATGTGACTGACTTTCAACTCCTTTGGAAGTTCATTCCACAGCCCTATCACATCAACCAAGAAAGTTTTGTGACCTGGTGTGATGTTGATGGACAAGGTCTCAGCTCATGCTAAGGCTGTAGGTATCAGAACTGAGATAGCTGGAAACCAGACCAGCTCACCTATATGATGACAATATTCAAGATAAGTGTTAGACTTTTAAGGATGTATTTACTGTTTAGACTCTATAAAATGCTTGTAAATTGCTGCATGCATTAATCTTACTTGTAATGTCTGTATCCCATGCTATAAAATAATATGTAATTTTGGCATTATAACTGTAAAAATGCCTGCTCTGATATTGTGAATCAAGGCAGGAGGAGGGATTGTGCTGCCCATCAAGGATGACTGAAAACTAAATGGGCTATTGTGGAACATCATGATACAGAGTCTTGGTTAATGGCCCCCTCACACCTGTGAAGGTACTAAGTGCAAGAAAACCCATCCCATCAGCTTGAATGCTGGAAGAAGGGGATAAAACATGGACACAAGAATATTTTCTATCCCTCTTTGCTCTTTGGACTCTCACAGGGCTGGAGCTAGGAAACAAAAGCAGAGATCCCCAGGGTCAACCTGGGATAACCCTAAAAGACTTTCAATGCTGGCAGATTACTACATCTGTCACCTTTTGGAACCATAGTCCGTCACTCATTTGTATATATATGGAATCTGCTTTACCCTGTAAATAACTCCTTAGTTAGTTTATTATAGGATTGGCTACAAGCATTGTCTTTGGTGTGAGATCTGAGCTACAGATTGATCTATGGTAAGTGACTGGTCTCTTGGGACTGGAAGCAACCTGTATCTTTTGTGATCTTTGGTGTATGGCAACCAACTATCACTCAGTCCAGCTTGCTGATTGGCAAGGTAGACTGGAGTGCCCCGGGGGACTGTCTGTGACTCCATGGTAAAACTATTCTAGTGCTTCAGGAGTTCACGTTTGTTACTGAGTTGGTGAAGTCTATTTATTTATAGAACATATCACCCCTGTGGGGTGTCTGCTCTGCTTCTTGACAGTCTGCCCTGAAGTTGGCACACTCAGTCATGAACCACTGCAGGTGGCATGACTCTCCCACACTTTGTCCTGGGTTTTCTGATTTGTGTTTTGGCATCCAGTTCTTTTTCCCAAGTGGTTACAGTTTAGTTATAACATAACCATATGTAAGAGTAGTTTTAAATGATTCCTTCAGTGCCGTACTCACTTGCATTTGTCAACACTCCATTTCAAATGCCATCATATTGCCAATTCACCAACCTCTTTTAGGTCTCTGTGGAATTCCTCAGCATTGTCTCTAATCTTGATTAACCAAAATGTGTCATCTAGAAATCATGCAGTGTCACTGTTCACCTCCTTTTATAGATCACTGATGAATTTTTCATGCAAGACCACACCAGTATGGACCCTTGTAACACTCAACTGTCAACCTATTGTAAATGTATACTTTATTCTACCTCACAATGATTTATTATATTTCCTCCTTCTAGTTCTTTTTCCCACATCAGATGTCAACAACAAGATTCTTAAAATATTGAATTGATTAGAAAGTGCCCTAAGCATAGAACACATGCCCCCAATTCCCACTAACACTTTATCTTTTGTTAACTTATATGGGATAAGACAAACTGAGCTCCTGTTACCTCTTGGGCAATGAACAAGAATTTTTACAGACAAAATATGTGCTAGTGTTAATTGGAGATTTCATCCCAAAGGAGTTCAAGGTGACTCATATATGCGTATAAAATTATATATTCTTCTAATTTATTCACTTTCAATTGGTTATGAGCTCAATTAACACAGTAATTAATGACTTAAGTACAAGTCTGACAACATCACTAGCTAATTAATGTTTTAATTTGTATCAATGCTTAAAAGATAAATTTTCAATTTCGCCTGGGAAACAGTATTTTTTTTATATTTTTTTTTGTGGCTCTCTTTTAAAAACTGGATCTTGTTTAATTAAATCTTTTAATTTTATGTGACCATGGGGTTTTGTCAATAATTAATATTTCATGGCAAGGGAACATTGACAAGGAAAAAGTTGTATATTATCTCTATGGTCAGCAACTGGATGTACTTAGCTGGAGGATGTGATATAACTCTTGTAGTAAAGAACAATAGGTATGCAAATCAGGGGTGGTAGCCGTGTTAGTCCGTATTAGCAAAAACAATGAGGAGTCCTTGTGGCACCTTAGAGGCTAACAAATGTATTTGGGCATAAGCTTTTATGGGCTTTTCATCGCATGCATGAAATGAAAAATACAGGAGCAGGTATAAATACATGAAAGGATGGGGGTTGCTTTACCAAGTCTGAGATCAGTCTAACAAGATAAATCAATTAACAGCATGATACCAAGGGAGGAAAAATAACCTTTGAAGTGGTAAGTGGCCCATTAGACAGTTGACAAAAAGGTGTGAGTAACAGTAGGGAAAAATTAATAGCATGGGGGAGGGATAGCTCAGTGGTTTCAGCATTGGCCTGCTAAACCCAGTGTTGTGAGTTCAATCCTTGAGGGAGCTGCTTAGAAATCTGGGGCAAAATCAGTACTTGGTCCTGTTAGTGAAGGCAGGGGGCTGGGCTTGATGATCCAGTCCTTTCCAGTTCTAGGAGATGGGTATATCTTTATTAATTTTTTTTTTACATTACATGATCCATTGTCTACAGCCAAGCTCTAAACCACATTTGCGCCGATCCCTCAGTCAGAGACAAACACCTACAGAATCTCTGTCAAGCATTCTTAAAACTGCAATACCCACCTGGTGAAGTGAAAAAACAGACTGACAGAGCCAGAAGGGTACCGAGAAGTCACCTACTACAAGACAGGCCCAACAAAGAAAGTAACAGTACACCGCTAGCTGTCACCTACAGCCCCCAATTAAAACCTCTCCAGAGCAATATCAAGGATCTACAACCTATCCTGAAGGACGATCCCTCACTCTCACAGACCTTGGGAGAGAGGCCAGTTCTCGCCTACCCAACCTGAAGCAAATACTCACCAGCAAGTACACACCGCACAACAAAAATACCAACCCAGGAACCAAACCCTGCTACAAACGCCGTGCCAACTCTGTCCACATATCTATTCAAGGGACACCCATCATAGGACCTAGCCACATCAGCGACACCATCTGGGGCTCGTTCACCTGCACATCTACCAATGTGACATATGCTATCATGTGCTAGCAATGCCCCTCTGCCATGTATGTTGGCCAAACTGGACAGTCTCTACACAAAAGAATATATGGACACAAATCTGACATCAGGAACCCTAACATTAAAAAACCAGTAGGAGAACACTTCCGTCTCTCTGGTCACTCAATAACAGACCTAAAATTCTTCAACAAAAAAACTTCAAAAACAGACTCCAATGTGAAGCTGCAGAACCGGAATTAATTTGCAAACTGTATACCATCAGATTAGGCCTGAAAAAAGACTGGGAGTGGTTGGGTCATTACAAAACCTAAACTTAATTTCCCCAATACTAATTTCTCCCTACTGTTACTCATACCTTCTTGTCAATTGTCTGTAATGGGCCACTTTCTTACCACTTCAAAAGTTATTTTTCCTCCCTTGGTATCCTGCTGTTAATTGATTTATCTCATTAGACTGACCTCAGACTTGGTAAAGCAACCACATCCTTTCATGTATTTTTATCTGCTCCTGTATTTTTCACTTCATGCATACAATAAAGTGATTGTAGGCCACAAAAGCTAATGCCCAAATAAATGTGTTAGTCTCTAAGGTGCCACAAGGGCTCCTCATTGTGTTTTCACCTTGATTAGTGAGGAGTATCTAAAGAAGTGGAAGTCAAGAGGGCTTTCTGATGCTTGGCTTGGCAACAGGATGGTGGGGGAACTCACAGAGAAGGAGGAAACATAACCTTTATATCAGAAACAGACTTATACATTTCCTCCAGACTGAACTCCTGAGCAAGCCCTCCTTTGAGGAAATTTCAACATCATGTCACTCTAATATGAAAATGAACTCTAATAGTTCAGACTTGATCCCAGTAGGATTTCTGTCAGAGTAAGGAGTTCAGGATTTGATCTTTTAATATTATGATTGTTGTTAGTGTTGAAGTGATTTTATTTACATTTGCAAGGTGTTTGGAGGGTACTGCATTGTCAGTGATGGTCTTTCTGCAGAGATCCAAAACATCTAGCTGTTTGTTAAAAATGGGGCTTACATGTCTTCACTGTGGGTGTTTGGGAAGCAAATTGAACTGAAGTTTTGA
Organism: Mauremys reevesii; assembly: GCF_016161935.1. Lineage (NCBI taxonomy): Eukaryota > Metazoa > Chordata > Testudines > Geoemydidae > Mauremys > Mauremys reevesii. The sequence goes on from NC_052631.1 coordinate 72,160,685, forward strand.
TGCCATCACTTAATTCAGGCAATCTTAGGGAATAAGAAGTGTTGTTGTTTGTGTGTTTTTTTTAAAGGATCTAATTTTTATGTAAGTTTCTGTGATCTTAGCCAACAACAGTCTCTTCCACCGAGAATGACATTTCCTTACAACATGATCCTGGAATTAACAAGGGGGAAATTTTCATAGCTTTGTGAAATTTCAGTCTACTATGGCTATTTTAGATACATTTTATTTGAATATTGCATTACCATTTTTAAATAATGGCATATTTACTATGCTTCTAGCATAGGCAAATGTTTTAATATCTGTAATAGTTTCAATATATGCCTTATATATTCTGATGTAGCATACAAAAATATGAAAATTAAAAAGCACAAAACTTTAATTAAAAACACAATATTGCTTTCTGAAAAATTACAAGTGTTATAAAGTTTACAACTGTTAAAAGGATCATACTTGAATTATTCAATACTAGTACAAGTTTTTATGCTCTGTGTAGAACTGTCTGTTCTGATACAGTATTTTTATAGTTTACACTTTTTTAATGAAAAAGAATAAAAGATGTGAAGCTGATCCATGATGTCAATTTTTATCATGTCCAAACAACTTTCTGGCTGTTCATGTTTTTAGATCAAAGTATTCTTGGTTGTTTATTATTATTTATTTAAAAACCTGACCAGAAATAATTGGTTGAACTCCATTTTACACATGGTTGTCTGGCAAGAGGGGGTGAAAGGCTTATTGTTGTGTTGAAAATTTTGTTTTGATATGAGCATATCAATGAACAGATCATTTTGCTTTCTTTATTCTGTTTTGTATTAAGTAGAGAGAGATCTACTGCTAAATTCACTTATGAATAACTGCAGTGGTAATTTCAGATACCATGGGCATGAGCATAAACTGAGAGACTTGTATACAAGATGTGTGTTTCCGAGCATGTCAGTAACACAAAAAGTAGCCATGTGCAATTATGGCAGATAGCAGTGTGAACCAACACTCAATGTGAGGACCTAACAACATACTATAAAATACCCTGAACTGATGAGTTATCTGTAACCTGATTTTATGGTTATTCTGTTTTGGGTTCCTATTTTTTGATTGCTAATAATAACATTGTGGCTGTAAGTTACAGTATATGCATCATAACTTTGTCGTATATTTCCTGTAACAGTTCCTTGCTGTATTTTACTCTGTTAAATTTCAATAATCTTGTAGAATTTAGATCCACAAAAGCCAGCACACTAGGTACTGAAGCTAGCTGATAGGAAAAGCTAAGACAAGTATGCTCTAAGCCATGCCTCCCTACAGCATGGACTTAAGCACCTAGCTCCGTGTAGCAATGCACAAATGGGAACTCTCTGCCTGGAGTCAGGTGGCTTAGGTACCTAAGACATTGCTTGAGGGAATGAGTTGCATTCTTGCCTCACTCAACACAGAGGAGTAGGTACCCCTTTATAACGTTTAGCTCAGTGGTTAGAGAACTCTTCTGAGTTGGGAGGCCCCTGTTCAAATCCTTTATCCTCTTCCAGCAAGAGAGAGAAATTTGAACCTGTGTTTCCCACATCCCAGGCAAGTGCTGTACCACTGGGCTAAAAATTGTAAAGTGGCTCACCACTGCCACCTCTGGATGGGTTTTGAACAGGACCCAATCCAGTAAATGGACAGAGCACACCTACCAAATTGGGCATTGTATGAATTTAGGTGGCTGAATGCTTACCTTCCTCTGGTTCATGATTCGATCTGGGGCTTGGGTGTAAGATAAGCATCTGGATGCCTAGAGGGAGGCATCACGTTTGTGCCCAGAGGCAGGAACGTGGGCACTTAGAGCCCATTTGTCCTGAAAACCGAAGTGTTGAGTTTGTTTAGGCACCTAAAGGGTTCAGTGAGAGTTTGGTGGATTGCAGTGGAGCCAAAATCTGAGATTTAGGCACTGAAGTACCTTTGTGGATCTGGACCTAGATCCTCAGCTGGTATAAAGAAGGGTAATTCCATTGAAGTCAGAGTTATGCCTGTCTCACTGTCTGGCATGGCTCATGACCTTGAGTGCCAACCTCAGGGCTAACTGTCAAGATGCAAGGCAGAGACCCCAATCTGGTTGTTTGGTCTAGAATTAGATTTCACCATGTAGTAACAAGTGTGAACTCCTAAAGCAATATAATAATATTCTGATGGAGTCACAGACAGTCTCCTTGGGCATTCCAGTCTGTCTTGCTACACAGGCAACCTGGACTTAATGATGGTTGGTTGCTATAAACCAAAGATAATAAAATATTCAGGTTGCTCCCAGTATCAAGAGACCAGTCACTTACTCCAGGTCAATTTGTACCTTAGATCTCATACCAAAGGCAATGCTTGTAATCAATCCCATATAAACTATCTGAGGATATATTATCTAAGAAAAGAAATGTTTATTACAAAGTAAAAGCAGACAAATACGTGTGTGTGTGTGTGTGAGTGTGTGTGGTGTGTGCATATACACATGCGCGCGCACACACACAGTCTATGGTTTCAAAAAGTGAGAGAGTTGTAGTAATCTGTCAGCTCTGAATGTCTTTTAGGGCTAGCTGAGGTTGACCCCAGGGATCTCTACTTCTGCCTCATAGCTCCAGCCCTGCGAGAGTCCAAACAGCAAAAGATGAAAATTTTCTTTGTCAGCTAATTTTATTTCTTCAAGAATTCAAGCTGATGGGACGAGCCCTTTTACATGTAGCCTCTTCAAAGCTGTAAGGGGGCAATTAACAAAGTCTTTGTATTGTGATGGCCTATTTCGTTTTGATAGGCCTTCTTCATAGGCAGGAGATGATCCCTTCTGACTTGGTTCACAGTTTCAGAGCATACATGTTTGTACAGTTACAGAGCAAAAACTTAAATATTACCTTATAGCATATGATAAAGATATTTATAAATGAGATAAATGCATGCAGCAACTTACAAGAATTTCATAAAGTCTGAACACACTGTTATAAGTCCAATACCCATTTTAACCATACTAACACTAACACAGAGGTGAAAGTCTGATTTCCAGCAATGAATTTGATGCTGGGCTGAGACCTAAAGAGCTGGTACCTGGTCTGCCAGTGTCTCAGTTTAAATCAGTGGAGGACCTGGTTCTATAATTGTGCCATAGCACTTGAAAGCTAGTGTGTATCTATCATGGTAACAACTTTCATATGGGATCTGTGCATCAGACCTTATTTTCGTACTATGGATCATATCCTGCTCACCTTAATCATATAAACACTCCCATAGTCTGGGACTTTGACCCCGGATGATGTCTAGAATCACGTCTACTGCATAACTTTCCCCAACTGTTTCCTTAGGTGAATCAATACATTTCTTGCACTGTGAAGGAAGGAATTAAAAAAGTTAATGTTTTAGGTCTTGCTGACCCTGGAAGTTGTGCTGGCTCTTCCATATTAGAAAGAATACTTACCCTTTTGCTATAATCATACTGCCTCTCAGTGCATCTTGCTCCTTCTTACTTCACAACATGACAACCAGGGCCGGCTTTAGGAAGTGCGGGGCCCAATTCAAACATTTTTGGCGGGGCCCCGGCAGGGATGACTTAAAAAAAAAATGCAAAAAAAAAAAGCCTTTCATTTCTTAGCAACCGGTTCCCTATAAAAAGTTTGATTTAAGGGATGTGCCACAGTATGTATTTTTTGTACCAATAGGGTTACCATACATCAGTATTTTCCAAGGAGGAATTTTTTAAATTTTAAAAATCCCAGATGGCGATTTAAGAACCAAAAAGCCTGACATGTCTGGGAAAATACGGATGTATGTTGACCCTACCTAAAGTTCTTTTTTAAAAAGATGGGCCTGAACTAGAAATGAGCTCCGTTTCACATGTCTGGGTCCCCGCCACTCCCTGGGGGTGTGTGTGCATGTGTGGGTCCCAGCTGCTCCCTGCCCCCCTCATTGAAGCAGGTGTGCAGGGTTACTGCCCTGGGAACTGCAGGGTACCAGTGGACATGGGGCTGGCTGGAGCAGGACAGAGGCTGACTGGAGGTAGGATCTGGCTGCAGGCAAGACAAGGGGTGCAGGGCTGGCTGGAGACAGGGGAGTGTGGGGCGGGCTGGCTTCAGGCAGGGCTGCAGGGGGGTGCAGCAGGGGTTGGCAGGGCTGGAAATGCACAAATGGGAACTCTCTGCCTGGAGTCAGGTGGCTTAGGTACCTAAGACATTGCTTGAGGGAATGAGTTGCATTCTTGCCTCACTCAACACAGAGGAGTAGGTACCCCTTTATAACGTTTAGCTCAGTGGTTAGAGAACTCTTCTGAGTTGGGAGGCCCCTGTTCAAATCCTTTATCCTCTTCCAGCAAGAGAGAGAAATTTGAACCTGTGTTTCCCACATCCCAGGCAAGTGCTGTACCACTGGGCTAAAAATTGTAAAGTGGCTCACCACTGCCACCTCTGGATGGGTTTTGAACAGGACCCAATCCAGTAAATGGACAGAGCACACCTACCAAATTGGGCATTGTATGAAATTTAGGTGGCTGAATGCTTACCTTCCTCTGGTTCATGATTCGATCTGGGGCTTGGGTGTAAGATAAGCATCTGGATGCCTAGAGGGAGGCATCACGTTTGTGCCCAGAGGCAGGAACGTGGGCACTTAGAGCCCATTTGTCCTGAAAACTGAAGTGTTGAGTTTGTTTAGGCACCTAAAGGGTTCAGTGAGAGTTTGGTGGATTGCAGTGGAGCCAAAATCTGAGACTTAGGCACCGAAGTACCTTTGTGGATCTGGACCTAGATCCTCAGCTGGTATAAAGAAGGGTAATTCCATTGAAGTCAGAGTTATGCCTGTCTCACTGTCTGGCATGGCTCATGACCTTGAGTGCCAACCTCAGGGCTAACTGTCAAGATGCAAGGCAGAGTCCCCAATCTGGTTGTTTGGTCTAGAATTAGATTTCACCATGTAGTAACAAGTGTGAACTCCTAAAGCAATATAATAATATTCTGATGGAGTCACAGACAGTCTCCTTGGGCATTCCAGTCTGTCTTGCTACACAGGCAACCTGGACTTAATGATGGTTGGTTGCTATAAACCAAAGATAATAAAATATTCAGGTTGCTCCCAGTATCAAGAGACCAGTCACTTACTCCAGGTCAATTTGTACATTAGATCTCATACCAAAGGCAATGCTTGTATTCAATCCCATATAAACTATCTGAGGATATATTATCTAAGAAAAGAAATGTTTATTACAAAGTTAAAGCAGACAAATACGCGTGAGTGTGTGTGGTGTGTGCATATACACATGCGCGCGCACACACACAGTCTATGGTTTCAAAAAGTGAGAGAGTTGTAGTAATCTGTCAGCTCTGAATGTCTTTTAGGGCTAGCTGAGGTTGACCCCAGGGATCTCTACTTCTGCCTCATAGCTCCAGCCCTGCGAGAGTCCAAACAGCAAAAGATGAAAATTTTCTTTGTCAGCTAATTTTATTTCTTCAAGAATTCAAGCTGATGGGATGAGCCCTTTTACATGTAGCCTCTTCAAAGCTGTAAGGGGGCAATTAACAAAGTCTTTGTATTGTGATGGCCTATTTCGTTTTGATAGGCCTTCTTCATAGGCAGGAGATGATCCCTTCTGACTGGGTTCACAGTTTCAGAGCATACATGTTTGTACAGCTACAGAGCAAAAACTTAAATATTACCTTATAGCGTATGATAAAGATATTTATAAATGAGATAAATGCATGCAGCAACTTACAAGAATTTCATAAAGTCTGAACACACTGTTATAAGTCCAATACCCATTTTAACCATACTAACACTAACACAGAGGTGAAAGTCTGGTTTCCAGCAATGAATTTGATGCTGGGCTGAGACCTAAAGAGCTGGTACCTGGTCTGCCAGTGTCTCAGTTTAAATCAGTGGAGGACCTGGTTCTATAATTGTGCCATAGTACTTGAAAGCTAGTGTGTATCTATCATGGTAACAACTTTCATATGGGATCTGTGCATCAGACCTTATTTTCGTACTATGGATCATATCCTGCTCACCTTAATCATATAAACACTCCCATAGTCTGGGAATTTGACCCCGGATGATGTCTAGAATCATGTCTACTGCATAACTTTCCCCAACTGTTTCCTTAGGTGAATCAATACATTTCTTGCACTGTGAAGGAAGGAATTAATGCCCATCTTATTACCAATTTAGGTATGGTAGATGGAAGTTGGCTGGCTCTTCCATATTAGAAAGAATACTTAGCACTGCTATAATCATACTGCCTCTCAGTGCATCGGCATCTACTACACAACATGACAGTCAGAAAAGGCTTTAGGAAGTGCAGGCTCAATTCAAACATTTTGGCGGCCATGCTATGGCATGACTTCCAAAAAAATGCAAAAAAAAAAGCCTTTCATTTCTTAGCAACCGGTTCCCTATAAAAAGTTTGATTTAAGGGATGTGCGGCAGGGCTCCAGCAGCTATTTAAAGGGCTGGGAGCCCCGGACTTTTTAAATAGCTCCCAGAGACCAGCAGCCCTACCCCAGGGCTTCAGCAATGGGGCTCTGGTGGCAGTTTAAAGGGTCTGGGGCTCCAGCCCCTGCTGGGAGCCCTAGGCCCTTTAAATTGCCCCCTGGGGAAGCCAGGCCACCCCAGAACAGTGCACCGGCTCTTGACGGTATGCCGTACTGGGGCTTGGGCGCGGGGCCGTCTTAGGGGCGGGACCCGATTCAGGAGAATTGGTTTAATTGGCCTAAAGCCAGCCCTGATGACAACACATGCTCAGTGTTTCATTTGATATGTGAATATACAGAGATTAAGCCTGTAGTCATTACTCAAGCGAAACACTCTTTATCTTCAGTAAGTAAAATCTGAGACTATGGTCCTTAGATTGCAGCAGATCATGGATTCCCCTTTTTGGTTTATCACATATGACAACTTCTCTAAAATATCTTCTTTATAAGAAAAGTGTACAAGTCTGTTCAGTTAGTGGGGGGGAAGTCATTCACTTTTAGGTCCAATAGAGCTCTATCCTATTGGGAGTGCAATAGAAACAATTACAAATAGAATGACGAAATGCACCTGCGAGAGAAATTGGCAAAATAAATGTTAAACTGTACTCTCCTTTCCCTGCGGAAAGACAGAGAACTGACTTGAAAAACACTAAGTCGATATGGTTGCCAGCAAATTCGAGAGATGAATTTTCCAGTTTCTACGACAGTCCTGAAAAATATTTGTGGCTTAATGGTAATGCTTTGAATTAGATTTAGAGTGTTGATTTTTGTCAAGTAGATATTTAAGGGTTTTACAGTTAAGATTGCTAAGGTTTTCTAGATCTTTCAATCAGCAGAGCTCGCCTGTTTTAGGTGAGTGGATGTTCTATTAAGGGTTCTGGGCAATATGTGTCACAAGAGTGGACAATGGCTTTATTATGTCATCTAAAGTTCTCTCTTTCTTCTGTATAACCTAAGGATTTAGCATGATCAAAAGTGGATGTTGACCTAACTCTGCTTACATTGAAATCAATGATAAAACTCTTGTCTTCAATGGGATCAGTTAAGTCAATGCTGAAATCTTCTGAAAATCCCAATCTTATACCATGTTCATCAGCTTGGCATTTAAAATCCTTAGGGGTGACAAGGGAGTGTGGGGTGAATCAGCAGGCTGATTTTTCTCTTCCAGGTATGATGGTTGATTGCTTAGGGTTCATAAAATGTTGATTGCTTGGAGCTCATAAAATGTGAGATTATCAGACACGTGAAAAGTATTAGAATATGTAAAGAGTATTTGGCAGTAGCATTATCAGGATAGGTTTTTGATAACGAATATGTTGCTATAACAAGATTTTTTTTTAATTATTTTAGTGTTTAAAGTTACTGTACATATTTTGCCCAGATATATGAATACAATATAAACCATATCATGCTGCTATATAAAAAATTATATTAAACTTAACTGAAATACTAACATGCAGCTATGATCTAAACAATTTCTATATTATTCTTCCTCTCCCCTACTTGCCTCTCATACAAAAATATTATAATAATAAATGTTGGTTGCAACATATGTAAAATATTTCAGCTCTATCATCCTGTGACGCAGAGGTGCATTGAGGTGTACCATCACATTAATCATGCAGTTCCATAAATCAGATCAGTCCACAACATCAAAGCTGTAATTTTTCTCTCTTGAGGCTTCAAAAAATAAAAATCCCTTCATAGACTACTTTTTCTATATATAAATCTGTAAGGGACCTTACTGATTTGGTGTATTTATCTCTTTGAATGCTGTTGTACTTGTAAATTGCCACAATATTATTTCAATAAAAGCTGTAATTCAATGTAGATATTGTTGATTATATTATAATTGCCTATTTGACTGTCATGTGTGGGTAAAGTAAATTTTTTTTAGAAGTTTTCATAATTCTGGAGTGTCTAAACAAACATTAGTGTCCCCAAGATGTCCTGTTCTGTGTGCAGATGGGTAGCTGTACTCCAGACAAGATTGAGCCCTAGGGCCAGCTTCTGATCTCAGCCACACCAGGTGTTATGTGTGTATGTGCACTGCTGAATCCAGGGCTTATAATAAGGGCTTGTCTAAACAGTAAATTACTGTGTGGCAAGCTAGAGTGTGAATGTACAGCCCACCAAGTTGCTGTGCAGTAACTCACTGTGTGAACACTGCTACAGTGCAAGGAAAGTCCTTCCTGCGCTTTATCAGTGTCCACACACAGTGTTGCCCCCTTATATGAGGGAACAGGAGTTTCTGGATTCTACTGTGTTTGAGCTATGCATAGTTGCTGAGGTGGGAGGTTCACTTAGGGAAAGAAGATGGCAGTGGCAGGAGCCTGCTGCAATCTCCTTTCACCAGGAAGCAGACGCTAGCATGAGCCCTTGAAAAGGTGGGATTGACCAAGACAAGGAACTTAGGCAGGCCTGCTGAGGAATGGTCTGATCTAAGAACCACTGAAATAGAAAGGCTTCCATTGACTTCAGTGACCACTCAGCCAGGCCCTCAATGCATTGTTTCAGCAATCTTAGCTAGTTTAGGTCTAGTCACGCACAAGAGCAGACTCTTCAACCTCCAAGCAAAAAACACGGAGTACCACAACGTTGTCTACCATCCCTCAAGATGAATTCTTCTATAGAGTGCTGAGGACTCACTAGATGCAGAGAGATACAATTTACACTCATCTGCACCATCTTCAGTGAATGTTAACCCATTTATTTAAAGTGAATTTAGAAACATAGGTTCATTTGCTTTAACACTGGCGTGGGGGGGAAAGTGGAATCTTTGCATTCATGACAAATCTTTCAATAATCATTCTCCTGTAATATTGTTAGTTGATAAGCATTTAAAACTGTGACTTGCTTTCCTTCCTCTTTGAAAGCATAATGTTTATTAAAGTTACTCACGGTTTTAAGAGTTTTATACTGATGTTTTAGAAACTTAATTTGAACACATTTGTGATAAATGAAGGGGGAGTGGGATAACTCCCTTTTATGGACCCAGCCAGCTAGTTATCTATAAAATCCCTTTTAGTAGCTGTTCTCTACTTGCTTTACCTGTAAAGGATTAAAAGTCTCACTGTGATGCAAGAGTTAAAATAAGTGAGTGGGCATCTGGCCAAAAGAGCCAATCAGGAAGCTAAAACTTGTTAAAATTGAAACAGGACTCCCCTTTTGTTGGTCTGTTTATTTTTGGAGAGAAGCAGACATAGTGCAACTATACTGTAAAAAACTTGGGGCCAGGTATGAAAAAGCATCGGTATCATACCAAGAAACTACTCATTTGAAATCCCAGATATGTAAGTAGATCAGGAAATGTCTAGGAAGGTGTGATTAGGTTTCTCTCTTTATTTCTTTATGGCTTGTGGAGTCTTCTGTGCTAACCTCAAATGCTTTTGTTTTATTTGTAACCTTTAAGCTGGACCTCAAGAACGTTATCCTTGATGCCTAATTCTTGTGGGTTTTTTTTTAAATCTAGCAATAGCCTGAGTTTCCAGATGTGTATTCTTTTTGTTTTTAATAAAGTTTACCTTTTTGAAAAACAGGATTGATTTTTGTGTATGTGCTCTAAGAGGTTTGTGCACATGTTTAATTAGCTGATGGCAACAGCTGATTTCCTTTGTTTTGTTTTTTTCTCACCTTTTCCCCAGGAGATGGGTGTGTGTGAAAGGGCTTTAAGGGATCCCACAGGAAGGAATTCCCAAGTGCGCCTTCCTGGGTCATCAAAGGGGTTTTGCACTTGGGTGGTGGCAGCATCTACCCATCCAAGATCAGAGAAAACCTGTAACCTTGGGAGTTTAATACAAGCCTGGAGTGGCCAGTATTAATTTTTAGAATCCTCACGGCCCCACCCCACCCTCCTTCTGCACTCAAAGTGCCAGAGTGGGGAATCGGCCTTGACAACAATCAAAGAAAATGGAATCAAATTGAAATTGGTAATTAAGCAAATTAAAAAAACAAAAAAAACCCAAATCTTTCAGAAATATTTATGGTGAGATAGTATAATTTACATGCAAATGTCACTGTCAATGATATCAATAAAAGGATTTGCTTTTACAGGATTTATAACTAAAGAGGCTTATTTCCCCAAGACTTATGGTATCATTGATGTAAGGAGATGTAGTTTTGTTTAGTAGTCACCAAATGGTGTACAATTGTACAAGGTTTACTTCATGTTAATTGAATAGTTGCAACATTATTGCATCTGTAGTTACTTAACTCAAACCAAATGACAATGGATACTCTTTTGCTACTGAAGCATGGAGGATTTTTTACAGCATAATTTTATGCATGTCATGACTTCTTTGGAAAGAGTACTTGTTTGGTGCATATGCGATCATTTAGGGTTAGAGTGATCCCCAGAGTGGTTCCCAAAGACACAGTCCACAGTAAGGGACAATGGCCCAAAGACCCATAATTCCCTTCCTGCTTTCCATTTGCTCCAGGAAGCTAGTAATTTACTACTCATACAGAGGAGGTGCAGCATTATTGAACCACTTGGTTCAAACACCATGTCAACTAGCTATTGCATTACTACTGAGCAAATACCTTCCAAACTCTGATTTATAAAATAATTAACCAAAACGATAAACACGTCAGTAAAAAGACTGATAACACATGGATTTCTTATCTTTAGATTCTAAGTTTACCACATTTTTACTATTAAATTAGAGTTAATTGGGAGAAAACAAAACAAATATATTGCTCCAAGAAAAGCCAAACCCACTGTTCCCCAAGCATTGACTGCAGGGCCTGCTCCTGCTTTTTTGCTGCCCCAAGTGTCGGGGGGAAGAAAAAGAGAGAAAAAAGAAAAAATCCGATTGGGCTGCTGCCCAATAGGAAGAGAGAGAGTGAAGGACCCACTGCTGAATTGCCGCTGCAGACCCGGACAGTCGCCCCAATAACAGATGGAGTGCCTTTCTATTGGCCGCCCCAGGGACATGCTTCCTTCACTGGTGCCTGGAGCTGGCCCTGATTGACTGCCTGCCAGGAGGAGCTCCCCAAATCTTTCCAATTGCCATCCAGAGTGGGACAATTTGGAGTCATCTTAAGCAATGACAGGAGCAGGGTGGCAGGTCACAAATTGGCAAGACACCTTTTTCATGTACCGCATACTGGATGATGACAGGAAAAAAATCCATACTGGTAAAACTGTGTACAAGCTCTTTATTAAACAACCATTTACAGCAGAGACTACTAAACAAAACAATCTCCTTGTATCACTGGCACCATTCATGGGTTTTAGTAGCTGGCAACAAGGGTTGCCAATTTTGGTTGGAGGTATTCCTGAAGGTTTCATCACATAACATAATTTCTAATTAAAGATTAATCTGTAATTCCTGGAGGCTCCAGGGCAACCTTACTGGAAACCTGCATAGCACTTGGAAGGAGAAGTGCCGGAGGGAAGAGTTTGGAGGAAGTACAAGGAAGTCAGCTGGAATTCAAGCCAGGTGCATACAGACTGACTTCCTGGTGCCTCCTCCAAACCCCTTTCTCAGAGCCAATGTCAACTGAAACCTTCACCTCACATATAGATCTGGAGGCTTGCTCTGGCTTTCATTTCCATGAAATCTTGAACCTACTCCACTGAACGTGCTCTTCTGCCAGATGCAGTTCAATGAAGGAAGGTGGCTGCAGTTACTTGTACCAGTGTCACTTGTGGAATATTGAGTCAGTTTTGCTGATTGATATATTCTGTGTCTCTCCCTGCCCAATCCCCACCCAGGTTCTGGGGTGGGGAGAAGAGGAAAGTAGACAGGCAGCAGTTTTTGCTCTGTGCATTGCCCAGGTATCCTGCACAGGGAGGTAAGGTGGAAGTGCTTGCTCCTTCTTACACCCCTTCACATAAAGTTTAGGTCAGAATCTAGCTCTTATGGAGTATTACAGGCAGACTAAAGACTGCAGACTATCACTGCAGCACATTATTTCCTGTAAGAAACATAACCCTCAGTCAAAGCTGTCAGTCTCCTGCAAGATAAACTACAGCTATTAGGGCAAATAGGGTTGGACGTTGTTTTTACTGCAGTAACTGAATTTAAACTGGAGGCATACTAAAATAAAATGTGTTCTTTGTATATGAATTAAGAGCAGCCTTAAGCGAAAATAACTCCTTTAGACAACATATAACCAATTAATTCTGCTCAACAGTTTAAAGTAGTGCCTGACTGTTGTAAATTTTCCTTTCAAGGCCTATACATTCCACATATGCCTCAGGAATACATGTGGACTAAGATTTTTAAAGATGCCTAGGGGTTGAGATGCACAGCAGTCACTTAAAGAAATGGGTTACGCATCTAAATCTCCAAAACACTTTTGAAAAATTTACCCTAGTCTCCTTCCCTGAAATGGTGTTTCTCTGAGTGCCCAGGTGAAAAATTGTTTGTTTTTTTCTTTCCCCATCCCTCTGACTTATTAAAAATATTTTTGTTAATGGAGTTTGGAGGGAAAAAAATCACAATGGTTGTGATTAGCAATGAATTGACTTTGGCCATGAACATTCAAGCAATTGAGTTTACCTTTCATGAAAGCAAGTGACTTAAGTATTTTGCATTGGGAATGGTATTTATATAGGATAGAATGCTACTGGATTCAGTCATGGCAAAAATATCCCCCAAAACTCTCTTCAGTGTTGTGGCATGGACAGTGAGCCACACAATAGTCTAACCCTTTGCAATTCAGATTGCACGTGTGTCTGTGTGTACGTGTACATGTATTACTCAATATCGAGCTCACTTGCTACCTGCATCAGGGGCAGTGCAGAGATGTATCTCCCAGTGGGAGCGGGTGGCTGAATTTCTGCCTTAGTCTGCCATGACTCCAAGCCCACCTTTGGGGTGTCTGGAATTATTAAGCAAGCCTCTGAGGGAATTCTCATGTAGGGAATCCAAGGGCTGCAATTGTGTCTGACCACTGCACAGAGATGAAAGCAGTAGGTATTTCTTGTGGTCTCTCTTCCTCTTACGCTACTTTTGAACAGCCAGGTAAAATCTGGGCCAGAATGAGCCCTTGTTCAATATGGAGCAACTACTAATGACAGGAACGTAGTGACAATTCTGTTTTACAAGAGAATTCAGTTTTTGAAGAAAAGCTAAGGTTTGCTGCTGCTTTTGCAAGAAAAATCTAAAAGAACAGGTGACTATGTCAACAAGTGCCAAAGGATAAGCAACTCTGGAGTCATTCATTCCATGCATTCAGTGTATGGAATCAGTAGTTTAAACTTTTGTTCATTTTGTTTTTCATTGCAGTAGTTTTATCATTAGCAACAATATGCCAGACCTTGCTGAACTGAGTAGCACTGAAAGGAACATTGGGTTCACGCAATTCAGCAGAGCAATCTATAGATGCTTCAGTCAAGAGGAAATAGTGTGGAAGAGAAAGGAAAGAGGAAAGGAGTGGATCAATTTTAGTACTGGGACAAACATTGTCAAAAGATGATAGACGTGTTGTGTAGGCTTAGGAAAAGAAATGACTTTTTAAATATTTCCCAAAGATCTGTATCAGTTTTCAGTACCACAGTATGTTTCTAAAGGAGAACTGTGTCATCATCATAAGTCAGTTACAGCATAGCTCATATTATATGACTTTTATAGGGTTCTACGTAACTGATATTGTGCAACAAACAATGGGTGCAGATTTGTCACTTATGTTAACAGCCTTCTACAAGAGATTGTTTACAAGAATATTGATATTAATTTCCCTGGAGTGATGGGTGTGTGTGTGTGTGTGCATGTGCATATGTGAGAGAGAGAGAGACTGGGTCATGGACATTTGAAAGTTATAAACCTTAATAAATAAATAGACTTTACTATTAGATAAACCTGGATAAAATTTGTCAGTCTGTATCAGTTATGATTCAGATCGGATATTATTCTTTCAAAGTTTAGGATTTCCTAAACACCCATGAATTATTGTCCTATAAAACTATGAATTTACTAATACTGATAAAGTTATATCTAGGTAATTGTATTTGGTCCTGAAATACTGTAAAGAATGAAGCTAGCAATTGTAAGCAATGAGTTGAATATACCCCTTATCTTCACTGGACTGCAGGGACAGACACAATTAAATGAACCAGATGAGCTCTCACACCCTTCATGCAATTACTGTGTGTGTATGCACTAAGAAGAAATGACATTAAAACTCTGCATATGGCTCATAGCCACATTTCCCAGGGAAATGTGCCTCAGGCAAGGCCTGTTTAGTTCAGGAAAGAGATGTAGAATTTCTAAATATTTGTAATCTTGTTTGTTTGCTACCTCTCCCTAAATTCATACCCCTCTCTGAGAAATAAAAAGGCCCAGTAACTTCTTCAAACCCTGCTCTTGACTATAACTGTTATGTGGATCAAGTGAATGGAAACAATGTGATATGATTTATGTGAACACTTACAACAAGTCAATACACCTAGAATTCCAAATGCTCAAATTCCAGTTATGGAGTACTTAGAATTACTCATGAGCAGTACATAGAGCAAACAAACAAACAAAATAAAGTATCACAACTCTGGAAAAATGTTTTCAGTATACTTGTATAATGAATGCAGGTAAGGAAATCCTCGCCTGCATGTTCACAATATTTCCTGTGTGAATTATTCACACAGCTGGTTCTGGTCATTTAAAAGTTCATTTTACCACTGGAAGTGTATTAATGTTCAGTTGTATAGAATTATTGTAGATTAGAAGGGAAGGAGAATGATTACTATATCGATGGTTAATACAGAATGGACTAGAAACCCCAGCTGAGGCCAGTAGGGACGATATGCATGGAGTGATATGGACAAGCAGTTTGTTTGGTCAGTGATGAACCACAGTTGCTCAGCCCCTTAGTGGAAGGGGACAGCCTGATTCAGAAACAGATTAGTTTTAATTTCAGTTTTAATTCTGAGCCGAGGAAGTCCATGATTAACTCCTCCCCACAAAGGGAATCTTTGCACTGCTGTGGGATCTAATACATGGGTAAGGCAGAGACCCAGTCTGGTGCTTACTACTGAGAGCCAGCCAAGACCTCTGCAGGACTCTGGAGCTGGGAGAGGATCCTGTTCTGCTCACAGGTAAAGTTTCAGTAACTTTGGCTTAATCTGTCCAGTATTCCCAGTCCTTGTCGCCAGACTCATCCCCAGAGTACCATGTGCCTGGAAAGGTGCCAGAGAGGGAGCAAGGGATTGGATTGCCAGGTGTCTGGTTTTTAAACTGGAACACCCAGTTGAAAAGGGACCCTCCCCAGCCTGGTGAAAATGAGCAAGTGAGTGAGGGTGGGAGAAGAAGGGGGGATGTAGAGAGTGTGGGGAGGGGGGAGCCTTGTAGAAGGGGCAGGGCAAGGGTGTTCAGTTTTGTGCAATTAGAAAGTTGGCACCCCTAGTTAGTAGGAGTTGGAAAATTTGTTGATATTTCAGTTCTTCATACTTAACACTAACCCTTTCCTTCCCAGATCCTGTTTTCCTGCTCCTAATTAAGTCCCCCTTTGTTCTATTGTGTTTTGGGGTGTCTCATTTGCTTGTTGTGGGTTTGTGTAAATGTACTTTGTTTCTTGTGTACTGGGTTTTATAAACCTTGCCTGCAGGAGTAGCATTATTCTTGTGTCTCAAGTACAGTGAGGAGTTGCCTTGAGTGAAGGTACTAGGCATTACAACCACCCCCCCAATAACAAAACAAGACCCACCCACTCAAGTAGCAAGCCTGAAAGAAGGTTTGAGCCACACATCAGGATAGGGGCTACATTTAGAATATTAAAAATACTTTCAACACTATTTACTTAAAAATATATATATTAATGAAGGAAGATTATATAAACACAGGTCCCTAAAGATGCTGCTGACTGGTTAGTTGCCTATTGGCAAAAAATAATTAGTTATTAGTGAATGTCTTCTGTTCTTTATTGCAGTGCTGTATAAACCTATGATTTTACTCATATGTAATGGCAGAATATATTTCTCTTCTGCTGTTGCATATGATATACAATACTCATTTCTGTCTGACTCCCTCTGCTGATGTATTCTTCTGCACCCAGTTCAGCTAAATTCAGAAAGCAGAAGTTAATGTAAAGCTCTTCTGTAACTCTTCAACCCTAAAAAGTAATAGAAGGTGCATGTGCAAGTGTGAATCATGAGGCATTAATTGGTTCACTGGTTCTCAATCTTTTTACCACAGTCCTTCTTTTATCAAAGGAAATAAACTAGAAGGGGTGAAAGTCAAGACGGGAACTGCCACCCATTTTCTGTTACTATCTTAAGAGCAAAGAGAGGCAGCCAGGGAAAAGCATGCATTTCTGTAAACATCAATCTGAAATTATCACCCACACATTGTCAGAGGAGTAGAGGGGAGTTCAAAAGCCAGCCTGAAAAACATGATTTGATGTTCTTTCAAATCTTATTCTCTGGACCAATCTCATGATTTTTAGGTGACTGACTCATACTGTTTGATCTCTGGGTATTGGTAATACTGCATATACATGTGCGTGTGCCTGTGTAATATGTGCACCATAGCCCGTACAAAGAGCTATGGGGTGCCTAACCTCCCCCAGCTTCCTACGGTGTCAGCTCTTTGTTTTCTTGGTTTTGTAAATCCTGCTTCAATGATTTTGCAGAAATAATCAGAGTGGACTTCAACTGTGCCAAATGTCCAAGTGTGAGGGATCCTGAGGAACTGCACCATGCTGAGGGAGTTCAGGCAGGAGCTTGCTGCTTCTCCATGTCAAGAGGGGCAGCTCGCTACCCTGGCCAGTCCTGCCTTTTCAGGACTCAAAGGACAACCTTTTCTCTGACTCCAAGAGAGTAGGGTGTGAGCAGACTCTGTGCTGCCTTGAGCACTGGGTCTACTACAGTGTTTAGTCCCTACATGAGCAGCCTGGGCAGGGGAGGTGGTTATAAAAGATCCTGGTGCCTGCTCCTACATTAATATGGTGCAGACATTATTTGTTGGTACTAACCATGCTGCGAATAATTCATTATTGTTAATCAAACAGACTCCAGGTCTTTAAATAAACAGCCCATTTAGATACAGTGAGATATTCCCTTTAGTAGAATTATCTCACTAAGAAGTCCGTTGTAAGGTAAAATAGTTAATTTGAATAACATATTCCAAGAGGACTCTAATACTATATATTTGCCTTGTTAAATTTCTGTTATGGGCTTTCGACAGATGTCTTAAGTAGATGTCCCATTATTAAAGAGATTATTAGATAGATTAAGTCCAGCTCCTCTCTCTGCTTTTAAATTGAACAGGATGAAAAGTGAATGGATTTAGTACATGCAAATTTTCCTGTATCTCTATTATAGCAGAAACAGGATTATTTAGGAAAACAGGTCATAAATAATTATACACGGACACTGTAATCCAAGATGCTTCTGTTTAGTGGATATTTAATCTATTAACATAGTTTCTCAAAATCCAGATGTAATGCTTTCTGTGATACTGAAAATTGGATCCGCAATTAAAGGTGTGCTCAGTTCTTAGAATCATCCATACAGTATGTAGGTTGCAGTGTTCTGAACACAGTAGATGTCCCTGAAGTTACGCTGTTGGAATTAAATGGTGCTGCTGTAATGGAATGTTTTTCTGTGTATCGAAATAACTCTGTAGGCAAAGAGCTCTGGTTAGAGGGGCTGTGTTCTTGGAAGTGATCTTGACTATACGTACTTAACTGACGATGACTATGCTGCCTATCTCTTTTCAGCCATACTCTGTAAAGCCTTGAACATTTTTCTGTCAATATAAAACATTCTGCATTATTGGGAGTTGCCAGTAAAATTTTCACACAATAAATCATTAAACTGGAATTAGATTTATGCATATGGATAATTTAAGAGAAAGAAATTGCTAATGTCAAATATATATTTAATACATTTTATAGATACTTTTTAAAACTTTGGTAAGCTGCAGAATTGCATATTTTTTAGTTAAATTAAAAAAAAGTTGTTAGAGAGGTGCAGTTATAGGTATCCATATACCCTTAACTCTGCCCTTGCCAGACAACCCAAAGAACAGTTAGAAAATCCAAAACTATCTTAAAATTGTCAGAAGCTGCTATAGACTTTATTGTGTTTGCAATCAATGTTCAGAAGTCCAAACCAAATAACCCTATATTGATATAAAAATGAATAGAATGAAATGCCTGGGACAGTGACAGCCTTCACAACAGTCCTGGGTTTTATGGGGCTGTCTTGTTTTGACCCACAAACCCCTCTGTCCTAGCTGAAGCAGCTCCTATCCCACAGGATTGGCTGTGCTCTGTCTGCTTGCTCTACACCTCCCACACTGTGAGTCCAGGACTCATCCTGCTTAAGTTTAGTTATTTGAAATGTTGCAAGGTATGCAGTGTGCTTGTGGGGGCAGGGGGGGCGGGATTGCTAGGAAATTCAGAAACACTCAATGCGGTTTCCTCAATTTTGCAAGTTTTTAAGATTTTTCTACACAAGTATCTGTATCGTGTATTTTCTTCTTTCCCCTTTTCCTATGGAAGACAGCTCTTTTAGAGTACACCTCCTTTTCTTCCATCAAGTGTTGCTGCTCCACCTACTGGCAGGATATCTCAGAGCCCAAGAAATTCTTCAGCCAGGCACTTCTGCTTCTCTCATTTCAAATGCTTTATGGCATCATTTAACCAGGCAAAGAGAAGAGGAGATCTGTGGGAGCAGCATTTATCTAATCCAAGGAGAGGAGGGAGCATTCTTCCCTTGCTTGTAGTAGAGGAAGAAAAGCTGTTCTGCCTTTTGCTTCAAACCATGCAGATATGCTTTCCCATCTATGGAGTGTATCATGTGTGATTCATCTCTAGTTTGGCCACAACTTCAAACCTGAGAGAGGATCACACATGACACATCAGGTGGATTGATTTAATGTTGGCAGTCAAAGCAGTGTGATCACCTGGGAGTTGTTTTAGAAAGAAAGCTAATTACAACTACTTGGCTTTTAAAGTTGCGCTGCTTCCTTCTGTACCTGAGACACTCTGGTGAGATTCTGAAAACAACCAGCAGCTCCACTCACCTGCCAAATGCAACATACCTTTGATGATACTGTCTCTGTGACAGGCAGCCAGCATGGTAAAAACCGTGCCAACCTTTTTTTATTTTCAATATATATTGAGCTTTCAGATCAGTCAAGTTCTAGGGCCTTGGCAATAAGTTTCCTCTTAGTTGGTATCTTGTATCAGGCTAGTATTTCTTGTCTGAATTCTGGCATTCAGCCAGCCCTACACACGTTATGATCTCAAGTGGAAACTACCACAATGGTAATGTCTCTCATTTGTCCCAGTGGATTTTGTGTCCTGACAATGTACTAAATCCTGAAAAGACCCAGCTGAGTTCTCCAATGTTGTAAGCAACAACATACTATTTGTGTGCTAAACTATGTTTATTATCGTGTTGCCTATACTATACTCTTCAGCCTTCACAGCTGCCAATCTATGACAGGTGCAACCATGTGTGACAAATAACCAAATCATGGAACACCTGTGTTTTGTTATACATTGCACCGTAACTGACAGATTATAATTGTTTTAACTATACCACCTGCTTTTATATATTTTGTTTGAATCTGTTGAAACAGCTGCATAAAAAGAGAAATAGAAAAACAAATTCCCTCATATGGAATCAGAAAGTGTCGCTACATAGGTTAGCAGTAGCATCAACCAGGTAGCTAATGCAGCACAGACCTCTACCATTTCAGCTGAAGAAATAAACATCTTGTATAGTGTGTGGGTAGCCCACTAGTGGGGAATGTGACACACGCTTGGGTGTGGGTTATGCATCTATTTACTACAGCAGTTGAATATTGTGGACCAGGATTCCTGGATTCTATTCTGGCCCCTACAATAGCAGGGTCTCCTAGTGCTTACAGTAGTGGCGCCCAAACTTTTCCTATTGTGCTCCCCCTTACCAGTAATGGAATCTGTCCACCCCTCCCCACCTTCATTACTGCACAGCCAAGGCTTCCTCAGCAGTGGAGCTTGGGCTGAAGGTGGAGCTGGGGGCAGAGCTGACCTAGGGGTGGAGAGGGAATAAGGGTAAAGCTGGTCTGGGGACAGAGCAGGGCTGGCTGGTGGTCCCTCCCTGCCCTTCATGGGGGCTTCCCCCATGCCCACCCCAAACATTCCTCTGTGCACCCCACAGTTTGGGGCCACTGGCTTAGAGCAAGCAACTGGGTGTCAAATTTCCTGGGTTCTTTTTCTGTCATTGGGAGAGGAGTCTGGTATAGCAGTTAGAACAACAATTACAGACACAGGATAGCCATATACCTAGATCTAGCATTCTTGTTCTGAAAAACAGTATGACTGAGTGGGTCTGTCATATTAGACACATTGGTCCTATTCCTACTTCTACAAGAATCATCCGCTCGTAGGACTGGACGGGACCTTAAGACGTCATTTAATCCAGTCCCCTGCACTCACGGCAGGACTAAGTATTAAGAAGTGATCTTATGCAACTTGTCGAAGTACGGAGAGAAGTACCTGCATCTGTCCTGGGGTATGGAGTATGAGGCCATGCTCAATAGTAAGGCTTTGAAATTCACAGAAATATGAACAGCATTAAGTGCAAGCTCAATGGTGGGCTTTGTACTGACGCCCAGCTCAGTGTACCTGTCCTTAACCTACTGGATATTTAGAAAGAGAATATGTGTGTGTCTCTCTCTACTTCCCCCCCACCTTGGTCCAGCTTGTTGGTGCAAAAGGACACGAAGAGAGGGAAGACCATCTTTGCAAGCAGGCTGGCTAACCTAGTGAGGAGGGCTTTAAACTGGGTTCACCCGGGGAAGGAGACCAAAGCCCCGAGGTAAGTGGGGAAGTGGGATATCGGGAGAAAGCACAAGTAGGTGAGTGCAAGAGGGGAGGGCTCCAGCCGCATACTGGTACACCAGGACAATCAGTGAGTTATCTTACATGCCTATACACAAATGCAAGAAGCCTGGGGAACGGGCAGGGAGAACTAGAAGTCCTGGCACAGTCACGGAATTATGATGTAATTGGAATAACAGAGACTTGGTGGGATAACTCACATGATTGGAGTACTGTCATGGATGGATATAAACTGTCAGGAAGGATAGGCAGGCCAGAAAAGGTGGGGGAGTTGTGTTGTATGTAAGAGAGCAGTATGACTGCTCAGAGCTCCAGTATGAAACTGCAGAAAAACCTGAGAGTCTCTGGATTAAATTTAGAAGTATGAACAACAAGGGTGATGTCGTGGTGGGAGTCTGCTACAGAACACCAGACCAGGGGGATGAGATGGACGAGGCTTTCTTCCAGCAACTAACAGAAGTTGCTCGATCCAGGCCCTGGTTCTCATGGGTGACTTTAATCACCCTGATATCTGCTGGGAGAGCAATACAGCAGTGCACAGACAATCCAGGAAGTTTCTGGAAAGTGTAGGGGACAATTTCCTGGTGCAAGTGCTGGAGGAACCAACTAGGGGAAAAGCTCTTCTTGACCTGCTGCTCACAAACAGGGAAGAAATAGTAGAGGAAGCAATAGTGGATGGGAACCTGGGAGGCAGTGACCATGAGATGGTCGAGTTCAGGATCCTGATACAAGGAAGAAAGGAGAGCAGTAGAACAGAGACCCTGGACTTCAGAAAAGCAGACTTCGACTCCCTCAGGGAACTGATGGGCAAGATCCCCTGGGAGAATAACATGACGGGGAAAGGAGTCGAGGAAAGCTGGCTGTATTTTAAAGAATCCTTATTGAGATTGCAGGAACAAACCATCCCGATGTGTAGGAAGAAAAGTAAATATGGCAGGCGACCAGCTTGGCTTAACAGTGAAATCCTTGCTCGTCTTAAACACAAAAAAACAGCTTACAAGAAGTGGAAGATTGGACAAATAACCAGGGAGGAGTATAAAAGTATTTCTCAGGCATGCAGGAGTGAAATTAGGAAGGCCAAATCACGCTTGGAGTTGCAGCTAGCCGGAGATGTTAGGAGTAACAAGAAGGGTTTCTTCAGGTATGTTAGCAACAAGAAGAAAGTCAAGGAAAGTGTGGGCCCCTTGCTGAATGAGGGAGGGAACCTAGTGACAGAGGATGTGGAGAAAGCTAGTGTACTCAATGCTTTTTTTGCCTCTGTCTTCACAGACAAGGTCAGCTCCCAGACAGCTGCACTCTGCAGCACGGTATGGGGAGGAGGTGACCAGCTCTCTGTGGAGAAAGAAGTAGTTTGGGACTATTTAGAAAAGCTGGATGAGCACAAGTCCATGGGGCCGGATGCACTGCATCTGAGGGTGCTAAAGGAGTTGGCCAATGAGATTGCAGAGCCATTGGCCATTATCTTTGAAAAATCATGGCGATCGGGGGAGGTCCCGGATGACTGGAAAAAAGCTAATGTAGTGCCCATCTTTAAAACAGGGAAGAAGGAAGATCCAGGGAACTACAGGCCAGTCAGTCTCACCTCAGTCCCTGGAAAAATCATGGAACAGGTCCTCAAGAAATCCATTCTGAACCACTTAAAGGAGGGGAAAGTGATCAGGAACAGTCAGCATGGATTCACCAAGGGCAAGTCAAGCCTGACTAACCTAATTGCCTTCTATGATGAGATAACCGGCTCTGTGAATGAGGAGAAAGCAGTGGATGTGCTATTTCTGGACTTTAGCAAAGCTTTTGATACAGTCTCCCACAGTATTCTTGCCAGCAAGTTAAAGACGTATGAATGGACAGTAAGGTGGATAGAAAACTGGCTAGATGGTCGGGCTCAACGGGTAGTGATCAATGGTTCCATGTCTAGTTGGCAGCCGGTATCAAGTGGAGTGCCCCAAGGGTCAGTGCTGGGGCCGGTTTTGTTCAATATCTTCATTAATGATCTGGAGGATGGTGTGGACTGCACCCTTAGCAAGTTTGCAGATGACACTAAACTGGGAGGAGTGGTTGATATGCTGGAGGGTAGGGATAGGATACAGAGGGACCTAGACAAATTAGAGGATTGGGCCAAAATAAATATGATGAGGTTCAACAAGGACAAGTGCAGAGTCCTGCACTTAGGACGGAAGAATCCCATGCACTGCTACAGACTAGGGACCGAATGGCTGGGCAGCAGTTCTGCAGAAAAGGACCTAGGGGTTACGGTGGACGAAAAGCTGAATATGAGTCAACAGTGTGCCCTTGTTGCTAAGAAGGCTAATGGCATTTTGGGTTGTATAAGTAGGGGCATTTCCAGCAGATCGAGGGATGTGATCATTCCCCTCTATTCAGCACTGGTGAGGCCTCATTTGGAGTACTGTGTCCAGTTTTGGGCCCCACACTACAAGAAGGATGTGCATAAATTGGAGATAGTCCAGCGGAGGGCAACAAAAATGATTAGGGGGCTGGAGCACATGACTTATGAGGAGAGGCTGAGGGAACTGGGATTGTTTAGCCTGCAGAAGAGAAGAATGAGGGGGGATTTGACAGCTGCTTTCAACTACCTGAAAGGGGGTTCTAAAGAGGATGGATCTAGACTGTTCTCAGTGGTACCTGATGATAGAACAAGGAGTAATGGTCTCAAGTTGCAGAGGGGGAGGTTTAGGTTGGACATTAGGAAAAACGTTTTCACTAGTAGGGTGGTGAAGAACTGGAATGGGTTACCTAGGGAGGTGGTGGAATCTCCTTCCTTAGAGGTTTTTAAGGTCAGGCTTGACAAAGCCCTGGCTGGGATGATTTAGTTGGGTTTGGTCCTGCTTTGAGCAGGGGGTTGGACTAGATGACCTCCTGAGGTCCCTTCCAACCCTGAGATTCTATGATTCTATGATAAAGGAGGCTTATGCATCCCAAATGCCAAATGTACTATGAAATTTAGGACATTGAGAGGTCTGATTCATTCTCATATTCTCGATGGTATGAGTCAATCTGACTGACAAAGCCAATGGGCCCAATGACAAAATAAATAAAAGAGAAAATGAGCACCCTTCTGTCAAGTACTTGACGGAACAATGAAAGGCACACCATATTACACAGTACAACTGTCATAAGGTTTTGTACAAAGCAATGCTGTCTTTTAACCAAGAATGGAACTAACATTATATACTTTTTAAGATGTTGAAATTATAGTTCTTTTCCTTCCTATGAAAATCCTGAAGGGAACATTCCACTGTCAGCATGGAGTGCTTAATGACCAAATCCCTGCAGTTGCCAATTCACTACTGTATTTACTACTTCTGTGCATAGCCAATTGAGCATCATGGACACAGAAACCTTGCTGACTGTGTGTTGTAAGAGTCAGACAAACCCACTATTATCTTTGGCAAGAGTTTTATATGAAATAATCCTTTAAAGACTCAGCATGTTTGTTTTCTCCTCTCACAACCACCCATTACTGACAAATCAGCATAGCTAGGAAGTGATACAGAACGATTCTTTGGGATATACCAGCATGACAAAAGTTATAGTTCCTCACAATCTTCTTTGGGAGTATTCAATTTGCACCCTTATAGGAACTGGGAATAGATGTAATACTATGGAAAATCTGTGCCTTGGCCGAAAGGAAATATTTGCTTCTGATCTGATATTATTTGCAACTTTCCAACAGAAGTCACTACTAAATTAGTAGAGTTTTGCATTAACTGCTTCTTAGGAGATATTGTTTGTTGTACTTGCAATGGACAAAGTTCTTTAAAATTGAACATGTAAATCTGGCCAGCACTGAGTTATTTCATGTGGTGGAAGAAGTCCTTCCATATATATATATATATATATATATATATATATATATATATATATACTCACTCACACACATGTGTTAGTCTATCAGGGAAAAACCTCTTGGGCTGGATTCACAAAAGGACTTAGGCTCCAGTTCCCCACTGGGATTCACAGAAGACCCACTCAGCTGCCCCCAAACACCCTGTAGGACCTAAATTTGCTTATCACTTAGGCACCTATGTTTCTCCTCTGAGCATGTACACTGCAGCCCCACTTCAGGTGTCTGGATGTCTAAGCTCCAGAGCAATGCACAAACTGAGAGAAGATAGTCATTCTCCTTCCTGAATCACTTGTGGGGCCCAATCTGGTAAGTATGCTCAGAGCAAGGGCGGCTCTAGGGATTTTGCCGCCCCAAACACGACAGGCAGGCTGCCTCCGGCGGTTTGCCTGCGGAGGGTCCGCTGGTCCTGCGGCTTCGGCGGACCTCCCACAGGCGAGGGGACCCTCTGCAGGCAAACCGCCGGAGGCAGCCTGCCCGCCGCCCTCGTGGCACTGGCAGAGCATCCCCCGCGGCTTGGCGTGCTAGGGCCTGAAGCCACCCCTGGCTCAGAGCTTGCCTACTGGACCAAACCTCTGTATATGAGCTTAATAGTGGGTGGAATAGAGGCAGTCCACCCTCATAGCTTTTAGCCCAGTGGTAGGGGTACTTAACTGGGATGTGGAGAGACCACCAGTTCAAATCCCCTCTATACCAGAAGGGGGGAAGGATTTTGAAATGGGATCTGGCACCTCTTAGGTGAGTGCTCTAGCCATGGGGCTAAAAGGTATTCTGATGTGGAGTTCCTTCAGTCTCTTCTGTTGATGCTGTTCCACTATATGGATAGTTATTGGTGCAGGAGGACTGGATCTTCGGTCTCCCATCTCCCAAGTGAGTGCTCTAACTAGCAGACTACAGTCATTTGCTTGCTTGCTTGCTCTCTGTGGCCCAATGGTAGGCTAGATGCAGGAATCAGGGCAAAATTCTATGGCCTGTATTATGCAGGATGTTAGACTACATGATCATAATGGTTTCTTCTGACCTTAAAGTCTATGAATTCTTATAGATTCCAATTCTGTTGGAAGTTCGTTCTTTCAGAATTTTAGAAAAATTAGGTTCAGTCTTGTATTGGCATCCTACTTACTAATCATGTAGTTACACGCTATTGCAACAATTAAACCAAATTTCGGTTAGCTTAGAATGCTGTTATTTCCATTAGGGTAGAATCATTCTAACATGGTTTGTGGGGCTATGCATACATTTAATAGATCTGAATTCTTTAGTTAAAGGTTTCAGATTATAGAAATACTAACTCTGAATTGTTCTGAGGTACAACATATAAATGATTCTCTCAAAACTAAATTGAGTGTTTCAAAATATTGCTTTTTTTGCTGAGACAGTAATTACACACATACCCCCAAAGCACTGGGGATTATGACAGTGAAATATGAACACATTTACGTGACTGTTGTGATAGTGACAATTAGAATTGTATTCACATAGGTTTAAAAAAAAAAAACTTTCAAGACACTCTCCTATTAATTGCTGTAGAAAATACAAAGCAGTTGTACCATGAAGCCTTAAAATGTATGGCCTATAGTAATATCAGCTCCCGGCATTATGCAACCTACCTCAAAATATCATAGCATGTCTGGGCCCTACTGTTATCTATTTAGAACTATACAAATAATGCTCAGAGCACTCAGACTTCATAGAGCAGGAATCAAACTGAAGCTTAAAATGCACAAACTGGAACTTAATGTTTTACACTTCTGCAATCCATAAAAGGTCTAAGATAGAACAACTGGTGAAAATACCATTTCCTAATGAGAGACATTTTTTTGTGATTTACCCATGCTTATTGAAAAACACTATCTTATAAGTATGATTTCAGCCACTGGGAAACAGCTAGGATTGATTATAAGCCCTACTTATAGTTTTAAACTATCATTATTTGTGAAATTAGTGCCCGTGGAGCCCCTGTCAAGGATCAGAATTCATTATGCTGAGAGTCAAGTAACAAAGAAATCAATCCCTTCTCCAATATAATCATAGGAACCAAACCATGATATTTTGTCACTGTATAAAAGAATGGTAGAATACATGTGGTAGAATGGCCATAGGGTGTGATACTTATAAAGTTTCAATGACAAGAATTTGGGATGGGCATATTGTTTTCAGGTGGCAAAGTTATGCTAAATAGAAATTAATAAAAATTCATAAACCACACCACACTAATATGAATATGCTACATAATTTTAAACAATTTAAAAATGCTTTATTTAAATGAAAAATCAAATATTTCTTTGTATTCTATATAGACTTTAACAGAAACTAATACCATTAGTACTGAATTCTGTAAGAAGATTAAAAAAAGTCTAGAGAAAGTTATCCTTCTGTATTAAAGTATAAATGTTTTAGAATAATTTCTGAATTACTTCTATGAAATTCTTTCTAGAGGTTTCTTCTGTAAGGATTAGACTTTCTCAATTCAGTTGTCCAGGTGTTGAGGGGGAAAGATAGCTATTGATGATATAGTTTACAAATCTCTCTATAATTAATAACTAAAATAGTTTTTTTCTATCTATAATATCAGGTCCTTAAAATTGCAACGATATCTTAATCTTCCAGGACTGGAACCAAGTGCCCAAGAGAGAGTATCCCTTCATCTAAAGCTTAAATTTCAAGTCCTAATGGGTTGTAAGATACTAGGTATTAAACTCATCATTGGTGCAGCATTGAATACATAGGACTGGAAGGAACTTCCAGAGCCATTAAGTCCAGTCCACTGCTGTTGCAGACAACCCTGTCTTATAATTCCCTTCTTGGCTATAGCTTGGTTAGAGTCATTTTGAGAATGAGGGTAGGCAGCCAGGGAGGTTTACAAGGACCTGCCCACAAACCCCTCCATGCTGTTGTAGGGGAAGTGTTGCTATAAGTGCATCTAGTGTTAAGAATCAGCCTAAGCCAGTGGTCACCAACCAGTATACTGCAATCAACTGGTTGATTGTGGAGCCTGTGATAGTCAGTCAATCTCGGTCTCAGTCCTTGAGACCAAATGTCAGAGGCTCCAAGATCGACCAGTCCATCGCGGTCTAGGGTTGCCAACCCTCGTGCAGCCAGCTATTAACTGTCTGGTGGCATAGCAGGGCTAAGGCAGGCTCCCTGCCTGCCCTGGCCCTGCATCACTCCCAGAAGCAGCTGGCATGTCCCACAGCAGCTCCTGGGGGGAGGGAGTGGGCAGGGGGTCTCCTGAAGGCACTGCCCCCGCAGCTTCCAATTTACAGGAATGGAGAACCACAGCCAATGGGAGCTGCGGGGGTGGTGCCAGTGCGTGGATCCATTTGACCCCTCTCCCCCCAGCAGCCACAGCTGGACATGCTGGCTGCTTCCAGGAGTGGTGCAGAGCCAGGGCAGGCAGGGAGCCTGTCTTAGCCTCAGTGCACTGCCACCTGAGGTAAGTGGTGCCTGGCTGTAGCCTGCACCCCAACCCCCTGCCCCAGGCTTGAATCCCCTCCTGCACCCAAACTCCCTCCCAGAGCCCACACTCTGCACCGCCTTCTGAACCCTCCTCCTGCACCCAGCACCCCAGCCCCCTCCCAGAGCTTGCACCCCACATCCCCTCCTGCACCCCAACCCCCTGCCCAACCCCCCTGCCAGAGCCTATACCCTGCACCTTATTCTCCTGCCACAGCCCTGAGCTGCCTCCTGCACCCAAGCTTCCTCCCAGAGCACACACCTTGAATCCCAGCCTGCATCCCAACCTCCTGCCCCATGCTCAGCTCAGATCCCCTCCCACTCTCCGAACCCCTCAGGGTCATCCCAGAGCCTGCCCCCACTACTGCACCCAATCCCTGTCCCAGCCCAGTGAAAGTGGAGGAGAGTGAGTGACAGAGGGAGGTGGGATAGAGTGAGCAGGGCGGGGCCTCAGAGAAGGGGCAAGATGGGAGTGTGACTTCAGGGCAGGGGGTGGGGCAAGGGTGTTTGTGTGATTACTGTTATTTCTACATTTTCTTGGAGGTACATCCTGGGTTGCACTTAAATTAAAATCTTGTGCTTAAAAATGTTGGAGACTACTGTCCTAAACACTTTCCATATAAGCATAGGGGTGAAAGTGGCCTTTCTATTCCAGAAAAGTGGGGAGAATCACCCTGAATGCCCCCCACACACCAGTCTGTTACTTGCTATGAATAATTGAACTGCTGAGCACTCGCAGTTTATACATATCTCTCAGGCTCTTGTAGAGCTTATAAACTCCACAGACACAGCGGTCTCTGAAGGCACATTCTGCAGACTACTTGAAGTCTGGAGCCAAACTGGAAGGATTCAAGGACTTTCTGATCCTCTGCAGTTGAGCTCAGCAGTTCCACTCCTGCAATTAGGAGGAGGAAGAGATCAGCACATCTGCTATTCCCCCACCTTCCAAACCATTTGGAAATTCTGGTGTGCACAGTAGTTCGTCTTTATCCTCACTCCACCAGACCTGCTGTGTTCTGATTCACTCCCTTGCAAGCTCAGTGAGCAGCAGTCACAGCAGACACTTCTTACCAATCTTGTGATGTAAGTACTAGTTATATGTGGACTGTGCTAGATACAGTATAGAATCCTTGGATAGCAGCACCGCATTCAATTTAGCGCCACTTAATAATCTTATGAAGAAATTGTATCGGTACCAACAACATTAAAATACAATAGCATGGATAAGAAATTGAGTGACAAAGAAGGATCAGAGTTTAATCATTAATAGAAAGTCCTCCACAGAGAGTCAGCATTGGTACCCATTTTAAATATAATTCATGATGTAGCGGGAAATAACTTGGTTGTACTGACAACACGTACTGAAGCTGTGAAAAGCGAAGCTTACCAAGCCTACAGGATGCTAGACCTGGAATGACAAAAGCAGTAGGCTGTATGTGACGAGGTGCGGGTCAGTACTGTACTCCTCAATAGAAAATACAACTGGAGAGTGAAAATAAACAGCGTATATTGAGATTGGAAGGTGCCCTATTGCAAAGCATTGATTCTGGTAAATAGATACAATATGGGCCCACAGTCCAAAACAATTGAGGAAAAACAGCCAGTGCTTTCATTTTTGAATGTATCATGATTGCAGCTGACAATGACCCTTATCTTTAGGTTGCCTGACACTTCCCCATTATAAAAAATTCTTGTGACTTTTTTTTTTAAGACGCTCTAACAACTCCATTATTTGGAGAGAGTCTGTAAAATTCAGCAAGGACCTGAGAGATGCATTTTGTTAGTCCCATGAAATTCCATTCAGAGTTGTCCCAGTTGCAAACTGCTGAAAACTGCTATTTAATATTGTGCCTTGCATGGTACATCCTGAGTGTGGCAAGATATTCAAACCCATGAACATTTTAAAGCCCTGTGCATGCACTGCACCTGCTGCCTCACTTCAGCATATGCTTATACCACATCAAATGACCATACCCCTAGACTGAGACTGGGGGAAACTGAGTCACGGGTCTAGAGAGGAAATTGATGCAGAGGCACCACAGGTGGAGAGAGGTACACAATCCTTATATAATGTTCAAGAGTATCCTCCCCCAGGAAATGTTTCCAGAATACCTAATACTGGGTTCAAGCTGGTACCTTTTTGAGAGTTGTTTTTTAGAAGTATTTTTATGCACTTAAGGATAAGCTCTGTCTGTTTGAAATGATTTTGCAGTGTCCAGAGGAGAAATGAATTCCCTCCGAGGCAGGAAAATCACCCAAAGAGCCCTCCAACTGAATGGTTCAATTTTAATGAGGGGTTCCCTCAGAGACCTCTGTAGCACATCCCTGGCTCAGTGGGCCTGCAACTTGTGGATCCACTGGCCACAAACCTTGTATGTGTCTCTTCCATTTATTTAAAGAGAGATCCCTACACCTTGGCCAGACCTCAAGTGTGAGTGGTGAATGGGATGGGGGGAGAGAAATTGTGTAGCACAGGAAACATTACATGATGTCCTCTGCTGCCAAATAATTCCTCTACCCAGGGGACATCTCCCGCTAGCCAGATTAACCAGGAATAATGGCTGTTTTGCCCAATGAACTCATATAAAGCTGCCATAGCACTGTCTAAAATGTAAGCCATAGTCTATATTATTATTTTATGTTACCCTTTAGTACAATGACATAATTGATATCAGTAATAAGCTGTAGTGGGAGACTGTAGTGGTAACTGCAGCCTGTCTTCTTCACTCCCTGTGTTTGTTGGGGAGATTTTTATCCCACTTCTCATTTATCCCAAAACAAAGCCCTTTACTCAGGCTTTTCATAGTCAGTCAATATTTCACCCATAATGTATAATTGTGCAGTATACAGGACAACTATCTAGATGGCATAGGTGGCCTATTCTGACCTGAGTTGTTCAGATTCTTGTTATATAAACACTAATCGGCTATACTAGAATCTTGAAGAACAATGGGTGAGCCCGCCACAAACAAGTGAAACTTTCATTTTCTGTGAAAAAACAAAGAAAAAATGAGAGAATAAATTTGGTAGCACTAGTACTCGAGTACTCAGCAGGGACCATGGTATCGATGTGCTGTAACTGCAAACAGGAGTATGGTTTTTTGGGATTTTTTATTGTTTTTTTTTTGTAATGAATACCTGCACATTCAAATGGAAGAAGTGACCATGTTATATTATTCGAAATAGCTATGCACTGAGATCAGATTTTGTGAATATTTTGTTGCTGTTTACAAGTTTAATATTGTGATGATCATACATTGATTTGACCTAGGTATTTAAACACACATTGAGACATGTATGGGGGGGGTGGCAGGGAAGGAATGCACCATGCTGCAACCTCAAAGACTTGAGGTCTTTGGACTGGCAAGAAAAAATGGGTAGTCACTCCTTTAAGGGTCTGTCCCCCTCTCTCGGGTTGACAGAAGGAAAATAGCTGGTAGGCAAAAGAATCACCTGAGCTGGTAGGATGGTAGCTTGTGGGGCTCAGGTGATTCTCACTCAGAACCTGTCCTAACACCTCATATAGTAAGGAAATCATCCCCTTTCCCTCCCAACCCCTTAATGCTCATATGAAGGGAGGGTATCAAGGGGTGAGGGTAGTCTGTGGCGGGATGAGGGGCTGATGGTAGCCCTGCACCAGGTGGAAGTGGTTAAGGAAGGAATCGTGACCTGCACTGTATGAGGTATTGCCAGTTAGTTCCCTGATGGACAATGTTATCCATACACTTTTGTCAGCTGCTACCAGCGCTTGGCTATTGGTTGCTCTAAAGTGTATTGGGGCTGGGGCTGGGGTAGAACTGGTCCTAGGATCAGGGAGCTGAAACCACCTCTGCCTCTCAGCTTACCCCAGTGGAAACTGGGCACAGCTGAAAATCTAGCCC
The DNA here is from genome assembly GCF_016161935.1 of Mauremys reevesii. Taxonomy (NCBI): domain Eukaryota; kingdom Metazoa; phylum Chordata; order Testudines; family Geoemydidae; genus Mauremys; species Mauremys reevesii. The sequence continues at coordinate 72,193,126 of NC_052631.1, forward strand.
CATAACTCTGGGTTAGATCAGTTCACTGTCTAATCAATTCACAGAATTGGGCTCCCTTTTCCACCTCAGATACATGCCCATTTGGGGATCTATCTGAAAGGGTGTAAAACCAAGCAGCACGCTTTTTTACGATTCCATCATTTTATACTGGCACAATAGGCTAAAACAATTCCTTTTAAACTGCAACACCAAGACAGAACAAATTGGGTTAAGGATGGAATTAAGCCTTCCTTTCTGTGGCCTGACAAATATATAATATTTAATACTGACAGCATATGAGTTGAGCATTAATGTAAAATGCTGTATGCAGTATTGACTGCATTAGAGGATCATTCAGAGTGTCTCTTCTGTACAACTTAAGTGTATATCCATCCAAAGAAGCAATTCAAAGCCCATTGTTCCCAATCTCACTCTTTCACTGCTGTATATTTTACCGGCATGGACCCATGAAATTAAACACACTTCTAATATTCTTAAATGAAATAGTAAATCTCTCTGATCTTTACTTGTAGTTACAAAATGGAACCCCTACTGTTCGATATATTTTCACACCCTCTGAATACAGTTAAAGCTGAACTTATTAGCACACTTCACTGTTGAACCACAGTACTAGCACTTGCTCACTCTTTAATAAATGGAAGTACAGTCTACATCGCCAAAGTGTCATGCCTATAATTTATCTAACTAGAAACACTTTCATTATCCATCAAGATTTGATGGCAGCTTTTAAAATTAGAACCATTAGAATATCTTGCAAGTTTCCTTTCATATATACCTTTTCCTGTTGGCTCATTCATCCTTGTTCATATCTCAGAAATTAAATGTTCAACTGATTTGTCTTGCCCTTCGCTTTAAATGTGAACCGTCTGCTGTAAAATTAATTTGATATCTTTTCTATTACCCCTGCATACCATAGCAGCTTATTTGTTGGACCTCCCCTAAGCATGTAATAAGTCTGAGGTTGTGGCTATTTTTTTTTTAAAATATATTGTGGGAACCAAAGAATGTAGATTGTTATGAGCATTCATGTCAAAAACATTCAAAATCCTTCATTGTTTTATCTTTAAAAATGTCTATTGATTATAAGCAATCACCTATAGATTTCTTATAGAAAAGAATATGCTAGGACTTTCCATAAGACTTCCCACAGTCTGTTGAACTGGTTTAATAATAATAACTCTCTACACATATCTTTAATATTTTTAGAGGAGTCACTTTAAATGAGTATTAATGAATCAGTATTTAATGATTGTACCTGGAATGATGATTATTAAAGGGATGCTGATATTTTCTCTTTTGTTACCTCACTTTTCAAGGTCTGATTCTTTGTATACAGGGCCTCAGGTTGCTGAACAAGTTCAAGTAGTAATGATTGATTCTCTGGTTGGTTTGTAAATTCACTTAGAAAATTTGGGGCTAAAACAGCCTATTAAATTTATGCCTGCCATTTTATTTTATTTTGTTGTGTCGTCTTGTTTGCTCTGTTTTGCTTCTCCGCCCACAGTCAAAGTGCAGCCAGCCACTTCTGGGCATGGAACACAGCTACGATTCTACATGGCAAGATTTGAAAGGAGGAAGTGAAATGTCCCTGTTAAACAACAAGGACTTTAAGAAGGCTAGTACTAAGGCAGCCAGAACCTTGTCCAGAACCTTGAAATCAACCCCCCACTCCAAAACGAATACACCAATAAAACTTTTGACAATATGCATACAACATAAACCATATGAGGCATCCCCAGTGTCAAATAAGGGCCAACTTGTGGCTGGCCTTGCTGTGATTGTGTCTTCCAAAACAGCCCCTCCCAGTTGCAGTCCCTGTGGGTATAGGGAATACCTGTAATAAATAATGGGACTAAAGCACATACTTCAATTTGCACACATGCTAAAGTGTTTTGCTGAACTGGATCCTAAATGAAATAATCCTAATTTCACTTTCAATCAGGAAATACCAATAGGGACTACTCTTGGTAGTAAAGTTAGGCGCATACATAAGTATTTGCAGGATAAAGGCATGTGAGTCTGACACTTTCTCAGCATGGTTAGGACTGTGTGACAGTGTGTTACCCCCCTGCCTCAGGGGGAGAGAGACTTGCTGGAGCTAAAATTGTGTGTCACTGCCTGGTTACCTCCTCAAGTGGGGTCTGGTGCCTTATTATATCCCAAAGACCCTTGTTCTTGTGTGCAGTGCCAGGATGACTACCAGTGTTTTCCTTTCTGCGGTGCTGGCTTTAAGATGTCTCCCATCAGCCTGTCTCTTTCACTTTTCTCCCTCTGCCTAAAGAGCTGTTTTTCTGGATGATTTTCACATGTAACTTGGGCTTCCTTTGTTTGGCTCTACAATGCTTAACTTACATCAGAGACTGGGGGGGGAGGGGGAGGGGATAAGTGATTCCACATCCCTTTGCCTTGCAAAACCAGCTTGTCAGTGATGCACATTCAATCTAAACATATTTTCAATACTTACATCTTCTTAAATGTCACCTGTACATAGGGTGACCAGATGTTCCGATTTTATAGTGACAGTCCCGATTTTTGGGTCTTTTTCTTATATAGGCTCCTATTACCTGCCCCCCCCCCACTTCCGTCCCGATTTGCTGTTTGGTCACCCTACCTGTACATATCATGCAATGACTAGGAGGATCAATGTGATGTACACCTCCATAAGACACCTCACATGACCCTTTTTGGCTAAATACCACCAAAGCAGTGTGTTGGGTGTAATGAGTTTATCAGGCCTGTTACAGAACAGTGAACTTTTTTGCCAGCTGGCAACTAGGGATATTTAGGTAACAGTGTATATATCTTGTTCTTCCTTCATTTATACACCTTTAATCCCATTGACTTGAAAGGGATTCTGGGATCCTTGATCCCTAGTCAGTAGCAATTTGAAATGTGCAATATTTATATGAATTATTGCTGGCTTTTTGCAATAGTACAGCTACAGTGTAATGCAGTGCTGTAGATTCCTCTTAATAAAATGGGAATACTGTTTATTTCATTCTTATGAGAAATAGAAAAGCCAATCAGAGTTTAAAGAATAAATTTTAATAAAATCTCATAAAATGTAGTGTTGATGACAGCTGCACACAATTAGCTACTTTCAATGAGACTGAGTTATAACAAAATCCATTTGTCAGCTAAAATCCAGTATGGGGATTCTTTCTGCAGTTTGAGGAATAGAGTGAGAAACTTCTTGGAATATTTCCTGAAAATAAAGGGTCACTGGCTAGTCCCAAACGTCCAGTAAGGTTGTCATACTCTTTTAGAACTAATTTGATTAATACAATCAAAAAGGGAAAGATTATTTAAAAACTTACTCGAACATGTACAAAATCAACTCTGCCTACATAGACCTCAAATATATGGGTACCATCCAGAGGGGATGTGGAGAAGAAAGGGACTTTATATTCATCTCCCAACCCTGAGCTAAGCTGCACAGGCCCTTTGCCCCACGTCTGCAGCCCCTTCATGCCTAGATCTGCATAAATGGGGATATGGAGTTAAAGTCCATCCCTGTTGCAGCCTTCAAATTGGTTTACGGAGGCCCAATGTGGAGATCCTTTTTGACAGTCAGAGCTTCTTTGTAAAAAGAACAGGAGTATTTGTGGCACCCTAGAGACTAACAAATTTATTTGAGCATAAGCTTTTGTGGGCTGCAGCCCACTTCTTCCAGATGCATAGGATGGAACATATAGTAAGGAGATATACATATATATAGAACATGAAAAGGTGGAAGTAGCCATATCAACTCTAAGAGTCTAATTAATTAAGATGAGCTATAATCAGCGGGAGGAAAAAAAAACTTTTGTAGTGATAATCAAGATGGGCCATTGCAGATAGTTGACAAGAGGTGTGAGGATACTTAACATAGGGGAATAGATTCAATCTGTGTAATGACTCAGCCGTTCCCAGTCTCTATTCAAACCTAAATTAATGGTATCTAGTTTGCATATTAATTCAAGTTCAGCAGTTTCTCATTGGAGTCTGGTTTTGAAACTTTTCTGTTGCAAATTTGCCATCTGTAAGTCTGTTACTGAGTGACCAGAGAGGTTGAAGTGTTCTCCGACCGGTTTTTGAATGTTATCGTTCCTGATATCAAATTTGTGTCCATTTATTCTTTTGCATAGAGACTGTGCAGTTTGGCCAATGTACATGGCAAAGGGGCATTGCTGGCACAAAATGGCAGCTTCTTCATGGTATCCCAACCAGCAGATCTGTAGCACAGTCCCTATGTGGGGCATAAATGTTTGATCTTGCATCCTTTAAGTAAATATTAGCTTTGCCATTGACTTCACTGAGACCAGGATCAGGCTCTAAGTGAGCACAGAACTTTGCACTGACCCTGTGAACCTTGGGTGGATTTCACCATAAAAGATCAGGGAAGGAAAAGCTAGAACAGCCTTTCTCTGAATGAACTATGTTTGACAGACAATGATAAGATGCATGAGACTAATACAGATCACCCAGCAATTGTTGAAGTTGGTATGATTGATAATGGATCCAGAAAGCTGCACAGACATTTCAGAACCAAGATCACCTGTCTAAATTCAAGATGATTGACATTACCAATAATTATGTTGGTTACCCCTTGTGGATGTCACATCTCTTATCAGAATGACTCAATGACTTGTCATTTATTTTAAGTTTTAGTGCTAGAAACCCTGTCAAAGGTTTGGGCCTTTTGTCATTTCCTTCAAGTTGGGATGCTTGGGAGATTTATTAAGGGCCTTGTTTAATGATGCATGCACAGCTGTTTACAAGAGAGTCACTCAAATGTCAAAAATATGCTGAAGCATAGCTGTAAAACCAATGGGCTGACTTTTTTTTTCTTCATAATGGGTTGCTTCACACTAGAGTAAATGAGGTTTTTAGCTGCCTTTTGTTTAAACCAGGACACTCCATACTCAATAGCTTGGCATCGTTAAATAACAATGCATTTGATTTGTATCAATTTGGAAATCAAGGTGTCTCTAATTAGACACTAATATGTGGTCATGACAAATTAGTGCTGTTTATTGTCGTGCTTATTATATGTGATTTATACATGCTGTGCTTTGGAGAGATGAAGAGGTTTGACTGAGCCATTGTTTATTTTATTTCTATTTGTGTCTCTTAAAGATAATTGTGAATGAGTGCAGTGTTCATGAAAGTGAAGGAATAATGATATTGACTGGAGCAAAGAAAGATGGAGTTGGGTGTTGTGCAAACTTTCCAGATAATCCTGATGGAGCACTTCAGTCTTTCTCTTTAGCCCTTCTTTTTTTCTTCTCTCCTTTTTGACATGACACTGCTAGTTTAATTATGCTAAACTTTGTATGGTATGTGCTAGGGATAAATATCCATTCAGAGGCAGGATGAGGCCATCATACTTGTTTTCACTTGTAACAAATTGCTTTCTAATTTGCCTTCACTGAATGAGTGAATTTGATTGCCTTAATTTGATTTGAGCTCTGCAAAATATTCCTTATGGAACCCCAAGCCTTGTGAAACTTATTACTTTGGGGGTTTGTTACAAGTTTAAGTCTTAGATCTTTTTGAAAATACCCCCCGGATAAAGACCCAGTTTTGGATGAACATAGGCATGTTGCATCATAATAATGAGAAACAGTAAGTTTTTACTGGTTTCAGAGGAAAAAAACAAGTGAAACTCCATGATTCTGACTGAGTTTTCGGTTCGTTTGTGTCTGAATCTGAGTTAAACTTGAGCTGTGTGTTGCCACCTGGAGCAGGAATGAAGAAAATGTTCTCATGAACTCCTGCAGAGTGAAAGCACAATGTTCCATGTAACTCTGGTATCTGCCGCACCTCACACAGAAACGTATTTGCCAGAAAATTTATTATTGGCTGTTATTTGGTCCTGTCGTGACAGGTCCTGTGGATGACTTAATCCCCTCAGGGTAACAGAACGCTGTCAGCCATATTTGCTTGACCTTTGTATGTGTGCATGGGAGGGGAGACACAGGCACCCCTCCCTCATTGTGGCCCTGGGTTGATTTGGGGAATCTATGTACAGTTTGTGAATTCTGGCTGGTGCCGTTAAGTTGTTATGAAATTGTTGGACTGCTTCAGTGGCTGTGCTGCAAGGGCTGTAGCACGACTCTCCCAGATTATGGCCAATGGTCGAGAGTTAGACCTTGGTTACCCATTCAGGTGGGCTATAAATACAATATCCTAGTGAGTGTCCAGCAGAGGGGAGCTCTACCAGGGCTGGGTGGGTGTGATAGACCACTATGCAGAGGCAAAGGACAGTCCCAACTAGCTCCATCTGCATTTTGCATCTGGTGTGCAAGATGTCCCAAAAAGGGCACCGAGGCAGGCATGTTACAGCCTTTCTCCCTGTTCCTATGCTGGCTGGCCATGATGGGGAGCTTTGGGAAACTTTTTGCTTCTGTGTCGTTCCTAATGTAGGCAAGTGCCCTAATTAGCAGGCTCAAACTTTGGGATTTTGTAAATATTTATTTTATTTTGTTTTTATTTATTTCAGTTTAAATCATAGCTAAAAAGCCTCCCCAAGGCTCGAGGTGTCCTAACATCCCATTAGCAATACACGTTAATTTTCAGTAGCCATTAATATGATCAGTGGAACTCAGCCAGCCAACCACCTGCAAAAGTTTCTTTCTGCCACTTTAATATTATGGGAAACATCCTCCTCGGCCTTCTCCAAATCCCTATTGAACAGGTGACTTTTGCAGAGTGCCTGGAAGGTCACAAAATTCAGACTGTTTCAGACAAGGGGGAGCAAGTTCCAGGTCTCAGAAAAGGCCCTGCACAAACTGTCCTCTCTCCTTTATTGCAAGGAAGCCCCAGCTTGAGTGCCCCTGCTGACCATAGTATGGCACAGGGGGAGAGGCCATCCCTCAGATAGGCTAGTACCTGGACATTTAGGGCTTTATGGGTCACGACCTTAAACCCCCAGGAGACCAGGGCAGCCAGTACAAATCCTGGATTCTGTCTTGCATCCACTGAGGTATGTCTACACTGCAATGTAAGCCCATGATTGAGCCTGGGCTGAAGCCTAACCCCACTTGCATCTACATTGCAATTGTGTTAACCCAGGGCTTGGATCCAGAGTTCTAGGACTATGTAGGGCTGGAAGGTGCAAGCTCAAGTTAAGCTGGGACCCAGAGTTTGAGCCCTACTGTTTTGCAGGGTAGACACAAGTCCTGCTTGACTCAGTCCAGGGAATCAGCCAGAAGTATCCCACAATTCCATGGGAGAACTTCCTTAGTCTTCCCAATCCCAACAATCTGCAATCCAGCCTACTGAAAATGGAAGCCACCGTCCCTTTGTGAAGGGCAGCATCTCAGTGTTAACACATTATCTTCTGATCACTGCTCTGCAAGCACACTGTCAGAGCACATCTTGGGTTTGCAATGGAGAGTGAACTGATCAAGTCTGTGCGCAAAACAAGCTGCTTCCTGGTAACATGCAGGGTGTGCAGTAAATCTTTCTCACAGTGCACCACGGTTCTACATCTAAAATGGCCACATTTTTGGTGGTGGACACAGCACTAGGGACTCTGGGTTATGGTTACTTTGACTCAGGTCTGCATACTGTAGTGTAAACACCAGAGCCTTAGGTTCAAGCCTGGGTTTGAAACATCTTAACACAGTTAAAACACAATCTAAATGCTCAAATTCAGGGTTTCCTATTATGGGTCAGCTGACTTGAGTCCCACTAATTTTCCGTTTACATTGCAGTGTAAACATGCTCAGGGAGCACAAGGAAGCCATTGTGTTCTCTACCAGCTTCAGTCTCTGAATGTTTTATTTTTTATTTTTTGTGTGTGTGTAATCCCATGCTGAGTACATTGCAATAGTCTAATACTGATGGATAACAGAGGCAAAGGTTGCATCTGAAAGGAAAAGCTTCAACCTGCTAGCCAGGTACAGACAGTGAAGCCTGATTGCGCCACTGCTGTAATAATATCATCAGACAGACAGTGGGAGTCTAAAATCACCCCAGATTGTGAAGCCTAAACTGCAGAAACTGGATACAACATACTACATTCAGATTAGTTTCTACTTTACCTTTTGATTTTCAGGGTTGTGACAATATGAACTAGGCGGTTCACTTTCTTATCTGCAATGTTTTGTGTGAATGACTGTACCATCACAACCTGAAGATTGCCTATCACTCATTGGTTTACATTTCTGAACCGTGAAGTTTTTCACTAATCACAAAAATTGAAACCCTTTAAATATCTTCATAGTCAGAATTAGGACTGCAGGCCTATTTATGTAAATTTTATGGATTTAGAACAATCTCATGGAGTAAAATAAGTATGTCTGATAACAAAACTGTACTATGCAAAGATTGGTTTATCTCTTGTCTCTTGTTGATTGCTAATAGAACTCTTTTATGTACTGAATTCACATCACAAAGCTATTATTTTGACAGGTCTTAGATGAAATACACTCAAAATGTTTTTTACCTTAAAGAAAGTAAGTTACAAAAAACAGATTTATTCTTTGCCTTGCTCATAAGTTTCAGACCCATCACAGATCCCCTTTTATCTGATTTTAGATTGTGTTGGTTGTCACTCAGTCTCTTATAGAAGTTTGGCTAGAAATTTGGCTTGTCAACTTATACAGTTAAAAAAATATAAAAGAACATGAGACAATTTCTAACATTTCAAGGTTTGAAGAACTATACAATACTAAGATATGTCAAAAAACAAAACAAAAAACACTTATGTTTACTATGCAACTTGAAATAAGGACTTAGCCTTATTTTGGATATCAGGAAATGGCACGTTTCCCGTGTGTCCGTAACAACTGCAGTGTGTTTTATAAAGGACACATAAAAGCAATAAAATGTAATGCCAGTATCTGAACTAGATTTTTCTTTAGTGTCTGTCAGTGAGAAACGGACATCAAGTAGGACAATTTCTGCCAAAATTGTGAAATGTACAGAAAAATGGGTTGTCCTTCATTCAGCAAACTAGATAGTCTCAAAGCCTACATTACATATGATACATCTTCATAGGGCTGCAGAATAATTCAGAAAAAAGGAAATGGTGTTGCTTATTGAAACAAAGCAAGCATTTACTCATTGGTTGGTTTCTGAGTTTAACTTATTTGCTTACATTTTTCATAAAAGACAAACTGTGATGGTGTTTTTGAACCACCAGTAGTGTAAATATACATCCACATAGTATATTTCTATTTCTGTATGATTTACACCTGGAAACAGAATGTCTCTGATATTTTCGGGGGTGGTGAATGGAAGACTGTGATTTGCCTGGGAATACACAAAATTCTGCCTGTGTTCTCTGTGGTGTGTGAAGGGGCAGAGAAACTAGAGAAATCTTTCCACTTCTACTCCCCCCCCCACACAGCGCACTAATGTAAGAGAAGCAGAGGATGTCCACACTCGTGTAAGAGAAGCAGAGGATGTCGCCAGTGTTCCTACCAGGCTAATGCAGTTACCAGCGTACTTCATCTGTATGAGGCCATGTCCTGTACTCTCCCACCCTCAGTGCATCCTGAATGGATGGGGGAATTGAGGGGAGCACACACTCCTTTTCGGAGGAGCAATAGGCTGAAAGAGCTGCCCCCATAATCCCTTCAGTCATTCTGCCCTATAGTGGATCTCAGAAACTCTGCTCATTCTAATTCTCCCTAACCCCTGAAGTCACACATGTACCTCAAAGGAGCGAGGATAGGATTTTCCCTTAACACAGTCATGTTATGCTACAGAGTGAAAGGGTTAGGAATAATAATAGAAACTGTGTGTGTGTGTGTGTGTGTGTGTGAGTGTGTGTGTGAATTAGAGGGAGAGTGGAGGCAATGGAGAGAGCTTTACAATAGTCAGTATTTCAGGAGAATATTAATTCATGAATCAAGGCAGCGTTTTCTTAAGCATTTTCTGTTCTCGGTGCACATTGTGAAATTACTCGAAGGGCAGGCACTCCTCTGGTGTACAGATCTGAAGAAGAGGTCACTGCCACCTCCCACAAAGCCTTGGTGTCATGGTGGTGACTCTCTCTCTGATGCAGGAGGGCTCGGTGCAGCTTCATCTGGTGCCTTTGAACATTATACCATACTCTGCCAGAAGGAGGGTCATTCAAGGGCGCCGATATGCATTCTCCTCTCCCCACAACTCAGATGAATGCACCATTTCTATAATGCTCAAAAGTCTTTTCTGGTTTGGGAGCTGATATTCAAGCTCAGAACAAGAATTCAGATTTCTGGCATAAAGCTCCTTAACCTGCTCTCTATACCAGATTTAGTCCCAATGATGAGAGGTGCTACGACAGCTAGGTTCTAAATTCTCACCCCCGTGAGTCAGTGGAGACATGGGGATTTTTTTAAAGTTAACATCTATACTTTCAAGATAAATTCAGAGGTGGGGTCACATACTCAGGCACAGAATGTTATAGTGTGTTCATGTGACTGTTAGTGGACAGCTACCACTGGTATATGTGTTGTAAGTATTACATAGATTCTCTTTTCTGTGGACCCTATCAGGAGGTCTTTTTGTGTTAAAATCAAGAATAATTTTGGCTGACTACGGACCACAGGGTACGTATCTCTGGGTTATACAGCTATTTAACTGTCCATGTTTACTGAAGCCAGGTCCTGATACTTATTACTGACACTATGTAGTATGCGACCCAACCACTAGTCCTAATTGATTTCAGACTGGTTTAACAATAAGCTATTCACCATGACTAATCACATCAGAATCTTGGTCTGAATATTTAATGTTTAATTCTCAGTCATTTTCTTGATTGATTGTTTATCAAAATTGTTTAAGACCAGTATTGATCTTGTCTTTGTTTAAATGGGAGGAATGACCTGTTCTTAGAGAGTCTAACATCCAATCAGCCATTTAAAAAATGCGTGGATACAGTAAATAGGAGAAAAGAAATAATGTATGGTATACAGTTAGAGTAGAGAGAATAAAGCAGGGTTTATTTCCACTTGCAAAAAGGAATTACCCATAACTCACAAGAGGGAAGGTTAAAAGCTTCTTTTATTCTCTAATTTCAAGACAAAAACTAGAGTGCAACAAAATTTATAAAAGCCTCCTTTTACCATTAAACACATCTTATTGCTTTGTTAGTCAGCGATGTTTATTTTTTAATTGGGACAAATATAATTTTACTGCAATGAGGTTCTTGATTGGAATTTAAGGGAATTTAGATTTGGAGTGTGAAATATGCAAGCAGATACTTAACAAAAGAAAGATTAATGTGTCTATGAAGCGTGTGTGTTTATGGTGCATACCAAAATAAGACATACTGCTGCCTGCCATGTACGTGAACTGAGAGGATTGTGGTATTCACATTTCACAAGGGAATTGGATTCCACAAAAAAGACACACATGCACACACTAACTCCACCACATACTTTGTGGAATGTATAGCATAATTTCATATTTTGATGCTCTCTGGAAAATATTATAACCCTAGTAAAGCAGCAAGGAAATTAATGTGTTTTTGTTTTCTTGCTCTATTGTTATGTTCTTATTTATTTTTACACCTAAAATTCCATGAAAAGATAGCTGCCTCTTTCCGGCACTTGAAAGTAATATTAAACAAATAAATCTTATCTAACTAGAAATGTTGAAATGTGAGGCAAATATATTTGACTTGAAGTCAATCATATTTATTATTTAGCATAAACAATAGCTGTGATTAAATGGATGTAATGCGGCTGATTCTGCTCTGTTACATCAATGTAACTCTGAACTCAGTGTTACTCCGGTGTGAAACTGGTGTTACTTGCCTTCAGTAGATCAAACCTGCTAAAGGAAAAGAAGCATAAAAATCAGATACAGCTTTGCATTTATTTAGTAGCATTTAGGGTGCAGATTTGTTTGAAAATGATAGAATAGAATGAAATGATAGCTTTGAATCTGTTTAGGTGTGTACATGATCTCCTCTGCTGATTTTACACCAACATAACTTCAATGGACTGATTTCTTGGTTTGCATTGGACTGAGATGGGAATAAGGATCAGTATATTAAATAGACAGTTTTGATTCTAAATGTGGCCTTTAAACAACAAATGACTGATTAAATTAGAGTGGATAGTCTTTGTTATTTATAGTGAAAAGTTAATGAAGGCCCCTTTCCAGTTCTTAATGAAGTCAATGGTTAACTCAGAATTTGTCCCTTTTCAAGGTAGCTTTTTTTAAATTACTTATTAGTTACATTTATCTGTTTAGTACATATTTATTAGTTATCATATTTATCTCTTTGTTTAGTACTGGCTAGGTGCTTGATACTGGCTAGAATGAAGCCTCCCTTTAATTTCTTTGGTATTTGACTCCATTTATGGATAATTATAGGCCTGTTTGTGACTGGCCCTAACACAGCTGCACAGTGGAATCTTGTCCACCTCTCACCTTGAGTGTGCAGTAAAGAACAAGGGCTGCATGCTTGATACTCCCCAAGCGAGTGGGTGGTAAGGGAGCAGAAGATAGCCAGAGATTTGGTTTCACACTCCCAAGATGCAAGGAAGCAGGCCTGAGCTAGTTCAGCGGTGAGAGTCCACTTTACCTAGCAGTGACGTATAAAAGCTCATAACAGAACACTGAGGAAAAAAGGCAAAGGGTCCTCTGGAATCTTCCTTCCATATTATCCCTTGAAAACTAGCTTTCTCCATTGTACCAAAGCAACTTTATTTCTCGAAAAGTAACATAACATGCAGCTCAATTCTCTTGTCTCACACGCACAGTACAGTACATTTATGATTCCATCTACAAAGAGTTTGCAGTAATGAACTCATCATGTTGTTTTGCTAATTTAACACTTCATGTAACACTGAAGTGCCACCCCGATTGAATAAAGTAAATTTTATACTGTTTGTTATTATTGCTCTTAGTATTATTAAGCCATCTTAATGAAATCATCTACACTTAGTCATTAACGTAAAAAAAATATCTGATTTAGAATTGGAAAAAGAATAACCGACCGGCTGCATCTATCAATGTTTGATCATTGACTTCGGTGAAGCAGCACAACTGATGCAAGCCAGGCTCTGACTGAGCACTCCTCTGCCATCTGTTGATGAACTAAGGAGAAGAGACCTCAGGAGCAGACCATATTTGCATGGACAAACCTACTCCGTCTAGGTGATCAGTAGACAGACATGCTTTTGCCAGAGTGATCAATTTTGTCTGTTTTACAATAGAATTCACTTTAGTCTTTGATGCAGGGATGACAGTGTTGTTATCCTTGTTGTATGACTAAAGGGCAGCAGAACTATACTTAAGTCCTAATTGAGATGGTCATCCTAAAATGAACCTCACTTTCTGTGAGGGACCAAGGCATAGGCAGTTTGGCCTTGTGGTGATAGCTGGGCTTGGCATGGTAGTTGCTGAGTAGGAATTGGCAGAATCTCTAGAGCTAGGGTCAGTAAGGAATAGTCGGCATCAGGGTCAGGCCAGGGTCAGAGACCACAGATCAGAGGTAGTACAAGGCTGGGGTTGGAAACCTTGGAATTGAGCTGGGGTCAGAGACCAGAGACCAGGTGAGGTCTGGAGCTGCAGAAGGCCAGACATCTGTGGTGTTGCCCAGACAACTTACTTGGTCACTCTCCAGAGTTAAATAAGGTGCCTGGTCAATCAGAGGGCAGCAGGGTACTATCACTCTGGGTCCCTTGGGCGGTACTTCCTGTAGTGCCTAGTCTCCACAGTGCTCCCTGGTTGTGGCTCTGCATGGCCTCCTGGTGGCAGTCTGGGAACATGAGCCATTCCAAGCTCTGCAGACCAGATTCTAGTCCACTGATCCTTACATTTGCTAAACAAGGGGTAGTGATGCCAAATCCAAGTGAAAGTCAAAAGGAAATGGGCACAGGTGTTCCTGTCTGGGGCTGTGGACTCTCTTTAAAGAATCCTAGATACCATTTGACCCTCTTCCATCGGTGCTGAAAGATAGATTCAATGTAAAGCCCTGGTTTCTGATCACTAGAGCTGAAATGACTGATAAGTTGGTCTAGGGGGCTGAACTTTAGACCTTGTATGGGAACAGTGTTGCAAAAGTTTGAGCAACTGCAGAAATAGTGAGGTTCTCCACTAGTCAGTGAAACCACTAGGAACTGAAATCATTGAACTGCGCTAGATGGTGGAACCTCAGAATGTGGCATTACAGCTAGAAGCAGAGGTGGCAGCAAGTGGCAGTGGTCGCAGCAAGCAGTGGCAAAGGTGGCAGCAGCAGCCTTTGAGCAGCACCAGCAGTGGAGGCATTGCTTGACACTCCCTGCTTCTTCAGGAGTGGGAGGTAAATGAACATGAATGCGACCTTGAATTCTGGGACTTTGCTGAGCTCGGACAACTAAGTGTGAGCAGGGTGAAGCAGAGCGAACAGGGGAGCGGCATATTACAGGGACATTAACCTATTAGACTTTCACACCACAAGGTGGGAAACTGTGGCAAAGATACTGCCCAAGGTATTTTGGGACAGGTGTTTTAGTTATTGTTTACTTTTCAGTTGTTGTGGTGTGTTCCTTCTGCTATTAATAAACATTGTCTTTTGTCATGAACAGACTCGGTGCTTTCGAGTGAAGAAGTATTGCCTCTTAAAGGTATCCAAAGTGGTGTTTACTTTCCCAGATTTCTGGGTGGAGATTCGTGCCAGTTCTATTGTGTAATTTTAGGAGGAGCCCTAGATATGGAACTTGGGCTCTTGTAGGTGCGGACCTCATCTGGCAGAAGGGTTACAGTTACACTGGCTGAGGATCTGGCCATGTAGAGGTTACTAATGAATGCAATCTCAATGGAGCTATGCTGATTTACATCAACTAAGGATTTTTCCCTATTACATTTTCTAGACCTAAATGAATATCACAGAAAAATATTTGAGTATTGAGTTGAATTCCAAAATGAATTTGCATCAGCCACACTCTTGTCCTTTTATGCTGGCTTTCAATTTTCTCATAGCAGCAAGCAAGTTTTATTTGCTTGAATTCTTGGGAAAAGTGAAGGTTAATCTGACTTACTTGAGGACTTGCCAGGAGTAGGTTTAATTCTCATTTACACTGGTGTAATCAGGAAGAAGACTTTGGAAATCAGTGTAACTACACTGGTGAGAAGAGAATCAGGCTGGTGGTTAGAAGTAGCGTATAACATACAGCACTTCAGGGACACAAGGTTCCCCAAAACAAAAACAAAGATGAGGAGACCTTGTGGCACCTTAGAGACTAACAAATTTATGTGGGCATAAGTTTTCGTGGGCTGTAATCCATTTCATCAGATGCATGGAGTGAAAAATACAAATTACAAAAAGTATTTTTCCTCTGTTGATATTCACCCCTTCTTGTCAACTGTTGGGATTGGGCCACAACTACCCTGATTGAATTGGCTTTGTTAGCTCCGACCCCCCCCCCACGCACTCGGTAAGGCAACTCCCAATTTTTCATGTGCTGTATATTTATACCTACCTACTGTATTTTCTACTCCATGCATCTGATGAACTGGGTTTTAGCCCACAAAAGCTTATGCCCAAATAAATTTGTTAGTCTCTAAGGTGCCACAAGGACTCCTCGTTGTTTTTGCTGATACAGACTAACATGGCTACCCCTCTGAAAAAATATTCCCAAAGTTCCTCACCCAACCCTGCCACAAACGGGTCAAAGATGTATTTACATGAACCAGTCTAGGATCTGTCTGCACCATTCATAATCGGACTGTATGTAAAAGCAATTATTTTCTGGCAATCACTGGGGTGATTACATAAAATTACAGGTCAATAAATGTAGGACACATCTTTTGTAAAAGATGGAACATTACTTGGCATTTCCCATAGCTATTTGCCAGAACCCTGGAACAAAGATGATGATGGTGATGATGATTAAATTAACCAATGAACTATCAAAGGACCAAACCCTTTACAGCTAAAACTTTGAAACTCTCATCAGGCACCAAAAGGACATTATTTTTTTCTAGGAATTATGCCTCCAGCACTGTGTGTGCAAGAAAGGCAAAGATTTAGGGCTAGATCTTTGGATCCCTTAAGGCAGCTTTATGGTGAACCAGGAATGAAACAAAGATTCACGGTGACTTTTATTTTTGTAGCCTAAGCCTAGGCTTATTAGGCATAGGTTTCAGATGTTTTCTTTAATGTTTTTTTTTGGACGTGTGTGTGTGTGTGTGTAGGAAGGTGGATTTTCTCAGGATGAATATATTTGTATTTAGGGAAACTTGTTTTTAAATGTTTTCGCCTACCCATGTGAGAAAATCTGTATTAAAGTCCAGGTACCGTCCTGCTAAACTACAGCTGCTTTCTGCAGGTGTAGCATCATTCAAGCTCTTGTTTATGGGAGGTTAATGAAGCATATGTTAAGGATCAGGCTTTGGGGGAGGGGCGGGCATTGGCTTTAATTAACAAAAACTTTCAGAGCGCAGATGGAATAATTTGTTACCAAATGAACAGTGCAGAGTGGCACATGATTTTTATTTGGATTATGAATATATTTTTTTGAAAGTGGGACACTCCATAAGTAGAAATGTACAAATGCATGAAGAAACATAAATAGACTAAATACTGGAAAACAATCCTTGGGCAAAGAGAACTGTAGCTGATATGTAATTCAGATGCCATTCAAGACCAGCTTCAAAACATTAAACAATGTCCAGGCACATTATGTTGTAGAATGGTTTTTTTTCCTTGAAAAAAAGCCAACAACAGCACTGTTAGGTTTGTATAGATCAGAGTTACCCTAGGTCAAGGAGAATCAGGTTTCATTTATTTAACACTAAGGGGTACATTTTCAGTATGCTGCTTAGGGATTTTGTTGCTCAACTCCCATTGGTGTTAATGGGAGTCATGTGGCTAAATTCTCATGCATCTTTCAGAAATGTGCCCCTTCAAGCCAGTCGAGGTACTTCAGAGTGAGTGAAAATGCTTTAAACAGGTGAAGTTTCACAACCGCTCCACAGGTGAGAAGAGAAAAAAGAGAAGAGAAAAGGCTGTAAAACACTTTTATTTTGAATCACTCTGCGCGAAAGAAATAAAAATGCTTTGTGTGTGTGTCTGTGTCTGTGTAATATATTTAAACATAATCTTTTATGGAAAGCACTGCCTGAAACCTGCTGAGTTTACAATAAGCATATATATCATTACAATTCATTCTTGCTGAGTCTTGGTCTTTCTTATTCTTGATGGCCAGTTGAAGTTCCTGTCTTGGATCCAAGTTCTTCCTCAGCCTATTTATATTTTTTCAGCGTTTCATTTTGTTTTGTTCTGAGCGACACTTACACCACTTTGCATTCCACAGACTTATTTTGAAAAGCTGATTTGGATGTTTTCTATCATGTAATACACATGTATCCTAGCATGCAAACACCTCTCTGTCTCTTGCAGATATTCTTGCTGTGCTATGGGACTTGCATTAGGTTTGAATTTATTTCAGATGCTGTTTAGAGTGTTGTCTTCAACCTATATATGAGTGGGGCCCTGGACACTTCCAAAATCACTTCTTCCCTCATTTGATACTATGGAAGCTGAGATCAGCTGGATGCTTAAATCAACAGCATTGTCCTTTAGTGTGAGGGACATTTTCAATGAGGGCTCCCTAACTTGGACATTTGCTTCCCTAGCTGGTTCCCTGATTTTGTAAGCCTTCTAGTCATGCAGCAAGATCAGATTTCCCTAGCTCTTCTGTGATGAGGTAGAGATAGGACTTAGTGAATGTGAGTGGAAACTGGGAGAGATTTTATTTTTGTGGGAATTGGGAAAGGTTTTTTGTTTTGGACAGCCCGGATTATTTTATTGTATAGGTTCTTTATCTGCACAATGTCTATGTACAGTATCTGTCTATATACATTTAGATAATTTTAAGGTTAGTGACCTAAAACTGTACATAAATATATTTAATATGCACATGTAGGCAGATTGCTTGTGTGTTGCATCCCTTCAAATGCATTTTAATTTTATAGAATAGATTATCAGTTCTTTGGGGCAAGGGCCATCTTTTTTGTTCCGTGTTTGTCAGTGCCTAGCACAATGGTCTGTGAGAAAATAGAAAACTTTATTTTTTTTTAAGGAAATCTTAAATTCTTCAGGAACTGCTGAGCTGATCAGTTCTAATGAGATTTGTTTTCACCTACTGCCCTCATTAGATGAGTGGCAAATATCCAGCTTAGTTTTATTTTCCTAGCCTTTATCTAGGAAATATGTGTGACAAAGGAACAGGAATAGAGGTGGATGAAGTAGGTGAGAAGTGAGATTGGCATACAGCAGCAATGTTGGAGCTATTTGAAAACACCCTACACAAACTGCCAACTATCCTAGTTTGGCCGGGACCATCCTGAGTTTTGTGAACTTAGCCCAAGCAACTCTAGCCCTGGAACTTTGTACTAGCACTGCCAAAGCATGGGGGGCTGCGGTAAATGGGCTGTCAGGCTCAGAACACAGCAGCACCCCTCCCACCAGTTCATCATCCTCCCCACACCATGGCAGGTGGCTCAGCTGCAGCAGCAACTCCCGATGCTGTCTCCTCCCACTGAAGCCGAGGAGTATCTGGCACTGAGGGAGGTTTGGGGAAGGGGATTTGTTCAGGTGAAGCTGGGGAACTCAAAGGCTCGGAAGGTGGAGGTATGAGGGTTGGGAGGAAAATGAGAGGAATGAGCAGAAACGAAGTCACAGTTGTTCACTGGGATCAGAGGAGATACCTGGTGTGGGGAAAGAGGCCAAGGAGTATTTCTAAGGAGGGGCAAAAGTGTTTTGAGGGATGATTTACAAATAGGTCTGAGCATTGCTGGGGTTGGGGATGTATTATGTGTATTCTGATTGATCTTTAATTAGCATTTTCCCATCCTATGGGGCCATGTCTGCTTTAATTTACACCTTCCCTACAAACTCCCATTGGGTGCCTTTCCTGCAGCACAATTCAGACCAGGTGAACAGGAGGCTGAGCTACTCCCTGTATTTGTTCTACCCAGGGCCGGCTCCAGACCCCAGCTCTTGGGGCGGCATGCTGCGGGAGGGCGGCAGGTGGCTCCAGTGGACCTCCCATGTCTGCAGGAGGTCCACCGGAGCTGCGGGACCGGCGACCGCCAGAGCGCCCCCCGCGGTGCGCCGCCCTGCTTGGGGCGGCGCAATTCCTAGAGCCACCCCTGGTTCTACCTACCTCTAGTGTTGTGAGGACTGGCCTCTGTGTACTTTGAATCTGTCAAAGCTACATTTTCATTATCCTTTTCTGGAAGAATAGATACAAAATATTCTTTATATGCAGGTAAGATTCAGTTAGGGAAGAAGCTCCCAGGCATTCCAATATCCGAAACCCGCAGGAAGAATATAGCTGTATGCAACAACATCATAAAATCATTTTCTTTAGGAATGCAGCAGATAAAAACACATGCACGCTAGCACATAAGAGTAGAACATGATTCAAAGGAATCCTTTTTGATAACAAACATGTAAAAAATCTTGAACATCAAGCATTATAGACCCTGATATTAATTCTTCTGTCAAAGTCTTCAGACGGTTTTTGTAAGTCCCATGCTCCCTGTGTCATTGTTAATATAATTCTCATAGCTCCAGTTGTTGTAAGGGTGAATTTATAAAGTGTCAAAATCATTTCAAATAAACACTTTTAGTTCTTCTACATTATGAACCTGATAAAAGTTGCATCTCCCTGTGTATGTTGAACAATCCTGTTTCCAAAATATACCAGTATTTTCTAAAGCTTTTAAAATGATTTTCCTTGGATTGCTTCACACACAGTATAAACCAGGAGAGGGAAATAAATGATTTTAAATTAAAAAGAGAGGATTCAGTGCAATAAAGAGAGAGAAAGAGAGACTAGAACATGAGAACTAATGGACAAGTAAACGGGGAATAGGAAATAGTGTAACTTCATAAAAATATAATACACATTGCTAAAAGGGTATCTGCCACCAATTATAAATGATAGTCGTGACATTATATTCCACTAATTCTTGTCATATCAACATTGACTAACAATTACATCTTACTGATATTGTGCTCGTAATGGGGAATACATAACTTCTGGAGATGATTGTGAATAATTTAATAATGTGACTGTGGCAAATTCAGGCCAATTAGCTACCTGGAGAGGGGGTAACATTGGCCCAGGCTGCCAGCAAAAAATAAGTTCAGCTGGGGGGGGGGGTTAAGAAGAGCAACTAATCAGAGCTGGCCCCCCCCAGTGCTAGAGACCTTTTACCCTCTCCCTGAGCAGAAAGCAGAAAAGGAGAGGAGGAGGATGGGAGCAGCAGCAGAGCAGCTGAGGCTGAGCTGCTCTGAGACTCTGAGCTCAGGGCAGGAGGGAGGGCAGGGGGAAAAACTAAGAAAGCCAAGGGCCGGGAGAAGAATCAGCCCGCCCCTGTGAGAGAGATTGAGAGTTCTTTTTTCCTCTTTCCTTTAGCCTGCTGGCTGGGGGCCTGGAAGGCTGGGGCTGGGGGGGGGCAGCAGGTTTGGGTAGGTATGGTGGATTCAGGAGGATGGTCAGCCCAGTGTGGCAAGGCCATGGAGGCCATGGCTTGGGGGAAAAAAAAAAAAAAAAAAAAAAAAAAAAAAAAAAAAAAAAAAAAAAGGATGTGGAGAGGGCACTGGGCACGCACCACTGCGAACTGAGGGTGCCAAATGCTGGCCACCAGAGTGCAGCCGGCAGCGTGCAGAGCAAGGTGCAACCGCACCAGCTGACCATTGCAGCTGCAGATAGCCCAGGCAGCAGCAAACCTGGAAGGTACAGACAGACTGACCCCTGACCTGGCCTAGGGAGGGCCTGCCGGGGGGACCCGGCCACGCAAGACAAAAGCAATGGCAGATGATGCACCCAGAGAGATGATGATAGATATCTCCTTCTGGGCACAGGACCAGGAGCGGGGGGCGGGCCGCACAGGACATGGGGGCGGGCCCAGGCCTCTGGCGCTATGCCCCCAGAAGCAGCCCAGAAATTACTCCCGCTGAGACGCGCTGCTTGCAGCGGATTAGCGCCGCTGAAGGCGGAGATGGCTAGCGAGAGCAGGCACGAAGGCCTGCCAAGGGCCCAGCGCCCCGGGGAGGAAGACGCCGAGGTCCCAGTGGAAGTACCGAGAGGTCAAGCTATTCGGACCTGGTCGCCTCCCGGACCTGGCCTCGAGGAGAGAGCCCATGGAGAGAGATGGTATTAGAGCTACTGGGAGGGTCTGTGGAGACACTGTACAGCCCATACGCCGTGGGACACGGATTCACTTGCTCCTCTTCCTCTCCTCCTGATCTGGTTGGCAGACAGCTCGAGGCCCAGACCCCAGCCCAGGAACTATCCCAGACCCCGAGGAGGGAGGCCCCAGCCGCCCGCCCCGGCCTCCCTGGAGGCCCAGGAGGCCCGAGGTGAAAGAGGGAGGAGGGAGGGGGGAGGAGGCAGGAAGGCAAGGAAAAGGCGAATGGACTGGGAAGCCGAGAGGGGCCGCGGCTGGGCAAAAAAAAAATAGCCGGCATGCCTAGGGGATTATGCCTGGGGCATGTATGCAACTTGCTGCCCAATGCCCCCCCTGCTGCCGGGCCCAATGCCTTGGTAACTAGGAAGGTAATAATAGGGGAACCGGGGAAAAAGCGGTCTAGAGGAACACTGCACCGCACATACACGTGAACGACGATAGACTGAGCTCTGGGAAGTCTCACACAGCATTAACCAGCTCAGGCAGGGGCTCTGGGCCAGCCCTGCCGGCTGGCTCTGGCAGACCCATCCTGTGCAGGCTATCCGGTCGGAATATCCTGTGACCCTGTAGGACCCGCCGGGCGTCCCCGTCACCCGCGGAGGTGTGCTGCGCCCACCGAGGTGACTCCTAGGTTATCGTGTGTCCTCCTCCGGGATTTGTCCTTATCGGACCCGGACGGGAGGAGGGAAGGAGGATCCCGGGGGGGGGGGAGGAAGGTGGGAGGAACAGGACCCTCAGGGCCCCGGGCGTTGGGGACCCTCTCCCGCCCTCCACAGGGCGGGTTTGGCGGAGACGAGGAAACGGAGGCGAAGAGGGACAGGAGGAGGAGAGGGGAGACCCGGGGGAAGAGGACTCCACGCCATTGGCGGGGGCAAGAAGGGGGAAAGAAGGGCGGGGGCTGGCAGGGGGCGCAGGGGGCCCGGGTCCAGCCCGGAGGGAGGGAGGGGGGGCGGAGGGGCCAGGGAGAGGGGGGGGAGAGGGAGAGGGAATGGGAATGGGGGGCAGGGCACGTGACCCATTTTAGATCAGGCCAGGGGTCCCTATCCCAATAGTAGATTTTTAAAGTAGTCAAGGTGAAAAGGGGGTCCTGTGGAGGGGAAGCTAAGTGAAAGGGACCAGACATAGTATTAAGGGCCCAGGAGGGAGAGTAGTCCGGAAGAAAAGAGCGAGTCAAAGCATGAAGCATCAGAGGCCCCAGGAAGGGGAAGAGGGGACCTCGCCTGCATCAATGGACCATCTAGGAGTGAGGAGACCAGCAGACCGCCGGGTCGGCTTTTGGGCCTGGCATTTTGGCCTGGCAGCCGCAGTCGCCGTCCTGCTGTATTCCCCCCCTGTCCGCCAACCACATGTACATGGGCCCGACCTTGCTGCCCCCTCTCTCTCCCCCCTACTATGGACAGTGAGCTCGAGCCTATAGCTGATAGCTACTAGTGGGCTGGGGAGAAAGTAAAAGAAAGGGCCACGTCATCAGCCAGTCCGGGGATTATTGGATTATGCCACCCGATCAGGCCCGAGAATACCTTGTCCAAGTCCATAGCCAATCCATTAGTCCAGATATTCTCTTAGACCAGATATTCTCCAGAGACTGACAGACCAAGAGATCCCCCCAGACCAATTCTGAGATGAAGGACTTCCCTGACCCTGCTCATACGGATCCGTCTCTCGGGTCCTCACCCCCCAGACCGATGGCCTCGCGGAAGCGCTTTAACAACTGCTTGAAAGACGAAATGTTGCGGAAGAAACAGAAAAGACTCGGAAATAACTGCGCTACCTACCTGGCGCCCGTCGGTCCGGGAAGTACACCAGGCCCTCACTCCTCCCTCCCCAGGCCTCCCTATGGTCTGCACCTGAGGGCTATATGGTCTGGGCTGGCTAAGACTAAGAGACCAAAGAGGAAGAAGACACGAAGGAGCAGCTACAACACAAACACTGACCGAAGAAACAGTCCCTGGGTGAACCCCAACACGCGCAAGGGCACAGGGGGAACAACTGGGGACACAACAGAAGCTGTACTACGGCAAGAAGTTCCAGGGAATGGGGATGGGGAAGGTCCAGGTGGGGTGAGCAGAGAGCAAGCCAGATGGCAGATCCTGGGACCAGTAAGAGAGGCGTAGGAAAGGGGGCTGGTCCAGACCCAGGGTCAAGAGCTGGCGCAGATCTATCATATAAATCTGCTGCAACCTGGGATCTATCACATAAATCGCCCAGAACCCGGGGCAGGATAGAGCGCCTGGATCAGCCCAACCCCAAAGCCCAACCCCCTGGCTGGAGCCCAGAGCCCAACCCCTGACCAGCCAGCCTGGCCAGGTCAAGCGAGGAGACCGCCCACGAGAGCCCGTTCTCGGAAGGCGAAAGACAGTCAGGGGAAGTGGAATCACGGAGAGTTCAGGCATGGACAGTGAAGGTGCACGCTGAGCAGAAAAGGTAGGAAGGTCGGAAAGCCAGGAGGAAGGGAAGGAGGACAGGTTTGGAAGCCAGTCAGAGAAGAGGAAGTAGTTGAGCCGGTGGTCCAGTCCCAGAGCTGTATGAGCAGCGTGACAGAGCCTCCGTTCTCCAGGGCGAACTGCGACGTCTGGATGCGTGATGGAACCCTGAACGGTTGGACCTACTTACCCTTACCCAGGGGAACTATTGGATCCCTGACCACGGGGGAGCCCTGGCCCTTTACTACTGGAGGCTACCGGCTTACACTGGACAGATCCTGGAAGAGGGAGACTGGGAACCCACAAAGCGACCTTTGGATAAGAGAAATAATTTCGCAACCAGCGAGCAGGGGATAAGGGATTTCCGCTCCTTATATAGGCGCATTGGGAGCTACAATGGATATGGAGTGGATATATAGCCCCTATACGCTGTGATGTATCTTGATGATGCCCGACTGGATACCTGAGAGGAGGTAGAGACTGAAATACCTGGGGTAGAAAGTCGATCGCGCGGGATGAGGCCAAGTGTCCGAGTCACTGGTTCGGGAAGGCGGGGGCCGTCACTGGGGGAAAGCTAGGCCTCTGGACGGTGAGGGGGACGCTTTTAAAGGAAGCCCCACCGCGGAAGATTAGCCAGCACAGCCCCTGAAGCCAAGACCCAGATGCCCAGAAGGGACCATATAGAAATGGGCGTAACCCCCTGCACAGACCCTGGGGCCCTCCCCCCAGGGATAGCAGCTTGGGCTCGACAGGCGGCGGCGGCTTGTGGATCTACTAACGGCCCTCTGCACGTCCTGCCTGAGCGGCCCCCAGACTGGCTTCAGTCTATCCCGGGGGACGGACGGGCTCGGAGCCACGGACGGGGGCAAGCCAAGCTGGGGTGGGCGGTATGGAGCCCGTTCCCAAATGGTCGAGAAAGCTCCTGCCCGAAGAAGGCCCTAGAACTCTCCTGAATAGAGATGGCGGGAAAATGAAAATAAAGGAAATCTCTGCTATTATTTACTGGAATGAACCTGTCCGATTAGCCCGCCCCCTGGGATTGCGATGGTCATGAAGCTGGGGACTTGGCTTCTTGGATGCACCACCAGGACTGGAACAGAACGCCACGGGGATTCTGCTTGTCAGTTCCCCATTTTTTCCTAGGGTAATAACCCCGTCAGCCCATCATGGCAAGCCGGTATGGCCTGTCAAAGCTAGGCCATTGCCACCAAAAGTAGGCAAGGGTATGGCCAGCCAGGGGGCTAAATGAGAGGGGTTCAGCTGGGGCAGAAAATTTGGAAGCCAGCAAAGGTTAGTGGGGAAGCAGCAGGCTGGAGAAGTTCAAGCAGGTATCAGGTTGTTCAGGAGAAGGGGGAAGGAAGCACAGAATCCAGGAGGCTGAGCCCCAAAAGGGGGAGGGACAAGGAAGCAGAAGACAGCAGAGCAGGGAGGGAAAGAGGGGGCTGAGAGGGCAGAGGGACACAGGAGCTCTGAGACTCGTTGCAGGACGGAGGAGAAGGCAGGCAGGAGGGCATTCCAAGAAGGGGTGGGCAGAGCCTTTCAGGAAGTGACACAATGCTTCATTTTTGTCCTTTTAAAAGATTTTAACCTTGCAACATCAATGGCAGTAAGATAAATTTATATATCAATTTGCATTTGCACTTTCAAAGGAAATAAAGTGATGTAAAAAGGCATGTAAGTAGATCAGTTTTTCATTTGAGTTAGCCTGTGAATGGCGTATCCCTTTTTTTTCTAGTGCAGTTTTCCCTCCTTTTTTGCTGTAAGTGGGCAGTTTTTCCATTCAAGGAAACTTGAATTCAGCAATGTAGGAAGGGGAAGGTCAAAATTAGAGAGCTTTTGTGTTGCAACAGATTTGCAGGGGTTGAATTTTGAGGCAAAACCCTCTTCTCTGGGAGTCCACATAGTTAACACATGTTCATCCCATCTGATTGTGCTCCCATGTGAAAAAGAGGTTTGGGAGTAGTTTGAGACTAGTAACAACTACCAAACTAGACAAAGGAGAAGAGCAGTATACTACCAGCCATCCACCATAAAGAGTTAGTTTCATTTATTTTCCAAGAGACAGAGTAAAATAGCAAAACATAGGGACAGACACAGCTACTGTGGGCAAAAGCACAATGGATGGATGAAATACTCAGGGTAGTAACATTGTGTACGGTAATATTGCCTGTATTGTGCAAACACTTATTTATATTACTATACTCCTCTTCTAGCCAATCACAGTTCTTATGCTGTATATTCTTCTTCCAGTAAATGATGACTAAGACTTCAGATGATGGATCAGGAAATCAAAGAGGGAACTGTATCTTTGCTATTTTAACATAATTCAGATGAAGATTTATCTCTTCACTTCTGTGTGGTCAGGAAATGGGATGTGACTTCCACTGCAGGACTAGAGACTGTGGTCAGGTCAGGCCACTCAGCTTGTTTCAAAAGATGATGATATTACCACTTATTTCATTACAGGGGAAATTATCATTGTTGCAAAATGGTGATGCAGATTTTTCAACTCAGGTACAAGATATGCTCACTCAAACTTATCCTGATAAAACATTTAGGTCACA
Organism: Mauremys reevesii; assembly: GCF_016161935.1. Classification (NCBI taxonomy): domain Eukaryota; kingdom Metazoa; phylum Chordata; order Testudines; family Geoemydidae; genus Mauremys; species Mauremys reevesii. The sequence continues at coordinate 72,219,230 of NC_052631.1, forward strand.
CTTCACCATCATGAATATTATATCTTGCTCACACTCACATTGTATTAAAATCACATAAACATGTATATGTAATATTTGCATGTATGAATATATGTATTCACAAATATATTTTAAAACATATCTACATAATAAAAATATAGGGTATATATAAGTTATATAAATACAAACACACTGGTGTACAAATGTAGTGTATATTGTAGTTTTGGAAACTATGGTGTAAACATGTTTTTTGCTCATTTTTTCAGTTTTCCTTTAATGAAAATGCTAATTATATTGTCAATCACCATCAAAGTACTTGCACTTCCAAAGTACTTTCAGAGTAGGCTCATTCTTAATGAGTCCACCTATAACTTCTCATTCAAATCATAAAGTAATACGTGCACAGAGGTCATATTTTCCTCTGAAATCGATGCATTTTTAGAAGGGTGAAAAAATAAAAACAGCAGGTATTTAATTGTGGCTGCTATAACAGTTTGTTATCCTTCTCAGAACTTCTGACGTACATTGCAGGTTCCTGGATGTGGTGGAATATATTTCAAATGAGAAACATATTTTACGCTGACATCCCTAAATAGCTGAGATTTTTGTTCAGTAGCATTTTCCTTTGTTAAAAACAAAATGAATGATAACTCTGCAATATTCAGGCCTTTCAGGAGACATAAATAAACACAAACATTAATATATTAATCTTTGGCTATTTTCTTGAAAAGAACATGAAGTGATTTCCTCCAACTCCATATAAACACAGGTTTTTACACACACACACACACACACACACACACACACACACACACACACACACACACACACACACACACACACACACACACACACACCCTCCAAGAATAAAAGTTGAATTGCTCCATTTTCCCTGTGTTGAGCAAGCTCTTATGCCAGTGAGTCTGTTGTGTCCTGAACACAATGGGCCAGATTTTCTGCCTGCTCTCCTTCAACATTACAAAGAAGCAGCATTGCATTTTTCTTACCGGGAATTTCCTCAATGTGAGAGAGACCCCAGCTGGTGTACCCATGTTCTTACACCTTTCCATTCCCAGCACAGACTTAGCAAGCATGACATGTTCAGAGTGGAGAGGGAGCATGGCTGGAACACACTGCTTTCCAGCTATACCCAGATGACTTATTGGGAGCCGTTACCAGCTGGCAGAGTTTAGGGGAGTCTTCATGTGCAAAATCAGGGAGCCAGAAGAAGCTTCCTGATTGCACTGGCATTACAACCATCCTCTAAAGGAAAGCATTACTGGACTTTTGACTTTGTCAAGGGCAGGTTTGTAATCACAGAGCCTTCAGTTCTACTCATTGCCCCTGTTTGGTATACGTAGTCCAACTGAAATTTAAAGGAGTGCAAAATTTTCTTTGTGTACAAAAAATAGTTGGTAACAACACTAAGAAAACTGCAAAATTACACTAAAGCCCCATTATTTTCTAAGAATGGTGTGTAGTGGGGTTGTTACTGTGCTTCTGCTGGGTCTAATGGGAGTGACAGAGCTAACAGCACATACATCTCTTTAAAATTGTACTACTGACACCATGACAAAGTTCATTTACAGGGAGAAATAGCCATTTTTGCCTTTTGACAAATTCATGGAAATACTTAAAATTGTGCAAACAATTCAGTTCTCACTTTGCATCTTGTGAGGCACTTTGCCACTATGAAGTCCTTTGACCACTTTATTGTGTCACACTCTGGTCTGTTGAATATATGAGGGTGTATTTGATAGAGTTATACAACTGGCAAACAGAGTTAAATGAATTTATGCGAGAAAGAGTGGGATCTAGTGGTTCGAGCAAGGGACTGACAGTCAAGAAGTGTGCAAAAGTTTCACAAGGGAACTTTGGAACAAGTTGACACTCTAAACTTGAATCTGATGCTGGGGTGAACACCTATAAGGAAAAGACACCGTTTCAGATTAGTGGAATTCCTGCAAACTGAAGCAGTCTGGTGTGTCTCACCCTTAATCACAAAGGGCTCTGTTCATTCACTCTTACTCATTGAGCAATACTTTACTCTGCTGATTTCAGTCTGGTTACTCAAAGAGTAAGATGCTACTGGAGGTAGATTCCACAGAGCATGACACATGTGGTCCTATCACCATTGCGTCTGGAGTGAGACTGGTGCATTTCTGCTGTCCCAGGGCCAGCATAATAGTCTGGCCTTTGCTATCTGGGTCCCGTTAGAATTCTCTGAGTGATAATAATGTGTTATAGCATCTCTGAATCCCAGCAAAGCACAGAAGTGCTTTTTGTGGTGCACCTTCTCATTCAAATAGGGCCAATAATGTGCATCAGCTCTTCTCAGACTAAAGGCCTTAATTACAACACAAAGGTAATACATTATATGATTAAAATGGGAATTTGAAAAATACATTACAAATAGATGTTTCAGACTGAAGGAATTATTTTCCCTCTTTTCCTCCCCAGAGGTGCTATGTCTGGTACAGTGTGATGTTATGCTGCAATTTGCAATGAATGTTCATGAACAGCAAATATATACAAATTGTGAAATGTGTTTATTTGAAAGTAGGGTGACTAGGTATCTCGATTTTATAGGGACAGTCCCGATTTTTGGGTCTTTTTCTTATATAGGCTCCTATTACCCTCCAACCCCCTGTCCCGATTTTTCACACTTGCTGTCTGGTCACCCTACTTGAAAGAGGTGTCAGCCATGCTTTCTGAAACTTGTCCTTATTGCTGCTTAGAAAGAGAAATAATTAAGACAGATTATATAGACTTTATAATATCTTTCACTGTAGAGCTCTATGTCCAGGGTTCAAAAACATAACAGTGACTACCTGACAATGAAGGATAAACATCTAGTATCTCAAATTTGTAGAATGATCCATCATCTAATAATATAACAGTTGAAATAAACTACACAGTGGCTTCTACCGAAGTAGAAGCATCCCCCCTTCTACTTTTTTTTTTAATCTGTACTGTCAGATGCTTAGCTGCTGTAAATTGACACAGCTCCAGTGTCCTTAATAGAACTATGCCAATTTACACCCGCTGAGAATCTGAACCATACTCATTAGTGGGTTTTATTATGTTTTTGTTTTTCCCCTGGTTTATTCAATGATATAGAGAGCTGTAACAATTAGCACAGGAGAGATGTTAAGCTACATGAAATGTTCTGTTCTCTGGTAGAAAATGTCTCTATTCTTTTCCTCAATAATTTAATTTGTGTTTTATTTTCCTGTTAGTGTACACAAAAAGCAGCTTTTTCTTTCCATAACAGAAATTGCTTTTCACTATGGTGAATGCCCAACTTCAATGCCACTTGCTGAGCGGAAGGCTGTCTTCAGCAGGGAAAACATCTCAGTTGAAAAAGGTTGCAGAGCCTAATTTATGAGAACGTGTCAATGTGACTAATTGCAACATGAATGAGTAGCGATGCTCATTATGTGCAACCTAATGCTGAGTATTCTTGCTGACTGTAGCATCATATCTCAATTGTGGCAGTAATATCTCAAATCCTTTTTTCACTGGTGGACAGAATAATATATTAAATGTTGCTTCAGAGTAAGTGGCATAAATGGTTCTAAAACACAAGTACTAGAAAATTAATGTTTATTCCATTTAAAAAATAGATCTGTTTTTAAGCATGTATTTTCACACTGGTCATATTTTTTGTCAGTTTATTTCCATCTACTTCTAATTTCAGTACAATATGTCAGTGATACCTTTCTATTATATCCCTTAGACATTTTTATTATGTACTTCCTCAGCCTCCTGGGAGAAAAGGCAACACAATTCAGGCTTTCTCAGGGGAGAATTGAGATGCAGCTGGTTGCACTGTGCTGGTACTTCAGTTACAATACTAATGAACACATGTTTCTCAGGAGATATCAGCATGGTTTGGGGGCGGGGGAGTGAAAATGAAACAAAATTTCCTAGGAAATGTCAGCTTGTCCTGTTGCTTTAGAGTTAAACCTAAATACAAATAATGGTAAAGCAGCATTTTTCAAACTTTTTGAGCAGAGCCTCCACTTTGAGTTACAATTCTTGTTTGCAGGCCCTTTCCTCAGCCCTGATTAAAAATAGACACATGCAAAAGTATGCTTGAGAGCCTACTCAGAAACCTAACAGAGACCTTAACACAGCTTTAATTAAATTACCTACACCTGTAAGTTTCATGTACACAGGCCTGGTCTACACTACAAAGTTAGGTCAACATTTGCCGCGTTAGGTTGAGATAATAATGTATGTGTCTATGCTACTGAGTCCCTTCCGCCAACCTAAAGGGATGGTAAAGTCAACTTCTGTACTCCACCTCTGGGAGAGGCGTAGCGCTTCAATTGACATCCATGCGTCAACATGGGGACACGGTGCTGTGTAATTCGAATGAAGTGGCCTCCAGGAGAAGTCCCACAGTGTTCCACTGTGACTGCTCTGGAGAGCACTTTCAACTCCACTGCACTTCAGCCAGAGACACAGGAAACGGTCGCCCACCTGTTAAAGCCCCAAGAACTTTTGAATTTTCATTTCCTGTTTGAGAGGCGTGGAGAGCTCGTCAGATCAGTTGACAGTGGATGCTCAAGGCCACAAATGCGCTGCAGCATGGAGCGTACAGGAGGTAGTAGATCTTATTGCTGTGTGGGGAGAAGAGTCTGTGCAGGCAGAGCTCTGAACCAGCAGAAGAAATGCTGACATCTATGCCAAAATCACCCAGGGCATGGGGGAGAAGGGCTATACCAGGGACACACAGCAGTGCCACGTGAAAATAAAGGAGCTTCTGCAAGCATACCAGAAGACAAGGGAGGTGAATAGTTGCTCTGGTTCTGAGTCATAGACATGCCACTTCTATGAGGCGCTGCATGTGATTCTCAGTGGTGACCCCACCACTACCCCAAAATGCTCTGTGCATACCACCCAGGAGCACCGAGTGATCTCAGGCAACAATGAGGACAACATTGATGATGAGGAAGAGGAGGAGGAGAATACATGGCAGGCAAGGACAGGATCCATTCTCCCCAACAACCAAGAACTTTTTTTTTAACTCTGGAGCACATCCCCTCACAGGACCAATTGTCGGCGGAGCGTGATGCTGGCGAAGGCACCTCTGGTGAGTACACATTTTCAATCAAACTGTAGGGGTTACATACTATTACTTTTAATGTTGAATCTGAATAAAAAAATTGGGATAGAAGTTATCAGTGACCACTCCAGCTATGCAGAGGTTGCTCTCTGGAAAAGACTGTTTATGTGCCCAGGGATGGCCTGGAAACCCTCCCTTGAGATCCCTAAGAAGCTTTCATGGAGGTACTCTGCAATCCTTTGCAGAAGGTTTCTGGAAAGGGCTGCCTTATTTCGTCCACCACAGTAGGACATTTTCCCGTGCCACTTCAGTATTAACTCTTCTGGCATCATTGTGGCACCTAGAATTGCAGCATAAGGACCAGGTCTGTACCCAGATGCTTGCAGCATCTGCCACCTTTCTGCATTTTTTACTCTCAGGAGAGTAATATTGCATATGTTCACCTAGGGGAAACAGGGAAAGGTTTAAATGCTAGCCCTTAAACCACAAGCAATTTGACAATAATCCACTCCTGTTTGGTGAATTCTGGGTCACACAACCACACTTTCCCAAGCGTGCCCTGGTTGTGGTTGGAAGGGATCACCATGTATTGCAGCCAGCATTTAAAAAGCGGGTGGGAGGGGATGCTTCCTGTTCATCTCCCTTCCACCCCAACCCAATGCCGCTTTTGAAACAATCAAACTATTTGTGGGGCTTTACGCTGGTGCCAGTCCTCAAGCACCATCCAGATTGTATGGGAAAGGGGGTTGTGCTGAGGTTGCAACCATTGATCCCAAGGATGTCTTAACAAAAGCTGCAGCACAAGACCTGTCATCCATGCCTCATGGCTTTACTCACCATGGCTGTAGCAGCAAACCGACTCATGTAGTAGCCAGTAATTCTGCTTAAGATGTGGCTTGCAGGGAAGTGCATTGAGGGGTGTTTCTTTTAAAAAAGATTTAATCTTGCACCAGAAACAATGTATGCACTGTCAATGCTACTCTTGTGCTTTGTATTCTTTACAGCTGAAACTTTGTCCGTAGGTACATCCTCCACGCTGGGGCAGAGACTTTCCCAGATTAGAAGACGGAAAAAGAAGACTCAGGAGGACATGTTCAATGAGTTAATGCATGCCTCTGAAAGTGTCAAGATGGAGCTCAGCACATGGAGGATTGCAGTGTCGGAGACCCTGCACAATGACCATGATGACAGAAGAGCATGCAGGGAACACAAACATGACACGCAGGGTGAGATGGTATGGATTATGAGGAAGAAAACAGACATGCTGAGGTTGAAGAAAGGCAGCTGGATGCTAGAAGCCCACTGCAGCCTATGCTGAACCTGCTAACTTCATCACCAAGTTCCACATCCTCCTATCCCAGATATCCTAGGATTTGGGATCGGGGGGTAGGAGGGGAGTCCAGTATCCCTTGAACTCAACTCCAGGGAAGGGTAAAAGGAACAGAAGGCGCACATTCCTATTCCTTTGATTGTTATTGCAGTGCAATTGTAAACAAGCTGTCCTTGTTTCCTTCCCCCCCTCTCCCAGTGTTATCAGCCTTTTTGCCCCAGGTTATCTTACTATTCTTTGCTGTCTCTGTGTTTGTGAGCATAATAAAAATTAATAGATTGAGGAGAAAAGGCTCTTTATTCATTCAGCACACAGTGCTTAGCAGGGGTGTATTTTACAGGGGAGTACATGCAATGAAGGGGACAGCTAGGTAAAGAACAACACACATAAGTGTCACATTACTGTGGGTCATTGATGAAACTAGTTTTCAAAGCCTCATGGAGACACAGCGTGTCTTGGTGTACTCTTCTTATTGCCTGGTGTCTGGCTGCTCAAAATTGGCTGCCAGGCGATCTGCCTCTCCCCCGCCCCTCCCCCCCACCAGAAATTTTTCTCCCTTTGTTTCACAGATATTATGGAGCACACAGCAATGGGGATATTGCTTTCACTGAGGTCTAACCTAGTAAGCAAACTACGCCAGTGGGCTTTTAAATGTCCAAAGGCACATTCCACCACCATTCTGCACTTGCTCAGCCTATGGTTCAACCACTCCTTACTGCTGTCCAGGCTGCCTGTGGATGGCTTCATGAGCCATGGGAGCAAGGAGTAGGCTGGGTCTCCCAGTATCACGATTAGCATTTCGCCATTACCAATGGTTATGGAAAGAAAGTTCCTGCTTGCAGCTTTCTGAACAGACCAGAGTTCCTAAAGATGCATTTGTCATTCACCTTTCCTGACCTCCACAACGTTGATGTTGGTGAAACGGCCCCTGTGATTCACAAGCACTTGCAACACCACTGAGAAATACCCCTTTCAATTTATGTACTCTTTGGCAAGGTGGTCTGGGGATATGCATTCTATTGCCCCATCGCAGTTAGGGAACCACACTGCAGCAAAACCATCCACTATGTCCTGCAGGTTTCCTAGAGTCACTACCCTTCTTAGCAGAAGTCTATCGATTGCCCTGGCAACTTGGATCACAGCAGACCCCATGGTAGATTTACCCACTCCTAATTGGTTCCCCTATGACCGGTAACAGTCTGATGTTGCAAGCTTCCACAGATCTATCACAACTCACTTCTCAACTATCAGAGCAGCTCTCATTTTAGTATTACTGCCTTTCAGGGCTGGGGAAAGCTCTTCGCACATGGTCCATGAAAGTGGCCTTGTGCATTCGAAAGTTCTTCAACCACTGCTCATCATCTCATAGCTGCATAACTATGTGGTCCCACCAGTCAGTGCTTGTATCCCGGGCCCAGATGCAGTGCTCCACTGTGTCAAACTGATGTGCAACTGTTGCCAGCATCTGCGAATTGCTCCACTCCATTGCTTCCAGCAGGGCTGCTTGCTTGGCATCACATTGTTCCACGCAATGGCTCCTGCTTTGGCTGAGCAAATACTACAGGATAAGGCATGAGGTATCTGTAATGCCCAAAACAACAGTGTACAGCTGAGTGGGGCCCATGCTGTGGCATCTGCGTGGGTAACCCAGGCTTAGGAAAAAAGGCCTGAAAAAGGCTTGGTTTGTTTGCCACTGATTTCAGGGAGTGAGGGAAATGCATTATGGGAGGCTAATGCCATGTTCCCATAACCACCCATGCAAATGTTTTGGTCCCATGAGGCATTGAGAGCCCAAGTTGACATTCCACTCAGCTCCATGCCTGTGGGATAGCTACCCACAGGCCAACACTCCATGAGTCAATGCAAGCCCTGCTAGTGAGGATGCAATCTGCCGACACAATGTGCATTGTGGGAACATGCAGAATCAACTTGCTTAAATCAGAGGCTCAATGTCGACTTAAATACAATCAACCTAATTTTGTAGTGTAGACATATCCACAAAGACTTACCAATGGTCCAGCTAAGGCTTCCTCAGCAGCAGGCTGCTTCTAACTTGAAGCCAGGCTACTCTGCTAGGGCAGAACCAATACCTACCTCTCTGTCCCTCCTCCCTCAGGGTGGGGGAAGGTACACGTGACAGTCTCTGGGGGTGGAGCCAGTGCTGGGTGAAGGGGCGGCTGCAGGCACCAGCACACCAAGCGCGTGCTTGGGGCGGCAAGCCGCGGGGGGTGCTCTGCCGGTCGCCGCGAGGGCGGCAGGCAAGCTGCCTTCGGCACCATGCCTGCGGAGGGTCCTCTGGGCCCGCAGCTTCGGCGGACCTCCTGCAGGCTGCCGCTGAATTCGTGGGACCGGGGACCTCGCGCAGGCAAGCCGCCGAAGGCAGCCTGCCTGCCGTGCTTGGGGCGGCAAGATGCCTAGAGCCGCCCCTGGCTGGGCGTGCAGGCTGCCGGGAGCAGAAATCAGCACAGCTTCAGTGGATGTTGACACTGACCCACAGGCTAGGGTGGAGTTGGGGCTCTCTTCCAGCTCCTCATAGGGGCTGGCACGAGCCATCTGGCATCACTGCTCACTCCCCCGGAGGGGGTGTCCCACAGTTGAAAACCTCTATTGTAAAGTCTAACAGTGATGGATTTTTTCTCATTGGGTATCAAAGTACTAGCACTACTAATTTCAACACTGTGCTACTCTTTGCACTTGGAGATTAAAGACCCATATCCTATAAAGCTGTCGAGCACTATTGTGGGTGTTCAGTAGATTTTAGGAGTCACTCAGCACCTGGCAGCATCAAACTGTAACTGTCATATTCTACTATAGATTTTTTACACAGGTTTTGTTTCAGTGGACGCTCCATGATGGTAGGTTGTTAAGTATTCAATCATTTTCCACATGTATTTCTTACTTGTGTCTGAAAATATTTTATATGGTCCTAATAATATCTAAAATATTCAAAAACCCACATAAATGATGTGTAGGACGCCTTGTGTTTATCTTTTAAGCACTCTCACCCACCATTTGTTTTCTTTCATATTACAAGGGTTGTAAGGTAAAAGGAGACTATTCTCCTTCAAATAAAAGCTGGATCTTGTGATAGTGACTGATGCAGGAAGGATTATACTGCATTCCCAAAGATTGGTTCTCATTGCACAGTCAATCTTTGTAACATTCTGTATTCACATCATTCTCTTAAAAAATGTGACCAGTACAGTAAGTATAAATATAACAAAGATTATCTATACAAAACATACATGGGCTATACTTTGAAATACAACCAGGTTACAACCTGACAGACATCTCTAGATGTAGTTGGGCAGGAATAAATAAAGAGGGATGCAGTAGGTCAGAATGAATATGGAAGTTCAGGAAACAGACTGTTGCATTGATGCCATCCTGAATAAAAATACATAAATATATTGGACCACAAGGTATTTATCATGAATTCCCATTTTTTTTAGGATGGAAAGTGTCCTTTTCCCTTTCTTTCTAGTCATCTAAGACATGTACTCAGCAGCCTTATTACTGAAAAATTATAGCATTATCTATTTGCCTCTTGGAGGGAAGCTGGTATGATATTTACAAATCAGGGTTATAGAAATGTAGAATGGATGTGCCATATTCCTCTGTTCCTTGGATGTTTCAAAGGCAAAGCTCCTTTTAATCGAGTTTCTGAAAGGTTCCATCAAAGGCACTGCAGCGAAATTAACTTCTTAAAACTATTCTTGTATTTTAGCACATTTTTCTCCTCAAACAATCAAATGAGATAGTGGGTGTGGTACCAATGAAAAGACTGAATCCTTATGTCTCAAAGTGCTCAATACCTTGCAGGATAGATACTTAACATTGTGCAATACCACCTGTGTGCCCTGAAAAAATCTCAGGATGGTATCTCTCTGCCTCATCAGCTTTCCATCTGTTTTCTCCTCTCATCTGAAAACATTTCTCTTGTGCCTTGTCTAATTTTTCTCTCATATATTACTACCTGTTTTAACTTTGTAACTGTATTTTTTTAACTCTGTAAAGTGCTAGGGATGCAGTTTGTATGAAAAAACCACTATTGTACTGCACATAGTTTAAACCAAAACATGTTACATTGTGGCTTTGTATAACTCGTAGAGCCATTCAGACATAGATACAGAATACTTTATTACAGAATACAAGTGATATATCAACCTCAAAACTCTTGCTGTGGATAAGCTTTCAAAAGTGTGGATGCTTAGCTGAACATCATTAGACTGAAAATCAGGCTGGAAATCTCATAAGAACAGACTCTCATGAAATTTTCAATATTTGATTGATTTTGGGCAGATTAGGAATAGCACATATATAAGAAATGTCAATCCAAATACAAGTTTGATTATAGATTACGGAGAACATGACAATGACACCAAAGATATCTTCCACATGGAAAAAAAATCTAATTTACCATTTTATTGTTGGTGTCATACAGTGTAATTAAATTAATACAATATAGTTTATGCATGGCCGATTCCGATGCCTTGTTGAAAAGAGTCAGATGACTATCTCAGCTGCCTATGTAACTGGTGAGAAGTTCAGTTTGCTCTTTCGTAGGTTTTGTTTCTGTTTTTTGACTCATTCTGCACAAGTGTTCTGATACTGTACTAAAACATGTTACACCCCTTTTGACTTTTCTCACAGTGTGCATTCAACTTCTATTGGCTTCAGTGGAGATTCAGGTCACTTACCGCTTCCCAGAATCAAGACTTGATTTTTCAGCGCATATATATGTGAGTGAGAAACAAAGAGAAATATATATATATATATATATATATATATATATATATATGAGAGCTCTGCAGGTGTAGGGTTTTATGGGTGTTTAGGAAAAGGATTGGAAGGGCAAGAAACAGTGAGGCATTATTCTGTTCCATTGCATATTCCCAACAGATGCCACAGATGTCTGAGTTTTAGCTAATGTGCATTAGACACATCCTTGTTCATAGTGAGAATAGCTACAACAACATCTGGATCTCCTAATGTGATTAGCAACTTTAGCTGTGTTATCTCATAATGTGATCTCAGAAGCAGTTGGGTTGGCGATTACATGGATGTGAGACCTTCAGGGAAACCCGGGTCCTTTAAAATGTAGTGCCGGTGATTCAGCTGGCAGCAATTCTCTGGCAAGTCAACAATTAACACAGTGTTCCAGTATAGTGATATGGGTCCTAGTGTTACTGGAGATGCTGAAGAACAAAGTATTTACTGCTGTGGTTGTTAAGTATAAATATATTTTAAATAACATAAACAAAATTCAACTAATGTATCACTTTTCACTAACATTTCAAGCGTTAGCCTGGGCATCCTGGCAAAATTCCCACTAACTACATTCTCCTAACCTACCAGTAATAACTTCTCTTCAGTGTCAGCTGGACAAAAGATAGCCTTCATTTTCTCTTCTGAGTCGTTAGGTAGTGTATGGTGATAATTTAAAGGCTGCCACTCTCCACCTGAAAGACTACTGCATTTCAGCGATGGATGAATAACTGCTTCTTGGCTTTTAAGAGTTATCGAGCATTTTGAGAACGTTTGAATGAAAACAAAGATGGGCTTAAACTGCAAAGTCTGGATCTGCTTCTGACTGCCCCCAAAATTTAGAGGTGCTCATCATTCACTGTTTGCTGCTGGCCCCAAACTCAGTGATGGCACAAACCAAGTTCAGAATTAGATTGGAACTTTCCCATAGTTCATCTCTAGATGAAAAGTGCTATATACATTCCAACATTATTATACTTCAATTTTAGAGACTTAGTAACACTGATGCGGAAAAATAGAAAATTTCTGCATTTCACTATCATTACTCCCTGCTTTCTGGTATCTAATTTATGTTCTAAGACTTACTCCAGTGTCACACAATAAAATAGAGGGTTTTTTTCTGAAGCATGCACACAGAACACGGAGGACAGATGGACTTTTTTTTTAAATTACCTAGTAATGGAAGGATCCCATTGGATTTACAAATTATTTAAGGAAAGACACATTAATGCAAGTCTGCAGAGTACAAACATTCCCCCAAATCCCATGGTGAGTTTATTACAAAGTTGAGGAAGGTAGAAGGAAAAAGGAGTGATATTCAGAGAGGGGGAAATGTTTGAGTTATTTCTGCTTGCATTGGGTGTAAAATGTAAGATAAATTTTACTGTACTCAAAGGTAGGTAGCCCTTAGCCTTTTTCTCAACTGCATGATCCTGCATGAACTCAATACTTTTACCTTTGACATCCTCTTCTGCTAAAGAACTAGTAGAAACATAGCAATGAACGTAAGATGAATCAGGGAAAGTAAGATGAATCAGATGAATCAGTATTCTGGTATCCCTCTCATTTACAGTTTGGTGGTTCCACAGGGAAGTACTGAGGACTGAATCCAGAGAGTTCTACGTGGACCTGGGGTTGAGTCCTTCCCCCAAGATCACAGCACACTTGCATGTGAGCTTCACTTACATGGAGTGCAATCCCCTACACAGGTATTTGGCTACTCGGACACATCCTTAGATCCAGCCTACTCTGCTCCTAATAGCTGTGCAAGAAGGCATGGATAAAACTTCTGAGCATCAGTGCTTCACATTGTACTGTGTTTGCTGCACATTCAAAAGCACTGCCCCGCAGCACAGCATGACGGTTGATTCTAATACCTTTCAAGCATCTATCCAGGATTCTGTAGTGGGAAGCCAAGATTTGACCCTAAGAAAGTTAATGTGACCTTCTATTCACTGTTTCCCTGTAAACAATTATGGAAACAATGGCCTATCACTCAATAAAGACCATTTCTAGTTTATAACTTAACCCATTAGCTGGCAAATAAAAACAAATCAATCTGTGTGTTAGATATGGAAAACTAAAATGGGCAAATGGGCAAATACCTTATTCATTCTAAACAATTGAATTAGATTTCACTTAACTTTACAACCCCAGGAAGCTTTCAGGCACCAGGTGAGTCATGTCTAGTCTTTTGGAACCCACTGGCCACAGAGTAGGACTAAAAGGCAGATGCTCTCAAGCAGATGCATGATTTTCCTTACTAGACCATTGGCTTTCCCCCCAAAAGCTCCATTTTCCTTTGTGGCCTTGCTAGAGCAGAGATCGCTCTAAGGCCCCAAGCACATGTAAAGTCTCTACAGAGAACACTCAAAAGTCTATTCAATCTAACACTAACAAATCCCCAGATTAAAGCAATTAAACTGCGAAGACTCACAGACAACTCACGTGGATTTCTTTTTCCCTGCTTCAAAGGGAAAGTGCACAGGCAGCAAAGTAAAAACCAGAGGAAAACAGAAGGTCTTGTGCTAAGCATACCACACAATACAAAGCCCACAGGCTGTGGAGCAGGTACTTAGCCTGCCCAAAATAATATGTATGGAGTAACCCCAACCCATATCCCTCAGTTAACTAAAGGCTAGTCAGACCCTCTGACAGCAACACTTGGTATGAATTGAGCCCCCTTCTTATCCAAGTCCTAGAGACTGTATGTCAAGACTTTTATGGCAAAATGCAGGACATACAGACCCTCTGTACCAATATTCTGCTGGAACCCAAGTGGTATAAAAAAGAACAAGAAAGTAGAGTTGCTGGCAGTTTTGGGCTTGCAGTGGGTAATGCAAAATGTGGCACTTTCTTTTTTTAATAACACAGCCCACATACTACCCAGCATATTTTCACAGCTTGTCCCTCCCCAGTTCTGTTTGCTGCTTCAAGATCCTCTCTAAAAATAAAAATCCTGTTAATTGAATAATGAAAATCCTGTTCAATTGAAAATCCATTTTTGTTTATATATTAACCAATAGTTTTGCTGGTTACTCAGACTTACTGGTCAGTGGTTATACATTACAGTGAAGCTGCACACAGGCTAGAATGCCTTCTTTTTTTAAAGAGACTGAACTAATTTTCACTGTATCTGCCAGATTTTCTTCTCTTTTCTTCCGATTATATTGCTGTCTCCTCTTGCTCACAGAGGGAGCAGAATCTTAGCTGACGTAAACTAGCACCACTCTGTTAACTTCAGTGGAGCTAGGCCAATTTATAGCAGGAGATCTATTCTCTTTTACTTACTCAACCCCCTCCACCACTCCCTGCCACCAGGCCTCATTCTTCTCTCATTTCAGTGTAATTCTGGGGTTGCACCATTGCCCCTATGCACCCCTCGGGGTCCATCTGGGTCACCAAATTTGTAGCCTGATCTCTAGTTTATGTGTTAATTATACAGTTTACTTAAGAATTTCCAGTTATCACGTTGAGGTTCTTGTCCCAAGATCAGGCCCAGTAATATTAAAATTACTGTATGATTGGGAACCCCAATGTGCACAGTTGCAACACTCACACTATCGGAACTCTTCTATATTTACAAAACGTTATTAATACGTTTAGTGAAAACACGAACACTCCAGCTCAGTCAGGTGGATGGAGATAATACAGAAAGTACATCTGGACATCCACACTTACACAATCCCTTGCAGAACAACCAGAAATGTTAACCATTATCTTCCTCATCACCATCACTAGTGGCCATTATTCTGGCACTTCTCAAGGGCTACATCTTTCATTCCTACCCCCACATGCTGCGATGCAACTTTTCCTTATTCGTATTTCCTCACCCTACTAATGTTGAAGTGTCCTTCTCCTATAAATTAGTATATTAATGATCTCAGCTTATTATCACATACATTAATTCATTGACATGGCACTTTTGTGGTCAGATATCTATGGATGTTTTTTCAAAAAGTTTCCAAAAGCTGGTGTTGACTCAGGTGGCTGGTGTCGTTATGAACAAACTTCCCCCTTCACACACTATTTCCAGTTTGCCAAAACTTAGGGGTGACCAATAGATCATTTATCTGTGCCAAAGTTCATAAGCCTCAAGCCTTATGCTAACTATTGAAGCCAATGCCTTACAGGTCTGCAGGTTCCTTGCATTATTACTGAATATAATAAAGGTAATTTATTATATGGGTCACAGAATTCAGTAGAATTATGACAGTGTAAGAGAGTAGAATCAGACTCCCTGTATGTAAGGAGTTAGAGAAGGCTGGGCCTAATGTTCCCCTGCTATAGGGAAAATAAGAGGGAGAAGTTTTTTCTCAGAATTTCTCACACATCTTTCTCTCTTGGGGATTCTTAGGAACTTCACAGAGTGGGAAGGGTTGAAGGATCCCAGGTGTCCATAGGGCAAACAGTGAAACCAGGCGTATACCTGGTCATACTGGGGATAACCTGCCAGTGTACACCCATTCCAGGCCCACTCTCCTCTACTGCAATACAGGTCCTTCAGGAAAGATTACTGCCATTAACTGAATCTTCTTGGCTGCACAGTTAATTCCTCTCCTGGCAGGCAGGAGTGGGGTTGAAGCCAAGTTAATGCTGCTTTGAGCAGCTGCCATAGGAACATGCCAAAATGAGACAATATCAGCACTGGGAGCCTGTGGCTTTCTCTCCTCAGCAATTCTACATGGCTAAGGGTTTGTTGGTATGGCAGACTTTTCCAGATATAGTTGCACTGGTATAACCATAGTGGTTTATTTCCCCTATTTGGACAATCTTGTTCCAGAATCTGAGTGGATTTCCCCCTGTTTAGCTTCTGAAGAGACATAAACCAAATCAGAAAAGGCATTCTTATACCTCAATAAGAGTGTTCATGTGGAGAGTTATACCAATATAACTTCAGTGATTTAAATTCACTTGGTATAACTTGCCCGGGCAGACCAGCCCTAAGGCTCTGTATGTACAGCCACTGGTGTATGGCTGGATAGTGGGAACCTGAGGAACAGCCACTTGGACTACAATTATGACAGCCTGACAGTATCCTGCAATATTTGGGCAAACTGTATGGACCTAAGAAAAACATCACTGAATTAAATGTAACACCTTTTGGGCTCCAATTGTTTGTGTTATTGTGAAATTGTTGGTAAATTGGGATGCAAATATAATTTCTCCAGTTATCAGCCGTTTGAAGGCACCCCCAGCCCGGTTTGCATATACTTATTCAAACTGGATCTCTCAGGAGCAACAGAAAAAAGGATTTTTTTGGATAAATAGCCTGCCTTTAAACAGACTCAGGGATGTCTTCTTGATCCACCAAATGCACAGGACCGGTAGTCCAGGGAGGACCCAGTCTTTAGGGAAGGGTTGGAAGTACTGGGCCTACTGAGGCCCCATAACACTGTGTGCACTGTTCTGAGCTGGAGCTGTAAGGAACTTGAAACAATAAAGAAACTCCTTGGGTTAGATTTTAAGGGCTGCTTCTTCCAGAGTCCATGTTAGGGTCAGAGTGATCTCTGGTGAGGTTATTGGCATGTGTGTACGTTCTTCTATTATTTTTAATATGTTTTGTCCGTAGTACTTTTACATTAAGAATAAAGTAGGCTTGTATAGGAAGAGGTGTGTGGTACCTTGTAACTCTGGGCAATTACTCTGTTATTAATCTCTCTGAATAGAAAGTAAGCAGCCTGTTTAGGCAGAGTTTCTTGCTGGGATATCACAGTACAGTCAGGGGACTATGCGGCCTGGAAATGCCCAGATCAGAAGGGAGTGAGGTGTGTTTCTCCACCCATGGAGATGATGGTTAGGGAAGCCTAGAGTGGATGTCCTTGCTGGACCACAGAGGGGGAATACAGGTGCACTTGTCCTTATCTGGGACAGTCATCACTAAGAGAAAAGGTCGTGTTCTGCGCTTGTCCACTAACTCAAGGTGAGGATCCTAGACCAGTTTGTCTTTAACTCGACCTGCTAACTCATGTGAAAACAACATACTGCTTTGTCTTCTCTAGGATTTACCTCACTAGCTAACTCATGGTAAGAACACACCTTTTTTCCCAGTGTTGATGAGCTTCAATCTTTGTCTACGCTGAAAAACTGAATTGTTTTAATTAATGAATGTTAGTAAGCATCTTTACAAACACACCATCATACACCCCTTTGTATGTAGTGAAGACAAAGACAGTCATGATTGTTTGCAAATGCTAGGCCTACTTGCTATGGAGGGGATTCCACAGGCTCCAGGAGAAGAGGAAACACACAGTAGAGATGCTGCGTCTCTTGAATTCCTTCACCCCTTGTACATGGCTTCTTTTAACACATCACAGAAGAGATGGGGGGAATTGTTTATGAAATGGACTTGTACTGTAAATATTCATTATTATTATTTAATATTAATTTAGCATTTGTATTATCATAGTGTCTAGGAGCCACAGTTATCAACCAAAATCCTGTTAGGTGCTGTAGAGAAACAAAACAAAAATATAGCCCCTGTTCCCAAGAGTTTACAATCTAAGACAAGAGACAACAGAGGGATACAGTTAGGCTGGTGGGCAGTACAGTGAAGTGGTCTCACCACACCAGCAAGTTGTCAAGTGTTTTTTGGGCTCCACAGTACCGGAGAGTTTTCAGGAGAGATTTGAAGATGAATAATGCAGGTGTTTATGAAGAGCACCTCCCGAGCGTGAGGGGCAACTTCAGAGAAAGCAGATTCTTGCTTGAAAATTTATGAAGTGGACAATGGAGACTGACATTATGGGCCAACTTAAAGCAAGAGTTGACCTTTCTATGAGAGATGAGTAGGGCAGGGATAGGTTCTGCAGTGCCTTGAAAGAGAAGTTTTAGTTACTTTATTGTACAGCCTTAATACTGGCAATGTAGCCTCTTGTCCTTACTCCTTCATAAGCACTCCATGTCTGTGATGCCATGCAATGTAAAATTCTTAACACTGGGACTATTTTTATTCTTTCCAACTTTAATAACAAAAAATATTCTTTAGATTGGGTGAAAAGGTTTTATGACCAAGAGCTCTGTAATAAGGAAGCTATAGCTTCAGGTTTACATCTATATGTAATTCTCTCTGCAGTATGCTGTCAAGTTATGTAAAATCATGAAATTACATTTTGTTAAGTCACTCTTTAAAAAGCTGGATTTTATTTGCTCTATTTTCCTAAGTGTCTTAATAAATTCCTTTTTGTGTAAATTGAGGTCATTAGGCTTGTCTAACTGGAAAGCTGTTTAATTACTGAAAACTGCACAAACAATTGATGATGTTTCTAGGACTAAGATGAGGTTGCAAAGAATTTAGTCATAATAAGAATCTGTGCTACTGAGCCCTGTCTCATACATTGTAGGGAATTGATATTTAAATCAATGAAGACAATGCTATTTTCTGCAACTCAGAGCTATATGTTGTCAGGATTTATTCCTGGACTCACTGCTACACTATAAAAGCTTCAAGTAGCAAAATACAGTGCAAACACATGTGCTTCTGAATTTGTCTTTGATGTCTGCCACTTTTAAGGGTGCCCCACTTGGGTGGCAGACTTTTCACTTGGGGAGGGTACATCTCTGCTTTGAAACCTTTTTTAAAACACTTGCTTTTCCGGTGAGTACAGATCTTGTTAAAGACTAATGTTCTTTAAAATTTACCTCTGATCATGACTTTACATCATGTAACGCTATGGCTTTTAACAGATTTACTTCTCTCTTAAAACAGTGTGTGAGAAGAATCAGGCAAAAAGAAAATCTTTCCTTTGGAGTTCGTGTCAAATTCAAATGCCTTTTGGGACCTCTTTCTGGGTAAGTTTAACCTTTGTAATATTATTAATGGTCCATCCTGCTGTTGTCTGGTTTAACAAAAGGTTTGTTGTTGATCAGGCAGAAGGCCTGTACATACAGGAGGTAAAGCTCCAAAATGAAACAAGCTTCTTTGGAACTCCTCCAGTTCATGAAAGTATTTACAGCTGGTGTGAAGCCCAGAGAAAGAAATAAGCCCTATTTCTCTGAGATAAATGGTTGGTAAAATAATACAGTTCTCAAATTTGTCCTGTGATGCACCTGTTATTCTGTTTTGCCTTGTGGTTTTTCGGTAAACTTTTATTTTCAGATGAGACATTTACATCTGTCCTCATAATAGCATCAACTAATTGTTATGAAGCATGCTATCATAGGTATTATCCATGACAATGGGATTTTTCCATGGCATTTATAACCTAGCAACTCAGGTGTCCATGCCAGAAAATTCATGTTTATTTTAATCTGTTTCCTAAAGTATAATATTTGTGCTGCTAATTTGTATACGAAAATACTAAAGTTAGTTGAAATTTATGGGCCAAAATATTTTCTAGCCAAAAAATGGGATTTAATTGAAAACATTTTGTCATTTAAAAAAGAAAAAAAGTGATTTTCAACTTTTTTTCTGAATGGGAAAATTCAAAACAAGATTAAACAATTTTTGTTTCATTTCAGTATTTTTAAAAAATAGAAAATGTTTGAAAATTCATTTCCCCACATTTCCCTCCCTTTTCTGCCAATGAATGCAAAGCAATGCACATAAAGTCTAAGGCAGGGGCGGGCAAACTTTTCGGTCTGAAGGCCTCATCGGGTTACAGAAATTGTATGGAGGGCTGGTTAGGGGAGGTCCCTGCCCCCTATCCGACCCCTCATCTGACCCCCACTGCTTCTCGCCCCTAACATCCCCCCTAGGATTTCTGCCCCATCCAACCCCCCATGTTCCCTGATCGCCCCCAGAACCTCCGGCCCTGACTGCCTCCCACTGCCCCATCCAACCCTTCCTCTCCTTCCTGACTGCCCCCCCGGGACCCCTGCCCCATCCACCCCCCGTGCTCCCTGATCGCCCCCAGAACCTCCGGCCCTGACTGCCTCCCGCTGCCCCATCCAACCCCTCATCTCCGTCCTGACTGCCCCCCCAGGATCTCTGCCCCATCCAACCACCCTTCTCCCTGTCCCCTGATTGCCTCAGGAACCCCTGCCCTCATTCAACCTGGACATCTGTCCCATCCACCCTCTCTGTCCCCGACCGCCCCAGAACCCCGACTGCACCCAGCCACCCCATTCAACCCCTCATCTCATACCTGACTACTTCCCCGCAGGAACTGCTGCCTCATCCACCCCTGCTCCCTGTCCCCTGACTGCCCCGGAACCCCACCCTGACTGCACCAAGCTGCCCCATCCACCCCCTCCCCTCATTCCTGACTGCCCCCCCCCGGGACCCCTGCCCCATCCACACCCCCCTGCTCCCTGATCGCCCCCAGAACCTCCGGCCCTGACTGCCTCCTGCTGCCCCATCCAACCCCTCATCTCCTTCCTGACTGCCCCCCCCGGGACCTCTGCCCCATCCAACCACCCTTCTCCCTGTCCACTGATTGCCTCAGGAACCCCTGCCCTCATTCAACCACCCTGTTCCCTGCCTTCTGACCGCCCCAACCCCTATCCACACCCCTGGCCCCTGACCAGCCCCCAAACTCCCCTGCCCTCTATCCAACCCCCTCCCCCATTCCCTGCCCCCTTACCTTGCTGTCTGGAGTACTGGTGGTTGGTGGCGCGGTTTCACCATGACAGGCAGCCGCGCTGCCCGGCTGGAGCCAGCCACGCACCGCGCAGCACAGAGCACTGGTTCAGGCCGAGCTCTGCAGCTGTGCTGCCCCAGGACCTCGCCACCCAGAGCATTGTGCTGGTGGCACAGTGAGCTGAGTCTGCGGGGGAGGAGGAACAGCAGGGGAGGGGCCGGGGACTAGCCTCCCTGGCCAGGAGCTCAGGGGCCGGGGAGAATGGTCCTGCAGGCTGGATGTGGCTCACAGGCCGTAGTTTGCCCGCCTCTGGTCTAAGGCATATGGTCAAATACTGGTCTGACACAGATGTCCATGGGAGGTATGCTAAGAGCTGGATAAACAGAATTTAAGTATTGTTCACTATTATTAATTATTTGTATATTGGGATCTCTTATCTGTGTATCATAATATTTGATCAAATGTGGAAATTAACAAACTCACTGAAGGCTGGGTGAAGCATCAATGTACCATTATTACAAATACCCCAAGCTCCTATCATCTTTTGTAGACAGTGACTTCCGTCAACCACTTTTGCACAGATCCTTCAGGATAGTCAATAATTGAGCCTAAAAACCCAGTTCCAAGTTTTCTTTTTGTAAAGGTTGTATATCTTGGTACAAGCCAGCTTTTTACATCTTCACAACATTGAAATAGTCATTACTGGTTTACATTAATTTGCGTTGGCTATATCCCAAAATTATAGTAGATATGCAGCCAAATTTTCAAAGCAGATTTTAGATGCCTGTTTTTAGGGTAACCAACATCAGACACCTTACCAAAAGTTGGGCAACCAAAAAACGAAGACATCCTAAATGTGACCACTTTGGCCATTTTAAACCAGAAAACTGGAAAACTCGGGAAAATAAACCAAACTACATACTGCAGGACTGTTCTCAGCCAAGGTCTATAAAATTTCACAAAATACAGTAGCAGTCAGAGAAAAGAAATAAAAGTCAGCAACAAGTGCTAACACACATTTCCACTGCCCTAATTAAATGGGGGCTTATTTTGACATCAGACCGATGCCTTAACTAGCAAATTCATTGCTGGGAAACTTATAGTGGAAAGTCTGTGTATGCTACCAAATGGGGAAATAGTGTGTTTCTTGAAGCAAATATCTGACACTCTTGAGTCAAACTGGGGTGTTAAAACATAATTAGCTGATACATAATACATAATCCCTGACCCTTCAAATCCTAAATCTCTTTGATCAAGACTCAATTGTCTGTTCATTATTGAAATGGTCTGTTTTCTCAAAGCCACTAATTAAACAGTTTCACTTTGTATGCAGCATAGTCTTTGATGTGCATTTTACTAGTTGAACCCCAAAAAGGGGCATGTTTATGCAACATATATAATTTTTTTTCTTTGTAATGGATCAGCCTTTTGATCCAAGTCTGGGTATCAATCAGCCAGCTGTTCATTCACCTCTGGCTACTCTCTATTGATCCCTGTTTGTAATTTTTTGAAGCTCACCTGTTTCTGTAGGGAATAACCTTATAAAAATTTAAGAAACTCAAATCTATTATTTGTGTGTGAATCTTCTGAAGTCATGTTACAATCATTCTCAATATTCTGTTCAGAAATAGAATAGTCCACCAAGTTTCTGGGAAAAAGGAGGAAAATATACAGCTTGATTTTCCTTCTTTTCTCTAACTCATGATGTATCCCACCACACACAGATTAATTTTCCGGTTTCATAGCCACATTATATCAAACAGATATTTCTTCTGAGATAAACTTTGCATGAGCTCCAACAGCACTTTGTCTCCTACAGAAAAGGTGATATATGTGACTGAATTAATTGGACTTCACTGTGAATTCTGCCCAAGTCATCACTTAAGGGTTTGGCCCCATTCTGGACAAATTGAGAAGTGATGTGGAAGTGGCAACATTACCCATCACTAAATCAGTGGGTTCCCCCACAGTTGAAGAAAAAGCTGCCTTTTCTGAACTTGAATACACAGCTGTCCTACTTCATATTGAGAAAAAAAATAGAAATCAGTTGAAAATGGAGTTTGTCAAAACAATGAGCAGTAGCAGAAAAGAGAATCAACACAACACATTCTTGTAAGAACTTCTCCATTGAAGCCAAGTGGAGTAAGGCCATTGACTTAAATGGAGGCAGTGTCAAGCCCATGATATTCATCTTGTGGTCATTTCACGGGTGATTTCTTTCACATATTAAGGATCTTATGATAATCTTTGCTAGAAGTAAAGATAACAAGCCTGATGGCTTACGTCTGTTAGTGCCTTTAGGTTGTCTTTCTAATTTCTATTTACTAACAATGAAACTGCATGCAATGAAGAGTCTATTATAAATGAAGATTAAAATAAAAATAGAAGTCAATCATTATAATTCATGGTTGACACAAAAGACATTTCAAGAATATCTGAACTAAATTTTTTATCATATTTAGAGTTTTTTGTTTTGTTTCAACTCTTCATTACTGTGTTACATCAGTAACCTATTAAATGCATCAGATTTTGATATATATTTCTGTTAGGAACCTTGTTGCAAATAGATATCCTAAATTATTGTGGAGAATTACAGTTGGTGTCTGTGTGTATGTGATTATGACAGTTTGCAGATTACTTTATTTGTTTAGAGTAGAACTTAATGAGTCTTACAACATTTGAAATGGGAAAAAAAGAGTAATCCCATATGTTCCCCTCTGCATAAATACATTCAGAGGGGAGCTATTTAGTAATAGAAATCAATGGTTGTGTTAGAATTTGCATGGTTTAGGCAATGCCCCATTCTCCCTAAGCCTGTGGGATATGTAGGTACTAGGGGTACGCTAATAAAAGAAACAGAGTGTAGAGAGCTGTAAGGAAGCAGATGCCATCACAGCACATCACTCTCCCAACCAAGAAGTAATTCTTCCTCTGTTGTCCACTCTGCCAGTATTTGTTGCTGTTGGCTACCCAGCTCCTAAAGACACCTCTGACATATTTGGCAGATTGGGACCACCAAGGATGCAGTAGGAGCTAATTTAGTTTTTATGTAACATTTGCTGCATAAGGGAAGCATGCCACTCAGATGGTCCCTATGCCAGCTGGAAGAGTATTTTGTGGAGAAATACAAAAAAGGCAGGGGAATATCCAGGGGTGGCTCTAGACATTTCGCCGCCCCAAGAACGGAGGGTCCGCTGAAGCCGCGGGACCAGCAGACCCTCCGAAGGCACTCCTGAGGGAGGTCCACTGAAGCCGCAGAACCAGTGGCCCCTCCGCAGGCAAGCTGCTGAAGGCACCCTGCCTGCCGCTCTAGCGGCGACCAGCAGAACGCCCCCCGCGGCTTGCCGCTCCAAGCACACGCTTGGAGCGCTGGTGCCTGGAGCCGCCCCTGGGAATATCCCACCTAGTCACTTTCCCCTCTAAAATTCAGCATCCCATCTTTTCCTCCTCAAAGCATTTCTAAACCAATGCAGAGAGATTTGAATTAAAGATGGTTTGTAGGAAATGTCTTTAAAGCAGGCCTAAACATACAGCGAGTGCAAGAGGACTGATGTTTATTTAAATTGTGTGGTTATTTGGCGCCTTGGACTAAATTTTTGGCTTCTTTAGTGGAGTAACTGGTTACACAAAGTCACTCGCCAGTAATTTCACTGTGCAATTTTAAGGAATTTAACTCAGCTCAAATTCTTCAATTTAAGAGAACAGAACTTTCCCTACCATAACTGTATGATTCTGTGATCATCAACCTTAGCCCTTAATTGAATTGGCCTCGTTAGCACTGACCCCCTACTTGGTAAAGCAACTCCCATCTTTTCATGTGCAGTGTATATATATACTGCTTACTGTATTTTTCACTCCATGCATCTGATGAAGTGGATTTTAGCCCACAAAAGCTTATGGCCAAATAAATTTGTTAGTCTCTAAGGTGGCACAAGGACTCCTTGTTGTTTTAACATTGTTTTAGTTACTGAGAACCCAATAGATTTAGTTTGGTTTAGCATTAACTTGGGTGTAAAAAGCCTTGGAGTTTCCAGAAATTTATCATTAGAAAAAAGTAATTCAGAATTAAATTTAAAAGGCACCCAGACATGAGATTGGGTATTCCTTAGGAGGTCTGCAAAATGGGTCTCTCTCCTGTAGACCTTAGGAAGGGCTTTTCAGTTGAGCTAATGGTTGGATGAATTTTGGGAGACTTGTAGGAATCCTGTTGAATTTCTGAAGGGTCATCAGAGATACCAGTGACCTTTGGTAAATTAGTTAGATTCTGAAAAAACTAATTCAGCACTGAAGAATTTTTAAAATATGATTTTCAGTCTCTCATATTTATTTGATTTTCTGTATTAGATTTCACCAATAAAGCTCACTTGAAGCATGAAGTTTTTAATATATGACAAAAAAGTTATAAAATTTTTCAAACTATATTAAAAACAAAAAACCTGTCACATCTCAAAAATGGCTTATCCAAATAACCTCAAATATGGTTACAGATGGAATACACATGCCAGATTTTAAGATGAATAAGAAATTTATTGGGGATTTTATAGGATAGGAGGAGAGATTATGATTTATAATTAAAACCCTTCCCCCACTAAGTTTTAAGTGTTGGCTGCTGCTGCTCCATAATAAACTAAGCAACACATACTATTCTCTGGAACATTAACCAGGTGTGACTTTATTGAGACAATATATGTAGGATAGTGTAACCACACACTATTATTTTCCAGGCTACAAATATTTTTATTTGGAGGTCATGTTACTGTTTCTAAGGCTTTTACTTCTAGCAAAGATATTGCCAACTTCTTTTGTACTGCTTACTGTCATATAAAACTTCTTTCCAAAAGCAAGGGAAATGTTCATCTTAGCTGGGGAGAGTGCACTGTAATTATTGCTCCATTACAGTCATTTATGCATTTTCATTGTTTCTTAAATAACTGTCCTGTCTTAGCAGCATGCAATAAGGAAAATGATGGGAAATGGAGATCTGTGTGTATGCAATACTTCCATAAGTTTGATAGAATACTGCTGGGTTTGTCTAAGGAAAAGTAGCTGTGGCAGGATATGGCTGTTGATTCATACCATTCTTTATATGTTGGACATTAATTACATGTTGCTGAATTGTTACTTACTGTGGCAGTCTGCACCCCTGTATTCACCCATTTAATGGTATTGTAATAATCTTTGTGCAAAGTATGCCTTATGAGGTATCATTTGAAAACTCATAATTTGCTGGTCAGTATTGTCCTGAGTATGTATGTGTAGCCACATTGTATGTAAAGTTATAAGATTCTACTTTAAGGTGTTTGACATGTATTCCAAACCACAGCCCTGCCCAAACAGAAGTTGGCAAACAGGTCTGTCTCAAACAAAATATGTGCTCGTCTTAATTTGCACTTAAGTAATAAACAGAGCCATCAAGCAAAAAAAAAGTTCCAATATATGGGACAACCAGCAGGAGATATCCTCCCCTCTAGAGTTTTTGCCTCCTGAATCTCAGCTGGAAATGTTTTCTAAGAGGGGGATTGAGGCTATAAAAATGAGGGACAAAGACCCCAAGCCACCCCTCCTCTTTGTCTCTCACTCTCTTCCTTTGACTGCACCAGAAGGAAAAAAGGAAACAGCCATTACCCTAAAGGGGTCCTGGACTAGAGGTCTGGCCAGCAAGACTATTGAGAACAAGTGGTGAGAGAAACTTTGCTTTGAATGTAACATAGTTTGTTAAGTTAGGCATTAGTTGTGTTTTGTCTTTATTTCTCTTGTAACCATTTCTGACTTTTATGCCTCATTACTTGTAATTCACTTAAAATATCTCTCTTTGCAGTTAATAAACTTGCTTTATTATTTTATCTAACTAGTGTGGTTAGAAAACTCCATTTGGGATAACAGGATTTGTGCGTATCATTTCTATTAATAAAATGGAAGACTTCATATGAGCTTGTATTGTCCAGGAGAAGGCTGGGCCGTACAAGGCATACATTTCTGCAGAAAGTCTGGGATTGGGATTGTGCAGGCATCACCCAGCAGTGTAATTCAGGCTAATGAAAGTCTGGATGTGCAGGTGCATATAGACATAGCTGGCAGTGACTTACATGCTAGAGGCTGTTTATGAGCAATCCAGGAGTACAAGCAACAACATAAAAGCAGTATAAAGGGAATCCCAGGTTAGAAGGCAGGGATGACACAGCTACTCACTAGTCAAGATTGTAACTTGCGTATATCACACTTAGATAGCATTCTTTGATAACCATCCATGAAACTATTAAGTGCATTAAAGATAACAATAACACACTAAAGTTGAATAGCAGAGTTAAATCCATGCCCCCTCAAAAATAAACAGGCTCAACTAAAATATTGGCCAGAAAGAAACACAATGATTTTATGGAAAAAGTGTAATTTTCAAACTATTTAATAGGATATTTATTATGCATCCTTTCATTATAATGGAATGAGGAAAATAGCACTGAAAACACTTTATTAGAGTAAGAAGGATTTTTTAAATGAGTGAGTTAGATAGAACTGTTAGTATAAATCTATTTATAAACATTGAGAATAACAGGATTCATATAAAGAGAATTATTTCCACAGATGCTATAAATGTACTTCACACACTGTCATATACATAACCACACTACAATCAAATCTTTTGTTGCAAGGTTACTCTGCATATTGTTGATAGCATTTGTTTATCTTTTTCTAACAGTATTAGTGCTGGTCCTTAATGAACCTGCTGCTTTTCTTGTACATACATCTGTTTTCATTTGCTGGGTGGCTTGTGCCAGATAGATACAAATGCTTATTTACTAAAATACAAATGTAAGTGCAACAGCCTCATAATTTAGCTGAGGTTAATCAGAAAGGCACTGAGGAAGAAATAAAAATGAAAGATAAAATTCTATACAGAGGAACTGAAATCTCATGCCTCAGTATTCCTAGTCATCTGAGCTATCCATTAACTGGTGGTGGGGAGATCTGGCTCTATTGCTGGGATTGTCAGAGGAATGAAAGCTTGAGTACATGCCTATTGAAAAGAAATTCTGTTTCAGCCCAAAGTTCTGCTCTAATGGGAGCGTTTATATCCAAAGGAAATTGATAAGGAAGGATCTGCAGAATAGCATGTCAGGTGTTAATGTTAGTATCTGATTTTCCCCCCTCTTTAACTGGAGCAATGATTATTGGTGGAAAAGTATTATAAAAGAAAAGGTGTAGGGGGTGGGGTGACTTTGGCAGTACCATTTTTGACTGGAGAATGCATTACCCGTCCTATTGGAATGCTTTGCAAACTTGTGCTGATATTGCCAACGTTTTGTTTTAGAGAGCGGAGGAAAAAATCTGACAGCGTCAAAACAATCTGATTGATTTTTTTTAATGAAATGTTCCCATTTTTCCTTTTGAAACAACTTCTCATTCCATTTTTTTTTTAATTTTGTATTAGATTACATATGATGATGTGATTGTAAAATAAAATTGAAATCAACCTTTTTTTTTAATTTTCTTTCACAGAGAATTTCCAAATTTCAGGGCTTCATTGCTAATTGTAATAGAAACAAATTTTGAAATTTTAAAATCCTCCATGATCCTACAGTTTCCAAATGTTGAGGGGAGGGAAGGCTGGTGGTACACCAGTTTTATTTATTTATTTATTTATTTATTTATTTATTAGAAGTCTATTTCCATTGGCCTATTTTCACGTTTGGGCATAGTCTCCATTGTGAAGGCAATTGTGTGACACTGTTGGTCACCTTGCAGGTGCTGGTCTCGTAGCATAATTTCCACAGCACAAACTTGTGTTTGATGCGCTTTCTGATAGGCAAGTTGATTTCCACATTCATTCAAAGTTTCTGTTACACAGACGATTACATGATTCTATTGATCATCTTACAGATGTTGTTTGCTTAGTTTCCATAGCTTGAGTAGTTGTGTTTTCCTCATTGTTAGCTTATGGCCACCTTTCATGCTTGAAAGGGTTTCATGTTGATGGCCTTCAGATTGTTCCTTAACCTTTGTAGATGCTGATTGGTGCTTGTTTGTTTGTTTCTTTTTGGCATGATTTACATAGTGAATTGTAAAGAACATAATATAGTACACCTGCTTACAACTTAAATGTAAGTAGGTAGGTACTTTAACCTCACCCGTCACCCATAAGAAGGAAAGTAGGAGTATTTTCCATTCTTTTAAAATATACCCTACCTTGTGTCAGGAGCTCTGTGTATGTCTCCCCTCTGAAGTATCTTTCTTCCCCCATGAATTGGATGGGAGGGATGGATGCCTGATATCCCCTCCCTTCACCCCCACAGAGCAGGCATTAGGGTGGCAGTGTGCTAGGAGGGAGCAAGAAATCAAGACTGCTTCACTTTCTTTTTATGTCTCCTCATGCTATCCTTCTTCTTTCTCTTGCCTTGGAGGTAAGTCATTCAGGGTATGTCTATACAGCAATTACACTTGCAGCTGGCCCGTGTCATCCGACTCAGGCTCAGGCCACAGGGCTGTACAATTATGATGTATAAACTAAGATGTGCAAGGCTTTAACAAGACCGAACAGGGGAGCATAGGGTCAAATGGTTTCATTTTCATCACATAAGGATACTATATAAATCTAACGGCCAGCTACCACAATACCCACTGCAGTGTATTAACCTGTGACAGTTACCCCAATGAGATCTGTATGTATCTAAATGCCAATTGCATATGCTTCCTGCTAAACTTGTTAGTAGATTGGTTTGTAGGATGGATATTCCATTTTGAGAAATAGGTCAAGATTTTGCCATTTGTAATTGTTGTGATTAGGAATGAAACTTGTAGATTTAGAAATTCCCTGTGAAAGAAAATTCCACAAAAATGTTTGTTTCAGGTCCATTGAAACATTTCATTTTGATAAAATCAAAATGTTGCATTTCTGTTTCTCCCTATATTTTATATTTTAATATAGAGCACAATACAACATTTTAAACAAATTTAAAGTGAAGTCATTTCAAAATGAAAAACCAAAACATCTTATTCCAAAAACATTTCAACATCCTTGGAATGTTTTACCATTTTTTTTCCCGAATGAAATTTGGGTAAAAATGAAGCATGAAGCATTTTGACTGCCACAGAAAATGGTTTTGTCAAAGCTTTTTCAAACTATACTTGTTAGCATTGGTGAATGCCATGGAAGTCAAGGTTTGTGAATCCTCCCCAATTATTTTTTGGGTTCACAGAATTAGTGTTAGTTCACAAACTGCTTTTTCCCTTTAAAGTAAAGGCATCTTTTTTTTTAACTCTCCTAAATGTGATTCAGTCTAAAAAAAAAAAGATAAAAAATTGTGGCCTGAGGAAAGCCAATGCTGTTTATTAGGGATATATCCCCCAATAGATGCTCTTGCAAAGCTAGGCGGGCAGGTCTGTATAATTCTATAGGTGGATACTGCTGTATTTTTTATTGGTAATTTTTCTCTCACTCTGTTTATATTTACACTGCAGGGTGTGACGGTCTCTAGTGTAGGCATACCTGAGCTAGGCACTGGTAGCAGTGAAGCCTTGGGCATTGGTAGCAGTGAAGCCTCAGCAGCAGGGGTTCAATGCGGGTTGTACAAGACCACCTGAGACAGACAGACAGAATACTTGCCCATGCTGAACTCCATTGGTACCTGTTCTAGCTAAATTAAAACTAGGTCAGGTATGTCTTGGGTACTTGTAATTACACCCCATGATTGCAATGCAGTCAGACCTGACGTGTTTTTAAAGCCTACATACTTTGTTCCATTTTCCACCCTATCCTATCCTATCACTGAATTTTTTTTCTCTCTGCTCCTTTTTTTAACAGAATATAAATCAAACTGAAATTTCAGATGCAAGTTTGAGCATGTTTGAAATTTTAGAAAAACAATTAATTCATCCCTCTCAGTTCAGGGCAACTGCACCTGGTATTTTCCCTCTGTGGCCCAGCAAGGGCACCTATTCTCAGTCTTTCAGCTCCACAGCTGTTATTTCTCTTAGGTGGAGACTCGTGTCCCTCTCCCTTCTGACTAGGGTATTTCCAGGCAGCACACTTCCCTACCTACACTGTGTTATTCCTAGAAGAGACAGGCTGCCCTAGCAGAACCTGTTTTCTTTTTCTTTAGAGACAGTTAACAGGCATAATTGCTACTGTTTTATTAGGTACCACACAGCACTTTCAATGCATGCTTGCTTTATTCTTAAGGGCTTTATGCAGAAAATGTATTAAAACAATAAAAAGAACCTGTTAATAAGATAACCAGAGTTATCCCCACCCCTAACATGGATTTTGTCAGGAGCAGCCTTCAAACCCCCATGCAAGGGGGGATTTCTTGTGGTTACACGTTTATCACAGTTTCAGCGTAGAGCCAGCACACTCATAACATGTTTAGTCCATCCTTCATACAGTTCAGAGGTCTCTGCTCTGAAATTTCAGGAGCAGGTAGTTTGTACATAATGCGTTTTACTCCCCAGGGCATAGCTTAAAAATGGAGGATTCATAGTGGGTCATTTGCATTACTTCATAGGAAATGTACTTCACAGGTATAGTTCCAAAAAGTCCTTTTAAGTTCCTATCTCTTCCAGAGATTGCACTAGTTAGTCTCCTAGAGAAGGTACGTACTTACAATTCCACGGTGACACATGCACCCCAGAGATGTTAAACTTAATTCAATAAAGTTAATTCAGGATATTGTCAGTATGTCATGTCTATGTAATACTTACTGTCTGTGAGGTTGGGTGCAGAACACAGCAAGGGAAATCTAAGGGGATTTGCCCTCACAAAGCAAACATTCTTTTTTTCCCTGCTTACCATCAAAGGGTTTGTGCTAGATTTGGACACAGACAGATTCTCCAAAGAGATGCAGCTGCTCTGAGCTACTCAAGTGGTATGCAGCAACCATAATCTGGCTGCAAATGCCTAGCAGAGAGAATTCCCTTGTTAGAGAGGAACTCTTTGCTAAGAATAACTGTGCTAAATCTGGGTCTGTGCCTCCATCCCTCATGTAGTAGGCATGTCACAGGTGGGAAGAAGAGATGACAGAGCTCCACTGAGGACCTCATGTCAGGAGTGCAACTTAGAGCTGCCCAGCAACATCTCTAATTAACATCTGGGCTGGAGCCAGCTCTCAGGATTGGGCAAATGGAACTCATAGACTTTAAGATCAGAAGGGACCATTATGAACATCTAGTCTGACCTCCCGCCCATTGCAGGTTACAGAACCTCACCCACCCACTCTTGTAATAGATTCCTAACCTCTGGCTGAGTTACTGAAGTCCTTAAATCATGGTTTAAGGACTTCAATTTACAGAGAATCCACCATTTAGACTAGTTAAAACCTGCAAGTGAACTGTCTTCCTGAGTTTTCCCTCTCCTGCAGACCTCTGCCACAGGAGAGAATCTGGCACATAATGCTCTTGTCCTACAAAACGGGGGTCAGATTCTAAATCTCTGAATCCTTCCTGTCCCAACAGATATTGCTTCAGGCACAGACAAAGCTCTGCCATTCCTCTCTGTCATGCTGTTTGCTGGAATGGCTACCTTGTTAAGTGTTTGTAACTTAACTTTCCCATGAGGACCAGTGGACTGCTTTTCTTGTGGTCCCTACCCTTTCACTTATCCGGCTTGGGTGTGCCTAACAGGAGTTAAAACTTCTGCTGGTGTAGGTGTCAAGGTCATTGGAACCGTGCAAGTCTTCCCAGTGGTTCAAGGCACAGTCTCCAGGGAAGGATTTCAAATTCTGCATCTTCAAAGAACCCACTTGAGTCTCCTCATGTATCATCTTTCAAGTTACTAATCTCATTTAAAGTAATTTAAAATGGCCTAACTATTGAAATATAGAAGTCCTAACCCTCCCCATTATCACAGTTCCAACAAGCTTAACTGCAGTAGACAGTTTGATAAGAGCTTGAGATATAGATAGACTTTAAGGCCCCAATCCTGCAAATGGGTCCTTACATACTCAAAGAAGAGGCAAACACATATGCAGAGTAGCTTAGCCCAGCCTGCCTCTTAGAGTTAGTTGAAAAATAGGAACAAAGTTCACAAGAGTCTTTTATTCTTTTAATTTTTTTAACCAGCTCTATTTACCACCCAATCTTACTCACACTGAAGTCAATGTACTTTTTGCTATTGATTCCAATGGGAGCAGGATCTGTCTTGAAACTTTCTTCATAGGGCTATTGTAAAGTTTCATTAGTTAGTGCTTGTTCAGTCAGTTTGAACTTTTGAGACACCAAGCGCCATCTACATGCAAAGTGTTATTGTTTCATTTATTATTGTGTTCATTATTTATTTGTTAAGGCATTGCATTAAAACAACAAACACCTCTGACTTTCCACACTCCTCATCAGGGCTGGCTCCAGCTTTTTTGCCACCCCAAGTGGTGAAGCAAAAAAAAAAGAAGAGAGAGAGAGAACCAATCGGCGGTGGTGGGTCCTTCGCTCCCTCTCTTCCTCTTCGGCAGCAGCTCTAAGAGGAAGAGAGGGACTGAGAGATCCACCGCCGAATTGCTGCCGAAGACCTGGACGTGCCACCCCTTTCCATTCGCTGCCCCAAGCACCTGCTTCCTTTGCTGGTGCCTGGAGCCGGCCCTGCTCATCATGAAACCAGACTCCTCTTTATGGTTCAAGCTCTCAATGTTCTACTGGGTTCAGTAGAAATTGCAGGTAGCTAAAAATAACTTCTTCACCTGTACAGTATCTCTTGACTTACTATCAGCATTATCGTTTGCTCACAGTATAGTAGGTTATGCCCGCTGAATAGATGACAGCCTGGTGAAACAATTTCAAATATGTTTCATCATTAAAAGAATATGGGCCGAATTCAGTAAAAAGTCCATCTGGCTTTCACATTACATAGTGCCAACAAACATTACTTTTTCCAGGGTCTGGCCAGCTTTGCGCAGGTTTGAGCACAGGCCAGACAGCATTTCTATGGATTTTGGCTCTTAATCAATTTTTTTTATATCAAAATGCTCTCAGACAATAATTCCTCACCTCAACCTCTTTCACGTATTAGCAGTACATAGATAATGATATGACCCAGATCTGAAGCTTATTGTATAGTCTCTCTCTGCATGTCCATTAATCATCTTCCTCCTCTTATTCTGAAACAATTTTTAACTTTGCCTCTGGGGCACAAGGGAAGACATCTTTGCTCCTTTTATGTAAGGACTCAGTGCACATGCACTGTGTTCACCTTAAAGGTTTTGACTAGCTTTTCAAAATGCCATCTTTAATCACTTTGAGTAGTTTGTGAAAAATAAAAGCATTGACATGAGACAAAATGTTTTAATTACACTCTAACTAGCCTTCCAAAATACATTCTTTTCACTGTTCTTGAGCCAAAAGGAAGCCCTTTAGTATGAAGTACACACACCAGTTTGATGTCTTACTTTTTAGACAAATTGTTATATTCATTTCCATAAAAGACTAAACAAATATAATTAAACATACTGAAGTACTATAAACTATGTAAACAAGCTTAATCTTCTTTCCCTTTTAACTTGAATTTGATCGAGCTGTCTGCTGGGGCAATATGCACTTTCCTTAAGATGAGGTCCACAATATGCATACAGCTAACTAAAGGCCAGTTTAGAATCATATGAACACCAGTTAAAAGCACAATCCTAGTTAAAACATAACTATTAACTTCAAACCCCTAATCATAAAATTCCTTTATTCAGGGGTTAAAGTCAGGGGAAGAGCAGTTACATGTGTATTTTCTGTGCTCTGCTCCTTTGAATTTCAAAGTACTCTCTCTGTGTTCAGACCAGCAGACATCTCTTTCTAGTAGCTCAGTATCTGAGGAGAGGCACACACCGTGCTCTCTCAGGGAGGTTTTACTTTGATTTTTTCTCATTCTATTCTTCATTTAACCACAGAAGAAGGTCTTTCTGATTGTAAGTATCTGCTCCCTTTTTGGATTTGGAGAGTCATTTCAATGGGTCTGTAGGGGTTCCTTTGGAATATTTGCATGATGGCTGGAAATCCTGTGGGAGATGTTCCCCTTGCTGAGTACTCTCTTCTTAATTTGTGTTTTTTACAGAAAAAATTCCCTGTGCCTTCAAAAATGGTATCCTCTGCAGTTTTGTGATATGAAAACATAGCTTCTTGAGGTGTCCATGGTTTTGATGCTTAAACCTGAGGTAGAGGGACTGCCTTGAGAGCCAGTTAGTCACCTGATCCATGGTCTTAGGAGATTGTCAACAAGGATTCCAGATAGTGCCAATTACAAAGATGGCTTTCGTGATGTGGACATTGAGTTTCTAGGAGGTGGCCCCAAACCATCAACTCATGTTTCATAGGGTACCAAAGAGCCATCCAATTCTACTGTAATCTATTTTGGTTCTTAAACCATGACTCACCATCATAGTATCCAAATAACTACCAGAGTTTGAAAAAAAATACAAGCTGACTTGCCATGCAAAATTAGTTTCTTTGTTATTGTCTCCCACTATGGGGAGCAAACTGAATATTTTTAATGTATTTATTTTCATTTTTTCCCTCTTTATATAAATGCAAGTAGGTTTTTGCTAATGGTTTATGAGAATAAGTTCTGATGAAGTTTGGTTTGCGTCAGGTCCTGGAAGGGTTGAGTTCTGTGACTGTTCATGATTATTGCAGTTTCAAATTCTGCAGTCTCAGGCCAGCTGCTAAGAAAGTCCGGACTCCTGAGCAAATGAAATAGAGCATTCCATTATCCTGCGGAACAGAACAGTTGAGGGGGAGGGCAAAGTTCCTGGAGGGATTTTAAAATAATGACTAAGACTTGACACTTGGCCTGATGTTCTGCGGGAGTGAACTTAAGTGAGTACAGTACAGAGGTGATATGCTCTCAATAGCCTGTAAGAGTATCAGTTGCAGCTTTTTCAGTTCTGATGCTGGCAAGCTGAGGTATATTGTGTTGCAATAAAGTTATCTGAAGATAACAAGGGTATGAATAACCCATGCTATGTAGTCATCAGTTGGGGCACATTTGCCTAGCTAGCTACAGATGGTAAAAAGTGATTTTTTCAGGTCAGTACTATGTGACAGGTCAACATCAGCAAGAAATCTCAAACTACAAGACTGCAGATTCTGTGATTTGGGTCAGATGTCCTTGACTGGAGCAAGAATTGTAGGAAAGTCAAGGTCTTCAGAGTATTTCCCTCTGCCCACTAGTATTATGTATGTCTTTCTTGGCTTTACCTGCCAGATACTGGGCTAGTTGGTAGCATTCCTTATGGTGTGAATGATAACTAGAACTGAATGTTATCTCCATAAGGTTGGGATTGGAGTCCATTCATTCATCATCCATGGAGTGTCAAATTTCTGCCAGCAGCTACGTGTAGACTTTGCATAGGACAGTTGTGGATTCAAAGGTGAATACACTGGTGGCAGAGAAGCAGTTGCCAGTCATCAGAATCTGAAAGGACTACTATCATTTCAGGGCTTTTCCTATGACTCCCATTTCAGCTCATCATGCTGAATGCAGTGGAGAGGCCTAAGAATATGAGTGAGGTGGTATGCTCCTAGTCCATGAAAGATCATTCACCAGTGCCATTCCTATTCCACATTATGGCCTAAACTATGATTTGGGATGGATCTAGAATATTGGCTATGGAAAGAAGTACTTGGTGATAGTGCTTAGCTATTTTCTTAGTTAGCCTGCTTATGAAAGGGAGAATTAACTCCCTTTACACGTTTACACGTCCAGTTGCATCTAGCAAATGTTGGGGCTTTTTTTTTGAGGGGAAGGGATTGGCTGTATTAAAGTGTGCAGGGAAAATAAATTCTATCTTTGAATGAGGTGCTAATAGTCTCTGTCAGGAGTCTTGAACTTGTTAATGATGGCAACACATTTTTTGTCACTTCCAACCTAGGCTGAATTCATACCGGTGACCTAGAAGGGAAGGCTGTGTGGCCAGCTATCTGTTCCTTTAACCATCTTGTCCACTTGAGATAACTTAATTTTTAACATACTTTTAAAAAGATGGGAACTGGTAAATGAATAGCTACTGAGGATCAATTTTTCTGAGACTATGACTAAGATATACTCAGAGCTAGATGTAGGAATGAATTTCATGCCTGCCTTCCAATTTTCTGAAAACTATTGCACTTCACTGGTTGAGGTGGATTAGTGCAAATTAAATTTCAAGGCAGCACACTTGAGGCCATGAATCCACCATCAGGCTCTAGGTTATTCAGTTAATCATGCTAAAATACCATGCTCTTTCTATAATGCATAAATAGTGCATATTGGGATGAAAGGAGATATGCCAGACATATGAAATTTGATGTCAAGCAAGAAAAAAAATCTGAAAATTGTTGCAAGACTGTTCTGTTGAAAGACTGCTTTTGCTGGTTGATACATTTCAGTCCAAACACCTAGAATAATCTCTCTCTCTTCCTCTAATCAGACATTATTATTACTTGATGTCCATGATGACGTTGTTTATGTAACAGTATTCTGTATTGCATAGAATGAAATTCTACCTTAAATACTGCGGGAAAGCAGGCACTACCTTAAGTCTGCAAGTTCCATAGAAAATATATTAATGAAGAAATTTGTTGTTGACCTGCATGTGATGTGTACTTACATTAAATAAATTTAAATTAAATTAATTTTGAGTCAATTTAAATTGCAAACTTAATAGTGTAGAGAAAGATGCTCACTCTATTATGAATTCACCACTTTAAAAAAAAAAAGAATGACAGGAAGTTTTTCATGTACCATATTCTGGGTAATAATGTGGGGGAAGGAGAACTCCATGTTTCTAAAACTAATCTGGCACTTTGTTAGCAGAACTATTTACAGAGATGCTGCAACTGGAGCTAGCATTTCAGCAATGTGCATAAAGACTTGCCTCCTAGGGCATCCTCCAAATTTTTCATTCCTGAAACCTGTGATCATCCTTTAAAGTTCCACACTAAAAAAATATTTGTTTAGAGAGAGAGAGTAGGGAAACTACAGCATTAAGACACAGGTTCTGGTTTCAGTGTTGCGTACACCTTGGGTAATCATTTATAACAATGTAAAATAGGCATAAGGTGCTGTCTTCTCATTTGTTAATGTATTATATGCCCCTTTTTCCAGTGTAAATGACTGCACAAGGTACAGGGCAATGGAAAGTCAGACTAACAATTTTCTAACATCAGGAAGATCTGAAACCAGTCTCCTTTTTACTTTAGTCTATTCTCTAGACTCCAAGCATTTCTTCAAATATAATACCACTTTGGATACATTTATGAGAATGTAAGAAAAAAAATTCTTATGCCAGGATCATTTCTTGGCAACTTTGATATGTTTGTTGTAGTTGTTAACTCTAATGTATTTCCTGATAGTTTAGTGTGCTTATTTTCTTAAAAACAAAGCCCTCCATTCATTGTTTATTTAGATTTTCTCTTTTCATTTCTGTTTAAAGTGAAGAATAGTTTGCACATACCATTTAAACTAAAAAAAGAAAGCAGACCCTTTAAATCTCTTTTTTGCATTTGATCTTCTAATTTATATGGAAACAAACTCATTTTTCAATCACCCGCTGATTGTAATTCTTCTGAAAGTTTCAATGTAACCCAAAAATCAATATTAACAGATGTTGTTTGCTTAAGTCTGAAAGTGTTCCAGAAAAATGCTTGTCAAACGCATCCCATCTCTGGTTTCATAAAGTTTCAGATTCACAGAATCAATATCAGCAGATGTTCGCTACTTTTTTTATTTTATTTTCCTCAAGGCATTTCAGAAGTGCTTCCTCCAGCATAATTTTGAAAGAAAATTGAAACCAAGTGTATGACAGCTATCACTGTTGCCAGAGAGTACAGGCTTGTCAACTTCTTGAGAATTACATTGTCTTCATCTAATATCATCAGAGACCAATAATTAAAAAGAAAAAGACAGTTTTAATTAGTTCATGATGAATGATTGTCTAAATCGATGTGGTGTGGGCCACATGTGTTAGATGTCTATATTAGTGCCAAATTAGCATTTCTGTATACCGTGAAAACATCAATGCAGGAGGTGAATATTACAAATTTAATGAGGGGAAGGAAAAGAAGAAAAATATCACCTTGAAAGATGAAATGTATGTGAATGGGACTCCTCTGTATGATCCCTTTTGGAAATCTGCTAAAAAGATCATAGTAGATACATACAAAGGTGAGAGAGAGAGAATGTTGTGCATGTGTGCGCATACACACACACACACACACACTTGCAGCCACTTCTGGGCTAAACAACAGTGGGGTGTGGATATAATTTTTGACCAAGATCTTATTCTTATTTTTAAAAATAAAATTAAAAAAGTGCCAAGGAATTGGTAGTAAGCACATAGATCTCAAAATACTCAGCTTTAAAGATTTCATCAACAAATTCCCTGCTACACACACATACAGACCAAACTGCATGGAGCTACTTATCTACCTTGGAGCGAGGAGTTCCACCTCAGATGACCTTGCCCTCTTTTTGGAGCATCAACATCTAATTGATATCACTGGGAATTCCATGTATGTCTTGAAGCTGTCATACATCTCATAGCAAATGTCTGCAACCTAACCAATTTTTTAGCAGTGTTGCATCCATAATTATTGCAATTCTACCAATTTAAAGTGTGCGTGTCGGTGTAAGTAACAATATGGGAAAAGCTTATTGTTTCAGAATTGTTTCTGATACTCTGCAAAGCCCAGTTTTAATAGAAGCACTTACTGTATATGCTCCTATAAATAAGCTACAAGGAAGTCCTTTTAATATGAAAGTTGATGAGCAGTAATTAGAGAATGTATATACGTTTAGTAGATACATTACAAATCCTGCACAGTATTACTGTGCATATGTGTGTTGGAAGAACTGATAAGTATTTTGCTAAGGGTATCTGCTTCCTCTTTATATTTTAATCTCCCTGTTTGCATGTGTAAAATAGGCCTCCTTTTTTCAATCAGATAAACAGCAATGATTTTCATTTCAGATTTAGTACAAAATAAAATAAAAGGTCCAATAAATTGCAAAAGGATAAAGTCTGCAGATGGTCTTTCTGTGATACAGGTATATGCTTCATTTTTTTATGCATTTTCTTCAAATTATATTATTTCAATGTGAACAGCAGATGAAAAAGAAAAACATGCCTTCTCTGCTGGTGTATATTATTGACTTCAGTGGAGTTAAACCAAGAGAGTATTTGGTTTTTAGTTCTATTTGTTTTAACAAAATTATGGCAGTTACTGTGCCTACTTGTATTATATTTGATTTAACACTCATTAGAAGGGAGCCAGTTTGTAGAAATTACATGGGTTCATTTTGTTGCATGGTAGTAACGAGAAACTTTATAGTTTTACATTAGCTGATCTTCTTTAGTGTGATCACACCTGGGAAAGCTTCAAGAGGGTTTCTGGTTCTAGTGCATCATGAGTGTAAAAATCTCCAGAGAAGATCGTTATAAACTCATACAACCCTCCAGCAGTGTCTTTCCACAGGCCCTAAAATACTGAAGCTATTTTTTTCCAGACTTTTTGATATAACAGATTTTGATCAGCAGATTTGGCCAGATGCCTATATAGAATATCAGGTAGCTATTTTAGATCTGTGAAACTTTAATATGTTACCATAATATGTTCTGTATAGATACAATCATGCAACCTGGTTTTTAACAGCATGTGTTAAACATGGAGCCTGGGAAAAACTGAACAGAAGGCAAATTTTCATTCTGAATTTTGAAATCACTTGTTTTTCATCACTTACATTATAGCTTAAATGTTACGGCACCACTGTATTTTATTTATATTTTTCTTGTAAGATAGACTGAAAGGGAGAAGAAGGTAAAATATTTATAAATTTCCTTGAAATCTAAATGAACATTGGATTATTAAATATGCAGTGTACATCTGTGTTTAGGGAGATTCTGGAAGATGAATTATTGACTTAATCTTGTAAATATACTGCATGCACATGAACCATAACATCTATGAGAGTCCTTTGGGTAAATCCATACTTGGGGAATTAAAAAAAATATATTAATAGCCTAGGGCAGACTGTTTTTCTTTTTAGGTGGCACGTGGCCATGATTCCTCACCAAATTTGGTCTGCTAGTTGGATCATTAACTTCCCCAGCTGGTGCTGGGTATTGACAGGGAGTATGATATGAACACTGATCCATGCCCATCAGGGCAGATTGTTCTATCTCATAATAAAACCCCTCACAGAATGTCCCTCTCTGCTCTTCTCTTCGGAGTAGGTAAATAGGAGGGATTTGTCCCTTCTCTTCCCCCACAAAAAGAAGGGTACCATCTTGACATCCACTATAGTATGTCAGGACTATCCATCAGAAAGGACTATCCATCTGTCCATGCTATAAATCTCTTTGGTTCTTGTCAGCTCCTTGATAGTGTGATGTCACTGAAGTTACATTGGCAGACCCTTCCACAAGGGGTTCCACTGAACAGAAAGGAGCCATGGAAAATGTGATCTAGCCTGGCACTTCTATCTTCTCAGCAAATTTCCTGCTGGGCTCTGGATAGAGAGGAGCAAAAGGTGTCTCTTCAGCTCTTCTGTCCTACCATCCCCCCCGTCTCATCTTTACTATCTATCAGGTAAATCAGTATAGTGTCACATAAATAAATGAAATCCATGTGACTTCATCGGAGCTTATCTATATCATTCTGTGTTCAAAATTCATACTAAATAGCAAATGTTTCTTTGTCTTCCCTTGTATACCTAGCTCAAATACTGTGAGATACATTTAAAAGAAATCATTAAAAAATGAAGCAATTGTATCTAATTCTATGATATATCACGTGCCATAGGTTAGCAGGGCCGGCTCCAGACCCCAGCGCGCCAAGCGTGCGCTTGGGGCGGCATTTTGCCGGGAGGGCGGCAGGTGGCTCCGGTGGACCTTCCGCAGTCATGCCTGTGGGAGGTCCACTGGAGCTGCGGGACGAGCAGCTCCGGTGGACCTCTCGCAGGCATGACTGTGGAGGGTCCGCTGGTCCCACAGCTCCGGTGGACCTCCCGCAGGCATGCCTGCGGATGCTCCACCGGAGCCGCGGGACCAGTGGACACTCCGCAGGCACGTCTGCAAGAGGTCCCCCGGAGCCGCCGTGCTTGTTGCGGCCAAATTCCTAGACCCCCCCTCCTGTCGGTTAGTCTTTATTTCAGGGACATTGTTTAGGAAACAAGAAAAATAAATACTGTTTGTTACTGAATTGGTATATTATCAGCAAATCAAAGATAATGTAACAGGCTGGCAGTGTTTGACTAAACACCTATTAGCGGGTGTTGAATCTATGAAAAATGTTGTCTAGATTCTGTTGACTCAACGAGACCAGTGGCTGTTTATTTCACCCAGATATAAGAAATGTATGAGCAGTTCTCTGGAGGAGAGCATAGAGGATGTGAGCTGAAGAGTCTAGCAGGAGGAATATTAGGAATAGCCAACATGTGGGGAAATTTTAAATTGAACTTTATTTTGGTTACTGTCCAT
Source organism: Mauremys reevesii (assembly GCF_016161935.1). Taxonomy (NCBI): domain Eukaryota; kingdom Metazoa; phylum Chordata; order Testudines; family Geoemydidae; genus Mauremys; species Mauremys reevesii. The sequence goes on from NC_052631.1 coordinate 72,261,323, forward strand.
TACTGTGTTAAAAACAAAGTATCAGCGGGGTAGCCGTGTTAGTCTGGTTCTGTAGAAGCAGCAAAGAATCCTGTGGCACCTTATAGACTAACAGACATTTTGCAGCATGAGCTTTCGTGGGTGAATACCCACTTCTTCGGATGCAAGGAAATAAAAACAAAGAAATCCCAGGAAGGAGATAATTTTATCTTATAACATATACTGATTTTTGCCTAGAAATTTAAAAATATATTCCTATTAGTTTATCACTTTACACATTTTTTTTCTCTCTCTCCCTCTCCCCAATCTTAAATTTAGCAAGAATTTTCACCTGGCTCTAAATTCTACAGCATGGGTCCATTTTTTAAATAAATAGGAATAAATTAATTATGCCAGCTGCTGGTGGTTACTATAACTGCCAATAAGAGAGGATTAGGAATAGCTGAATGAAGTGATGACTAAAATGAGAGGAGAAGGTTTAAAATTAGCAAACAAGATGGATATTATCAGATCTAAACTAATTTCTAACCAGATTTATCAAGGGCACAGCTGTTCAAAGCAACATGAGAGGGAAAGTCAAGGAATATGTACTTGTTAGAGGTAAAATAGAGCAAGAATTTAACTTAAAGTAATATAGCAGGAATGCATGATTTTTTCAGGGGTTATGAAATAATCAGGAGCAAAATTCCTCTATATTGGAATAAATAAAACATTCAATAAATATATCAATTCTGAGACCAGTAGCAGTCAGAGAAGGAGCCATGTTCAGAATTTGAGTGGCAAAAGGGATGGCAATTGAAGCCCCAGATTGTATGTAATGTAAATCTTTTCAGGGCTGTAAACCCATGAAGAGATGAATTAGGATAGAACATGCAAAATAGAGCTTGATCTTGCAAATACTTATAATAGGCAATATGCCATCTTATAGCTAGTGAGCTGGCTGCAGTATTGCTAATCATGAGCACCCAAAACAAACATGATTCAGGCCTGCAAAAATCATAAGATTGGCTTATGAAGCATTTTCTATACATATATATATATATATATATATATATATATATATATATACACACACACACACACACACACACACACACACACACACACACACACACGCCTTGTTTTTTGGAGCCTTTAGAGGGTCACATTTTCAAGGTTGTTTTTTTTTCTCTGCAACCACAAGGGCTAGAAAATTACTTTAAAAAATAAAAACTGATATTATTTCACAGTAACTTGACTCCAGGAGCTAGGGCTTTAAAAATACACATTAAGTATTCACAATAAAATCAAAGAAGTTGGCAACATTGGGTTTGTATACAAACTGTGACATAATGCAGTTCAACAGAACTACTCAGAGTGATAGGCATTATGCCTGTTAGGAAGTGTTGTCAAGATGGGTCACTAAAATGGGAGGTAAATTCAGTCCACAGTTGAAGAGATGGTAGGTGAGCTGGAACATCGTGACTGACAGGTTAGGCCACTATTAAAAGCAGAGCGATAGAGTGTAATACAGAGAGTCCACAATGATATGCTGAGAGAAATATATATATTTCATAAGTCTGACAATACTCTAAAAAAAACTGGCATTGAAAATACTAAGAACAATTAATGCTGCAAACCAGAAGGTTGAACTTAGGCCTCTTTCTAAAAGGCATGCCCTAGACACTGAGGAAATAAGAGAGAGAGAGAGAGAGAGAGAGAGGAAGATATGATTTTTTTTAAGAATATTTAAAAAATACACCTTTGCAACTGTATGAAGTTCAAAAATAGCCAGAAGGATTCACAGAAGATAGATTAAGTGAACAGCAGTTTCTCAAAGAGGATAGTAGAAACAAAGATTTAGCATTTGAAAGTGATTTTGTAGAAGTGAGGTATTTGTTCAGGTGTGTGCTGTACCAGGCTATATTGTTTTCTAACACTGACACAATTTGGCTTGCAAAATGGCTTACAAAATGTGTCTGTTAAACTGCTAGATTCTTATCTGATGTCAGATTTCTATTGGTAACTGGCACATTCCAAACTTTGTTATACTAGAAAAAAGACAACAGTTGTCATTGATGGATGCTGCTGAACTGGTGCTAAGCAAGGTATAGTTGCAAGCATAGACAAGGACAATGGGTGGGAGCTATAAAAGACATTTAGGTACTGCAGTGATGAGCATCATGATGCTTAACTTTTAGGCACCTAGGGAATCACAAGAACAACACTGAGATCCACAAAAGACAAGGCAGGGAGAGAGGCACCCAATAATGCAATCTACAAAAGCCAGCTTGCTAGGCATGGAGTTGCCTAAGCTAGCCAATGGAAGGTGGAGACAGGAGGGGTGTGTGCCAAGTCCTACTACTCTTTTGGAGATAGGTGCTATGTCAACTTCATAATCAAGCACTGGGAACCTGGTACCTGGATCAGGTGCCTAAGCTACCTTTTGATGGAAAGAGTTAGGCACCTGTCTCACTCTGCACAAAATGGCCACTGGAGGAAGAGGAGATGGTGCCCATCTTATAACTTTTAGCCTAGTGGTTAAAGCACTTGCCTGGGATGTGGGTAACCCCCATGTTCAACTCCTGTCGCTTCACCCCCTGCAGAGCAGAAGAAAGGATTTGAACAGAAGTCTTGCACCACTCAGGCTAGTGCTGTAATCACTGAGCTATGGGATATTCTGATACAGGCGTCATCAGCTTGTCCTGTTGAGGCTATTGCATTGTGGATAGATAATGAGAGAGTGGTTGGAGCCCCCACACCAAAATATCCCATAATTCAGTGTTTAAAGCAGTCTCCTGTGAGGTGGGAGACCCCTGTTCAAACCCTTTCTTCCCTTCTGGTGTGTGGCAGGGAAAGAACCGAACATGGGTCCCCTCATCCCAGGTAATTGCTCTAAGTACAAATTAAGCAGTTCAATGCCTATCTTCCACATGCTCATTAATAGCTCTAGGCCAGGGATCGGCAACCTTTGGCACGCGGCTTGTACAAACTACAGTAGAACCCCAGAGTTACGAACATCTGAGGAATGGAGGCTGGTCATAACTCTGAAATGTTCGTAACTCTGAAAAGAACATTATGGGTGTTTTTTTTCAAAAGTTTACCCCTGAATATTGACGTAATGCAGCTTTGAAACTTGTAACCATCTTTTAACCATCTTAATTTAAATGAAACAAGCACAGAAACAGTTTCCTTACATTGCCAAATCTTTTTTTAAACTTTCCTTTTATTTTTTTAGTAGTTTACATTTAACCAAGTACTGTACTGTATTTAATTTTTTTGGTCTCTGCTGCTGCCTGATTGCGTACTTCTGGTTCCAAATGAGATGTGTGATTGACTGATCAGTTCATAATTCTAGTCTTCATAACTCGGATGTTCTATTGTAAGAACAAAAAGATGGTCCATACCCCAAAGAACTTACAATCTAAGTATAAGAGAGGTGCCAACAAGTGGATGCAGACTGGCAGATGAAGAGCACAAGGAAACAATGAGACAATATTCACATTGCTGTGAAATTATATATGGAAACTTATTCTTTTAGAAGAGCTTATTCCTCTTTCAGTGATTTATATACTATAATGTCACTCTATTTTCAATATGATTTCATATGCATTAACAAATGTATGTGGAGGGTGTGTGTTTGGGGTGGGGTGATCTTGCTTTATTATTTGATTCAGTCAAAAATGTGAGTTCTGTGTGCCCACAAGCTAATTCACATACCTTGAGCAGAGAGAGGCTGAAAATTCAGAGCACACCCATAGTACCCTCAGCCCCTGTTTCATTCTATTTTTCTTCATCATTTTCTGGGCTTTTAAAGAGGAAAATCATTTGGAGGCATTCTGTACACTAGGGAATTCTAGCTATATTTTTACCTGTGTATAACTGAGAAACCATAATTTTCTTTCATTTGTGAAATGTAGACATTTTGCATAATTGCTAGAGTACACAAGCATCATATTTTCTGAATGATGTCACTGCAGCTTTGCCCGCAGATTTGCAGTCAATAGTTTGCTGTGGTTGTCAGCCTCAAATCATTTATTTAAAAAAAACCTGGCCTATCCATCTTTACTACAGCTGGCAAAATGACATTTAAAAATCCTCACTTAATAAAGCAGATTTTAATATTTTCAGGACACTTAATAAAACCCAAACACACACTGGTGAGTGACCACACACTTAAACTGTGATTTATTACTGACTCTCTTCCAAGTAGCCTTCTCGCTTGAAATTGCATCTTCCTCACTCTCAGCTGCTGCTGCTGAAACTGTGTGGACGGGGTACGTAAATTGAAGGCAAACTTCTTCTTTAGCATTTCTTCCTTGCCAAATGAATCACAGATAGAAAATCACTGAGCTTGCCAAAATTTATCATACTGTGTCTCCAAAAGTGAAAACAGGTTTTTCATAAAGCAAAGCAAATGTTGTGTTTTGCCACAGATAATATTTTGAAAGTTGGTACAAGGTATCTTTGTAGCTCAGAAATGTTTTTGCAAACTGATTGCATACTTCAAAGTATCAAACCTTCCGAGACCTTCTTAAAACTAATTAATCAACTTTGCAAAATGCATATCCTCCTTTCAAGTAGAACCCACAATTCTTCCACCTTGGGGAATCATTTCCTTGATTTCCTAGCATGTTCCCTATCTAATTATTGTACCTCTAAATAGGAGATTTGTTATTACATGACTTGATTAATTGGATATGTTATTTCTTTATCAGGTGAGAAATCATCAAAGGATTGATGATGAGCTTATGAAATCAACAAAGGCTGTATAAGGCAAAATGCAATTACTTCCCAATTAAAAATCCATTTGACATATTTGAGAGATTAATAAACAACTTGGATTTGTTACTAACACAAATAACTATTTTTTAAAAAATTCAGGAATCAATATTTATATTTAATACACTGCATCTGATGAAAGCATGGGATGAGATAATATATAATCTTGATCACATTATATTATATAGATTTAAAATATATACATTGTTATTGATGATTTAATCATTATTTACTGTGTAGATTGGAGAGTGATATATTCATTTTCCCCACTGTTTAATTACCTCTCCTTTTTCAAGTTAGGGCACTATGGGTCAGCTTTTCAAAGGTATTTAGGTATGGATAAGCAGCTAGTGAGATTCTCAAAAGTGCCTGAACAGATGGAACTTAGGGCCCAGATCCTAAAAGATATTTCGGTTCCTAAGGCCTTGGCTACAGTGGCGCTTTACTGAGCTGCAACTTTCTTGTTCAGGGTTGTGAAAAAACACCCCCTGAGCGCAGGAAGTTACAGCACTGTAAAGCGCTGTAAACTAATCCCCTGGGAGAGAGGGAGTACCTGCAGCGCTGGGAGAGCTCTCTCCCAGCGCTGGCGCCGCGACCACACTCGCACTTCAAAACACTGCTGCGGGAGCGCTCCCGCTGCAGCGCTTTGGAGTTTCGAGTGTTGGCAACCCCCAGTCACATTGAGGATCTGGGCCCAGGTGCCTAATCTACTTAGGTACATCTGAAAATCTTACTAGTCACCTATTTGCATTTTTCGTTGCAAAACACATTCTGAAAATCTACCCCCCAAGTCTTTCATGCCAACAAAGCTTTGTATTCCTCTCCAGTTTAAATAGATTTCAGAGTGGTAGCCGTGGGTTTGCCTCCTCTAAGCATTTCTCCCACTTACGCTCAAAGATAAGTTACTCTTCCTCTCTATTGTTGCCTCTTTGACAGTAGTATCCCATTCTGTATCAGCTGGATATATTAGTTAATGTATGTATAGAGCTTTGAAGTTACAAATCAATACTTTAAGTGTGAAGAATATGGATAAAAAGATTTCCAAGGAAAGAAAGCATTATATAAAGTCAAGACTTCTTGAACTCTTAAAATGTAGGTAGTAGGTCATTTACATTCTTTGTTAACTGTAAAACTGTCTAAACAATAACTGTTACATCACAAATACTTAAGTAATAAGCAGAGTAAACAATTTTCCAAACAATATATACATTCAATTGCAAAGATAGTTATTGAAAGCTGGGGTGGAATCCTGGCCCACTGAAATCAGTGGTGAAACTCCCATTGACTTCAATAGAGCTGCTGGTCTGTACCATCTGTAGGCCATTTACAGGGCCTGATTTCCAGAAGTGCAGAGCATCAGCAACTACCATTGACTTCTTTTGATGCTGTGAATGCTCAACACCTGGAAAATTAAGGCCAAAGGACCAAATCTAACCTTCATTTTGCATACAATTATTATTATTAATACTTGTCATTTGAGGATCACAAAGCACAAAGTTAAATAAGTTAAATTATCTCAACTTTGCAACTTTCACAATCTCTGGTATTTTCCACGCTGCCAAAGTCAATGTCTTAATTTTATCATAACCAAAGCAGAAAATTTTCAGGGCCTGTTTTTTCCCCCACAAGGTTTGTTTGTTTGTTTGTTTTTGTTTTGTTTTGTTTTGTTTGTTTTTTCTTTTCCTTTGTATAATACATACCAAAGTCCATTGTGCGGTTATATCCAGAGAGAGAGAGTTCATAGCTAGACTCATTTTTCCACCAGTGTATGGAACCTGGAAGTAGCAGTAGAGGAATGTTTGTAATAATTGACCAGATTCTGGCCAACTGAGAACATGTTTTGCCCAGAGAACTTGTTTTGAATAAAGCTTAATTTAATATGAATTTCAGAGTGTGAGTGAAACATCCCAAACTGTATGCTTTGTACTCAAAGAAAACTTTAATTGTGTTCACAACATTTATCTGGAGAGCCATATGGATAGTAACTGGCATTCTGCCACTTATCAAGCATCTGATCTATCATTTTCTATATGTCCTCTGTTGAAAGTCTTGCAATAAAGAATCACTGGTTTCCTTTTAAATCTTTAGTGATCATGTGGGCTGTAAAACAAGAAAAGACCTGATTCTGTTACTCTGAGTCCATATATCAAGAGTGAATGAATAGCTGCTCCATGTCTTTAGCATTAATGTCACTTGCCAGAGACCTTATCATATATATCAGGAACCATGGTATTTGGGATTGGAATTTGTGCTGAGTTCCTAAGTCTCATTATTCTCCCATATCCTCTATAATAAAAAATAGCTGGTGGTATATGCCATAATTCTCCCCAAGGTTTAATATATCATAAAAGCCTCTTTAGAATCCACCATCAGTGGCTCTCTGTATGGCTCTTTACCATCTGTGGCTTGAGCAAAACTCAGCATACATATAGTGTGCTCTATTAGGGCTTGATCTCACATCCACTGAAGAAAGAGGTATAATTCTCATTGACTTCATTGGAGTAGGAATCAGGGACATACCCCTTCAGTGGTATTTCTATAAAGTTTCTGGATGTTTGATTGCAATATACTTGGTGGAAATGGTGATCAGCAATTGAGTGATTTCACATAGCCCCCAAAGATTGACTTGTGCACAGAACAAATCTGTTTACTGAAATATAATTTTTCTCCAGTTATTTTTTACACGTGATTTTTTCAGCTTCATGCTGCATGGCTCATTTTCTCTGATGTTCTTCAGATATGGAAAGAATGGAGAATAAAGTGATTCCAGTACCAAAGAAGAGGAAAGCATACAACAGGGGTGGGCTAATTTTTTGGCCTGAGGGCCACATCTGGGTGGGGAAATTGCATGCAGGGCCATGAATGTAGGGCTGGGGCAGCGGGTTGGGGTGTGGGAGACAATGCAGAGTGTGGGAGGAGGTGTGGTGTGTAGGAAGGGGCTCAGGGCAAGTGGTTGGGGCATAGGAGGGGTGTGGAGTGTACGAGGGGGCTCAGAGCAGGGGGTTGGGGTGCAGAAGGGGGTGCAGAGCATGGGAGGTGGCTCAGGACAAGGGGTTGGGGGCTTAGGGCAGGGGGTTGAGGTGCAGAAAGGGTGAAGCAGGGGGCTCAGGGCAGGGAGTTGGGGTGCAGGAGTGGTGCGTGATGTAGCGGGGGCTCAGGGCAAGGGGCTTGGGGTGCAGGGAGGGGTGTGGAGTGCGGGGGGTGTCTCAGGATGGGGTAGGAGGCTCAGGGCAGGGGTTTGAGGTGCAGGAGGGGTGCAGCAGGGCTCAAGGCAGGGGGTTGGGGTGCAGGAGGGGTTCTGGGTGTGGGCTCCGGCCCAGCACTGCTTACCTTGAGTGCAATGCACAGAAGGGCTAAGGCAGTCTCCCTGCCTGCCCTGGCCCCGCACCGCTCCCGGAAGCAGCTGGCACCACATCCCTTCAGCCCCTGGGGGGAGGGGAAGCAGAGGGCTCCATGTGCTACCCTTGCCTGCAGGCACCGCTCCCCGCTGCAACCAGGAATATGGGTAACTGTGGCCAATGGGAGCTTCGGGGGAGGTACCCACAGGTGAGGGCAGCGCATGGAGCCTTCTGCCCTCCCTTCCCCCAGGGGCCGCAGGGACATGGTGTCAGCCGCTTCTGGGAGCGGCGTGGGGCCAGGGCATGCAGGGAACCTGCCTTAGCCCTGTGGAGCCATGGGGGTGGCAATCCCACGGGCCAGCTCCAAAGCCCTGATGGGCCATATCCAGCCCGCAGGCTGTAGTTTGCCCATCCCTGGCATACAACCATACCACTTAGAAATGGCCATTGTTACTGGACACACGCTTGTTTAACTATAGTATTTGGCAAGAGATGTTCTTTCCTGGAAAATGTCCTATAGTTTCTAATCTTACTAACTTTTCAAAAGACTGTGAACTGAATTACATGCACACACCTCCATTCCATGAGCAAAACTCTACTGCATAAATGCTCACGCACAGATATTCACATATAATTAACTACATATATGTGCATATTATAGCCTGTTCATCCAAAGTAGAGGTTTCACACATGTTTTGGAAAATGTGGCTATGCTTGTTTAAATGCCAGAGACCATTCTTGAAAAGATAAAAATAAGAAAGGTTTTGCTGTTCCATCATGTTGCCTTTTGTTTTCTCTTCTCCCTAGAGATTCCAAGAAATCAGCTTCCAGTCTGATAGGTGAGCGCACCACTAGTGTATATCAGCAGATTTAGACTAGAAAAATCAGTCACTTAGAGATCGATAGGTGACAGATACTATAATGAAAACTCTATTGATTTAAAATCAAGCTGAAAAAACAAAGCATTTCCACATTTCAGGAAATGTATCCCTTATGTTGTGCTTTATTCTGCTCAAGAGGAGAACATTTTCTGGAAACTTTACAGTAGGACGTGAAAATTTAAAGGCCACGTTGCAAGGAAAAGCAATGCTTTCATCGCAGGTTTCTTGGATGAGTTTGCTTAACAATTATTTCCCTCTAAATTCAAGATTATGCAAAGGGTAACAAGAAGAACAGATCAGAAAATGGAAATATTTTAATGAGAATTTCAACAAAGATCTGGTTTTTGGCTGAACTTTCATTTCAGTTAGAATTGTCCTAGTGCTGAAGGTTTGCACCTGATTCTCCACTGCTTTACAGCTTGTGCAGTCATTTACATCTGTGCAAAGAGTGTGTAAATCTCTGCCATCTGTAGAAAATGGAAAATTCTCATTTGGTATCATTTTGCACCTGCTTTGCAGTGAGCAAATGACTGCACAAGATGCAAGACAGTGTAAAAGTAGGACCTTTGCCTGCTATCTATGTATTTTATTTACGTGAAAATGAATACTGTCATATCAACCACCGTGTTTGAAATATAAATATATAATACAGGTTTTTGGATTAGCTTTAAGCAAACTCTGATTGCATAGTCTATCTGTTCTGCACACATGTAGTTTTACTGAGAAGCTTATAGATATGAGATTTACTAATAATAGGTAGTAACACCCTGGGAACTTTAGTAGTTGGTCATAAAGAACACCTTTCAACTAGGTTTCAAAAGTAGCCCCATATTGTAAGCATTCCAACAATCAAAACATTTGTGATTTGAAGAGAGTCTAGATCTGAGAAAAATAGTCATTGTCAATTTGCCAGATAATCTGTAGTTACCAGGAGGTACTTTTGGCACTTGACCTTATCTCAAATTCCAGAAATGGCCAAGGACCCTAAAGCATTTCTAATTTGGGATTATTTTAGAGAAGATGTGGGAAAACTCCTTCAGTAACAGGGGAAGGAACCAGTCCTGCATCATCAAGATCTTTCTTCTGACTCACTAAGAGCCACTCCCTATCTTGTCTGGATTTAGCTTCAGCTGGCTACAGTAGTTCTCATGTAAGACCTGGTTTTAGTCAGGCATTACAAAACCAAAAATAGTGCACAATCTGGATTTGAAGGAAAAATGGAAAAATACACTACTTGTATTGCACAGTGAGTTTGTCCCATCACTGGAATTTAGTATGGAAAGTCCTACACACTTGGTAAAAGATGTAATTAACCTAAAAAGAGCTGTCACCCAGGGAGATGTCTTCAGTCTATCTGGAAGAGTCTTAGGTATAGTTATGAGCTGATGAGGCAGACGGTTCTTAAAGCTGGACAGCCTGTGAGTGAGCATGTGGAGCCCTGGAAGCCTCTCTCATCTTTAGGTTATCATTCAAGTGGAGGAAATCCACCTAGGAAGTAATGGGGAAGCTTTAGGAGACTGGAGATAAGCTGTGTGTTCTGCTATGATCCAATTTTGTTCTACAGCCTGATGTTGGCAGATAGTGATTGTGGGGCATTTGGCAAGCACCAAAGAGTCAATTCTGAGGCCTCTACTACATTCATGAGCTCTTCCTTTGCTATTTTGTTACCAAGACATGGCTATCATGGTTTGGGGTTTGAAAGTGACCCATGCTTTCAGAAGTGTCTGAGATAGTTGAAATTGGCTGATGACAAATCTAAGCCGATCATGTCATTGAGGAGGGAATTATCCACATAGTCCATGCACAATTCATCAAGAGAAAGAAAATCAGCAGTTGGTTGAGGAAAGGAGATTAAACATTTTTAGTGCATGATGTAGTATCTTTATGATGAGCAGATCAATGTCAAGGTAGTTTCTGTTCATAATAAAGGGTTTATGTACAGAAATGAGGTAACTAACTTCCTACTATTCTGTGTAACTGCAGCCTGCACTCGCTCTTTCCTGGTCTTTCCTAGCAGGAAGAGTGGCACTGGGGAAATAAGAGTATATAGGAAGTGTGGCATCTCCACAGTTCCTGGAGGAATTACTCTATAGCACATCTTCCCTTTTTAAAGATCTCCTTTACTGAACTAAAATGCTTATTAAATTAAGCTAATAATTGACTTAACAGGTTGCTTAAACAGAATTTAACATCTCAGTCAACTTCTTAGGACAATCTTCCCAATCTATGATACTTCAAACTCTCATAGACTTTAAGGTCAGAAGGGACTATTATGATCATCTAGTCTGACCTCCTGCACAATGCAGGCCATACAATCTCACCCATCCACTTCTATAACAAACCCCTAACCTATGTCTGAGTTATTGAAGTCCTCAAATTGTGGTTTGAAGACCTCAAGCTGCAGAGAATCCTACAGCAAGTGACCCGTGCCCCATGCTGCAGAGGAAGGCGAAAAACCTCCAGTGCCTCTGCCAATCTGCCCTGGAGGAAAATTCCTTCCTGACCCCAAATATGGCGATCAGTTAAACCCTGAGCATGTGGGCAAGACTCACCAGCCAGCACCCAGGAAAGAATTCTCTGTAGTAACTCAGATCCCATCCCATCTAACATCCCATCCCAGACCACTGGGCATACTTACCTGCTGATAATTTGGCAAATGATTTTTGATCAATTGCCAGAATTAGGCTATCCCATCATACCATCCCCTCCATAAACTTATCAAGCTTAGTCTTAAAGCCAGATATGTCTTTTGCCCCCACTACTCCCCTTGGAAGGCTGTTCCAGAACTTCACTCCTCTAATGGTTAGAAACCTTCGTCTAATTTCAAGTCTAAACTTCCTAGTGTCCAGTTTATATCCATTTGTTCTTGTGTTATTAGGCAAGTCCTTGTGTGTAACAGACTGTTTGGTCTCATGGTCAATAACAGAGTTTGTGACTTGTTTTCACCTTGTGTGTCTGCTCTCCTTTGCTTGTCACCGCCAAGGTGTCAGGTAACTTGAGCAGATGTGTACATTTCCTGCAGAAGATTTTCCCTTCATCAGTATGAATATGAGTGAGGTGACTCTTCTGTAACTTTGACTGGCCATTGCCCATCTTGCCAATTTTTCAGAGCCATTCTTTATTTAACTGCGCAAGAGATCTTGTTCCTCTATTGTAATATTTAGTTTGATTGTACTTTCCCAATCCTTTTCTCACTATTATAGACTCCTTAGTAATCCTTAGTTTTTGTCCCATACTTGTGTGACTTTTTACATTGCAGCTGTGTAGCTCTATAATTAAATAGTGCTAAATATGGATCTTTTCCTCATCTTTGTTTTTTTGAATAAATTCTTAACTATACTTCACATTCAGCTAATGCATTGTCTGGAGGATATCTGGGACTGTGTGTCTCATAATGAAAGTCATATACTTAAGCAAAGTCCAGGAATTCTCTATTCTTGAACTGTGGTTGGTTGTCCACTATTACTGTTCTTGGAATTTCATGACGTACAAATTCAGATTTAATGTGCCTGATAACGGTTGCTGCTGTGGTATCTTCAAGTGTGATTACTTCTGGGACATTGGTAAAGCAGCCCGTTATAACCAAGTAATTGTCTACCTTGGTTGAACACGCTAATTTGGATTTTGTCTGATGGAATTGCAAGTTGTTCATGCAGGATCACCGGTTCTTTCTGCTGGGAATCTCTGCACTTCTAACATGTTTCCCTCTTGCTAACCATTTCTTCAAAGTCACTATTCATCTGTGGCCAGAATACAATTTCTCTAGTTCTCCTTTTTGATTTGGTCCTTCCCAGGTGCTCTTTGTATGTTCATCCCAGTATTTTCCTTCTCATCACTGTGGGAACCATGATCAGTGTTCCCTTCAACAGCACTGCTGAGATCACTGAAAGCTTGTTTTTATAGTAGGAATAGAAAGGTGGAAAGTGTTGTTGCTTTTTTCCCCCTCCTTTACTTATTGCTTATATCACTGCTTGTATCATTGCTGTATTTCATCTTTATCTGTTTCTGTCGCCAATTCATCTCATATGCCTGGAGATACAGCACATGACATTTTTATCATGAAAAGGTGGATATTTACTACTTGTTCCAGATCACCGGGCTGTTTATTGCTAGATGGAGCATATGCTTTTGAGAATGTTTGCCATTACAAAGTGGCATCCAGGTTGGAACCGCAGGATCACATCATACTTCTGTATTTTCAGAAGTAGTCACTGTACACTTGCATCTCCAAGCCCCTTTTTGGGGTATTGCAATAAGTGGTTCATGATAAGTCTCTGCTTTGAATCTATGAGAATAGAAAAAGTCATGAAATCTTGTACATCCATACAGTTGACCTAATGTCTCTTTTTAAATTTAAGCATGCATCTCCTCGGCAGCTGTCACAGCCCTAGATGCATATGATACTGGCAACCAATCAGTTCCATGGTGCCTCCTTTTGAGGCATCTGTAGAAAGTTTGCAGCACTGCATTTGATGCCAGAATATGCTTTAAATCAGCAGTTCTCAAACTTTAGCAACCAGAGGACCCCCATCTCCGCTCCTCTCCCTCCCTCCCAGTGCCTCCTGCATGCCACTGAACAGTTGTTCCCCAACATGCAGGAGGCTCAGGGAGGGAGGGGAAGGAGAAAGAGGAGTTGATCAGAACTGTCCATGGACCTCAGTTTGAGAAATGCTGCTTTAAATTATTGAGCTCTCTTTCATGCTCTGGCATTGCAGTAGGACAGTCCAATGACCAGCTGGCCTAGTGGTAAGGCAATGGCTTTATTATTTCTACTGGTCTAGTCACCCCGGAGGGCGTGCCAGCCAAGATGTATGTGTCTGGTTTCAATCCTGTCTTAATTGCTCCAGAGGTGAGGGGGACACGGTAGGGGGACCCAGGCCCAGCCATTCCTACAGGTCCTGACCCAGGGCCCTAGGGCGCTGTCAAAGTGTCCAGACCTGTTATTGATCTACAATTTATTCTGGATCTCTTCCTACCAGACTAGAGCTCTTCTGTTTGGAGCATAGTCACTGTCTTAGAAAACTCCTCTTGGTTTGTTAATGTCCTATTCAAATCAATCTCTTTTAAGGCTTTCGGCTCCCAAAGGAGGTGGGCGGGTGAAGAGGGGTTGGAATCCAGATCCCTGCTGCTAGAGCAGCCTTAACAAAGCTGTAGCCCAGTTCCCAGTATCAGCCTTGCTTCCTGGTGCAGCCTGCAGTACCTTACCCCCTCTTCCTGGGCTACCAGTATCCTTTTAAACTATTCCTCCACTGGGAGCATGCCTTGCATCTGCTGGAGGGGAAGTTACTCCTTAGCCTAGTATTGCTCAATACTTTGCCCTTGTTCAGTGTGGGGTCTGTAGACCTCGTCACAGGCACACATGCTCATTTGGTGACCTTGGGGAGAAGATGTCTTAAGTGAGTTGTGCATGCTGTATAGTTAAGTATGAACTTGCTGGCATAATTCAACATGTCTAGCAGTCTCTGAATTCCCTTTTCAGCTTCATGTCTCAGCATGTTCAGTATTACATGTTCAGTATTAATCAGATAAGAGTCCCTTTGAGGTCTGTCTCTCTGTCTCCCAAGTATGTAATTTCTGTTGTTTGAAATGACATTTGGCCTTATTCATTTTAAAGTCATTAGGTTTCCCAATTTCCAGAACTCTCCACAGATGTCCCTGATGTTCAGTGGCAGTGCTGCCCCTCATTATGTCATCAGTCTACACTTTCATGCCTGCTAGACCCTGTAGAATCTGGCTCATTATACAGTGAAATACTTCAGCAGCCAAACCTATTCTGAAAGGCAGTCTTAGAAAAGCAGTAACTGCCCAATGGTGTATTGATAGTGCCGATCTTGGAGCTCTGTGTCCAAGGGGATCTGCCAAAATCCTGCAGATGCATCTAATTTGCTGAAGAATGTGGCTCTTGCCATCTCAGAAAATAGATTACTTCTTGTGGCAAAGTGAAAGAGTTCTCTTCATGTTTTTGTTCATCTTCTTAGGGTCCATACACAGATGTAGCCCCCTCCTTTTTTCTCTGCAATTACTAAAGAGTGAGCCCACTGTGTTGGTTCTTCTTTTTTCCGAATGATACCATTTGCGGTAGCTTCTTCTAGCTTCTTTCTTAAGGTTTGTGGAGCTTTTTATGTAGCATGTACCTCAGACTCTTTATCTTCTCTTAACTGTATCACTCATGATATTACGCGGCACCCCTTTTCTGCGAATACGTCTTCATGTGATGCTATTAGTAATTTCATATCTGGTCCTGTGCTGTCTTTCTGTCTCTCTATGGCATACATCTCTGACTGAGATCAAGCACCTCATATGGCCCAAGGCTGGTTGCTTGTCTCAGTGTACCACCAAAAATTCTTGTTTGATCATTTTCCTTTTGCATTTAAGTGTCTATGTACATTCTCCCAGCAATGGAATAGCTTCTCCATTATAATCTTTCACAGATACTTTGAACACGTCCGCTTGTATGTGCTCCCTACATCTCTCTATTTCAGTTGTTGTTATTACATTTACCTGTGCCCCAATGTCTTTCTTATATGTCCCATAAGTGCCATTTGTGCACATTTTAATTAGCTAATCTTTTTAGTTTTCAGCCTCCTAAATTATTGTGCTTAAGAACAGGTCCTCCTCTTCCTTTGAGGGATCTATTTTTGCACTTAATACATTCACTTTTCTGCTTTCTCTACATATAGGCACAAGGGTTGTGTTTATTACATATTTGCCCGAATGCTGGTCATTTTCTATACTCATGCTGGTTGCTGAATGATTGGCATTGTTTTTTGCTTTCCATTTTTCTGTCCCTATCCAATTTAATTTCTGTGGACTCTTCTTTTGTTGGCTTAGCTATGGTGCTCATGGTCATATGCTCTATGCCTTTCTCTAGATTTTTTTATTTGTGTTTCTGTTTGTTCTATAGCTTGGTGTATACATATTGCCCTTTCTAGTGGCTGATCCATCACACGTTATAACTGCTCACATACTTTTTATTGTTACATCCCAGGATAAACTGAGAGAGAATCTTTTAATATGCCATAAACTCAGGACTGACTTTTTAGTTTTAAGTCTCTGACAAACTCCTCTATTGTTTCCACTCCATTCTGTGTTCTCATCCTGAATGTATATCTTTCAAAAGTAACATTTTTATTCTAGGGACACAATGATCCTCCTCCATTTTTCTTACTTCTCTCCCTCCTACCACTATCGTACTGAGTGGATTGTAGACTTCTAGCATTTCTATGTCTGCCACTGTTAAGAACAGAGCAATTTTTTGCTCATCCTCCAGTTCATTTGCCCTGTGGCTTTTATGTACAGCTCAAATTATTGTTTGAACCAAATCCAGGCATACTCAGAATTCTCTTATTCTCAGGGCTGGTGGGGGAGTTACTTTTAGTTGCACAGACTCCATAGCAGCCATTTCAGTGTTACCTCTCACTGGGTCATCCAGCACACTGTGCCTTCTGTTACTGTGTTAGTTCCTGTTTATAATAAAGATCTATGTACAAAAATGAGGTAACAACATTTATACTCTTCTGTGTAGCTGCAGCCTGTGACTACCCTATCCTGGGCTTCTTTGTTTCTGCCCAGTGGGAAGTGGGTACTATAAAGAATGTACAAGAAGTGTGACATCTCTATGCTTCCCGGAGCACTTACTGTATAGCACACCGAGGATCTTGTCTTTGTGCCTGTCCATTACCAGATAACAAAGGTGAAAAGTAACATGATATTATTCATCAAATGATAGTCCACTGTATAATTCCCAGAGTTCCAGCATGTTTTACCAGAAAGTTTTCATATCCAATAAGAGTCAAGATTATTTTTTCCTTTTTTAATCTGTTTCATGTCCATAGCAAAGTGCTGCAGTATATTCCTTACCCCCATTTACAATAAATTATAATGAAATCCTGCACTCTAATTACAGACATTGGGATTGCAATGTTGCGTATGCATGCAGAACATCCCAATCTGTTTTTTGATTTAGTTGGGGATTGGTCCTGCTTTGAGCAGGGGGTTGGACTAGATGACCTCCTGAGGTCCCTTCCAACCCTGATATTCTATGATTCTATGATACAGCAGTTCTCACTTAGATCACATTAACAGAGGATGATAGAAAACCCTTGGCTCACAGCTGAAGTTGTATTTGGCTGTCTGATAAATTACAAAAATGTTTAGATGTTCTAGGATTTTATTCCATTTCAGTCTCATTAAAGGCCAGATCCAGAGCATATTGGAGTCAACAGAAAGATTCCTGTTGATTTTATTGTCTTTGGATCAGGTCCCAAATATGTACACAGCACACCACAAAATAATTGCCAATGACCCTCTCTACCAAGACCATATTGTTCTTTCAAATAAAAAGATCTGTCATACAGTTCCTGACTGATTGCAGGAATACCTTTGGTTGACTTACGATACGCCAGTATTTTTTACTAGAAATTATAAAGATCAGCTTTTTCCAAAATGCAGCCTTTCTAAGGAAATATGAATTTGTCTTAAGTTTTTTGCATAGAACTAGTCATATTTCCTTTGTAATCTTAATAGTCTGAAGTTGTAGATCTTTGCTCCTACAATTTCAGCAAATGTATAAATACCTGGAGGGAAAGAAATTGTATATACATTTTCCTCCAAGGTTATTCACACTGCAGATTGCTCGCCTGTCTTTTTAAACCATTCCATCAGTTGTTCAAATGTGAATGCCATGCAATATGTTTTAAATCTGGGAAGTTGAACCTCCTTCTCCTATTGGGAGTATCATTTTTTGATTAGAAAGTCTTGATTTCTTTCCCTTTTATACCCCACAGGAATCCCTGGGAAATTAACTTTTGTGATACAAATAGTACATTATCTAAAGCCATATATCCATTGTGAATTTTACTTTAGTTTTCTTTTCCCCATAAAATAAGCTTTGGAAATTGCCATCAAGTTAAATCAGGTTCTAAATTAATTTTTATTATAATAATTGGTATAACAAGATATTTTATTATGTCTCCATTTGAGGTCATGAACTTGCAAATAAATTTATTGTTTTTATTGTATTTTATTATTTACTTTACATTTATATTATCAGCCTAAGGATCAGGGGCTTGTGCTGGGCACTGTATAAACACAGATAAACAGACAGACTCTATCCTGGAGGCCTTACAATCTAAAAATTCAAAATGATCTGGATAAACTGGAGAAATGGTCTGAAGTAAATAAGATGAAATTCAATAAGGACAAATGCAAAGTACTCCACTTAGGAAGGAACAATCAGTTGCATACTTAAATGGCAAATGGGTGCCTAGGAAGGAGTACTGTGGAAAGGGATATGGGGTCAGAGTGGATCACACGCTAAATATGAGTCAACAGTGTAACACTGTTGCAAACAAAAGCAAACATCATTCTGGGATGTATTAGCAGGAGTATTGTAAGCAAGACAGGAGAAGTCATTCTTCCTCTCTACTCCATGCTGATTGGGCCTCAACTGGAGTATTGTGTCCAGTTCTGGGTGCCACCAGGGCTGACTCCAGGCACCAGCCATGCAAGCTCATGCTTGAGGCGGCAGATTCTAAGGGGTGGTATTCCGTCCAATCCTAGGGCGGCACAGCCACCCTTTTTTTTCTTTTCTTTTTTTTTGTTTGTCGCTCTGGCTGCCCTGTAGGGGGCAGCAGCACAGAGGAGGGGAGCGCCCTGCTGGGAGCCGGCTGCGTGCTCCGTCTGCCCCAGCTGGTGCCAGGTCTCTAGCAAGCCCAGCAGCCCGCGTCCTTCCCTCCCCGCCGACTGGATCGGCGCGGAGTCCTCCCAGCAGGCAGCGTGGCGGGAGGGGCCGAGTGGTGAGCACCCTGGCTGAAGAAAGCCCGGCCGCCCGCCTTCTCTCTCTCTCCCCCCACTCCTTTCCCCTCCCCGCTGCTAGCTGGGGCACGCACTCCACTGCCAGGGGCACGTCTGCAGCGCAGGGAGTCCCGCTAGCTGAAAGTTTGCACCCTGGCTCCGGCCACCCTGCAGGTTTGTTTGTTTGTTTTGCTTCGTCGCTGCAGCCACACCGCAGGTTTTTGTGGTCAAATTGGAGAAAGTCCAGAGAAGAGCAACAAAAATGATTAAAGGTCTAGAAAACATGACCTATGAGGGAAGATTGAAAAAATTGGGTTTGTTTAGTATGGATAAGAGAAGACTGAGAGGGGATATGATAACAGTTTTCAAGTACATAAAAGGTTGTTACAAGGAGGAGGGAGAAAAAATGTTGTTTTTAACCTCTGAGGATAGGACAAGAAGCAATGGGCTTAAATTGCAGCAAGGGCAGTTTAGGTTGGACATTAGGAAAAACTTCCTGTCAGAGGGGTTAAACACTGGGATAAATTGCCTAGGGAGGTTGTGGCATCTCCATCATTGGGGATTTTTAAGAGCAGGCTGGACAAACACCTGTCAGGGATGGTCTAGATAATATTGGACTAGATGACTTCTTGAGGTCCCTTCTGATTCTATGATTGGCTCTCGGTCCCTGACTGTTCTATGTGGCTGAGTATCATGTGATAGTTCAGGATGGGCCGGAGCAAAGGTGGCTTTCTGGTCCCCTGATTCTGAGCTGTTTGGGTGCTAGATACCTGCCCAGACAAATCAGAGCAGCATGAGGGCTGTTCTAACTTACAACAGCTGCCAGTAGCCCAAGAGGCCATTCCAACAGCCCAGAATTTCTAGGGGCCATGCACCTCTTACATTGTTTGTAGTGAGAGAAGATACCGTAGGTGCTGTAATGCTGACTCTATGAATGCTGGAGGGGATGCTTATGACTCTGGCAAGGTGCAAAGTAATACTACCCTACATTTGGGTTGCAGATGTTACACTCCAGTCTGATATGATCTAAACAAAGGGGTAAATAACAAAGATAGAGAAACCCCTTCTTTGAATGATTGTATTGAAATTGTCAAAAGTATCTTGTGCGGGGAACATAGTTAAATGATTAACATACTGTCTGATGAACCCTGACATAGTGAACAACCGTACAAGCTTGCATGACAGCTGAAAAGCATATGAGGTTCTGGATCTCAGTGGCTCTCATGTAAGTGTTTTTCTTTGTGTAGGTAACAGAGATATTGCTACTCCAGTTCACTAGTGAGCCATCTGATTCCAAATACTGTCTACCAGTGGCCAATACCCCACATAGGACTATTGTAAAATAACTTGCTCACAGTGAAGTGTCCTGTCAGTTAGTGGTTGGCTTTTTCCTTGAGACATGAGTTTATAGTAACATAATTATTTTCATAATATCTGATAAAACTGTGAATGTGGTGTGTGTATGTGTGCATGTAAAATCTCATTTTCTATCATAGTAAGTACTTGGACTCAATAAGGTCTTGTGCTGAGTTCCAGGGCTAAATTAGGCTTTGTATAACAATCTATGTATTTTTATTAGTTTGAAATTGAAATCAGTTCTATTTACCATCCCGTTGGTCTTGCATTATATGAGGGGATATATTGGAGCACCCAATTTACTTTACCCATTATTTTGTATACTTCTGTCATGATTTCTGCTATGCATTGCATCCTTTCTTTCAGCTCTCTAGTCTACTGGTTTTCAGCTGATACTGTATTAATTTTAAATAGACTATAATTTGCCAAGTGTTTAAATATAAAAACCCATACATCATTGGTGCTTCTAATTCTAAATCCCATTATTCAGCAACAAAATCAAATACATTAGCAAATGTGGATAGGATTAGACAGTATATACTTTCTAAAATGCAAAATACTACCATATTCTGCACAGAAAACAGATAGTACAGATAATGGGGGTAGTTAAGGTCTTGTCATTTGAAATAATCCTGTGGTTCTTTAAGATTGTAGTATATAGAAGGAAGAAAATATTAACTCTGGAAGAATTAAATCACTCATTTATTACTTGTCCCACATTATGAGTTAGAATGTAAGCAAAATGGATTAAATAAAATGAAATTCTTTTAAAATAAATAGAGTATCACAGTCATAATTTTAAAGCAGATTGCTGACACTTCTAGTGTTTGTATGGAACATGTTGGTTCAAATTTCCTTTACAATGTGGGTTATATTTTAAATATGAAAATGCTGTGAATATAAAGCTAGTTGGATAGACTGTCTGCTTAGTTCAGAGTGGGAGTTTGACAATGCAATCATCTGTACATAGTCTGGCACATGAGACTATCCTACTCACTCCAGATCTGAGCCAATTACCCTCACTATTCCTATTGCTACTCCCTTTCCCCTAATTTTGACTACAAAGTGTTCTCCCAGCGAGACCCCAGACTTCCGTGATTGTACGCACCCTCTGGGTTTTCTATTGCCTGACTACAAGGTAAAATGTGTATTTCTTAAAGGATTAAGAGATTTTTCAAGGGTAGATGGGATCTGAGGTGAAGAAGCTTGTCATAGTGTGGAGTGGGGTGGGGAGAGATTTGGGAAGGGGACAACTTGGAATGTAGTTCTTATTTATTTTTTTCCAGGATCATATGATTTTTCCACATTGATAATGAGTCCTAAAATGGCAAACTATCTGAACTCTTGCCTTCATCTGTCTCAGTTAACCCAGCTCTGCTTTATCATGCCCCTTGCTGTTGTAATACTTGGTTTGGGAATTGTGAAGTACAATGAATAAAGGTGACTGCTGGACTCTCTAAGGGATTTTAGAGTTCTTTGAATTCCTCAGATCACTGCTTTTTAGGGGGACAATTCTTAATGAAATGGAAGCATTTGGATGACAATGGACCCAGGAAATTCAAATATGCTCCAGTATCTTAAACCTGCAAAACACAGCTCTTAAATACACATAGGGGTTAAATTCACCTCCCCACAAAGAAACCCCAAGAAAACTGACTTTGTGTTGGAATCTCCATGGCATCTTCCCAGCTATAGACCTTGTGTAAGGCTGCAGAGTTACCTCTCAGAGGCTACTAATCCAGTGTGTGTGCTGGAATAGTGGCCACTAACCTTCCACCTCACTTTGTGCACATTTTGCATGAATATTACATTTATATTGTTGAGAGCTAGAGTTTTAAAAGGAGGCATGCCTCGGAAAACAGAGCCTGTGCACTCTTAATAGAAGATGCAGTCAGGACCTGAGAACTAAAAGCATAGTGGCCACTAACGAGGCACATCTAAATCAGTTTGCACCAGCAACAGCATAAAGCAGATAAAGGTTATTTCTAGTGCCATGACACAGCATGTCATGTGGATGCTATATTTAGTTTAACACATCTGTACAGTTTTGTGCCATAAGTGCCTACAGTTAATCTTGATGTTGCAAATCTTGATGTTGCAAAGCAAGGTAGAGTCAGATGGAAAGACATTCCAAAGACTCAGTCATGCAGTTAGGAACAATAAGTACATGCACAAAAGGAGAATTACTTTTAAAAGGGTTGTGGAAGCCCCTTGGTTCAGTTGCAAAAAGTATATTTCACATGCAATTTTTTAAAATCTTACCAGAGAGAGAGTTACATATAAAAATCAAAGTGACACCATATCCTGTTTTGGGGGAAGTTTTTGCTCTATTATCTAGTCTTCAGGACAAGGACAAAAGTGAGCATTATTGAGTCGGTGATTAAAAGGCTATATTCTCTTCTTCTTGGTTGCATGTGTGAAGCTCCCATTTAGAATTGAATGAATATGGTAAAATAATTCTCAATTAACCTTGCAAATAAAGCCCTTCAGTCACCAGGATTGGTGTTCTCTCAGGTGAATGGTGGTTTTATGATGATGGTGATTTACAAGAATGTTCCTGGAGAGCAACAGCATCATGCAAAGTAGCATGAGTATCGTGTGGTGATCTGCATCTGAGGCACCACTGTAGCCATTTAAAAAATCATATCTTATTTTTGCTAAACCTTTGTTTAATATTGATAAGCACAGAACAAATTCTTAAAATGCCCCATCTATGTGCAGGTAACATGCAAACAGAAAACCTAGTGGTGCCTACACTTTGAATTAACACTAAATGGGGCCTGGAATCACTGACATTTTAGTGATGTTTCCTTCAGAAATACGCATAGCTGATCCACTGCGCACATCCTTCCTTCAAGTCCTCCCACTCATTGCACAGTAGCTGTGAAACACCTTGAATTTAGCAGAGTGGGAAGGTTGAGGAGAGGCTGTAGTAGTGCTTTAAAGGTGTCTCTGACCTGTAGGATGGCATCTGTCAAGATGTAAGCTCAGAACCACTGACAACTGTAGAAAAGCTGAAATTTCCCCAAGTATTTCTGAACTAATATTTATTATTTTTGAATTGTAATTATCCATTCTTTTTAAAATACAAAATTAATATTATATATCTACAGATAACATACAGATTATATCTATACAAACAATTCATATGTATGTGTGTGTGTGTATAAAATAAGTGTGTGTGTGTGTGTGTGTGTGTGTGTATAGTGTCTGTTTAAAAATATATAAAATGAAGACTTTGAGCTATTCTTTAACTAACAATTACCAAATAGTTATATATGTAATTCAACATATTTAAAACATTACCCAAACTTTATGGATTCAGTTCTATAATAAAACAGACTAAAAATTATATATCTATTTTAGGTAGAAAATCCTTGCATCTGCATTGATAAGACATTGGATTTTAAGATGCAATCAAAGGTAGAAGTGAGCTTAATGTGGGAACAGATAGTGGGCATGTGATCTAAATATACACAGTGTGATTGCTCTCTGCTAAATATTAGCTGTCTGAAATGGTACTTTGCATCATGGCACCCAGACAGCATAAGATACAATGTGATATAAATGATGCCAATCTATGCACTGTTGGCATCAGCAGCTGTCTCCTTGGCAGACTCCATAGACAGTTACTGGCAGCTTTAGAGTTGCCTCTAGGTTTATCATATGTTTAGGCTTCTGACTTTTTCTGTTTACATAAAGTCCACCCCATCTGGAATCCATTTAATTCTGTGTCACCTTTGATAGTGGAGAATTTATGTATGGGTGACCTCATACAGGCAGAGGTGTTGACTTCGGACTATTTGAAATAAGCCCAATCTTCCTTTAAGGCTTACGCCTCTGTATTGAGCTTTTGATGTCAAATACAAGAGTTTAAATCTACCCTTTTGAAAAAAGCAATTTGAGAGATTAAAAGCAGCATTAGTATGAAGTGAAAAATGGAATAATAATATGGTTTCTTTTTAGCTCTGTGGGAAAAGGAATCTATCTAATTCAATAATTCTGTGATATTTTATCCAGTGTGCTGTACCAAGGCAGAAAGCTTTGATAAGACATGCTATTTGGATATAAAGATTTGGGAGCAGATCTTCAGCCCCCACTAAATCCATTTTGGACCGCTGTGGTGGCACAAAGGGGTCTGAAGTGTTCCCAGATGAGGAGCTGAAGATTCCCTTAGTGTGGTGTAGAGCCTGCATTAGAGGGACATTGGAGCAAGAGGGGCAGAAGAAGGTAAGCTCATGTTGACTTCTGATTGATATGAAGGGACGTTACAAGCCAAAGTAATTTAGAGCATCCCTAAAGCTAATCTAAGGCCATGTCTACTTTACCACTTATGTCAGCAAAACTTGTGTCACTCAGGAGTTTGAAAAAAAACACCCCCTGAGCAACATAAGTTTCACCAGCATAAGTGCTTGTGTGCACAGCACTATGTCATCAGGAGAGCTCTGTCCTGTTGGCATAGAGTGGCTACATGAGCGATCTTACAGTGGTGCAGCTGTTCCACTGTAAGTGCGCTAGTGTAGACATGGCCTAAGTTGCACGCAGGATTGAACCAAACCCAACCGAACCCATCAACCCTGGTTATTTTATCGATAGAAGGGGAGAGGGAGATATTGGAAAGTGAAGAAGCCACATTTACCTCCCAGTGCTTTTTCAGCAAAATCAAGGATCTTTTTATTTAGATTTCTCAACATGTGTCCATCCAATACTGTGTTAAAACATGTAACAAATAGGCCCTAACTTTCGAGATCCTTATGGATCCACCATAACTTAAAATTCTAGCACCACCATCATGTCTCTAAGCAGGGCTGCCCGGGGGGGCAGGGAGAGGTGGCGAGTGGGGCAATTTGCCACAGGCCCCCACAAAAGTTTTTTGGGGCCCCTGGAGCGGGGTCCTTCACTCACTCTGGGGGCCCCAGAAAACTCTCATGGGGCCCAGGCCCCCGGAGCGTCTTCCGCTCCAGGTCTTCGGCAGCAATTTGGTGGTGGGGAGGTCCTTCCGCTCCGGGACCTGCCGCCGAAGTGCCCCGAAGACCCACGGTGGGGGGTCCTTCCAGCCCGAGACTCGCCACCGAAGTGCTGGGTCTTCGGCGGCAATTCGGCGGTGGGGGCCCCCCACCACTGAAGACCCCAGGCCCCCTGAATCCTCTGGGCGGCCCTGTCTCTAAGTTATCCTTTCTTTTTTTTTTGTACCCTTTCCTCCTCCAACACACCCACACCTTTGAGAGAACAGATGGGCCTTGCAGCATGTCTTGAAATTTGGGGTCTGGCAAATTAATGGGAGATGAGGATCCAGAGTCCAAGTCCTATTGTGTGAACTAAATATGGAAGTCTTTGGAATTATTATTACTATTATTATTATTTATTTGAACTTCAGTGGGCACAGAGGCTGCAATCTTAATCAGATCCCCAGAGTACTACCAGGCACAATGATATTTATTGGTCACTTCCATTAATTTGGGTGTTCAATAGCTTGTACAATGGGAAGTTGCTTTTTTACAATAGGCAACCAAACCCAAGAAGCCTTTCAAAACTGTATTAAAAACCCTTTAAATAAAACAGTTAACGTTAACTGTACATTCATTCTGGGAAAATTTCCATTCCTTGCATTTGCATTCACATAAAGTCTTTTAAGCAGGATTTTCACTTTTTACTGGTAACATCACATATCCATCATGGGGGAGAGGAATTTTTTGTTAAAATTTGTCCTGCTTTTCAGATAGAGATATAAAACAATACAAAATATATATAAAAAAGAATAGAGGGCACATGGATAGCTCCCTCATGCCACCTCTGGATCCCAGCTTACTATTCTGGGCCATGTTGACAGCTGGCTGACTTGCTTTGGTTTCTTTTCCACTGAATCTCTCTCTCACCAGGAGAGGACTTCTCACACTGCTCCATCCTGCCATTCCAATGGCATAATGAAGTTGAATCAATTCCAAAACTGGCCAGGCTTGCTACTGATTAGACAGAAGGATAAAAGGCTGGGAAAGACTAGAAACAATAGTATGGAGTGAAATGACATATTAAGGAAGAGGTAGTAGGAATGTTACAGCTTACTTCCTAGACGTTAACTGAGACTCAGCAACCTAGGAAGTGGTGGTGTAATTTTTCAATTACAATAAAAACTCTTCACCGAGAAAAATACTCAAATCTGCCACAGGAAAGAAACAGCAAGAATTCACCAAGCTATCCGCTATGCTGATTGTAACTTGGAGGAGCTTATGATATAAGCAAGGAAGCTAGAACCCCCTCTTAATTTCCCACACAGCTATATGAGAAGATACCCTTTACACTACAGTTGGTCAGATCCAGATCAACACCACTGCTACTGATTCCTTAGCTGTCTTACCTCATTTGTCGCAGGTCCCTGTATAAAAAGGAGACACAGAACTGTCTTAGGAGCCACCATATCACAATAACTTGGCAAAAAATCCTCATTATATTATACTAGGTCAGAGATAGTGTAGTCTGTTGGCTGCACAATAATTTCCTCAGAGCTGTTTGAAACCCATATGGTTCCATTAGTCTCTCAGGATGGATCATCCTAACTGTTCCTTTGCTCTGACAGGAGAGCTGAACCCTGACATTGAGACATCTGCCAGTGTGATAGATGATGGTTCTAGTGAGGACAAAGGTTATTCCCTTTAATATGCACATAAAGCTCCACAGTGCATTTCTGTTTCCTGATTATCAGCTGGTCTCAAAAGCTTGTTTTGAAGGGAGCCATGTGAAGCTCTAGTAGGTCATGCCATGCAGTGTGTGTGTGTGTGTGTGTGTGTGTGTGTGTGTGTGGTGTGGGGGGGATGGACCTGTACCTGTATCCGGCTGCACGGACACTCCTGACTATGAGAAGGTTTTTCTCACCTTTTGCTACATGCCCAGGGGATGTACTTCTTGGGTGAGGAGAGCAGAAAAGAGAGAACTGCACTTCTCCAGAAGGTTTCCTCTTTCTCTTAGGCCTGGTCTACACTAGGGGGCGGGTTCGATCTAAGGTACGCTGAAGTCGAAGTACCTTAGTTCGAATTACTTACCCATCCTCACGGTGCGGGATCGACGTCCGCGGCTCCTCCGTCGACTCCACCACCACCGTTCGCGGTGGTGGAGTTCCGGAGTCGACGGGAGCACGTTCGGAGTTCGATATATTGCGTCTAGATGAGACGCGATATATCGAACTCCGAGAAATCGATTGCTACCCGCCGATATGGCGGGTAGTGAAGACATACCCTTAGGCTAGAGGAACTCCTCATTGGCTGCAGACTCTCAGAATCAGCAGGCATGGGAATCACAGATGCTAATATGGGAGATTGTCCATTTGTTCATCTGTTTTCAAGAAAACAACACAATGAAAAAAATACCATCAGCTTAGTGGAGTTTGTGCTCACAAAAGTTTAAGTGAGATTGCTGGTTCTTACTTGTTTTATTCCAGTGTTGTCAGAATATATATATTTATTTTAAAACCTATTGTGCAAATTTTCCGATATCTAAGAATACATTGTGGAACAATATCAACTATTTTAAATCAGCAAGATACATTAGGGGACTCTAATGCAGGGTTTTTTTTAAAACCTTTTTAGTTTTTTCACTTAATTCCAAAAAGAAAGATAAGTATGATTTCCAGGAGTTTCTTCCCACCACTATCCCCACAAGTATAAAACAAAACAAAAAATGCTTGGATTAAGTTCTAAATAACTAATACCTAGTTTAACATCTTTAAAGAGGGATCAAGGCAGAAATTAGCACTGTGACATTAAACTTGGGAAAGAAGGATTTAAAAATAATGATGGAGCTAATCAAAAAGACCCTAATGTCAAAGGGGAAGAAATTGAAATACTTAGACTCAAAATAGTTGCTAGAAAAACATACCATAAAAAATTCATAGACTCTGTATCTTGAAACTAAAATGGGACTGGGAAGGAAAGGGGAGAAAAAACATAGTCCCAAATTTGTTCACTTCAGAAAATGATAATATAATTTAAGTGAGTGTGATAGTAAGGAACATAAAGTAGGCAAGTAAAATGAAAACTGGAACTAGGAGTAGAATTTGAAAGCAAATTAGGTGAAATTTGAAGAGCAAACATCCAAAAGTATAAAAACAAGAAGAAATTTACATATATCAGAAGCAGGCAGTCTGTGAGAGGAATGGTTGATCTGCTGGATAAAGGGAGCAATTAAGGAGGATATCTCAATGATACGACCTTAGTTTTGAGCTACTCCCCATATCAAGACCCACAGTTGTCCCTCTCCTGCCCTGCCTCTCACGTTTGATGTGGATTTTATTGAGACAGGCTGGCAGCTTGCTATCCTCCACTCCACCACCAGCTGTTTCTCTTGCTCGTTAGTGGCAAGTCTTCCCTCATCCCCAAGCCACCTCAAAAATCTAAATAACTTGTAAAAGAGGTGGTCCAAATAACCTATTTCTTTTCTATGATGTAGCTGCACCAAGTAACTTCCACCTAGGGTATGTCTACGCTACGGGATTATTCCGATTTTACAGAAACGGTTTTTTTAAAACAGATTGTATAAAGTCGAGTGCACGCGCCCACACTAAGCACATTAATTCGGCGGTGTGCGTCCACGTACCGAGGCTAGCGTTGATTTCCGGAGCGTTGAGCTGTGGGTAGTTATCCTGTAGCTATCCCATAGTTCCCACAATCTCCCCCGCCCATTGGAATTCTGGGTTGAGATCCCAATGCAAGATGGTGCAAAAACAGTGTCGCGGGTGATTCTGGGTAAATGTCGTCACTCAATCCTTCCTCCATGAAAGCAACAGTAGACAATCATTTCGCGCCCTTTTTCCCCTGGATTGCTCTGGCAGATGCCATAGCATGGCAACCATGGTGCCTGTTTTGCCTTTTGTCACTGTCACCGTATGTATACTGGATGCTGCTGACAGAAGTGGTACTGCAGTGCTACACAGCAGCATTCATTTGCCTTTGCAAGGTAGCAGAGACGGTTGCCATCCCTATTGCACCGTCTGCCATTGTAAATTGGTGATGAGAGGATGGTTATCAGTCATTTTGCTCCGTTTGCATTTGGAAATTGGCGATGACGGTTATCAATCCTTTTGTACCGTCTGCTGCTGTCATGGGTGCTCCTGGCTGGCCTCGCTGAGGTTGGCCGGGGGCGCATGGACAAAAATGGGAATGACTCCCTGGGTCATTCCGTTCTTTATGTTTTGTCTAAAAATAGAGTCAGTCCTGCCTAGGATATGGGGCAAGTGTACTAGAGAACCATAGAGCACAGCCGCTCTGTGTCAGAGCCCCAGAGATCCTGCAGAAATGATGAGCTTCATGCTATTCTAGGGGGTGCCCTGCAACAACAGGGGGGGAGGGATAGCTCAGAGGTTTGAGCATTGTCCTGTTAAACCCAGGGTTGTGAGTTCATTCCTTGAGGGGGCCACTTAGGAATCTGGGGCAAAAATCAATACTTGGTCCTGCTAGTGAAGGCAGGGGGCTGGACTCAATGATCTTTCAAGGTCCCTTCCAGTTCTAGGAGATGAGTATATCTCCAAATATAATTTATATAACCCCACCCATTGCTTCCCTCCTTCCCTCCTCCCCCAACCAGGGCCGGCTCCAGACCCCAGCACGCCAAGCGTGCGCTTGGGGCGGCATTTTGCCGGCAGGGCGGCAGGCAGCTCCGGCGGACCTTCCGCAGTCATGCCTGCGGGAGGTCCACCGGAGCCACGGGACCAGTGGAGCTCCCGCAGGCATGACTGCAGAGGGTTCGCTGGTCCCGCGGCTCGGGTGGACCTCCCACAGGCATGCCTGCGGATGCTCCACCGGAGCCGCGGGACCAGCGGAACCTCCGCAGGCACGTCTGCAAGAGGTCCCCTGGAGCCGCGGGACTGGCGACCGCCAGAGCGTGACCCGCAGCGCGCCACCCTGCTTGGGGCAGCGGGATTCCTAGAGCCGCCCCTGCCCCCAACCCTCCTGGGCTACCATGGCAGTGTCCCCCCATTTGTGTGATGAAGTAATAAAGAATGCAGGAATAAGAAACACTGACTTTTTAGCGAGATAAAATGAGGGGGAGGCAGCCTCCTGCTGCTATGATAGTCCAGGCAGGACATTAAAGGGTGGGGGGGAGAGGAGCGCAGCCTCCCGCTGCTATGATAGTCCAGGGAGTACAGAATCTTTTCTTTAGACATGAAAGGTGGGGGGGGAGGCTGATGGAGCTCAGCCTCCAGCTGCTATGATGAGGACGGTTACCAAGCCTTTTGTACCATCTGCCAGGAATGACCAGGAGTCATTGCCATTTTTACCCAGGCTCCCCCAGCCGACCTCACCGAGGCCAGCCAGGAGCACTTATGGGATGATGAGGACGGTTTTCCATCATTTTGTACTGTCTGCCATCAGGAAAGGAAGGGGAGGGCAGCATGCAGTGGACATACGGTGACATTGAAAAAAGGCGAGAAACAATTTTTTCCCCTTTTCTTTCACGGGGGTGGAGGGGGGCAAATTGGCAAGATATACCCTGAACCACCCCAGACAATGTTTTTGACCCTTCAGGCATTGGGAGCTCAGCCAAGAATGCAAATGCTTTTCGGAGACTGCGAGGACTGTGGGATAGCTGGAGTCCTCAGTCCCTCCTCCCTCCCTCCATGAGCGTCCATTTGAATCTTTGGCTTTCCGTTACACTTGTCACACAGCACTGTGCTGAATCCCTGCTGTGGCCTCTGTCTATCATAGCCTGGAGATTTTTTCAAATGCTTTGGCATTTCATCTTCTGGAACGAAGCTCTGATAGAACAGATTTGTCTCCCCATACAGCGATCAGATCCAGTATCTCCCGTACGGTCCATGCTGGAGCTCTTTTTGGATTTGGGACTGCATTGCCACCCGTGCTGATCAGAGCTCCACGCTGGGCAAACAGGAAATGAAATTCAAAAGTTCGCGGGGCTTTTCCTGTCAACCTGGCCAGTGCATCTGAGTTGAGATTGCTTTCCAGAGCGGTCACAACGGTGCACTGTGGGATACCGCCCAGAGGCCAATACCGTCGAATTGCGGCCACACTAACCCTAATCCGACATGGCAATACCGATTTCAGTGCTACTCCCCTCGTCAGGAAGGAGTACAGAAATCGGTTTAAAGAGCCCTTTATATCGATATAAAGGGCTTGGTTGTGTGGATGGATGCAGGGTTAATTTGGTTTAACGGTGTTAAATTCGGTTTAAACGCGTAGTGTAGACCAGGCCCTAGTCTGCCTCTTCTGAACAAAGGAGGCGGTAAATACTGTTCCCACACAAATGTCTTTGCAGACCAAAACTGACACTAATATAACTAAGGTCCATATAATTATGTCTTTCCACATACTGCTGTCTCTGTATTGTAGGTGATGCTAGAGAACAGAAATCATTATGTAATTACTATGTAAACCAACTGCCACTTTCAGCTAACAAAAGATCAGCAGTCATATAAACAAAGAAGGTACAGTACATGTGTCCTTTAAAATAAAGGGCTGCCCTGTTTTATGAAGAACAGATATTTAAGATGGGCGAAACATTTTAAATAACTTAGGGAATATTGTCAGAATACTGATGACTCTCTGGTACACTTGCCTTGGGAATCCCTTGTTTTAGGTCTGTCACTTTTTTTCTGATGGATGTATTTTGTTTTAGGCATGGTCTGGTAATGGACACTGTAAGTGCAGCCTATTGTAGAACACCATGGGCCATCTCTTGAATAATAGAAAATTTAGAGCATGAATCTATCCATCACAAGGAAAGCCTAGCTAAAATGTGTGAATCAAATAAATGACTCTGTATGTTTCTGAAAACTGATAGTAAGTTCATTTTTTGCTGCTTGAAAGGGTAGTTGGGTAACTTCAACTCTAACTTCATCAAAATAGCCTGAGCCTTCAAACGTTGTATGATTAAGCTCAGAGCAATGGGAGAATAGGTGGCATTTTTTGGATTTGAAAGGCTGATAAATATTTGATTTGTGATCAGAATCCTTTTTATTAGCAGCAGCCTGAGATGTATGCAAGCAGGTTTTCTTTCTATGAAAAATATCCCCTTTACATACCAAGGGGATAATGTCAGTTGGTGCTATTTGAAATAGGTGGATGGAGATAGGTGCCTAATGCTTGGATGGCTATTCATAAGTATGTGCCTATGGATATTTCCATCTAACAGATAAGAAAATTAATTAATCATTAATGGTTCTGTGTCGAACTGGGAGTGTGTATATTGGGATCCCACAGGTGCCAGTCCCAAACAATATTTTCATCAGTGATTTGGATAATGGAGTGGAGAGTGTCATTATACAATCTGCAGATGAAACCATGCTGGGAGGGGTTGTGAGCACTTTGGAGGACAGGATTAGAATTCAAAGCAACCTTGGCAAGTTGGAGAGTTGGACTGAAATTAACAAGTTAAAATTCAATTCCAGGTCCAAAGTTCTACACTTGCAAAGGGAAAATCAAATGCACAACTACAAAATGTGGAATATCTCACTAGTGGATAGTACGGCTGAAACAGATCTGAGAGTAATAGTGAATCACAAATTGAATGAGTGAACAACACGATGCAGTTGTGAAAAAGACTAACATCATTCTGAGGTCTACTAAGACATCGGAGGAAATTGTCCTGCTCTACTATGCACTAGTGTGTC
Source organism: Mauremys reevesii (assembly GCF_016161935.1). Classification (NCBI taxonomy): domain Eukaryota; kingdom Metazoa; phylum Chordata; order Testudines; family Geoemydidae; genus Mauremys; species Mauremys reevesii. The sequence continues at coordinate 72,294,049 of NC_052631.1, forward strand.
CAATTCTAAGTGCCAAACTTTGAAAGATGTGGACAGCTTGGACAGTCCAGAGGAGAGCAACACAAATGGGAAAAAAGAATCTGGCCTATGAAGAAAGGTTAAAAAACTGGACATGTTTAGTCTTGAGAAAAGAAGATTGCGTGGGGAGGACTTGGTAACAATCTTCAAATATGTTAAGAGGACAGTGATCAATTGTTCTCCATATCCACGAAAGGTGGGACAAGAAGTAATGGGCTTAATCTGCAGCAAGGGAGATTTAGGTTAGATAAAAGGAAAAACTTCCTAATGATGAAGATAGTTAAATTCTGGAATATGCTTCCAAGAGAGGTTGTGGAAGTTCCTGAGAGGGAACACCATATGTGAAGGAAGCAATAAAGCCAAATTGTTACTCTTTTTCTGGTCCCATGACAATTGAGATTTCAAAAATGTTCCCATTCTACATTAGGATAAAACCAAGACCTTTTGAAATTTTAACATAAAAAAACATAAACTAAAGACTGTACAAGAGCCAATAGCCCGGTGGTTAGGGAACTCATTTTGGATGTAGGAGACCCAGGTTCATAATCCATTTATTGATGATGTTCAGGAGATCATATATAGAATCATAGAAAATCAGGGTTGGAAGAGATCTCAGGAGGTCATCTAGTCCAACCCCCTGCTCAAAGCAGGACCAATCCCCAGACAGATTTTTGCCCCAAATTGGCCCCTTAAGGCTTGAATTTATAACCCTGGGTTTAGCAGGCCAATGGTCCCCCTCCCTCCCCCACAATCGATCCCTCCCCCATCAGTTGGCCTTGGTAGATTACAGCTATTGCTTGGTTTTGATGATTTTCATCTCCTGTGAGTTCACAGTTTCTACCATTCTCATTCATTTGTCTGATCATTGCTCTAAGGTTTTTAGAAGCTACAACAAAGACAAAGAACCATGGGAGTAAATCAATATGTATCTTTTGGAACTTTGTTTCATTAGCGTTATGAAAAGTGAATATTCATAAGTCTGACCACAGTTGTGCTCCAAAAGGCTGAGAGAAAAAAGAAGTGGACATCAGACAGTTGAAAAACTGTGGAAGCTGATGTGAGATAGAAAATGGATATTACAATATGACAGGGAAGTAAAGGGGATGAGAGAGACAGATTAAGATAAGTGATATATGTAAAAGATGGATAGAGAGAGAGAGATAGAAATATGGCCACAATATGGTTGCTGGAGAGAGAGAGAGGTTGGGAGGAAAAACTGGGACAAACTGAGCTGGGGAGACATGAGGAGGGGCTAATGGACCCTTTTCCCCTATGCAAGTTCTAGCTAAAAGCTCAGCTCTAAAACTGAACTGCCAGTAGTCAACAAGCCATCACAGGACACAGTGTCTGGAGGTCAACAAAGCCTCCCACAATCCCAAACCTTGCACAAAACTCATTGATTTGTGGGGATGGCTGACTGAGCTCTGTAGTCACTGTCATCTCTCTATCCCACATATCCCTCCGTCGGAATACCTCATCCCCAGGGCAGTGGTAGCCTCTACTGACCCAGCAGGAGAGAGAAAAAAGAGGGCAGGGTTAGTGGAGGCCTATAGGAGAGAACTCATTGCATACAATCCCTGTGACCACAGCCTCCATGGATCTGACTGTGGAACATGTTGGGCAAGGTCATTTGTCCAAAACAATCACACTCTGCATCAGTACCTAGTACCCAGGCTGTTCAGCTAACTACAGCCCTCATAAAAGAACAATAAACAGCAAATGTTTTGGGCATGTCACAGATGCCTGGATTATGGGGCGGTCCTTACTGAACTGTTGGAAGAGCAAACTAACAGTAATTACAAGTGCAGGAACGAAAACACTTGTCTACTTTGTGATGGAGACTGAAAACAAGGTCCTAAAATATGCAATTTATATGAATAAAGTTTATTTAATCTTTATAGAGTATAGAGGTCTGGTGAGGTCATGCACTATCTGAACAAAACTCCCTATTGCCTACAAACCTACTGTCAATGTAATGGACTAGGACAGTGGTGTCAAACTCAATTATTCATATAGGTCAGGTTCATTTTTATTGATGGCTGGAGGGCCAGTAGCAAACAGACACTTCACACGACAATGAAATTCTACTGTGATATGAGAAATAAATTGATAAGCCACTATAAGACTCTCTTGTGCTGACAATGCAGCCTATTGGAAGTACAGCAACTGCCCTGACACCTGTCTCTGGATACTGAAACAGTTTGGACCATCCACATTTTTAACAGACAATTTTAAGGCAAAACATTTTGTTAACAAGAAAGGGAAGCACAGCTTGTTTAGCTGGGAAACATTTGCTCTCTCATGGGATAGAATCTGATGTTAATAGTGAGTTTAATTCCTTCTTGAATAATAGCATTCTGCAAAGCTACATATGTGAGAAAAGAACACCTATTTTACCTGTTGTGTATCAAGGGTTGCTTTTTGTTTGTTTGTTTTTGTTGTTTTTTGTATTATTTAGTTCATTCACCATAAAAGAAGGTTTGACCTCTAATGTGGACCTTGATTTCCCACATCCCAGAGGAGTGCCAGAACCACTGGGCTATTAGCTATTCTGGGGTGCGCATCTCAGGCATGCTTTCTATCTCTTGTGCTTTTTTTTTGAAAAGTCTCAAAAAGTCTTATTTTTGTTCCAACATGGAACAAAAACAAATGCAGAAACCTCAGCATCTTTTTACAAAACATAATTCTGATATTTCAGCATATGGTTGTTTTGATGCACCAGAAAAAAACATTACTGTGGCTTTCAAAATGAGAAGTTAAAAAAGATGCCCTTGCAGAGAGGCCAACCCTCCCTACTTTTCTGTATCTACCCCATTTTGAACAGGTAATTACAAAATTACTAATTCAGGATTAAAAATACTGGGTTTTTTGTGTGTCATTCACACCATTCATGTCCAATGAACACAGCAAATAGTGTAATGGCTGGAAGGGGTTCTTCTCTAACACACCTGAGGCACATGTGCAGTGAGAGTCTGATAGGAGGCAAGCCTTAGCAATTGTCCGTGGGATTTGGGATGCTGCTGGATTCCCCACCCAAGCCACTGCATGTTGCCCTCTAACGGCCCCATGTGGCCCCCACTGGACTACATTAATGCACACTAGGTACCTAGAGAGTGCTAGCAGGGTTCACCCAGGAACACCATATGTGAAGGAACACATATGTGCAACACACAACCTGTGGTTCTAGGGGAATCCAGCCCCTAAGCCTGGAACATGCTCTGAAATGGGATTATATGAGTGCTGTCTTGCACAAAGGCTGCCACTTGGTCCCATAGAATATTCCAAGTACAGTAATGGTTATCTAGTGTCTGTGCTGTTGTACAGCAGAAGAGTTACTTACAATTGTGAAAGGCAAAAGGGGAAGAAGATAGGTCATGTTTCAGTGAGTTAGAATGTTGTATCTGCTTAGGTGGAAAAAAAACTTTAATCCTGCCTTTGTGCTGGACTTTTAAACTTGATGGAAAATGAATCTTCTTTAAAGGAGTGCAAGCTGGTCATACATCACTGCAAATTCTTCCTACTTTCTGTTTTCTCAATTACTATGGCTTGTGAAGCCAATCCCTTGCCATGCATGTTGGGAATAAAGATAGCACTTTCTATTATGATTTGCAGTTTATTCTCCAGCAGCTCACATAATCATTCATACCATTCTATTGAGACATATCTAATGCATCATCATATATGAAGAAATCACATGGGAAAAAGAATCGAGAAAGCACTAAGCTCCTAGTTGATTTCAACTTAAAATGTGAGAAATGCAGAAAAAAGAACTTGAACCATTCAGAACAAGGAGATACTGGTTGGAAACCAATCAAGAAATCATATGTTTCCATCACAGGTGGGATAAAGAAGGGTCCATTGAACGTGTGTATTTAAAATAGAGATGAGCCAAAATCAACACTTTTTATATGAAGTGCCCCTTCCAAATCACCAAACTTTGGGGATTGGCGAATGACAGCTGGATCCAGAAAAGCACAATTTTTTTTTAAAACTTAAGCCCTGTTTGACAGTGTTTTGCAAAACCAGATTGATTTCCCCCTCCCATCTCTAGTTTGCTGTTCACCTACTCCCCACAACTCCCTGCCTTAGGAGAGGAGGAATATTTTGTTAACTAACCAGCACTCTGTTCAAATGATAGTAGATTCCATTGACACAATTCTTTGAATTGTCAGTCACGAACGATTTCCAGGTGTAACACTCCTGCTGGGTTCATTATTTGATTAGGAATACACATCATTGTACCTAACACTCCAGATATCCTCACCCCCAAAGTTTGGATTTACCAACATTTTTTTTTAACATTATCCCTTTCTTTCTTAAGTTGCTTTCATTTTCAATTGTAGTGCCCAAGACCTCATTTTCAAGCTGCAGTACTGAATTTTGGTCATCTCCTAAAACTCACCCAATAGTCTAGTTGATCCACCTTTCTAACAACTAGCCCTGATTGGATCAATCTCTGTTCCGCTAACCAGCTCTGTTTTGCTTCTCATAATGAAGCCATGTAACCTTCCTTAAGAAACAACTGCTCCAGTCTGATCTTTCTCCCTTCCTTCAGAGCCTGCCCTTCAGCTTCCTCCTAGATCCTTCCCTAGCCTGCTATGTTAAATGGAAATTTGGCTTTTTTTTTGGACAACTACTTGTTTAAGGCAACTTTAACAGGCATACATATGAAAGACAAAACAATAATCATTGCAACTGTGAGCTTTTGTTTAGAGGAACCCTATACAGTACTAGCAGCATCTACACAGGGCAGTTGCAGTGCAGCACTTTAGTGCATGCTGCAATTCAACCATCTCCCCCTGCCCCCAGTCCACAATGCAGGGCTATATAGACAAGCCCATAGTTTTATCTAAACCACACTAATTAACTACTACTGCAGTCTCATTGTGATAATTAATGGCTTCAGGGCCATACTTCTGGGAGCAGTGGCAAAAACAGGATCTATGTGAAAGCAGATAGATCATGTCAAATGGTAGTACCTGATCTACTTACTCTATCTAACATATATTCAGGTATTATACCAGAAAAAGTCACATTCCAGCATATTTTGAGTTGATACCTTATTATATCATCTCTTTCTTTTATTTTTATTTGTAAGTTTCCTAATAAGGCACGTGGGGATAGGGAGGACAGGGAAAATCTTTACGTTGGCATCAGCTCTATTTTATAACAATGGATAGGTCTCTCTTATTGTTTCAGATTTTCTGCAAAAGTGATAATATTAACAAGCCAAATACACTGCTTAAATTCAATTAGGAGTCACCTTGAGGAAAATATCAGAGGGGTAGCCGTGTTAGTCTGGATCTGTAAAAGCAATAAAGAATCCTGTGGCACCTTATAGACTAACAGACGTTCTGCAGCATGAGCTTTCGTGGGTGAATACCCACTTCTTCAGATGCAAATGGTGGAAATTTCCAGGGGCAGGTTTATATATGCAAGCAAGAAGCAAGTTAGAGATAACGAGGTTAGTTCAATCAGGGAGGATGAGGCCCTGTTCTAGCAGTTGAGGTGTGAAAACCAAGGGAGGAGAAACTGGTTCTGTAATTGGCAAGCCATTCACAGTCTTTGTTTAATCCTGAGCTGATGGTGTCAAATTTGCAGATGAACTGGAGCTCAGCAGTTTCTCTTTGAAGTCTGGTCCTGAAGTTTTTTTGCTGCAGGATGGCCACCTTAAGATCTGCTATTGTGTGGCCAGGGAGGTTGAAGTGTTCTCCTACAGGTTTTTGTATATTGCCATTCCTAATATCTGATTTGTGTCCATTTATCCTTTTCCTTAGAGACTGTCCAGTTTGGCCGATGTACATAGCAGAGGGGCATTGCTGGCATATGATGGCATATATTATATTGGTGGACGTGCAGGTGAATGAACCGGTGATGGTGTGGCTGATCTGGTTAGGTCCTGTGATGGTGTTGCTGGTGTAGATATGTGGGCAGAGTTGGCATCGAGGTTTGTTGCATGGGTTAGTTCCTGAGCTAGAGTTACTATGGTGCGGTGTGCAGTTACTGGTGAGAATATGCTTCAGGTTGGCAGGTTGTCTGTGGGCGAGGACTGGCCTGCCAACCAAGGCCTGTGAAAGTGTGGGATCATTCTCCAGGATGGGTTGTAGATCCCTGATGATGCGCTGGAGGGGTTTTAGCTGGGGACTGTATGTGATGGCCAGTGGAGTCCTGTTGGTTTCTTTCTTGGGTTTGTCTTGCAGTAGGAGGCTTCTGGGTACACGTCTGGCTCTGTTGATCTGTCTCCTTATTTCCTCGTGTGGGTACTGTAGTTTTGAGAATGCTTGTAGGTGTTGGTCTCTGTCTGTGGGGTTAGAGCAGATGCGGTTGTACCTCAGTGCTTGGCTGTAGACAATGGATCTTGTGGTGTGCCCGGGATGGAAGCTGGAGACATGAAGGTAGGCATAGCGGTCGGTAGGTTTTCGGTATAGGGTGGTGTTAATGTGTCCATCAATTATTTGCACCGTAGTGTCTAGGAAGTGGACCTCCCGTGTAGATTGGTCCAGGCTGAGGTTGATGGTGGGGTGGAAGCTGTTGAAATCGTGGTGGAATTTTTCCAGAGTCTCTTTCCCATGGGTCCAGATGATGAAGATGTCATCAATGTAGCATAGGTAGAGAAGGGGGGTCCATCACAGGACCTAACCAGATCAGCCACACCATCACCGGTTCATTCACCTGCACGTCCACCAATATAATATATGCCATCATATGCCAGCAATGCCCCTCTGCTATGTACATCGGCCAAACTGGACAGTCTCTAAGGAAAAGGATAAATGGACACAAATCAGATATTAGGAATGGCAATATACAAAAACCTGTAGGAGAACACTTCAACCTCCCTGGCCACACAATAGCAGATCTTAAGGTGGCCATCCTGCAGCAAAAAAACTTCAGGACCAGACTTCAAAGAGAAACTGCTGAGCTCCAGTTCATCTGCAAATTTGACACCATCAGCTCAGGATTAAACAAAGACTGTGAATGGCTTGCCAATTACAGAACCAGTTTCTCCTCCCTTGGTTTTCACACCTCAACTGCTAGAACAGGGCCTCATCCTCCCTGATTGAACTAACCTCTTGCATCTGAAGAAGTGGGTATTCACCCACGAAAGCTCATGCTGCAGAACGTCTGTTGGTCTATAAGGTGCCACAGGATTCTTTGTTGCTTGAACTAACCTCGTTATCTCTAACTTGCTTCTTGCTTGCATATATAAACCTGCCCCTGGAAATTTCCACCACTTGCATCTGAAGAAGTGGGTATTCACCCACGAAAGCTCATGCTGCAGAACGTCTCTTAGTCTATAAGGTGCCACAGGATTCTTTATTGCTTCTTGAGGAAAATAATATCAAGTGTATCCATTGTTATACACACACACACAGAGCACAGTGACTGAATACAAAAGCAAAAAACACAACACACAAAAATGATATGATGGAATTTTTTGCATAAAAAAGAGGTGAATGCCAAGTAGCCTCATGTAGCCTCTTATGCCTTTTCATCCATGATTGAGATTTCACAAAAGGAAGAGCCCAGTAAAAAACAAACAAAAAGAGATCCTAATCCAGGAATGCAATCAAGACACTCAATTCCAAAAGATGGTTTCTGATTTTCCATTAAATTTAGAGAATATGCTGTGAATATTGGAAATCAATATCTTTTGTACCACTTAGCATTTCAGATTATGACAGTTTGTCTCTCCAAATAATTACACCCATATCTATATATGATGCTTTCAGTTAAATGAAATGTAAAACGTGTAAAATGTACAAATATATTAAGTAAATCTGATGAGAACATGTTTGATGAAATTTCATTTAAAATAAATATGCTGTTTTGTGAAAGCCGGAACATTTTGCAGAGATATATCTATTTCAACCAGGTTTTCATTGGGAGGTTTTTGGCGGTCCAGGGGTCTCTGGTCAGAGAGAGTGAGAGAGAGAGTGAAACCTGAAATGAAAAGCTCAGGTTTAACATATGAAAACCATTGTTTAGACAAAAAAAAAATCCATTTAGCAGAAACATGCAAAAGGTTTTGCTTTTGGTCCAATGTCGAACAAAAAACAAATTTCAAAGCCTCAAAAGTTGTCACAAAGCTGAATTATCATCCTCTGGGCCACTGTGATATTAATAAACTCCATAACAATTTTTTAAAAGGTTACTAATTTTCATTTAGAAATGGATCAGAAACTACAGTAAGAGATTAGTTCGACAGTGCTAACGGCAAATTCCCATTGCTGTCAATGGAAGTTTGCCCTGAGTAGAAGACTACTGTGGGATTATGTCAGACCTTAGAAAAGCACAATTATACTTTGTCACAGATGTGACTGTATGAAAAGCCATAGAGCAAAAATGCTGTTATATTTACGAAGGATACCTTGGAAGCAGCAGTAGAGTGTGGGCCAAAATATATGTGATGAAAAATTACTTAAAGTTCCATGATCATAAATAATCAATAGATTTTGGACTGGCCAGGAAGATAGTCAAGTAACTCATGTAGCTTTGCAATGTGGATGGTGCAGCTTCTCATCTTTCCAGTGTGCCACAGATGGGACAGCTGGGCAGAAGGGCCTGCAGGAAGAAATGCATGAGATTAATCTCTTTCTCATTCACTCCCACCATCTGCTGCCAGCTCCTTACATCTGTTTCTAATAACAAATAATAACTAATGATAATTGCAATAATTAATACGTTTCTGCAACTTTAAATATCTGCAGAGAGGTTCTATAGTATTTTCCTCTGGCTCTCTGTTTGTCTTTTCTTTATAGCTGGTTCTTGTAAAGGTGAAACAAATATTTGTGTTTTGTCCCCTTGAAATACCAAACATATAGGTTAATTGTGTATCTAGTCTTATAAACAGTGGTGCTCTGTAGTATGCGATATAGGCCCAATTCAAGAAAGCATCTCTATCTAAGAAATCACTTCAGCCTGTGCTTCATCTCCATTGAAATAGATGGGGCTAAAACATGTGTTAAAGAGCTTTTCTGAATCTAAACATCATGTGAATATTCAATCAAGTCTAGGTGCCTTGAGATGTCAAAAATGAAAATGCTCTGTGATTGCTCAGTCCGTGAGAGAAAAAAAGATCTTCTCTCTAGTATAATATTCAAACGAGAACTTTGAAGGCCGAAGTGGAGAAGGGTTCCATGTGAACAGCAGTTGAACATGGGTCGTCGGAGAGAGAGAGATGGGCGCTGTTCGAGCGCGGCAGGCCGAGCGGCGGGGGCCGCGAGCGTAGGAGGGGGGCGGGCGCGCCGCCTGGCCCCTAAGGCGGGGCCGGAGGCGCCCGGTGGGGCAGATCTGGTATTCTCTCTAGTCTCTATTTCTCTTGTATAATAGATTTCTCAAGCCTTTCTTTTCAAACGTTTCATATTCCTTTGTTTTCTCCAAATAATTGGTCCCATTTCTCATTCATGTTAGCTGTGAGTTCCTTATTCCTTTAACACCTTCTGAGAACTTTCATTAATTGTTAACCTTTTGCTTTCCAGTCACTGCTGAAGACTTTCTTAAGTCACAAAGATCTAGAAACAGATTTGTATCGATGTTCCAGGTTTGCAAACATTTCCAACTACTTTTTTTGGGTTCACAAAACTACTCAGCCTTTCAGTGACCTTTGTCCATAATTTAAACATAGGATCGTTTGGTTTTCCAGGATGGATCAATTTAATAAACCATAACAAGTCAGTCTCTTTCCTCGTGTAATGCATTTAATGTCACTGGAGTTACACTAGGGATGAATTTAGCCCAATACACTTGGCTAGCAAAAGTTTGTGCTGCGCAGATAGTGTGTTCACTGGTCTAGTAGAACTTTATTCTCTCCCACTATCTGCAGTTTTCTAATAGCTTCCCCAACAAGAACACGAACCCCCCAAATGTTCATATTTGTGCCAAACTGGAGATTTTGACGGCCTGCTGGTGGGGAGGGGCAGGGAGTCAAGACTCTCCACTCCCCCTCCCTGCCCACCTGTGCAGGAGGGTGAGTAGGAGTCTTTTGGCAGCAGCTTACCACCCAATCCCTATGTAGGCTCCAGCCATGAGGTTAGCACAAATAGGGGAGTAAACAGACTCCTTTCCCTCTTTACTGCTATGTATGGCAATGGCATACAAGAGAGCTCAGAGTTGAGCCCTTAGAGAATACCTTACTTTCCTTGGGAAAATGTACAATAAATTACTGCTGTTCTGATATATAACATTGTTTACTTTATTCAGCTTATTTCAAAGAGCTGTGCAATTTCTTCTGAATCTGATATAATCAAATGGTATTGCTGTTTAATATTAGCAGCTGTCACCATTTCCCATAAATATTTATGTCCTGAATAAATAACCCCATAGAAGCTTAAACAGAAATCTGTTTCCTTACCATTCTGGGGAGGACATAGGAACTGTCAGATGTACGGTCTATATGGACCAGTGTACTAAACAGTGACCAATACCAGATTCTTCAAAGGAAGGTGCAAGAAAACCATTAATAGGCAATTATGGGGTAACCTGCCCACAGGGAAAGTTTTTTTTTCCTGACCCCGCATTAGCTACAGTTTGGCTTATGCACTGGAGCATGACACGAGTGTGTTACCTGTTTTTCAAAAATCTTGGGGTGAAATTCTTGTCCCACTGAAGTCTATGGAGTTTTTCCATTGACTTCAATGGGGCCAGAATTTCACCCTGGGTTTTCTTTTTAATCTTCATTTATTATAACCTCAGGTATTCTTATTATCAATATAAGGGTACTTCTTTTTTTAATCCTGATACATTTTTGAGTTTGACACCTTGCAACAATGAGTTCCACAGGCTAATTTTGCATTTCCTCCAATAACTTACATGCATTTTATTATTGTAGGGTTGCTTATGTATCTGCCATTGGTTTTGTGATTTTTTTTTAATGAATATATGAGTTTTAAAGAAATTTCCCAAGAATGATGCCAACAAATTTGCACAGGTGAGATGATCATATTCTAAGCTCACCAAAATTGACATTTATTTTGTAGAAAAGGACTTTTATGAAATGTTAACATTGATGAATGCAGTTAACCATATCCACTTCTGTGAAAAATATTTCTTTTCTATGACTGTTATAACACCTTTTTCAATATTTTTGCAGTGAATATTCTTCAGACTTTTTTTTTAAGTTCAGACGCACACGTCAAATCAGAAGATTGATCCATCTCTCTACAAAGTGGTCTTTTTGTGGAAATTTTGTGAAAATTATGTGTAAGCTTTTACATTACAGTTACCAGTTCAATTAATGTCATCTAACTAAGTTTGCATGAGTTTGCCTTCCGATGTAAAAATAGTTCTTGAGATATGAATCTTTCCACTTTCTTAGATGTAACACAACAACAAATGATTCACTGATCACATACTACATGAACTAAATGCACACATCAAAAGTATTCTTCAAATAATTGCCAGAAAATAAAATATTATAGCGCTGTCATGAACACTCATTCTACCTAAATGAAACCTCACTCTTACATGATACAGCTAGAGATTTTTTATGATCAATTATTTATCTCTCCTATTCTATAATCTGTCAAATTAAGTTTCATCCTGACTATTTGAGACTCATTATTTCTGGAAATTGAAGTAGGAATTTTATTTTGCATAGTAAATACCAGCAAATAGCAGGGCACCATTTTCATCAGAGTTGCAATAAATATTACAGAAAGATCTTCAGGGCTCAAGACAATAAATTCTTGGGGTGAAACTCATTCTGGTGCAGAGGGCTGGCACAAAGTGTTTTGCATTATGGGCCTCTTGCAAAGCCCATTAAAGTCAAAAGGAGTCTTCCAGTGACTTCACTCAGCTTTGGATCAGGCCTCTTGTAAATACCATGGTGAGGTTATGCATGAGGCACCATAAAGAGGCACTACAGATGAAGCCAATACATAGAGGGGCCTTTGAATACTGCACACTACAGCAAAGGTCTCTGTCCCATAGGCCAGCATGGAGATGAATTGAGCTGACTATGGAAAAGGTGCCCCAAATGCCAGCATAGGGATCACAAAGGGAGAGTGGCTATTCCAGTCTTCCTGTGGTTTGGAGGGTTTAACATCATATCATCAACACCTAGAGAATTCTCTGAATGAAGGTCAAGGCAGAAACAGGTAGTTTTTATGCTTAATGAAACTGATTTAAAAGATATTTTTAAATTGATGCCTGAAAGAATAGTTATTTAAAAAAAGCAAAATGTTTACAATTTGAATCAGGTGGGGTTTAAGTTACGTAGACAATTTGGTAAATAACCAGGCAATGTCAGGCCTGGTGACAGAGTGCGGGTGGGACAATTGCCCAGGGGCCTGGGCGATTTAAAAGGACCTGGGGGTCCCTGGCCACTGCTACTGTAGCGGCAGCCAGAAGCTGGGCCCTTTTAAATCACCAGGGTGGGCTGCAGGGCTCTGGGCCCCATGCTTTGGGGTGGCCCCACAGGCCAGCATGATTAGCCAATGCGGTTGGTGGATTCATCATTTCCCCCTCCCCACCACCCCCTGGATGGCCCTGGCTCAGGGGTCTGGAATTGCTGTCAGCATGCCTGGGCAATGTAAAAATACAACTATTATACCTATAATTAAATGAACATAAAGTTAATGTTCTGCATTTTAAAGGGCATGATAAAGGGATTGCAGCTGTTGTCAGTTAGGTGCCAGTGTGTTTTTTTCATATGCTATCCCAGCCCTGTGCAGATATTTCATTTAGCAGACCTCGATAACGCTACCCAGAGAGAACGATCACTAGCATGATTCAGTGACAAAGGCACTTGGCTAGATTCATTGCCCTCATTATACAGTCCCAGTGCCCTGGCTTCATAGTTACAGGTAACTGGCTCAGTCAGAAGTCACAAGTGGGAATTTTTTGCTGTCCCCCAAGGCTTAACAGAGGGTTAAGGTGAGGCACCCTAAAACTTATAGAGCGAGACAAACAATTCTCATACCATTTTACATCTTTCATGACATCCACTTGTTACAGCCCCTTGTATTATGCTCCAAGTGTCTTGGGCACAACATTCCTATTCATTACTTCTAGCAGACCCTCTTGTCTGGTGTTAGGCCAGGATGTTCCTGGGCTAATTTTCTGGAGTGTTTTCTCACACATACCCAGTATCTGTTACTTGTTCCTTTTTAGGGGTGCCTGTATTTTAGCAACACTAGCAGTAATTTTGTCAAGGACGTACTGTAAATTTGTAAACAGTTACTTTAAAACATGGCCTAATTTTGGTTCTAAGCCTCTGGTTCAGGCCTTAGATCTTGCACCAGGCCAAGTGCTTCAGGCTCTCTTTCTTCTACATTAGCCATGAGACCAAATGGTCATGATGTGGGGAGAGAGCTGTTAGCTATCTTCTGAAGAAAGCTGGGAACCCGGAACTCTCTCTCTCTATATATAAAACACACATAAACTCTATACATTTCATTCATCTCCATGCACACAGTGTTCTAGAAGATCAAAAGTCATCTTTGCAATGCTATTGGTACAATATACTGCATGAAGATGATTCAGGCAGTTATGAAATCTTATAAACACCAGAAGCTACCTTAAAAATATTACAGTCAAGGCTGGTAGAACTAAAATTAAACCTACTATCTCAGCTTTGTTTTAGTTTGTAGGGGTGGTTGTCTTCTCGTCCCTCCATTCTGCCTATCTGCTCTAATCTTTAGAGCAGACTGGATTAGATTTCACTACTGTTATTTTTCTGATGAGTAATCATCATTATGCTAGCCTATACATTGCATTTCATTCCTTTCACTAGGCTGCCACTGCAGTGGTCATTCAATGCTAACTTGCATAATGAACGTCGTTACTGCATTATTTCAGAATTGTTAATATTGGTGTTAATTCTTCCACACAGGAGAGCTGTAATTTGTTTCTAAAACACTGTAGAGCACTGAGAGGTCCAGAGTGTTGATCCATTCATGGAGGGAAATTTTATTCACTTTCTCCTGGCATGGTGCTGGGGTGTGTGTGTTTAGGATGTCTGGCATGATATCCAATAGAGTCCACCCTGTAGAGAAAAATAGACCTGAACTATAACTCTAATGAGGCACTTTGGCAGGATAACCTGAATAGAAATATTCAGGTTTCTAGCCAAAATATTTGTTTTCAGCAAATTTGGTCTCTGGGCATTTAGTTTTTCAACAAAAAAAAAATCTATTTTCTGTGAATAGCAGCCACTTTTGTGAAAATTTTTGTTAATCAAAACCCAAGTTTCTGTTGAGAAACAGTTTCAATGGAATATTTTCAACCAGCCCCATCCAGTATTCTGTTTACTCATCAGAGTGTTTTGTCTGTTTTTTGTTTTCTGGTGGTGGGTTTTTTAATTTCTTTCTCTGTGGCCGGTTTGTGAATAGATTGGGTGCAGATTTCATGCAGTACTTACAGGCTGTTACCACATTTCCCTTAGTTTACATTTAACTAAGCTAATCATATTTACCTCTTTTAATCTTTTCTAATTTGTCCCAGCTAGACTTTTATTCATTTTTATTGCTTTTCCCTGAAATTTCTGCAGTTTGTATATTTATGAAGACACTTGCTTCTTCAACGTAGGAACTGTATCTTCATTTGTACAATGAGGTCCCACTCCTAATTTTTGGCCTTTGGCTGTTACTGCAGTAATAATAATAATAATAATAATAAAAAAATATTTTATTATTAAGGGCAATAATATGCAATAGAATAATTTTTTCAAGCATGCAGTAGAACTCAGAGAAATGGGCACACATTGATGCTTCCTTACTAGTGGGGACACACAAATCAGGTGCTTGAATGTAAGCAAATAGTTGGGTGTCTAGATCTTGAGTCTGATTTCATACTGAAGTAAATCTGGAGTTAAAGTCAGTTCAGTTACACTAGTGTAAAACAGGTGTAAATGAGATCAGAATTATATCCTTAGACTCCAAGGTTAGGATCCCCAAAAGTATTAGGCGCCAAACTCTCATTGATTTCAATGGTAGTTAAGTACCTAAATACCTTTGAGAATCTGGCCTAAGTGGCCTACATACAAACCAACAAATATCTGATACTCATGAGTGCATTGTTTTTCCATATTCATAAACTAAGTGTGCACTGTGTGTGCATCATTTAGAAAATCTGACTCTAACTGAAGTGTCAAGCTGCATTGGTGCAGAGAATTCACACCAGGCACCCTGTTTTAAATGCATACAGTACATTATGTCTCTGCAGGGCCTGTGGATTGTTGCACTTTTCTCATTATGCAGCTCAAGATCTACGGGTATATGATGTCTATTTGCCTCTGTTCATTTTTGGTTTGGTTTCTCGCCGTCTCTGTCTTGTGCTTGTGTCTGGGCATATATTGCAAGGGCTAACAGTTATGCCCTGCTATGCCTTCACACTTGCAGATGCCATGGTGAAGGATCACTAGTCTTCCCATGAGCCACTGCTCAACAAATGTGGTGCCTGGCAGCTTGGGGTTTTCTACTTCTAGCACCACCAGGCTGGGGTGAATGAAGAGGTAGGGAGCTTGATTATTCCTTTTTGTTCAATCTATAATTGATCACTTTTAATTGTGTTTAATGTTTTGGGTGTTTTTTTTTGTCTCGTTTGGTTGATTGTGGTTGTAGCTGAACCAATGGTTTCCTTCTCTGTTGTGTTTCCCTCTGGAGTAGTGTGTAGTTGTTTAGCCAACTATGGGATCTTGCTTCTAATCTTCATTATGGTACTGTACTTCAATCAGTTTCACCCCAGTTGCTAATATGAAGACATCCCTTTGCTTCATAAAATAGGCACTTAATTTGTCATTCTCAGCTATTACAGAGTAATAGAATGTCTTCAATAAAAAAAGTTTTTGCTAGTGCTAATGGGATTGTACCTGAGTTGTATTGCTAAGGCAATAATAGAGAATTCTTCAAAAGTTGTTGCTTGATCCTCAACAGACTTGGCAGCAAATGTTGTTACTGGATAGCTTTGGGTTCTCTTTAACCTGGTATTTTAGTTTCTATTTAGTCTGGTATTTAGGTACTGTAATATTAGCTGAAGTTTAAATCAAGGTTAATTGTGAATTTCAGTACAGTATTTGGGAGGGATACCCAGTGTTCACTTTGTATTAGCCTTTATTCTTTAGTTTGGGCAACCTACCTCTCTTGAGATCTGGTCCTACAAGCCTTGCCTCAAAAGTAGTCCTTATGTAAGTAGTCTCAGGTGAGTAAAAGTATTTGCGGAATCAGATCCTTAGTGTTGATGTCTTAGGATTTATGGCTGCAGCCTCAGCAAGACCATATTGCATTAGTTGAAATATTTAGGTTTGACTTCACAATCAGGCCAAAGGCATTTTGCTTAAATGAACGCTTCATTTTTGGAGAATACAGCAAGATCTAAAGGAGATCACTCATTCTGCAACTCTGCCTAGGTGTCTATGCACACCAAGAAGCGACAAAGAGTCCTGTGGCACCTTATAGACTAACAGACGTATTGTAGACATGCATCCGACGAAGTGGGTATTCACCCATGGAAGCTTATGCTCTAATATGTCTGTTAGTCTATAAGGTGCCACAGGACTCTTTGTCACTTTTTACAGATCCAGACTAACACGGCTACCCCTCTGATACTATGCACACCAACGATCAGTATCCTCCTATTTAATGTACTATTGCGATTTGATCATGGTTATCACCCTGGTATTTCAAAAATGTTGCCAGCGGCTCTATTTGACTGACCACCCAGATCTTAGAAACTGTCCTATTTGATTAGACCGTGTCTAGTTCTTTATCCTGTTTCTGACAGTAACCTGTACCTCATGCTTGTTTCAGAAATAGACATGGAAGCCCTCAGGGTGTCTATAAGCATTATCTAGGGCTTTGGTATATGAAAAAAGCATAATTTGTTATGTAGATTAAAAAAATATTAAACCACAAATCAAAAGCTTTTCCATTTAAGTAGATTTTCTGTTGAATTTGAGTTAATTGTCATTGTCAATCATTTTTTATAGGGTGATTTAGCATTATTTTTGGCACAATTCAATCCTATTTATGTACAAGCATTCAATACAATTAAAATTATTTTGAAATGTTCTAGAAATGTTCTGACTCTTGCAAAATGTGTAAAATGTTTACTGCTGCAACCTCCCTCCCCCTTCCCTCTTTATATGCAAAGGCTCATCCAGTTATTCAGGCATAAATCTATTCTTTATAGAGTGCTCCAAGATAGTAGATGCATATCAGTCATAGATTGAATAAATTTGTCTTCTCTGGACTGCATTCTACAATTCTATTACTGCTATTTGAGATTCTGTTGTCTTTGTACCATTTATTCCTATTAAAATTTTCCCCTAAAATATATTCCTAAAAGGATTTGCAAGCAAGACACTCAGTGTAAGTTTATGATTGTCACATGTATTGCCTTTCATGTTCTCATGGGATGCTATTTTAGACATGCTTACAAAATTTGTGATAAGTCAGGACAAATCAGCATCTCATGGTGCTGCAGCTAAACTCTACTTTGTGAGGCACAGAGAAGACTCTCTCCGTACAAATGAGCATTTGGCTGTTTACACATTTACAGACAGAATGATCTTTACCTTAGACAGAGAGAGCAACAAAACAAGAAGGGACAAAAGTAAAGTCTCCAGAAGAGAGATATTTATAGAGAGAGAGACAGAGAGAGAACACAGCGTGTGTACTGCCCTGATAGTCTGTCGTGATCTCTGAGAAATAATAGTGCTTGTTGAACTCTGCATTCAAGAAGAGTGCTTAGAAATGTATAGACACATATTCCCCCAACCCCCATATACCATCGTTCCCGTTTCTAACAGCAGCAGAATGAGCAAGAGGAGTCTGCCTCTATGTTGTTCTCACTGCCTCTAGATGTCCTACTGTATTATGTGACCAACAGAATTTCTTAGCCTTGCATTTTTCTTACCTTAGTTCTGATCTAAATACTATTGAAGTCAATGAAAAGACTCCCATTGCCTTCAAAGGGCTCTGGATTAGGCCCCTTACGAACATTTAGGGCAGCCCTGTTTGATTTATTGTATATGTAAGTACCCAATCCTGCTAGCCAGGAGAGTATTAGTGCTAAACTTTTTTTTTACTATCATGATCTTATATTGGAGAGTTGGATTGCAGTTGACCATCAGTGGGTGTAATAAACCATGAATTAATAGCTATTGTTGCATAAAAAATCTGACTTGCAATGGAAGGAATGAGTCACCTGAACTGGGGTTAGTCCTTCCTCTCCTTTTTCCTTGTTTCAAAAGATGAAGCTTTCTATCTACAAGTAGAAAAGGCACACTGGGAACTGGCTTTCTGCTGACTCACCAAAAGAAAGGTAAATCAGTGAAACTAGTGGTAAAAATCTCATATTATCTTGCCCATTGTCTGTATGTTGCCCCTTTACACTGTAAGGTCTTTGGGACGAGGACAAGTTTGTAGAGCACCAAGCATGCTTGTGGGTGCTATATGAATAATGTAATATTTGAATACTGCAGCAATTTGTATTTGTTTTGTAGGCATGTAATGCTCTCAAAAGATGCCAGAGAGATAGCCCTAAAGAGTAAAGTCCTTTGTTTATCCCAGAAACAGGCATCGCTTGGGTAGAGAGAGTGCAAGGTTCCCTATGCTTCCTTCCAAGAGGCCTCTTCACTGCAATGGAGGGAGACCTATAGGTTTGAGAGGGCAGTTCACTCTTCATGAATCATCCAGTCCTTGAGCTACTGAGCTTTCCGACAACATTGCAACTTACTGGTAGTTCTACAGGTGTTTTTATTTTTTCTTCACTAACCTAATGTTTGTAGACCATAAATTATTGGGTTTTATGAAGGAATTCATCTGTTCTACAATATTATTCTCTACAAAGAATTTTTTAAATATACAAGAGGCTTTTTATGTCTTCCATTTTTACCAAAACTGAAATAAAACTAATTTAGCCATCTTTGAACCCTTACAAAGCATCTTATCCCCACTTGCTTGTGCCTGAGGAAATGCCTCCTTATGGCCAGGGGCGGCTCTGTGTATTTTGCCACCCCAAGCATGGCAGTCAGGCGGCTTTCGGCGGCATGCCAGCGGGAGGTCTGCTGGTCCCGTGCCTTCGGCGTACCTGTCGCCAAATTGCCGCCGAAGCCGCGGGACCGTCGGCCCTCCCGCAGGCATGCCGCCGAAGGCAGCCTGACTGCCACCCTCACAGCGACCGGCAGGCCACCCCCCGCGGCTTGCCTCCCCAGGCACGCGCTTGGTGCGCTGCTGCCTGGAGCCGCCCCTGCTTGTGGCATGTCTCCCTGTTGCCTGGAAGATGTGGACTGATAACCCATAGTGCACAGACTCAATATTAAATTGACTAACATTTTATATGGAAAATACAATTCATAACAAACAGTCAATGTATTGTCTGTCTTAAAAGAGAAACAGGACTCTTTATGTCTCTTGAAGTGGTATGGTTTCTGTGCTCAGATAAAATTACCTCTGTTGGGTTAAATGTGCAGGTCTAGTGATTTAACTTTTTTTTTTTTCCCAGGCACAACTAACTGTGGGTGGAATTTTATGCCTTCAGTTTAGGTCTCTTAAATCTAAAGACCTATTTTTTGGTGCAAATATGTTTAGATGCAGAATTTCACCTGCAATTATTGATACCTCCAAGAAACTGAGGCCTGGCTAAATTAAAGCTGAACATTTTAACCTAAGGATGCTTTTAAAATAAGTATTATGGGATGGAAAAAATGCTGCCTAACAAAGATATCCATTCCTATTTCTCATTATAAAGTACCCTCTATAGAGACTGAGGGAGAGGAAGAAGGGCTGGAGCGGGGTGTATGTTTTCTCTTGCACCCAGAATTGAGTATTAATCATGAGATTTTTCTCCTACTCTCATAACTATTTCGGTAATGGTTCCTCATGTTGAATTGGTAATAATATTGCAGGTCTTCTCAAATGATCTGCTTCTTTTATAACTGTAGAAACAACTATTTCTAAAAGAGGAAGAAACTGAACATTTCTTTATGCTGACGCTCATCCAAGGGCAGCTCTTGCTGTTTCTCTCGCTATGTTTGCCTTTTTAGAAACATCTATAGACTCTTATTCAGATGTTTCTTTCCTACCCCCAAGAGACATTTGCCCTGGTCATGGAAATGATAGACATGGGGAGGTGGATGAGGATAGCAGGGGTTCATAGTACCTTGCTAACAAGCATATTATTCCCATAATCAAACTTTACAGCCTGTGTGGAAATATGGTTTTAATTTTTCATTTGAAAAATTGATTAGGAATTGTATAGTAGCTAGAACACAAATTCTTTCATGTCAAATATTTTACTGATTCTGCAGTCTTGGGATGTCTAAAAATCTATTTCCTCTGCCAATATTACTCTAGCTGGATTCCTCTGCTAGTGCAGTTCTGTGTGTAAATAGGCCTTGATAAGTGGCAGCGCTTGGTTTAAAAATGTATCATCAGCACTGATTTCTCAGGACATTTGTATCAGAGGGGTGGAAATTTGTAACTAAATGTGCTAGCAGATTCCAGAAAGACAGCTGGAGCAGTATCAGCTTGCTATCTTATGCTTGCATAAATACTATATTCAAAAAGATCCTTTTCTTGTCTTTATGAACGGCTGGGGGTGTGATGAATTGAATCATCTCCTTGAGGTGGTGGTTTTGAAAGTTATTTGGGCCAAATTCAGCTGTGATGTAAATGGCAATGTAAAGAACACATTGGCGTAACTTGAAAATCAATGTAATTTTCACCAATCTGGCGTTCAGTGGGTGTGTGAGATGAATGTAATATGCATGGTGAAGGAAGAATAGGTGGAAAGATGTAACAGGGAACGCTAACAAGAGGCACTTGTGAGATGCAGTGATAAAATTGGGGGAACTCAGTCAAAATAGCACAACAACAAAGTTTATAAAAGGAAGAAAAAAACTTTTTTTTTATTTGTTTTTGTAATGGAAGAATGCTAAGAAAATGGAGGAATGATTTTATAATACTAGCTTAAAATGGAATTTAAATTTTGAGAA
Source organism: Mauremys reevesii (assembly GCF_016161935.1). Classification (NCBI taxonomy): domain Eukaryota; kingdom Metazoa; phylum Chordata; order Testudines; family Geoemydidae; genus Mauremys; species Mauremys reevesii. Next base: position 72,315,002 of record NC_052631.1, read on the forward strand.
CAATATTATAACACCATCAAGATATTCTAGGGCATATTTTCTTGGTCATTTAATATACTGCAAGGTCCTGATTCTTTATTCTGCTGTGAGCTCTCTGTGCCACTCTATTTTCACAAAGAGACTGTAAACCTGAAGGATCTGACCCCCAGAAAATTCTCTTGGTAAAGAAGGAATCCCCAAGTGGGGAAGAGCCAGCACAACAGCTCTGTGCCACCTCCCATCACAGTCCCTAGTCTAGGAGGAATTCCTGTTGAAAAGCAGGGCCATGAAATGAGAGATTTGCTTAACTTGTACCATCCTGCTTTTGTTTTCTTAATCATACCCTGTGTTTTTTCTGCCCCTAAGTTAATACGTTTTATGCACCCAATGAAAGTCAAATCAGTGCATGTTACATTAAGTAAACCCATTTATTCATGTTTAAATGTCCATGACATCATAGCAGAATTTTCAAAAGCCTTTACAATTCATTGCTAACTTTGAGACTTGGCAGCTGACCTTCCACATCACTGGTCCATCTAGCCCAGTATCCTGTCTGAAATCAACCATTTAGATGCTTCAAAAGAAGGTGCAAGAAACCATATAAGAGGTGGTTGGTTACTGGATTATCTACCCCCAGGAAAGTGTCTTCCTAATCCCTTAGTTAGAGACTGACTTACGACCTAAAGCAGTGGTACTCAAACTGTGGGTCAGGATCCCAAAGTAGCTTACAGCCCCATTTGCCAGGTCTGGCTTAGACTTGCTTGGGCCTGGGACTGAAGCCCAAGTCCCACCACCTGGGGCCGAAGCTGAAGCCTGAGAGCTTCATCCCTAGGCATCGGGACTCAGGTTACAGGCGCCTTGAAGCCCTTGGGCTTCAGCTTTGGTTCCCCTCTGCCCAGGGCAGTGGGGCTCAGGCCTTGGCCCGGGGTCTCAGGCTTCAGTTCCCCCTCCTGGGGTCATGTAGTAATTTTGTTAGAAGGGGGTCACTGTGCAATGAAGTTTGAGAACCCCTGATCTTAAGTATATCAGTGTTTCTATCCCTTGTAAGACTCTTTTTTTTTAACCAAATCCTCTTTCCCAGCTTACACCTAATGTAAAAGTTTCCACTACTATTTGCATTAATTTTGCACAGTAGTAGTAGATACAGTCAGCTTTCCAAAGTGCAAACTATTCTGCAAGAATTGTTGATTAAAAAGTTGCCAGGGTGAAAATAAACAATAATATGCATGCATAACCACCTCATTTTATAGTCAAATTATTCCATGATGGCCCTATGCAACAGTAATCATTTTATGCAACAGTAATCATTATGGAAGGCCGTAAAAAGTACCTCCTACATCCTCTGTTACGATCAGCACCATCCGTTTGTTCTCACACACCTTAATTAAAGGACTTCAGCTTGGTGATTTTAATAACCCTTATTTTAAAGAGATCTGAGATGATCAAATTAGATTTTGCTTTTATGGCCAAATGAGTGGTAGCTGATCCCAACGCTCCAGGTAAACCCCGGTTAGGTAGTTCTTCGGTAGAACTACTGTATATCTGTTATAAGAAATGCATTAATTTTTCAGTGCTCCATTCCTCTCATGGGCATGTTTCAAACAGGGAGCCATCCTGTTTTATTACTCTTCCTCCAGCTGCATTATTATACTAAGCCTCCCATTGGGCTTTATTACTGTGACAAACTCCTGGGGAGAATGGGAGTATCTGGTTGATCTTGCACATGAAGTGGTAGATACTGGATGCCACAGATAAGCTCTGGGGTTTTATTTTTTTGGTCTCTTTTGTTGTATTTTGGGTGGACATTTATGACTGGATCCTCAGCTGGCATAAATCAATGTAACTTAATTGATTTCACTAGCGGTACAATGATTTACACCAGCTAAGAATCTGGCCCCACACATTCATGCTTAAAGATATAGATCTATATTGAAAATTTAATAATATATAAACCATTGTGATGTTTTACCACTGAGATTTAGAATATGTTTATGCTGCAGTCCAAGTTGTGAATGGCAGCTCTGATAGATATACTCACATTAGCATTGTTAAAAGTTGCCGTGTAGATGTGGCAGCGCACACTTTAGCATAAATTGTGTAAGCCTGTCTGGAAGCCTAGGTACCTAGTCACCTTTCTGAAGCCTGCACCGCTGCATCTACATGGCTACTTCTAGCAATGCTAGTGCAGGCAAAGCTAGCACAGGTGCATCTACCCACACATCTCTCACACCCTGGATAGCAGAATAGATTCACCATTAGAGAAATTCTCATTCATTTAGTACATGTTTCAGAAGTCTACTATTACTTAAAAAACAAAGTCCTGGTACTATTTCTATAGAACTCAATGGGAGAAGGAATGCTCCCCAAGTACTGAAGCATTATCAGAACATCATGAAATCCACACTCTTTCTTATTTTTGCTCTAGAGTGCTGTTGAATCTTCCCTATTTTAGCCATATGCTATTTCTATCCAGCTTGACTGTAAATATCCTCTATTTAATTTTTTTTTAAAAAAGCCATTTTAGTCCTAAAGGGGCTTAAAATGTTCTTTTAATGGAAACATTTCCGTCAGCTAATGCTAATACTAAGTCAGCTAACGAGTCCTCACAAAAGATGAAACTACTGCTGCTACACAGAAGGGAATTACTAGTGTTGGGATTAAGCGAACTAGATACAAGCAAATACATATAGGAAAGCCTGTTCTTTTGTTACTTTCAACAAAGGAATCTCTTGGTGAATAGGGTATGAAGATTTAGAGCTGAAGAGTTCAATCTAACTTGAAGCGTTCATAAGTATGCAGTGTGCCGCAAAGCCTACAACTTGGCAAAGTGCGATGATAAAATGTGCCATTTGTATCCTTCCCCCTTTACATTATTTCACCTTACTCAGCTGATTATTTACTATGTTAGTTCTTAACAAATAATTGATAAAGAACAGAAAATACAAAATTATCAGACAATGTACGGTGTTTTATTATAGCATTAAGACGTGCCAGGTGTGTTTTATTGGCCAATGAATATATGCCTCAAGGTGTGCTGTGAAACATAAGGCTGCTGGCCCCCTGCCATGTGAGGTTTGTATTGGCAGTCCAATAAAACACATCCTGGAGGGTCTTAGTGGTTTTGTTCAGAAAAGAAAGCTGCCTTGTGATTAAGGCACTGGATTGGGGCTTGAGAAATCTGGGTTCAACTTCCCAGCTCTCCCACCGGTTTTCTGTGTAACTATGGGAAAGTAACTTAACCTCCCCAGTGTAAAGAGGGGATAATAATACTCTAGTTCTTTCAGACTTTGTCTGTTTTGTCTATTTAATTGTAAAGCAGGTACTGTCTTACTCTGTGTTTGTACAGTGCCCTAGCACAACAGGATCCCACTTTCAGATGGCTGCATGTTGCCCCATGGCATTTTCCATCTGGCCAGTGTAAATATGCCACTGTAGTTGCAAACTAGGTGTTTTTTTCATTTGAACTTCAGCCATTTGCTCTGACCAGCCAAACAGTTTACCATCAGAGGAAAATCACCACATTCATCCCTCAGCCCAGCTGCTGTATTCGTCTGCAATTGAGGGGCAGTTGGACTCTTTGAACTTAAACTTTTGCTTCAGCAGGTAAATCTGGAACCGATAAAAGTTTGTTAAATCCTGTAAAGAGAATTCAAGAAAATGTACAGTGATGATGGAGATGGCAAGGAGTGTGAGATCACATAGGACTACAGCAAATGAAAGAGTGGCAGTCCCGCGTTAAAATCTAACGTGAGAATGAAAGAACAGAAAAGATATTCAAATATAATCTGGTCTCTGCCACATCTTAGACAGCTTTATTGTCAATGAAACGCTGAACCTGATCCTTGTCAGAACTACTTAACATAAAAGGCAAAGTCCTGATCTTATTCAGGTTTTACTCAATCCTTACTCTGGCAAAACTCTCACTGCAGTCAATGAGAGTTTTGGCTAAAGTAAGGACTCAGTAGAAATCTGAAGTCCTGATCCTGCAATGCATATTCACATAGGTAATCCTGGCAATTTCAATGGGACTGGAACTCGTGACTAAAGGGCTAAATCCTGAGTAGACCTAAGATAGTTGGATAGATCTATCCAAAAGTGGTCGAAAGTGATTATGGACTTTTTTTTTTAAAGAATGCTTATAAAAAGTGCCAGTTGATGACACTGAAGAATTCTCTAATCATATTCACACCATTGGCACCTGCATAGCAGCAACCCACAATGTTGTGTCTTACTCCTCCTAATGTAGAAACTCTAGAGGAAAGGACAGTTAATTCTGCATGCTCTATTCTTTGATCTTTCTGTTGAAACTTCTAACAAGCAGGCTAATTAGCACCAGTTGTGGGGATAATTTTTGTTGTGGACAGCTGACCAACAATAAATGGGCTGAGACCCTGTCCTCATTCCACATAGGCACCAACTAGATCTCAGGTGTCAGGGATTGGCTCATTACTGATCTGGACTAGATTAGAACAGACTAGTTAGATGGTGAGGTTTAAACTCCTATTATCAATCCTGCTAGCTATCCAGTCCTCCAACATAAAGACTTCTGTTTCAATAAAAAATGGTAATGTTCAAATAATTATGTTTGAATCATCTGATACATTATTGTAGGACAAAAGATATTTATATACCAAAATGATGTAGTGTAAGTGAATAATTCCAGCAGAAAAGAGATTGCTATTTAACATTCCCATGAATCATACTGTGACCCAGGAACTTTTAATTTCAAAATAATGTTGATAATTTATTGGGCAGGGAGAAATTTGTTCTAGCACAAAACGATCCGAGAAAAAGACGAGATCAAGAGTTGGCTCAGCAGATAATATGAAATCTAGACAAGATATATGGTGGTGCACTAGACTACATATGAGTGAAAGAGGTTCAGTCTATAGCGGATACCTCTGAGCAAAAGCTTTTTGGGGAAGGCTGATAGTTGCCTGTTAGATTTGCTTCAGAACTAGTGATTCTGAATGTTTTAGATGCTGCAGTTCCCAGCATAACTAACTTCCTCTGATATAAAGCACTGATAATTTGCAAATGCTATAACAACATCTATGTTAATAAAAGGCATGGTTTCCAGGAATAATCTGAGACTGTATTAGCCCCACACATTTTGCTTGTAGAGACTGCAGATATCTGGGGCTTACTCCTTATACTTGACCCCTTCCAAACTTCTCAGGCACAGTGTGGACTGCATCTTTATAGAGTTTGTCTCATAGAGAGTTTCCTTCTAGTCACACAACGATGAGTCCCCCTACCCTCCCAGTCAGGATTATACAGATTATCTGCCCTCCTATTCACAATTGCATAGCATCCTCATGGCAATTCTGGCAATTGTTTACATTGAAAGGTAGCTTTAAGGACATACGCGTGCATAGTTAACTTTAGTGCAGTGTGCTGTTGTTTTTGACAAAAGTTAATCATACTTATCCTTTCAGTCTTCATTTAATCACCTGCCCCATCTCTCTCCCACCACACAGGTTTCCACCTCTTCCTTGACAGACTTTTCCACAATAAGAGCTTGATTCAAAGCCCCTGGAAAGACTTCCATCACCTTCAGTGGGCTTTGGAACAGGAACTCAGCTCTGTATGGGGAAGTTTTAGCTCATATTGCCTAGTGGGTGCAGCACTGGATTGTGACTCAGGAAACTGAGGTGCTAGCCTTGACTCTGCCATTGGCCTTGAGTTTGCCTCTGGGATGACCTTGAGCAAATCTCTTTGCTGTTTTGTGCCTTAGTTTTCCCATCTGTAGAATGGGGATGATGATACTGCCCTCCTTTGTGAAAGCGCTTTGAGGTCTACTGATGAAAAGTGCTATGTAAGAGGTAGGTGTTATTGAATTCAGACATATTTGTGAGACACTCAGACACTGTGATGATTAGAACCTTCTCAGTGCCCAGATAGTTGAATGAATAATTATTCCATCTTGTTTCCATCATTATAACTTTTATTTGTAAAATTGAAGTAACACATCTCCAGAGATGCCCAGCTTCAAAATACCAATGTTGCCTTGTCTGATAAAACAAATAAGGCAAGAGAGAAATTTTTATTTATGTATTAAAATACCTGCCTTTAAAAGAAAAAAAATCTTGATTTCAGATCCCTATTCTAGGCTTGATGTAGTGTTGTATTACAGTACATGTTTGTGGTAATATAGCTCTCCTTAAGGAGACTGTACTGCAGAGCATACCTATAAAGAAGATGGGAATATTATTTTGCACTACATCTTTTAGTTATATGCCTGCTTGGTAAAATTGAAGATTAAAAGAAGGCAAAGCAATCAAAAACTACTATAGATTAATCTGGTTCCTCTTCATTTTCATTTCTTTTTTAAATGTTGGAATCAGTTAACAATTGTCATTTTTAACAGATGCCTTTGCTATTAGATCAATATTACTGTGAAAACAGCAGTCATATTATGTAGGTCAATAAAATAATATTTATAAAATTTAAATTATTGGCAGGTGTGCCTATATTTAGAGGTATCCAATAATGTCACAGATGGTTTGGCACATCTTCATTCTACTGTTTTCTTTGTCAGAGATCTTGAGCAACATGTGTTTTGTTATGAAATGCCATATAGGAAAAACCTGGGCAATTTCCATACTGTAAGGGCCAGATTCCAGACTGCATGCAGGTGCTCCGGGGCAAGCAGGAAGTTTCCCAGCACCAGCAATCCTTGCATGGAAGTGCAATGGCTGCCTGCAGCTATTTGCCCTGAATTTCTTGCACTCTGTGGTTCACATTAATTGCTCAATCCCACTTTCTCCCCAGGACTTTGAAAAAGTGGCAGCTCCTAGGATCAGGGACCATGTTTTTATTCTGTGTTTGTATAGTGCCTAGCATAGTGGGGTCTGGTCTGTCACTAGGGCTTCTAGATGCTTACTAAAAATAATAATAAGAGAAAGATTGGGACCCATGACCATTCACTGCCTCACCATTCTGCAGAGCAGGGCTAGCATGCCAGAGAAAGCAATCTGAGCCATGCACCTTAAGGCCAGTATCTTCAGAAGGGTTCACTGCTGACAATTAGAGAAAGATTTTCCTAAGAGTTTAGTTTCCCTTGAGACACCTAAATAAAATGGCCCGATTACCAATGTTTCCAATGGGAGCTGCCGTTGTAAAGCACTTTTGAAGAGCTGGTACCAGTGAATTAAGCTCCCTAAAGCTGTTGGCTATATAAGGTTTTCAAAGAAGACTAGTGATTTAGGGTGATTTAATATTTGGATACCTCAATGAAGACACTCTAAAAGGGCCTGATTTTCACAAAGTGTTGAAAACTTGGCCTCTGAAATCCAGGCACGTTTTAAGGTGTTTCTAGTTAGGAATCCAAAAACACTGGTCATTTAAAAAAAAATTAGCCACTTTGTCTTCCATCCAAAACCAATCTGAAGCTTTCATAAAATACTCCAAATAGGTAAATACTTTTTTTTTTTGGTGTCTTTAAATCCTTTTGTGTCTTCATATCTAAGGGTGCTATGAATATCTGAGGTGAGAAGAACAGTTGGGGAGATTCTGATAGTCCTTTTTACTTACAATGAACTAGAAGAAGCTATTAAGTACGGGGGAGAAAGCAAGTCCCCAGTGAAGGATGGGTTTTGAAAATGCAGATGATTGCTTCTCTAGCAGAAATGTGTAATTAATTATTCATTAGAAACAGAGTCAGATTCTGATCTCTGTTACACCCTTGTAAAAACTAGAGTTAGTCCATTGTTTTTAATGGAGTTTCTCTCCATTTACATCAATATAACTGAGAAGCTGTCCTCAACTACTGATAAAAGTTGAGTTTTGTTTTAGTACATATATGAGAAGGCTAAACTGGCAAGATGGTTCCAAGGCCAGAAGGGACCGTTGTGATCATCTACTTTGACCTCCTATATAACACAGGCCACAGGACTTTCTCAAAATAATTCTTTGAACATTTCTTTGAGGAAAAACATCCAATCTCAATTTTAAAAAAATGTCAGTCATGGAGAATCCATGATGACCTTTGGTAAGTTGTGCCAATAGTTAATTACTCTAACTGTTAAAAATATACACCTTATTTCTGGTCTAAATATGTCTATCTTCAACTTCCAGCCACTGGATCACATTATACCATTCTCCGCTAGTTTGAAGAGCCAATTATTAAATACTTCTTCCCCATACAGGACCTGTAATCAAATCACCCCTTAACCTTCTCCTTGTTAAACTAAATAGATTGAGCTCCTTGACTCTATTACTATAAGGCACATTTTCTAATCCTTTAATCATTTTTGTGGGTCTTCTCTGAACTTCTTCCAATTTATCAACATCCTTTTTGAATTGTGGACACCAGAACTGGACACAATATTTCAACAACAGTCATTCCAATGCCAAATGCAGAAGTTAAATGATCTTTCTGCTCCTAATCCTTGTACATCCGAGGATTGAATTAGTTCTTTTGGCCACAGCATTACACTGGGAAAGCATGTTCAGCTGATTATCTGCCACCACTCCCAAATCTTTTTCACAGTCACTGCCTCCCAAGGTAGAATCCCCCATAATGAAAGCATGGGCTATGTCCTTTGTTCCTAGATGTATATATTTACATCTGGCCATACTAAAATGCATATTGTTTGCTTGTTCCCAGCTTACCAAGCAATCCATATTGTTCTGTATCAGTGACCTGTCCTCTTCATTTTTCACTACTCTGCCACTTTTTGTGCTATCTGCAAACTTTATCAGTGATGATTTTATGTTTTCTTTAAGGTAATTAATAAAAATATTATATAGTGTAGGGTCAAGGACCAATGCCTGTGGGATGCCACTGGAAACAGCAGTTCTGTGATGATTCCCTGTTTACAATAGTCACAGGGGGAAATAAATACCCCTGTCTCTAGAACATGCCATTTCCTGGAGTTCAGCAACATTGATCTTTTGAGGGGCTGAGGGTGTGTGTGTGTGTGGGGGGGGTGTTTCATACTTCAGGTCCAGATGTTATGCTTGAGTTCATTACTAATTTAAAGGGGGGCTTTGCTGCTCTTAAACCTATGTTCTCTTTGCTTTAATTGTATTCTATTGCCATGTAAGGATTTAAAGCACAATATAAGACTTAATAGTATTTTCTTTCGGTTTGGTTATTTTAATGATCAAAACATTTCAAGGAATATTGATGAATATGTTTTAGAGACCCTTTTAATTGGGGGCATATGCCCACTGCCAAAGCCAGCACCCTCACATGATGACTTAACCCTGGCATTTCACAGATTTATTGTGGGAAACATAATTCTCCTAACTGCAGTCTTGACACCAGCTCAGACACAGCCTAAAAGGCTGATGGGGGAAGGGTTAATAACCTCTCACAGCTCCTTGCCAGTGGGGATGGATTAGAACAGGCTAATTAGATAAGAGAGAACCCCTTCGGATCTGCAGGAGGAACAGCTGAAAATGGAACAGGTTACAAATGAGGGTCAATTATCTTTAATTAGCAACTAGCTACCACGTGTTCTGGGGTACATAGAGGGAGGACTAGAAAAGTAGGAGGGTCATTTTGATTGCCTTTAGATTGATTTTTTATTTCAGTTAGAATAGGGATGCTGACTCTTCAGTTGGTTGAGCTATATTATCTACTTCACATCCTCTTATCCTAATAACCTACTTGACAGGACAAAGCGACTATAATTTGTATGTAGGAAAGTCTTTTTGTTTTTAGTAACCTGGGTTGAACTGCTCTATCTTAGTTATGTGCCCAGGAACCTCTATGTAAGAATCTCTTAAAAACCTTTGTTGTGTTGAAAATTGGAAGTTTTCCACGATATAGTTTTCCATTACCTCAGCATCACTGAGTTAACATACAAATAAAAAGAATCACTTTTAAAAAAGTGGAAAGGATGGAGAAGGCAGGGATGAGACTTCCTTTAAAGAAACCAGGAGCAATGACAAGCTGTTAGAAAGGAATGGTAACCAAAGCACATTAACTCACTAAATTAATTTTAATTAAATCACTTTATGCTGCAGTTTAAAGCTAGTACATGTGTTGTTAGACCATGTGTTAGTCATCCCAATTCACCACTGCCGCTTCTTCTGCAGCTAGCTGAGACAACGAAATAGAATCCCAGGCTTCCAGCACTGCAGTTCTGTGGAGCAAACATTAAACAAAGATTTATTTCAAATGGAAGTTGTAATGTTTCACTTCCCTCATACTTTTTATTATAACTGAAGTTACACAAATCTGTAACTTTCTTAACAGTTCGGGTCTGGGTACAATTCTCTAGATGGTCTATTTGTACACAATGAGCAGTTAATCAGATCTTTTGGCTAAATGTTTCAAGCCTCTTTTATGCCTCATCGTACCCTCAAAGGTACAATTCCATACATTAAATAGACATCAGGTTAATGGACTTTGGCAATCTGAAAATTACATCTCTAAATCTACTTTACATTTAGCTAAAATGCATGATACCTATTTTCTTTAAAATAGGTCTATTAAAATCCAAGTAACATATTAAAATGACAGCAGTATATTTCAAATGCTAATTATGCTTGTAATATTTTCTGCCGTGGTTATCTAGATGGATAAACTAAATGCAGTTTATTCACACCAAATGAGAGAGTCAATCATCTTCAGAATATTAAAAACAAGAACTTTTCTTGTGGTTTTCCTCATCTCTTCCAAACAAATACACGTTTAAATCCAGACAATTAACTCCTCAGGATGAAAAATAAAGAACAAATTAAATAAACTCATGAATTTAACCCCTAAATAGCCAGGGCACATGGAATCCTCATCACTGTAACTTTCTGCTTGTGTGTTTTCTAACATGACATACCCACAAGATCTATAGAGAGATCTTTCAAATAATAAAACAACTCTTAACCCTTGCTGCTTTAGGGCAACTTCTCCATCAGAACCTGCACTGTGGTAGTCCATGGAATATTTCAGCTGTGCTGTTAGAATGAAGATTATAGTTAAATAAGTAAATAAATCAAGAACTATAATTTAGAAAATAAGAATAACAAAGACATAACACTTTTTTTTAATATAAGCGGTATTAAGCATTTATATAGTTCCATATTTTCACAAGGTGCTTTACAGAGATTTAAAATAGAAACACCATCTCTGCTCCAAACAAAGCCTCGGTCCTGCAAACACTTACTTGCATGTGAGTAAAAATGTAATGTTACATGTTAAGACCATGCACAAATGTATGCAGGATTAGGGCCAAAGTAGACAAATGAAAGGGGTTTAGGGAATAAAAGGCAAAAGTTAAAACAAATACCATGTTATACACAGAGTTATCTAGACAGTGACTCATACACATTCTGATATTTGTGAAGAGACTGACAAGTGGGGAGGAATTGGCCACAAAGGAGTTGGAAGCCAAGGCAAAATGAATAGCTTAAGAGAAGACTTTCGTGAAGACATTTGGAGCCTGATCAAAAGCCCATTGAAGCCAATAGAAAGACTCCCATTGGCTTCGGAACAGATCCTTTGTTCACAGAATGAGGACTATCATTCTAGGTACAGAGAGCTGCATAAAAGAGCTATTGTTGAATCAGATAGAAATGTTTTAAATGTCCACTCAAAACTTTTTCACTGATACACGAATATTGCATTCAGAGTAACACATTTCTGTTTAAGTATTGCATAACTCTACTAACACCAACAGTGATCAGAGAAAATGGGATTACGTGTAATCTTAACTTGGGTAATACAGACAATGAGATGACACCTCCCCCTCTCCTCTTGCACTACCTCCAGTTATGAGGAGGAACAGGAACTACACAGTCCTCAGACTCATGCAGCCACTTGGGGGCGGGGGTGGGAGGGTGAAGAACACCTATGTTGTGTTACTATCCTAGTGATAAGTATATAGCAGAGTTACAGTTAAATTCCTCCACTAATTCAATAAAGAGAGAGACAGACAAAAGAATAGCTTCCTTTGTGAAATTTTCCTGCCAGCAGCCACTGCAGTATCCCATTTAGAGAAACAGATACCAAAGAGCGTACACAGTAGAAAATTTAGACTGACCCTCTTTTCCCTGATGAAGTTTTCTGTTACTAGGTCCAAGGTGTATTTAAATCAAGGAAATTATATATAATAATAATATAGCATATTGGTGTGAAAAGTATAGCAGCACTCAAAAGTCAGGCTAATAAGGTTTATAATAAGTCATGCTAAAATGGAAAAGGATGTAAACGTAGTAAAAAAAAAAGTGTAAAAATACATAGGAAGAAGCCTGACATTGAAGACTGTAATACAGAGACAAGATTGATGACTATCTCTGAGGTTCCATTCCTGTGAGTTGTTGAGTGTTTTTAGAATCTGTTAGAGCAGTGGTGAGCAACCTGTGGCCCACAGGCCGCACGCGGCCCCTCAGGGTAATCTGCTGGCAGGCCGCAAGACAACTGCCTGCAGCTCCCATTGGCTGGGATGGTCAATGTAAACAAACTGTCTCGCGGCTCGCCCGCAGATTACCCTTAGAGTAATCTGTTGGTGAGAGATAAAAGTTTTCAAGCTACGTGGAGCTCTTCTTCAGGTCTGGGAAAAGTACTCCTACCACCACAGCTAAATACAAGATTGAACCAGATAGTTTAGCATAAGTAGTTAGTAATATTTTAAGGGACCATTCAAGGTGAAATAACATGTGCTAACTATTTATGCTAAACTATGTGTTTGATCTTGTATTTAGCTGTGACACTCTGAGCACCTTTCCCAGACCTGAAGAACAGCATTGTGTAGCTCAAAACTTGTCTCTCTCACCGACGGAAGTTGGTTCAATAAAACATATTACCTCACCATGCTTATTTTTCTAATGTCCCGGGACTGACACGGCTACAACAACACTGTATCCTTAGAAGCTTTTGTCTTTAATAGGAGGTAAGCACACTTAGTACATTGCAAGATTGGGCTTTTTGCAGAGTTAGGTTTCCATTTTCATTGCTTCAGGGAAGAAGAAAACTATAAATATATATTTTTTTAAATCTAAAAATAAACCCAATCTTGTTTTTCTCTACCCAATAGTGCAATTATTTAATTATCTGAGATATAAAAACTGTTAGGAGGGAAATTATAAGTATCTCATTGAACCAGTGCCAGCACAACCCTCCCAGAACCAAATAGCAATAGCTAGAACTTTATAAACACTCTTTAGGATTAATCTAAACCTTCCTTACTCCCCCCCTCAACTGTGGGGAGCAGCAGAGGTTAACTTAAGCATCTAGGCTGAAAGCAGCTCTTCATTTCTTGGGGGAAAAAAAGAGGTATTAATTCAAAAGGCCTCCCCAGCATAAAATCTGGCTCTAGAAAGAGCAGATGGAAAAATATATGGAGTTGTGAGTTGACTGGATTAGTGCACATATTGCTGGCTAGTTCTGACTCACACACTATGGAAAGATAGTCTCCATCAGCCACTCATATAGCTTCCATCCAAAAGATTTATAAGCCTAATGTAAAACTTTTGAAGCCACAATGTATTGTATAACCAAAATATGATTCCCACAATGACCAGGGTAGATTCTACCACTTCCTCATTTAGAAAAGATGATCAAATGAAATCAGATTTTTAAAAGACAGTTTTCCCATTTCTATGTGCAATTCACAGCTGTTAGTTTTAAGGGACTAAATTTTCAGATGAAGGACTCATTAGGGACAACTGCTCTGTGGCCCTAGATTGTTCAGTGCATGTGTGCAGATCCCAACAGGAGTTTTAAATTAGTAACAGAAACTGCAACAACATCCCAGGATCTTAACTGAACTTCCTAGAAATTTCAGCATAGCATAGAGGATATTACAGCAGAGCATATGTAATGAGCACATCTGCACACATCTGTAGGGGTATTCAAAGCAGCAGAGGGATTTCACTGAAGTCAGTCATCCACAGCAAAGCAGTGAGAAGCACTTATAAAAGTTCTTAAAGAATTAGCACACAGAGAACAAATGCAGGTTGTAGAGTTTTACCAAACTAAAGCATCCAAGGATCCACCAGAAAACTGAATAACAAACATGACAGGGCAATGGTGGCAGAAGCTGAACAAAGGTTTGTCCCAATTACCCCCAAAACATTCACTTGGCAATCTGTTCTCTCAGACTTTGCTGGACTGAACTATATCAACACAATACCATTTTGTATGTCATCTTGTGATGGGGCGGTGAATATGGTCTTTGTGTGTCAATAAGATAAAGCATGTCATGATTAGAGAATGAACCTAGAGTCAATATTAGTGTGGGGAGTGTAAGACAGCGCATAAGTTCTCTTAATTTTTTTTGAAATGTCAGCCTGATATGCAACTATGCACAAATAATTGTCCATCAGTAAAATAGGTTGGAACAAACTTTTTAGTACCAGTGCATGATTTTTTTGAGCTGGAAGGTGAATAGCATCACATAGACAATGTATATATCAGTGTATGGATCTAAGAGTCTAATAACTTGTTCATCCTTAGAAGGTCAAGCTCAGTAATCTTAGTTTGCATCTCAATAAACAGAACAGAATCTATCCTCCTGGAATTTATTTCGTAAACATTTTAATACCTACTTGTAATGTGCTTCTACAATTGAATAGACACATTTCCTTCCAGAAGCGTATTTGATAAATATTCCACTATAAATCCTAAATTCATCATCTATGATACAAGATGCATCTGTATCCGTATTGCAGAAATAAAGTTCATTCAAAATGTGGTGGATGTACAGGATGTTAACCTCCAAATAGATGGCGTGTGTAGGGTGTCAGGGTATGAAATCCAACTCCCAAACACGGGCCAACGAGTGTGCTGGTTATGCAGCCCTACTCTCTGCCTTGCCTACAGCTATTCCAGCCAGAAATAACAACCACAACTTTCTGTAAGAATTGTGTAAACTAAATTTCTGGCCTGTACCCACCATAGTCTTCTGTCCTGGCCCATGTGCAAACACCATCTCTTCAGTAAGTAGGGGGTACCCCGGCATCCCTGCAGGGTTCCTCCAATCCTATTCTCCCAATGACCCCACATAGGTTGTAAGGGTTCTTGTCCACTTGCCTTGCTTCCCCCTCCCCCCACGCCCCACCACTCCACACACAAAACACACCAGGGTAAATTTCACCTTTTGACAAAATACATGTCCTTAAATCTCCAATGTGGAGGGCAGTGTGAGGGTGACCTGATAACCATGCATTGCATTAGGTGTCAAAAGTGGAAACATAAAATACCTTCAATTGCTGAGCTTGGGGAATGGGTCACACAAGTATAAATAGAAAGTTCTGGGTGCATCATATGGTATATAATTTTTCATCCCAACAGTTGTATCAAAATCTACTGCTATGAATGATGAAGTAACATATGGTAAGGTCACAATCTGATCAAGTTAATATCAATTTTTGAGAAATTATTAACATCACCACCAAATGTACAATCTTCATGTGTGTCAGTAGCACAGCCCTACAATTTCTGTGCAATCTGTTCATCAGGAAGCATAGCAGATAAATACTGATCAGAACTATAATTTTAGGAGACAAAGAGTTAGATTTTACATTTGTTTGTTGGAGGCCTACTTACAGTATTTAATGTTTAATGACAAACATTTTTAGGTTGTGTAAGGAACTGGAGCAATTGGACATACATGGTTCATCCTGCAGACTGAAAATCCAAAAAAAAAAAAAAGTAATCTCCAGCAAAAAATAAGAGAAAAGGCTGATACAAATTAAACATTCTCCAAGAGAGCTAGTCCACCTACTCCTCATTAATCAAATGCACATGTGGACATTCATATCTTGATTAGACATGTTGCATTGTTGCATACCTGTTTCTGTGCGTGCATCTGAACATTTCTCAGAGAACCATCCTCTATCTGGACATGGCATATATATTCTGCTGATAATCATCTCATGGTTTTCTTGTACTCCCTCATCTGTTTATTTTCATTGGCATTGGCTATCCCTCAATACGAGGATGGTGTCGGCTAGGGGGAAAAGTCATTGATGAGACTTTGTGCTTTACAAGTTTTTTCACTTAAGTGACAGGTTTATGAAGTTTTTGCATGAGGGCTATTCCACCAGCTTTGAAAACCTCAACAGGGATGCCATCTGGGCCTGGACCCTGTTGTTTCTAGTCTGAGTGATGGCATGCCAAACTTCCTCAGAAGATGGGGCATTGGCAAGAGGTTCTATTACTGGATGCTGAGGAATGGACTCAATGGTGACAACTGAGATTGCAATTTCACAATTCAATAGAGTCTCAAAATGTTCCTTCCAAAGTTGCTTGAGGGCCACATTGTCCTTAAGAAAGCTGAAATTGTCCTTGAATGGCAGAGAGATTATGTCATTTGAACTTGGCCTGTAAATGGCTTCCATTGCTTGAAAAAAGCTTCTCATGTCATGTTAATTAGTGAAACTTTGGATCTCCAAGGCCTTTGCTTGCCATCACAACCTCCTTTGAACTACAGCATTAAGACAACGATAAATCTCTTGCTTTTGCTGATTACAGGGTTCATTTTGCCAAGTGCAAAATGAGCTTCTCTTGTGATGAATAAGTGGTAGGAATTCCTCGTTGTTCTCATCATACCAATCCTGATGGTATTGAGTGGAATATCCAGTCAATTCAGCACATGCCTTGTGAATAATGGTCTTGAACTACTCCCAATGTGTTTGGATGTCACTGATGTTGTCAGGTAGACCAGAGATTCTCTCAATTAGGCATTGTGTAATAGGTCCATGACTAGCGTGATTTTGAAGTGCCTTGATGTTAAATCTCTTCTGCATTCCTTTGGGTTGCTTATGTTGTTGTGGTGGAAGCTGAATGTTCATGATTGATCTGAATAAACAAAGGTCTGTCCAGCATTCATCCATATCTCTCATGGCTCATGTAATATGAACATCAGCACACTCACGGGCTCTGACCATTACATATTCAAGAAGATGCTACTGTTCAGATTGTAGATGTTTCCAAGGGGTCCTATATTTGTCCCTCTGTCTAAAGATGGTATTTGTGAAAAGCAAATCATGCTCCACACATTTCCTGAGAAGAATGCCAATAGAGTTAACTTTTCCCACTCCTCCTTCCCACCGGTGCCTCTCCAGAGTTCAGGAAGTTGCCCAACTCTTGCATTGCAGTCAGCCATGAGGATAAGTTTGTCTTCCTTGGCTGTGGCAGTAAGGACTGCATCAAGAGCACAGTAGAACACCTCTTTGTTATCTTTTTCATCATCACATGTGGGAGCATAAACATTAATGACCATAGCATACGGGTTGTTAATGAGCTTAAGATAAAGAGTCATGAGATGTTTGTTAATACCCATAATAGAGAGTTCTAAAAACTGGTTAGCAATCTTGTTCTTGATGGCAAAACCAACCCCATGAATATGCCTCTCTTCAGATGACTTTCCTTTCCAAAAGAAAGTATAACCACCTCCATCTTCTTTCAGTTGGGCTTGATCTGCCCAATGTGTCTCATTTAGGACAGCAATATCAATGTCATATCTTGAAAGTTCTCTAGCTATTATGGCAGTTCTTCTTTCAGAATAGTCATTGTTCGGGAAATCCGTGCCTCTCCTTGAACTGTTACCTTGTTGTGCTTGAGAGGTTTGTGTGTTCCAATGACCAGCAGAACTATGTCATCCACAGTCTTGTACTCCTGGTAGCGTCACCTTTGTGAACAATTCTGAGGTGAGGTTCCAGACAAACCGCAGTCCAAGCTTCTCATGATCCCAATTGTGAAAGGCATATTTGAGAACTTGCCAGTTCTCTGTTGTTGTAAAGGCTGATGAGGGCTTCAGCAGGACAGAGACCTCCAGTAGTCTTGGCATCCCCTGCCACCAGGTCCACAGCTCTTTCTGTCAAGTTTTGTGAGGTTGCCGCCTGTACACAGGCTCCCCCATGTTAATAGATTTCATGCATAGCTCTCTTCCAAGGGTGTTAACATGTCCTGTTAACAAAATCCTGTGGTGATGGACAAGTGGTAGTGGGGTCAGGAGTAGCGATCTCTGTGAGTCCCTAGTCACAAATCTACATGAAGATGGCAGTCGTCTGATGATCCTCTTGCATTTGGACTTGAGACAGAAGCACAATTTTGGCACTGCAACCACAACTGAGCAGTCCTTTTCAGGATCACCTCTGCTCAGCCTGAATGGGGGCAGGGCTACAAAAGGTGCCCTAAAAATAGGCTGTCTGTGTTCCCCCTCCAATCCTCTGGCTGGAAGGCTGTGTCCAGAGGGATCACTCTACCTACGATCAGAACATACAAAGTAAAATCATAAAGTTTGCCAATTGGAATGTTCACACTCTGTTTTACCACCTGTTGAAAGCTTTTTTGAGGCAAGGTCCATCTTTGTTACTTTGTACAGTGCTTTGCACAATGTAATAATATTCTGAGAGGAGCGATGGAGCTTTACAAGGCATTCAGATCTCTATCTTTTCTCTACATTTGTTCTGCTAAATCCTTTTTCAGAGACACCTATAACTGGGACACATGAGTATTTGCTTTTCAGTAAACTTACTTTGTTATTTTTAGTTTCATATTAAGGCACTGAAGTCATATACAATAAAATGAAATAAACCCACAACAATTCTGCCTTTAATAAAAATACCTAGTACTGAAATACAGTGGTTCTCAAACTAGGACCGCCACTTCTTCAGGGAAAGCCCCTGGCGGGCCGGGCCGATTTGTTTACTTGCCATGTCACCAGGTTCGGTTGATCGTGGCTTCCACTGGCCGCGGTTCGCTGCTCCAAGCCAATGGGGGTTGCAGTCAGGTCAGTCAGCATGTCCCTCTTCCTGCAGCCCCCATTGACCTGGAGCAGTGAACCATGGCCAGTGGGAACTGTGATTGGCCAAACCTGTAGACGCGGCAGGTAAACAAGCCGGCCCGGCCCGCCGGGAGCTGTCCCTGAACAAGCGGCGGCCCTAGTTTGAGAACCACTGCTGTAATAGAGCTTTGCATATTCAAAGGACTTAATTATGTGTGCAGTCGGTGCAAGGAGCTCCTGGCCCTCAGAGACCATGGCTTTGGAGAGGCCAGGGGTGGGAACTGAAAGAGAAGAGGAGAGAGCAGAGAGAGAGAGAGAGGCAGAGAGGTATGTTGATGAGGCTTTCCAGGACACTGTTGTCCCACCTCCCTCCTCTTAGACAGCTCCTGTGAGGAAGAAGGGGAAGAGAAGGGCAGGGGAAGTAGCAGTCAGAGAGGGAGCAGAGGAAACCTCCTGAGGTTGGGACCCTCCTTCCAGATGTGGCTGGTGCCTCTCTCACACTGAGGGTGGCTCGGAAGGAAAAGGAAAAGTTTAGGAGGAAAAGGGTTAGTAATGTAGATTTGATTATTATTAGATTAGAAATGTAGATAGCTGGGTCTGGAGTGACCGAGATGGTGACTGGTGCGCCTGCTGCCTGGTGAGATCTCTTGCTCTGGATCTCTCTAGTGTGTAGATGTGGGCTATGGTGGTGGTGGTGGTGGTGTGTATGTACATGTATAATGAAGGGAAGGAGGGGAGGGATGTCCTGATTTAGGCTGCTAGGAGGAGACTGAAATCTACTGGAATCAGAGACTTCTCAGAAATGCTCCCAGTTCCACAGAAATGCTGCCAGGCAGGGAGGCAGAGAGGGAGAGGAAGGGCAGCAGATGATCAGATGAGAGATGAGGAGGGTGGGACGAGAGTTAGGAACATTAGGAACTGGGGAAAGGGAGGGGAAGGGAGAGAGAGGGGGGGGAGGGGGAAACCAAAAGGAGAACTGCTGGCCACAAACTGGAAAAAAACATTAAAAAAAAAATATTTTAACAGAGAGATGGGGGAAAGCTGCTGCAGGGAAGCTGGATGGGACACAGACTTCACTTAGAGGAGAGAGGAGAGGAGAGTGAGAGAGGAGAGATAGTCAGAGAGAGAGGAGAGGAGAATAGAGGAGAGCATGAATGAATGTAATGAAAAACAGGATGATAAAAAGTCACATAAAAAAAAAAAAGAAAAAAAAAAGCAAAAAAAAAAAAAAAAAACAAAACAAGTTTTAGCAGAAATAAAAAGAAATGCCAGAATATGAATGAAGAATAAATGATAAAGAGTATATAGAATAAATATATATATATATATAGATATAATAGTGATCATCAAAGGGACACAATCATTCCACAATCAATCATTCCGAATATATCATCAGAGGAGGGGATAGGACAGGGGGGAGGGTGCAGGAAGGGAGGGGAGAAAGTAGAAAGAAAGTGAAGAAAAAAATGAAGAAAAAAGTAAAAATCTGAAAAGGTTGTCTATATGGTCTCTAATTAGGAAAATACATAAAATATAAAAATATATAACCATAGGACCAGACCAGTACCAGACCTGACCATGACAGTAATATGGATGTGATGATGATGAAATTAAAAATTAAAATAAAAAAAATAATTCAAATCAAAATCAATTTCATTTGACTTGGAATTTTTCACTTCTTCCATGAGATAAAAAGATAAAAATTCAGAAAAAATTTGGTGAGATGCATCTGGCGTTGAGTGGATGACTGAAGGAGGAGCTAGGGGCGAGGAGAGGCAAAGGGCTGGAGGCGCTGCTGCTGGAAGTAAGGAGTGGGCCAGCAGGAGATATAAAATAGGAAATACATAGCATTCAACATGGAAATAGAACACTGGGACCTCCATCTCAACTGCCCAACATGAACAAATTCAAAAACTGGGAAAAAACTATACAAAAAGTTAGAAAAAAAAGGGGTTAAGACTACATGACAAAAGTTAAACAGAGAAGTTGCAGGTAAGCCCTTTCCCCTGCAAAATTGAGAGGCCCAACATACCCCAAATTATTAAGAAAAAAAAATAGTAAGAAATAAAAAAAATAAAAAAGATTAAAAAAAAAAGAAAGAGAAAAAAAAGAAGAGAAGAAAAAAAAAAAAAGAAAAAAAAAAGCTAGTGAACAAAAAGAAAGTCACAAAAAGGAAAGAGAAAATAAGAAAGGTGTAAAGAAAGAAAAAGGAAAAAAGAAAAGCCAAAAAAAGAAAAAAAAAGAGGAGTTTAAAAAGGAGTTTAAAAAAAAAAAAAACAAAATAAAAAAAACATTTAAAGAAACAAGAAAGTGCAACAAAAGCCAACAAAAAGTGGGCAAAATGAAGTAAAAAGGACAAAAAAAAAGTCTAAAAGAGCAGTCATGTGGAGAAGAAAAAGGATTCTTTCTTTTTAAAGGGATTCTTTGAGTTGAGGATGTTGGAGGGATGTTAGGGAGATTCCTAACCTGTGAGTGTGTTTCATGAGGTGATGAATCTGAGGCATTAACAACAGTTGGTTTATCACTAGAGGAAAAGAGGAAAAAAACAATAAACAATTCACCAGATTCTGAACTATTAGAGTTCTGAAAGAACCCAAATGAAAAAAGAAAAGTTCAAAATAAGATAAAACTATTAATAAAGGTAATTAAAAAAAACTTTAATAAGGTGATCCAAACATAAAGAATGAAGGGCAAAAGGGTACCTAAAAAATTAGAAAAAGGGAAATAGGTAATAACATAGACACACAGAAAAAAAAGTAAAAACTATAATAAAAAATAACAATAAATAAGAAAAACAAAAAAAAACATAAACTAGAAAACACAACAACAACATTTGTAAAGGAAATCGTGTCTTAAAGGGAATTAGTGGACTTAAGGGGCCAGAAAACATGTGAGTGGTGGGGATCCACATGAAACAAGTGGATAAGGGGACATACAGAAAGTAAAAGGAAGGTCCTTCAGAAAGGTTGGAGGTCAGGACTCAAAGGAAGGAGGAAGGTCAATTAAGTGATTGGAAACTTCAAAGGAATGGGAAGAAGGGTGAGGAAAGGAAGGTAAATTCTAAGGGAAAAAGGGTAAGAATGGTGTTCCTCAATTTCACAATGAGGGGGGGTAATGTCCATCAAGTAAAACTCATTCAGATAGTGTTTGCACTAGAAGATTGTGAGAAAAGGTTGAAAGAAGAAAGAAAAAGATGAAGAAAAAAGCAAGATCTCACAAAAAAAAATGAAAGAAAAAAAAAAAATGAAAAAAATTTAAAAATAACAAAAAAAAAAATGAAAAATGTGGATTAAATGCAAAAAAAAAACAAAATGAAATGAAAAAAATATAAAACTATACATACAACATGAAAAAATAAAACCTGAACGGAATAGTCTCTAAAAATCTTGGAGTTATCGTGGATGGCGGTCTAAAAGATGTCATATGAGTGTAAATTAAAAAAGAAAAAGATGTAGGGAGAAAATAATAAAGGATTAAAGGATAGAGACTATGATAATAACAATTAATTGATATACTATAGAATATATTCACATCCATCTAAAAAAGATATTCTATAAATAATCTAGGGGTAAGAAAAAGATTATCTAGAAATGAAAGAAGAGGAAAGAAGAGGAAAAAAAAAAAGAGAAGAAGAAGGAAAAGTCCATTAGAGAAAAGAAAAAGAGAGAGGAGGGTTTGGAAAGAGGAAAATATGAGGGAAAGGATATAGAGGTTTTGAAAAAGAGAACTAGATGAGAAAAAGGGAATAAGAGAATAAAAAAAAGTTATATGAAATAATAATAATAGAGGAAACCAATAAAGAAATTAATAATCAGCAGGCAGGTAAATAAATAAAGGAATAACCTTCTTCAATGTTAAAAAAGGCTAAAAGGAAAATGGGAACTCTAGGAGAGGAGAGGTTGTGAAGGCTAGGACTATAACAAAAGGGGAGGATAATGGATGGAAGGCAGAGTCCATAAATGGCTATTAGCCAGGATGGGGATGGGGGTGGATGGGGCTGACTAGCATCCAGGAGGAGGAGATGGTTGGGGTTCAGAGAGTCAGGGAGATCATGGCCTGGCTGTTTGACTCTGCAGGGGCACCTGGCATTGGCCACTGTCGGTAGACAGATACTGGCTAGATGGACCTTGGGGTTATCTAATAAATCCTCACAAATTCATAGCACTCATGGAGGTAGAGGGGGAAGTATGATGAGTCTCTTTTTGTAGAGGGGACTGATGCTGGGGATTAAGTCCAAAATTTTCCAAACTGAACTGTTGACCCTGCCAGTGATGATATCTGTAATGGGGTATATAAACCCCGCACTAGGACTGAAGGGGTTAAAGAGAGGCTCTGGGCCCAGATGACCCCATCCAGCCACATCTGTAGAGTATGCAATGGATGGAGATGGGCCTTAAAAGGAAGCCAGACAGCTCAGAAAGAGCCTGACAATGCAGGGAGAAGAACATGCCCTGGAAGATCCTGAGAAGGGATTCAGGGAGGGCAGCTGTAAGGCATTCTGGGGTGCCTGGCCTTTGGTAACCCTCACTGGGCCCTGGGATGGAGCTCAGTTTGGTGGGAGAGCCTGGACCTCTGCAATAAGGAGGAACTGACCCTGAAACAACTAGGTAATGCTTCCATTAAGCACCAATCATCACACCAGCCTTCCTCTTCATTAGATATGAACAGATTTTTCCTCCACAGAAAATGTTGATGAAAATGAAAAAAATCCAAAACCAAAAAAGACCCCAAAACAAAAACAAAACAAACAAAAAACAAACCAAAAAAACACAATTGTTTTCTTCCAAAAAAACCCCCCACCTTTCTCCAGAAACTCAGTTTTCAGATGGAAAATTTTCAGTCAGCCCTACTTATTTCTCAAATATTCCCACAAGTACTGCTTTTTCTCCCATTCGTGGGAGGCGCTCCCTATAGAATTACATTATTTTCCCTCAGATCTCTGTTTTAAAAAATGGTTAGTTGTGATGCCATAGCAATGCAATTGTTCTGATGTGACCCAGCTTTACTACAGTAATCCTGACTGTCTCACTTTTACCTTGTGTTTTTTGTTCATCTTCACCCCGTACTGTCTGTCTCTCCTTCTGTTTGTTGTATCTGTTATGTTCATGGCATACACACAGAAAGGTTTAGATAAACACAAATAATATTTCTGGAACATGAGAATCACCATAATGGGTCAGGCTGATGGTCTGTCTAGCCAAGTATCCTGTCTTCCAACAGTGGCAAGTGCCAGATGCTTAGAGTGAATGAACAGAACAATATCAAGTGAGCTATCCCCTGTCATCCTACCTCAGCTTCTGACAGTCAGAGATGTAGAGACCCACAGAGCATGCAGAGTCCCTGACCATCGTGCCTAGCAGCCATTGATAGACCTATCCTCCATGAACCTATTTAATTATTTTTTTAACCCAGTTTTACTTCTGGCCTTTCAATATCCCCTGGCAATGAGTTCCATAGGTTGACTGTGTTGTGTGAAAAAGTACTTCTTGATGTTTGTTTTAAATCTGTTTATTAATGTCATTGGGTGACCATTGGTTCTTGTGTTGTGTGAGGGGATAAACAACATTTCCTTATTCACTTTCTCCATATCATTCATGATTATATAAACCTCTGTCATATTCTGATTTTTAAAGGATGCCTTTTTGCCTCTAACTGCTTCTTTTAGTCTGCTCTTAGCCTCTTATGTTTTTGTTTGTCTTTATTTGGGCGGTACACATTTAGTTTGAGCCTCTGTTATGGTGCTTGTAGTTTCCCTGCAGTTTGCAGGCATTTTACTCTTATGACTATTCTTTTTGATGTCTGTTTAACCAGCTTCCTCATTTTTATGTAGATCCCCTTTTGAAGTTAAATGCTATTGTGGTGGGTTTCCTTGGTATTTTCCCCTGTACAAGAATGTTAAATTTCAGGGCCGCCCAGAGGATTCAGGGGGCCTGGGGCAAAGCAATTTTGGGGGCCCCTTCCATAAGAAAAAGTTACAATACTATAGAATAATATATTCCCATGGGGGCCCCTGCAGGGCCTGGGGCAAATTGCCCCACTCCCCTCCCCGCCCCGGGCAGCCCTGTTAAATTTTATTATATTAAGCTTGCTATTACCAAGTGGTTCAGCTATATTCACCTCTTGGATCAGCTTGTGTGCTTCAGTTAGGACTAAAGCATGAATTGCATATCCCCTAGTGACTGATGGCTAGCTACTCCAAGAAGCAGTCATTAATGGTGTCTAGAAATTTTATCTCTGCACTTGTCCTGACATGTACCCAGTTAATATGGCGATTGTTGAAGTCTCCCATTTATGTTGAGTTTTCTGTTTTTGTAGCTTCTCTAATCTTTTTGAGCATTTCACCACCACTGTTCAGGTCTGGTGATCAGTAGAATAATCCTACTGCTCTATTCTTATTATTCAAGCATAGAATTTCTATCCATCGAGATTTTATGGTACAGTCAATTTATTTAAGTTTTTTACTATATTTCACTTCATGTTTTCTCTCACATATGGGAAGGTTACAATGTAAAATTTATATTTTATTTTGTAGAACTCATAGAATAGAACACAAGTACCCCTAAACCAGAGAAACCAGAGAAAGATAAAGCAGGCTGCTTCTTAAAACAGAGAGAGACAATTATCTCCACCTTATTATAGGCTGTCTGTCTGTCTTATTATAGGCTTCCTCATCTGCAAGCAGGACCAGGAAAACACCCTGAAATTTAAAGTGATAGCCCACAATTTTAACAAAGCTCTCAGTACACCATAGTCTCCACCCCTGGATTCCATTGTCTTCTTTTAGATTTAAGATATTTGAGATGAGGACTATCCTCTTTTAAATGTGTTTGTACAGCACACAGCACAAGGAGGTCCTGCTCCCTGATTGGGGCTTACAGGTGCTATTTCAAAACAAATAATTTTTAACTTAATAAAATTTCAATCTTAAAATTTGTCGTCTTAGAAAATTCGTCTCCTTGGTCATATATCTTTAAAACATCCATTTCAGTTACTAGTCTTCCCCTGAGATAAAAATGCTGTTCATGTAACTATAATCTAATCACTGAAGAAAGCTCACAGATTACTTAAAGAATTCCAGCAAGGGCTATTGTGACTTCTCTGAGTACTTTGGCAGGTATCTTAGCAACAGCATTGAAAAATGAATGGTGCTGATAAACCAACTGATGTTCTAATTAAAATCTGGAATAGGTATGTTACGAGGGATGATTAGATTCTATTGTCCATTTTTTACTTTGCAAAGACCTACACATTCTGGCTTTATAATTGTTTTGTTTGCAGACATGAGGAATGGGCATGCATCAGCCAAATGGCTGTTATACGTTTTACTTGAAACCACATCATATTAGTGCTTAAATAAAAATACATGTTCCAGATCCCTGTGTACTCGTTAAACACTTTTTTTTAAATTGCTGTCCTGTTGGCTACGTGCACGAGATTTTTTTTTCCTGTTGCTAGTATTCATATAATAGAGTGTTAGTGGAATACTTTTTACTTTCCCTTCATTACTTGAATTCGCTTATGCAGAGCTGGGATATTTGAGCTTTGCCAATAGATCTATATAAAACATAAGACAGCAAATATAATAAATAAGTCAAAATAATCTCATTACAAATCATACAGCTAGAATGAGATACCTGATACAAATTGCTCATCAGGAAGTAGTTTCTAAATAAATTATATTGCTACATTGATAACTTCCCTATAGCAATGAATTTGTTTCTATAAAATTCCACTTTTTTAGGCTGACTGTAATCAATCTGTTCATACCAAACTACCAGATGTAAAAGAAAGGGACATTCTTTCTTCTTCAGTGCATACTGTACATAATCAGATAATAACCTGACCAAACAATTATTAAGAGTTAGGTTAAAATTCAGCTAGAATTCAGTTTTCAAAAACACACAAGTGGGTTAGATCAGGAAGGCACTAGAAAGGCAGAAATCATAATACGATCAAATATGTGTCTACTCAACCTGCTAAATTTCTATCCCAGTTTACATCAGCAGCATGCAGTGTGATATTAAAACCCCTCTAACATAAATGTTTAATGAAGAAATAAACCTGTCAAAAGGATAAATGTATTAAACATTAAATGTTTACATTTTATAGGTCTCCATTAAGTAGGTTTTTCAATTGGAATCAGTGTTTGAACTAATGTAAAGGGAGTATTAGTAAAACTTAAAAAGTTGTGAAGAAGCATTTTCAGGAAGCTCTTCACATCCTGATTCCAGCAGACACCGGAAGTAGAAAATGCCAAGATGTTGCAGGGAAGTCTGTTCCCATGAGATTTCCAGGCTGGTGTAGAACACAGAGACTCAAACAGTTCTTCAGAAAGGAATCTGGATGACCAAGTGCCTATCTGGTCTGACTGAACTTCAGATTATTTGGAGGCTTGCAAGAGGTCTATTTAAAAAAAAAAAGACAGTCAAGTGACTAAGGGCAAAATTCTCCTCACATCCTGTGTGGTGGATCTCAATACTGATGATGTCCAAATGGGAAAGTCCTATATAACTTACTTTCTATACTTTTTAAATCTTCCTTCATAATTTTATTAGAGAATTTTATTCCTGTTGAAAATCCTATAGAAAGCATATCCCAATTATCTATTCAATTGTATAGGTTCTCAGAGTAATTTCTACAATAATTTATTATTTCTCTAGAACTCTATTGTTTTCATCCCCATCCAATTCTATTTTGCATAAGCAGCTAACCACTCTATCGGAAACAGTCCTTTGGGAAAGGAGACAACATGAGTCAAGATCAGTGTTATATTACCAGAGGCGGCTCTAGGTATTCTGCCGCCCCAAACATGGCAGGCAGGCTGCCTTTGGCAGCTTGTCTGCTGGAGGTCCCCATCCCGTGGATTCGGCGGCAAGCCGGCGGGAGGTCTGCCGAAGCCACGGGACCACCGGACCCTCTGCAGGCATGCCGCCAAAGGCAACCTGCCTGCCGCCCTCGCAGCGACCGGCAGAGCGCCCCCCGTGGCTTGCCGTCCAGGCACACGCTTGGCGTGCTGGTTCCTGGAGCTGCCCCTGTATATTACAGATACATTCATTATCCTAAAAGGATCTGGTGTTCTATGCTTTTTCAGTGCTGACCTATGTCATATCCAGCTAGATTCAAATGATTGGAAAGGTCCTTTTTGGTAGATCACACAATTTTTGTGGACCAGATCAGCAAAGTCATTACAGGCTCTGGTGGGAGTAATTATATATGTTCTATTCTTCATAGACTTTAGCAGATGCCTCAGCAGTCTTTGCAATAGTGAACATTATCTCCTAATGGAGCTATTTTCATTGCAGCCATAATAAAAGGGTGGGACAAGCAATATGTAAGGCCTGCTCTAGACTTAAAATGTAGGCCTACGTAGATCGTTCTTCAGGGAAAAATCCATACTATATGCCATCCTACCCCCGGTGTAGACACAGCTTGGTTGACAGGAGAGTTCCTCCATCGGCCTAGCTACCTTCACTCAGGGAGATGGAGTTCCTACAGCAGTGGGAAAAGGCTGCCTCTAAACTACAGGGTTATGCCGGCATAACTCCAGTTCCGTAGCTGTGTCAATATAGTCACCCTAGTGTAGACAGACATGCACTAAATTCAGTTCATCTTTAATCAGAAGACTGTTTTTAGTCCAGGAACATCACTTAACTAAGACCCTTCAAAAAGGAAAATGTCCCTTTCTTGAGACAAAAAGATAATGCAACATTAAAATACAAGGAGCTGATGTTAGACTAAGTCAAAATAAATGGCCCAAATCTGGCTAGCAGCATGTTCAACCTGAAAGTAAATTAGCGTAGCAGAACTATAGTGACTGCTGAATTTGCAGTAATCATTTGTAAATGAAACACTCTTTCATTAGCATTGCCATGCTTACATGCATAATTTATGACTAAGGGTTGCAGGCACATAGGCAGCTTTCATAAATTAGCGCTAATTTTGTTGTAGCTGAAACCCGGGAAATTTTGTAATGCAGCAACAGTTTTGCATCTGAAAAACATAACCCTGAGCTTTACTTGGCCTAAAGACAGATTTCATATGCTAGTATAAATATTACAGATGATGGGCCTAAGTCCCCATTGCCTTTCACCATGTGTAGCTATTTACATCCAGGCAAAGTGTGGGACCACATCAGAATGGTAGGGCCATTTTCTGCTCTCTCACAGTGCTGTAAAGTTGGTATCATGTGCAAGAATTTGAACCAAAGTGCTTTTATACCCAATTTACACTCACTCCGCGTGGATAATGAAAGACTACACAGTGTGCAAGGATGACACACACACGGGTGGGGGAATGATTCAAAGAGAGGAGAGGACACCACAGCCAGCTAGCATCAGCGCTCCAATTCAGATGAATGTGGATTCTATGGCTATGTGTACACTGCACTGGAATGAGCCTCCCAGCCTGAGGAAACAGACTTGCACTAGCTCATCTCAAGCTAGTGTGCTAAAAATAGCTGTTTGGACATTGTGGCTTGGAGAGCAGCTCAGGTTCTCAAGCTCACCTGTCTCCTAGGGTCCAGGCTCGGGTGGCTAGCCTAAGGGTATGTTTACACTACAGGATTATTCCGATGTTACAGAAACCGTTTTTTAAAAACAGATTGTATAAAGTCGAGTGCACGTGCCCACACTAAGCACATTAATTCGGCGGTGTGCGTCCATCTACCAAGGCTAGCGTCAATTTCCGGAGCATTGCACTGTGGGTAGCTATCCCATAGCTATCCCATAGTTCCCGCAGTCTCCTCTGCCCATTGGAATTTTGGGTTGAGATCCCAATGCATGATGGTGCAAAAACAGTGTCGCGGGTGATTCAGGGTAAATGTCGTCACTCAATCTTTCCTCCATGAAAGTAACGGCAGACAATCATTTTGCACCCTTTTTCCCTGGATTGCCGTGGCAGATGCCATAGCATGGCAACCATGGAGCCCGTTTAGCCTTTTTTCACTGTCACCGTATGTGTTCTGGATGCTGCTGACAGATGCGGTACTGCAGTGCTACACAACAACATTCATTTGCCTTTGCAAGGTAGCAGAGACGGTTACCAGCCCTATATCACCGTCTGCAATTGGAAATTGGTGATGACGGTTATCAATCCTTTTGTACCGTCTGCATTTGGAAATTGGCGATGATGGTTATCAATCCTTTTATACCGTCTGCTGCTGTCATGGGTGCTCCTGGCTGGCCTCGCTGAGGTTGGCTGGGGGCGCATGGACAACACTGGGAATGACTCCCCAGGTCATTCCCTTCTTTATGTTTTGTCTAAAAATAGAGTCAGTCCTGCCTAGAATATGGGGCAAGTCTACTAGAGAACCAGAGAGCACAGCCGCTCCGGGTCAGAGCCCCAGATATCTTGCAGGAATGATGAGCTGGATGCCATTCTAGGGGTGCCCCTGCAATAACCCCACCCATTGCTTCCTTCCTCCCACACCCCTCCTGGGCTACCATGACAGTTATGCCCCCATTTGTGTGATGAAGTAATAAAGAATGCAGAAATAAGAAACAGTGACTTTTTAGTGAGATAAAATGAGGGGGAGGCAGCCTCCCGCTGCTATGATAGTCCAGGCAGTACAGAATCTTCATTAGAGATGAAAGGGGCAGGGGGGAGGTGCTCAGCCTCCAGTTGCTATGATGAGGACGGTTTTCAATCCTTCTGTACTGTCTGCCGGGAATAACAGGGAGTCATTCCCATGTTTGCCCAGGTGCCCCTGGCCGACCTCACCGAGACCAGCCAAGAGCACTCATGGGATGATGATGACGGATATCAGTCATTTTGCACTGCCTGCCACCAGGGAGGGGAGGGGATGCTGCTGTTCAGCGCTGCAGCACCCAGTCTACCAGCAGCATGCAGTAGACATAGGGTGACATTGAAAAAAGGCGAGAAACAATTTTTTTCCCTTTTCTTTTGGGCGGGGGAAGGGGGTATATTGACGACATATACCCTGAAACACCTGGGAAAATGTTTTTGACCCTTCAGGCATTGGGAGCTCAGCCAAGAATGCAAATGCTTTTCAGAGACTGCAAGGACTATGGGATAGCTGGAGTCCTCAGTCACCCCTCCTTCCCCCCATGAGCGTCTATTTGAAACTTTGGCTTTCCGTTACGCTTGTCACACAGCACTGTGCTGAGTCCCTGCTGTGGCCTCTGTCTATCATAGCCTGGAGATTTTTTCAAATGCTTTGTCATTTTGTCTTCTGTAACAGAGCTCTGATAGAACAGATTTGTCTCCCCATACAGTGATCAGATCCAGTATCTCCCGTACGGTCCATGCTGGAGCTCTTTTTGGATTTGGGACTGCATCGACACCCATGCTGATCAGAGCTCCACGCTGGGTAAACAGGAACTGAAATTCAAAAGTTTGCGGGGCTTTTCCTGTCTACCTGGCCAGTGCATCCGAGTTCAGATTGCTTTCCAGAGCGGTCACATTGGTGCACTGTGGGATACTGCCCAGAGGCCAATACCGTCGAATTGCGGCCACACTAACCCTAATCCGACATGGCAATACCAATTTCAGCGCTACTCCCCTCGTCGGGGAGGAGCACAGAAATTGGTTTTAAGAGCCCTTTAAATTGATATAAAGGGCTTCATTGTGTGGACGGGTGCAGCGTTAAATCAGTTTAATGCTGCTAAATTCGGTATAAACGCTTAGTGTAGACCAGGCCTTAGTCTCCACTGAAACTGCAGCACTCACACTGCTATTTTTAGTGTGCCCACTCAAGCCACGCTAGTGCAAATCTGTCTACCCAGGCTTGGATGTTGAGTCCCTACTACAGTGTAGACATGCCCTAAAGAGCTAAAACATTCTAAATCCATATTCTCAGAACAGGTTTGCTAAGACTTCAAAAGTTTAATCTGGAATTTAACTGTCAGCTAAGATCTGGGAATGTGCTTGGGTAAAAAAAAAAAATCAGAAGTTGACATCCTGGTTCCAGGAGACTCTCTTGCAAGATTTTTCCCCCCATTAATCACAAAAGTCTCTTACATTGGAATGGTCTTGGGGAAATGTACAAGAATATGAGCTAAGCACAGAAGAGGGGTCTGGAAAGGTACAAAGTAAGCAAATTGAACAAATGCCTTACAGTGACTGGATGATGTAATGGGAGGAGCCTTATTCTGCCTTGACCCTTCCTAGTCAGGGGAGTGTTAAACACCCCTATTCTGATTTGATAGCATTTTACATACAGTTTTCAATCCCTCTGTGTTAGTGTGAATGACTGCCCAAGGGGCAGGGCAATTGAAAAACAGGACCCAAGTGAGTAGGGGCTAAAAATTAGCAACTAGTTGCTGTTTGTTGGCCAGTGTAAATCAATTCATGGTCCCAGTCCAATTTCCAGGGGGCAGGTGTCTATATCACAAATACCAACACCACAGCCAGTCTTCATTGTCACATTTGGCCATTTCTGCAGATGATTGTGCATAGCAGCTGAACCCTATTTTCTTCCCTAGGAGTGCTTGCTCCAGGTCAGAGTTGAGGCATGTTGGCAGGGCAGCAGAGGGACTTTCACAGCCTCTGCCTGAGTTGTAGTTGCTCAGTTGATAAATAGAAGACTTCTAGTCTCCAGGGCTGACAGTCTGTCACCTTTCATGAGCAGCAGAAATTAACTAAAAATAAGCTCAGTGAGCCAAGAAGGGAGCCAGGAGTGCAGCTCTGGTGGTGGGGGTGGGATGAGAAAACATGTTTTCCTGAAATAGTTGGCTATCTAAAGAACAGCATAAAAAACAAAAGGGAGACAAAATAAACTCCAACTACCCCATATACATTTGTCCAATAGGAAAAAAAAATAATATAACAAGTAGGCTGTTGGTAGTAAAATTTAGTAAATATGCTAGCTGGAGACAAGGTTCTCTCTCTACATTAATTTAGAAATGCTCTGGAGTTTCTAAATGCTGGACACTTTGAAACATTCTGTTGTAGCATTGGAAAGGAGTGCAGTTTCTTAGGAAATCTAATCTGCATATTGAATAAATCATATTTAAATCTAGGCATGGAACTGAAGAAAAAAAATGTATTTGGCAAAGAATCATTTGAATCTTTATACAAATTAGGTTAGTCTTTTGCTTTCACTTTCCATGATTTTTCTATAGCTGGATTTTACTGGTCTTGCCCTTGACAGATTCTGGCTCCTGATACAGATCCCTTTGCACTGCCGGGGGTCTGTAATGGTGTTCTAACTGGGCTAGTTTTTCCAGATTCTGTTTCTGGCATAAATGCTTCCTCCTCATTTCCAGCAGTCCTGAGAAACAGGGGAGCACAAAAGTGGGGTATAGCCTTCTATCATTCCTGTCTCCTGTGTGGAGCTGAGAATTGGGCCCAACAGGACTAGCATGTGGTAGCACCGCATTGTATTATAGTGCATGCTGAAAACTCTCTCTACGGTAAGAATTAAATGGCTGCTGGTGTGTTTTGTGTGATTACAGCATCATTCTGTGAACTACTTGGGCAAAAGTTCATTGTGTTATTTTTACAGTACAAAATTCCTTTAAAATATATAGGACACCTGTGCCATTGATTTCAATGGGATTTTTGCTTAGTAGAAAAACACATTAATACTGCATTGTAGTAACAGTAGCTGCTTCTGCATCTTATGATACAGAAGTAGCAGTCAGTCCCTTACAAAGTTATATGGCCATGAAAAAAACAAAGCATATTAAAGACAGGAGGGCCTTCATAATAACATTATGGTCTGATTTAAACCCACAAAAGCAAAGAAATGTTGAGTAAAGGGACCAACAACTCTAACAAAAATGTGGGTATTGGGGACAGGGAGGTTATCTGTGATATGAGCTACAATATCTAACACAATGTGATTAGCCCAGGACAAATTAAAATTCCACTCAGACAGATATTCACTTCTCCATTAACTTTGTATTTGTTGGCTTTTGTGGGTTTATGTGGGACAGACATACCCAATGTAGAGAGGCCAAATTTCTTTATGCTGAGAACATCAGAAAGGTTAATATCACATGCAAGACAAGTACAAACCCCTTTTTATAGCTGGCTTGTGGGGGAATTTTTTCTCCTAGTTTTGCTGCCCCCTTGCTATCAGCCATGAGGGTGGCATCCTCAATTTTACCTATATGCTGATTCATTTACTATGAAGCAACCCTTCCCGCTAAGCAGTGCCCAGAAGTAATGCAATAAGTCAGCTAAGGGTTTTTTCCATTTATCATTCAGCATGTGCTGCCATCTGACTCAAGATGCACTGAGTATTAAATGACACTGGTTTAGTGGTGAATGTAAATTGGATTGTGACTGAATATGCATAAATGCATTGCTGAAGACGGAAATCAATGCTTGCTTCTTCTCAAACCGAATTATAATTTCAATTTACACCATTTCTAAGTGGAGAAAATTCATTTTAATGGGATTGTACATTTTATGTTCTCTTGTCTAGAGTACACATTGTTTTACTGAAAACAAGTATCTCGATAATAAATCAATGACAGAGAAAGCTTTGTCACCTTTGGTTATATCTTTAATAACATTTTATTGGATAAAAAAGTATCTTAATATATGTCAGGAATGTAGACTTATGTACATAAATATATCATTTTTCACTGAAAGAATGAAGAGGATGAAAATCTAAATATTAGACTTGCCTTATTTATAGAAGCGGTTGAATAATAGAATGTATTTGTGAATAATTATTTGGTTTTCATTTGATTTACAAAAGCTACAATTGAAAATGCATGCTATTTGCAGTGAATGATTTGTTCACATATTCTGATCAATCTGATTCATACTATATGCCAACATTTCATAATGTAAGCATGTATACAGGATAGAGCTATTAAAACTATTTCAGAACAGTTTTGCAAGTTTATTCAGCCCCTAAAAAACTCATCTGCAGTGTAAAATAATCTGGTTTACAGGAGGAATTTATTACAGCTTCTTAATCAGTAGCACATGATGGATGATTCTAAATGTTGACTTGTTAGGAAATCAAACATGAAAGGTTGTCAAGCCTTTTTTGAGAGCCACTCTGACCTACTATATTCTGATATAATAAAGTTCCTATAGTTCTAGTTAAAATAATGTAAGTAAAAGTAGCTCCCACTGTATTGGTCAACTGGTTCTAAATCCAGTCTTATGGAAAGTCAATACATAACAGTACATCGTTAAACTAAAGCTGAAAGAGTCAATCACCTAACCTAAAAATAGTTTAGAAATATTTTAACATCTTTCTTTTTTGTAAAAACCCCAAACCTCAAAATACTTGCACAGATATTACAGTCCATTAATTACCCCGGCCTAATGCTGAACAAATGTTGCTGTCAGTTATACAGGTCTATATTCAGAATCATACCACCAATGCTAATGAAGCTATTTTAGATGTATTGCTTTATAATGGAGAACGCTTCAGCATGCTGGCAATCCTTGTAGAGGAGTCCTGTAGAATTTAACAGAGACCAAGTGTAAAATTTTCAAATGCACCTGAATAACTTAGAAGAGGAAAATTTTGTGGTGTGGCAACTTTTAAGATTTCCAAATTTGTTTTCATTCTAGTATGAAATGAAAATAAAATGTTTCAAACATTTTTGCAATATCAGAATTGTGTCAAAATGTCCTATTTTTAAATCAGAACCTGAGCTTTTTGATTTATGTGCATATACATAGTTAGGGCACTGGCCTAGGCTATAAGAGACTCAGATTCAAAGAAGAGATTTTCGCTCCACTTCACTCTGAATCAGGCAGAAGGGCAGGGACTTGACACAGCCCAGACCTGTTCTCTCACCACCAGGCTACTGAGACTCCCTTTCTCTGGTGTTTAGGAGCCTAAGTCCCATCTGTGAAAGTGACCTAGGCTTTTGAAAGGTTACTTCAACAAATCATTTTTATAGAGTTTTACTATACACCAGATTGTGGCCCAGCAAGATTGGCAGCAGAGGGACATAAAGGTGAACCTTATGCCCCTGTGCTAGCTACCTGCATCCTGGGTGGCAGCAGTGGAGTAGAAACATGCTCTGCAGAGCAGCTGTTTTCCATCCATGTAGCACAGGTGAGAAGGATGGGAAACAGGTAGAGCTTTGGTTGTACCTCCACAATACACTGGCCAGTAGAGCAGCACTGGCACAATGGAATGTGTATGCTGCATTGGGCATAGATGTGGCACAGTTGATTCTCTTCCCAGAGCGACCTGGGAACTTGTAGGGAGATTGTGGTTCCAAAGTGATGTCTACACTGCAAGCAAAAAATCTCCAACAAAACCCGTGACAGTGAGTCTGAGCCTGGCTCTACAGCATCCTACTGTGGTGCAAAAAACAGCAGTGTAGACATTCCCATGTGTGCTCTGAGATCCACTCCCCTCGCTGGGTTTCAGAGCCTGAGTGGGAACATTTACTCTGCTGTTTTTAGTGCCATAGCACAAGCCCTGTGAACCCAAGTTGGTAGACTCGGTCACTGAGTCACTGCAGTGTGCTTTCGTTTTGTTTTGTTTTGATTGCTACAGGAGCAATGCACCAACACACTGCCCCTCATTTGGGGAAGATCTCAAGTTCATGATCCAGATCTCTAAAAGTTACTCTAAAATCTTTGAGAATTTCAAATAAAATGTTACCATTTTTCCGTATTTTAACATTGCTTTAAATTATAAGAGATACAATTTTCTGTTAAATTCTCGAGGGTACTACACAAAACTGGTAGAAAAGATATAGTTTGACATAAAATTATATAAGACTTTTTCATAGGGATATGCTAACAAATAAGTCACAATTTCCACTGCTCGCATAACCTTCTCTAGGGATTCTTACACTGTTTTGTTTGGCTAACATCATTTTTATAATAGATTTTTAAAAGTAAAAGGACTGATCATTTTTGCCTTTGACTGCACTCTGACTGCATCTGTTCTTTTCTTATTGTTGTGCCACTGTAATCATCTTACAGCTTGATACTGCATACACTTAGAAATCTGAACAGAAGCCTGGTTTCCAGAAATTGAACTTGGACATCTGAGAATCCCTCTTTTTGAGGCTACCAAACTTAAAGCAACTTAGTCACATTTCAAGAAGATATAGTGATTTCAGGTTTCTAATTGCTTTAAGATCTAATTGTAGTAGGGCTGTGAAGAACCCACCTGAAATTCATGTGCATTCTTCGTAAAACATTGATTTTTAATGTTAATATGTCAAAAGAGGAAGATGTCCTTGGGCTAGCAAGAAATGAAAACTTTTAAATACATTTTATAAAATAATCTCAGAAAGTGAAGTGTGAGCTTGGAGATGCAAGTATTCCAGGGCCAGACCAGAGTGTCTGCCATACACAGCTCCTTACAACCTTCACTCTCTTAAGTACTTTGTGCAAATGCTTGGGCAAGTGACTTTAGCCATTGTTCTCAAATAGTTTTGCAAAGCAGTTGCAGAATTGCTCCTAAATGACCTAAATGGAGTGTTCTCCCATTTTGCCCCCTGTGCATTTCCTCAATGTCCAGCCCAACTACTCAGACACTGTAGTGAGGTCTGGTGTTAACCCTTATGCGAATGCTTCCTTTCTTCTCCACCGTTTTCCTAATTGGAGGACAATGGGGGATGTTAAAATGCACATAGAAATCCCAAAGGAAAAAGAATGGTCTTAATTTTTAGAAATATGACTAGTGACATTGGGTGTCCAACATCAGGCACCATTTAAGGCATCTGAATTTCAGTAAGTGCAGGGCACCTGCCTTCTGAAAATCAGGGTCCTTTAGAATGTCTCAGAGTGAGCACACAAGTCAGTAGCCAGGCTGAATAATTGAGGCCTAAAACCTTAAATTAAAATCTGGTATCTTGACTTCTGACCTCTTAAGTAAGCTGAACTGAATGGAATTTGTTGCCAGCTTTTCTAATTGTTTTGAAATCAATCTCCCCTCACCCAGTCTGAGTAAATTGGAAAAGATTTTCATATGAATCTAAAAGGTAACTGGAGAACAGCTGGCCTCAGCCCTAGTTAAAACCAAACTTGTTAACTTGGTTATATTTTCTCTTAAAGAAATAAATTTACAATTATAACGGAATCCCTGTGACGTATACCTAGTATTACCATCTCATTAATAACACGCTATTTCTTCACGTTAACATCATTACAATGAATATCAAGTGGATTAATATTGTCTCGCCACATAGCATTACCAGTGTTACATAGTGTTACTCTCAGTCTCTGAAATGGATCTGACCTACAGTCTCTGTTTCATGTGCTTTGTGTTTAAATGATGCAGTAATCTGCTAATGACCTAGAAAGGAATTTGTTTAAAATATGATTTGTATCTAAAAGTGTCCCTTTGGAACTTCCATATATTTCCTGAAGCCAAGGAAAACAAACTGTGCTGCTGAGTGTCTATAAAATCTTTTTCTCCATTTAATGGATTCCCAAGAAAATTGTGGGTGTGTCTACACTTTGAGCTGAAGGTGAATCCCAGCTCTCGGAGACATAATCACGCTAGCTGTCATGAGCTGATGGACTAAAAATAGAACATAGACACATTTGTGTGAGCTGTGACAGGGGCTAGCCACCCTCCGTACATACCTTCCAAGACCCTAGGCACATACTCAGGGCAGCTACTCTGACTGGCCACTAACGCTACTGCAGCTACACTCTAATTTTAGCATGCCAGCTCAATGACAGCTAGCTCTCATCATGTCTCCTCGAGTTGGGAAACACAACCCTAGCTCCAAGTGTAGACAAACCCTGTGTGACCTGGGTTTAAAGTGGACTTGAAAGTGTTGAATCTGTGTTTTGATAACAGAGATTTTCAGCAGTCTGAATCCAAACAGAAGGCAAATTATTGAAACCAGTTCAGTGCTATTTTAGAAAAACAGAAAATGATGCCAGTACATGTAGAAATGTTTAGGCTGTTATCAGGCCTGTTTAAATCTTGTTTGCATTCTACTAACGTAAAAAGATGACTGGAGAGCACAACTGCTCAAAAAGTTTGGGAACCTGAAATTAAGGTTGCAAACCCAGGTTATTGCCTATGCCTACGCCAGAGTCATATTGTCCTCTTCATGGCGTCTTTGTTCCTCCCAGATACCTTCCCTAGGATGGCAGCACTAGCTCTTAGCCTCCTGCTTTCCAGAAATTTTGCTGACAAATAAAAGCTGCCCTCTGCATGGTATCAGTAGTGAAGAGAGAGTCTCCATGTACCTTCCCCATCTTCACTAGCACATCTACAAAGAGACAGCCATAATGACATCCTTTTATCTCCTTTGGAGCATCAAATAGAGCATTTTATATGAGAAATAAGCATTCACTCGGGAACATTTCAAGGTCCTCCACAAGAGTCAACTAAAGTAGCTAAGTAGGCATGGGGTGAGAGGCCAAGTGTTGTCTTGGATCAAAAACTGGCTAGTGGCAGAAAGCAAAGCACAGGATTAAATGGACAATTAATACCATGGCAAAATATTAGCTCCAGGGGCTTCAAAGTTCTGTACTAACATCCTGTGTTGTTTAATATATTTTATTGATCTGGAAAGGGGAGTGAGTAGTAAGTGGTAGGGGGCTTATTCCTTCACCCTCTCACTTCCCTGGTCCTTCTCACATGAACAGAGAGCAACAATACCCAAAGTCCAAAGGTGCAAACAATTGGGGTTTATTGGGATTAACTTCCAGCAAGCATTATTCCAGTTTCCTTCCTCGGTGTCCCCCTTCCCAGCTCTGACACCACAGAGCATTGCCTGTGTCCCTGTTCCCATTCCCTGTTCCCATTCCCCCTTACTTTCTGATTGACTGCAGACTATATAGTAAAAATTGAGTTTTGCTTAGCTATACCTTAACCAATCATTTTACTGAAATTTAACTAACGAATCCTAACATATTGTAACATGGTTATTTAACCAATTATATCCCATCGCCTTAATTGGTTTAGACTCAACAAAATTAATTGTACAGCAGACAGAAACAATCACAGAACCAGACAGAGATTATACAGATAAACAATATAGGGAAGTGGAGACTACAGTGATAGAACAATATGGAAATGAGGATTTCACATCCCAACTATTGATAAGTGAGTTCTTGCCAGATAGGATGCTATCAAACTAAGTTTCCTTTTACATCTTCCAGGCTCTTCCTTTTCTCTGGAGGTGATAGGAACATCAGGACAGGACTGTATTCCTAACAGCCCAATAGCACGTTATTTCAATGTGACTAGTTTAGAATGTGAAGATGTGACCATACACTTCCCAGTTTATCGCTGCCTCTGCTGCTTAGCCAAAGGCCTTAGCTTAAGAACCAGGCCTCAGACTTTACAGTAAGAGAAGGCCCTTACACCAGCAGACAGTGATTTTTGATTCTCTCTTTTTTACCTCTATAACTAGCTAAGTGATAAGAATACACCTAAATTCTTAAAATATAGGCTTTTACAGACAGGCCTGAATATCTATATCCTAACAGTAAGGCAGCAAAATTTGCAGATGACACATAATTATTTGTTAGTCAGAATCAAAGAGGACCCTTAGGAACTTCAGAGAAGCTAGGTAAATGGGCAACATGATGATAAATGAAATGCAGTGACAACAAAGTAATGAACTAGGAGAAGAAATATGTAAACTACTCTTATACCTTAGAGTTTCAAATTTAACTGCATCAACCCAAGAAAGGTAAGCAGGCATCATTGTAGACAGCTTAGTGAAAACCTCTGCTCAATGTGCAGTTCTGTAGAGCCCTACGCGGATACCAAATTTGTATCTGCAGATATAAAGCAGATATATGAGTTGCAGGGCTCTACTAGGTACAGCAGCAGTCAAAGCTGCTGTATGGCGGTCCACTGCTCGCAGGAGCTGGCACCCCACACAGGCAGCTCCTCCGGCATGACTGTACCACCCCCAACCATGCCCATTGGGGTGGGCACCAGACTCAGCGGCAGCTGTCCCTGGTCGCGCTAGTCTGGGAGCATGCATGATCAGACAGTAGTGGCAGAGTTAATATGAGGAGTGAAAATGACAATGTTAGGTGGAGAGAAGTTTATTAGGAATATGTAAAGAGGTGTGGGGTGGAATCAGGAAACAGAATTATTAGCCTGGGACTTGAGAGCTCTTGGTTCAATTCTGTGCTCTTCCACAGGTTTCCTGTGTGACCTCTGGCAAATCTATTAGGGAGCCGAGGCACACAGACACTTCTGTGAAATGAGGGCAATAACACTTCCCTGCCTCACAGAGGTGTTGTGAAGATAAGTACTTTAAACATTGTGAGGTGCCCAAATACTACAACAATGAAGGGGGCATATAAGTACGTTAGATAAAAAGGGCAGCAAACAGCTCAGAAGAGAGAAATGGAAGCCTGGCCTCAGTAAGTGTGGCAGAGGGTTTGCAAATGAGAGACAGAAATGGCCTGCCAGTTTAGAGAGAGACAGAGTGATCTTGGCGTGAGGAGATGAGGGACGGAATCAGCCTGTCAGCAGAGAAGGAAAGAGAGATGACCTGGCAGTGGTGAAAGAAAAAGGGCAGAAGACCTGCAGATGTAGATAGCTGCAGGGAAAGAGAACTGCCCAGCTGCCTGCTAAAGAACTTCACAGAGGGAAACAACCCCAGGTGATCTGTCTGGTTGAGTGTCTAAGATCATGTGTGACTTTATTCATGCCAGAGAATATAATTTATGGAGTTCAAAGGAAAAGGATATCATCATCCCTGCATTCTACTTGATTCCTCCCAGAGAAGCATCTTTAAGGAAAAGTGTAACAGCGTAATTTTTTTTTAAATAGACATAAGCATTTTCAAAAGATTTAAAACTAACTTTGCCATCCCCATATCCCCCCACCACTTCCGAAAACTGACTTCTTTTGGGTTTTCTTGTTTCTAGTTTTTTTATCATGGAACTACTAAGCAATGAAGCTGAAACCTTATCAAATGTATGAAATTGAAAGCAAAGTCTACAAACACATCCTCTTACATGAGCAGGCAAAATACAGATGGGGAATTTCTGCTTAAAAACATATAAAAACAAACCCAAACCAATGAATAGCTAATCCAAAGCAAACCATTGTTGGTTGGCAAATGTGTTATCTAAAATGTTCCAAACAGACCTTCAAGGAGATATAATTCATAAAGGAGTACCTGACAGAAATATTTAAAGTGTGATGTTTGATTCTTTTTAAGAAGCACATTCTGTCTTGATTA
The DNA here is from genome assembly GCF_016161935.1 of Mauremys reevesii. Classification (NCBI taxonomy): domain Eukaryota; kingdom Metazoa; phylum Chordata; order Testudines; family Geoemydidae; genus Mauremys; species Mauremys reevesii. The sequence goes on from NC_052631.1 coordinate 72,356,745, forward strand.
ACTCTTTGATTTAATGTATTTGCTTTTATGTCAATGAAATTGACCCTGTTTATTTTAACAGTAGTATCTGGAATCATGCATTAGTTAGGAGGAACGTGTGTATTTTGCATTGGTAAAGCAGGGATTTTTTGGTATCATTATTATTATTATTTTATTATATTATTCTGCATTCAGCACATGTACACAGGAAACTGGCAGTATTCAATGTTTGCAATATGGTTGTGCAATCTCAACAAAAATTATGTCTTTCTAGCTTAAAGATTCCCAGGAGGAACATTAGGAAAAAGAGATTCACCCTGGATATGGAACAAATCAGACTAACTCCAGGCTAGATAAAACAATTTTGAATGGAGTATGATGCATAGGCTTAATTAGTTTTCCACAGAAGACAAACTGCTACTTTAAAATACCCCAAAACACCACCATAACAATAATACTAAAAATATAATTTACTGTCCCTTTATGGATAGCAAATCTGCAGACAAAAATTCTTGACATCTAATATATTATAATATTATTACCTGAATACTCCATAATTAGAAGATTTTAACATTCATGAACAGTAGTTCCTTTTTTTATTAGTTTGTTACCTGAATTAAATGAAGGAATTATACCAGTTTCTGAGGAAACATTATGAGGATTTCAGTCCAGTTTCCAGCCAAAGGAGGTTTGCTAAATCCTGTTAAAATCAAGAACACTAATGAAAGCATTGAAAACTCGTGGCTCACAATATTTCCCTGTGTAATTAACTACAAGAGTAAAAGTGGAGACAACATTTAATCCCCATACATAGTCCTTATTTCCATGGGAACAAATGTGCAGCATTTTACTGGAGCCCAGGTCACATGCAGAGAGGGATAACTAGGATCCCTTCAGATGAGGCCGTCCATGCTTGAATTAACCTGTTAGTGGAACTGGGCTAATGTTACCCCACATGAAAAGGGAGTACTGATGAGCTCATATTTAGAAGGAACTCAGGTGGGTGCCATGGAGAAAAAAATTGAGAAAAAAGTATAAAATAAGTGGTTTAGGGCTGGATTCTCTGTAGCTCTTATGTTGCTGCATAGTTGAGAGGTGTGGCGTAAAGAGCTCCACCCTGGCCCTTGCTAGGCTCATATAAGGGCTAGGCATGTTCCCTGCCCTTTCCCTTGGCAAGAATAGGGACTGTTCCCAAATTTCCTCCCTTGGGATGCTTGGGAGTAGTGGAAAACAGATGGAGCTATGACTCCGCCCCAACTCCTGTCTGAACACAGAGTGCAGGGAGAGCATTTTGCATCTCTTAAAGAGCCGGGGCAGCGTAGATTTTCACATGCACAGTGGGAAGCTCCACTAGACAGCTCAACTATGGGGCAACTGTTATGCTGGGCTATGTCTGCAAAACACAATCGAACTTGGATTTAATAAGAGAATGATCTAAATCAGCTAAAAGTCTCATAATCAACATTTTATTCTCACTTGCACATTTTTTGTTTCTGTTTTTGTCCTGGGGAGCCGGGGGGAAGACACGAAAAAAGGATGTTTCCATCTCTAAGGCTTGACCCAAAATAAAGTTAATTGGAATCTCACCATTGACTTGAAAGGGTTATACATCTGTGTTTATTGTTAGTATGGCTAGATCATTTAAAAGTAGGTGATCAAAAAGGAATGAGGAAGCAAGAAGAATCATCCTTGAGAGGGGGGAACTTAGTAGTGGGAGAAAGCAACTGCAATAAAACTACCAAATCACATTACTGCTGCAAGATTGTGCTCAGACCAACCAAAAGGCTGCAAAGACAGTCTGGGCATCAAAAGGCCTTCCTCTTTGCACTTGGCATTGTGCGTATCATAAAAATAAAAGGAGCAGATGTAGCGTAGCACCATCTAAGGCTCTCTTGCCACGGCCCACCCCAGCATAGGCATACAGAGGCCCTACCACATGACCTTGGATCGAGGAGGGCCAGAAAAGAGAACTTGCACCCTTCATGTTACTGTGAAGATTTAAATTCTTTGTATACCAGAGAAGCACAGAATTTTCAGTCAGTAAAAGGTACAGTAGACCTCAGGAAGAGGACACAGTCAGCAGCAATTGGGAATGAGGATAGAGAAGCTGACAGGGAAATCTGAGTTTATTGGTTTAGCCTGGCCAGAACATATATCGGATGAGGATGGAGATAACTTGGATGTTTTTGGCAAAGGGAGATTGCGAAAGGGCAAAGTCTAAGAGTCAGGGATTCTCATCTCAGATGCGATTTTGGTTATACCTGATAATCTCAGTAACAGACTTGTTGACATATGCAGAGATCTTTGTTGTTTATCCCAGTGCATAATGTGGGTTAAGGAGTCATCTTTTGGATGCTGACTAGCCTTGAAATTGCAGTTAAAGTAATGATATTGTCTTATGTTTCTGCTTAGCAGCAATGCATATTTCAGCTACAGGATCTATGGTCTCCTTGATGTGCCTGTATAATTTTCATTAAAGTTAATGGGTGTAGCATGCCTGCATTGGAGAGAGAACAGACTTTGCATTAGGTTTTCTGGCCTTTTGTTGCGCCCTGCTGTGGAGAAAAAAGATGTTTATTCATGTCTGGCTCTTTTTAGTTGCTATCTAGTCTGAAACACCACACTATGCTAGCAGCTCTGATTTTCTATTTAGAACGCATAATCTTTGTGAGTATAGGAAAGCTAATCCTTGAAATTTAGACTGTGGCTTGGGTTTTTTATATTTTCATGTTAAGGAGCAAAACTGGGGTATTCGGAGGACAACGGAAATTGCTTGCAAGCTCCAGTCTTTATCAGGTTATTGTGAACTATCAACAAGGGAGTTTCATATTTTATATTAATACACTTTTCCCAAAACAATATGGCGCTTTTTGTTAGTTGCTAATGAATATAAATTGATTCCCTTGGGATGGTGAAAGAATAGGTGCCCATTCAACGTAAGTGGCCTTTACCATATGCTAGGGCTTTAGTGAAGGGTTCTGTAATATTTAAGGACAAGCTAGTCCCTCCTCTGGTGCTATGGGTTGCTGTTGCTTGCAGATCTCCTTCCCTGCAGCAAGGACTACTGCTGTGCCCTTACTCAGGAGCTCTCAGGATAGGTCCTTCCCCTATCCTATCTGCTATCTTCCCCCTTGCTGAGCTCTCTCTCTCTCTTTTTTAAAGTCCTCCTCCAGCTGGAGCAGGTGCTGCAGGTGTGGAAGGGGGCACTTGTGCCCAGAACTTCTCCTGAACCTCTTCCATCCTAGTGTGAATTATATCCCCACCTGGTAATAGGTTTTGTAACCCTTTATTAGAGGAGAAAATTAGACTATTGGGGAGTTTGTGTCATTGTGCTTCTTAACATCACTTATTCAGTGAAAATTGCAAATATTTTTAAAAGTCTTTTTAGGCTCAATTTTTCATAAGATTCTATCCAGTCTTTATTTCTATCATTGGCTATTTTGATTTTAAGAAGCAACAGAATTTAGCTGTAGGTTTGTGGGGCTTTTGCTAAGTCTTCCTTTCCAACAATTTTGCCACAGATACTTAAAGTTTGCTTCCACGTTAAACAGCTCATTTCCCCACTCTACCTGTCTCTAGAAATCAACATTGTTTTCTTCCATTTTTTTCAGCTGTTTAGTTTCCTCATAGGTGGATATTGATTATTTGAGTATTCATAAGTAGTGTGAGGCTGTTCATTAATTCCTTTTGAGTTCTAACCATGTTTATTGGGAAAGGTCACATGGTATTTCACATTGGTTTCTGAGTCTGCCCAAATGGGTCATCAGATAGATATTTTCACTTGGCTTCTCTCAGTGGTTTTTTCTGAGATCTCTGGTCCAATAGTAACAAAAACTAGGTTTTAAGATATATATCTTATCTTGGAGCTCTGGTGCCTGGAGCCGCTGCTGATGCCTGGAAATGGTTATATCCAGTCTTTGGTCATTCCCTACCCAGTGCTTAGTCCAATAAACCATGTGGCTTTTTGGTGCCTGAGACCATCTCACTTCCTCAGTAGCTTATACAGAATTCATATTTGGGTGAAATTCATCCCCATGCAGAGAGCCAGTCTGAAGCCCATGTCTCACTTAAATCCCATATAAACTTTGTGGGAGTCTCCTCATTAATATCACTGGGGGCCCTTTCTGCACAGGGGTGAATTTCCCCAAATGTGGTGAGTATTTGCTTATAAGACAAATTCTTTGATTTTTTTTTAAAAATGTTTTGCTCTGAATACTTTTCACTTCTGGTATTTTTAAATTATGGGTATACTAAATTTCACAAAATGAACGGGTGGAAAAAAATGCACAAAGTGTCATGAAAATGTTTTTCACCAATTTTTCCTCAGGCCTGTATTAAATAATTCAGACACATCTGATTAAGTTTAAGCATCTTCTCCTTGAGAGCTAGCTTTTCTCCTTGATGGCATGCTATTAATGTTCAATGTCTTATACAGCAAGCAGCCTAAAGGAATACATCTCAACAGGGAAGTTAACATGCCATTCTCATTGGTTTACTTATTTCATTTTACTTAGCCAGGAGTATTGCACCATATGGTGAAATTTAGGAAGAGACAAACAGCTTCTCATCAAGGGCCCCATCTAATGTCCACTGAAGTCAATGGAAACAATCCCAAATTTCAGTGAGTTTAGATCAGACTCAGAGACCTGTAAGAGGCTGAGAAAGGTAATGGGATCAGCACTGAGAAGGATCAAATCCTGAATGAAAAATCAGAGATTTACTCTAAATGATAAATTTTATAAGGAAAATTCTGTATACCTATTTAAATGACTAACTAAAACATCTGTAGTGTAAAGCACAGTACATGCTAATCAGAGAAACAATTGTGTAATACATGAATAGAGGTTAACAGAAGAAATATTAAAAATATGAAAGCAGACTCTGAATATGTAATATATAAAACATGAGAACATAATGATCTGGTAAGTCCCAGCAGTTTGTCAAGTTTTCAAACTCATTTTTGTTTGGCCTGATTGTGCTCTATGATGATATGTCACAGGATTCAGACATCATCTTAAAGCAAGATTTGACCAGAATTGATTGTAGCCTTATCATAGCTGGTTTATCAGACTGCTGCCAATTCATTGCAGGTGTTTGTTTATCTTGATTAGATAATGCTACAAAGTCATTGTCATATGACTCAAAGATAAGAACATTCAATAATTTTAGGAAGTGTCCCTAGGGAGATTGCACCAAAGCTAGCTAGAAAACAGAAGCACATTTTTGTGTTTTGATCTATTTAGGAATAAAAATAATTTTAAAAATTAGCAATCTGCAAAAGTTTCTTCTATGTTTCCAATTTGAGCAGACTTGCTAATTTGTGGTTTATATCATATAAATCAGCTACAATGGAATGGCATATATTGTTACCCATTTTGACCTGAGGGGTTAGCCAATATTTGGGGCCCTACAGGTATTTCTGTCAGGAGCCAGTTATTTTTGATGCAATCCTGTTTGCTTACAAAGAATGCATAAAGTCCTGTTTCCCTGAACAAAGTAGGAATCAAGAAAGATGACGGAGTGTCTTTGCTTACAGTTCCAACCCCATTTCCCCCCAGCATACTAACCAAAGCTCGCTCTCCCAGCTTATCTTCAGTGTCACATTACAGATTCTTCTCTGGTTGTCCTTGCCCTCTGGATATGTCTACCCTGCAGTTAAAAACTGGCACCTGGCCTGTGCCAGCTGACAGGATCATGGGCTCAAACTAAGTGGCTGTTTAGTTGCAGTGTAGACATTGGGCAGCAGTCTGGGCTCTAGGACTCTGTGATGTGGGATGGTCCCAGAGCTCAGGCTGCAGCCCAAGCCCGAACATCTGCTCTGCAATTAAACAGTCCCTTAACGCGAGCCTGAGTCAGCTGGTGTGAGCCAGCTGTTGGTTTTTAATTGCGGTGTAGACATACTCTCTGTCTGCTTCTGTGGTGTTTCTGCTGCCTCTCTGTCTCCCAAACAGAGTTCAGTCAAATAATAATCAGCAGTGGCAGCCCCCATGCTTGCATTTAACCCCAAATAGTTCAGATTCCTGACTGACCTTGCATATGGCCGGTGTTCTTGGTAGTGTCTCCTATTTTTTCTGCTGTCTATTTCATTTACATTTATTGAGAATGAAGGGCTCCTGTTATATCCACCAGCTTCAATGAGGTTTTACCCAACCCCAAGCATAACACTGTTGTAATACTGGGCTCAGTTGTAAAATCCCAGTTCGGTCCTCTCCATGCCAAAAGTTCCTCTTAGTGAATTCAGGTTTTGCCTCCTAACTCTGATACTTCAGAATTTAGTCTGTTATTAGTAGCATTACTGTTATTATTAGTTTTTAATTTATGGTCAACTTTGGCTATTAGATTTTTAGGCTGACACAGGGATAAATATCACATGTACCTATGATTACTGGATATAGCTTTAAAATGACACCAGCAAAGTAGGCTCACATGTCCTTTCTCTATCCTTGCTACAGGAACCAGGGACTTTGATTCCACATAATGAAATGCTTTCCACAGCTGCTCATTGCTTTTGGGCACAAATGATAGTCTTACACTATCCAGACAACATATTGATGCTATTTGTGAAAGCTTGGGGACATTTAGGTTGAGAATTAGCCCAATCTTGATTTTAAACCTAAATCTTTCTGTTTCAGGTTCAGAGTCAAGCAGTGATTTTGAGCTTGGTTGAATTATATACTAGAAAAGGCCAGCTTTCCATATACAGTTCAAATATGGTTCGAGAGAGTAGATTCATTTGTAAAAATGTCTGATCTCATGAGATTTGGAGTTGAAATGTCATTGGGAACACATTGTGAGATTTGGGCCATTTGAAACATGAAGCAGTTTAGCCTTGAATTCAATCCCTCATCTAATCCTGATGCAGTCTTGAACACCTTTTCCTCAGCCCATCTGCAGTTTATTAGTTTTATGTTTCTCTTTTCAGCAGTTGCATGATGACACTGTGAGCTGCAATAGCATCTGGTACTAAGACATAAACATGTGTAAAGTACAGAATATATTGAAAATCTGACACCTTTATTTATGCTTCTAGTAACTTTCTGGCACCCATGGAATTCCTATAATGAAACCCAGAATGATTTTCAGTATTAGAGGCTGATGAAGCTAAACATCACTACAAAATACCAAACAAAAATATATATTCTAGAAATTGTGCTAAAAATCAATTTGTCAGATCTTAGAAATAAAAGTTTTTATTTGGTTTATTTTAATATATATATATATCCTGATTATTATATCTATATCATTGTGGTTAAAGACCTTTCTAACTTAGCAGAAGTAATTCTTCTGATGCTTCCAGTGACCTTTAGGGCATACTGTAAGCCCCATCTCTTCCCCCAGGCTTTTTGGGAGCAATGGGGATGTCAAAGCCTGACATTTGTGAGTGGGGTGACAGCGAGTTTTTTTCCCCGGTAGGTTATTTTCTGGTTTTAGGGAGGCTTCTGGGTTTATTTTTATTGGTACCAGTATTTAATTTCAGTCTTATATAAATCTATGCAAGTTCATTACAGAAGACACAATAGTGATGAAAATGAGGTGTATCAGAGAACAAAGCAATATCATACCAGAACATACAGTTGCATAAAATTGGGACACATGAAAAGCCTAAAATTGGAGATACAAGTCTGTCCTAAACAATTATCACATTTTATATCCTCCAGTTTCATTTACTCTGACAACACCATAGTAATCTACACAACATATACTGCCAAAATATCAGGACAAACTAAATGCATTCCAAGTATTTCACTATTATAATCCATGGCATTACAGCCAGGGTGATTATTAGTTGAACACCGTTGAATTGAATCTTCATGATCAACAATAATGAAATATTAAACTAACTCTAAGGCCCAGTCTTTTGAATTCATAGATACTATTACTTAAATATTACTATAAATGTTTTGCAAAATCAGGTCCTGAAACTGTACCTAGGAAGGACTTGCAAAATACAGTTAAGAAGATGGCCGATGAGTTCCCCTATCTATTTCTCAAAGGGGAAAATCATGACCCCAAAATTCCCGTTGACTTCAGTGCAGCTAGGATTGCATACAAGATGTCTTCCGATATAATGCACACCACTCAATCCTTTCTGTGGATGTCCAAGAAATTTTAAATGGTAACAACTGTTTCACATCTGATTTTTTTTTTTAGTGCAAAACCTTGCAATTATCATTTGGAATTTGCAAAAGTGCACAGCATTGGCCTAATTCTGTTTCAGTGGTAAAACCTCCTTTGACTTTAATGGGAGCAGAGTTAGGTCAATGTCAAATGTTTCTGAAAATCAGATTAATTAAATTTAACTCTCCTTATGCAGTTTTATTGCCATTAACTTGAGATCACAAAACATTTAAAAGGACAATTCAACAAGTATTTAACAAGGTTTAGTGAGAAATACTGATATAAATATATATATTTTTATGCAGGATTGCATGGCATATCGCACAGCATTTTATCTTGAGTTGCTCAGAGGAAATTATCTAGCATATTGTATAGTTTTGAGGAATACAAGCTCTTACAATTGATAGGGTTCATCATTTTCTGGTATGAACTTTTAAATGTGAAATTGAACTTTTCTGATATCTTTCTCGGCAAGACGTTTGGACCACAATAATCAAGCTATTATTAATTGAGCTAATCTCTGTAGAAATTGGAAAAAGTACTAGTTCAATCTTACTTAATTCTGAGAATGTTTATCTGCTTTTTCAGTTTCCTGAAATACCTATTTTTGTGTTAGAAAACTTGTTATAACAAAAAAGAGACATTTATTTCCAAGTATAGACAACTTAAATGTGGTTTTATGATGTTGATCTGAAATCATGCAAAATGCTGTTGTACTGGCCCAGTTTACATTTTTCCACGTTTGTCTAAATGGGAGTAGAAGGACTCAGAACTGGAGCTACAGGTGTGCTATAATGTAAGAGTAGAAACAACAAGTTCACAATGAGTCCAGCAGCACCTGTTACACAAGTCAAAGACACTTAGAAAATTCGGCTCCAGAAAACAGGTGTAGAAACTTATTAACAGAAGTAGAAAAAACAGATTTTGCGGACAGTTGCAAGAAAACTAGTCAAAGAGAGCCACCAAATACTCATTTATTCTCAATCCCTAAAGAACATTCAGGAAGCTTAAGCAGGATTGGGTTAAAGTTGCTCTGCCTTAACTGATCAGCAAGAAACCAACTAACAGAATTTTAAACAGGGAATAAGTGGCTCATATGGCAAGTAGAGACCAAATTTAGTATCCAGTCTTCAAAGAATCATTACCAAATGGGTATGTTTTTAGTGGGGATCTGTTCTTTATTCAATGCTATTCCATGGCTTTTATCAATAATCTGGAGGAAAATAGAACATCACTGCTAATTAAAGTTTGCACATGACAGAAGTTGGTGGAGTTGTAAATAATGAGAGGTTAGTTCTACAGAACAATCTGGATCATTTAATAAACAGGGTTCATTCAAATAGCATGTGTTTTAATACAGCCAAATGCATGGATATACGTCTAGGAACAAACAATGTTGGTCATACATATAGAATAGAGAAACTATCCTGGAAATTTGCTCTGAAAAGAATTTAGAGGCTCATGATGAATAACCAAGTGAACATTACTCTAATTTAGAGGACTAACACAATTCTTTTGATGTAGAAACAATAGAATATTGAGTAGGAATAGGGAGGTGATATTACCGCTGTATATGGTATTAGTGTATATTAAAGGAATACTGTATCTGGTGTATCCACATTTCAAAAAGGATGTTGGAAAAACTGGAGACGGTTCAGAAATGAGCTACAAGGACAATTCTAGTTCTGAAAAATCTGCCTTACATTGAGAATATAAAGAATTTCAATCCGTTTAGGTTACCATGTGACTTGATCATGGTCTATAAGTAACTGCATAAGAAGAAGATTAAAAAAGGCTCTTTAATCTCTTTATACAATGGATGTAAATTGAAACTAGAGAAATTCAGACTGGACATCTGGTGCATATTTCTAACTGTGAGGGTAATTAACCATTCAAACAGCTTACCAAGGGATGTGGTGGAGTCTCTGTCACTTGAAATATTTAAATCAAGACTGGATGTCTTTCTAAAGAATTTATTGCTCAATCAGAAACGATGGTCTTGGTGCAAGCAATTTCTAGGAAAAATTCTATGGCCTGTGTTACGAAGGAGGGGACACAAGATGATCATCATGATCTCTTCAGGCCTCAAAATCTATGAATCTATAACTGTTTGTATAGCAAAATATTAAACCATTTAGATTATTAACTGACTATAGCTTGGAAATAGGGTGCCCCCCATACATGCCATATATATCCCACAGGATAATCTTATGGTGCCGTAGCCTGGTCTCCAGCTCCATCCTCTTTGCACTGCTGTAACTGGCTCCACTTCACCAACTTCCCTCACCAAACTAGGGGACATTCCTGTATTAGCTGGGGGTATACTCAGTGGAGTGAAGCAGGGCACACTGGTTTTAGCAATCACCAACTGCTGGAATAGTTTCTAGGGTGACAGTGTAACTTAGCACCACCCTTAGACCAGTTTTATTCAGCCTTCAGTTATATGGAATAATAGCATGTATTTGGTGTTTGCTTTTGAGTAAAAAAGTTCCAACTGGTCAACTTAGAAACTACTATGTCATTACTTTTGGCTTTGTTTTAACTCAGGAACAAGAGATGTCAAATAGCTAGACTTAATCAACTTTATTAATCATAGCTTATTGGTCCAAGATTAATACAGCATAATGTTGTCAGAAGTGATGTCAGAGTTGTACCGGTATGGTGCTCTGCTCTCTCCAATGTTGATATCACTCAGCTGCGTGCGTGTGTTCCCTCTGTGTGCTGTCCCAGCTCTGCGCAGATAGCTGACACAGCAGACCCGACGAGAACCCCCAATAACCACAGAGTCCAGTAAGATGCAAAGCCATGTCGGCTAGGTTCATTGCGACCTCGGACACAATTGCAGTTCCCTGTAGGTTTCTTAGCCTAACTCAGGGCATACTACGAGAAAGTGCCTCTTGGCAATGGACCCGGCTCAGTCAGTGGCGGGACTTTCCACTGCCCCCTCGGCCGGACAAAGACACCGCCCCAGGGATGCATTCTTATACACAGATACAAACAAGTTACACATCACACCTGACGTATTGAGGTGCAACCTTTCTACGTAGCAAGGTACAACCCCTCTACGTATTAAGGTGCCGCCTCTCACCTTGTACATGTTGGTTCGATCAAAACAACTCTATCCATCATATTACCCTTTTGCCTCTGTTATTGGGATGGGCCAGCCTGTTCTTTGTTATCTGTGTGGAATGTGCAAGTATGTGAATGTTCTGATATCTAGTGTTCAGTAGCTTTTAGGTACGTATCTTCTTGCAGCAGCATCCCTTTCCTTGCTTCTGTGAGCAGGGCCTGCCTCTGGCTCACAGTTTAACTTTGCTTTATGTTAGCAAAGTCTTGACCATTACTTTAGTTTAGGCCTCAGGCCTCATACCAGGCCTCTGATACCAAGGTTTATATCTTAGGGTCTCCTCTTACTACACATAATACAGAAACAAAGGCCATTAAGTTATTGATCCATCTGGGAGGCTGCAGTGCAGCTGATCAACTGTCTCAGCATCTGAGTTTCATTTTAGTTCTATATATGCTAGTGTTATTTATAACATATAAGTGTTTCACCATTTCTTTGCATTATTTTAAACCTAAAATATAATTATCTATTGTCATTGACATGTTTTTGCAGACTTTTTGCTATGCTTGCACAGAACCTGTTCATAAACAGAACAGACAATGCAACTAGTTTCTTATCTTGTTTTGAACATAGCATTCCAAAAGTCAGCAAAACTTTGGAGGCATTCTGTACTGGCTATAGCTTGGTATACAGGGCATGATAGCTAAGCATCAACAAAATAATTTGTCTTGTTCTATCACTCTGGAATGTCTGTCTGACAAGCAAAGAAATTACAATTCAGATCTACCTTGATTAAATAGCTTAACATAAAACAGAAGTGTGTGTTATATTATATATAATATCGATGTTGTATATGTTAATATTGTATTTGATATTGGCTAACTCTATAAACCTTATGAACCTTTTCTTATTTGGCTCCACAGATATTTGCAAGACAGAGGGTCTGTAGTCGTCAGTAGTCATGCAAAGGTTATAGCATCTAACAGTACAGTTATATTCAGCATGAATATAAAGCATTCTTTACCTATTCACTATTAACTGCTTTTTATTTTGGCTACATAACACCTTGTGTTTAATTCCACTTATATCTACAACAAGAAACAACTCCCATGCTTTATCACTACATTTCGATTGTGAGAGCTGAATGCAATATTTAGCAATAAAGCAATTTATATTTCTAGTTAATAGTTATGTTTTTTGAGAGCTGGTTTCCCAATATTTCAGTTTACAAGAGTCAGCTTTATAAACCTTAATAAAGTTTGTTCCTAGTTACTGTTCCCATAGCATTTAGCAATGTATGTAACTGAAACATTGCAAGGTATGTTTTCCCATTTTGCCTATATACCAGTGCAGAAACTTAGTGAAGGACTTGGTATATATTGGATGTGATTCTCTTATCATTTATACTGGGGCAAATCCAGATAAACACCAGTGAAATCCATAGAGATACACTGGTGTAAAAGAGAAGTATTGGAGAGGAAAATAAGGCTACTGTGTTGATGTAGGTTCTCATTATTGGATTTCTAGGGGCATGTTTTTAAATATGGTTAATGCGCTCCGCATAATTTTAGCAAAGACCTTAATTCTGATGTATTAGTTCAAAGTGATCAAAATCCATGGTATTAATTAATTGCCATCCAAATTAATCTTTGAGTTCTGAACTGTTTTATTCCCTTCTACTGAAGCATTTGCTTGCTATAGTCCCTTGATGATGGAAAAAAACCTAAAGCTTTGGTGACAACACAAAGCTACGTGAAGCTCGCTGAACATGATGCAATTGATACAGCAAATTAAGTGTTCAAAAGTTTCATTTTCAGCTTATCCAAATTTTGCCATTAAGGATTATGCTGGGGAAGGCTTGTACAAAAGGTCATGGGACCGTGTTCTGTGGTCATCTTGTTTGTGTCACCTGATGGTTGTATCAAACCCAATCCTTTGGCACTTCTAAAGCATTATTGATTATGTTACTAAATAGGTCAGAGACAGAAGTATCAGAAAATTAGTGTGGCAAAAGCCTCTCTGGGGACTGAATAAGAATTGGACAGCATAGTACCCAAATCTTTGAGGCACACTAGAAGGGTATATGATAAAAGTTTTGATAGTAGCAACTTGTTTTTTTGTGTGTGTGAAAATTTTTTTTCTGTCTATTGCCATTCATCTTCCTATAACATTTTATCAAAATTGGTAGTCTAGTGAAAGGATTCTTTTCACATGCTATATGTCAGATTCCATTAATAATACTTTACATTTTATATAGCACCTTTCATCCAGGAATCTCAAAGTTCTTTACCTACGTTAATAAAGAAAATTCCTGTAAAATAGCTAATATCTATCACAGTAGAATAACAGAAAGAAAACTATGTGATTTCTAATATGATGCAAATCACTTAATAATCACCTAAAAATTGTCCACTTGATTTGGGAAAATTGCCAGAAAGCAGATTCTGTGTAATGTATATCGGTGACTCTGAACAATAGATAAATAGCTCACATGGTGTTGCCTCCAATCTTATTCACAATGTTTAACATGTGTGAATTGATATTTGTTAGTTTAAAGATGTTGCTGCTTAGCATCCTGTTCATTTCATGGTGTTTCATGTCTTGTTTGCATGCTCAGTGAGTCAGATTTACAGTCATATTTAAAAATAATGTTTTAGCTACATTTATCATATTAGTTATCTACCATCCCAGTCATTTGCAGAGGGGGGTGTTTAATGGAAATTCATATAGTTACTGAATTATGTCAATGTATTTGATGATGTAGCTAGCAGCGTGATCCTATAAGAATGAAAATTGATCCTCTCTCAGGCTCTCCCAGGCCACTTAAAACTCAGCCTGGGATTAGCTTCGAAAATAGGCTTTGGTCTTTCTAGAGATTAGGCTGAACCAAAAACCTATAGTCAAAAATTTGCAGAGCTTGGTGTGGGATGGGATCCAGGATCTGAACTTGGCAGATGGCCCTTTCCATAATGGGCTAAAACAAAATTATGGCTCTTAACAGACTCAAGTTCTGCAGCTGAAGATGATTTCTTTATGTCTCTTACAATATCACTAGTAATGAAGATTCTGTAATTAGACTATTAGTTGACAATTTGGCTGATGGTGCTAGAAGCAGAATTGAGCCATTTCACTTTCCATAGCTTTGCTGACTCTGTAATGCTAATAATGATTAAAAAAAACAGGTCAATGCAGTGATTGGGGCATGATATGAAGAGACTGAAGAAACAGGGATAATTAAAATGGTACTTTTTTGTTCGTTCTTTTCACATAGTCAGTTTTCTATCTGCAGCCCCTTTTTAAAAAGGCTTCCATCTGCCTATCTTCTTAATAAATATGATTCCAAACCTCAATGTGACAAGAAGATGCCCAGAGATGTTCTGCAGGAAGCTATAATGAGAACATTATTTTTAAACCAGAAGAGTCCATCAGTACTCACTAGAACCCAATATGTTTTGGCACCTAATCTACCCTGCAGTGTTTGTTCTTAATGTGATGTGTTTATATACCATATTTTGTTCACTTCATCATACTTCCATGTAGCCTTGTCCCCAGAAATCACCAGTGCCCTGCTCCCATTCCCTTGGGGTTTGAAGTAGCACATCTGTCATTTACTGACAAGAACACAAGTAAATGCTTTTGCACTTGTTTGGTTGTCATATAAGTCCATAAAATTCAATGGCAGCACCTTATGTCTGCGGTGCAGTTCCAGATTATTAAATAATATTTTTTCTTGATCTGGTTCAAAATTGCTTTTTTTAAAATTAGCTATACAAAGGCCATGGTTCTATCAGCACAGCTGAGTGGAAGCTCACATGATGAGAAGCACTTCTCACCATGCATCACCAAATAAAATTCAAAGGGAAACTTTTAATTAAAAGTAGAATTTTTCTCAGCCTACTTCAGGAGATGAGCCTCACCCTGAAAAATGTATCATGTGACACTTGCACTACAGAAAGCTGATGCAAGACATTTTCAGGGGCACGGACCATCTTTTTTGTTCTATTTTTACTACAGCATCTAGCACAATGGGGTCTGGTCTGTGACTAGGACTTCTAGGTGCTACGGTAATATAAATAATAATAATAAACTATTTTTCTATCCTGTGTTTATAAAGTGCTGGTTAAGCAAGTAGACCTATAATGTTTTAATATGTGTAGATTAACCAACTTTCATTACAGAAATAGAGACGGTTCACTCTTTGAAGCAAGGGATCTGTTATCATGGAAGGCAGGGTGAGGACCAGGGGCAGCTCCAGGCCCCAGCACGCCAAGTGCGTGCTTGGGGCGGCATGCCGCAGGGGGCGCTCTGCCGGTCGCCGGAAGGGCGGCAGGTGTCTCCGGTGGACCTCCCGCAGGCGTGCCTGCGGAGGGTCCGCTGGTCCCACGGCTTCGGTGGAGCATCCGCAGGCACGCCTGTGGGAGGTCCACTGGAGCCGCGGGACCGGCGACTGGCAGAGCGCCCCCCACGGTGTGCCACCATGCTTGAGGCGGCGAAATGGCTAGAGCTGCCCCTGGCGAGGACAATGACTGGGGTTTCCAAGTGTTATAGTAATATAAATTATAAATAATAATGATTATAAACAAGTTCTTTGCAATTTCTTACAATGGGCTGCTGCCAACAAGGTTTATGATTGGGGTCAGTTGTGTTTTTATGATATGGACATTTGTCCAGAAGTGAGAGAGTTAAATGGCTAACATATTTCACAGATATTACATGAAATCTTAAATTTAGTCCAAAGCATAATTTTTAAATTTCAAGCTACAATTTAAAATTTCAGTTTAAAACTAACTTTATACAACCTAAGATCCATTAAAATGCTTCTTTATAAAATGAATACATACATGAAAACTATTGCTTTTAAACATTAACACATCACTGCGTTTGAAGCTATACAGAATACAGAAAAGTGAAACTGACATCCTAGTTTTTCGTTGCCCAAGCTGAGAGAAATGCAAAGATTAAACCTAAAATGTTAAGGGTGACAATAAATTGAATTTAAAAAATCATGCACTTCTGATTATCTAAGATGTTATTCGGAACATAGGCACATATATGGTAAGATCTTTGGGCCAGTGACTGTATCTCAATAAGTTTATATTGTTTTGCATAATCGAGCCAATCACTTTTCTGCCTCTAGTGGCTACCAAAACAATGTATTTGTTGGTATTATATAGAACCAGATCAGTAGAGATTTCTGCTTTATAAAGGAAGGAATGATCTGGTCTATAATTTTTAAATTGGCAGTTTCAGAGCTATTCAGAATTCATACCAGTTTTCTAGAAATGAGTACCAATAGCAGTCCTCTGAACCCTCCAGTCTCCAACTTGTGGTGGTCTTTCACTAATATATAAATTATCTGCCATGATAACATTTCTTGCAATTTTTTAAGTCAACCTACAGAATTCTATAACAGAAATATAATTATCTGATAAACTCTGTAAATTTGTTTAAACTTTATATGGAAAGAATATTGTCCTCTATAAAATTATTTCTGATTCATAGAGTAAATTCTTTAGATACTTATTTAATTTCTATAGAATCTATTGATTTCATCACCGTTACATTCTATAGGACTTCTTGCTTGAGTGCTTAAAGGTATTTTCTAGTGATTTTCTAATTTTCTGTATATTGCACAGTTGATAAGTGACAGGAATTGCTTCTCTCCATGTAAATATTAATGGTTGTTGTAATAAGCAAATCAGGTACAGATATATCTATATCTATCTATATATATATGACTGATACTTCTGTGTTTCCTTTGAACAGACCCTTTTCAAAACTCACTGGTTCTTGTTTTTATGTAGTTCTATTTATACTATGAAATTCCCATTGTTTTGTTTGCTAAGCATATAAATGGAGCCATGGGGAACCATACTTTGCTCAGCACAGAATGTAATGATCACAATTGTTCATTTAATAACCCCAGTCACTAGCTAGTGATGTACTGCTTTAATTAATATCTGCATGTGTATTATAAACTATCCTGTGTGCTCTGTAAGTGTAATTAAAGATCAAGTCTTGTAAGTAAAGTCAATTTCTTAAATAGATTTTTTCCCCTTGTTTGTTACAGTTCTCCTAGTTAACACATCATGGTTTGATGCTAAGGGGCCTTGCTTATATGGGGGCTAGAGCTCTATGAAGCTCTTGGGTTGAAGCACTGAATTCCACCAGCCCACTCTCTCATGGCTCTGTTAATATTTGTTATAAAGAACAAACAAGTTTTACACTTAATGGCTGGTAAACCAGCACTGCTTATGAAAGTGTGCCTGAGTCCCCCTACACACACCCCTTTTTTTAAATTATTTTAACTAATGTAATATTCATCATTTGTATCTTAACATTTTAGTCTTATTTTAAGGTGTTTTCTGTCTTTACACTCAACATGCTCAGGTACTGACTGATGTGAACTAGGGTGTCTTGACATTTCATTCTGTGCACCATGACCTCAGCTACAAAGGAAAGTGGCTTCTCTTAAACTACATCCAGGCAAAACAAAATTGAAAATCTTCAGAGATGGAGTTAGTTAACCTGTGCTTTCTATCTTTTGTGGATTGCTAGAGTGTGAAATAATTGTCTAGAGGAATTTGTCAATTAGTTTAATCTGATAGCCGTTATGCAAGCCTGACTCATAACAAGCCCAAATTGATGAGCAGATTATGATGGAGAGATTATTACAAAAAATATTGGTCCAGTTTTCTATCTCCTTTAGGAATATGTCTGAGGAACTTATCCAAGTGCAGTAGGTAAAATTAGCCCACTTGATGAAATGATAGTGAGTATGTATGAAGAAATTTCTCTACCTCTATAATGTCAATCTAGTTTCAAAATGTTCACATCAGACAGATTTTTAACAGTAACTGTTTGACTCTCAGATAAAAGCCCTAACAAGAGATTCAGCTACAAAAGCCGGAACCTCAGCTGGTGTAAACTGGCATAGCTCCATTGAAATCAAAGATGCCACACTAAAGTTAAGGACTGGGCCCACAGTTTCCTAGTGCTGCATTTAGAGCACAAATCTGCACAAATATTGAATATGTTATGATGAACCTCTGGTTCATACTAGCAGTTAAGTGCTGCAACAGTGTGGCTTGTCCATGAGCTAGGCAGTCCTGAATATAGGATGAGCTACATCTGGGTTAAATCAGGTGATGCCAGGATGAAAGGCTGTAGGATGCTGCAGAGAGGAGGCTCCTGCAGTAGGAGAACTGCACAGTGAAGCTACAAGGAAAGAGGGTCTCTTGCTTTGGTTCCTGGGGAAAGGACAATTCCTCAGGAAGGAGGGGCTGTGCCCAGCTTAAGCCCAGGTGGATGATTGGCTTTTTTGTGTTTGTTAATTTAATAAAAAATGAGACCCTAAGAAGGGCTGTGACTAAAAGAAACTGTGGAGTACTGGTGAAGGGGGAAATAGACATGCACAAGAATAGGCATTACATGTAAAGTTTCTCAGGTGATATGATAATGAACCAGATCAGCAGTTAGCCAATAGAGTATGCTGTTGAGGAAAATGAAGTGACATCCCTGGGGGAAGGGAGGATGAGGGCCAGGGATAGAAATGGGAATTGGGGTGGGGGGTATCTGAATTTGGGCAGTAGGCTGAAACCACAGCTTGGTAGCTGGCTGAGGAAGGAAGATCAATGAAAGCAACCTGAAAGCAGCAGACATTGCAACTCTATAGGTGTACTCCAGAAGGTCTATATGGAAGGGGCCTATTGAGTCTACTCCTAATGAGACTAAATTCAGGGTGTTGGAACCTGAGAACCAGTATTTGATTGGATTCTACTGGAGGAATGGAATAGAAAGGGCATCTCAAATGAAAGCCCCAAGAAGTAAGATAGAACAAAGTTACCCTTGTAGCCCTTTACTGAACTGCTTCCTATGGGCTGTGTTATTATTTTACTATAACTGTCTAAGCTGTTGTGCTTAGGGCAGTTGCACTTTTCCTTTTTGCCAGCCCTAGTAAAGTATCCTCCTTTGTTTACTAGAAGCACATAACGTCAATGGGAAGGAACCCATCAAAGCTAGTCTGTTGAAGTACCTACAGCATTTGTTGCTAAACTCATGTCACAAATAGCATGCTGCTGAATAGCCACTGTACTAATGGACCACAACATTCACAGTACACTCTACACTAGGGTAGGAAATATTATGCTGAATATGAAGCCATCACATACAAAGACTGCCATGCAACTCTGAGAGCCTCCTACACACAATACAAGGATCCTGCCACCTCTGTTTTTGCAGCATTTATTTGTTGTGCAGTTCCTCATGCTGACTGTTTCATCCCTGTGTGCCTTCCAGCGCAGAACGGGAGGCATGTAGGTATGATGGCTGCTTACGTCCCCCCCTTCCCTTCCTTGGCACTCTGTTTCTAATTGATCTAGATTCATTTGATTTGGAAGTCAGCACTTTGTATGAGTCATCACTGATGCAGAGATTATGGATTTTTGGTCAAAAGAGATGAGTCATATATTAATCTGAATTAGGGCTAGTCCCCAGTCATGCCCTGGATCCCCACACCCCCTGTCATCATGCAAAAAACCTTTAAACAAAGGAAGATACAGTGTGTCCTTACCAAGAAACATCGCAACATACAAAGTAAGGATTTAAAGGTAAGAACATTAAAAGTTCTGGGTACATAAATGAATATTCAATACAATCATTTTAAAGCAGGGGTTCTCAAATCAGGGGTCAGGACCCCTCAGGAGATCATGAGGTTATTACATGGGGAGTTGCAAGCTGTCAGCCTCCACCCCAAACCCCACTTTTCCTCCAGCATTTATAATGGTATTAAATATATAAAAAAGTGTTTTTAATGTATAAGGGTGGTCGCACTCGGAGACTTGCTATGTGAAAGGGGTCTCCAGTACAAAAGTTTGAGAACCACTGTTTTAAAGAATATCCTAAATAAACATACACACATAAAATACATTTTCCAAAATACACCAAGTCCTGAGTCCCCAGAAATCTCCTCACAGCCCTGTGCCCTATATCATAGTGATTTCCAACATGGGCTACAAATTCTCACAAATCACCACTCAACATGTAGGGCCCACAAATCCATCTATAGACCACAGTCCTGTTCACCCATCTATCATTAGTCAGACATGAACATCTTGACTTTGACCCTCCAGATTCAGATCTGAGATTCTAGCTGCCTATTATAATCATTAGACATGTCACCTCTTATTCTCCATACACAGTGTGGAAATGAAAACCCCTATCCACTGTGTGGTTAAAAAAGACAACATAGCCCAACCAACCTCTGAACAGCCTGGAAATCTCATTATAGCTTCCCTATTATAGACTCATAGATTTTAAGATCAGAAGGGACCATTATGATCATCTAGTCTGACTTCCTGCACAATTCAGGCCACAGAATCTCACCCATCCACTTCTATAACAAACCGCTAACCTATGTCTGAGTTATTGAAGACCTCAAGCCTGCAGAGAATCCTAGAGCAAGTGACCTGTGCCCCATGCTGCAGAGGAAGATGAAAAACTTTCAGGGCCTCTGCCAATCTGCCCTGGAGGAAAATTCCCTCTCTACCCCAAATATGGCGATCAGTTAAACCCTGAGCATGTGGGCAAGACTCACCAGCCGGCACCCAGGAAAGAATTCTCTGTTGTAACTCAGATCCCAACTCATCTAACATCCCATCACAGACCACTGGGCATACTTACCTGCTGATAATCAAAGATCAATTGCCAAAATACCATCCCCTCCATAAACTTATCAAGCTTAGTCTTGAAGCCAGATATGTCTTTTGCCCCCACTACTCCCCTTGGAAGGCTGTTCCAGAACTTCACTCCTCTAATGGTTAGAAACCTTCGTCTAATTTCAAGTCTAAACTTTCTAGTGTCTAGTTTATATCCATTTGTTCTTGTATCCACATTGGTACTAAGCTTAAATAATTCCTCTCCCTCCCTAATATTAATCCCTCTGATATATTTATAAAGAGCAATCATATCCCCCCTCAACCTTCTTTTGGTTAGGCTAAACAAGCCAAGCTCTTTGAGTCTCCTTTCATAAGACAGGTTTTCCATTCCTCGGATCATCCTAGTAGCCCGTCTCTGAACCTGTTCCAGTTTGAATTCATACTTCTTAAACATGAGAGACCAGAACTGCACACAGTATTCCAGATGAGGTCTCACCAGTGCCTTATATAATGGTACTAACACGTCCTTATCTTTGCTGGAAATACCTCGCCTGATGCATCCTAAAACCGCATTAGCTTTTTTAACAGTCATATCACATTGGCAGTTCATAGTCATCCTGTGATCAACCAATACTCGTCCTTCTCCTCCTCCGTTACTTCCAACTGATGCGTCCCCAATTTATAACTAAAATTCTTGTTATTAATCCCTAAATGCATGACCTTGCACTTTTCACTATTAAATTTCATCCTATTACTTTTACTCCAGTTTACAAGGTCATCCAGATCTTCCTGTATGATATCCCGGTCCTTCTCTGTGTTAGCAATACCTCCCAGCTTTGTGTCATCCACAAACTTTATTAGCACATTCCCGCTTTTTGTGCCAAGGTCAGTAATAAAAAGGTTAAATAAGATTGGTCCCAAAACTGATCCCTGAGGAACTCCACTAGTAACCTCCTTTCAGTACAACCCATTGTAGTCTCCCCTTTAACCAGTTCCTTATCCACCTTTCAATTTTCATATTGATCCCCATCTTTTCCAATTTAACTAATAATTCCCCATGTGGAACCGTGTCAAATGCCTTACTGAAATTGAGGTAAATTAGATCCACTGCATTTCCTTGGTCCAAAAAATCTGTTACCTTCTCAAAGAAGGAGATCAGGTTGGTTTGGCACGATCTACCTTTTGTGAAACCATGTTGTATTTTGTCAAAATTACCATTGACCTCAATATTCTTAACTACTTTCTCCTTCAAAATTTTTTCCAAGACCTTATATACTACAGATGTCAAACTAATAGGCCTATAGTTACTTGTATCATTTTTCCCCCTTTCTTAAAAATAGGAACTATGTTAGCAATTCTCCCATTGTGAGTTAGAGAATTTCAAGATACATATCTCATATCCACTTAACCCTATCACTCTGTACAAAAAGTCCTTAGATCTCAGCATGCCCTGTCCATCAAAATAGGCTAGTATACTATTTACCATGGAGAAAGGAAATGAGAAAATATGCCTGTAGAATGTATTATCCTTTTGTTTGCAGTCAAAGGGACTTCACAGGGCAATGTGCATGTGCAATGATGTGTTTGCAGGGTCAGGGCCAAAATGTTTTTGAAGAAGACTAGGAAAATTATAAGGAATTTCACCAAATTACAACAATAAAAGACTCTTTTGGTGGCATGTTTATTGTTTAGTTGCTACCTAGAGATGTTTTAAATCTCTTTTTTTTAGACTCACTAAAAGTGAATAAGGCTGAAATATACACATTTGATAGATAAAATGGTTGTAGAGTATTTACGATAATAAAGAATAAAACTAAATTACAGTGCAATATCAGTTGACTAAAGCAACTCAAATTTGAGTAATTTTCATCACACTGACAAAGACAGCAATTGAAAATAAAATTCATGACTAAATTACCATTGGTTCTAAGTACAGTGAATCCAATTACACATTGCTTACATTATACTATAGGATTGTGTACTGTAGCTGCCTGTCTGCCTTATCAAACCATCATCAGTAGAGAATCAGGGAAACAAATGTATCATCAGCCTAAAGTAGGTACAGTACAAAATTACCATCCTTAGAAGAAGTGCTATTAACTGGTCAGAAGAGATGAGGAAGAAATGTGTAAATATATGTTTATTGTATAGCTTGCAATTGTACATACAGTTCAATGATGAGTACTGAATACTAAGCCCACACCACACCATGTCTGATCTTACTTACCCCATAGTAAATTTGAAGTACAATAAAGCCACAAAGGTCAATGGACACCTGGGTAAAACTTTTTCAGGATCAGGCTGTGGGATAGTATTCTAGCCCTTAATTCGGCTAATTGAACATATTGATAAATGTACAGTAACGTCTCACTTAAAGTCGTCCTGGTTAACCTTGTTTCATTGTTACGTTGCTGATCAATTAGAGAACATGCTAATTGAAAGTTACACAACACTCCCTTATAACATTGTTTGGCAGTTGCCTGCTTTGTCCACTGCTTGCAGGAAGAGCAGCCTTTTGGAGCTAGGTGGTTGGGGCTTGGAACCAGGGTGGACTGGCAGCCCCCCATCAACTCTCCGCTCCCCTAAGTTCCCTGTGTGGCAGCCACCCAGCAGGCAGTTCATCTGTCCTTCACCCCACTGCCATGTGCTGCTCCTGCCCTCTGCCTTGGAGCTGCTCCCAGGAGCCTCTTGCTTGCTGTGCGGGGGGAGGGGGGAATAAGGGGACTAATTTCAGGATATCCCCCACCCTCCTGCTCCTGCCCCCGCTTACCCCATCTCCATAGAGCAGGGGTGGGGAAGGGATGGAGCTTGCTAACAGCAGCTGCGGCCTGAACTTGTTGATCTACTTAAAAAGGCAATGTACTTAGAGTGGGGTCAGCATACTTAAAGGGGCAATGCTTCTCTTTCTCTCACACACAGGTGTGTGTTTTTGTCTCTGTCTGCCATGCTGTCTCCCTTCCCTCCATTTGTGCTGCCTTGTAGAGTATGAGGCTACATTAACAACAATGTGGTAACCCTTGAGGGCTCAGCTGAGTGTTTGTTCATCATTTAGCAGTAAGGCATTCCCTGGGAAATATCCTACCCTCTTCCACCCTCTGACTTTACCATCCCATCTCAACCAAGCTACACAATCATCATTGCTGTGTATTAAATTGTTTGTTTAAAACTTACACACACACACACACACACACACACACACACACAGAGTATATGTATGTATATATATTGTGACAAAGTTCCTCCTCCACCTTGGTGGGTCCTGAACTTATTGGCGGATTTGCTCATCTCAGTGATCTTTCCCTCTGGTGGAACCCACAGTCTGGGGCAACTCCTCCTATGTCTGATCAGGAGTTGGGAGGTTTGGGGGGAACCTGGGCCCACCCTCTACTCCGGGTTCCAGCCCAAGGCCCTGTGGATTGCAGCTGTCTATAGTGCCTCCTGTAATAGTTGCATGACAGCTACAACTCCCTGGGCTACTTCCCCATGGCCTCCTCCAAACACCTTCTTTATCCTCACCACAGGACATTCCTCCTGGTGTCTGATAATGCTTGGACTCCTCAATCCTTCAGCAGCAGAGGTGTAGCGAGCGCCCTCCGTACCCTCTGACTGGAGGGGGCCCCGCAAGGAAGGGGGCCCCTAAAAGTGGCAAAAAAATTGTAAGGTATAACTAGGTAAGTGACATTTATTGACACTATTGCACAATCCATGTCGGTTTTACTGACAAAACCGTGAAGTCATTATGATACATCATAATGCTATTGGCTACATCAGTTGTCTGTCGGTCAGTTTTGAATTTTAGTTGGACCCATTCAAAGAATGTGTATTTGCGTTCATAATGGTGGTCGGCGGATAAATGTTATTAATTTAGTTGTAGTAGAAGCATGCTTTGTGATGTCTAAGAGAACGTATAAGAGCGGAGCTAGTAAATGAAAGGCAGCAAAAGATGCCGAGAAAGAACTTGAGAAAATTCCAAAGTTGTCAACGTATTTTGCGCTGCAATCCAACGTACAGGTACAGGCACATGAAACAGACAGCGCTAGCAGCGATGAATCGTATCCAGAAGTATCCAGAAGTGCTTCAAGTGAGGTCGAAGGTGAAGCCAGTTGTTCTACCAAACAAACTGTGACAGATATTCCAGCTGCTGCCAGGAAAGAAGTATCTGAATCTGAACCACTAACTGATGATCTAGGAGATTGGCCGTCTATAATATCGGACAGGCAAGTGTGTGACATTGTTGCACGTGGCCCACTGCAGCAGAATGAAAGTTACGAATTTCCATTTAACGAGGAAAGACGGAGGTTCACAAGTACTCATTTCTATCGAACCATGGCAAATGGCGAGAAAATAAGATGTTCATGGTTAATGTACTCAGTTCAGAAAGATGCCATTTTTTGTTTTTGTTGTAAATTATTTGGCACTGGCGACATACTGCTACGTCATGGAACATCTGCTTGGAAAGCACTGTCAAAAAGACTTCAGCAGCATGAAACAGGCCATCAAGACTGTATGGTGAAATGGTTTGACCTTCGGTCAGGCATAGCAAACCATACATCTATTGACCAACTCGAATTGCAGGCTTTTCTGAAAGAAAGAGATTTCTGGAGAAATGTTGTCAAACGCATAGTTGATGTCGTTATTTTCTTGTCCGAAAGAAACTTGGCATTTCGAGGAAGTAATGAAAAGCTCGGTGATCCTTCGAATGGCAACTTTTTGGGACTGTTTGAATTGCTTGCAAAGTATGATAATGTCCTCAGCAAACTTTTACAGAGGATTAAGAAGGCAGAGACACATGTTCAGTACCTCAGTCCACAGATCCAAAACGAGCTGATTCAACTTGTTGCCAGTAACATTCAAGAGGCCAACATAGCGCAGCTTAAAAAAGCAAAATATTATTCAGTTATTTTGGACTGTACTCCCGACGTGTCACATGAAGAACAGATGTCTGTGGTGTTACGCTTTGTTGAATGCAACGGTGAAGATGGTGTCAATATTCGTGAACCGTTTGTTGGTTTTCTTAATGTTCATGATACAACTGGCGAGGGCTTATTGGAAGCATTTCTTGAAAAGGCAAACAACTTAGGAATAGACATTGCTGACATGAGAGGCCAAGCTTATGATAACGGCGCAAATATGAGAGGAAAGAATAAAGGAGTTCAAGCCCACATGCTAGAAATAAATGACCGTGCCTTGTATGTACCATGTGGAGCTCACACTTGGAATCTTGTGATCTCAGATGCGGCAAAGTCATCGGAATATGCCGTTGACTTTTTCGGCCTGATTAACAGAATATACGTTATCTTTTCTTCGTCACCTTCACGTTGGGATATACTTCAAGAACATATGCCAATATCTGTTAAAGGGTTATCAGACACTTGTTGGGAGTCGAGAATTGATGCTGTGAAGCCATTGCGTTATCACCTTGAAGAATTGTGCAATGCTTTGTCATCTTTGCGAGAATATGCGCTTGAAAAGAAAGATGGCAATACAGCAACAGAAGCTGGTGCGCTTTTAGACCATGTTACTACGTGGCCTTTTGTTCTGACTGTGTACACGTGGTACGATACACTATTTCACGTCAATAAAACCAGCAAATTAATTCAGTCACCAGATGTGTCAATTGACGTACTGCAGGCAGAAGTCGGTGCTACAATGAAGTTTTTGGAAGACTATCGAAATACAGGATATAACTCTGTGGTCACAAATGCACGTGAAATAGCAGAGCATATGGGTATTGAGCAGGTGTTTCCAGAAACCAGACGTAAAAAGAGAATGTTTGATTACGAATGTGCTGATGATTCGAGTCGTCTTTCTGCCGAAGAAAAATTCAAATCGCAGTTCTTTCTTGTTCTCACTGATCAGGCCATATCTTCTGTTTCATCGCGATTTGACCAACTCGTGGAGTGGTATAAGTTGTTTGGATTTCTGTACAACGCTAACAGCCTGAAGCAGTGTCACAGAGAAAATGAACTGGAGAATCACAGCAAAAATTTTGAAAGAAAAATGGGAGACATTGATGCCAACGAACTCATAATGGAATTGAATCATTTTATTTATGTCATCGAGAAAGAGAGAGGACTTGTCACGGCAAACAATTTTTTAACATACAGATACAAGAACAGCCTTCAGGAGATATATCCGAATCTTTGCATTTGCATCAGAATTCTTCTGACCACACCAGTTACTGTCGCCGGTGCTGAAAGGAGCTTCAGCAGAATGAAACTGATCAAGAATATCCTGCGCTCAACCATTACAGATGACAGGCTTTCTGCGCTTGCAGTTATCTCAATCGAAAACAAGATTGCCAGATCTCTGGACTATGACGCATTGATTAACCAATTTGCGGAGAACAAGGCTCGAAAGAAGCGCTTTGCGTAAATACGGAATACATGTACACTGTAGGCCTATGTATACATAATATGAACCCTGTATATTGTATAAAATAAATACCGCATTCCAGTTTCTGCATTGTAAGGGGCCCCGGACATATGTTCGGAGGGGGCCACGTTCTTTGTTGCTACGGCTCTGTTCAGCAGTACACACTCTCAGCTCCTTGCACCTCTTGCTCCCAGCTCCTCACATGCGAATCTCACTGACTAACTGGGAGGCTTTTAACTAGTTCCAGCCAGCCCTTGACTGGCTTCAGGTGTCCCAATCAATGTAGCTATCTCCACTGCCTTCTAGAAAGATCTTAATTGGCCCCAGGTGTCTTGATTAACCTGGAGCAACTGCCATTTGGATACAATGGTACCAGGGATTTGTTTAGCCTGGGGCTAACATATCTGTTCCTCACTACTTTACTGTAGCCATCTGGCCTTGCCCCATCACTATATATATATATATATAATATGTCTTTTGTCTGGTGAAAAAAATTTCCCTGGAACCTAACCCCCCCCCCCGCCATTTACATTAATTCTTTTGGGAAAGTGGATTCGCTTAACATCGTTTCTCTTACAGTTGCATTTTTCAGGAACATAACTACAACGTTAAGCAAGGAGTTACTGTATTCCTCTAATATAGAAATTATGTGTGACATACTATTTAACAACCAGGTGACAGAAATGATCCTTACTATGACTACACTATTAAGCCTCAAACCTCCTCAAATACAAGCTGTAGCCAAGATTAGGCAGAGGATATTAACACAGCTATCCAATGCAAAGTCTGCAGAGCCCTCCTCCCAATCAACCAGACACGCTCATCTTTCAAAAAGTCCTAAGAAATTCCACTTCATCAGAATCTCATTGTAGATCTTGTCAGGTGGGACCTTTGCTTTCCTTTTTTTGGGGGGTGGTGGTGGTTGGGACTGGTGTTGACTACTGCAACTCATTATATCTAGCTATATACAAAATCCAGTTGGTAACAAAATGGTTCTGCTGCTTAATAACATAGGCCATTATGAAAACATCAGCCCTGTACTCCACTCTTTTTATTATCTCCTCACTGAATACAGAATTGAGTTCAAGGTCCTGATTTTCAGTGCTCAGGATAGGACTGACTCTAGGAAACTGAAAGATTGCCTCTCCCTCCAAAATCTTTCCCTTTCATGAAAATTCACTGCAGCAACGAACCTTTTAACTAATAGGGGGAACTTTGTGACTGCAGGATACAATTTTCATAGGAACCAAATCTAGGTATTAAGCCTCATTTCCACAGCAAATAGAAATGACTATGGACTACATCTTTCAACTGTTCAGGAACTGGAAGTAGTGCAAAATATGGTAGCCTATCTATTAAACAGTGTGACTGGTGACACAGTGCCCTATATTCTGGGTTGTCTTCCTGTTGGTTTCTGGGTACAATTCACAGTCTTAGTTTTCACTTATAAATCCCAAAGTGATTTGGGACTAGAGCTGGGCAAATAACCAATTTTTTTTTATTTAGTTACCAAAACAAAACAAAAAAACAAAAAAAAAGGATGAAAATATTCAATTCAAGTCAACTTGAAATGAAAATTTTCATCCAAAACTAAACGTTTTGTTGAGTTAAAAAACCACTTTGCTATCAAGATGTTTCTTTCTAAATGACTAAATGAATATTTCATTTTTTCCTGCATCTTTTAGCTGAAACAATTCAGCAAATTTGACATGAATTTTATCCTGCACTACTTGGGACTTGCCTGTGTGTGAGACTGCTTCGTTCTGTGTGATACTAGTGCCTTTGAGATCTGTGGAGGTGCTTCAACTGAAGTCCCCATAGTTTCGTACAGAGGAAGCTATTGTGGCAGAGCATCCTTCTCTGCCTTGGTCCAAAATAGCCTGCATTCTGTTGAACCTTACGGGCATGTTATAAAGCCCATCTAAACTAGACTGACTATCAGAATTTACATTACATTTTTGTCACCTCACCACCAAGAAACTGTATGTACATATAGGGTCATGAGTCCCCTCAAATACATACTAATTCACACACAAAAATGTCACAAATAAAACTTCTCAAATATTAATGTAAGAATAAAAAACCCATCATATTAATATATATATATACGTAGAAAAGTGAACAAAACATTTATAAACCTAGTTGGCTGAAATCATGGTTTGTATTTAGTAAATGTGTTAGTGAATTTATTTCCCCCTCCATTTGCCCCTCTGAAACCACTCACATAAAATAAGAAATACTAAATCAACACAAAGGCTCTCTTCCTAGGTCAGTACATTCAGGGAGGACAGTTTCAGTAAACTGTTTTTATTTTATAGCTTGCAATTTTGCATACATTTCAGTAGTAAATACTGAATACGAGGACCTTCCTGTTACTCCTTGACCCTGTAGTTTCTAGTTCAGTTAAAGGTATTGGAAAACTTATACAACACCTATAAACTTGCAGCTGAGATAGAGGAATAATGTTTGTGACAACTGGAGACAATGGGGCTATGCACTGATGCAGCATTCTGCCCACACACTATCAGTTGCAGAATTGGGACGATAGCTGATAGCTTTTTCGAAGGTTATTAGATCACTTGTTGATTTAATTTTTAAAAAATGAAGACCTTATTGCACACATGCTACCACTGTGGACACCAAAACAGCAAAGAAAAGGCTAAGCCTTATGTAGGAATTACATAAAATCATGCAAACAGACTAGAGTTTATAATATATACAATTATCATTTACAATTTACTAGAAATATTGGATGGGGAAAAAACCCTTTTGTAATGATTTTTGGGCTAATTTTGATACCTTGCTACATAGAATATGTGTGTCTGAATATACTTTATTTTTACTGATTGAACATTTGGGCAACACTGGTTATACATGTCATTTTAGATTATATTATTTCAATTAAAGTATTCCAAGCTATATAAAAGAAAAAAACCTGTGTGACACTATACAAAGCAAGCGATTTCATATCAGAGTTAAAGCAACAGGGAATATGTATACCACTTTCCTCTGGGAAAGGAATTGCTAATGTAAGTGGAAAAAAAATCACATGCACCAACACAGATGCATAATATGTTATCTAAATAGTCAGTGTCTGTTATGGTCCTGCCTTAGGTGTTTCTGTAATAATAGATCACATTATTTGCATGTTGTGCCAGTATCCCCTTTTGCCTATCTTAAATTGTATGAAATCCTTAAAGCTATCTTGATGTGCAGTGACAGATATTTTTTAGAAATGTACTGATGACATGTGAAATGCAAAATTCTGGCCTAACTTATAACCAGTGCAATACCTTTTCACTTCAGCTGGTGCAAAATCTGAGATGTGGATAGAACATTGATCTGCCACTAAGACCACATTCATTAATGGACCTATCATAACCTCATCAGTAAGAATAAAACCAGGAGTATAGGAAGCTACTTCAGCACCTTATCCTTTCACTAAAAGGAGAGAATAGAATCAATGTGCCAGATTCTCTGTTGGTGTAAATGGGAACAGCCCCATGGAGTTCAATTATTGTTTATCTATTTAAACTAGCAAAGATATTGAAGTGCTATTTCAACTGTTCTTCTCTTCAGGAAAGATTTATTAATAGAAAAGTACCTTTTTATTTCAATCATTCCTCTTACAGATGATTCTTAAGTAAGACCTTGTATTTGCCAAGTTTATTTTCTATTTTATGGCACCTAGTATTCATATTTCTCTGTCATAACTTTAAACTCTGCAAGATCTCTACTTGATAAACATGAGTGCAACTCCTATTTACATCAATTGAAGAGACATATGGCTGTCTTCGGAAGAACAGACCTAACCATAAGGATAAAATGTATGCAGCAGAAATAATTGCACCAAAATATTATCTGTATAATTGTGCAGCAGTCTAATATGGTATGTGAGATAAACATACCTATTTAGCAGACATAAACTATTTCAAAGAAGTATGTGTCTGCATTGGTAAACAAAATTAACATTTTAAAGAATTCTGTTTTTAAAGTGTTTGGCGTGGTTGATTATATTTAGAGATGGAAAAAAAAATCAATCATAAAATTCGTCCACCACATCAAGCAATCTTTATTATTTCTACATTTCTTCATGACATTGATATTTCTACAGTACATATCTAGTCATGAAAAAGTATAATTTACAGCATAAAAAAAACAGTTGTTCAATAGAAGTAGCAAGGGAGAGCTGATTGTGGATTTTAAATAGGAAGCCTGACTTCAGCTCTCTGTGATGATTACAGGGTGTTCCTTGGAGAGAGAAGTAGACAATTTGAGACATTTCATTTGCTGTGCCCTAGTGCCCAACAATACAGTAATATTTAGTTGTTAGGGAAAGCCAAAAGGGAGATTAAGATAATGTGTTGTCCCAGATCTCCAAAGTCTCAGACTTCTATTCTGCTAGTTGACCAAGTGGAGCAGGCCTAGCCAGAAGCAGGAAGATTGCCACTGTTTATATTCCTGATGATTTGTTTTATACATCTCTAATTAAAATGAATCCCAACCTATCCACAATGTTGTTTCTGTTACCCTATATTCAGAGCTACATTAGGTAGCAACTTTTGCCAGGCGAGTCCAACAATGAGTCTATAGATGAAAATTTGCCTGCGGGTGATTTTGCTTCCATGCAAAAAGACTGGCACATAAGTCTAATTAGCTGCTCTCTCTCTCAGAACATACATTTGTTGTTTGCATGTCTGGATGAATTCTCATCCTTCAGAGAGTAAGTCATCACCTCTGCTTTGGGTTCTTGTCTCTCTTCCTTCTAATTGCTGAACATGCTTGAAAGAACTGAGAAATGTGTTTTTACTTTTCATTCACAGGGAATAAATGCCACAAAGGCAAAATCCACTGCAACCATATAAAGCTCAAATAATTGGGCTACATGCAAGTGGGGCACAAAAATGCTGGGAAGGAGAAATCCAATCCAATAACCCAGGACTAGTGTGCATATCCTAATCTCTATACACGCTATTATAGTTGTTGGGTTGTAATAACAGCTTCAATCCCTCTGCAACAGATGTGTGGACTCTTGGGGCCACTGGTCCTGCAAAAATGTAGGTCTTGTTACCTTTCTATGGCTCATTCCCATCCTGGTCTTCCATGTTGTAGGGCTGGTGCAGAGACCCTTTCCAAAGCTCATAGGGATGAGTAGATAACCCTCTCTGGCCTCCTCCTGTATAGCCCCTATTTGGGTATAAGTGGGTTTACCACATCTAGCTGAATATTATCCTCAATGTGTTCCAGTATACTGCAATTTCCCCATCTTTTAATTGTTTAATAAAGTCATTTCTTCTTGGCTGCACAATGTTTCCACTCTATACATTTTTTTAATGTGAATTTAACAGGTGTTTGAGGGGAAGAGAGTAGAGGGAGAATAAATGTAACTTTTCCTCCATACAAAGTTAATTCTGTTGGAGGATAGTATATTAAAGCTGAGGATGAGTCGTGTTTGAAATACATAACCTTCCCGTTTCCTCATTAAAATCCCCAAACATATCTCAAACTGGTGGGGCTAATAAAATAACCAAAGAACTTCCTTACCATTTTGATGTTTAGTCCATTATGGCCAGAACGTAAAATCAAATCTGTCCATACTCTGGAATAATGTACCTGGTCAACTGTGCAATGTTTTACGTGGAGGTGAGCATCTTTTGTGGCTCCCAAAGGCAAAAACATTTACACCCTGAGCTGTGCAATTTGATATTCTTATATTGATGGAGGGGCTCATACTCTAGTTTATCCTTCCAGATATTGATGTTGTTTTGAATGGCATCACAGTGGCAGTATCTCGATTATAGATATTTTAGGTACTTATACGGACCCCATTAACACCTCTCAATCTTTAATCTTCACAATATCCCTGTGAGGAAGTATTCCCATGGGGAACTAGGTCACAGAGAGACTGAGCAATTTGTTCAAGGTTACACAGGATGCCTGCTGTCGAGCAAGAATTGAACCTGGATCAACTGAGCCCTAACCATTAGATGAGCCTTCCTCTACTTGGGGTTGCAGCCATTATTGTCATGGAACAGTCATCTGAAGGGTACCTCAGAGGAAAAAGAAAATGTCAGACCCCATAAAAGAAGTTCATCATTGACCAAATAACCTTGCAAGAAATGGGGAAAAAAGTGGGGTTGGGTGGGAGGGAGGATAAGCCAAAGTAAAGTAGGCTGCATACACTTTTGTTTTAATTCATTCTTTGATGCACATCACAGCCTCATAACATCCACACTACAATAATAGACACTGCAGTTACCAATTTGACTGAGTATGAAAAATATCTTGTATAACTGAACCCACAGGCATGTAACCTCCCACAGCAAGGAGAACCTGTTCAATCCATCTCTATTACTATTATATTTTGTTTAAAGGATTTGGATTAATGTTAGATATTAGTCAATTCCTCTGTATTCTAAAGGCTTGTATCCCTGTGCAAATATTTCATTGTGATGCACTTGTATAAAGATACTTGATGTTCCTTTTTGAAATGCATTTAAAATCCACCATTTGCATTATACATTAAAAAGCAAAGAACTGGCAGAATCCGGTTGCATTGATGTATGTATTCAGCACATGTGATATGTGCCTTTGAGTACACAAACACACACATTCACATCAAAGCTGTAGTAGTGCAGTGGGATGTAAATGGTATTGTATATGTTATTAGTTCTGTTGGAAACCAAGCATGGATTCCAGAGGAGGTGTGGAAAGCCACCACATCTAGAGAAAGCTAGGTGAGGAAGGGAACATTGGTATGGGGAGTTGGAAGGGAGTAGTTTGGTTGTTTCTCTTGGATGGACTCTAGGAATTAGAGTATGCTGGGAATAGGGCATGTACAAATTTGCTGCAGAGAGAGGAAGTGGGTAAGCAGGGGCCTCTGGAATTAAGGAGTGAGGGCTTGATCTTGCAAGAGGCTGAGAATTATGGCCCCAATTCAGCAAAGAACATGTTTAAGTTTAAAAATGTGAGCAATCCCACTGAAGTGTAAGTGTATATGTGTGTTGTGATGGGGTAGTCTGCCCCTTAAGGGTAGTGATGCCTAGTGGTCAGCCCACCCCATCCTGTGGTGTGAGCCTTTAATGGTGTGAAAGGCCCAATAGATGGGATCTAATAGGACCTATAGGGGATATAGATAGAGAGGAAGCAGTCCTGGGACTGAGTGCTGCTTGGGAGGAAAATCACATATTATATCTTTAATGGCGTGGGGCCAGGAGCCCTGCAGATAGGGCCAGGCAAGGCTGTCCTCTCCCCTCAGCCAGCTGGGAATGAACTGGCAGAAGGGAAGCAGCATAAAGGCAGTGCAGACACCATGAGATATCAGCAGGAAAAGTGTGGCCTGTTGAGCACCCTGAAGCCTGACTAAGGAAAAGGAGTCAGCTGTGGGAGAAGGTGGTAAAGGCCCCACCACTGGCTAACCCACAACTGAGCTTCAGGTGGAAGAGCTGAAGGCTCCTGTGTAGGAAGGACCAGAGGACTGGATTAACAGAACCCAGCTCTAGAGAGGGAGCTGAGAGGACTCCTGTTTGAGAAACTAAATCAATACAGCCCAGCTTCAAAGAGGACAGCTGGGGACTCCTGCTTGAAGAAGGACTGAAAAGGAGTGACCCAGAGAAAGAACCAGGAAAGGTTCCAGAAACAGAGACTAGGTGCAGCTGTAGAAGAGAAGAGTTTCCTGAAGGAAGGAGCCAGAAACTGCTAGTTGGACTGAGCCTGAGATGAGGTATATCCCCAATGTATCTGAGTGAAATCCTACTTACATTAAAGGCTGTGGTTAATGAATGTAACCCTTGGAAAGGGATTGCTTTTAGATTAAAAATATCCGTCCGGACTTGTTCATAACCTGGGTGAAGGGAAGTGAGGCTGGGCGCACCTGCGGTGCCAGGCCTGCCTGAAAGGGATGTGCTGGGCTGACCTCCAAGCCATCACTTATATAATCTTGTTTGGCTAACTCTAAAATGTTCAAATATTGAGCAAACTTTCCAAACTATTGTTACCTTTATTGTGAGCCAAGCATAGAAAGAGTGAATCAAAAAAGAACAGTATAAAGAACGTTCTGAGCAGCCCACTGGGAGGTTTCTAATGTACATCTCTGTATAACCTTAACTAGGTAGTTCACTATCCACGAATTCCATCTTGTGTATCAATGCAGCCCTTTGTTCTTTGTAAGCGGAGGTGTAATCAGTAGAGGTGAAAGCTTCAGGCTCATCTTAATCATCCTTTTCTTTTCTCTAATTCCCTCTTGGAAGTTTTGACTAACAACTCTAAAATGCTCTCATTAAGATGTGTTTCACAGAGATTTGTAGTTTCAAAGCCCTAAGAAAATTACCTATTTTCTACACTTAAAGGCTAAGTTTACTTAATTTACTTTTAAAAGTATGTTTGTCCTGGCAACAGTCTTTAATATTTTAAATTCCTGTTCTTTGTGAAAATGGCTCTCTGGTTTTGCACATGGGCAATCCTTTTCTCCTCCGGCTTTTTTTTTTAAACGAGGGAGGGGTGTTAAGGGTTTTTTTATTACTATGATTTTGCATGTCACACTGTTTAATTCTTGATGCCCAAGAGAAAAATGGAACTAAATCAAAAGCGCAAGATGCCAGATTCATTTTAATAAGAGTTCAGTGAAAGCCTGAGGTGACAAACTTCAAGAAATGTTAAGGAATATGTGCAGGCAAAAGAAAACTTGTGACTTTAATAAAAAAATCACAGCAACATGCCCTCAGAGGAGCACATAACAGCTTCTCAGAAGATTTGTATCCCATCACATTGTGTATAGACACACAATATACTGAGCTGGATAGCAGTCACTTTTTAGAAAGTTGCTTCCATTTTGAAAGATCCACCTGTTCCAGTGATGTCCCCTGTGATTAAAGTAGGCAATGCTCTGGACTCAGTAGTAGGTCTCAAAACAGAAGGTTTTTAATGTAACCACTGTATGTTTATGATGCTCATGCCACAGCTGATTCAAGTTGTTGATGAGGTATAATTTTTCATTCTGCTGGTGTTAGAATGGATGGAAAGAGTGGTTTTTGGCATGTGCTGCTGTCAGCTCGCCACATGAGAAACATTCATGCACTGATGCACATTGTATGAAGGTTAATGCGGAAAGTCCATGCTGGATAGCAAAGTCTAAGTCTGGTGGAAAACCTGAGGGCTCATTGTTTGATGAGTCTGATGTGGATAGACAGATGCTAAAAGACTGAAGGGGTGGACTGTATATAATGTGTAGTCTTTTTGAGCATTACAGTTCCCCTTTGCTGCCTGCTTCTCTGTACCAGTTGGGTGTAGGCAATCATTTTAAACCAGCTGTAAAGATTTGTATGACTATGGCTGGAAATGAGGAATTGCATACTCTTTGCAATAGAGTTTGTAACAATTTCAAGCAATGCACAGTAAAATGTATCTTATTTATGAGGTCTCTTACAGTAGCTAGAAACATTAGGGCTCCTCAAGGGGCTTTGGGGAAAGAAGATCTGTAACAATTGCTGGGTTATATTTTTCCCCAAATGCTTTGATCTGTTTTAAGGCTCAGATCTGACTAAATGAAAGTCCTGACTTCCCTATTTCTCTCTTTATTTAAAAAAAGCAGAAAAAAGAAGGCAGTGCAGCCCTTTATATCTCACTAAGGCTTTCTGCAGATCAAATGTATTTCCGAAAATAAAGATAAAACAGAATGTTGGTTTATGAAGCCTTGAATCATTAAACATTTCAACCACTTAAAACACTTCAAACACACACACACACAATCGGGACAAGAAAGCAGGCTGGGAAATTATAGGCAAATTGCAGCTCTTTGAGACATCATATATGTTTACTTTTTTTTTTTCCTAGGAGCATTTAAATATCACCTCTTCCTTGTTGTGGACATTGTTTATATTTATTTTCTAAAATTATCCTAGATGGGGGATTTTGTAGGCTAGTACATTAGAAGATCCTGTAGCTATGACTTAACTCTTAATACTTCCTAACTGAAGAACAGTATTTGTACATTTCTCTATTGCTTGGAGTCTAACTAGAGATTCACTAACAAGTACATGCCACCTAGTGACATGTAAGAATTATGACTTAGAATTGGGGCCCTCAGATACACATGCAGGCTCAATAAATGGGAGTCATGTAGCAAAGGGAAGAATTTAGCAATAAAATGCATGTTTTGGATGCAATCCCTATCCCGTCCATCAAAATATAATACTTTTATGATGGATAATCTCTGTGCAAATGATTTTAGTCAGTCATAAGTTTGTTTTGCACAAAAAATAACATTTTTGTAATTTCCTTCTATGACATAGGTAAAGAGGGAGATTTTCGAAGACACAAATGGAATACAGATGCCCAACTTCTGTTGTGCCTTTGAAAATCTCCCCTGAAATGTATTTCAGTGAGTAGGACAACTGAATTTTTATATGCACTCTCTCTCTCTCTCTCTCTCTCACACACACACACACACACACACACACACACACACACACACACACACACGTTTGTAAAACAATGCAGTATCTATTTATGATAACCTCGCCATCTGAATTTTACCAAAATCTTGTTTTGGATCCAAAATCATCCCAGTTCCATAGAGTTTATGCAACTGTTTCTTTAACCAGCCAATGTATTTGGCATGGATGAAGAATAGTGGAAGATGGTGCAAAGATTGCTTTTAAGCTACTTTTTGTTTCCCTGATCTTTTCATGATTGTCTGGACCGGGGCATAAATTAGTGGTGCTCTATTTTACACCAGCTCTCAGTGGTTTCAGCTGACCATTCTGGGTTCTGTGGACCAGCTGATTGTAAAGGACTATTGCCATGTCCTTTATTGCCCGGCTACAGACTGTCCACCAATGGATAGGAGCTTCTCCAGTGTGTTTTTCCGCCCTACCCAAAATCTCCTTTATTAGGGGAATCTTCCAGTGGCCAGTTAAGAAGGGAGCATTTCAAGTTGCATTCATGCACCAGATAATCTGATAGCTGGTCCATATACTTCATTGAAAAATACTAAAAACAAAGTCAATTTCTTTGAACTTAGCTAAAATAGTAGCATGTAATTAATCATTTAAAGTGTATTTTAATTTCTAATGTTAATAAACTGGATCTTTACACATTTATAAGGCAGCCGTTCTAAAGCTCACATAGCTTGTGTTAACTACCTTTATCAGGCTACTCTATCTAAATCCTACATTCAAGATAATAAAGCAGTTTGGGTCCTTGCATTACTTTTATATTAAAAGTAATTAGTTATTAGTATGTGGAGAAACTGCAGTGTCTCTTCCATGCAGTGTCAAATATACAAATTAGTGTTAATTGCTTCTGTAGCACCCCTCACAAGTATCGAAACACTTTATTACAGTATAGTAACTCCAGGGATCCCAGCACTGAAATGCAACCGTGTCTGGGGTAAAACACAGCAGTCGTTTTCGATCAGCAACTTGAGAATGGAAGGGGTGCTTAGGAATTGAATAATAATAAATTACATTTCCCACAGTTTCAGTTTGTATTATTTAGAATGCATTTACCAATACTGGAAATTGGAAGGAGCACACAGGCTAACTCCCACCAAACAATGGGTTTGTTAGTGACTCTCATCAAACATGTTTATCAACAGGGGATCAGATTATAATTAATAATCATGTCTGACACACAAGCTGACAAGGAGAAATATATTAAGAGGAAAAGATAGAAATGTACAAAGAAAACAATCCCCGTGAACTCTGTTTCTACCCTGTATGGTAACAATCTGTTCATGGATCTTTTATGCAATTTAATCCACACTAACTAAATAGGAATCAAAAGCAGTACTTGCGGTGAGACACAAGTCCTCAACACCAAACAGCTCTGGTTCAATGTCTTCTAAGCAGCTGAGAGGAATAACACCAGATTTTTCTAGAAATTGTGCATGTTGCCCCACGCAAGGTTCATTCAACACCTCATTTTTCCAAACCATATGTATGTCCCATTCAACTCTGATATAAGAAATTCAAACAGAAGAAATCATTATTCTTTATGGCAACAAGAAGGGATGTTATGATACAAAGCACTAAGACATTTTTATTGAAGATCTTATTTATTATGGCCTCAATTCATATGAGTGTTCTGCATCTTTTCTGGGTGTAAAAGTCCATGGGTTTTCCATATTCTTGTTGGTTACTAAGAATACTTCAACACTGTACATCAAGGGGTAGACATACCTGTGCTAGCTTTAATCTAGTTAGTGCACCGGTGAAGACTTTGCAGCACAGACTTCATCATGGGCTAACCACCTGAGTCATACCAAGGATCCTGGCAGGCTCGCAGTGCGGTGACTAGTCTATGCTGCCGTATCTTCACTACTATTGTTTCTCACAGCGGCTAGATTACATCTCAATTTCCAGTGCAGGCATTGCACTGCGATTCAATTTAGCCACAAAATGGGAGCTTGTTTTCTCTGTTTCCATAAAAACTTCGTATCTTGACCCAAAATGGAGTGGAAGTATATTGCATTGTATTCACAGCCATAATGGTAACTGAATCAGGCCTGGTCTACACTAGGAGTTTATGTCGAATTTAGCAGCGTTAATTCGAATTAACCCTGCACCCGTCCACACAGCGAAGCTATTTAGTTCGACATAGAGGTCTCTTTAGTTCGATTTCTGTACTCCTCCCCGACGAGCGGAGTAGTGCTAAATTCGACATGGCCATGTCAAATTTGGCTAGGTGTGGATGGAATTCGACGGTAATAGCTCCAGGAGCTATCCCACAGTGCACCACTCTGTTGACACTCTGGACAGCAGTCCGAGCTCGGATGCTCTGACCAGCCACACAGGAAAAGCCCAGGGAAAATTTGAATTCCTTTTCCTGTCTGGCCAGTTTGAATCTTGCTCTATATTCTCATCAAAAGGCTCCAGGGGCCTGGTCAGAGTAGCCATGATTTTTAGTTTCACTTTCACAGTCAGTGCAAACAAGCAGCTTTTTTTGTTTGTTTGTTCAATCACTTGAGGCCAGAGAGCAGGCAGCTAACCAAAAACTCATTTTATTTACAGACACAGAGAGAAACCATGACAACCAAATACACAACAAATCTCATTTCCTGTTTGGCCATCGGGGCGAGCTCAGCAGCACTGGCAACGATGCAGAGCTCTCCAGCAGAGGAGTCCATGCAATCTCAGAATAGAAAGAGGGCCCCAGCATGGGCTGACTGGGAAGTCTTGGATCTGATCACTGTGTGGGGCGATGAGTCTGTGCTTTCGGAGCTGCGCTCCAAAAAACGGAATGCAAAGACCTACGAGAAGGTCTCCAAAGCCATGGTACTCAGAGGATACTGCCGGGATGCAACGCAGTGCCGCGTGAAAATCAAGGACCTGAGACAAGGCTACCAAAAAATCAAAGCGGCAAACAGACGCTCCGGATCCCAGCCCCAGACATGCCGCTTCTACGAGGCACTGCATGCCATTCTCGGTGTGTCTGCCACCACTACCCCACCACAGACCGTGGACTCTGACGATGGGATAGTGTCGACGGCCAGTTCCTCAGAGATGTTCGCGGACGGGGAAGATGAGGAAGGGTTTGAGGAGGACGAAGCAGTCGACAGCGCTTACAGCTCTGATTTCCCCGACAGCCAGGATCTCTTCATCACCCTCACGGAGATCCCCTACCAACCCTCCCCGGCCGTTAACCCGGACCCTGAATCAGGGGAAGGATCAGTCGGTAAGTGCTTTAAACATGTAAACATTTATTTCTAACAGAACAGGAATATTAACTATGCGAAAAGGTCAATATATATGGGGATAGAACAGAAATCCTCCTGGGAGATTTCCACGAAGCTCTCCTGGAGGTAATTGAAAAGCCTCCGCATGAGGTTCCTGGGGAGAGCTGCCTTATTGGGTGCTCCGTGGTAGCACACTTTTCCACACCAGGCTATCATCAGGTACTCTGGGAGCATTGCCTCCACGAGCATGGCAGCATAGGCCCCTGGTTTGTGCTGGCTTTCACGCAGCATGCGCTCTCTATCTCTCTCAGTGATCCTCCTCAAGGTGATCTCGCACAGCAACTCCTGCATTTAATTAGGGGAATTAGTGTAATATTAGTATTGGGAATGCTTCACTGTTCCTTTGCATAACAATAAGCGTCGGTTTGCAGCCACGTGGTGGAGGCTGCAGAGGGGCAGCATACAGGGATCTTTCCCGGGGACAGCAGCGAGGGGGTGGAACAGGGGCAGACTTTATGCTTTCCGGATTGCATGCAGCAGGAGGGCACTGCTATACATTACGTTTTAAGCAGCCAAAAGTCTACGGCTTACCATGCCTGGCTGCTCCACGGATTCTGCTGTCCTGCCCCGCTTGTCTGATCTCCAGTGCAAGACCCCAGGCAATGAATGCGAAGGCCGAAAATTCGAACTTGTCCTGAGTGCGCATGAGATAGGTGCTGTGCATGCTCTTGTTCACAGAGACAGACTAGACTATGTTCATTGTTCACAAAAATGTATATTTGCAAGGAATTCACTCCCTTTTTCCCATCACACAGCTGCGACTGTCTCCTGACCTGCCCCAGTATCCCCCTCACAGAGGCTGGCGCAGATTAGGCGGCGAAAGAAAAGGACACGGGACGAGATGTTCGATGAACTTATGGGCTGCTCCCGAGCCGAGGCGGCCCAGCAGAGCCAGTGGAGGGAGAACTTCTCTCTGTACCAGCGCTCACACAGCGAACGGGAGGACAGGTGGCGGCAGGAAGACCAGCAGGTGACTCAAACGCTGCTTGGACTAACGAGGGAGAAAACGGACACGCTCCGGCGCCTTGTGGATGTTCTGCAGGACCGCAGGCAGGAGGACAGAGCCCCCCTGCAGTGTATCTGCAACCGCCCTCCCCCGCCACAAAGTTCCATACCCCTCTCACCCAAAATAACAAGAAGGAGGGGTGCCAGGGGCCGTGAAAACTGTCACTCCACCCCAGCAGAGTGCTCAAGTACCCAAAAGCTCTCATTCCCTAAATGTTGAGAAGTCCTTCCCTTCCTGAGTCACCCAAGCCCCAATCCCAGTTTCATCCCCTAACTGTCTAGTTGATTATTAAAAATACTTTGCTGTTAATTACTGTTTCCGTCATGTTTTTGTACAGAAGACTGTGTTTGAAGGTGGGGTGGGGAAGGGGGTTGGTAATTGCATAGGACGGTCACCTTTACCAGGGTACAGACACGGGGGCAGGATCAGCAGCAGGTCACACACACAGTGCAGTCAGTAGGCACCCTGGTCGGTCTGGGAGGTACTTTCCATGTTCTGTGTCGGTGAGGGGTACATGACTTTGTAGCGGGGGAGCGGGGTTACAGATCTCATGCAACGGTCCCTGTCCTGGACCACAGAGCCATGCAGCAGGGGAATCTGTAACCGTCCTCCCCTGCCACAATATCACGTAGCCCCCGCACACAGAGTCCCGAGAAGGAGGGATGGCAGGCTCCGTTGAAACAACCAGTCCAGCACTGCAGACTGCTCTAGGAGCAGGAGCCTGTCATTCCTCGAGTTTAGAAGTGGTCTTTCCATCACTACACACCCTACGCACCACAGGCTGCGTCCCAGTTTCAACCCTTTACCGTGAAGTCATTAATAAAGAAAACGGTTTTAATGAACAATGTTCAATGTATTTTATTTTTAAACGTGTGTTGGAAGGGGGGCAACGGGGTGAACGGGGTATGTAACTGCAGAGGATAGTCAACAGTAACTGGGTAAAGAAACAGGGGCAGGTTCAGCTTCTCTGTAAAGAAACTGAACAGTCACAGGTCACGCTGCTCGCTGAGGAAC
The DNA here is from genome assembly GCF_016161935.1 of Mauremys reevesii. Lineage (NCBI taxonomy): Eukaryota > Metazoa > Chordata > Testudines > Geoemydidae > Mauremys > Mauremys reevesii. The sequence goes on from NC_052631.1 coordinate 72,399,695, forward strand.
CTAGCTTTCAAAGACTCCCGGATGCACAGCGCTTCCCGCTGGGCTCTTCTAATCGCACGGCTGTCTGGCTGAGCATAATCAGCAGCCAGGCGATTTGCCTCAACCTCCCATCCCGCCATAAAGGTCTCCCCCTTGCTCTCACAGAGATTGTGGAGCACACAGCAAGCTGCAATAACAATGGGGATATTGGTTTCGCTGAGATCCGAGTGAGTCAGTAAGCTCCTCCATCTCCCCTTGAGACGTCCGAAAGCACACTCCACCACCATTCTGCACTTGCTCAGCCGGTAGTTGAAGAGCTCCTTGTCACTGTCCAAGGCGCCTGTATAGGGTTTCATGAGCCAGGGCATTAGCGGGTAGGCTGGGTTCCCGAGGATCACTATAGGCATCTGCACATCCCCAACAGTTATTTTGTGGTCCGGGAAGAAACTACCTTCCTGCAGGCGTCTAAACAGACCAGAGTTCCTGAAAACACGCGCATCATGAATCTTGCCCAACCACCCGACGTTGATGTTGGTAAAGCATCCCCAATGGTCCACCAGTGCTTGCAGCATCATTGAAAAGTAGCCCTTTCGGTTAATATACTGGCTGGCCTGGTGGGCCAGTCCCAGGATAGGGATGTGAGTTCCATCTATAGCCCCACCGCAGTTTGGGAATCCCATCGCAGCAAAGCCATCTATGATGACCTGGACGTTTCCCAGGGTCACTACCTTTGAGAGCAGTAGCTCAACGATTGCGTGGGCTACTTGCATCACAGCAACCCCCACGGTAGATTTGCCCTCGCCAAAGTGGTTCGCTACTGACCGGTAGCTGTCTGGCGTTGCAAGTTTCCAGAGGGCTATGGCCACTCGCTTCTGCACACTCAGGGCTGCTTGCATCCGGGTGTCCTTGCGCTTCAGGGCAGGAGATAGCAAGTCACACAGTTCAAGGAAAGTGCCCTTACGCATGCGAAAGTTTCGCAGCCATTGTGATTCATCCCAGACCTGTAGCACTATGCGGTCCTACCAGTCCGTGCTTGTTTCCCGGGCCCAGAATCGCCGTTCCACAGCATGAACATGACCCATTGCCACCATGATGTCCACGGCGTGGGATCCCGTGCTTTGTGAGAGGTCTGTGCCACTCTCACACTTCATGTCCTCACCGCACTGCCGGAGCCTCCTCGCCCGATTTCTCAGCATCTGACTGTGGAAGAGGTGGACGATAAGGTGCGAGGAGTTGACAACGGCCATAAGTGCAGCGATGATCGCAGCGGGCTCCATGCTCGCAGTGGAGTGCTGTGGCGTCCGCGCTATCACTCACCAGAAAAGTGCGCGAACTGATTGCCCGCCGGCGGGAGTGACGGTTGAATGACAACAGTTACCCAAGACCACCCTCGACACATTTTTTCCCCCAGCAGGTATTGGGGGTCTACCCAGAATTCCAATGGGCAGCGGGGACTGCGGGAACTGTGGGATAACTGCCCACAGTGCACCGCTTCCAATGTCGACGCTGGCCCCGTTAGTGTGGACTCACAAAGTCGAATTACTGTCCTTAGTGTGGATACAAACATTCGACTTTGTAAGGTCGATTCCACAAATTCGTGTTAAGTTAAATTGAACTACTCTGGTAGTGTAGACATACCCTTAGAGTCACTAAACACTCTGTTTAGCTTTCTTCAAAAGTATATCTTCTTTCAAGCAGCACTGACCATGGGGCGGTATATCCCCTGGAGTATAGCATAATAAGCCGGGGTGAAAGTAACTTAAAGGAGTTACCGGCATGCAGGGCGGCCAGGGTCCTGGGCAAGGTGTGTGTGGGGATGTCTCTGAGCCCCCAGAAGGGGTGGGGTCTCAGGCAGAAGGGGCAGGGCTGGGGCCAGATTCCCCCAGCCAGCCCATCAGTGCTGCCCGGTCCGTGCTGCCTGGGGCTCCGGCAGCGATTTAAAGGGCCCGGGGCTCTGGCCACTGCTGTGGTACTGGTGGCGGCAGCCGGGAGGACCAGGGCTCTGGTGGCAATTTAAACGGTTCGGGGCTCCATTTGCTGCCAGGAGCCCTGGGCCCTTTTAAATCGCCAAGCCCTGTGGCAGTTTCCCCTTTTGCCCCCCCCCCCCCCCCATCAGCGGCCCTGCAGGTACGGTGCTTAAAGCGCTGCCGGGCAGCGCTTTAAAGTCAACTGTGTACCGGCCCATACCAGCGCCACTTTCTTACCGATATGCCCTACCGGCTTACTTTCACCTCTGACAGTAAGGTTCAGAAAGACGCTAATTTGGAATGGTTTTTTCAGAAGTGAACATTCAGCTTAGTTCAAAGATTTTGATACATGTGTGACATAAGATGAGAGTGAAAAGAATGCAGCACCTGAATAAGGCAAAGTTTCCATTCAGCATGGGCCACCTCAAATCCACAGGCACTCTGGGAACTTATACACAGACACCAGCTGCATGGGAAAAACTGGATTCAAGGCAACAGATTCATTCAGCAATTGTGTATTAAGTCAAAACAAATCAATTAGATAGGGTGAAAAAAAAAACCTTGGAAGACACAAACAAGATACTGGATAATTAAGCCTCTTCAAATGGGAACAAAGTAATGTAAGAGACTTTCCCAGTGGTTCTTTATTCCTGATGAAAGTTTGAGTTGTCTTTTGTCATAGTGAAAGATTCAGTAGGAATTCAGAAGGGAAATCACCTAGTCACAGTCAACGCTGGAGAGAAGTAGATTAAAATAACTGATTGTGAATATCATGACCCAGAGTCTGTAACAGGCTATTAGCAGAGACTAGACAGTCTCACATGTATTGACCTTTGACATCAGTTGGCTGCAGTGATCGCATCAATCAGCCTCAGAAATCCCTCTTTATTGTGTCAATGTTTAGAGCTGTCCCAATGAGCAGGCTCAGCTGATTCCGTTCCACTTAGTCACTGTGGGCTCCTTTCCATGTTCAAGCAGAGGGGAAGGTGTTACTCTGGGATGCACAGGAGGAGGAAGCAGCAGGTGACCAAAAATCTAACCAAGATATGTTAAAGCAATTTGGGGAAAATAAGGATTCTCAACTAAAATCCTGAGGACAAATGCAGCAATCAGAGCTTGGTCTAAATAAGGCCCTATTGTATCAGTCATGGCAGTTGAATTGTGTCTGCATAATGTGTTCTAGATATGAGACCAGATTCTCAGCTGGTGTAATTTTGCACAGCTCCACTGGAGTCAGTGATTTACACCAGCAGAGATTCTGGCCATGGTGTAAAAGTACTTTTCTATGAACATTTCTATAAAATTCACTTAATGAAAATCTGCTGAGCCAGATTTTAAAGGGCACACAAAAACTCTGCATTATGGGCCTCATGCAATTCATGTTGAAATCAATGGAAAGGTTGCCTTAAATTGAGTGGAAAAGGATAGTTAACTGATCAGTTTAAACCACGAGAGGTTTTCTATCCTGCTTTTAATATGTTATCCATGATATCTATACATATTAAGAAGTAATCTAGGCATAGAAGCAATTTAACAAGTAGACAGGTTTCGAGTGGTAGCCGTGTTAGTCTATATCAGCAAAAAGAATGAGGAGTACTATTTTCCCATGCTCATTTTTCCCCCTACTGTTGCTCACACCTTCTTGTCAACTGTTGGAAATGGGCCATCCTGATTATCACTACAAATGTTTTTTTTTCTCCTGCTGATAATAGCTCACCTTAATTGATTAGTCTCGTTATAGTCGGTATGGCAACACTCATTTTTTTTCATGTTCTCTGTGTGTATATATATCTTCCTACTGTATTTTCCACTGCATGCATCCAATGAAGTGGGTTTTAGCCGATGAAAGCTTATGCCCAAATAAACCTGTTAGTCTCTAAGGTGCCACAAGTACTCCTTGTTCTTTTAACAAGTAGAGTAAATCTAAAAATAATATTTTGATTGTAACTCTTAGACAGTTATAAGGATTGCACCTTCTGTTGGTGATACAGTTTGGAATAACAGGTGAATTATCACAGGGTAGTGATGAGACACGCTAAAGCAAATTCTTGGTAGTAGACCCCTTTTTACAACAAATCTGATACAGCCATTATTTTCAAATCAATGTTAACTGATCCAAAAGAACTTAGGTTTACATTTTCTTTCTTGAGCTGATGTGTTGTGCTTCACAATGTCAGGTTTCATCAGCCACCTCACCCTTGATACAAGATGATGTGATGGATGCAGCCTGTCAAGCTGCTTCATGTAACATAAAAATGTAATCAAAATATAGGTTCCTAGGTGTTCAGTTTTTGTTTAAGATTAATAAACGTTGTTAGCAAGCCCTGATGCTTACCTTAAAATTTTTTGCATGTAATTACCACCCTAAACATTTCCCAAGTTTCAAATATCACAGATATTAAAACCCTTCTGTAGACAGTTTTAATATGTGAATTTAAATCTGCAAGAAGGGAGGAGCTGCAGGTCACTTCTGATGTGGAATAGCAGAAATTTCCTTGACTCTACTTGAATCAGGCCAGTACTGTTAATTTTTCACTTTCATTATTATAATGGAAGTGACAGTGACTGCTCTGTTTAAGGCTATAGAATGGCTTGCATTCCTAAGGCTCGAGCCAATTCTCAGTAAATTCACTAGAAAGATTTCCATTGACATAAATGAAGGTTAAATCAGGCCCTAATACCATATATTAGTCGTATGTGTGTGTGTGTGTAGATATATTAAAGTTGACCTTCCAGACTACAATTTTCTAGGTTTTGAGTCTTCCAAAAGTTAAACTTCTTTGAAACGTGTGAGCAGAACTCAGGTTTGGGAGTGAAAATGTGCTTTTTTCATGACCATTGGGATTAACTCTTAGGAATTGGCCAAATTCATGTACCAGGAGACTTAACACCTAGGGCCAAATAAGACAGTGAATTGAGCTTTTTCAGAAAGTGAAATGTCCATCTTGTGTGATACTCTGATGTTTTGAAATTTATCTTAATTCCAAATTGAAACAAGTTGTCAACATCTTGAAATTTCTCATAGAACAAAGAAAAAAATTTGATTCAGAAACATTGAATTTGGATGAGGTAAAAATGTATTGTTTCAATAATGTTCAAACATTTAAATGTATATATTTTTGACATTTTAGTTTACATTATATAATATAAAAGTTGAAACAAAATTATATGAAATAGTCAAAACAAAATATTTTTATTTTATGGAAAATAACTTTTTTGATATTATCAAAATGAAACATTTCAAAATTATCAAAAAGAAATGAGACCACTGAAACAAATTATTTTGACTTTTTTCCCATCAAAACTTGGTCAAAACTGACTTTCTCACAAAATGTTTTGATTTCAATTAAATTGCATTTTCCCAGAGAAAACTGCTATAGGAAAAAAAATCTCAACCATCTCTACTACTGGGCCCAGACATCCACAGGGAAGATCAGAGTTTTTTTTTTTTTAAACCCAGCTTCCCTGTAAGAGAAGTAGCTCACAGACACACAGGAGGATGTGGACTTTGCTGGGAGAAAGTTGATTACTTCTGCTCCTGTAACTTAAAAGGAAAACCTGTGTAAATTTAGCTTGTAGTGAAGTGTAAGGTTAGATGAGACTAAGTGTACATGGAGGCTGTTGCTTTAAAATCCCTTTTCTTTGATGCTTTGTTCCAACTGCTAAATAAAGATACTTAAAGATGTCTGTTGGTCATGATCACCGATCACAAGTTCCCAAAGGGAATAAAGGCAGGTGCCTGATACCCAGTTGGACCTGCAGAATGAGAGCAGTTGGTAAATGTAGGATAGGATACCCTGGTCTTAGTCTATGAGTAGAAGAATTGTGAGAATCCACCTTGGTCTGGTAATGGCAGGAAGCTGAATACTTGAGGTGAATGAGCTCAGAGAGACCAGAAAGTTGACAAAGGTGTAGCTGTCCCTGTACCCTGGATATAAAGAAAGGCCGATCTTTCAGATGGTATGTAGGAAGAAGCAAGAAAATTTTGACACACCCCGGATTTGGGGGCAGTTATGGGCCTGAATGACTGTGGGGATGGTGGTGGTTCTTCAATGACTGAGAAAGGAGTGAATGAGCTCTGAATCTTTCCTCTGCTTGATCATATTGCTGGCAAACTGATGGCTGGCAAATCCACAAGGATTTGTCAGAAAGAGAGGCTATATTTTAGTTTGGATAGAAGGAGACCGGTTTAGAGCATGGAGTTACATCTGTGAATCATTGGCATAGATAATAGCTGAACTTGTATTTGTGAATGAGTTTGTCCAGACATGAAGCATAGAGGGAGAAGATGAGGGGGCCAAAGATGGAGCCCTGAGGAGCTCCCACAGAAAGTATACTCATTCTTTGGGTTCTTAAAGGTTCAGTCAACCTTGACAACCTGGGGACTCTTAAAAGAAACAGAGCTTAAGGAATAAATACAAAGAAAAAATACTCTTTTTAACCACTGGCAGTTTAAAATCTGGTTTTGAAGCAAAACCTACTTCTCAGAGACATCTAAAATGTTGTGCACTAACGTGTTGTAAATTTATTTCTTTGGCAGGTTTATTTCTTCATTAAATATTTGTTAGATGGGTTTCAGCATATGCATGACATTGAAGTAAAGTGGGCTAGAAAATTTACAGGTTAAGTAAAGTTTGATTCTAAAGGTCTCCTTGTTGGGCATTCATTTCTGTGGCAGGGAAGAAGGGGACTAGAAGCAGCAAGCCCCCTAAGCTAAAACTAACACATTGGATGATCCTTTATTTTGTTGATGTATGCAGGTATCCCTGTTTTCCCCTGCAGGTCACCAGAAGTGTCACCTCCCCAGCATGTTCTCCTTAAGTGATGTTTAAACTGCTTATAATTACAATTAATATTAATTGCAAATTACGAACTTGTGTGCATGGATTAATGAATCATTCTTGAGCTAATGTTTGTTTTGTACAAAGGTATTCTGTAAACATTCAACAAATAGGATTAATGAAGGACTTCTGTTCTTTGGATTGCTGTGGTATATGGCTAGTCACCTGCATCATATGATATGGTTTCTGCTCCGTGACTGGGTGAATGAAATTTATAAAACAAGGGAATAACAAAATGTGAACAGTGCACAAGAGAATCCTATAGTATGAAATTTCAGACAATTAATCAATGCTGCTAAAAATTCATGAAACCTTTGAGATTTGTGAACATTTTGCTTAATGCCCACTAGTTGTCTGGATACTTGCCAAGAACAAGTAGTATGACCTCATGGGTTAGAGAAAACCAAATCCTTTGCTTTTATTTGAAAAAAACCAAACATTGATAGATCAATATTTTAAATATTTGACCAACTCTAGTTAGTAACTCTAGTGAATAAATTCTGCATCTGAGAAATTACCCACGGGATCTCAACAAAATGAATGGATATGAATTAAAGGCCTATTTTTTAATGTCTTGTAAAATATTCCACCTGTGTTTCTGAACAGGACTTTGCAACATCAAAAGTGGTGAATTTGAGACTCCATTGTGGATTTTACACTAGGCCCAGTGCTTTGTGGCATAAGACTTTGGGTATGTTAGTAAGTTGTAAAGAACCTGTGGCTAAAGTGGATGTGATTTCTTATAAAAAACAAATAGAAGTTTGTTACCTTAATAGAGAGTTCTAGTGTAGTGCATTAATTAAAAGGATGCAGTTCCTTGAATTGTGTAAAATATAATAGAAGTTTGAGTGTCGTAGAATCATATTTTTACAGTTTTTACAGTGGAATGATATTTTTCTTGGTTTGTAAAGATTTGCCTTTGCTTTAACAAAGGAATTTCTCTCTCCTAGTCCTAGTTTCCCTGCTCACATATATCTTGAACAAGAGAAAGTGTCGATTGGCACTGTAGGAACATAAACAACCATGGGGGAGAGTTGCACCAAGGTAATTCCTACTTCTGATGTATCATCTTAAATTAGTAGCATTAAAGATGAAATGAAGCATCAACAGCAGGAAATAGCTGCCAAGGCTTTTGTGTTTAAAATAACTCTATTTATTGAAAGCACTACATTTTCTTGATTTTAATTAGAGTTAGAAAATAATTATGTGCAGCCAACCTAGCCAGTACTCTGCACTTCCATGTGGCAAACCCAGCTGAATGAAAATACTGTACCATGAGGGTGCTGGGAATAGGAAGTATACCATAGTGTGGGCACCAAAGTGACTCTCTCTTTTGAAACATCCAAAGTCAGGTTTAGATGAATATCTAAGCTATCACTGTCCAGAGTTAAACTTGGGATGGGAATGGGATAAGCAAGCCCTTTCCCTGAGCACATTGATCCATGTTTCTCTTGCTCTCTCTGTTTGATCATAGTTGAAATAGATCTAGTAGAACATTAATCAGGCAGAGCCCATTCTGATTCTAACAGTCATAAAGTTTAAGGCCATCTTGTCTGACCTTCTGTCTAACACGGGCCAAATTATGTCACTCTGTGGTTTCTTCATCAAGCCCATAATGTCTAGTTGAGCCAAAGCATCTTTTAGAAAGATGTCCAATCTTTATTTAAAGACTTCAAGGGTCAGAGAATCTACCACACCTCTGGATAAGTTGGTCCAATGGTTAAGTACCTTACTGATATATAATCAGTAGCAGCCTCTTTTTATCATGCACATGGCTGGAATTTGAAGCTAGGCAAATTCATGCCAGAAACAACTTGTGATCGATTGATTGATAGATAGCAACCTATTTCCAGTATGAATTTGCCTAGCTTCAACTTCCAGCCATAGGATGTTGTTATGTTAGATTAAGGAGACTGCTACTATCAGAAAATTTTTGATCAAATGATAGTGGCATTTGAGCCACCAGCTCCTTTTTGTCTCCCTGATCATGTGAGATGGAGAGAGAACTACCCAGCTCCTGAGCCCTCTGAGTGCCTAAGTGTTGAAGACAGCAACACTGCCTCCATCGTTCATCCCAGATGGAAGGAGGAGGGAAGAAACTTCCTTACCAGTTTTTCCTCTGGAGAAGCAATGAAAGAGAATTAGCCATGATAAAGATAAGAGCTGGAAGGAACCACAGAACTTCCTAGGAAGCAGCAGCAGCAACAACAAGAAGACTGTCTCTGAATGTTGCTTTTTACAAACACCCCAGAATTTCATGAGTCCCATATACGAGAGCGGCCAAATGATGAATGTCAGGATCCATGGGCCTCTATCATGCCATGTATTACTCAGTATATGACTTGTTCTGTTCAATTAAGTAGAACTCATAGGGAATCTTGTCCAGTTTCGAGCCAAAAAGATTGTGGTCACTTCATAGAACATTCATATTAATTGGGGAGGAAAGGAAAGTGGTGACCAGACATATGTTGAAGGAAAATATTTATTATTCCTTATTTATTATTTTTATTACTATTTTCCCAGGAGTCCTACTCATGGACTGGGACCTGATTGTATTAGATACTGTACAGACACAGAACAAAAAGAGAATCCCTTCCTCAAAAGAACTTACAACCTAGATATAAGATAAGAGACGACAGTTGGACAGAGAGAGACCAAGGGGGAAGCTCAAAGAAACAATGTGATAATGTTGGTCAGTGTTATAAACAGTGTTTTCAGCATACCAGCAGCCAAACGGTTGTCACATTTTTTGTAGGCATCATAGCAAAGGAATTTGGAGGAGGATAATAAATTAGTTTTAAAGATATTTATGGAGAACTTCTCCCAGTTATGAGGTGCAATATAGGAGAAAGCACAAAGGTGCTTTTTTGAAAATTTATGGAGTGGATATTGGAGGCTGACATCATAGACCAATCAGTGGTGGTAGTCAACCTTCCAATCATGAATGAGAGATGATAGGTACAGTGGGGCTAAGTCATGAAGGGTTTTGCTAGTGAAGACATTTGAATAGAAAGAAGAGAAAAGCTAAGGAAGTGAATGGAGGGAAGCAAAGAAAGGGGTGACGTGGTCAAAGTAATGGCTAGGGAAATTATTTTTACCACAGCTTGCCCTGCTCTTATCCATATTCTGAATGGATAAGAGCAGGACAAGACTGCATTTTCAGTAATTGAGGTATGAGATGATGAAAGATTTCATCATGTGGATGGATAGGAAAGGCACTGTCTTGGTGATATTATGCAGGAAGAATTTGAAAGACTTAGACATAGCCCGGATATGAGGACCTAGAGAGAGGTGCACACTGAAGATGAAACTGAGGTTTCAGGGCTGAGTGAAATGCAGGATTCCATCAAGAAAGGAGGTAGCAGGGAGAGCTTGTGTGGGAAGGGGAGACTAAGAGCTCTGCTTTAGCCATGTTAAGCTTGAACTGATGACTAAACATCCACAAGGAGATGTCAGAGAGACAGGCCAAGATATTAGTTTTGACCGAAGGAGACAGGCCTGGAGCTGAGAAGTAGATCTGTCAAGAGGTAGATCATATTTTCTGCATAAATATGATAATTGAATTTTGTATTTGTGGAAGAGAGCCCTAAGGAACACCCACAGAAAGCTGGAAGTGAGCTGAGGAGGATCCTCCAAAGGACATGCTGAAGGAACGATTATAGAGGTAGGAAGAGAACCAGTAGAGGATAGCATCATAGAAACCAAGGGAAGACAGAATTTCAAGAAGAGCGTGGTTGACTGTGGCAAAGATGGCTGACAGGTCGATGAGGAAGAGGATGAAATACTGATTTTGAGATTTGGCTAAGAAGAGGTCATTAGAGACTTTGACAAGAATAGTTTCAGTGTAGCATGAGAGGTAGAAGCAAATTGGAGAGGGTCTAGGATGGAATTGGAGGAGAGGAACTCCAGATAGCGATTGCAAGTAACATATTCAAGTGAACTTAGTCAGGAGAGGCAAGTGAATTAAAGGAGTCTTTTTGTTTTTTGTTTTTTAAGATGGGAGAAACTAAAGCATGTTTGTATTGTGAGGGTAAAGCGTGAGAGGCGAGTGAGAAGTGAAGGAGAAGAATAAGGGAGGTGAAGAGAGTGAGTGTGGTGGAGATCAGGAGATGAGATGGGGTCTCTGGGGCAAGTGGATTGACTAGAGGAGGAAAGCGGATGAGAAACTTGTTTGTCTGTGACTGGAGGGGAAGAGAGACCTGCTGTGTATGACTTTGGGAACTCAGTTCACTTCTGTTTTCACATCCCATACTTTGTCTGTTCTGTGTAATTAGATTGTAAGTTCTAGGGAAGAGGGAGTATGTGTCTGCACAAAGGACCAAGGGGCATGAAGAAGCACTGATTTTGGCTAAGGCCTCCAGACACTACTATAATATAACAACACAAAATGTTTTATTTTGACCTCACAAATGGCAGAGGGTGAAATGCCCCACATATAGTGTCTGTTCCCAGACTCCTTCGCACTTCAGCCAATCACATACCTAACATACAGTAAGGTAAGGCAATGTATTGAGGTTATGTTGGAGCATAGAATCAGCTACGTGGTGGGGTTTCCATTTTACATCTGTCTTTGCCAGCTGTATGGTACCCCTATGTCAGCTCACTTTCTGAGGGGTTTTACAATTTTCACTACCTCTTGAGCTGTGCGTCTTCACACAAGAACTATAGTTAGAAGTAGTTTGTTTTATGAAATGGCCATGCCAGTAATTCTTCTTAGGGGAAATTTCTTTTGCAGAGGGGAGTTAATTAAATGTAGGTAGTAGCGCAGGAAGGAGCCAATGCTTGCTAATTAGTGAGAAGGGGAACAATTTTGGAAGAATGCAGATGACAACTGCCTGAAGATGAACTCCTCTAGAAAGAACAGCTTGAAACACAAGGAAGTTAGAAGAGTGAATAGTGTATGAGATTTTATCTGTCGCTGTGCACTGATAAATTATGCCTCATTTATAGTGCACCAGGTAGGTGTTCATTAACACCTTGGATTGAGTCTTTCCTTTTGGGCACATAGTCTGCTTCTTACTATAAAAATGTATGTTGCTCTTTGGGTTATCCCCATCATGAACTGTAATCACATGGGTGAAATTCATTGAGCAATGAAGTGTCCCAGAAAGAGGAATTTGCCCTTTTCAACTTGTGTTATACTCTGAGAATAGGATGATATTTAAAACAGGTGCAATTTATTGAAACTAATGTAAAGAATCCAAAACCGCAGCCCACTGCTGTAGTGTTTGCAAAGACCCCAGACCTCTGCTGTGATTACACCCTGCTCCCAGAGCTGTGTGCTGCTAACCTCTCAGCAGAATTGCGAGACTTTGAGATAGAGCAGTGAAGATATATCTCTCGGATTCCAACCAGTTCGGTATTAAACAGACATTTTAAACACAAAGTATAGCCTATATTCTCACTAGTGCATACATTATTACTCTTGGATGCTGCATCTGCCCTTGGGCTGTAAGCCAACAGCTTTGGTTCCTAGAAAGATCAAATGAATCTGAACCAAAGAGAACTAATTTTTCCCTTTTTTTCAAAGCTCTGATTCTGAACTCACATTGGTTTTAGCTCAGTGTAACATCTGGTATAGCTGAGATCAGAAATGTATGACTCTGTGTGAAAAAATGTTCTGCAGATCTATTCCTGAGGGCAATGACACATAGGTTTCAAAGACTTTCTGACCTCTACATTTCTTGCTTTTGTTTTTTTATGGTCAATAGGGAATATTTTTGAAGCAATGGTGGTGAAAGGTAGGAATAATGCTGGTGCAATCCTGGATCTGAATGCAGTCCCCAATGTTAACATCAGGTCTATATCTTCAATCCACTGCTCCCATTGATGTCAATAAGAGAGTTGCATGAATGGCTCAAGTACATAATTGGGTTCTCAGCGTTTGTTCCAGCAGCTATGTGCACTCTCACCTTTGAGTGAAATTCACCTCCGTGAAGAGGGCCAATACAAGGCCCCTGCACTACTTAATCCCTATCCTGAAGCCTTAAGTAGCCTTGTGCTGGCAAATCAGTGTATTTCAAACTTCCTGAAGTGCACTAGTTAGAACTGTACCAGGTTATTCTTTTGTGTAACAGAGAGAAGGGTTACTTTGCTTGCTTTATGCAAAACATATAGTCTGTCATACTGCTGAGTAGTAAAGAACTAGAAAAGGAATATATTTCTTAGGAGAGAAATTGCAATAAGAATCTATAAGAAAAGTAACTGTTTTTTTTACTTCAAAAATCACTTTTACAATTTAATCATAAATAGACCTCAGTACCCTTATGAGGGAGAACATTGTAAGGTAATTCTTCAAAAAGGTTAAATACAGAACAGTGTGACCGTCCATTAAATATTTAAACTATAATAAGTAAAACCTATTCATTTATTACAAACTTGCATGATGGTGTTAGGGGAAGCAGTGAAGATTGAACACTAAATGATGCAGTTTTCAAGCTCATTAGAAATTAGCCATCAAATTAGAAACCAATCCATTCACCAGAAGAGTTTGGGAAAGAATTTGAAATGAAAATTGTTCAACATTAATCTATACCTATTTCTGTGTGACAGACTGGGCTGCCCATACGCTGTCTGTTACCTGTGTCCTATTTGTCCATATTAAGAGAAAAGATATCTTGAAGGGTCAGGAAAAGTGGTTAGGACGAAGTTCAGCATCTGAAAGATAAGATGGGGTTGATTATAAGGTTCATAGACAAGTCAAGATGTTATAATTTTGGTGTAATTTTTTTTTAAAAGTGAGAAGTATAACTTTAGTCCTGAGCCATGTTTGGATGTTTTGTCTGATAAACCCCAAATCTGTGTTATTTTTCATATCCTATTGAGTAACATAAACCTGGACCATTTCCTAGTCCGAAGTAGGTCCACTGATGACAATGCCCATTACATCAGCTGAAAATCCAGCCCAAGATTCCTTGATTGTGTGTGGCACAGGTGCAAGATGTTGCAATCAGTATTTTATAGATTTGTTTTTCCTCTCCAGCGATGCTCATTTCAGGCTATCCCTAAAAATGCCAGCAAAGTCATTGAGACCCTTAGTCTGCTCTGCATGCCTATTTTTGGCAGTGTGTAGTGTGCCTACATGGGTAGCCCCCCCTAGCATGAACATTGTATAAATAGCAGTGTAGACCATGAGGCATGGCTTAGGCGAGTAGTAAAAGGCATAACTGAAAGATGTGGGTATGTACCTGGCCTACAGGGTCTCTACTCGCCCAAGCTGTGCCTCCCCATCTACACTGCTGTTTTGAGCAGTGTAGTGTCACATTGTCTCTGTGCTTCTAGAGCCTTTTCTCCATTGAAAAGGATCTGGTAGCAGGGAGGCAGTGGGAAAAGACTTCACCAGCTCTTTGCTGCTAGAGTCTTTCCCCCAAGCAGGAAAAGTCTCTGGCAGTGTGGAAAGGCTCTGGCAGGGGAGAGGTTGTAGGTAAAAGCTCTTCCTAACCCCTGCCAGAGAACTTCCTCACTGCAGTGAGAAGCTCCAGCAGCAGGGAGCTACTGAAGCCTTTCCCTGATGCCTCCCAGCTGCCAGAGCCTTTCACTGACATATGTAACTACACATCGCAGTGTGGAAACAGCCTGCTTTTCACTGCAGTGGGTAGCTGCACAGACCCAACATGCTGCCACTTGTGATGTGTAGTGTAGACATAGCTTAAAGGAACGAGGGACATAAGGTAAAAGTACTGGGCAGCAGACTGACCAAGGGCCAGAAATATTACCTCAATGGCAGGAAACATTGAAATCAAAATTAACTGCTCCAATTTTTATTTGTGGAGTGAATGAGACTAACAGTGTACACCTACCCTGCAGTGAAAGACCCAGAACACTACTATAGCTGACCTGGGTCAGCTAATTTGAGCTTGCAGGGCTTGGGCTCTGGAGCTATAAAATTGCAGTGTAGATGCTTGGGCTCCAGCCCAAGCCTGAGTGTCTACCCTGCTATTTTTGGCCCTGCAGCCTAAGCCCTATGAGCCTGATTCAGTTGACCTGGGCTCTGAGACTCAGTGTCATGGGTCTTTTATTGCAGTCACAGACATACTCACAGAAGCCAGTGAACATGATGGTGTTTGTTCCTATAAGCAGTTCCTATAAACCCTATGAGTGTAAAAACAGGAGAGAGATAAGAAGAAAAAAAAAAGCTGAAGAGGAAATTTTTTTTGGCAGCGAACATTATATATAAACTAGTAAAAAGACAGTCCTGAGAAGCCTTTTTGTCGTCTCAATGTGTATCTTGCAAAAGTAGATATAAAAAACAGTAAAGCTACATAATGGAAAGGTCCTTGCACTGTTATGAACTGTGAAGTTTTATCACCACTTCAGGCAATATGACAACCACAAAAAATAAATAGATGGGAGGTTCTTAGCCATTAAATCCCAATAATTTTTTGTTTGGAAGACCATTTGACGACTAAATCTGTGAATGAGAGTCTCTCTGGTTTTCCACAGTGCAGTCTCTTGTGAATTTAGAAAGCCCACAATCATAAGGATATAATTAGTACTCAAGGATATTGATAAACCTCCAAGCCAGATCAGCTGTGCAGGCTGAGGAGGATGGACTCATAAAGTGCCTGGCATAGCCTTTGTAAATGATGATCGATGGGAAAAAATAAAAACCATTCAGTTAGGTTGCAGTGGGGCTAACCATTTTTCTAATTCACCTTTTATGGTGGCATAAGTTAGGGGGCAAGCCCAGCTGATCTCTCTAGTATCATACTAGGATAAAGGTGGTGTAAAAGAGGATAGAAAAGCCCTGTATGTAATAGTCAAACACAGCACTGAAAAAAAAGATGACCAGATCTAAAACATAGTTGGGTGATGCTGTCTTTATTACTTCTGGTGATCTAATTTAACATGGCCTGCATTTTGCAATGCAATATACTATAGAAAATCACAAACTGAGCGGGATTTTTTGGTGTTGAAGCAGAGAAGGTGAAATTCACCCCTGTACAGAGAGTTTGTGTACCTTCTTCTGCTTTACTGAAGCTTTATATTGAGGGCTTAACTAGTGTGAAGAGTCTTTTAATTATTATTTATTTGTATTGCCATAGCATCTAGGAACCCTAATCATGGATAAGATCCCATTGTCCTAGGTGCTGTACAAATACTGTAATGCCTATGTACTATAGTGAACTCCACCCAGAAAGAAGTACATTCTCTGCCACTATTGTGTCTGTACTCTGAATGGATGGATTTGAAATGAGTAGATGAAGAGGCTAGATATTTCAGAGAAATTCACACACCTATAATAACGTTGCCATTGAAATAGTATCTAAAAAGGCTCTATTGCTTGATGGAGCGGAGTGCAGTAAAGCAGATCATTTTAGGACATTTATTTTTAAAAAATAAGGGGCAAGAGCTTAATAGTCAAATTAGTCCAAAATCATCCAGGCTCAATGGAGTTACTTGAGCAATGAATTTGGCCTGGTCAATTACTATTCAAGCCTTTCACATCTAGAAATTTGGGTTCAGAGTAGTGACAGGAGAGGGGTTAAAGTTTTGATAAGTGAGTGCTGAGAAGTTGCAATACCAGCAGAAATGTATTCAGACTTCTTGTATCTAAGGATTGAGTTGTAAGGCTGGAGAAAAAAACAAAAGCAAAACAAACAAACAACCCAGCCTCTCTTGAGTATTTCAGTGCTCCACTTCTGTGGATCCTCAGTCCTGGTGTAAACAGCACAAAGCAGACTGAAACTTGGGTTAAGTGGCCAGCTGAGGATTTCCATTGCAGAGTCCTCCTGGTGTAGAGCTGTTCACATGCCATCCTGTATTGCTGCCTCTAGAACAGAGAGTGTGTACGAGGGGAAAAGAGCATAACCATCTTCTGCTGCTCTCTGTTCCCCCTGCTGCTGGAACAGCCGCACAGAAGCCATTGCAGCTATGTGCAAATTAAAGCAACCCAGTCACACCTCTGAGGTTTTGATGGAGACTAAATTGGCCATTGGTGGATCTTGGGAAAGGGGGAGAAGGTTGACAAGTTGCACACAACCTTCAGATCCTGTGGTGGGTGAAACTCAGTCAGACCACAGGGTCTAACCCAGGTAGTTCACAGGTTTATAAAGGATGAGATAAAATGAAATTCAACTGAATTATTTAAAACTTCTCAGAGGGTTTTGTTCCTACTGAGCTGGAGGCTCATGTTCATTCTAATATTATCCAAACCAGTTCTCCTATCCATGGTTCAAATGTGAATTAGGTGACATGGGAAGAGGAGTTTATAACTTTTACCCTATTCTAATTTGTTTAGACCAATCAGCCTTCACACAATTTGGTGTCCTCATGGTAGCACTGGCATTCCCCTCTAAAGATGCCCATACTGTGGACTTGCCTCTGTTTTGTTGTTGTTGTTTTTTTGTTTTTTGCTTGTTTTCAGTAGGCCCCAAAAGACAGTATCCACAGAAATCAAATCTGTCATTTGGCTATGAAAAACTTGCCTTTCAGTGAAAATCGGGAATATTACATTGTCAAATGTTGCCATCCATGTCTGGAGTGAAAAGTTGTGTCTGCCTAGAAATAATTGGGAGCTTTTGCTCTAGATCAAATTTACTATTTTGCATTAATGTTCACAAAGATATTAGAGGCTAGATCCTCAGTTGCACCAGATCAGCTCTTGGGATAGGCAGGGTTGGGGCAGGAAAGTATGGGTTAGGGCACTTGTCCAACCTCATTGCATAAATTTAGCCCTCATCATAATGTTCAGATGCCTTAGTGCTATTCTAAGCTGTTTCTGGCTGCAACAGCCCTCAAAAAACCATCTACAGTTAGTAATTGACAAAACATGTTCCTTCCACCTTGCCATGGATCCAAGTCACTCATTACACCAGAACCAGGAATAGGAGTGGCGGTGAAGGGCCCAGTCAGGACTACATCACCATCGGAGTCCTGAACCCTGGGGGAATCCCAGTGTTGCCTGTTGAGTTGTTTTGAGGTGGCATTGCACCTCCAGAGAAGCAAAATAAATAGGTTTTTGCATACAAATAACTTGTGAAGCAAAACCTCATCATTTCCCAACCCCCTACCTGCTACAGTAACAAACATCTTGTAGGTCTGGGTTCAGATTAATTCATAATAGAGCTGTAGTAGCTGGGGTAAATTTGCCTGAATCCTGGCCTGTGTTTATAAGAGAACAAGGTTCAGACATTCAGCATTATGCCTAGCTGGAGCCTATGCCATTAGTTTCTCTCTTTTCTGAGCATCATATTTACCCACTGAAAAGAAACAAGCGCTAATAAAGAGATAAAAATGAAATAGAAGTTTGACCTTTCCTATGCTTGGGCTGTACACATGGCCAGGACTTTGAAGGTTATACCCATTACTTTCAATAAGGCTGTAGGACATATAGCTTAAACTTATGTCCATAGCAATACACAAGTTCTCTTTCTTGGCAAGCTGCATTCTGTTCTTCCTGAGGCATTTAAGTCATGTTGTTGTAACCAAGGGAAACTCAGAAATAAGATGGTTCTAGAATCATAATTGCTTTTGTGTTGGCTTTTTGGGAAATACTGTTTCTGCAATGACTATACTTGACAGCATGTCATTTTTACTTTATTGTAAGGGCTATTAATATAATTTATTTATTATATATCATCCATGAAATCATGAGTGTACCAAAACAGAAGAAGCCATAGTTGCTAACAGTCTAAGGCCCCAATCTGGCAAACACTTAAACATACACCTAGAGGAAAATAAGGTGATGTTACAGTTAACATGGATTTGTCAAGAACAAATCACGTCAAACCAACCTAACAGCTTTTTTTGACAGAGTAACAAGCCTTGTGCATGAAAGGAAAAGTGGTAGATGTGGTATATCTTGACTTTAGTAAGACTTTTGATCCCGTCTTGCATGACCGTCTCATAAATGAACAAGGGAAATAAAGCCTAGATGGAGCTACTATAAGGTGGGTGCATAACTGGTTGGAAAACTGTTCCCTGAGCGTAGTTATCAGTGGTTCACAGTCAAGCTAGAAGGGCATATTGAGTGGGGTCCCACAGTAATAGGTCTGTTTCTGTTCAGTATCTTTATATATGATTTAAATAATGACATAGAGAGTATAGTTTGCAGATGATAACAAACTGGGAGGTTTTTCAAGTGCTTTGGTGTATAGGATTAAAATTAAAAATGATCTGGTTAAACTAGAGAAATAGTCTAAAGTAAATAGAATGAAATTCAATAAGGACAAATGCAAAGCACTCCCCTTAGGAAGGAACAATCTATTGCACACATACAAAATGGGAAATGGCTGCTCAGGAAAGAGTATTATGGGACGGGATATGGGGATTATAGTGGATCAAACGCTAAATATGAGTCAACAGTGTAACACTGCTGCAAAAAAGTGAACCTCACTTTGGGAAGTATTAGCAGGAGTGTTGTAAGCAAGACATGTGAAGTAATTCTTCTGCTCTATTCTATACTGATTAGGCCTCAACTGGAGCAATATGTCCAGTTCTGGGCACTACATTTCAGGAAAGATGTGTAAAAATTGGAGAAAATCTAGAGAAAAGCAACAAAAAATATTAAAGGACTAAAAAAAAAAAA
Organism: Mauremys reevesii; assembly: GCF_016161935.1. NCBI lineage: Eukaryota > Metazoa > Chordata > Testudines > Geoemydidae > Mauremys > Mauremys reevesii. Next base: position 72,419,011 of record NC_052631.1, read on the forward strand.
ACCTGTGTGGAAAGATTGAAAAAAAATAGTTTGTTTAGTCTGGAGAAGAGAAGACAGGGTGTGTGTGTGTGTGTGTGTGTGTGTGTGTGTGTGTGTGTGTGTGTGTGTGTGTGTGTGTAGACATAACAGTTTTCAGGTACATAAAAGATTGTTACAAGGAGGAGGATGAAAAGTTGTTCTTGTTAATCTCTGAGGCTAGAACAACAAGCAGTGGGCTTAAATTACAACAAGGGGAGTTTAGGTTAGGCATTAGGAAAAACTTCTTAAATGTCAAGGTAGTTAAGCACTGGAACAAATTGCCCAGGGGGGTTATGGAATCTGTGTCACTGGAGATTTTTAAGAATCGGCTAGACAAACACCTGTCAGGAATGGTCTAGTTATTGCATAGTCCTGCCTTGAGTGTAGGAGACTGGACTAGATAACCTGCTGAAGTCCCTACTTGTCCTACACTTCCATGTTATGATATGTGTAACATTCCATCTATGAGTAGTCTCACTGACTCCCAAAGGTCTCTTCATGGGTGTAAAACTGCACAGATGCTTCAGTGTTTGCAGGATAGGGGACTAAACCACACATAGAATTTCACATTCATACTATACATCAGGGAATGTCCACACCTAGTTCTTGATTCAGCAAAGAACTTAAGCACATATTTGTATCTTTATGTATTGACTTAAGTGCGCTGTTTTAAGCCCCCAAACCAGTACAGCATCTAACTATGTGCTCAAGTGTATAGAATTCAACTCCTACCTGCCACATGGGGCCACAACCGTGATACCCCTAACCCACCCAGCAATATCGTCAATCTATCCAGCCACACACTCAGCCCAGAAGAACAGTCTGTCCTATCTCGGGGACTCTCTTTCTGCCCTGCCACCCCCACCAACATGATACAGTTCTGTGGTGATCTGGAAGCCTACTTTCACCGTCTCCGACTCAAAGAATACTTCCAGGACAACACTGAACAGTGCACTGATACACAGTTACCCTCCTACCAAAAGCACAAGAAGAAGAACTCCACATGGACTCCTCCTGAGGGTCGAAATGACAGTCTGGACAAATACATTGAATGCTTCCGCCGACGAGCACAGGCAGAAATTGTGGAAAAACAACATCGCTGGCCTCACAACCTAAGTCGTGCAGAACGCAATGCCATCCACAGCCTCAGAAACCATCCTGACATTATAATCAAAGAGGCTGATAAAGGAGGTGCTGTTGTCATCATGAACAGGTCTGACTACCAAAAGGAGGCCGCCAGACAACTCTCCAATACTAAATTTTACAGGCTACTTCCCTCAGATCCCACTGAGGAATACACTAAGAAACTGCACCATCAACTCAGGACACTCCCTACACTAACACCGGAACAAATCAACATACCCTTAGAACCCCGACCAGGGTTATTCTATCTACTACCCAAGATCCACAAACCCGGAAATCCTGGACGCCCCATCATCTCTGGCATTGGAACTCTCACTGAAGGACTGTCTGGATATGTGGACTCTCTACTCAGACCCTATGTTACCAGCACTCCCAGCTATCTCCGTGACACCACTGATTTCCTGAGGAAACTACAATGCATTGGTGACCTTCCAGAAAACACCATCCTAGCCACCATGGATGTAGAGGCTCTCTACACAAACATCCCACACACTGATGGAATACAAGCTGTCAGGAACAGTATCCCTGATGATGCCACAGCACAACTGGTTGCTGAGCTCTGTGCCTTTATCCTCACACACAACTATTTCAAATTTAATGACAATATATATCTCCAGATCAGTGGCACCGCTATGGGCACCCGCATGGCCCCACAATATGCCAATATTTTTATGGCCGACCTGGAACAACACTTCCTCAGCTCCCGTCCACTCACACCCCTTCTCTACTTACGCTACATTGATGACATCTTCATCATCTGGGCCCATGGGAAGGAGACTCTGGAAAAATTCCACCATGATTTCAACAGCTTCCACCCCTCCATCAACCTCAGCCTGGACCTATCTACACGGGAGGTCCACTTCCTAGACACCACGGTGCAAATAAGTGGTGGTCACATTAACACCACCCTATACCGAAAACCTACCGACCGCTATGCCTACCTTCATGCCTCCAGCTTCCATCCCGGGCACACCACAAGATCCATTGTCTACAGCCAAGCACTGAGGTACAACCATATCTGCTCTAACCCCGCAGACAGAGACCAACACCTAGAAAATCTCCACCAAGCATTCTCAAGACTACAGTACCCACACGAGGAAATAAGGAAACAGATCAACAGAGCCAGATGTGTACCCAGAAGCCTCCTACTGCAAGACAAACCCAAGAAAGAAACCAACAGGACTCCACTGGCCATCACATACAGTCCCCAGCTCAAACCCCTCCAACGCATCATCAGGGATCTACAACCCATCCTGGACAATGATTCCACACTTTCACAGGCCTTGGGTGGCAGGCCAGTCCTCGCCCACAGACAACCTGCCAACCTGAAGCATATTCTCACCAACAACTGCACACCGCACCATAGTAACTCTAGCTCAGGAACCAACCCATGCAACAAACCTTGATGCCAACTTTGCCCCCATATCTACACCAGCAACACCATCACAGGACCTAACCAGATCAGCCACACCATCACCGGTTCATTCACCTGCACGTCCACCAATGTAATATATGCCATCATATGCCAGCAATGCCCCTCTGCTATGTACATCGGCCAAACTGGACAGTCTCTAAGGAAAAGGATAAATGGACACAAATCAGACATTAGGAATGGCAATATACAAAAACCTGTAGGAGAACACTTCAACCTCCCTGGCCACACAATAGCAGATTTTAAGGTGGCCATCCTACAGCAAAAAAACTTTTGACCAGACTTCAAAGAGAAACTGCTGAGCTCCAGTTCATCTGCAAATTTAACACCATCAGCTTAGGACTAAACAAAGACTGTGAATGGCTTGCCAATTACAGAACCAGTTTCTCCTCCCTTGGTTTTCACACCTCAGCTGCTGGAACAGGGCCCCATCCTCCCTGATTGATCTAACCTCGTTATCTCTAGCTTGCTTCTTGCTTGCTTATATATACACACCTGCCCCTGGAAATTTCCACTGCTTGCATCCGAAGAAGTGGGTATTCACCCACGAAAGCTCATGCTGCAAAACGTCTGTTAGTCTATAAGGTGCCACAGGATTCTTTGCTGCTTCTACAGAACCAGACTAACACGGCTACCCCTCTGATACTAGAATTCAATGTAACTACTCATATGCCTAAAATTAAGCACCTTCCTAACTTACTTTACTGAATCAGAGTGTTAAAACAGGGTATGTGGTATATCTGTTTGTCCACCTTTCTGTATATAAGTGTACATATAGGTCTGACTCAGACAAAGCAGGGAGTTGAACCTAAGTCTTCCACATCCCAAATGACTTCCCTAACCACTAGGTCTTGGGCAGTTCTGGGTTGGGTCTCTCTTTCTCTCGTTTTGACCAGAAATTCCATTCTAGACCTAAGAAACCTTCCTGGTAAAAAATTTCTCCAAATCAGTATGTATTTGTGAAAAGTTTTGGATTTGACAACTTGGCATTTTCCAGTGAAAAAAAATTTAATTGAAAAATCCCTGACCAGCTCTAATTTCCACTGAAGTCTTTACCTAAAGAGGCTGACACACAAACTGAGGTTCAGAATCTACTGTCAGACTAATTATTTCATCCTCTATTGTTTGCTAGTCAGACCGTCAACAACTGGGGCTTCATCCTAATGCCGTTAAAGTCAATGGCAAAACTTGTATAGCCTTCTTAAGGATTGAGACAGTTCCCTGGTTAAAATCATATGTTGCTCTGCCTGAATAGGTATAAGACAACAGAACTACTTTAGTGACGTGGCGTCATGTTTAATCAGTGAAGACTGAACCAGTCACCTTGATATTCCAAGAGCATTGTTCAATACCATTTAAAACATTGATTTTCTGTAACTATGAATCCTCTCAAGTAGTCATTAGACACGAAGCAAGTTACCTAGGGGTTGTTTAATACATTAAAAATTAGAAATATAGAAATCTAGCCTAGAAGAGGCAATCTAGAAACTGAGGAGTGGTTTGCAAAGCTTGAAGGAGAGATATACCTGCCAGGATTGCTGAGGGTGGTGTTATCTAGTTGATTCTCAGAAATAGCTAGAACCAATTCTTTACTTTTCTTCACTTGACAACAATATTTCCTAGATGAATAACAGTGGATAGAAAGTGGTGAGACAGTTTTTTTTGTTTTTTTTTAAAGGAAATAAAGAAGAGATAAGGTTTGGGTCTCTCTTTCTGCAGATTTAACATTACTCATGAATGTTTACTGCCAACAGATGTTTCAGTGTAAAAGAAATTACTTGAAAATATTACCCAAGACCATGTGAGTCTTTTCTTCAGCAGAAAGTTATTACCCAGAGAGCAGAAGAATCTCTTTAGGTGTTAGAAACTGTTTGGCTAAATAAGAACAGTTAATTCCGGTGTTAATTGTTACCTGGTAGATTATTAGGTGGAATGAATGAAAAATATACCAACATGATTCCCTGATGATATTTAACATATCAGTTAAAATAGTGAATTGGAATAGAAGCCAGGAAACAAACAAACAAACAAAAATCCCCACAAAAGAGCAGTGATATACAGATCTATAATGAGTCTTTTCTAATATGCTGAAAAAAAGCTGCATGCTTCTGACAATATTCAGTTATGTAAGTTTCATTGGTAACTCAACATGGTCATATTGCTTTACTAAAGGGACTGAGTCAAATTAATCTGTGGCATAACTAGGTGCAATTATGCTGATGCCAGTGGAGTTTTCTATTCTATTCTATTCAGGTGTTATACTTCATCCTTCCCTGAGGTATCTGGGTGTAGACTATGTTTGGTTCATCGTGTCCAGAAATACAGCATCAGTGATAGAAACATTTACTTGTTAGTATGCCATTTCAAGAACTACTCCCAGCCTGCATCAAGGAGATCTAAACAATGGCAACTGCTCAATTTTTTTTTTTTTTGCAAAACCAATGGGATTGTCTGTAAAGACAACATTTAAAGATAGGGGGAGGGATAGCTCAGTGGTTTGAGCACTGGCCTGCTAAACCCAGGGTCATGAGTTCAATCCTTGAGGGGGCCACTTAGGGATCTGGGGCAAAAATTGGTCCTGCTAGTGAAGGCAGCGGGCTGGACTCAATGACCTTTCAAGGTCCCTTCCAGTTCTAGGAGATGGGTATATCTCCTATTATTATTACCTTGATCTTGGTATATCACATTTACAGAAAATCTTTATAGATTAAAAATAAATTAAGAATAAATTAAGAAAAATACCCTTACCAATTAAAAAATAATAACACTATTAAGACTAATCTGATCTCATATAGCAGGGTAGAATTCAGTAGTTTTCAGTATGCCCCTCTCATAATTTGTACCATTGCACAGTTGGGTAGGTTAATTTATAGAGGCAATGGTGTACATTTATTTATTATTATTATTATTTATATTACAGTAATACCTACAACCCCAGTCATGGACCCAAACCCCTTTGTGCTAGGTTCTGTCTTCTGAAGCATTAAGTTCTGTAACAGCTGAAGACAGGATAGAAAACTTGAGAGGACTAATGATGTTGGCTCTGTTTTATAGTGAGTAGAATTATTCACCAGAAAGTGAACAGTTTAAAATGTTGTTGTTTTATTTCTGCATGACCTATGCAAGTATACAAGATATATATATGTGTGTGTGTGAAAAAAATGTGTGCCCTATATTTTCTCAGAATGATTGTTATTTTGTTTCTGTTTACACATTGGGGGGGGGGTAGCTCAGGGGGAGGGATAGCTCAGTGGTTTAAGCATTGGTCTACTAAACCCAGGGTTGTGAGCCCAATCCTTGATGGGGCTATGTAGGGAGTTAGGGCTTTGAGCAGGGGGTTGGACTAGATAACCTTCTGAGGTCCCTTCCAACCCTCATATTCTATGACTGTCACCTTGGAATCTATGGTAGGCATCATACAAAATTAAGTATTGAGACCATCTATGAATTACAAGAAAACAAATTTGTTACTTTAAAGACATCCAGATACCTCAGTAATGGCTACAGCATAAGGACCTAGACAGAATAGATTAGAAGGATCACACATTTTAGATGGTCAAAAATTGGCAACTTTGTCTTCTACAACTTTGTCTTATCTTCCATGTGCCTTTTGGAGGATCAAAATGGATTAATCCACACAAATGTGTTGTTCTAGTCTAGTGTACTCTGTATAAATGTATTTGAGCAGGATGAGTTGGAGATATGTAGATTTTAGATGTAGATTTTATGTAGATACTAAACTGCTCGTGGATAGTTCTCTGAAGATGTCCATGCAGTGTGCAGAGGCGGTCAAAAAAGCAAACAGGATGTTAGGAATCATTAAAAAGGGGATAGAGAATAAGACTGAGAATATATTATTGCCCTTATATAAATCCATGGTACGCCCACATCTCGAATACTGTGTACAGATGTGGTCTCCTCATCTCAAAAAAGATATTCTAGCCCTAGAAAAGGTTCAGAAAAGGGCAACTAAAAATGATTAGGGGTTTAGAGAGGGTCCCATACGAGTAAAGATTAAAGAGGCTAGGACTCTTCAGCTTGGAAAAGAGAAGACTAAGGGGGGATATGATAGAGGTATATAAAATCATGAGTGATGTTGAGAAAGTGGATAAGGAAAAGTTATTTACTTATTCCCATAATACAAGAACTAGGGGTCACCAAATGAAATTAATAGGCAGCAGGTTTAAAACAAATACAAGGAAGTTCTTCTTCACGCAGCGCACAGTCAACTTGTGGAACTCCTTACCTGAGGAGGTTGTGAAGGCTAGGACTATAACAATGTTTAAAAGGGAACTGGATAAATTCATGGTGGCTAAGTCCATAAATTGCTATTAGCCAGGATGGGTAAGAATGGTGTCCCTAGCCTCTGTTCATCAGAGGATGGAGATGGATGGCAGGAGAGAGATCACTTGATCATTGCCTGTTAGGTTCACTCCCTCTGGGGCACCTGGCATTGGCCACTGTCGGTAGACAGATACTGGGCTAGATGGACCTTTAGTCTGACCCGGTACGGCTGTTCTTATGTTCTTATATTCTTAGTGCAAAAATATTGTGTTTACAAGAAAGCTGCAATGTATTTTTCACAAACAAGGGTCCTATCATTTTTTGTGCACCCACTCTAAATCACTGAAAGTAGGAACACTGGATCAGGCCCCATATTTTTACTTAAATGTTTTTCACTCCTCTTTATGATGTAGCTTATGCTTTCAGGGATGGGCTTGTTCATGCTTTTAAACACATGTTTTCTATTGGTTACAGTATGAGATGAGAAGTGAGGATTGTCCATAAAAAGGAGAAGTTGGCCCACTGGCAATTTGAAAGAAGTCCACAAGGCCTAATCCAAAGTCCATGGAAGCCAGTAGGAAGATATTCCTACTGACTTTAATGGGCCTTGGATCAGATGCTTAACAAGCAGCAACAAAAATGTTGCATGGTTGGTGGGGGGTACTGGAGGGACTGATGCTTGGCAGGAAGATTGAAAGTATCATACAGCCCAGATCTTCACTTCAAACATCTACCTCCATCCCAGGTAGAGAGCTAGAGATAGCAGCAACAGCAATGAATGAATAGCACCATCGTACCCACTGCCAGAGAGCACCATGACTGAGTTTCATAGGAGTATGGAGTGGATTACAAATATTTTAGCAGAATGGCTTATCTGGAAATCTATTTCAATATAAATATGAACAGTTTGGAAATATGGACAGCTCACCTTCCGTGAACATGTCTAGTTTCCAATAAATGTTTTATTTCATATTAAATATTAAAAGCCATTAATAACAGATGGAATTCTGATTTATGTTAATATATTAGTATCTTTTGTACTGTACATGCTAAACATATTTGCCACATTAGTTTAGATTTTATATTGGAGTAAACAGAATATTTATGATTAATTATTCTTATTTATATACATCTGTTTGCTATTGTTAGCCAATACATATATGTTAACAGATGTAAGTGTTGGGATGTTATATTAACTGAATGTATTATACTATCCCCACAGTTCTGTTCACCCATGTTAAGTATCCCATAGCACCTTGCATTAGTTGAATTAAGTTTTAGTTTAATTAGATAGGAAAAGTGTCAGGATTAGGACATATGGATGTTTTACCATAGCAACAGGTACGGAGCTACTCTCACAGGCAGTACTGCAATATCCTAAAGGAAAAGGACAAGATATGAGTGTTTTATCCTGCTATAAACCTAGGAGGTTCCTTCATATCCCTTGGTACCTGGAACGTGTGTGTTCAGAACAAAGAGATAAGGAGTATACTGTGGTACCAGAAAAACAACGCAGAAAGCTGAATGGTTACATTTAGTTTCAAATGATGCATATAGTACCTTTTTATTTGTAAACAGGATGGCTATAAAAGGATAGCATTAGGGGTGTAACTTTGGGAGCACACCTTCTTTGTCTGGTAAATGTAAAAATGCTGCATAAAACGGCTTCCCAAAACTGGTATCATATGAAGCCGTTCTTCCTGTACTTTATTATTGGCTTGTAGCAATAAACCTGACTGATATTGGTTATTTGATCCCTTGAATATATTTCACAATGAACTAAAGTGTAGTCAAACAAATTGACTGTATAATTTAGCAATGGTATGTTACTGTCACTTTATAAACATCAAATACAAATTGGACAAGATCCCAGCCCCACGGATTTTATGATTTAAAGTGGACAAGAACACAGCCCACAACAAGAAGATACCTCAAGAGCATCTTAGAATAGGAACTATGCTTTTTTTTTTTAATGGAGATATACCTATCTCCTAGAACTGGAAGGGACCCTGAAGGGTCATTGAGTCCAGCCCCCTGCCTTCACTAGCAGGACCAAGTATTGATTTTTCCCCAGATCCCTAAGTGGCCCCCTCATGGGTTGAGCTCACAACTCTGAGTTTAGCAGGCCAATGCTCAAACCACTTAGCTATCCCTCCCCCGCTTCAGGGACTCATCTGTGGTATCCCTTAGGACAGGGGTCCCCAACCCCCGGGCCATGGACCGATACCGGTCCATGGCCTGTTAGGAACCGGGCTGCGAACCGAGCGCACAGCAGGACATGAGCGGTGAGTGCACAGCAGTACATGAGCGGCTAGGACATGAGCGGTGAGTGAGCTAGCAAAGCTTCATCTGTGTTTAGAGCTGCTCCCCGTCGCTCGCATTACTGCCTGAGCTCCGCCTTCTGTCAGATGTTAGATTCTCATAGGAGCGCGAACCCTACTGTAAACTGCGCATGCGATGGAGGGAGTTTTGCACTCCTTATGAGAATCTAATGCCTGATGATCTGAGGTGGAGCTGAGGCCATGATGCTAGCGCTGGGGAGCAGCTGCAAAAACAGATTACATTAGCAGAGGTTTCACTGCACAGAGACCATAATAAATCAATCGCTTGCAGACTAATATCAGAACCCTATCAGTGAGTGGCAAGTGACAATTAAGCTGCATCTGGTGGCAGGCTTTATAGTGGCAAGTGAGTTGATGTACTTCAATTGTACAGCTGCATCTGGTGGCAGGCTTTATAGTGGCAAGTGAGTTGATGTACTTCAATTGTACAGCTGCATCTGGTGGCAGGCTTTATAGTGGCAAGTGAGTTGATGTACTTCAATTGTACAGCTGCATCTGGTGGCAGGCTTTAAGTCAGAATCCGACACTTATATTAGTCCGCACGTGGCCCGCCCATTATTTTATTTACCACTTCCGTCCGTGCCTCTTTCCCGCACAGTTTTGGTAAGCCCACAAGCTAACCCTGGCCAAAATGAGTAAAAAACAAACGTCGCTGCAAAGCTTCTTTGAAAAGGGGGAAAGATCCAATGATGAGACAGCAGAAGACTCTAAGACGGCCAACAAAAAGAAAGCTGCATTTAAAAGAAAATACCAAGAGTCCTACTTAAAATACGGGTTCATTGCAACAGGTGACTCACATTCTCCACGCCCGCTTTGTATAATATGTGGCGACCGGCTATCCAACGAAGCCATGAAACCTTCGAAACTGCTTCGCCACATGGAGACCAAGCACCCTGCATTAAAAGACAAGCCTTTGGAGTTTTTCAAAAGAAAAAAAACGTGAACACGAAGAACAGAAGCAATTACTGAAGACCACCACTTCATCAAATGTGTCTGCACTGAAAACATCATTCTTAGTGGCTAACCGCATTGCTAAAGCTAAGAAGCCCTTTACTATTGGTGAAGAGTTGATCCTGCCTGCTGCTAAGGACATTTGTCGTGAACTTTTAGGAGAGGCTGTAGTTCAAAAGGTGGCACGTGTTCCTCTTTCGGCTAGCACCATAACTAGACGAATTGATGAAATAACAAAGGATACTGAGGCACAATTGTTAGAGAGGGTGAATGAGTTTCCGTGGTACGCAATCCAGGTTGACGAGTCTACCGATGTTGACAACAAGGCAACAATGCTTGTTTTTGTGCGATATATTTTTCAGGAGAATGTGCATGAGGATATGTTATGTGCACTTTTGTTGCCAACCAACACCACAGCTGCAGAACTATTCAAGTCTTTGAATGATTACATGTCAGGAAAACTGCATTGGTCATTTTGTGTCTCTATATGCACAGACAGAGCAGCTGCCATGACTGGACGGCTTTCTGGTTTCACTACTCGGGTCAAGGAGGTCGCTTCTGAATGTGAGTCTACGCACTGTGTCATCCATAGAGAAATGCTAGCTAGCCAAAAAATGTCATCTGAACTTAACAAAGTTTTTCAGGGTGTGATTAAAATTATCAGCCACATTAAAGTACATGCCCTTAACTCACGTCTGTTCGCGCAGCTCTGTGAGGAGATGGACGCAGAGCACACACATCTTCTCTTATACACAGAAGTGAGATGGCTTTCTAAAGGTAGATCACTGGCCAGAGTTTTTGAGTTACGAAAGCTGCTCCAGAGATTTCTTTTAGAAAAACAGTCACCACGGGCAGCACATTTCAGTGACACAGAATGGGTCATAAAACTTGCTTACTTGTGTGACATATTCAACCTGCTCAACGAACTCAATCTGTCACTTCAGGGGAGAACGACAACTGTATTCAAGTTGGCAGATAAAGTGGCTGCATTCAAAGCCAAACTAGAATTATGGGGGTGACGAGTGAACATTGGGATTTTTGACATGTTTCAAACATTAGCAGAGATTTTGAAAGAGACTGAGCCAGGGCCTTCTTTTTCCCAGCTGGTGCATGATCACCTATCTCAGCTTTCAAAAGAGTTTGAGCATTACTTCCCAACCACAAAAGACCCCCGAACTGGGAAGGAATGGATCCGCGACCCATTTGTGAATAAGCCAGGTGAATCAACTTTATCTGTGCTAGAAGAGGATCAACTGCTTGAGATCACAAATGACGGTGGCCTTAAAAGTATGTTTGAGACGACTTCAAATCTCCATACGTTCTGGATTAAAGTCAAGGCAGAATATCCTGAGATTTCCACAAAAGCACTGAAAAGCTTACTTCCATTTTCAACATCCTATCTTTGTGAAGCAGGGTTTTCTGCAGTGAACGAGATTACGGAGTAGACTGGACATAAGCAACACACTTCGGGTGTCACTGTCTCCCATCACCCCCAGATGGGACCGTCTAGTTGCAGGAAAACAAGCTCAGGGCTCCCACTAATTCTGCATTATGGTCAGTTGTATAATTATTTCATTATATATTACAATAATAATAGAAATAAAAGTACAAAAATAAATGTAATGCGCTTGAATCATCCCAAAACCATCCCACAGGTCCGCGGACATTTTTTTTCTATGAAACCGGTCCCTGGTGCCAAAAAGGTTGGGGACCACTGCCTTAGGACATAGACTCCAGTCCCATCTGAACATTATTTGAGATTAAGCATCATTAGGTCAGTGAACTCCACCTTATTTTTTTTTTTGCTCTCACAAAGGTAAAGACCCATTTGGTCACAGAAATGTATCACCAACAGCCATAGGTGCTGACTCCAGGGATGCTCCGGTGCTCAAGCATCCACTGAAAGAAATAGGGGATGCTCAGTGCCTCAGAACCCCCCCCCCCCCGCTCAGCCTCTTCCTCTCAAGGCCTGGTCTGTGCTCCACCCTGTGGCCCCACCCCCAGTAGGCCTCTTCCCTCCAAGGCCCTGCCCTCTGCTCGCACAAGGGAGTGGTGAGGAACAAGCACCCACTGGCAAAAACAGAAGTCAGCGCCTGTGTCAACAGCTGTAAATCCCAAATCAACAAACCCACCTAACTACTTATCTTAGGTTCCTTAGAGTAGGGGCTTTCAACTTAGGGGGCATGATCCATAGCTTGGTTGTGAACTGGTGTAAGTGGGTCATGATCATCCTGACATTCTCATATTGCTAAATTGGAAATGGGGGTCCTGCCTGTGTCCTAGCTAGCTGAAATTGGGTTCCTAACACAGAAATGCTGAGGACTACTGATGCAGAGAACCCTAATTGGTTTTGCAGTTAAATATCATTCTGTTTATTTTTGAAAGAAAAGAGAAAAATGATTTTTTTTAAAGAAAGGGTTAATTGTCATTCTTGGGAAGATACAGCTACAGGGCACTGCATTTCTATTGCTAAGGAAGATATAAAAGGTTAAACATTAGGCATCAGAGACCATGTCTAGGCCTTTCATTTTATTTTCTCTCTCCCTCCCAAACTATGTCAGGTTGTTTTACAAATATTTTGGCACTAGAAGAGTAATGGCCACAGGGAACAGAGCTTTTGAGTAAAGAGGTCCCATTTTTATATAGCTATTTTTCTGACTTCTCTCCAGAAACCCACCCCTGCTCAGAGTGAGACCGGCTATTAGGGACATAACCCAGGAAGTCCTTTTCATTCCTATCAAGTCCCATCCCCTGCTATAATAAACAACCCCATAATATAATGATCTGAGGATAAACCAGGACAGAATATTCTCTCTTTGGCACAGTGTTCCATTTCAGTGTATCTCAGAAAGTATGACCATGTTAATGAAGTTCTGCAACTGGGTGACATATTTTTTACTTGTCAACTTCAGTGCAGACTATTTTGTTACAAGCTCTTATGTTGAAGTAATACCAGACCCGCAGGGACAAGCAACTTTTTGGAATGTGTACTGGACAACTTTGGATATGAGGCCTGAAATTTCTCTGCGAATAGGATTTTTTTCTTCGTACGTTTTACTAAAGAAATTAGGTTGGACCAAATTTATCCCTGGAGTAATTCCAATGAAGCCACAGAAAAGAAGAAAGGTGTCACAAACAAGTAATAGTGAAATGCAGACAGCTGAGTCTCTGTGCTTTAATCACAACAGGGTCTCAAACTGGTTGGTGGCTAACACATCTATGTCAGAAAGAACTAACTTGAAGCCAAATCACTTTTTTTTAATTACAATTAAAATATTGAAAGTTTTGTTAACAGCTTTGTAGTATACATTAGTTTCATGAACCTTCTCAGTGTGTTCTCAGTGTGACTTGTGCTCCTCAATCAGTTAAGTGTTTTTTAAAATCCTCCCCTATAGACTTTTTTGCCTGGGTATCACAAATAGATTTCTTTTGTGACCATGTGAACTCTTCTTTGTTTTATTTTGTCACTTCTTCAGTTTTTATGATCTTCAATCCAATGTGTTACAGAGCAAGGAATATGTCACTTTACTCTTAGAGTGTATGGAGAATGGGGTGTCATGTGTTTGAATTTCTCCTTGCTGCAGCCTAAGGCCAGTTTCAATTGTACTTATTATGTCTCAGGAGAAACTATTGATTATTATTAGAATTTTAAACTTGACAGAATGCTTTAAACCAGTGTTTCATTTAAAACAAAATAACCTTCCTTTAATTTTTGTCACTACTTTTGTGCCTTTGCAAGCAATGGTCATCTATTTTTGATGTAGGATTGAGAACAAAAACATGCTGTGGAAGAGACTTCATCTGGCCTGTGCCAACAAACAAAATGAAAGAGAGATATTGATTTATAACCTGGGCTCAATTAGACATGAGCCCAGGTTATAAAACTGAGGATGGGTGGTGGTGGTTCAGTATAGTTCTCTGGGTCTCTGCTAAAAACATAGTTTGAATAGTGGGCAATGGATAGGTACATTAAGTAATAGACATTAAACTGTTCAGATGTTCTTTTCAGACTCCGTCTTAATCAAAGTGACTCTGCAGAATTAGCTCTGTGCAGAACAAAATTGATTGGGGAGCTATTTTTAGTTATTGATATCCTCTACTTCTACCAGCCAGATTTATTGCAGTGTAGATATACATTAAACACCCATAGTTGGCCCATGTCAGTTACTTGGGCTGGGGCTGTGGGGCTATGAAATTGCAGTGTAGACATTTTGGTTTGGTCTGGGGTCCGGGTTCTGGGATCCATCCCCATCATAGGATCCCAGAGCTTGGGCTGAAATGTCTACACTGTCCCAAGCTGAAATGTCTACACTGCAATTTTATAGCCCCATAGCCTCTTCCCCACAAGTCTGAGGCAGCTGACATGAGCCAGCTATGAGTGTTTTATTGCAGTGTTGACATACCCTGAGAATCCTCATAGCATAATTTACATCATTTATCATCTAGTGATGGATAGGGCCCAGGTCATATATTTCAGGTTCTAAATGCTCTTTTATGGGGATGCAAAATAACCCTATGTTATGTCTGATCACTGAAGAACTAGTTGTGCCCTCTTCCTAACATTAAGTAGTATTTCACTCAACAAGAAGGCCCCTTGGAATTCTTGGGAATGCTCACATGGTAAGGTAGCAGCACTGGATGCTAACTGCCAAATTCTACCACCCTTACTGAGTAACACGTATGTGAATACGCCCATTGAAGCAAATTATAATGCTCACCTAAGTAAATGCTACTCATTGTGACTAAAGGTTGCAAAATTTGGCCTGAATGTAAAGTGACATGTGTAGTTGCAAAGACTCCAGATTCCAGAAATTCACTGTGCCCAACACTCATAATTGCTTACATCAAAGTCAATACTGGATGTTGACTCTCTATTGTGATGAAAAGTATAGAAACTCCAGTGACAACATTAGCATACTGATATTCTGCATCAGATGGTCCAAGATTTCCTGACACTAAGAATTGGAAGCACAGTATAATCAGTTCTACCTTAGACTTTGCGTCTTCTGATGTGCATATCAGATTTCTGTATTTACCACTCAGATATGTATAACTGTGGCAGACATTACAATAGAGACACAGAGCCTTGTGGTTGTTTTTAATAATTCTTATCTGCCAATTGTTTCAAATATTTTTCTTTTAAGCTGGTTGCAAACAATACTATTGAACTGTCAAGCTACATCTGCCGTACTGTAAGTCATCGAAAAAGAACTGACAATTAGTTTGGCTGTGCTCCATTTCCTACCAAGTTTATAAACTTATAAAGAGTTTCTGAAACATCTTGTGAGAGCAGCTGAATCATAATGGATGTGCCCACAGATTCAAATCAAATAACTATAAACTACAGACTTGAGCCCTAATCTTGAATTGACTTTGCCGTTATATCCTTGTGACTGCACAGCTGTTAAAAAAAAATGGGGCCTTACTTTCTTGGGGCCAGATTCTGTTCTGAGTTCTGCCTGTGTAAGTGACCTTCAGAGCCAGATTAGCAGAAGATAGCCCCCCACTGTGTATCCACAGTCACAAGCCTTATTTAGGGGCAGTCCACGTTGGATAACACACTCATGCAACAGAGTAAAAACCAGCCTTGTGTCCCTTTGGCCCTTTGATCTGTGTATGCAAGAGTAAGTGGGAGGACTGGGAGGGGCGAGGAATGAACCAAGGCTCCCCCTTTCTACTTGCCAGATTGCATACCTGAGCAAATGCAGCAGGTCTAACCCAAAAGCAATTTACACTTCCCTTCTAGCTCTGTACACACTCACAGAGCAAAGAGGAAGAAGGGGATGAAGTGTGACTCTCTTTGAGGCCAGGTATACACTAAGAGTACCTTGCTGGTATAAGTATACTTATAGATTATAGTGTGGTGACAAAGCACTCCTCATGTCAACATAGCTTATACTGTCAAAACTGCATATTCGAGCCCCTATTCCTTCCCCCCCTCATCACAGCCCTGAGAGAAATAAGCTATCCCATCAAAAAGCACAGTTTTGCTGGTGTAAATCATCTATGCTGTTGGTTTTTTTGCTGGTTTAGCTATGTTGGTCAGAAATCAGACCTCCTCACACCCCTGACTGACCTACCTATGCTGACAAAATTCTGTAGTATAGACCAAGCCTCAGGCACAATGCCTCCCAGAACTGCTTCTGGAGTTGTGCAGTTTATGTAGCATCCTTTGTTCAGGGTTGTGCCTAAGGCCACAATCTAGCCCTAAGTAGAAACACTTCAGCTCTGACATGAAGACATTTTTTTTGCTTCAAGGACTTAATATGCAAACCTGAATGCTGTTTAGAAGATCCAGCCCTATTTTACTTTTATTGCAAAAGAAGATTCCCTATGAATGGCTTAAAGTATGTATAGAGGGGCAGAAAGACTACATACACTCATTGAATTATATATTCCCATCCACCTGGACCAAAATGGACAACATTACTAAGGCTTTGGGAAAGTATGGGGCTTTCAGTGGTTTCTCATATGATATTTCACTTAGCCACTGAAATTTTTATGGCTACTCTGGAGCATCATATTTTAAATTTAATATGCATTAGTCAAACACAAGTTATTGGGCCCAATACTGGGGTAGCTAGGTGAAATTCTGTGGCCTGTTTTATACAGGATGTCAGACTAAATTATTTTATAATCTCTTCTAGCCTTAGAATGTATGAATATTCCACCTAATTTGCAGATAAATTATCTAGATAATATCTGCCTTATTTAATTATTTGTATTTCTAAAATGACGAGAAGCACCTGCCTCAGCACTCTAGGTTCCTCTGACAATTAATTAAAAATATGATAGATCAGTGTAATCCAAATGAATAGCGACCCCGCAAAATAAAATAATGCATAAAAATGAAACTAATTCCCCACTTTTCCTACACATCACCCTCTTAAAAGTTAGTGCCTTGGTATTTGCTGCCCTGATGGCTATCAAAGCTAAAAAGTCAGTAGAGTGCATTCTATAGATAATATGATGCATGATATGATGCTATTTAACAAACAATCCTCACAGATCACTTTACTGTAGAATATGGGGTAGTTCTTGGTATGGATATATTATTAGAATGGAAGACTAATGAATTCCAAACTGTGTCTATCAAGGAATGCCACTATATGGCTGGTGATCACCTGGGCACCAAAACTTTGGTAACATGATAAGATTGCCAGTGACAGACAGAAACTGAAATCCAACCAGACCTCCTTCAGGACCTAGCCAGAGATTGATCCACTTGGTGCTTGTTCTGCAAGGAGGCCACATCCCTTTCGGATTTGCCACGATCCTGAAGATGGCAAAGATTGATACTTACTTGTAGGTATTGTAACTTCCTGCTGTATAACACATTGGAGGGGAGAAAACTCTACAAAAATCACTCATGAAGTCTCCCCCTATTGTTCCATGGGGGCCAGAGTCACTCCACTGTGTAGTGAGCCATGGTGCCTCATGGATCCCAGAGCTAAATCACTCCTGTGTCTCTACACTGGCTTTGTCACTCCCACTGGCACAAAAATATTTTCCCCTCACCCTCTGCTTCTTGACAGTACCCTGTCCCCACCTGAGCCCACTGACTCATAAATATAGCTATTATATTATCTTATGAGTTGCATGCTTTTTTTCTGTTTAAATTTGCATTCAAGACCAGCGGTCAAAAAAAACAAATCTCTCTGTACTAAGTTTATTTTCGATATATAACTCCTGGTTTTTATATATTCTGTGTGGGGCAAATACAGTTAAAAACTGGGGAATGAAAGAGGAACAAAATAGGTTACACAAAAAACATGGAGTGTTATTAAAACACTACATCACTTCAGTGCCTGCTTAATAAAATAAGTGTTACAGCATTTTAAAAAATATTAGTGGACAAAGATTGTGTTGCTAGACATTTTATTAATATCCATAAAATATAGTACTTCTTAGAATTCAAGTCCCAACACCCTGAAGAGATAAACAAAAATCCCAGTCTATGCAAAGAACATACAGTCACTGGGCAGTCTACTAACATGCCAATGGCAAGAAAACTCACTCAGAATCAAAACAAAAGTGTGTGTGTGTGTGTGTGTAGTCTCTGAATAGGAAACACTATAGAATTAAATAGAAGTAATAACATTCAGTATTTTATCCATAATCACAGTATCAGGGAGAGCTGAGAGGAATAATGGTCTCATTGTTAAGGTGCTGGCCTGGGGCTTGGAGACCCAAGGTTAATTCCTTCTTCCACCACAGACTTCCTGTCTGATCTTTGGCAAGTCACTACCTGGCAAGCCAGGCTGTGAATCTTCAGCACACCAGTTTGCAATGCAATAATGTCCCATGTGGACACTACACTGTATACAGGTATACAGTTTTTCTTTATTATACTTTCAACTAGTATTAGTGAGCCAAACTGCACTCTTGGACTTCCAGAACACTGTAGCAGTATCCACATTTTACTGCATGATAATCTGGTATGTTGTAGATCCAACCCAGTTGGATCTTGAAACACAGTAATTAAGTGTATGTCTACCCCACAATGAAACCTCTGCAGCTGGCCCGGGTCAGTTGACTCGGCCTCGCGGGGCTCAAGCTGCGGGACTATAAAATTGCAGTGTCCATGTTCGGGCTCAGGGTTGTGGGGTTGAGCCCACAAGGGATCCAACCCAATCCTGAATGTCTACACTTCAATATTTTAGCCCTGAAGCCTGAGACCTGTGAGCCCAAATCAGCTGGCATAGGCCAGCTGCAGGGGTTTTAAAGCAGTGCAGGCATACCCCAAATGTTTAGATAAGCCCCAAGTCTCTCTGTGCCTTGGTTCCTCAATGTAAAATGAAGAAATAATGCTACTGCCCTATGTCACAGGGGTGTTGTGAGGATAAATAATTAAAGATAGTGAGATGCTCAAATACTATAGTAATGGAAGCCAAATAAATACCCTAGAGATCTAGAGAGATAGAACTTTAAAATTATATGAAAGAAACTTCACCATCAAAGCAGCCCGCAAATACAGCCAGTAACTATACTGGAAGTGGCAGTGATTACTACATTTAAAGTTGTCTAGTGTTTTCTATTATAAACTAACATTTTCAGATGCTTACATCTGTCTGAAACATTTCATGCCGAAATTGTCCAGGCTTGGTCTCTGCCAAATGAGAATTTTAAAAATATTTTATTTGCCAGTATTTAAACAAAGAGAGATTAGTTGTTTGTGTGGTTTTTGTTTTTGTTTTTTGAGCATGGACACAGTGGGGAAAAAACAACACTTTTTATTAAAAAAAATATTGCAGCTCCATAGCTGTGCTGGAGAGGGCTGCCTGCTGCCAACTTCCTGAGGTGCACCATAGGGATCCGAGCTCCTCACTGTATCATACTGAACTGCAAAGGTCTTACGTTGTGCAAGATTTCTCTCCTGTGGCCCTCCCTGAGTGTAATAGAGTGTTCCAGCAGTGTCTAGACAGATAGTTTAAAATGATGGGATTAACTACTGTTGTTTTGTGGGCTACGGGTGCTGGTTGTTTTGTTTTTGGTTTTTTGCTATCAAGGCTTTGTTTTGCTGAAGGGGGAAGAGCCCTTCATTCTGTGTTTTCCCCTCTCTTATTAAAAAAGATCTTCCTGATTTAGTTACACCTGGAATAGCTTTAAGAATTTGTGGTTATCAATAATGACCTGAAGAAAATCCCCATTTTATATTTTTGGCAGAGGTTTATGGATTGTACTGATTTCATGTTTCTTACAAACCAGAAACGCTGGGCCTGATTTTCCATTAGCATCAAAGCAGTTACGCTGAAATAAACTCAGCAGGATAGAGTGAAAAATCAGAATGATGAAGGTGGTTTTTAAAGGCACAACCGGCAGTTAGGTACCTAATGCTCATTGAAAGTGACTTCCTCCTCTTCTCCATTAGCTTTTCTTTTTCAGTAGTATCATGTTAGGGCTGGTCTACACTAAGGGGAAAAATCGATATAAGATACGCAACTTCAGCTACGTGAATAACGTAGCTGAAGTTGAAGTATCTTATATCGATAACTTACCCGTCCTCACGGCGCGGGATCGATGTCCGGGGCTCTCCATATCGACGCCGCCACCGCCGTTTGGGGCGGTGGAGTTCCGGAATCGATAGACGCGCGTTCGGGGATCGATATATCGCGTCTAGATGAGACGCGATATATCGATCCCTGAAAAATCGATCGCTACCCGCCGATACGGCGGGTAGTGTAGACGTAGCCTTAGATAGGCCGAGCAGTAAATAACTGAGGGACAACCAGTGTTAGTTATGAATGAATAGAGCCCTGCAAATCCACAGATATTGTCTTTATGTGGATATCTGTGGACCATTTTTGCGGATCAGATGCAGATACAAATTTTGTATCTAGAGCCCTGCAAATCTGCAGATATCCATGGATCATTTTTGTGGATTGGATGTGGATACAAATTTTGTATCCACACAGGGATCTATGAATTGGCATGGAGACTGAAATCTTCTCCAGGTCACAGTGAGGTTGAAAGGAACTGAGGAAGGCTGCAATGCTATTATGTTATCAAAGTTCTTTGACTTTATTACTATGTTTTTATAGCAATCAATATAGCATTCATGTCTAGCTTTCATGAATCCACTGTAGAGAAGTTCTATACTTTCCATTCTGAATAATATGTGATATTAATAGGGTGATAAGCTCTGCCTTCCCTAGTATGTGAGTAACATGCATCTCTCTGTCTCATTTTTCATCAAACCCAGATGGTGTACAGTGTCTGTAATTTCCTATTCCCTAATCAAAGCTGTGACTTGACAGAGAAAGATACTGGCCACGTTTCAATCTGGAGAAGATGATAGAGGTGGTGATAGCGGGTTGAAGGAAGAAAATTGCGGTTATGGCAGGGATATTTTTTGTCCAGGTAATTGAAGGGGGTTTGCCCACCCTTTGTCCAAGCGTTTTGCAGTTTAGGGTATCTTAGGAGCCTCCTCTGCCCCCTGGAATCACTGGTGGTGATAGTGGCTAAGATTCCCTTTTCCCTTTTTCACCTTCATCTGCTAAGCATTTCATAGAATCATAGAAATGTAGAGCTGGAAAAGACCTCAAGAGGTCATCTCGTCCATCCCCCCAAGCTGAGGCAGGACCAAATATACCTAGACCATCCCTGACAGATGTTTGTCTAATCTGTTCTTGAAAACCTCCAATGATGGGAATTCCACAGCCTTCCATGGAAGCATATTCCAGTCCTTAAAGATAAATATTAGGAAAAACTTTCTAACCTAAATATCCCTTGCTACAGAGTAAACTAATTACTACTTGTTTACCTTTAGTGGATTTGGAGAACAATTGATCACCATCCTCTTTATAAAAGCCCCTAACATATCTGAAGCCTTATCAGGTCTCCTCTCAGTCTTCTTTTCTCAAGACTAAATATGCCTAGTTTTTGCTCATAGGTTACGTTTCCTAAATCTTTTATCATTTTTGTTGCTCTTCTCTGGACTCTCTCCAGTTTGTCCACATCTTTCCTAGAGTGTGGTGGCCATAATTGGACATGGTACTTCAGTTGAAGCTTTACTTGTGCTGAGTAGACTGAGATCCCCAGATCCTTTTCAGCAGTACTACCACCTAGCCAGCTATTTCCCATTTTTTAGTTGTGCATTTGAGTTGTTCTTCCTAAGTGAAGTACTTTTCACTTTTCTTTATTGATTTTTTTCCTGTTGATTTCAGTCCAATTCTCCAATTTGTCAAGGTAATTTGGAATTTTCATCCTGTCATCCAAAGAGTTTGCAACCCCTCCCATCTTAATGCCATTCACAAATTTTATAAGTATAGTTTACAGTCCATTATCCAAATCATTAATGAAAATATTGAATGGTATTGGAATCAGGACGGACCCCTGCAGGACCTCACTACATTTGTCCTTTCAGTTTGACAGTGAATCATTGATAACAATTCTTTTAATGCAGTCCTTTAACCAGTTATCCACCCACCATATGGTAATTGCATCTAGATCACATTTCCCTAGTTTGCTTATGAGAATCTCATGTTAAAGCCTTATCAAAATCACAATAGATTATGCCCCTCTCCACTTCACTAGGCCTAACCACGTCAAAGAAGGAAATTAGGTTGGTTTAGCATGATTTGTTCTTGACAAATCCATGTTGTCTATTACTTGTTACCCTATTATCCTGTAGGTGCTTACAAATTGATTGTTTAATTATTTGTTCCATAACCTTTCCAAAGTTATTGTGACCCCATATGCTGCTGTTTTTGTTCCCCTTTTTAAATATATGTATTATATTTACTCATCTCCAGTCCTGTGGGACCTCACCTATTCTCCATGAGTTATCAACGATAATTACTAATGGTTCCAAAACTTCTTCATCTAGTTCCTTAAGTATACTAGGGTTAATTCCATCAGGCCCTGTCTACTTTATTAAATCTAATTTATCTAAATGTTATTTAACCTTTTATTTCCCTATTCTGGCTTGTGTTTCTTCCCCTCTGTTGTTAATATTAATTGTGTTGAGAATCTGGTCATGATTAACTTTCTTTAGTGAAGGCTGGAACAAAATAGGCATTAAATACCTCAGCCTTCCTGATGTCACCCATTATTAGCCCGTCTTGCCTTTTAAGTAGTGGATCTACACTGTTCTTCATCTTTCACTTGATCCTAATGATTTTTTCTAAAACTTGTTCTTATTGCCTTTTATGTCTCTCTCTAGCTGTAAATCATTTTGTGCCTTAGCCTTTTTGATTTTGTCCCTACATACTTGTGCTGTTCTTTTACATTCATCGATTGCTATTTGTTTATGTTTCTACTAGATGTAGATTCTGGTTTTGATTTTCAGGTCGTTGAAGAACTTTAGATGGAGCCATATTAGCCTCTTACTAGTCTTCCTAGCTTTCCTATGATTTGGGATAGTTTACTGCTGAATCTTTTTCTTTATGGTCCAGACTTTGCTACAACATTCCTTGCTATTGTGAGTTCTAGAGTAGATTGTTACTTTGCACTGTATTTGGGAATACACATGCAGACCATTGAGAAGCTACAGCTGGATAGGTGAAATCCTATCCTCACTGAAGTTAATAGGAGTTTTGCCATTGTCTTAAATGGGGACAGGTTTTCAGCCCAGTTCTCTAAGGACATTACTGTTTCTGTATTCCTTTGTCGGCTCAGTTCAAAGTACTGATTTATTCAAGTCAGCTGGGAATGTCAAGCCAACAGTTACTACTTATATTTAAAATTTGACTAATTGTGGTAGTGTTTCCACAGCTAGCAGCCCTTCAGTTTTGGAATTTGCTTTCCTATTTTCCTAATAAAGCTAACCCAATGACATTTAGGGCACAGAATTTTGTACATATTTGTAGTGGTGGGGAATTGATGTTCTGTGGGGCATGTGACCTTCATTTTTCTTTTGTTTCTTTTTGAATATATAAATATGGTTGGATTTTTTAAAATTTTGTATCTGAATCCTCAGGTTATAAGAGGGCACATTTTATCATTTTATAATAATAATTATTATTAATAATAAATGCTATATTCATCTAATTGTTCTTTTTTAGGAAACAAAATGCATGAATCAGTTTTAAATATATATGAAACTAGCTATATTGTTTATATTCATGTTACTGTCAGTGCAGAGTGTTTATGTCTGATAAAGTCAACAGGATACTGTCTGTTTATGCATATGGCAATATCTCTGAACAAATCTAGATAGTTTCAAAACTCGCATACTTGAAGATTGACAAGTGTGAAATCCTAATGCACATTAAACTAGCAGTAGGCATATGACATATTCTATTAATTCCACATCACAAATTTTTCTGTATGCTTCACTTATTAGTAAAGAGTCAGATACATTTTGAGGTTTAGACAGAAATGTTTAAAATGGATGCATATATTTAATTTGTCTAGTTTCTTTTTTTCTCCACACTTTGAGTAGCTATGAACCGTCTGTTAAGGGGAAAGGACTAGTGACTGCAAAATATGCCCTAATTCAGGAAGGTACTTAAGCACACGCTTAAGTGCATCAACAGGACAATACTTAAGCATGTGCTTCTGTACCATTGACTTCAATTATAATAAATAAATAGCTGTTATTTTTGTTTCTGGCAAGAAACAAAACAGAGACCCAGAAAAAAATGTTTTTAATTACATTTAATTACATAATAGCACAGCTGAGTACAAGTCAGAGTAAAATATTTAACATTTAAAAAATCTGATTAGAGATAAATATTAATAAAAATTCCAGACTCAAACACCCTCCAGCCTTGGGGTATTAGAAATATAGCCTCAGGTCTGTATCTGCACTTGGTTGTGTATGCTCTAATTGCTGCTGTATTCTGTTTAATTCCCAAGCATACTGGATTTATTTTTTAAAAAGTAAAATAAAATTAAGCTTTGGTGCCAAATCTAAGTCTTGGGCAGGCTTGGCATTTTACCAGTTAATAGTGTCTTCAATTGGGTGCAACTATCTGTAACTTCATTAGATATTGCATATGCTTAAGAAAGTTGGGAAATAGGTTGTTAGGCCTGTTTTTTCTCACATTGACACCAATTCCCATCACAGGAGTTACTCCTGCCTTTTTTCCACTGTGTGATGAAAATCAGACTCTCAACCTTTATTTTAAAGAACAAGCTATAATCTGCTAAATTGATTTTCCATAAACCCATCTTCCACTGAATCCCACATACCACACTATGGTAAAGGGATTCAATCTTCATTAATTCATTAAAATGGAAACATGGACAAATTGAAGATGGCTCAGATTATTTAACGGTAGCTGGAGTGATTTGGGCTCATAAGAGAAAAATCATCATCTAGGTTTGTTAGTTTGTTTGTTTTTGAGCATGTTAAAGTAGTTTGGGATAGTTTGGGCTTGGGTTAAACAGGTTTATTGTGATTCCTACTTGCTTCTAACTCATTGAAGATGATGTCAGATGTTGGGTAATGCAAAATCCCACCAAGTTAAAAATGGTTTGTCAGAGTTTCTGCTAGACAGAAGTCCTTAGGTGAAGTTCAGACTTGGATCAGGCACCTTTGAAAAAGTTCTGCTTAGTTATGATGTGTTAAAATTGATTATAGCTACATAGCTATAGAAAGGTAGTTGTATGTCCTGTCTGTGTGTGTGTGTGTTTTAACCCATGCTTACCATATTTGCATATAGCTTATTGAACTGCTCTTTAGGGGCCTGATGCAATACCCATTGCTTTCAGGGAGAGTTTTTCTACTTCAACGAACGTTGGATTGGTCTCTAAATCAAGAAAAAGAAAAAGAGAAAATGTATAGTTCCTTTAAATAGCAGAGATAGTAATGTGGCAAAAGGATGACTTTTTTAGCAGAGGTGTGAGACGTCTTTGAAATAAAACGTAAATGTCCTCAAAAATAAATTATTTGGGGATTTTGTAATTTTTACAGAAAATGTTTCTAAATTCAGCCCATTTTTGAGCAATAAATAATACATTTTCCATAAAAGTACAAAGTCATTTGGGGACTTACGGTGAAAAATGTTGTGAATTTTTTTATACAGTGCTTTTTATTAGCATATGTGAAGCTTTCAAAAATAATCCGATTTAATTCTGATTGTAAAGTAAATTTCTTTCCCATAAATGCTCGCTTAGGTAAGATATAAAATGATAATGCTGATTTCACAAGTAAAACAAAACAAACAGAAGAAAACCACTTGGAATTTTATTAATAGCGTTTGTTTGATAAATACTTGGCTGCAGATTGAATGTTTGTTTCTTTATGAATTATTATTTACTTCATCTAGTCATACAACTCAAATTAAATTTTGTGATACTGTTATCTATATTCACAATGCAAGAAGGCTTGCAAGTCAAAGTAAAAGGATCAGATCACAATACTTTGTACTGGGGCTTATAAAAAAGCACTTAACGCAAGCACACTTGCAAGAACACATTCATATGTACATTTACAGATTTCCCCAAGGTTATCTCTATTTACAGCCATCAGAGAATAATGCAGACTCTCAAAAATACGTGTTTATTGTAAAATTAAATTAAAGATGATGCATTTGGATTAAAAGAATTTTATGCATATGGCAAATCCTTATACAGACCCATTACAATGTTACATAACAATAATTGATTATACTATAGCCTAATAAAAGTCATAATACATTGAACACTGAGACTTCTTGACGATCCCTCATCAAAGAAGACATATTTTACTTTCTATGTAAAATAGACATTAAACAGCATACATACAACATGTAAACTAACAGTGTTTGGAAGCATTATATCCTACAGTTTTCTGTAATCGGTTTAAATATTTCTTTCTTTATTGCCCCTTATTCGTGTATTTTGTAGTGCTTCATTTGATTATTTATTTGACTATGGATTTTTTATTTCTATACTAGATATCTCTATCTGAAAAGGGAAAAAAAAACAATCTGGACCAAATTCAGAAATGAAGCCAAGAACTGCCATGAAGTGTAAGGTGGCCTTATACTGACTTAAACTCCTTCACACATTAGGGCAATGGTGCAAAGTAAACAGAACACTTCCCAGGATTTTGGCCAGGTTGAGTAGATCTATAAAGGCTACATTGTCCCTAACTTTAACATGGCTGAGCAGGGGAGTAGAAAGGCATTAAAAAGTCTCCACTGTCATGCAAATGTCTGCATTATGGATGCCCAAATGGCAGCAGGGTTTCTGTTCCTGATAATAAACTGCTTCACCCTAATCCTATAAGCAGTTGAGAAGGAGCAGAGACTTAACAGAGCTGTTTACTAGCCAGAGGATCTGGCCAGATGTTTCATAGATTCATAGATTCTAGGGCTGGAAAGGACCTCGAGAGGTCATCGAGTCCAGTCCCCTGCCCTCATGGCAGGACCAAATACTGTCTAAACCATTCCTGATCGACATTTATCTAACCTACTCTTAAATATCTCCAGAGATGTAGATTCCACAACCTCCCTAGGCAGTTTATTCCAGTGTTTAACCACCCTGACAGTTAGGAACTTTTTCCTAATGTCCAACCTAACCCTCCCTTGCTGCAGTTTAAGCCCATTGCTTCTGTTCCATCCTTAGAGGCTAAGGTGAACAAGTTTTCTCCCTCCTCCTTATGACACCCTTTTAGATACCTGAAAACTGCTATCATGTCCCCTCTCAGTCTTCTCTTTTCCAAACTAAACAAACCCAATTCTTTCAGCCTTCCTTCATAGGTCATGTTCTCTAGACCTTTAATCATTCTTGTTGCTCTTCTCTGGACCCTCTCCAATTTCTCCACATTTTTCTTGAAATACGGTGCCCAGAACTGGACACAATACTCCAGTTGAGGACTAACCAGCGCAGAGTAGAGTGGAAGAATGACTTCTCATGTCTTGCTCACAACACAACTGTTAATGCATCCCAGAATCACATTTGCTTTTTTTGCAACAGCATCATACTGTTGACTCATATTTAGCTTGTGGTCCACTATAACCCCTAGATCCCTTTCTGCCATACTCCTTCCTAGACAGTCACTTCCCATTCTGTATGTGTGAAACTGATTGTTCCTTCCAAAGTGAAGCACTTTGCATTTGTCTTTATTAAACTTCATTCTGTTTACCTCAGACCATTTCTCCAATTTGTCCAGATCATTTTGAATTATGACCCTATCCTCCAAAGCAGTTGCAGTCCCTCCCAGTTTGGTATCATCTGCAAACTTAATAAGCGTACTTTCTATGCCAATATCTAAGTTGTTGACGAAGATATTGAACAGAGCCGGTCTCAAAACAGACCCCTGCGGAACCTTGCAGCAAACACACAGGATTTGTTGGCGCAAACCCACAGCATCCACAAAAAGTTTGATGTGTCTTACATCCTAAGCAAGCATAGCAAGGAACAAATTGTGACTGATTCAGAGTGCCTTTCCAGTGCTTCTCTTGCGAGTGGGACAATTTTGGGAATCTATCTGTCTGCACATCTGTCTGCACATTTCGAATATGCAACTGGTTTGCCTTCTTTGTTGTCATCTTTTGGGCTGGAATTCAATGAGTTAGTGGTGCAGTTTTAAAAAAAAAGAATGTTGTTACATTTGGATGTTCTTCTTTTCAAATGGAAACAGTTAAGACAAAAGGTTGTCTCCTACCCAGGAGAACTGGTTTCCCAGAGGTTGCCTGGCAAATAAGTCACCTGGTGGGGGTCTGTGATCACCTGAAGAGGCCGATTAAGGAGTCAAGTGACAAAGTGGGGTTATAAAAGAGAGGGTCTCCCAGCTTCCAGGAAGGGAGAGGGAGACACTGAGACCACACCATCCCAGAAGTTCCATGTACTGGATGGGAAGTCTTGGGTTGGAAATCAGGGGGCAAAGGAAGGATCCTGGATTTCTTAGAGGAGTCTGGCCCATGCCCGTAGAACTCTCCAGAATGATGGTGAGAACTCTCCAGAGTGGTGAAGCATAGGTATGCTTATTAATTTGTATAGATCTGTGTATTTCTTGTACTATTAAGTAAAGCGTAATGGTGTTTTAAAATCTTGTGCAAACTCTGTGTGCCTGTTTGCCTAGAGACCGCAACCCAGCTAAGGACATGTGTGATTCAGCATTTGGATGCCTCACAGCAGTCTAGCAAGGATCCAGCAGGGGCAACTCAAACAGATCGGAAACGTGAGGCATAGCTGAGTACTGCTTCAGATATGGGGCTGAGCCTAATGGCTCCACCAAGTTCTCCCCCACCCCCTTTTTTTTTTGTAGGAGAAGGTCTTTGCATCCTCTCAAAAATATACGTTAATATTGAAAGCAAAGGGGATGTATCATATTTATCTCTGGTGTAATTTCACTAATATCAGAGATCTAGTATTTGATCTGACTAGCTTGCAGTGATTTGTACTAGGCCCAAAGAGAAATTCTATACTAACTCTTCTTTCTTTGGGCTTTTCAGTCTACCTTTTAAAGCAGAAGGGGATAATAACACTCCTGTCTCCTGCTGAGACAACATGAAGTACATGATTGAAGTCAATCTGCCTAGCAGGAGAAATCTGTAGCCTTTAGGATGCTCTCTCATCTAGGGCTCATTGGTTCTCCAAAGGTCTAATTCAGATATTCTGTCCAACTGGTATAAAGGTAGCAGCAAGTATTTAAGTTCTGCAGTTAAATCTCTCTGGTTTCAGGAAGAAGTGCCGATAGAGGTCAGATGATCTAGCAAACCACTGAGAGTCCAAAATGAATCATACTTGTCTTATGGGTTTAGATAATGAAACAGCCTTGACCATCGTGCCATACAAACTAGTTCTGGTAGCTCCTGGAAACAGCAAGGTTAATGCCGTGCTATACAATTTAATGAGTATGGTGGATTTATTGTAGGTGGCTATTTTTGCTAAGAAGTTAATGATGAGGCAATTCAATCATACAAGCAAATGTTTAAGTCTCAATTCTGATCTGACCCATAAAATGAAGTCCTGATAAATTTTATCACATTTCTGTTGTTATTACTTTTTTCCACCTGAAAGCAATAAATCACAGTGTGTTTCTAAAAGCCAACCTTAGTGAATGGGTCCATGATAGCAGACATGAAATCAGCTGAGAATTGGCTGTTATTTCATTGTTAACTCTGCAAGAGTATCACATTGCCCAGCTTCCTTACAACAGCTGAGAAGTCTATCACCAGCTGGAGGATAGAGTGGAACCATGTTGTACAAGCCAAAGGGGAAGTACTAACAGACATCTGCCTGATTTGTCATTCGTTGTCATCATTCAGACATTCTGAGGTAATGGGAAGGGTCGGAAGAGTTACAAAATCTGTGGACCTTCCAGGATATTGAAAAAATAATCTATGCTTCTGAGTTATAGCACAGGAAACTGTACTAATAGAGAGTGTGGAGCAGTGGGATTCCGGACTGCAGGAGGCAGAATAGACTATGACAGGCTGCAGCTTACAGGAGTTCTTGTTGCTACATCATAGAGCTTGTATTTAACAGTGACATTGTATTTGATGTGCTATAACTGAATAGGGTCCAATCCTGCAAACATTACCGGACATAATGCAGATTGTAATGGATAGTAAATATTTGGAGATTCAGACCCATGCTTCACTCTTTGTTTGTAAGAGATGGAAAACTGATGTCTCTTCAACGACTCGCAGAAGTGGTTCTAGCCTATTGGGGGCCCTAAGAAGGAATATTTTTGGACCCCATTCTTATCCCTCACCCACCTCCTAAAAATACTACTTGCATTATTTCTACAAACCAAAGAATATACTAGCACAACAGATACTAATACACTTGTTAAAAAGCGCCTGTTAAATAAGATTATGAACAGAATTTTGTGGGTAATATTAATTGAAGCCCCACTGAGCTGCTTGGGGCCGCCAATAATTATTTAGTCTGCTTATGCCGAGTGTTCCCACTTGACCCACCAGAAACACCATGAGAGCAGGGGATCTTTCTCCTATGACAAGAACATAGTTGCAGGAAGGCCTGAGTGGCCTTCCTGAGCCCCACATTGACACTGACGCATTTGAAATCAATCCAGAAAGCAAATCAAAGTTGGGTCAGTTATGCCCTGAATATTTCACTCTGACGGTGTAACTCACTGCTTTGAGTAGAGCTGCTTGGGAACCAGATTTCCTTTTTGCAGGAAATTCTGACTTTCACAGTTTGTTGTTTGTTCTGAGTTGGAACAAAAATGTTCCAGATTGATACAATCAAAATGTTTCATTTTGATTTAGACTTTTTAAAATGTTGTTATAATATAAAATTAAATATTTTTGAAGCAAAAAAGTCATTTTGAAATGAAAAATTGAATTGCTCCATTCTGATAAGATCAAAGTGGAACATTTCAGCCTTATCAGAATGCTTCATTTGGATTTTTTTTTTCTAAACAAATTTTCAGTGAAATCAACTCTTTGCCGTAGAAAGTTTCAATTTTGACAAATCAGTATTCTCCGACAGAAAAACTTTGCATCAGAAAACTTTCAACCAGTTCTGAGTTTCCCTATGAGTCTGATCCACAGAGAACAGGGGCGGCTCTAGGCACCAGCGGGCCAAGCGCCCGCTTGGGGCGGCATCCTGGGGAGGGCGTCATTTGGCTCCGGTGGAGCTCCCGCCGGCATGCCTGCGGCAGGTCCACCGGAGCCCGGGACGAGCGGACCTGCCGCAGTCATGCCTGCGGCGGGTCCCGTCTTCCCGCGGCTCCGGTTGAGCTCCCGCAGGCATGACTGCGGCAGGTCCGCTCGTCCCGGGCTCCGGTGGACCTGCCGCAGGCATGCCGGCGGGAGCTCCACCGGAGCCAAATGCCGCCCTCCCCAGGATGCCGGAGCCGCGGGAAGAGGGGACCCGCCGCGGGACTGGGGAAGGGCGGCGCAGCGCTCCGCGCTGCTTGGGGCAGCCTACTTTGTAGAGCCGCCCCTGACAGAGAATGTATGTCTTCTATAGCTCTTTGCTAAGGAATATAGTCCTTTAGCTTTCACTGTAGTAGAGGCTCATGCTTTCAGCTCTGGAGGTCCAGGCACACTGTCCACCAGATTAGGTTATTCACTTTGACCTGGTTCCCGCAGTTTGGTTAGGTACATTACCACCATGTTGTTGTCTGAGAGATCATGTGATCAGGGTAATGTGCAGTTCTGTTAGTGTCCTCTGACTTGTTTATACTGAGTGGAAGAATCTCTGATAGGCACCCTTTCCCACTTAGTTTGTGCTGTTCTAAGGAAGTGAGCCAACTTACCTTTAGGTAGGGGGTTGGTTTCCATTAGTTCTGGTGGAGTTATATTTAGGAAGAAGACAGGTGCCAATAAGAGGACATTTCACATCCAACTCATTAAGTTTATCCAGGCTGCCTGAGACAGAGTCTTAATTCCAAAATGGATGGTTTTCTGCTTACTTTTAGCAGCCACTCTTGTAATCCTCTGTAATCCAGAGTAGACAGGGCAAACTGGAAACAGAGCTCTGAAACCAGTAGCCTCCTAACTAACCACTTTGGGCAATGAGCTGGCATTAATCCACGACACATATTTGCAAGTGATTTTCTCTTGGACTAGAAAATATCTGTGGTTACAGCTGCAGAATTTATCATGAACCTCAGAAACTCTAGAGTGGGAAAATGTGCTAAAGTGATATTTCTCTGTTTACTAAAACCCTTTTTTATTTTCAGCAAGTGATATATAGATTATATATGGAATGTGTGGCTTTAGCAACAGTTCTTCTGATTCTGTGTCAATCAAGATATCATCTAAACACATTAGCTTTTGTACCCCTAAAAGCCTTACAAATATAACAACTGGTTTCATCATTATAAAAAAGATTAAGACTGTGCAAATTGGATGTTCAAATTTCCTATTAGTAAGATTCATATAATTTTTTTTTGGCCATTCTTTTCACTTTGAACAATTGACATTTTGATTTTTTGTGAGATTTCCTATGACAGAACTTTATTTATTTGGAAGTCTCATTGCTGTCCTCAAACTGAATGAGCATGGGATTTGAAGTCCTTTCTTACCACAATATGTGGGACTTCCAAGTCAAGGCTGAAGCACAGTGTGTGTAGGCTGGGCTGGGCTGCACAGGCTTTTTCTGTCCTATAGATAAACAGGGAACTGAAGAGATGTGGAATTCCAAGGAACTTAACTAGGGGTTTTACACTTCGGGGGTGCAGTTCAGACCAGTAAGGGGCAATGTTCGTTCTAATTTTTTCCATCCATGTGTGGAATGAATTTTGTTATGTGCACCAATATCGGGGTAATGTGTTGATGTGTGCCACCAGCAGAAAGAAAAAACCTAGATAATATATATATTTTTTTAAAATTTACCAAAGGGATAATTACTTCAGCCAGAAGAGGTTTGGCATTTTAGAATTCACTACTCAGAAAATTAAATTTAAGCAGAAGAGAGAACTAAAATTATGAAATGCATAGACCATCAAACTAAAATAACAGCACTTTGAAAGAATAAAATTACGAAGAATATATTTGGATTGCAGGAAGTACCAAGAAGTAACAACAACAACACTAGAATGTGTTGGGAGGCGACCGTGTCAGATAGTGTGTGTGTGTGACAGAGTGTGTGTGTGTATGTGTGAGACAGACAGAATGTGTGTGTGTTTGTGACACTGTGTGTGACAGTGTAAGTGTGTGTGTCTGTGAGTGAGAGACACAGAGACTCTGTGTGTGTGTGTGTGTGTGTGTGTGTGTGTGTGTGTGTGTGTGTGT
Organism: Mauremys reevesii; assembly: GCF_016161935.1. Lineage (NCBI taxonomy): Eukaryota > Metazoa > Chordata > Testudines > Geoemydidae > Mauremys > Mauremys reevesii. The sequence goes on from NC_052631.1 coordinate 72,452,271, forward strand.
GTGTGTGTGTGCGCACTGGCTGGCTGGCTGGCTGGCTGGCTGCTGGGGAAGTCTATGAGGGACTGTACTGTCTCTTTAAGGCACTCACACTAGAAAGCTCAGACTGAAGCAGCTACCAGCAGTTCCGTCCCGCTCCTGAGCCCTGTCCATCTACCCCTGCTCTGCAAAGGTGGGGTTCATGGGCAGAGTGGAGGTAGGGGAGGAGGACACCCTGCCATCAGCAAACCCCACCCCCCTGCCCCTGCTCTGCACAGCAAGCAGGAGAGTCCCAGGAGCAGCTGGCCAGGGTCTCCAAGGCAGAGGGCAGGAACAAAGTAGCTGCAGACCAGTGGGAGGAGGGGCACCTGAACACACGCGCTGTCATGCGCAGCTCTGCTAATCAAGTGTGTGGCACTTGAGTCACTCCTGGGTGGCCAGCGACCACGCATCTTAGAGGGAACACAGGTCAGGGGTTATGTCAACACTTGCCTTGTGACCCTGGGTACCTTACAATGCTTTGCTTGTAGCTCCCAGTCTGGGATGTTTGCAGCCAGCCTGCAACCATGTAGGTCATACCCTAAGTGTCTGTGTGCTAGATAGCCCTGGTTCAGCAGCTCTATCCGCATCAGCCTGTCCACAGCCCCACTCTGGCTTCGGCCAGCCTTAATTACAATCAGCAAGTTGACCCAACACACTCTCAGTCCCAGTTTTCCCCCAAACAGTGGTCCCTAAAGTGTCTCGCCATCACCTGAACAATTCAGAGAAATAATAAGGTTCGTTGCTCCTTTATAGAGACAAAAGGCCATTACAGCTTATTAACTTAACTGGATAAATACACTATTCCCTTCAAATTCTGTTTTTTAGTAAAACTAAAACAAATTTATTAACAAAATATACATAAGATTAAGTGAGTTCAACTATAAGGAATGAAGATGAAAGAGTTAGAAGTAAAACAAAACAAAATATGCTTTCTAGTGATTAAGACTTAACAAGCTACAGTCGTTGTTCAAAGTAGATTTCTTACCAATTTCTCTTCTTTTTACCCATGGCTGACTTTCTCTCAGTCAGGAACTTCCCCAGAAGCATAAGCAGTTGCTTTCTCTTGTCTTCCTAGGTAAAAGATCTTCTTAGTGAATGCATATTCCAGTTAAATGCTTTCTAGTACAAATAATATAACTATCCAGAAAAGGGTATATATGCATCAATCAGAAGAGTACCTTTAAAAATGTGTGGGGAACAGTTACTCAAAGTTTCCCAATAAATTTAATGCATGATGATCTTTTTCTTCCTAGGGAATTAGACTGCTATAATTCCTATGCGTTAGCTTCTGTTTTGTAGGCTTTATATAAAGATGAATTTCTAATTCAAAACTGTTTGTATCTTCAAAACATCAAACTTAAATGCAAAGATGCAATATAGTTATAGATTCAGTGAATAAAGAGTATTATATGTGATGTTAGTGTTAGTTTGAAATGACCTTTGATCATTATGTGCATAGTAATCAAAGGTAATTTCAAACCACCACTAATATCACATATAATACTCTTCTATCATTATAGCTAATTAGAAGTTGAAGAAAACTATTAGTGTATAGTTCTTATCCAAAGTAGTATTAGTGTCCCACAAAATATACATTTATCATGGATACCAATTATATTAAATGTTTAACAGTGTATTCATCTTTCATTTATAATAGTAACAACATTTAATTTTAACTGTGTGTATTGTGTGTGTATATATATTTATAAGAAGTGGAAGATTGGACAAATAACCAGGGAGGAGTATAAAAGTATTGCTCAGGCATGCAGGAGTGAAATTAGGACGGCCAAATCACACTTGGAGTTGCAGCTATCCGGAGATGTTAGGAGTAACAAGAAGGGTTTCTTCAGATATGTTAGCAACAAGAAGCAAGTCAAGGAAAGTGTGGGCCCCTTGCTGAATGAGGGAGGGAACCTAGTGACAGAGGATGTGGAGAAAGCTAGTGTACTCAATGCTTTTTTTGCCTCTGTCTTCACAGACAAGGTCAGCTCCCAGACAGATGCACTCTGCACCACGGTATGGGGAGGAGGTGACCAGCTCTCTGTGGGGAAAGAAGTAGTTCGGGACTATTTAGAAAAGCTGGATGAGCACAAGTCCATGGGGCCGGATGCGCTGCATCCGAGGGTGCTAAAGGAGTTGGCCGATGAGATTGCAGAGCCATTGGCCATTATCTTTGAAAAATCGTGGCGATCAGGGGAGGTCCCGGATGACTGGAAAAAGGCTAATGTAGTGCCCATCTTTAAAAAAGGGAAGAAGGAAGATCCAGGGAACTACAGGCCAGTCAGTCTCACCTCAGTCCCTGGAAAAATCATGGAACAGTTCCTCAAGGAATCAATTCTGAACCACTTAAAGGAGGGGAAAGTGATCAGGAACAGTCAGCATGGATTCACCAAGGGCAAGTCATGCCTGACTAACCTAATTGCCTTCTATGATGAGATAACCGGTTCTGTGGATGAGGGGAAAGCAGTGGATGTGCTATTTCTGGACTTTAGCAAAGCTTTTGATACAGTCTCCCACAGTATTCTTGCCAGCAAGTTAAAGAAGTATGGGCTGGATGAATGGACAGTAAGGTGGATAGAAAACTGGCTAGATGGTCGGGCTCAACGGGTAGTGATCAATGGTTCCATGTCTAGTTGGCAGCCGGTATCAAGTGGGGTGCCCCAAGGGTCAGTGCTGGGGCCGGTTTTATTCAATATCTTCATTAACGATCTGGAGGATGGTGTGGACTGCACCCTTAGCAAGTTTGCAGATGACACTAAACTGGGAGGAGTGGTTGATACGCTGGAGGGTAGGAATAGGATACAGAGGGACCTAGACAAATTAGAGGATTGGGCCAAAAGAAATATGATGAGGTTCAACAAGGACAAGTGCAGAGTCCTGCACTTAGGATGGAAGAATCCCATGCACTGCTACAGACTAGGGACCGAATGGCTGGGCAGCAGTTCTACAGAAAAGGACCTAGGGGTTACGGTGGACGAAAAGCTGAATATGAGTCAACAGTGTGCCGTTGTTGCCAAGAAGGCTAATGGCATTTTGGGTTGTATAAATAGGGGCATTTCCAGCGGATCGAGGGATGTGATCATTCCCCTCTACTCAGCACTGGTGAGGCCTCATTTGGAGTACTGTGTCCAGTTTTGGGCCCCACACTACAAGAAGGATGTGGATAAATTGGAGAGAGTCCAGCGGAGGGCAACAAAAATGATTAGGGGGCTGGAGCACATGACTTATGAGGAGAGGCTGAGGGAACTGAGGTTGTTTAGCCTGCAGAAGAGAAGAATGAGGGGGGATTTGATAGTTGCTTTCAACTACCTGAAAGGGGGTTCCAAAGAGGATGGATCTAGACTGTTCTCAGTGGTAGAGGATGACAGAACAAGGAGTAATGGTCTTAAGTTGCAGAGGGGGAGGTTTAGGTTGGATATTAGGAAAAACTTTTTCACTAGTAGGGTGGTGAAGAACTGGAATGGGTTACCTAGGGAGGTGGTGGAATCTCCTTCCTTAGAGGTTTTTAAGGTCAGGCTTGACAAAGCCCTGGTTGGGATGATTTAGTTGGGTTTGGTCCTGCTTTGAGCAGGGGGTTGGACTAGATGACCTCCTGAGGTCCCTTCCAACCCTGAGATTCTATGATTCTATGATTCTATGACAGTCATATTGAAACCATATAAAATAATATACTTTAAAAATCCTAGTCTTGCATAAATAAGTATCATTAATTTTACTAATGGCTGCCTGGGAAAATATAGTGATAATGTGGTAGTGAGCCAAAACCAGCAGAGGTTGATGTAGTCCACTATCCTAGATCCCTTCCAGTGAATAGCTGGTCTCTAAGGGTATGTCTACACTACAAGACTATTTCGAATTAACTTAAGTCGAATTTGTGGAATCGACCTTATGAAGTCGAATTTGTGTATCCACACTAAATACACTAATTCGACTGTGTGAGTCCACAGTAACAGGGCCAGCGTCGACTTTGGAAGCGGTGCACTGTGGGAAGCTATCCCACAGTTCCCGCACTCCCCGCTGCCCATTGGAATTCTGGGATTTCCCCCCAATGCATGCTGGGGGAAAAAATGTGTCGAGGGTGGTTTGGGGTAACTGTCATCATTGAACCATCAATCACGCCCTCCCTCCCTCCCTCCCCGAAAGCGCCTGCGGGCAATCTGTTCATGCACTTTTCTGCTCAGTGACAGCGCGGGCACCACAGCACTGCGAGCACGGAGCCCGCTGCAGTTATGGCCGTTGTCAACTCCTCTCACTTTATCGTCCACCTCTTCCACAGTCAGCTGCTGAGAAATAGGGCTACTTTTCAATGGTGCTGCGAGCACTGGTGGACCATGGGGGACGTTTTACCAACATCAACGTCGGGTGGCCAGGCAAAGTTCATGACGCGCGTATTTTCAGGAACTGTGGTCTGTTTGGACGCCTGCAGGAAGGTAGTTTCTTCCCAGACCACAAAATAACTCTTGGGAATGTGCAGATGCCTATAGTGATCGTCGGGGACCCAGCCTACCCGCTAATGCCCTGGCTCGTGAAGCCCTATGCAGGCACCTTGCACAACGACAAGGAACTCTTCAAGTACCAGCGAGCAGCGAGCAGCGTGACCTGTGACTGTTCAGTTTCTTTACAGAGAAGCTGAACCTGCCCCTGTTTCTTTACCAAGTTACTGTTGACTAGCATCTGCAGTTACATACCCCGTCCACCCCGCTTCCCCCACTTCCAACACACGTTTAAAAATAAAATACATGTTCCACTGTAACTGTACAAAGGTTTCTTTATTGATGACTTTGCGTTAAAGGATTGAAACTGGGACGCGGACTGTGCTGGGTAGGGTGTGCGGTGATGTAAAGACTGCCTCTAAACTCGAGGAATGACAGGCTCCTGCTCCCAGAGCAGTCTGCAGTGCTGGACTGGTTGTTTCAAGGGAGCCTGCCATCCCTCCGTTTTGGGACTCTGTGTGTGGGGGCTATGTGGCCTTGCGGCGGGGGAGGATGGATACAGATTCCTCTGCTGCGTGGCTCTGTGGTCCAGGACAGGGACCGTTGCATGAGATCTGTAACCCCCCTCCCCCGCTACAAAGTCACGTACCCCCCCCCACCCACACAGAACCTGCAAACCACCTCCCAGACCGACCAGGGTGCCTACTGACTGCACTGTGTGTGTGACCTGCTGCTGATCCTGCCCCCGTGTCTGTACCCTGGTAAAGGTGATTGTCCTGTCCAATTACCAACCCCTTTCCCCCCCTTCAAACACAGTCTCCTCTAAAAGAACATGACGGAAACAGTAATTAACAGAAAAGTATTTTTTATTATCAACTAGACAGTTAGGGGATGAAACTGGGACGGGGGCTTGGGTGAGGCAGGAAGGAAAGGACTTCTCAAAATTTAGGGTATGAGAGCTTTTGAGTACTTGAGCACTCTGCTGGGGTGCAGTGACAGTTTTCACGGCCCCTGGCGCCCCTCCTTCTTGTTATTTTGGGTGAGGGGGGTATGGGACTTTGTGGCGGGGGAGGGCGGTTGCAGATACACTGCAGGGGGGCTCTGTCCTCCTGCCTGCGGTCCTGCAGAACATCCACAAGGCGCCGGAGGCGTGTCCGTTTGCTCCCTCATTAGTCCAAGCAGTGTTTGAGTCGCCTGCTTGTCTTCCTCACGCCACCTCTCCTCCCGTTCGCTGTGTGAGCGCTGGTACAGAGAGAGGGTCTCCCTCCACTGGCTCTGCTGGTCCGCCTCGTCTCAGGAGCACCCCATAAGTTCAGCGAACATCTCATCCCATGTCTTTTTCTTTCGCCGCCTAATCTTTGCCAGCCTCTGTGAGGGGGATGCTGTGGCAGGTCTGGAGACAGTCGAAGCTGTGTGATGGGAAAAAGGGAGTGAATTCCTTGCAAAGATATATTTTTGCGAACAATGAACACAGTCTAGTCTGTCTCTGTGAATTCTGGGTTGAGATCCCAGTGCCTGATGGGGCAAAAACCATTTTCGCGGGTGGTTCTGGGTAAATGTCGTCAGTCATCCCTTCCTCAGGGAAAGCAACGGCAGACAATCATTTCAAGCCCGTTTTCCCTGGATTGCCCTGGCAGACGCCACAGTGTGGCAACCATGGAGCCTGTTTTGCCTTTTGTGCCTGTCACCGTATGTGTACTAGATGCCGCTGATAGAGGCGGTCCAGCAGCGCTACACAGCAGCATGCTTTTGCGTTTGCATGACAGCAGAGATGGTTACCAGCCATACTGTACCATCTACCATACCATAAATTGGTAGTAAGATGATCATGGTTACCAGTCCTTTTGCACTGCACCATTTGCTGCTGTCATAAGTGCCTCTGGCTGAGATCAGCCAGGGGCGCAAAAGCCAAAATTGGGAATGACTCCCTGAGTCAATCCCTCCCTTTTGGTATCTAAAAATAGAATCAGTCCTGCCTAGAATATGGGCAAGTGTACTACAGAACCACTGTATCAGAGAACCAGAGAGCACAGCTGCTCTGTGTCAGATCCTGCATAAATTATGAGCTGTATGCTATTCACAGGGGGTGCTCCTGCAACAACCCCACCTGTTCATTCCATTCTTCCCCCAGCCTTCCTGGGCTACCATAGCATTGTCCCCCCACTTGTGTGATGAAGTAATAAAGAATGCAGGAATAAGACACAGTGACTTGTTAGTGAGAAATGAGTGGAAGGCAGCCTTGAGCTGCTATGATAGTCCAGACAGGACATTAAGGAGTGTGGAGGAGAGGAGCCCAGCATCCCTCTGCTAGTCCAGGGGCAATTGAATCTTTTCTTTACACATGAAGGGTGGGGGCTGATGGAGCTCAGCCCCCTGTTGCTATGATGAGGACGGTTACCAGCCATACTGCACCATCTATCAGGAAAAATTAGGAGCAGGCACCCTTGATCGACCTAACGGATGCTAGTCGGCATGGTTCCCAGTCCTTTTGCACTGCCCCATGTGCCAATAGGCTGATGATGACGATGGATATCAGTCATATTGTACCGTCAGCCACCCATGGCGGGGGGGGGGGGAGCAAGGATATTGGTGTTGAGTGCTGCAGCATCGCATCTATCTGCAGCCTTCAGTAAAGATAGGGTGACATGTAAAAGAGTCAACAGAGGATTGTTTTCCCTTTCACTTCTGGGGGTGGGTGGGGGTGTGTGTAAATTGCCGAGCTATGCCCTGACCCACCGCGGACACTGTGTTTGACCCTAGAAGCATTTGGAGCTCAGCCAAGAATGCAAATGCTTTTTGGAGACAGCAGGAACTGTGGGATACCTTGCGTCCTCAGTCCCCCCCTCCCTCCATGAGCGTCCACTTGATTCTTTGGCTTTCCGTTACGCTTGTCACGCAGCAGCGTGCTGAGTCTCTGCTACGCTGTCTGTCCGGAGATTTTTTTAAAATACTTTGGACCAGGCGTAACATTACAGTAATTCCCCTAATTAGATGCAGGAGTCTCCGAGCAAGATCACCCTGAGGACGGTCAATGAAGGAGATAGATAGCGCATGCTGCGTGAAAGCCAGCACAAACCAGGGCCCTATGCAGCCGTGCTCGGGGAGGCAATGCTCCCAGAGTACCTCATGAAAGCCTGGCGCGGAAAAGTGTGCTACCATGGAGCACCCAATAAGGCAGCTCTCCCCAGGAACCTCCTGCGGAGGCTTTTTGATTACCTCCAGGAGAGCTTCATGGAGATCTCCCAGGAGGATTTCTGTTCTATCCCCATATATATAGAGACCTCCTTTTCACATACTTCAGATTCCTGTTATATTAAGAATAAAAGTTTACATGGTTAAAGCACTTACCGACTGCTCCTTCCCCTGATTCAGGGTCCGGGTTAACGGCCGGGGAGGGTTGGTAGGGGATCTCCGTGACGGTGATGAAGAGATCCTGGCTGTCTGGGAAACCAGCGTTGTAAGCGCTGTCGCCTGCCTCGTCCTCCACAAACCCTTCCTCATCTTCCCCGTCCACGAACATCGCCGAGGAACTGGCCGTCGACACTGTCCCATCGTCAGAGTCCATGGTCACTGGTGGGGCAGTGGTGGCAGGCTCCGTAGTGTCTATTTGCCGCTTTGATTTTTTGGTAGCCTTGTCTGGGGTCCTTGATTTTCACGCGGCGCTGCGTTGCATCCCGCCTGTATCCTCTGTCTCTCATGGCTTTGGAGACCTTCTCGTAGGTCTTTGCATTCCGTTTTTTGGAGCGCAGCTCCGAAAGCACAGACTCCTTGCCCCACACACCGATCAGATCCAAGACTTCCTGGTCAGTCTATGCTGGGTCCCTCTTTCTATTCAGAGATTACATGAACTCCTCTGCTGGAGAGCTCTGCATTGCTGCCGGTGTTGTTGAGCTCGCCTCGATGTCCAACCACGAAATGAGATTCAAACTGTCCAGACAGGAAAAGGAATTCAAATTTTCCCGGGGCTTTTCCTGTGTGGCTGGTCAGAACATCGAAGCTTGGACTGCTGTCCAGAGCATCAACAGAGTGGTGCACTGTTCGATTTGCATCCACACTTAGCCTAATTCGACATAGCCATTTCGAATTTAGCGCTACTCCCCTCGTCGGGGAGGAGTACAGAATTCGAACTAAAGAGCCCTCTAGGTCGAATTAAATGGCTTCGTGGTGTGGACGGGTGCGCGGTTAATTCGAATTAACGCTGCTAAATTCGAATTAAAGTCCTAGTGTAGACCAGGCCTAAGACAATGCCAGTGACAGAGGAGCTCTTTTTGGCTATGAACAGAGGTCAAACATCTAGGCTAATTCTATTGGATCTGCTAGTGGCCTTCAACATCATGAATCCCAGGTTAGTATTGCATCTCTGTGATGCTCGAATAACCTTGGTGAGTTAGATGGTTTCAGTAGACTGGCCTCTCTCCTTTTGACATCTATTGACCTGAGCTCAGCTAAGGTGTTTGAGCTGGAGCTCCCTTGATACACAAGAAAGCTGGAGCTCCTGGCAGGTTTTTCAGCATGAAGGCTCCATGATTATGGAGTTCATGCCTACACTTAGTCTTTCAGAACCCAGATTTGTTAATATTTCCATCACTGCACCAAGTCCATCTCTTTTCCCAATCTTTTGGGGAGGGAGTAGGCAGATATTTGAAGAAGAGAGAACTGTATTTTCTTATTCTTATTATGGGTACAGTAATAGATCTCTCACTTACATTGGTAAGTACTTACTCAAAGTAGTCCCAGTGATGCCACCAGTAAAAATGATTCCATAATCCGGGTATCTACTTGCTGTTGGTCTTTCTATTGTTTGTCTTAATTTATTTGAAGGGCTCTTACATTGAGAATTTAATCTAAATAAATAAATAAATATGGTAATAGTAGCCAAGAAAATTATCAATTAACCATTCACATATCAAACTATCATTATTAATCCTTTAATTATTTACTTAGAAAACTGCCCTAGATAAATGCGTTTTTATTTTTAGATATTTTAAACTTGGTAATATTTCACTCTGATCATTCTTTATTATTATGGTATCTAACTATTAAATAGCTCAAAAATAAACTAACACCTCATGGAAAGTTTGAAAAAATGTTACAGAGAAAAATTGAAGTGTCTATATTTACAGTTTTGTTTTTCTTTGCAACTAAAAGTTCCTTAGGGATTCATCTGCCCTTGCTGTCTACTTCTCATTTGCAATCATAATCCAATGTGATAATATTATCTCCATAGCAAGTAACTGTGATGGTGCAAGCAGAAAATTATGACGCTAAATGGGGCAAAATTCAAATATATCCTGAGAAATATTTCTCTTGTTTCATGCAAATTTTCCTAGCAATAAAAACACAGAGAAATAGGGGGAAAAATAGCAGAATGGTCTCTGAATATTTCAGAAAGGCTGAAAAGGCAGCAGTCAGGTCCCGATCCAGTTTAAATTTAGGGTAAGGATCAGATTTGAGGCTGAATGAAATCAAGTTTTAGTCTTGCACAAGGTGAGGCTGAAATTTTGGAATTTCTCATGAAATTCTGGCCTAAAAGGTTAACTGTGAAGAAATTCCCCAGGAAAGGGAAGGATTATCTCTGGACTGCATCTGTGTCAGCAGCAGTGCTATATTTTTATGCTAATGACAAAATGTGGTAATCCCGTCAGGCATAATCTATCTCAGAGGTGAGTGCCCCTTCTGTATAATTCTGTGGGGTTTTAAACCATTCTGAATCATTCAGGTTGAAACTGTACAAGACTTGTTTCAGAGTAGCAGCAGTGTTAGTCTGTATCTGCAAAAGGAACAGGAGTACTTGTGGCACCTTAGAGACTAACAAATTTATTTGAGTATAAAGCTTTTGTGTGCTACATCCCCCTTTATTGGATAAAGGATATATATATAATATACACACACACACAGAGAACATGAAGAGGTGGGAGTTGTCCTACCAACTGTAAGAGGCTAATTAATTAAAATAAAAAAACTTTTGTAGTGATAATCAAGATAGCCCTTTACAGATAGTTTGACAAGAGGTGTGAGAATTCTTAACATGGGGAAATAGATTCAATGTGTGTAATGGCTCAGACTTGTCATACAAGCAATTGTTTGCCAAAGGATATTGTTTCACCTGAGACACAGGATATGTTTTTACATGAAGTTGCAGAGTAAAGGTGTTTCCTTTAGGAATCATTTTTTTAATCATGGTGGATCTTTAATAATAATTATATTGAATATACTCAGCTACTGTGTTTCATATGCATTAGCAAAACTGACATGACTAAAAGCATGCTTGAAACAATAGTTAATCTACCTTCGGGTACATATTTGGGGTAGCCACAGAGATTGGATACTCACAGAGACTGTTCCATAGTTAGGAAACTTTTATTTCTTTTGCTAGCTTATCAGAGGACAAAGTTTGACGCTGCAACATTACACAAGCCCCAGGCCCCTAATACTTTTGTCAGGTTGCTAATAAAATAGATAGAGCAGTTGCCAACGCAATAGATCAAAGGATTAAACATTTAATCTTTTAGCTGCTCCGCTCCTTAGGATCTGCAGTCAAAGGATAATACCACTTGACTTTGCATTGAATGGTGGATTCCTTAATATTGAATGTCAGGGCATGTACTTTTGAGATTAGGTGAGGAGTAATATTTAGGAATAGAATGAGGATGTGTTTAATGTATGTAGGACTGATTAATTTAGCTTAGGGAGGAATGGCAATATATGACTCTGCTTCCATCTCTGCAATATGTGAACCTGATGTTAAAAGTTGTTCAAATAAATGGATTAATTTTGCAAGTGTGAGGAAAAACAAACCTAAAGGGGACCAACTCTCTATTCACACCCATGGAATTCCATTGATTTAAGTGGAGTTACTGCTGATTTACAGCAGTGAAATAAGAAATTAAGAGTGTGTGTGTACATACATGTTCTTGTCCTTTTTCTTATACAGAAAACAAGTACATTCCATGTTTATTGTTCAGTTAATCTGAAATTTATCAATGCAAAACATGCTCTTTAGTTTTAAAATGACAGTAAAGAAAGAACGGACTACTGATATATATGTAACATAATTTACACCCACACAAACACATTTAAACCCCATTGTTGAAACATTTTAATTCATGAGGGTCAAGTTTGTCTTTGAGGATATATGCATGCAGAGGAGTAAGGAGGGATGAGACTGTAGGGAGTAGGGAGAGGGAACTAGCTTCACCAGCTATACACTGCTGCTGAGAATAAGAGCTAGGCAACATTTTTCTACCAAAACTTTTTTAACGGATCACTTCAGCTTGAATGGTCCCTTGAAATACATGTTAACTACACGTGCTAAATAATCTGGTCAAATCTTGTATTTAGCAGTGACACTTTGAGTTAGTTTCACAGACCTGAAAAGCTCTGTGTAAGCTTGAAAGCTTATCTCTTTCACCAACAGAAGTTGGTCCAGTAAATAAAAGATATTACCTCACCTATGTTATCTCATTATTATTTTCTGACTTTTTGAAGTGGCCAAATAAATGAAAAATCCATTATATGCCCGACATTTCCCCACACTGAATAGATCCTCAGCTAGGGTTTTCCAGCAGGTCTCCCCTCACTTTGCATGAGCAGCCTGAAGGGGAGGGTCAGGACTCTGATTTGATACCAAGCATTGTCTTTCTCAGGTGCTTGGCTGGCTCTTGCTTACATTCTCAGGCTGTAATATTTTGGTCTTATTTTGGTTGTTGGGTTAAGCGTGCGGTACGGGATGATGGTGGTGGACTATGATAAGCAGGAGGCTAGACTAGATGACATGGTGGTCCCTTCTGGCCATAAACTCTATGACTTTTTGACTATGAATGGGAGCAGAGAAAGATAGAGAATCTGCTCTTTTAATAACAGAGGCCCAGTGTAGCTCATAGAAAAATTGTTCTATTGCCTGATCTCTTGATTATATATTTATTATATTGGCTGTACTGATTACTTAAGAATCCCCAGTTAAGAAATTAGACTTCTGAGGTTTGATAGGTTCTAGTCCCAGATTCAGGTACAGTACTATTAGTAGTATTAGTATTACTGTTTGGTTGTGACTCTGATGGGCATGGTTGCAACACTCACACTAAGGAAAGAGCTTTTGAATTTTCAATAGTTTTATTAACACAGTTTGTGAAAACACAAATTTTCTGATCCAAACAAGAATGTAACAGTACTGCAATATTAATTTGACTTCCAGCATCATGTCATGCGTATACTTACACAATTCTTGTGGAGACCTAGAAGTGGGGAGGGCAGATGGTGGGCCATGGGGTTCCTATCCTGCCTCTGGCAGGCCAAGTGAATTCAGTGATCAGTGTCTGGTTGGTTAGGTCATTGTTGTGCCTATTATAGGATCTAATGCTGCCATGAATATTCATAATAGTATTATGTCTCCTTTGCCCCTAGCAGCCCCACCCTAATATTGCTGGGATGTCCTTACCCTATAGGTTATCATAGTAATTATCTCAAACTTATTAGCACATATGGCAGTTGGTTACTATGAGGACAAGGTGTGTGAGGTAATACCTTGTATTGGATCAACTTCTGTTGGTGAGATAAATGAAAGATATTACTCAGTCACCTTGTCTCGCTAATATCCTGGGACTGACACAGCTACAACAACAAAATAATACTTATAATTGGTTACTATGCAGTCTTGTGATTATGCATCTGTTGATGTTCCTATCTAAAAATACCCAAACTGGCATCAGTTGACTTCTTGCAATTACCTGTCATCATTTTATGCAAGATCTCAACAAAATTATTTATTGTAAAATATGCTGTTTTGCCATCTTGTGACTTAGGGTCACTGCTGGTCTAAGGTCTTAGGGTCACTTCTGCTAAGGCTTATAAGCTTAACTTCCTTATACTAACTGCTTAAGCTAATGTCTTACAGGCTTGGCCCAGTGGGCTTTTTGTATTACTGATATATACTACATCATATTTCTGTATTTAAGATGACTTAAAATCTATAATAAATCCCATATGCTACACTTCTCAGAATTTTGTTTTTTTGCTGATTAGCTCAACAAAGTTTGCCTAATGCACAAATATGAAAGAATTCCCATGGGAAGAGCTAGGCACTTCATACTTTTGCTGAAACCTGGAAACAACTGACAGAATGTGTAGATATTACAATAATAATAATCATGAAGTATTAATTGTACCATGGTAGCACATGGGCATCAGTTACATACCAGGGCTTCACTGTGCTAGATACTGTGCAAACACCTACCAAATGGTATTGATGATAAAAGCACATAGCCTTCCCTTACTGTCCCCTTCCTTTCTTTATCTGTGTATTTTTGTATTTTATCACATTATTTTACTTTTCTTTATATTATCCTTATATATTTAGACTTTGATCCTGGAATCAGATTTATGTAGCTCTGAGAGTCTGTCAACAGGATTCTGCCGACAGGATTGGCCTCACTTGCCTTTTTGTTGTAATGTGAACATAGCTTTTTCTGTTCTTTCAGTATTTGTTTTACACACAAAAAGTAATAAAAATACTGTAACAGAGAAGAGATTTTTTTTCTGGTCAACAAATAACATTCTTAATCATTTAACAAGCCATGTTAATTTAGGAGGGGAACAAATCAGAGCTAATTCAGTGACTTATCTGAGGGGCTTTGTGTATAAACATTGCGGATAGAGGGGAGATGAGATATGGGATATATCTTGACTTAGGCTTTTTGATATTGTCTTGCATGACCTTCTCATAAACAAATTAGGGAAATATAACCTAGATGGAGTTACTATAAGGTGCATAACTGGTTGGAAAATCATTCCCAGAGAGTAATCAGTGGTTTACAGTCAAGCTGCAATGGCATATCAAGTGGGATCCTGCAGGGATAAGTTCTGAGTCTGGTTCTGTTCAATATCTTCATCAATGATTTAGATAATGGCACAAAGAGTACACTTTAAAGTTTGCAGATGATACCAAAGTGGGAGGGGTTGCAAGTGCTTTGGTGAATAGGATTAAAATTCAAAATGATTTGGACAAACTGGAGAAATGGTCTAAAGTAAACAGGATGAAATTCAATAAGGACAAATGCAAAGTACTCCACTTAGGAGGGAATAATCAGTTACACACATACAAAATGGAAAATGACTGCCTAGGAAAGAGTATTGCAGAAAAGGATCTGGGGGTCATAGTGAATCACAAGCTAAATATGTGTGTACAATGTAATACTGTTGCAAAAAAAAAAAGAACATCATTCTGGAATGTATTAGCAGGAGTGTCATAAGCAAGACACAAGAAGTAATTTTTCCACTCTACTTTGTGCTAATTTGGCCTCAACTGCAGAACTGTGTCCAGTTCTGGGCATGACATTTCAGGAAAGATGTGGACAAATTGGAGAAAGTCCAGAGAAGAGCAACAAAAATGATTAAAGATCTAGAAAGCATGACCTATGAGGGAAGATTGAAAAATTGGGTTTGTTTAGTCTAAAGAAGAGAAGACTGAGAGAGGACATAACAGTTTTCAAGTACATAAAATGTTGTTACAAGGAGAAGGGAGAAAAATAGTTCTCCTTAACCTCTGAGTATTGGACAAGAAGCAATGGGCTTAAATTGCAGCAAGGGTGGTTTAGGCTGGACATTAGGAATACGTTCCTAAATGTCAGGGTAGTTAAGCACTGCAATAAATTGCCTAGGGAGGTTGTGGAATCTCAATAATTGGAGATTTTAAAAAGCAGATTAGACAAACCTGTCAGGGATGGTCTAGATAATATTTAGTCTTGCTATGAGTGAAGGGGACTGAACTAGATAACCTCTAGGGTTCCATTCCGGTCCTCCCACTCTGTTGGTTGGCTGCACATGAATAGATATTGTGTGACCTACCAAACCAATGCTCTGAGTTAATTTTGTGCCTAAAACTTTCCATCTCCTTCCATTTTCATGTATATAAAGCAATGTCTTTCCCATAGATAATACCATAATTTACATAGCAATCAATACTCCATCTGTGACACAGGGCTAAGGAGTGCTTTACAACAGAATTGAAAAAAAGTAAAACCCAAACAAAACCAAATACATTATAATAAGTCCATAACAAAATATCATCATCTTAAAATGCAAACACAGAAAAACAAATGAGGTGTAGTCTAATGAAAAAAGGGAAATAAAGAAATGAAAGTGTATGACTGTAGGGCTAATGGTGTTGGGATGGCCAACAGCTATTCATGAAAATGTTCACAAATCCCAAAAGTTTTCAAGAGTTTATTGTAAATGGTTAGTTGCTCAGCAGTGCATTCTGGAAGTGCATTATTTCCTTATTGCCATTCATCATAATTTCTCATTCATTATCCTCCTGTGTAAAAAAGTTTCAGGCATCCAGTCAAGGAGGAGAAGCAATATATCGTGACTCAAGGTAATCAGTCAAAGTAGTCAAAGTGAATAATTCCCAGACAACACATTGCATGAAAAATGTTCTTGCAAATTATTCAGCAAATACTTCATTAATAGAAAAATGCATCCCTGGAATTCAGTATCAGTTCACAAAAGAAAAAAGTGAATATTAATAATTATATAATAATATAATTCCAGTGAAACTTATAACAAATAATTATAGAAAGAATCAGTAAATAGAGCTAAAAACTAAACAAAGTAAACTCTTAGGGGGTTATTCAAAGCATATTGACATTAATGGGAGTCTTTCCATTGTCATCAATGGACTTCAGCACCTACTGTATTTATTCATCCCTAATTATTGCTCTGATGAATGTGGTTCTGGCACAAAATGCCCACCACATTCTCAGCCAAAGGTGGCTGGTGAGTGAAGATACCCTTCCCTACTCTTACAGAACCATATTCTGGAGATAAGGTACAATGCTCCAGAAGATGGGCACATTTATCAAACAGAGAGGCTGATACGTGGCTAGGAAAATTTAGAGACTGGGATTGAGTGGAGACAGATACTAGGCAGTGAGTTGGAGTGTGCAGACAAACTGTTTGGTTGCCAGGGTCCAGTGTGGTGAGAAGCTCAAAGAGGCTTGCTCTCAGAGATAAATATGGGAAATAATATGAGAAATGACTGGTTGGCTTTGTTACCCAGGAGGAACAAGGGTATACCAGAAGTATTTGCAGACTGAGGTACCCTTCTTGTGTACTCTCACTCCTCCTTACCAGTTGAATATGGTTATTTAGCATGGAGACAATTTAGTACTGCACTGGACCAAGTAAATACTTGTCTTTTGGTCATATCTCCAAAAAGTTTCAATGTAATAAAGTTGTTGGCTTTTGCTTTAAAAAAGGCATCCCCATTTCTGTGTTTCAGTCTATGGAATGTCCTGATCAATGTAAGGAAGTGGTGGTAGTGGTGGTGATGGTGGTGGTGAACAGTTTCCATTCATTTCAGTTTGGTCAACACTTTTTACAATGGTTCAATTTAGAATTACATAATAACTATCAAATATTCTGGCATTATTTTACCAGTTATATTTGTTGACTCTTATTATTAAAAATCAAGTCCAGCAGAATGTGCACTGGGAATAATAAGAACACAAAACTCAAAGACAAATACAATTTGTTTTTTTCCCCTACTTACTGAAATGACCAGCCCTACTTTTCTCGTAAGAGATTTCTCCCATTGGGACAGTCTTTCTTACCTACAAAATTAAAAACTAATTGCCTGGAAAGTGTTGTTTTATGTTGCCCGTGAAGTACAGAAGAAATGAGCCTGTCTGTTTGTACACATACACAAACGTGCCTACACATACGTACACATCTATGTTAGAGTTGTGTTAGCTGTCTAGGCAAAATAAGAAGCAAGGACATGCAAAACTAAAGCTGCTGCTTTCCCTTTATCTGTTTCCATTATGCATGGAAAATATTGAGATAATTTGGTCTATAAAGTCACCTATTCTTTGGAGACCCGTTCAATACTTTGCCACCGCCAGGGATTGTAACGATGGAGATGCAGCAGCAGCTCTGAATTTCCAAGCTTTTCTTTGCTTTATCTGGACTCTTCATGATATTTGGATGAAACTTTATGAATGGGAATGCCTTTCTTTTTTGAATTTTTGGCTCAGATTTTTCTCTTTTTCCATAAAGAAAGGTGAGAGTTTTCAAGTAAATATAAACCAGAAGTGGATACCAATAGGAAGTTAAACTGGGAGGTTAGACTCTGTGTGTGTGCTGCCAGGAAGGGCCCTTCGATGTTAGGCCCCAATACTGCAATAGGATGCATGCTGGTGGACTGTATAAAGTCCAACTGGAATTCAGTGGTCTATAGATGGCTATCACATTGCAGGATGCAGGCTGCAGTTAGCTGAACTTTCAATGTTCTAGGGATGGCAAAAAATAATTTTTATTGCATTATATAGCAAAGCCGTCTTATCAACATGAAGTCTTCTTAGAAGCAAGCATTCTCTACATGGATATATGTATTGAATTGACTATATATACACAGACTGAATATATTTGTTGTTATCTTATGGTTACATTACTTGAAACATATTAACGAAGCCTATCACCGTCTGTTGGTAAAATATCAGTATTATCCACAAGCTTAAGGAAATGAGACAGCATCACCAGAGAGGATATTTTTACTTGCAGCAATATAGTCTCCAAGCTCTTTAATTTAAGGGTTGCTTTTGAGTAAAGACAGACAGTAATTGCAAATTGTGTTGAATTATCTTTAAGCCAGCACTTGTACACCAGGGAGCAAGAGGAGAAAAGAGAGTTCATTTGATTTGTTAAGCATGTTAGCATTAATGTTAATCTCTCTCTCTTTCTCTCTCTCTCTCGCTCTCTTGTTTTCTTTAAGAAAGTTGTATTTGATAATAGGGCATAACATTTTTAATCCAGAATATTATGCCGAAATAACAAGATTATGATGCAAAACTAACAATCTCTTTTGGCCAATTAGTTAACATCTTATTATGTGAATTGCACGACCTTAAATCTGGTTAAGGGCAACAAAATTGGCCTTGTGTACTAAAGCAAAGACAGAATGCTACATATTTTTCTATGCTGCAATACTAATTTGTGTTATAAATGTTCTGTAGAGTAAATTCCCCTATCAGATATGTTCACATTGTGACCCACACACTATTAAACACTAAAAACCATAATCTTTTAGGCACCTGCCAGACACACCTGTGTCTTGCTGCTTAATTCTGGTGTTCTATGAAACTGGAAGAGGCCATTTCATAGTTCCTCTATGCTGGGAACTGCAAAGCAGTGCAATCAGCTGGGACTGAGAACAGGGAGCACTGTCTTTATGTTTATGTATGCCTACATCTTCACTCCGCAAGGTTTTATGTGCTAAGTCCCCTTTCCAGTGCTGATTATTCATTTTTTTGGTATATTGATATAGTGGGATTACAGTGTAGGTGGCCAGAATATGGGAGTGCATTAATGTTGCTTTTACAACATATATACATATTAATTAGGAGGGGATGCATTAAGATGCCAGTCCTACATACACTAATGTCCATGTGTAACTTTACTACTATGAGCAGCCACATTGAAATCAATGGATCTTCTCACACTAGTAAATTAAGCAGTAAGTGTTTGCAGAATTGAAGCCTAAGAGCTGTTCCAGTATTTGACCCTAAGGGCCCATGACATTTTGTTTAATCAAAAATTACCAGTATGTATGCTCAGCAAACAATTTTATTAAGCATTAGAGCTATTTGCAGACCAACAGGAAACACAGTTTCACTTTAATCATGTTATATGTTACAAATGTCTTAAAATATAAAATTAATGTTTCAGATATTTAAATATTTATCCAGATGTCTCAATATACATAAATATTTTGCAGGAACAGGAGGCCAGAGAACTGTTTATGATATTTTATATATATTTTATACTGTAAAGACTAAAACTACAACATATTGGCTTGTGTCCTTTAACATTACCATCTACCCACCAAATGAGATATATTAGAGATACTTATGCTTGCATAAATTCCCTTTAGAGGCTGAGGGCCGCACATTGGTGATTGCAGTGGATTATGTTTTTCCACATTTCTTTACTGAAATGGGCATATGAGGAGTATTCTAGAGATTACTATAATACCTAGCAGGGATTTTAGGGAGTATAGTAAAAGAAATAATTTATTTTATACCAGTGAGTTTAGCCAATCTTTACACTTTTTAAAAACTCTTGTTATTTGTCAATTGATAAATGAACCCTCCATTGATAGCTTTTCTCTTTTCACAAACAGAAAGCTTGGTATGTTTCTTTTTTCCCAAGAAGTTGACATATTCCATGGCAATGGAACTCTCATTTCCAGTTGTGCCATTTCATTGAGTTCAATGGAGCTACGTCTATACACACCAGCGTTAATGAGCAGAACCAAGGTCCTAGCCTGTAGATGAGTAGAGTAAAATAAAGCTTTTATTTTACCGCTGAAACAAGAGTCCTATTCCCGATATCATATGCACATTATGTGGCTCGGTGATGATGACCCCACTGTTTGTGTGTGTCCAACAGCTATAATAAAGAGGGATTAATATATCTCCAGTATGGGGAAATATCTGCTACAACAAGGAATGGGTTTAAACTTGGGAAGCTATTTAAAATGCATCTTATTACATTCACATTTCCTCCACAGCTGACTCACTGAGTATGAGTAATTGCTGGAAAGGATTGTAATACAATTTCAGATTTTTATCTGTATCAGAACAATTGAATTGCATTGATGCTAAGCTTTGGCAATTTCACTTAAGTGAACTCCCTGTCTGAGGAACAAATGGATAAAGTGGGGGAAAATGTATTCTACTAGTTAAGTTTGTCATTGTGAAGAAATACATTTCTAGCAAATCTATAAAAGAAAATGTTTTTGTCAGTATGTTACCTGTATGCTGGTCATTTGTCCTAAATTCTATTTCAAATCAGAGACCTTAATGCCGATCTAGGGGGAAGTTGCTTTTCAAAAGATATATGGAATGGCCACCAAATAGTCTAAGTCGGGAGTTCAATTTTATTGTTCATTCGGAAAGTCTAAATGGAGGGATTTCAATAGAAATGTTCTATAAAATTGCTAAAGATGAAATTTCAACATAGTTTTACCACATTTCATCCAAGCCTAGGTTTGCCAAGACACTGTACCTCTGGCTAAAAATATCTCCGCTAGTGAGAGTCAGTTTACAGGCTGTGGCTCACTGGAGCTGATCAATGACACGCTCTGTGAGTAAGTTACCAATACCAATGACTTAAGTGCATGATTTTGAACACAGCTATGTTCATAAAGCATAGAAGGGGAAAGTGGAAGCCAGCACATTAGCCAGTGCTTTCAGATTAGCGAAATAACAAAAAGACCAAAGGCTCATCTGGCATTCCCAATTCTGGATGGCTGCATGGCTGGAGGAGAAACTGAAGTGCTCACTATGACTTCTATTGTATTTTTGCATTCATTCCAGCTCCTCTTAATGTTATTTGTGACAACACTGTAGCATCTGTCTCAACCTTTATTGAATTAATGAAAGCCTATTGCTGCTCTGACAGTGCCAGTAGAAGAATGAGTATTTTCCTATCACTTGTGTTGTGAACAAATCACAACACTTCAGACCAAGCTATTGTAAACCAGATGTGTTTTTTAAAAAATGTGGTCTGAGAGGAAGGTATGGTTTAATAGTATAAGCATGAGACTAAGAGCCAGACACTTCTGAATTCTACTCTTGGCTTTGACACTGATACCTTCTCTGCTCTTGGGCACATTTCCTCCTGTAAAAGGAGGATGGTAATTCCTGCTTACCTACATCACTGGATTATTGTGAGGATTAATTAATAATGCAAAGGTGATTTGAAGGTGAAAAGCACAGTATGAGTATTTTTATCATTACCGTTATTTTATTTCAGACTCCAGAGTACACAATGGGCTTTATCCTGTTAGATGCACAGCACTCTTCTGAGGAGCTAAGTACCCTCATCTCCTACTAAGTCCCTTGCATGAATACATAGCACCTTGTAGAACTGAATCTTCAGAGGTGTTCTTGATCTTTAGCTCTACCGATCAACTTTGGCTTAGCTCTCTGATATAACAAACAGGGTAACCCTCATTTATTTCGCTTCACTCTTCTTTGCATTGTCCCCCAGATATGTTGCCACTTAAACAGCCAGAGTCTCCAAGGAACACCTCCACTCTCCTTGTGAGTCTCTTTCCAGTAAGCCTGACAAAAGAAAGACATGGCTAATTTTCTTCTCAATCAAAATCAAAACAGAATTATGAAGGAAAAGTCACAATGCAGACAAAGCAGAGCATAACTGTTGCCAGTTATGTTTACAATTGTTCAGCATTTTTGTAGTCCCTGTGCTTTGTTCTGCTCTAGTAGGTTTGTGATCTTTGATATGAGCCAACAATGATGCTTAACTACTGCCCTTCCAATTCCCCCTCCCTAAATCTTATTTATTCTTACAGGGATGAAAGCAAAATGTGCAGTAAAAAATATTGGGTTTTTTTTCCTGTTTTGTGTTGCTTTATGTTTGAAATGTTTTGCTCACTTCTCAAGCAGAATTTCCTGTGTTTAATGATAGTATTTTATCCAAGGATCTCAAATCACTTTACAAACATTGTGTAAACTTTTCAACACACACAAGAGTTAGCTAAACATTAAAAGGAACATTTCACAGACAAGTACATAGAGATTTGGCTTGCCTAAAGTCACAGAGAAGATGAGGCCTGCTTTGGGAATATACTTGAGCTCTTTCTCTCAGTCTCTAACCAAAAGAATAAATTGCTGGCCAAGAACCCGGTGTAGTAGAAACAGCTTAATATGAAGTAGATGTTATTACGTCTTAGAGGCTATATTATTACTGGAGGAATGGGTGTTTATGACTTGGCAGAGGGTTCTCTATCCCCATATAAGTCAGCCATGTAAACTTCATGTACTAGAGCTGGATGGAAAATGGTTTTCCTGTCCCACAAAGACTTCTGAAATTTCAAAAATATTTCCCATCTTGAATCAGAATCTCAAAATTTTTCATGAACCAATAATCTAAAATAAATAAGAAATAAAAATCAGGTCAGGTCTGTCAATATATTTTGTTTCAAATAATTTAAAAATATTTTAAGTCTTGATATTCTTTTTTTTTACCTTATTTTAGTATAAATTGTGTATAATTTCTAAATGATGGGATGTTTCAGCAATTTCAAAACATTTTTTTTCATTTTATTTCCAATTGAGAGAGTCATCTAAAGTTGACTTTAGATTTTTTTTTTGGTACATTCCAAGAGAGACTAGCCACAAGGCTGGTATGTACTTTGACAGACATAATGACATAATGTTTTTCTGTTTCTCAAAAAAGATCACTCATGTTAGTGAAGGTTTTTGGCAAGAGATGATAGAATGAGCACCTGTGAATGATATACTGAGTTACAACTGACAAACAACAGAAGGGAAGTCAGACCAAAAGCCCATTTTAGGAGAAAACTCTTCACTAATAAAGAAGAGTTTCTTTCCACACAAAATAAATCTGTCTTAGCTGAGACAGTAACATTAGGTATCAGTTTGGATCACAGCTGAGATTTGGTGTTCCTACCCTTACGAAGAGTTATATCACAATATACGACTATTTAATGGAAGTATTCTACATTTCTTCAAGCTCTAGTGTAGTGCACTTCTGCTTTAGAGGACTGTAATTTTCCCTTTTATATTGTAATTTAGTAGGGCTGGTTTCAGAATATTTGTCAGGGAGCAAGATAATGGTTTGGGAACCCATGTCAGAGACTCTATCTATCTATCTATCTATCTATCTATCTATCTATCTATCTATCTATCTATCTATCTATCTATCTAAACTCCCTCCCTCTGCCCCCCAACTTAATATTATAAGGCACCTTTCACAACAGTATCTTCTGTCTGCTGTATATCCCCAGACAACTGCTTGCTCTTTGTTTCCTTATATTGCAGTGGCTATTGACCTTCTTTCACTCTTATCCCAGCCCCCACAAAAAAGCTGAGCATGGTTTAGGGTAGGGAAAAGGGTAGGATAGGGAAAAGTTTAGGCATCCAAACTGGCAGCAGAGATAGTTCATATAACTAGTGACGATCACTGCTGTCTAGTGGACATACTTTCTATCAAGAGTACTGTTCAGCAGTGTATGACTGTGGCCCTGTAGCCCTGTAGGATCTGGGAAGTAAAACCCTCATACTATTACTCGTAACAAAGTTTTTCCTTCAGCTCAAGCAATAGGGACCAAATCTCTTACGTTGTCTTCCCTGATGCAGTTTATCTGTGCCCAAGAGTTTCAATTAAAGGCATGTAAAAGTATGCATTTTGGGGGATAGATATCAAATTTAGCGGAAGGATTTTCAGATCAGCCTACCTCAAGACATTCTTACGGCCAATTAACCTGAATAGGATGAACCGAGAAATGTGGATATTAAGAAATAATGACAGAGAGAGAGAGACACATCTTTGCTTAGAAATTTGTCTTGTGATATAATGTGGGGAATCTGGATAATCTAAATTATGTGAAAAGTCAGAGATACAGGTGATGGCATTGAAACATTATGGCGCTAAGGCTATTTCTTAACACATTTGAATTGTCTCATCCTGCAGCTTTGACAAGTTGTAAAGTTGCATAATTGCATAATTTTATTGGCTATCCTGTGAAGTGCAATATCTGGTGACATATATAAGGTGTAAATCTTTTACCTTTTTATATTTTATTTCTTAATGAGAATTAATCAAAAGTATTCACATGCAGTCACAATCTGATTTCATATGAATCTGCCCCTGAGCCTGGAACCTGGAATGAGAAGAAAACCAAAAATAAACAAACAAGCCCTCCAGTAAATTAGTTGGATTTCCCTGAAAATTTGTAAGGAAAGGCCAAAAACTTGTTGTCTACAGGGGAAAGACAAGTCTGTATTGTCCAGCTATACCAGGAGGAGGACAGGAGACACTCAATGTGATTTAATTAGACTGCAACTTTATTCTTAAATGTCAAAGAGTACCCAGCAGATAATAGCATACAGTGCAGGTAATTCCATAATCATTTACATATAGCCGACGGAGATGGCTGCTGTCAGCCCTCCCCCTTTACCCATCCTGATCCCCAGCTAACCCACTGAGGGGCCCTCACCACCCAACTTTGGATGATGGTTAAGGGGACTATAAGATAAGGAGGGGTGGAGGTTGCTCCCTGCCGTACCAATCATAGCAGCCAGCAAGTTAAGTGTGCAGGTATAACTGCATCTATGCTAGAGGCCTCTGTTGGCATTGCTGTGTTGGTCAGGGATCACACCTCTTCATACCTTGATTGACATTCCTATGCCAGCAGAAGTCTGTAGCATAGACATAACCTGAGATGTGCCAAAGGTGGCAGTGCTTTTGTGATGGGCTGGAACCCCCAGCTTAATTTACATAGAGAGCTGGTAATAACCTTTGGTTTCTATTGACCTGGGACAATAATTGTTTTACATTGGGTATTTCCAAGAGAGAGGAAAATCTGGATCTTAAAAAAGATTGGCCCAGCAGTCATCCATCTCACTTAGTTCATTTCAAATGCAGTTCATGTGCTTTGGTTATGTACAAAAGCTTGTAGATAGTTCATCATCAAAACTTTTTTCTTCTCTATCGAGGACTAGCTTGTTGCTTTTTTGGCTGCTGATTTGATTACATGTTGTACCTGCTGTAAACACTGGCTCCAGCCACCTGAGTGTCAGGCAGACACTGGGTAGATTGTAGCAGTGAGAAGGAAACAGACGGTGCTATCGATCTTCATGACTCCTGATGCACATGACTGCATTTCTCCCTTCCTAAGTAGAGCATACGAGGTGATTAAGTAATCAGCACTATTACCCCTGAGGAATATAAATCCCTGAAGCAGCCACTCAGAACAGTGCTTACCAGTCTCAGAAGCAGCAGCACAAGCAAGAGACTGCAGTGCAGTGTCCCAAATAGGAGACGTAATACAAAATGAATTTCAGGCTTCTGTATGGGTAGATGGATTTCAACTCTGGAAATATGCCCCTCCACACACACCTTTTTCCCCTTCAATTACAGCTTAATCATAAAATATGCTTATTTTGTCCTAAGATTAAAGTGAGTTGACATTGTAATGTGTGCCAAAACACTCCACTTAGGGTATTATTGTCTCTCCCCCCTCCCACCCAAAATAAAACACTGTTTTGTTCATATTTTCTGGGATAATAACCCTTTAAATTCCATCAGTTTTCCTTTTAAAGTTTTTTATTTAGATTTTTTGAAATTAATCCAACTGGCAAAAGAAGACAAATCTAGTTCATAAACAGCTTTTGAACACAGATGGATTATTTATTAAAGAGTTTTTTGGGCATCAGGTGGAAAAGCATTTTATGTGTTGATATTTATGCATTTCTGTATGTAATAGCATTTGTTTCATGGAATAATAGGAGACTATTACAAATCATGACCAATACAAACAAAGCTCATTACAGCGATCACAAGAAATAGCTTATTACTGCGAAGATCATAACTAAGTCCTTTCAACATCAGGCGCTCATCCAAGAACCACGGGTAGTTTCTTTAGAAAAAGAGGTCAACCCAAAATATGTGGCCTGTTTAATTCATTGAGAATAGTATTAGTATTACTAGTATGCAAAGGATGCTTAATATTAAAGTAATTTTATTAGTTAGCAAAATATTGGAAGTAAAAAAAAAAATTCTGATAAGTCGAATAGTATATTCTTAGCTCATGTCAATGTGTTATTTTATTGAAATAGTCCTAAAGTAAAGTAAGAAAAGTCTTAGAATATTCTTGTTGATTTGTGATAGTTTTCTTATGTTTATAGTAGGACTGTCAAGTGATTAAAAAAATAATCGTGATTAGTCGCGCTGTTAATAATAGAATACCATTTATTTAAATATTTTTGGATGTTTTCTACATTTTCAAATACACTGTGTGACAAAGTTCCTCCTCTGCCTTGGTAGGTCCTATGCATATTGGCAGATTTGCTCGCTTCAGAGATTCACAGCAGCCCTCAGTTTGGGCACTTTTGCTAGCAGTTCAAACCTGCTGTTCACTCAGCTAGCCTCATCACTGGCCAGCATGGGGAAGGGGAGAACAGTCCCCACAGTCAGTCGGGGGATAGGTCAGAGACCGTCCCCTCTGGTGGGACCCACAGTCCAGGTCACCTCCTCTTGTCTCTTGTCTCAAGTAGGGAGTTGAGGCGGATGGGGGGAACCCAGGCTTGCCCTCTATTCCGGAAAGGCAAAGTGCACAAGGGTGACATGCATCCATGGGACAGTTAGTTATCACCCCACCATCCTGGTAAAAATTGAAATCCAGCAATGGTGTAGCAGCAGGTGTAGTCCCTAAACTCCCATACCCGGTGCTCATAGGGAGGGACTTTCCAGGATTTGGAGACTTACTCCCAGTAGGGGGATTGGAGAAGGGAACCCTGAAGTTCGTGAGACATCCACAGTAGACTGTCAACCCCCGATCTTCTCTGAAATATCCCCAGATTTGTTCTCCACACCCAGGCAGGACAGAAAGATAAAAAGGGAAATAAGGGCAGCTAAGGCCTTGGGAACCTGAATACTGACCCAAAGCCAGAGAGTCGCTCTCATAGGTAGGCAGACTCGAGCAGCTGAAAAGGAGGCCACCCAGGAGGGAGAAGCACCCGAGTCTGACCCCAACCCTAACACCTCTGAACCAGTAGAGGCGACAGAGACTGCCCCCCTAGATATCAGGCAGATTCGCCCCGGGAGAGAAAATTTTGGACAGGACCAGACTGAAGACCCAAGGTGTCATAGGTCTCACCCCCACTTAGAGATGTTGGGTTCTAATATGGGGACCTGCACTGGTTTCCCTCTAAACTAAAATCCTAGTTTAGATCTAGTAAAAGCTGCCACCACCCAATCAGGTACGTGGATTGGGACACAGTCCTTCCCCAAAATGCTTGGGGATCCCAAGAGCCCCAAATCCATGGAGTTCTTACACCCAGGAGGAATAAACCATTCCCCCCTGCTTCCTCCCTCCTCCCTTTTCCTAGGAGAGACACCGGGATCTAACTATAGAGGGATACCTCCCCCTCCTCTTTCCCTGAGAATCCACCCAAGGAAAGACCAACCAATTCCTTAATAGAAAAGAATTTATTAAAGAATAAAAAAGAAAGTCACTGTCTCTGTAACCGAGATGGAACAATATACAGGGTCTAAACTTATCAATCTCTGGAGGGAATTCCCCCTCCCTTCTTTCTCAGTAAAAGCAATCACAGTACAGACTTAAAGAAATTCTATAGCAAAACACAGAATTGCAAATACAGAAATAAAAGTATAAGAATACTAGTTCCTTGCTAATACTCACTAGCTTGAATAGAAGAATTTATTGCAGAAACCTGGGAGGACTTGATTAAGATATCTGGACTCTCTTAATTCCCAAGAGAGACTCTCTAAGAAAACAAAGAACAGGGGAAAAAAAACTTCCCTCTACAGGGATTTGAAAATATCTTGTTCCTCATTGGTCCTCTGGTCAGGTGTCCACAGGTACTGCTTGTTAACCCTTTACAGGTGGACAAAAACCTTAACCCTTAACTAACTGTTTATGACACAAGGTATGACAACATTAGGAAGGAGGTGACCAAAATAGATAGGGTCCCCGTGGAAGGGAAAACCCAGGGACCAGGACCCTACTTCATAATGAAGAATGATCTCTTGTACCAGGTTGCACCAGTACAGGGGCAGAAGATACAGCAGATCCTAGTACCTCAAAACCACCAGAATGCTGTATTAAGTCTTGCCTATAGTCATCTTTTTGGGGGGCATTTAGGGGTAGAGAAGACCCTGGCATGGGTCCTACGATGATTCTTCTGGCCCAGAGTACATGAAGAAGTGCAGAGGTACTGTGCATCCTGCCCAGAGTGTCAGCTGCACAGTCCCTGTCCCCACTTGAGGACACCTTTAGTACCCCTTCCCATCATAGAGGTCCCCTTAAAGTGAATAGCCATGGACCTAGTGGGACCCCTGGAGAAGACAGCTCAAGAACACCAATATATACTTGTTGTTTTGGACTATGCTACTCGCTACCCAGAAGCCGTCCCCCTGAAGAACACGGCCTCTAAAGTGATAGCCAAAGAGCTGGTTGGGATCTTTGCCCAAGTGGGGCTACCGAAGGAGATATTAACAGACTGAGGAACCCCATTTATGTCAAAGCTAATGAAGGACCTCTGTACCCTGCTCCATATACATACCCTGAGAACTTCAGTCTATCATCCACAAACTGATGGGCTGTTAGAAAGGTTTAACCGAACCCTCAAGGCTATGATACGGAAGGTGGTGAGTCGGGATGGGAAGGATTGGGACACCCTACTACCTTACCTTATGTTCGCCATCCAAGAGGTACCTCAGACCTCAACTGGGTTTTCCCTCTTTGAGTTATTATATGGGCGCCCGTGGCATACTAGATATTACCAAAGAGATCTGGGAAGAGGAACTCAATGAGGGGAGAAATATAATCGAACATGTATTGCAGATGCGAGACCGGATAGCCCGGGTCACCCCTATTGTATGGGAACATTTGGAAAAGGTGCAGGAGGCCCAGCAAACCCATTACAATCACCAGGCAAAAGTCTGACAGTTCCAACCAGGGAATCGGGTGATGGTGTTGGTACCCATGGCAGAAAGCAAGCTTGTGGCCCAATGGCAGGGGCCCTATGAGGTGGTTGAACCTGTGGGGGAAGTAACCTACAAGGTGTGGTAGCCAGAACGCCGAAAACAAGAACAGATTTATCAGATTAACCTCTTGAAATCTTGGCACCAGCGAGAGGTATGTGTAGTAGCCCAAGATTCCCGGATCCAGGGAAATAACCTACATGAGCAAATCTGGATATCCCCTGATCTGACACCGAACCAGAAGAAGGAGGTATCTGAGATGATCAACTGGTACCAGGACGTGTTTTCAACCAAACCAGGCCAGACCACCGAAGCATATCACCATATTATCATAAACCCTGGGGCAAAGGTAACTTTAAGGCCCTACCGGGTCCCAGCAGCAAAAAGGAAGGAGATCAAGGCAGAGGTAAAAAGGATGTCGGAACTGGGTGTCATCGAAGAGTCCCACAGTCAATGGTCAAGCCCGAGTGTGTTGGTGCCCAAATCCAATGGCACCACTACGTTTTGAAATGACTTTTGCCAGCTGAATGAGATATCCAAATTTGATGCATACCCCATACCCCATATTGATGAGTTAGTTGACCACCTAGGCAATGCCCAATTTTTGACCACTCTTGATTTAACAAAGGGATACTGGCAAATTCCCCTTGCCAAAGAGGCAAAAGAAAAGATGGCATTCTCTACACCAGAGGGTCTGTTTCAGTATACTGTTCTTCCTTTTGGACTGCATGGGGCACCTGCCGCCTTCCACCGTCTTATGGATAAGCTCTTGCGGCCCCATACCAGTTATGCAGCTGCGTACCTGGATGACGTGATTATTCATACCCCTGACTGGGAGACCCACTTGAAAAAGGTGGAAGCAGTTCTGGACACGTTAAGATGGGCAGGCCTCACAGCCAACCCAACCAAATGTGCTGTAGGGTTAGTCGAGACTAAATACCTTGGCTACATACTAGGAAGGGGCATAGTTAAGCCCCAACTAAACAAACTGGGGGCTATCCAAAATTGGCCATGGCCGAATCGGAAAAAGCAAGTCTGGGCATTCCTGGGTGTGGTGGAGTAGTACTGGTGATTTATTCCCCATTTCACCACCAAAGCGAGTCCCCTGGCGGACCTGATAAAAGCCCGGGGTCTGGACATGGTGAAGTGGACTGGCGCTGCGGAGAATGCATTCATGGATCTATGGACAGCCCTCTGCTGTAACACCGTGCTTATAGCCCCAGACTTCAACAAAGAATTCATTTTACAGACAGATGCATCTGAAGTAGGATTGGGAGCTGTCCTATCACAGATGGTCCGAGACGAAGAACACCCGATCCTCTACCTCAGCAGAAAACTCCTTCCAAGAGAGCAGAAGTATGCCATGGTTGAGAGAGAGTGCCTTGCTGTGAAATGGGCATGAAAACACTATGTTATTACCTGCTGGGATGACAGTTTACCCTTGTGACTGACCATGCACCCCTCCAGTTGATGCAGTGAAATAAAGAGAAGAACGCGAGGGTGACCAGATGGTTCCTGTCCTTACAACCTTTCCAATTCACCATACAACACAGAGCTGGAAGCCACCATGGCAATGCAGATGGCTTGTCATGGGTACACTGCCTGACATCCCAAGTTGCCCAACCCCGTGGTGTTCAGTGGGATGGGTGGGATTATGTGACATGGTCAGGCCACATGGCTACAGGAGAGTGATAGAAGGGAGATATGTTAGCTCCAGATTAAGCAAGTCCCTTTTCCCTGGGTAAGGTAATAGGGGCAGTTCCAGAACAATCAGGAACTTTCTGGAACCAATTAAGACAGACAGGCTAATTAGGACACCTGGAGCCAATTAAGAAGCTGCTAGAATCGATTAAGACAGGCAAGCTAATCAGGGCACCTGGTTTAAAAACGACCTCACTTCAATCAGTGAGGCACGTGCGTGAGGAGCTGGGAGCAAGAGGCACAAGAAGCTGAGAGTGAGTAGACATACTGCTGGAGAACTGTGAAGTACAAGCGTTACCAGACACCAGGAGGAAGGTCCTGTGGTGAGAATAAAGAAGGAGTTGGGAGCAGGGCTGGCTCCAGGGTTTTTGCCACCCCAAGCAGCAAAAAGAAAAAGGGGAGCTGCGATCATGATCTGCAGCTCTACTGCTCCCGCTTCAGTCTTTGGCGGCAATTCGATGGCAGGTCCTTCGCTCCGAGAGAGAGTAAGGGACCCGCCGGCGAATTGCCGCCCAAGACCCGGATGTGCTGCCCCTCACCATTGGCCGCCCCAAGCAGCTGCTTGCAGGGCTGGTGCCTGGAGCCGGCCCTGGTTGGGAGGAGGCCATGGGCAAGTAGCCCAGGGAGTTGTAACTGTCACACAGCTG
Source organism: Mauremys reevesii (assembly GCF_016161935.1). Taxonomy (NCBI): domain Eukaryota; kingdom Metazoa; phylum Chordata; order Testudines; family Geoemydidae; genus Mauremys; species Mauremys reevesii. Next base: position 72,483,622 of record NC_052631.1, read on the forward strand.
TAACAAGAGACATTATAGACAGCTGCAATCCACAGGGCCTGGGCTGGAACCCGGAGTAGAGGGCAAGCCCGGGTTCCCCCCATCCGCCTCAACTTCCTATTCGAGACAAGAGGAGGTGACCTGGACTGTGGGTCCCACAAGAGGGGAAGGTCTCTGGCCTATCCCCCAACCCACTTGGTGGATCAGCAGAGACTGCGTGGGTTGTTCTCCTCCCTTTCCCCATGCTGGCCAGTGATGGGATTAGCTGAGTGAACAGCAGGTTTGAGCAGCTAGCAAAAGTGGCCAAACTGAGGGCTGCCAGGAATCTCTGAGGCGAGCAAATCTGCCAATAAGCGCAAGATCCACAAAGGCAGAGGACAAACTTTGTCACAATTGATTTCAATTACAATATAGAATACAAAGTGTACAGTGCTCACTTTATATTTATTTTTGATTACAAGCATTTGGACTGTGAAAAACAAAAGAAATAGTATTTTTCAATTCACCTAATACAAGTAATGTAGTACAATCTCTTTATCATGAAAGTTGAATTTACAAATGTAGAATTATGTACAAGAAAAAACTGAATTGCAAAATAAAGTAATATAAAACTTTAGGGCCTACAAGTCCAATCAGTCCTACTAGTACTGCTGTTTAGCCAATCACTCAGACAAACAAGATTGTTTACTTTTGCAGAAGATAATGCTGCCTGCTTCTTGTTTATCATGTCACCTGAAAGTGAGAACAGGCGTTTGCATGACACTGTTGTAGCCGGCATCACAAGATATTTACATGCCAGATGAGCTAAAGATTCATATGTCCCTGGATGCTTCAACTACCATTCCAGAGGTCATGTGTCCATGCTGATGACGGGTTCTGCTTGATAACGATCCAAAGCAGTGCAGACTGACGCATGTTCATTTTCATCATCTGAGTCAGATGCCACCAGCAGAAGGTTGATTTTCTTTTCTGGTGGTTTGGATTCTGTAATTTCCATGGCGGAATGTTGCTCTTTTAAGATTTCTGAAAGCCTGCTCCACACCTCATCCCTCTCAGATTTTTGAAGGCACTTCCGATTCTTAAATCTTGGGTGGAGTGCTGTAGCTATCTTTAGAAATTTCACATTGGTATCTTCTTTGTATTTTGTCAAATTTGCATTGAAAGTGTTCTTAAAACAAACAATATGTGCTGAGTCTTCATCCGAGACTACTATAATATGAAATATATGGCAGAATGTGAGTAAAACAGACAAGGAGACATACAATTCTCCCCCAAAGATTTCAGTCAGAAATTTAATTAACACATTATTTTTTTAACAAGTGTCATCAGCATGGAAGCATGTCCTCTGGAACAATGGCCAAAGCATGAAGAGGCATATGAATATTTAGCGCATTTGACACGTAAATATCTTTCAACACCAGCTACAAAAGTGCCATGCAAATGCCTGTTCTCACTTTCAGATGACATTCAGCATTATCTTCCGTAAACATAAACAAACTTGTTTCACTTAGTGATTGGCTGAACAAGAAGTAGGACTGAGTGGACTTGTAGGCTCTAAAGTTTTACATTGTTTTGTTTTTGAGTGCAGTTATCTAACCAAAAAAATCAAGACTTGTAAGTTGCACTTTAATGATAAAGGAATTGCATTACAGTACTAGTATGAAATGAACTGAAAAATACTATTTCTTTTATTTATAATTTTACAGTGCAAATATTTGTAATAAAAATAATATAAAGTGAGCACTGTATACTTTGTATAGTGTGTTGTAATTGCAATTGATATATTTGAAAATGTAGAAAAACATCCAAAAATATTTAACAAATTTCAATTCGTATTCAATTGTTTAACAGTGCGATTAATTGCGATGACTTTTTTGATGTGAGTTAACTGCAATTAATTAACAGCCCTAGTTTATAGCAGTATTGTGCAGAAGGTACGCTATGTGGATGCACAGGGTGAGAATCTGTACCGCCCCTTGAAGAGGTGCTACACAGAACTCACAGCCCAAGGGAAGATGGGGGCTAAGATGGCTTTCAGCCATCTTTGCACTCTTCTGATTCTCTGTTGCTCCAGGGGCAGAGCAGCTCAAGATGGCAAAATAGTCCTGAATTTAGGGCAACATCCCTGGCTCTGCCCAATGGCAGCATTGTCACCCACAATCAAATCTGTGCTATGTGTTGTGGCTGCTTCCTGACACATACCTCCTGCCCTAGCCACACCCTCTCAGCTAGGGCTTGTAAGGGGCTCTTCATTTGCCTGGAGATTTCTCCCCTGGCTTTTAGAGCCACTTTACAGTGCTCTGGACTTTTACCCATCATACAGGGGCTGGTGCGGGGATGAGATTTTCTCCCATAGTCAGGAAGTTAGTATGATGTGATGTAAATGTTCTGGCACAGGTGTTTGCAGTAAATAGGTAGGCATTTTTTTCTGGATAGTGTATATGAGTATTTGGTAGTCAAGTGCTTGCCTTGATAATAAACTTGGAATGTTTGTGCTCTCCCAAACACAGCCATCTCTATAACTTTGTATCCTGGTTTACCTGCTATTCCACTGTCATTGCTGTACAAAAATATATCAAGAAACAGAATGCAGTGGTGTGTGTGTGTGTGTGTGTGTGTGTGTGTGTGTGCGCATAAATAAACAAAAAGTTTTAAGAACACAGTGCAGTTACAGGGGGGAGTGAATGAACCACTGGGTCATTGTGGAACTTCTTAGATAAGAGTTTCATTTGTCAACTTTCCCCCCACCGCCTCGGGAGTCATCTTTACAAAGTCTCAGTTCCTTAGCTTTCATTTCCTTTTGCCTTGTGAGTGCTGCTCACCACGCGGGTTATATTCAGTTTATAACGAGCAAGGTTCACCTTTCCCCCTTCTGCTCCACCTTTCATTGCAACTTGCAGTTTTCTTTTCACATGTTACAAAAAAGATAGAAATTGCAATGGCACAGGAGATTTCCTGGTTTCCTTTTTTGCAGCAGTGGTGCACTGCTGACAAGTCCTGGGCCTGGAGGTGATTAACACAAGTGGGATGTCAGAAGGGACCATCATGATCATCTAGTGTTACCTCCTGTCCATTGTAGGCCACAGAACTCACCCACCCACTCCTGTAATAGACCCCTAAGGTTCTAAAAGCTGCTTCTTGCCCTAGAGGTCAGTACTTCTGTTAGTAAAACAGTGAATGAGTTAACCTTGCTGTTTAGCTACAAAGAAGTCCTTCTGGAGCTTTTGGCGGAGTATGTGGAAGAGCTGTTGCCAAAGGCTCTCTAGCTTCTATGGGAGTAAATGGATGTACCTGAGAACGGGAAGGAAAAAAACAAAAATACAGATAAATCAATTACAAAATTAAGAGTAGTGCGGGAAATCAATTGACTTTTTTTGAGACCCTACTGGACTTTAAACCCTGTACCCCAAGCCAAGTACGGTGCACACCCAGTAGCATAGAGTAATTATTTCTGTGTATACTTTTGAGGCATTCAATTAACAATCATTACCACCTTGTTCCAAAGAGTCCACAAACTCTCATGGTTGTGGAGACAAGCTTAAATAGTGTCAGTGCTCATTGCCCCAAGATAACTTGATACTACTGAAACAAACAACAAAATAATACACGTTTTTTGTTTGGGGTGTATGGGTGTTTAGTAAGTGCTCATGAAAACACTGGATTGACAGCCCTCAAGATTGAAGTCCCCTTCACACAACATACAGCATGCTCAGCAGCAGCGCAAGACTTTCCACAACATCCAGCCAATGTGGCAAAACCTTGACCGCAACCTCATAGAGTCAGAGCCCATTTGATTCTCCATGGCCATTCAGTTTTTGCCTTTCTTTGGATAAGAATGCAACACAAGAGGGGCAGCTATGCCTGTCATTTCTGCGACGGACGTTTATCCATTTGTAATTGGACTAAATCCATTCAACTCAGTTCGCATAAGCCATATCAGGCATAGTTCAGAGAGAGGGTGACCATATTTCCTGAAGGCTGGGACTGGCATCACAGCTCTAGCCCTGCCTGCCCCCTGATGGAGCTGTGACACAGCCCCACCCCTCCCCCTGCTCTGGGGCTGGCATCACCACTTGCCCCCCTGCACGTTCTTCCACATTTCACTTTTTTGACAAAAGTGGGCATTTGTCTTGTTTGCTGTTGCCAACTGATCAAATTGGCAAGAGCAAACGGGACAAATGCCACATTTGCCAAAAAAGTCAGGACAGCTGGGACAGAGCTTAAAAAAGGAACTGTCCCGGCCAAAACAGGACATATGGTCACCCGATTCAGAGAACATATCAGGCCTAATTCTGCTCTCAGTCATGTGGGCATAACTCCTGGTACCTATGCTAGGGGAGAGTAGAATGGGGCCTGTCAGCCTAGTCAGTAGAAATAAGGGCTTGCAATACATCACAGGGTAACATATAATTTCATGAGACTGCATATGTTTAGCATGGAGGGAAAATAATAAACAGATGATAATGTGGAGGACATTACAGACATCACTGCCATCAAATACAGACAGTGGCACTGAGCTCTGTGAAGTTAAAGTGATGTAATTCTTCTGTGGCTGAGATCAGGATTTTCTGACTATCACAAAAATTTGCTTTGTTTAGTATCACTAGAAGCTTTTTGTGTCATTCAGGATCCTTGCAAGAGCACTATACAAGTGGAAAGCTGTGATATTCCTGTTGTCTACTAAATCATACAATTAATGCAGCTGGTAGATAGAAAAATATATTGTATGCAAAGGAACTTTTAATGGTGTGGTGACTTTTTTTTTCCCCCTCTAAAATACAGATCTTCAAATAATATGCATTAAGAATTGAGGACTAATTGCAACCTTGGTGGAATTTTACATTCTCTTTTCAAAAGCACTAATTGATAAGAGAAACTATTTTAAAGACAATAAAAGTCAAATATAGGTGAATGCTTATAAAAAGCTATTAGATTAGAACTAGAACTTGCTACCTCCTCCTATTTTTGCAATTGTTACGTTCACCTATTAAACTGTCCTCTCTCAGAAGTCACTTGGAGGCTTGCTCCCAGATTTGGTTTGAGCAAGGCAGATCAATAACAAGTGAACCAGTCCCTCACACAGTGAAGGGTTATTGTACTTCGTGCATCACTCTTTTTACGTACCAAATTCTCATTGACTTATTTGCACACTATAGTTAAAACTATTTCAGCTTAGCTCACTTAGATCTTATGTCCAAATTATTGCTGCTTCCACAACTGCAGTTACTAGTTCCAGTTCTATTGTGCAATGGAAAATGTAGACCCAATGCCAGATTCTGATACCAATGACGTCAGTGGCAAAACTCCAATAGATTTCAATGGGAGCAGTATCAGGCCTCAGTCTGAGTCTTCACGTGCTTATAATAAGAAAATCAATTCTATTGCTAAAGGAATGAACAATTATTGTGGAAGATTATCAGCTACAGTCAGTTACCATGTTGCACTGGGGTTTTTAAGAGGAACGCTGCCAAGTAAGAGGAAGGAAATAATATAGCTGTGGAACAAACTCCAGTTTGTATCATTGCTCTGATAGTACATACTAGGACATTAGAGTGATTTTGATGGAAGATAAGCACATAATGAACTTTCAGCATGCCCTAAAGTGCTGTCTTGAATAGGTGTGCTTGCTTGAATTGGGGTCTATGAGCCTAATTTTCAGATGTGCTTAGCGCATGCTATTGCCATTGTTTCAGCATTAAGATTCAGCACAACTGCAAATCAGGCACTAAATCTTTAAAATTAACCGTTATTTTTATGGCTTTTTCATTACATAAATAACATTTTGTTAAGAATTGTACTTTGGGGCAAAAGTGAGAATGTGAAATATTTATTACCAAAAAGCCATAATTTTACACGACTCTTTCACTTTTCCCTTACGCCCCCCTTCACTCTTGCCCCTTGAACTGCTCCTAGCTCCACAGGTGAGAAAATTGTATTAGGTTTCACAATTCTAAAATAAAGTTAGTTATAAAATCCTTTTCCTGAGAGTGCTGGGTACTTTCTTCTGGTCAGGAATAACATTCACAAGATAGCTAAAGCAGATGTAATTCTACCTATTAATGTTTCTCTAAGGTTAAAATATATTATTGGTTTTCTTAAAGGAAACATCATCAAAACAGAGTGCTCAATACAAAGAGTAATTACAACCATGTACTTTATAAACTGGGGTGGGGAGGAAGAATACAAGGTAAATATATGACAATCTTGGAAATAAAGGGTACTTGGAAGTGAAAACTAATCTTGACATAACAAACAGAACTGAAATCTTGTAATGATACCTTGAATCTCCTAATGAGATTAGGAGAAAGAGGCTGCTGATCTTTTTTTTTGTTTGATTGATTTAAAGGTGCAGTAATCTTACTAGGGCTGTCTATGCATTCAACCCCACAGGAAAAAGTGTTGTTATTCAGATACTAGCTTTGGTTTGCCCAGTTGTAGGAATGCCTCACGTTGTCAATACAGGTCATAGGGACATTGGCAGAAATGAAGATTCCTTACCTGGAGCACATATTATGCCATGTTGCAAATTCAATGATGATCGGAATAGTAGTGGTGCAGTAAACCCTGGGCATAAATTGACCAGGAAATGGATATATATTGTAAGGTTATGTTACTTGTACCTATTTAGGATTCAGTGCATGTGAAAAAATAGTGTAATTTACATACTAAGGGGGCATTTCAGGAAAAGCAACTGAGTGGAGGGTATAAAATAATACATCTTCCCACACCTTACTTCACACCCTTTGGTTAATTGCTACACATCTACTCCTTTCCATTTCCATGTAGTATAAATTACACTCATTTTTCAACACCCACTCTATACTAGATCTGTATAATTACATTGATTTACATTTACTTTCTTACCAATTTATGTACAATGTTTAACTTGCACCAGAATCACATCACCACTGAGAGATTTCTGGAGGGAATACACCCACTTACACCAAGTCAGATTCTGGCCTAATGGCTCTAACTCCATTAATTCTGATTTCAAGGTGTATCAGTGGAGAGGTTAGCCCTGTATATTTAAGACAAAATATGTGAAAAAGAAGAAATTATTTTATGAAATCAAAGGAATTCATTAGCAGCAGGGCATGGAATTTATTATATTATCTCTGTGTTGCTTTATCTTGGCATAGCTATTTGCTATATACATGGGGACAGATACTCAACTGGGGCAAATCAATATAGCTCCAATGAAGTTGTGACAGAAAATAGAGAGTCTTCTGTGTTATTTTGATACATTTCAGATGCTTAGGTTTATTTTAAATTGTGTGCTATTCCTTTTCTAATAATCTTCTCATTTCATTTTATGTGTATAAAAGATTTTCTATCACCAAGAAGACAAGTTCTTAGCTACTTAACTTTTTATATGAAAACAATTGGTCAAATTTTGCTATAGATAATAGTGTTTTTATTACCTAGCTCTTGTTGCAATCTTTCAGGTATCTATAGCTGAAAATGTCACTGTAGAAGAATTGTAGCTTTCAGAATCATGATTAAACAAGCCAACAACCAGAATAAGGAAGTGAAAAATACTTTACAAGGATTACAGTATAAAAAAAAAGTTTTAAACAAAATCCATAATCTACAAATAGCAAAAGAAGCAATCAAATTAAATAGGTCTTAAATGGTGGAGCTCAGTGCTTGGCAGTTCATAGCCCCAGGATGTCCAGGCTTGCTGTGTCAGGTATGAAAGCAAAAAAAACAAAACAAACAAACAAAAAAACCAAATTGCGTCAGCACCGGCACCTCTTTCATTACAATTTAAGCACTCATGGAGTTCTTTGTGAGACAGATTCTCAGCTGGTATCAATTGACATAGCTCCACTGAAGTCAATAGAACCACATAGGTTTACACCAGCTGATGATCTCTGCTCGCCCCCTCAGTACTGCACCCCACTTTTTTGACAAAAGTGGGCATTTGTCAACTAATCAAGTCCACAAGAGAAAATGGGACAAATGTCCAGGGCCACTCAGAGGATTCAGGGGGCCTGAGGCAAATCAATTTCAGGGGCCTCTTCCATAAAAAAAAGTTGCAATACTATAGAATACTATATTCTCGTGGGGGTCCCTGCGGGGAAGCCCTGGGAAAAATAAACATTTAAAAACCTTCCGCATCTCAGCCCAAACCCAGTTTAGAGAAAACTTCTTTTCAAGTCACCTTTACGAGGTATCACTGGTTCTCAGCATCAGCTAGTGCTAAGAGGCACTAAAGCTCATTAAAAGAGTTGGACAAATATTTTCCGTCAAAACATTTTTTGGATCGAAAACCGGAGGGGGGGGGTTTAAAAAGCAGAAAAAAATCACGGACAATGTCTGCTTTCCTTCAAAACTTGTTGTGTTTTTTTTAATTGAAAAGCTTAAATTAGTCTGCCAAAACCCGAACATGGTTTGAGGTTTCAGAAGTGTGTGGCCAAATATTTGCTGCTTGCTGTGTTTGATTGTTTAAAGAAACAATAACAAAATTCTGCTTAAAAAAAAAATCCAAAACTTTTGAACCACCTCAGCTTGTGACCATCCAGTCAGAGATTTTTCCAGGTTTCTGATACTCTGCTGGCTTCCTTGACTCATATCTGTCTCCATAACTTTCAGTTCATTTAGCTTAGAACATAAGAACATAAGAATGGCCATAGTGGGTCAGACCAAAGGTCCATCCAGCCCAGTATCCTGTCTACTGACAGTAGCTAATGCCAAGTGCCCCAGAGGGAGTGAACATAACAGGTAATGATCAAATGATCTCTCTCCTGCCATCCATCTCCACCCTCTGACAAACAGAGGCTAGGGACACCATTCCTTACCCATCCTGGCTCCACGGGGTCCCTCACAAACTGGAGATGGTTACTGTGGGTTTGTCTTTAGTATAGCTTATGTACATACTCCATGAACTGAGCATTTGAGCTTGTTCCAGAATCTGGGATGAGCCTATGTTGTGAAAACTGAAATGCTCAAAATAGCACATGCATGTGAATGGACACAGAGTGCTAAAATTAAATTAACCCAGGGGTTCTCAAACTGTGGGTCAGAACCCCTCAGGGGGTCACGAGGTTATTATTGGGGGTCACGAGCTGTCAGCCTCCATCTCAAACCCTGCTTTGCCTCCAGCATTTATAATAGTGATAAATATATTAAAAAAGTGTTTTTAATTTATAAGGCGGGGGGGTTGCACTCAGAGGTTTGTTATGTGAAAGGAGTCACCAGTACAAAAGTTTGAGGACCACTGAATTAACCCCTCTGGAGCCTCAGGGAATGCAGGGGAAGGGGGTCTCCCTTAGTAGGGTTGGGAAGGAGGTAGGTGGTGTAGGCTATTGCTCATCTCATGTGATCCCTCCCCCATGGAAAAGATAACAGCTTGGCTCTTTGTGTTAAATAGCTGTCTGCAAGCCTCAAACTGCTGAATGAGCTTTAGGGAGGGAAGGCTGTGCCTCCCCAAACAGCCTGGCCCTGCCCCCTATCTGACCCCCACCCACTTCCTGCCCTCCAACTGTCCCCCTCAGAATCCCCGACCCATCCTGCTCCTTGTCCCCTCACTGCCCCCCGAGACTCCCCTCCCCAACCACCACCCCGGGACCCCACCTCCCACTAACCCCCCCGTTCCCTGTCCCCTGACTGCCCCGACCCCTTCCCCCCCGCTGAGTCCTGACAGACCCCCCCAGAATGCCCATGATCCAACCCCGATTCCCTGTCCCCTGACCGCCCCCACAGAACTTCTGCCCCCTCCTTATGCCCTGACTGTCCCTGGGACTCCCTGCCCCTTATCCAACTCCCCAGGCCCGGCCCCCTGCCATGCTGCTTACCCCTGCCTCCCCCGCTCTCCTGGAGCCTCAGCGCGCCACGTCCAGAGTGGACCTGGACAGCGCTGCAGCGGCATGACTCTAGCAGGGCCCCGGAGCTCGCAGCTCCACCCCTTACCACACGGCTCTGAGCGGGGAGGAGCTCAGGCCCCGCTAGAGCCACGCTGCTTTAGCTTTGTCCAGAGCTGCTCCTGTATGCAGCACCCTGAGGCACCGGGGGATGGGGGAAGGCAGAGGCAGGGCCGGGGTCGGGGCCAGAGCATTCTCTTGGGGGCCCCTGTGGGGCCTGGGGCACATTGCCCCACTTGAGCCCTTCCCTCCCCCCCCCCCCCGGGGTGGCCCTGCAAATGTCCACTTTTGCCAAAAAGTCAGGACAGTCAGGACAGGGCTTAAAAAAGGGACTGTCCTGGGCAAAATGGGACATATGGTCACCCTACGGCTCCATGCTCCAGGCGTTGCGATCTGATTCACAGGCTCAGCGAACCACTCAGGTTTGGTCCAGCTTAGCCTCCATCATGATGATAGAGGGACAGTTGGACCACATTTGAGTGGTGCTGCAGACCCTCCAAACTAGATGACAACACCTGGCGCAGAGAGTTGGAACTGCCCCATGGAACAGGAGCTGCAGAAGCCACAGCTGCAGGGTGAATTTTTCACTTTTTATGTTGTTTTATTTTGTGGTATTTTGCATTAGTGAAAAACATGGGTGTCTATTCAGAGTCTATTTGCACACTGTCAAACTGGGAGGACATATCTAATGGGGTCCCACAGAGGTCAATTCTGATACTGGCTGTCAAGCTAATTCCCATGGTGGCACTTCAAGTGCAGAAGGTGGGGGCCCACAGGGATTCTAAAAATTAATACTGGCCACTCCAGGCTTGTATTAAACCCTAAAGTTACAGCTTTTCTCTGAGCCTGGATTGGTAGATGCTGCCACCACCCAAGTGGAGAACCCTTTGATAGCCCAAGAAGGCGCAGTGGGGAATTCCTTCCTGTGGTACCCTCAAGCCCTTTCATCCCTCCTCTGGGGAAGAGCTGGGAGAGGGGAAGGAAATGAGGTGTTGCCACCAACTAATTAAACAATGTGCACAAACCTCTTAAAACACAAAAATCCAGTTTTGTTCTTAAAAAAGGTAAATTTTATTAATAAAAAAAAGTAAGAAAATACATCTGGGAACTCAGGCTATTGCTAGATTTAAAAAGAGCAACTACAAGAATTAAGCACCAAAAATAGCTTTCTTGAGGTCGAGTTTAAAGGTTACAAGCAAAACAAAAGCACCTGGGGTTAGCAGAAAGGAATCCACAAGCCATAATTAAATAAAAGGGATAAACCTAATTGTGTCTTCCTAGACATTTTCCTGATCTATTTACATATCTGGGGTTTTAAATGAGTAGTTTCTATGATACTGATGATTTTTCCATACCTGGCCCAAGTTTCTTCCGGCATAATTGCTGCCCTATCCACCTCTTCCCTGGAGAACAACAGACAGACAGACAAATGGGAGTCTTTTGTTTTTACATTTTAAAAAGTTCTAGCCTCCCCATTGGCTCTTTTGGCCAGGTGCCCACTCACTTCCTTTCACCTATGCATGGCAGTGAGATGTGTTAACCCTTTACAGGTAGAGAAATTAGAGAACAGCTACTAAGAGGGATTTTATAGCTACTGGCTGGCTGGGTGTCCATAAAAGGGAGCTACGCTCCCCCTCCTTCATTTATCACACTGGCACTATTCAATATTTTCATTAATGATTTGGATAATGGAGTGGAGAGTATGCTTATAAACTGTGTGGATGACACCAAGCAGGAAAGGGTTGTAAGTGCTTTGGAGGACAGGATTAGAATTTTAAAAGTGCTTGACAAATTAGAGAATTGGTCTGAAATCAACAAGATGAAATTCAATAAAGACAAGTGCATATTACTACACTTAGGAAGGAAAAATCAAATGCACAACTGAAAAATGAGGAATAACTGGGTAGGTGGTAGTACTGCTGAAAAGGATCTGTCATCTATAGTGAATCACAAATTGAGTACAAGTCAATAATATGATGCAGTTGCAAATAAGGCTAATAGCATTCTGGGGTGTCTTAATAGGAACATCACAGGTAAAACACAGGAGGTAATTGTCCCACTCTATTTGGCATTGGTGAGGCTTGGAGTACTGTGTCCAGTTCTGGGAGCCCCTCTTAGGAAAGATGTGGGCAAATTGGAGAGAGTCCACAGGAGAACAACAAAAAGGATAAAAAGTTTGGGAAACCTGACCTATGAGGTAACTGGACATGTTGTCTTGAGAAAAAGAAACTGAGGGAGGACCTGATAACAATCTTCAAATATATTAAGGGCTATTATAAAGAGGACGGTGAACAATTGTTCTTCATATCCATGAGTGTAGGTCAAAAAGTAATGAGCTTAATCTGCAACAAGGAAGATTTAGGTTAGATATTAGGAAAAACTTTCTGATTATAAGGGATAGTTAAGCACTGGAATAGTCTTACAAGGGAGGTTGTGGAATCCCCCTCATTAGAGGTATTAAAGAACAGGTTAGACAAACACCTGTTAGGGATGGCCCAGGTTTACTTAGTCTTGCCTTGGTATAGGGGGCTGGACTTGACAACTTCTCAAGGTCCCTTCCAGGCCTACATTTCTATGATTGTACATACTTTTTCCCCCCCGATGGCAACCCAGAAGTGTCTGTAAACCCTTGGAAGAAACTAAAGATTGGCTACATCACAAGACCCAGAAGATGGACTTTGTCATCTCTAGAATGGAGACTTAGGGCTGGTCTACACTGGGGGGGGGGTGTCGATCTAAGATACACAACTTCAGCTATGTGAATAGCGTAGCTAAAGTCGAAGTATCTTAGATCGACTTACCTTGGGTCCTCACGGTGCGGGATCGATGTCCGTGGCTCCCCCGTTGACTCCGCTACCGCCGCTCGCTCCAGTGGAGTTCCGGAGTCGATGGGGAGCGCATTCGGGGATCGATATATCGCATCTAGATGAGACGCGATATATCAATCCCTGATAAATTGATTGCTACCCACCGATAGGGCGGGTAGTCTGGACGTACCGTAACATATGGTAGACACAGCAAAGGTTGTGGATAGAACCTAGGAATGGCTGAGTGTCATTCCAGAGAAGTCATATTTGACATGTTTGGAATTACTGTATTATGTGTTGTCTTAAAGAAATATGAAAACTTTTGAATTGTGACTGAAAGGGAGTAGCAGTTTTATAATAACTTGGCTTTTTGGGCAAAGACAGCTAACAGCCTCCTAGGGCAGTGAATCATTGACAATGCATAGTGACATTATTCTAACTAGGACATCTTCTAGTAGGTCAGCTTAAGCAGTATGGAAAATGTTGTGTGTCTATTTAATATCTACTTATAGTCAAAGAGGTTCTTTGAAGTGCTAAGAATTAAATGAAAGGAAATTGAATAATAATAAATTAATATTTTTTTTAAAAAACTGTAGATGTTCAAATATTGGCTTTGATTAAATATTGGGTATATCAATAATTTGTGTAAGAGATTAACTGCCCTATTTAAATATATTATTTTATGTTGACACGGTGTAATAATACTTCCCCTATGCTGATTCATAAAATTACTAAGGCCTTGATCCTAAACCTATTAAGGAATGGGCAAGCTGCTGTGTCCATGAAGAACTCTACTGAAGCCAAATTTACTCTTGATTTTCCTAATAAATATTTCTTTCTTTATGATAATTTTGGCATAAGACTATTGTTTGGGTAACTGTCCTTGGGCTGCTCCCAGAGATAGGGAAAACAATCTCTGTATAGGTAGAGACAGAAGAAGGTTAAAGTTACCTAATCACTAGTTGCAGTCACTTGGGGAAAACCTGGTGCCACAGAGAAAGGAACAAATTGTTCATCCAGAAAAAAACATAGAGGGCCTTTAACCTGCCATGATAATGAGGAGGCAGCAGTGCCACTGTTTCCTTTTAATAAAAAGAATTTCAATCTTCAAAACAAATCTGAATATAAACAGAATGAATAATATGCACAACTGGTGCCTGTTTGACACATACAAGTCAATTCCCTGGTCCATATTTCTCTTAACTGTCCTCATTTATAAAGTAAAGCATGACACTTATTTTAGACAAAAGTTGTGTCTCTGTCTCACACAAGCAGGTGTTTCACGCTTCATTACATGATGAATTATTGACTTCAGCAACTTTATACATGTTATAACTTGATATATGTCAAAGGGAGTGAACCCCAAATAATTTCAGGTTTCTTCCTTTGCTAATTGGTGTTGTCACTCCTTTAGAGACTTTGCCACACAATCAGTCGTTAACATGTTGAGACCTCATCCCAGCTCTATAGAATTTAACTGGTGGCCTTTTTCTTACTTGCTGCATTTTTTTTTCCTATCAGAGGTCACCGCTGTGATCTTTTCATAAAAACATGTAGCTTCATTACCAAAAAAAGTTCGTATTAATCCATCAGTTGCTTTTAAACAAGTTACACTCAATCTGCTCCAAAGAAAGCTTTACTTGTACATGCCAAAGGTACTTTGAGTTTCTTCATGCTTGGACTCATATTTTTACCTCTTGGTTTTCATACATACAATATTTCAGAAAGCCTTCAGTGGCAGAGAAGAGATAAAAAAATCAGGCATTTTTGTTACAATTCTGATCCTTATTCCAAAAATTGGCTTGCCTAAACTATGTGGAAATAGAAGTAAATGATTCATCTCTACAAAATGAGGCAGACGTGTTTAGTAAAACACATCTATATTAATTTAATTCAGCTCCAAGAATAAATGTTTTCCACTGAATTACATTTATCAAAACAGATTATCAAAGCTTGATAATTAACTTCCAAACAAATGTGAATTAGCATATATTGTATGAGCATTGTGTATTAATCAACTAACATCGAGTGAGGTACCTACCTACGCATGCCCAGGAATTACAAAATTAATGAAAGATGGCAGTACACAAAACTGTAACTAATTAAGCAAGACATCAAAAATTCTATAGGTATTTGACTGAAGAGGTTAGATTTGAGTTATATTTACATGGTAATTTTATTCCAGTGTTCAAGTCTGAGAAGCATGCTATGTGTTCTTAACAGCTAACGTCTGCTCTGATGCATGCATTCTGTTTCTTTATATCCTCTTTAATTCCAGTGTTTAAATAATTCAATAATAAAGATTTATCTAACTGTTTGAAAATAGTTTGGACAGGAGGCAATGAGATCAACACTGAAATTTGGGGTAGAAGGGAATATTTCCATTGCTACACTGGTGTTTTAATCATTGCTACTGCATGAAACACATGAAAAGTAGTGCATAATAGCACGTTGTCACAAAATCAAACAATTTTGCAACTAACCATAAACCCCACCGGACTTGATCCTGAGAGATGCTGAACATTCACAATTTCCACTGACAGCCAGTCCTCCACTCAGTGGCACGAGTGTATTGGGGGCCTGGAGAGCTACTTCAGTCTGTGGGATGAAGCAAAGGCTATAGAACTGCTCTTTAGCCTGGGGATAGGAATAAGTCTCTGGTCATGTGAAAGGAAAAATAAGTTAAGAGTTCACTCTATAAAGATGCAGATCCCCCTGATTTACAAAATCCAAATCAAAATTGGGAGACAGGGATTATTTTAATGCATTTCTCAGTCCTAATGTAGTATGTTGGTGCTTGATTGTAACACTGACCTGCAAACAACTCATTTAATCTAAGGGAAAATGTCCATGGAAAAGAATAAATGAGGCTTAGCAGTCAGAATTGTTCCCGGTTATACTTTAGTGACTGTCACTGCCTCTTTAGCTACAGTTTAAAATACGAGCATCTTTGAAAAGAGCGACAGTAGAAAGAGATCAAGCCTTTCTTACATATAAAGTGCCTAAGTACTGTCTAGAAGGAAAACAGAAACCTTCAGCCCACCGACACAAATGGTCTCCAGGGATGCACATTGTCGAAAGACTCCTCTTCAGTTGAAACTCGAGTTCTGAGAGTGAAGTGATGGAACTGAAGGCTATGCTCATCATTAAGTGCACTTCCCTCGAATATCTTTTTGCAATTTTTAAACTGCATAAGAAAGCTCCTAAAGTGCTTTTATTTCCACACCTTTCATGTGCAGTTCAGTCTGCTGTTTGGATTGACAATGGTGAAATATTTCTCCAGAAGGGCCTGGGCACAGAAATAACTTGTCTGATATGTGGGAGGTTTTTTTTCTTTTGAGAGTCGGGGGTGGTAATATTAGAATTAACTGGAGTAGGTGTAGTGCTCTTACTATGAAAGCTGTCAGGGTCTAAACAAATAGAAAATCATTCAAATGGGAGCCTATGGGAGGGGGTCATTTGGGTCAATAAAGACCCTTCTCCTTCTTATTATGCATAGTTCACTACGATCAGAATGGTAAGGCATTAAATTACAGCCACATGTGCCAATATTTAAATGATAAGGACTATGTGGTCAAGTGGAATTGATTTGAAAATTCAAATTAGCAGGTGTAAATGATCAAAAATGTTTAAGACATAGTGTGGCTGCCTCTACAGCATTCTTGGACACTGGCAACTAAACATGCTTCTCCTGCTTCTTTTCAGATTAATTGTGCTAGGACATTAGGGGGAGGGGAGGACTGCTTCTTGCCTTTGCATGGTCCAAGTTAGAGCCACCCAGATTGAAGCATCAGGGGAAATATATTTTGGACTAAAGACTGCATCTGGGTAGAGCATCTCAATTGGGCAGAGAGTAGGTGGAGTCATCACAGACACAACTGGAGATACACATCCCATAATGGAGCACTGCAAATTACTCCCTACCTTAGTACAACAGGAGAGCTCCAGGATTGTAGTGGAGCATCATGGTTTAAAGGAAATGCCAGTCACCATGGATGGATGGCAACATAATCAAATCACCGTATAATTCAGTAGAATTGTCTCTGCACTTCATTCCTGAAATGTGATCACTCAGGAATTGTCTACACAGCGTGGCAAAGCATATTAGAGGAGTGTGATTTGTAAAAGTGCTCTAACGTGCTGTGCTTTAATTGCCCGGTGCACAGCCTGTTGGAGCACTCTGAAAGGTGCCGTGTAGACAAGTCCTCAGACTCTCTTCTGTTCTTGGTTGTGTTCTAAGCAAAAGCTATTATGTCTATTCCATGTCTGTTGGCTTTTTAATAGGAACCCAGACTTACCAGAGCTCAGGAAAATGAAGATTAATGCCCTGTAACTTGCTGTACTGCCTTTTCTCATTGCTTGAAGATTTAACTTAAAATTAACATTATGTGTGTTCTTAACATGTGTTTTATATATGCTCTATGAGCAATCAAGTTGCCAGTATCCCACAATGTTTATCAAGTAGCATTTCTCTGAATTGCATTTTGAAAATAACAAAAGTAGGAATGACTTTTTTAAATACTTTCCTGTAGTGTCCTTAAAAATAGCATTTCAACAAAAGCCTTTCAAAGTACAGTTTAGCTTGATTCCAGTGTCAAATAATACACTTGATTATAAGGTTCAAAAATGAGATCAGCGCAGTTCCTTGAAACTAACCTCAGCTTCAAAAAATGTACAGTCTTGGTTAGTGCAGACTAATTTGATCTACCTCTTCATATATATAAAACCTCTTATATAGATAGACTTTCATTTGGACACTAGAGGACAATGAAAGGGTCTAAATAACAATTTACATAAGATGACATTAGAATAATAGGAATTTTAGGGACAGTTCTTTTCTGCTTCCATCACATTTTTCTGTCTCTAGAATTTCTTCTTGCCTTTTCCCTTTCCACTTCACAAATTAATGTGTTTCATCATTATTTTATAATGCCTGCCAATTTGTAAGTCACAATTGATGATGCTGTTTGGCCAGTTGGCACACGTTTATACTGAATAAGCCAACTGATTTCCCCAGTATTGTGGATGTCAGCTTGGTTGCACCAGTGTAACCAGCTGTCATGATTCTATCATGAAACTCGTGATATTTGGTGGTTTTTTTCCCAACTCACAGCTCCTGAAGACACATGATTAGATGAAAATCTCAGTTATCATTTTTTTAAAATGGCTGCAGATAAAATATTGATCATATGACCGGTGTGCTCCTAGAGCTTAAGAAATAAAAAGGCAAATAATAATAATAATAATAATAAAAATCCCATGAATTTTGGATTTTTGGCGTAATGGTTTTTGAATGCTCATGGTTGACGATATTGTTACATGTAATAGTCCAGATCATTACTATCTGAGGAAAATCCCACAGGAAGAAACTCTGGGGAAGGAAATCTCTACAAGGATTTCCTCACAGAGACCTTTGCAAATTGTTGCAGGCAGGGGGCAAAGTTTGCCTCCTTGCAGAATAGGCCACAAGGCCTGAGTTGAAACCTGGTGAATCCATAGTGATATAAAGGTGGCCAGAACCAACTGTACAGAGGCCCTACATGTCTGCACTGGCTCTACACTTAAAGCAAATCCCCCCCAACACTCCTCGGTAGCAAGGCTCCTTGAAGCTGCACTACCAAGGACTCCCCTCTACCTACCCCTCCTGCGTGGCAGCTGCCACTGGAATCTCAGGCTGGGTTAGGCAGAAAGGGCCAGGCTGCATTTACCTTTTTCCACATAAATTCTACAGGGCCCTATTTTATTTTTATAAATGTCAGCAGCCTTATTTTTGTTTTAAAGAATTTGTAACACCATACCACAAATAAAAACACATTTTTGCCTTTCACTTTACAGGTGTTTTCTGAATATCACTTCATCCCATATATATCCAACACTTATTTTTCACCACACTTCAGAGCATTATAGCCAAAGTGACGAAACAAAAGTAAAACCACATATGTATGGACCCACCGTCAGAAAGGGAAAAAAGTAACTGCACTTACATGGATTGGAGCTTCCACATCTTGTTAGGTGAGATTCAACCAAATGAAAGATATATAAACTATTAAAGCAATAACTGTGATTTTTATTGACATGCTAACTATGTGAATTATGGGCAATTTAGTTTTTCCAAGCCATTTATTTTCAGCATTTAAGCCTCTAGTTACTTTCACTCACTCCAAAGGTTAAAATCAATTGCCTTAAGTTTCCAAAAGAATTTAAAATCCTAGTGATGGTGGATAGTTTCCCTGAGTTGCATGTAGTCTAATGCCTTTCTTTTGGACATCAGATCTATAGCATGAAACAAAGCTATTCTTGTTTTAAAATGCAGCTCAGAATAGAACCAAGGCCATGCTTTTAATATTTTGACCATTTTTTTTCCTTCTTGTATCTGAAGAATAATGGAGATAGACAGTTCTTTAGAAAGTGTATTATGACAGTGCCTTTGAGACTGAAAAAAATGTTAAAGTAATTATATGAATTAAATTAATTAACATATTGCCCCTCCAGTGGTTGTTTCCAAAGTACATATGCTGAACACTAAGCCTGAGTGACATGATATGTAATTGTGCTGACTTATAAAACTCAATGAAATATTCAGTTGAAATACATCCCTCTTTCTTCTGGCCATATTTAATAGATCACAGATCATCTCTGAGTATGTACTGTGCCCCTCCAGGTACACCTGCAGGTTCACTCATCAACGTGCTAAGGGAAATTAAATTTTAAAATGGAGGTTAGGAAAAGAAACTATATAAAAGCTGAGGACAACACTTCATGGACCTTGATGTGAGAATCTCCCATGGATGTAGTATTATGCACTCCATTGCCTGAAAGACAACCATGAGAGGAAGCCATGATCTACATACAAACCAGGTCCAGCATTCCAGGGTAGAGGACATTAGTACACAACCATTACAGAGTGGCTTCAGGGAGTTCCGATGGTTAGATTTCAGAGGGGTACCTAGAGTAAGAGAAAAGTCTACTCCCATCTACCACACTTTCTATGCTCACTTAGAGCTGCTCTTGTTTCTCTTCCATGCTTCAGCTCTGTCTAAATCACCAGGGAATGAGTCCTGATATCTGTTCCCTGGATTTCTTCAGTTGGGGAGTAAATGTGTAATACATCAGCCTAATGCATGTGATTGTCTGCTTCTAGTGGCTGACCCCAGCAACTACACAGCTTCCTAGTGACTCAAAGACAAGACATTTGCTTTCATTAATTTTGGTGGTAGGGGATCTGTGGTTTATTAGTGCTTCAAGATGGTTCATTCCTCAGTGACCAAGGGGCCTGTGTGTGTGTGGAGATAGTTTGTTATAAGTGGATTTTTCATGAACTGGAGAAGAGGAGGAGAGATGGCAGGTCTGGTTAGACAGTTGGGATGGAATTTCAAGTTAGTGCTCTTGTGAACAGGGTTGTAAAAATATAAGGTGGAACTGAAATGAGGATTAGGATTTGTCAGTGGGTTCCATACATCATATTCAAGAATTTTGAATAGGAACCTTTGGAGACAGAGATGGTTGTCTAATCCAAAGATATAAACATAACGACTCCAATTCCATGGCTGTTTTGATTGGTATTAGATTGGTGCAGCTGGAGCTGGTGATTTTGAAAGAAAGTAACAGAAAAAAGAGTCTGCATGATGTAGTAAATAGAACAAGAAGGTGAGGAACCTGATTTCTAAGTTCAGCTCTGCTCCAGAATCACTTTTTAACCTTGGGCAAGTCTCTCAAAATCTCCATGGGGATAACACTAAAATGGAGATAACAGAGATGGTTGAAAAATGGGCATTTTTGTGTGAAAAAAAATCTTTTTTTAGTCGCAATCCAAACTTTTGATTTTTTTCCATAGAAATGTCTAAATCTGAAAAATAAAAATCAACCAGTTCCACTCTCCACATTTGCAAAGTGCTTTGAGATCTTCTACTCTGAGATCATAATACTTCAGAAGAAAGTGTTGTGTATGTACTAAGTATTGTTATCATCATGGTAACAAAGGAATGAGTATATTTGGACAAGAAATAAAATGTATAGGGGCAAATTTATCAGTAGCATAACTCTACTAAGTCAGGAGAGTTATAGCTGGAATGAATTCGGCCTACAGAATAATAACACAGTTCTGTCTTCCTGTCTGGCTATTAGCATTTCTATAGTGCTATCATTGTCATGTCTAAGCACTATACATGGATTGCAGAATTAAAGGATGCAGTATGGCGATTCCTATGTTCCTAATAAAGCCGATAGATCATGTTTCAGTATTTGTATCTGTCAACTTCTCTCTCCCAACATGGAAAACAACCAGTTTCCAGAGTTCATATCTTCCTGATTGCCCCAGAAGCAAGTGTAATGTCAGTTTACCTTTATTTCTATGCACTGTGACATAGTGCTCTCTCCATGAAGATGCAGAACTCACCAGTGTTACTAGACTTAGAAAAATACATGGGTGAGAAAATAGATCTCACGTTATATATTGGCAATGCTGACAGCAGTCACTACCAATATTTCAAGTTTCTTTAACCTAGGTAGTGCAGATTCTTCTTCTGTCGAGCTAGGGCCATGTGTCAAGTATTTGAAACTGAGAATGAGCATGAACTTAAAATAAGACTACTTTGTCAGTAATAACAACCACCAAAAAAACCCCACCCAAATTCAAACCATCTAGAAACTGTGTGTGAAATGTTTTAAAAAAATGTTATCATAGCACAAATTGTAGATAGAGAAAGCAACACAGCTTTCACAGTCTTCAAGTGGAAGTGCACTAATTAATCAAAACCTGAGCAACATGAACAAGCTCTCTCACCTGCATTGAGTAATGTATTAGTACTCTTATATCTACAGGCATGTGTTTTGATCTTTACATGTCTACATTCACTTTATGTCAGAACTGCCCTTGGTTATCAGGCAGTGATTCTGAATTGATCTTATTCCTCTGCAGTCTCTGAAGTCACAAAAGCATATGACTCAAATGGAGCTACTCAAGATGTTCAAACTTTCCAGCCAAAAGAGTCACAGAGCAATTTTGTAAAAGTTGCAGTTCATTAAAAAGGTAAACTTCAGGCCAGCTTCATCTCTTGTTCTCAAATCATCCCAGCATTAAAATTGATGAAGAGAAGATTTATCAGATTCAGAGCCATTCAACCATGACATACAGAAATGCAGAGCTCCTTGTATGGCCTCATTTGTCATTGTCATCAGTCATTTATGGTCCTTAGAGTTTTATGCAGCAGTGCTTTGAGTTAAGTTTTGAAATAGTTCATCTCATACAGTTGTAGAATCTCATTTGGATTCTTTGCAAGTATTCATTTATTTAAACCAGAAACCTAATGAGACATCTTTGCTGCCCCAAATATCTATAGTTAAATCTATATGGATTAATCATGCTGTCTTATTCCGTCTTTACTCTTTATTTCAACAGGAGTTTTGCCTGAGCAAAACTGAGCAAGGAATGCTGGATTTGGCTCTAAGTATGGTGTGTGTTTGTTTGTTTGTTTTTTTCCTCCCAAGAATGAAGTATTGGAAAATGAACTTGATTCTTCTACAAAAGCATTGTACATTTTCATAGTACTTTATACTAGGGTTAACCAGCTGATAAAAATCAATGCAGCCGATCATATGATTAGCTGAACCAAATTGTAATTAGTTTGTAATTAATATAATTTGTAAGCATACATTGTGTGTATAATTTCTAAATCAGGTTTATATATCAGCAAGCAGATAGGGATATCTTAGCTGTGTTCTGTTTTTATTTTCTCTTCTTATGTTTGTATCTGTTCGAAAGCTTTATTTTCTTCCCACTTGTAAGAGACAGAGTGCAAAACAGAAGAAGTTACCTGAATTGAAAAAGAAGTGGGAAATGTTTTTGAATGTAAAATATAAGAAGCCAATTTTTTAAAAGGTATATAGATGCCTAAAGATGCAGATAGGCACCTAGTGGGATTTTCAAAAACATCAAAGCATCTAACTCCCATTGAAATTAAGGGAGTTAGAAGTTAGATGCCTACACTCTTTTGAAAATACCACTGAGCACCTACCTGCATGTTTATCAGCCTAAATTCCTTTAAAATGTTGACCCCAAATCCTCCCCTGGTGAGCACAGAGGATTCTATGTTTAAGAGATACAATGT
The DNA here is from genome assembly GCF_016161935.1 of Mauremys reevesii. Lineage (NCBI taxonomy): Eukaryota > Metazoa > Chordata > Testudines > Geoemydidae > Mauremys > Mauremys reevesii. Next base: position 72,506,377 of record NC_052631.1, read on the forward strand.
TGTTCAGCATTTTGGTGACTGGGGCAAGAATAATCCCTTCATATAACAGAGCAAAGCTCAGAGGGCTCCCCGGCATCCTTGGAGCAAGGTTGCCATACTGCATCCTCTACTACATGGAACAGATGTGTCATAGCTTCAGTGTGCTTTGTTGCTGCTTTACAGCATGAGGAGGAAGTTTCCTTCACCCTTGCACTGATGGATCCCTCTTCTGTGAGTCTCTTGGTTCAATGGCAGAGGATGGTATGGTCAACAAAGGAAAATGAAAATATATAATACACATATATAGATGGGGAATTACACAGCTCAGGAACAAATCTCTTACATGGTGTACTATGGTAGTCTATTTGCCTAGCAAATTACATACAACAATATGTCAGCAGAGAAATGGCCTAAAAGGAGCAGCTTTGGCGATCCCTCCACTTTTCTATGAAAATCCCATTGTAAATAGATCTGTAGAAGAGAAAAAAAATCTTGCTGGAAATTCCCTTTCTCAAATACAACATTCACAGATCAGACTGCCCCTCAATGGGGGAAGTAGGCATCCATAGCTCTTTCTGGCAGGTCTGAAATCTGCTTGAACTAGTTAAAGAATAAGACTAGTCATGTGGTCTAGGATTATTCCTATGAGCAAGGGTTCACAGAACTGAAACCTATTTGTATACAACCCTTTTTGTCATCATCAAAATGTAAGAAGTCTTTAAAAGTTTTCTTCAACTACATTTCAAACATAATAAATGACAACAAGAGCAATAAACTATAACTAATTTCAAGATCGAGATCTTTGTATCTGTAATTTAATAACCAGAGAAAAAAATCTAATTATAACATCAGCCTACTGCTCCCATTCACTCTATTTCACATACCCAGGCCAGTGAACCAAATTTTTACTACTCTTACTTGCAAATTCTACTGCTCTGTGTACAACTCCAGATGCAATTCTTCGGCTATCCCACAAGTTCTTCCTTATCCCAATTATGTCAATAGCAAATTAAATAAAGATTCTCAATGTTAGTAATAATATGTTACTTATAATATTGCAGGATTTTTGCTGCCACTGATTTGTACCAGCTTTTATTATTTACAGCTATTTTATTTATTCAGGCAGCTCAGAAGAGGAAATCTTGGGGGATGTTGGTTCAAGAGTCGTGAGTAAGACTGTGTGCTTGTCGTGGTAAAAGATGCAAAAAGTCATAGAATCTTCACTTTACAGATAGGGAAACTGAGGCTGAGAGAAGTAAAGTGACTTGCCTGGAAACAGGATTAGTGGAACAGTGGTGCGAACTTCCATAGATTTTGAGAAGGAAAAAGTTGCATGAAATGAAAGTAGAGTGAAGGCTTTTTCCTTCTCAAAATCAATGGAATTTTACACCCTTTTTTTTTTTCAAATTCAGAAACAAAATTCATTGATAAAACTTTTCACAATGAGTAGTTCAGCCAGCACTGATCTGCATACTTGTATGTGCTCAGATGGTGGATATTTTCTGGTATTGTTTATAATATGGTTTCTCACTCATTTGGATACATCTATTGCGAAGTAGCTATGCTTTCGTACATTTTGCTTCTATTATTCCCTATTGACAATACTGTTTTTGTACTCTAGCACCTATGTATTCTAAATATCTCTGTTCTCATTTAGGCAGCTAACTAGTGACCAGATTTTCATAAATGTTCAACTCCCAGCTGCTCATCTTGTGACAATTATAGTCATATTTTCAGAAGAGCTCATGATCCAGTGTGCTGAGTTATTTTGAACATCTGGCCCCAGTTGTGGATTCTGAGACCTTCTAAAGGTTGCAATGTAGTCTTTTGTGACACTTGTTTAAAATCAGTAAAGACAGGATGTTAAGGTTTTTTAAAAGGTAACTGCTGCAGCTTTCCAGCCACCTAATATCCTTTGAAGGGCAAAATAACTCATATTTGAAAGATAATGGGACAGGGATTTTCAAACAAGCCAATAGATGCAAGTCATCCAAATCCCACTGAAATTCAGTGGAACTTCATTCCCGTCACACAGACATAGTTCCCTATTCTGAAAATTAAAGGTAGTCTATTATTTTGTTTGCGTATAGAAGTACATTCTCCACTGTCTAATGTTCAGTCCTTAAACATGCACGCATGCAGAGAAAATCTCATTTGAAACAAGATCATCTTGTAACAAATTAAATCAGCGCATTACATTATGGTTTCATCAACTTGGTAAAAACTCTTGATTCTTCTACTTACAACAATTCAAATCTGTTTAGTTAGAATGCTGGGCTGTTAGAACGAAGGGTTGCTTCTTATTGGGAGTCCAAAGAGAAAATGCTAGACTGTGCATGAAGGGGGTCGTTCACCATAGTTTAAAGCCTTGTTTAGCTTATAACAGCTTGAAAACAACATAATTACTGAGGACTTGCAAGACTTACAGAGGTGAATAGAACTGTGCAAATAACAGATTGTTCAGTTCATTAGCCATTCTGGGAAAAAAGAAAGATATTTTGGGGCTTTTTAAACATTTTAAAAATTAATTTCAAAACAAAAAGTCATTTTGAATTGAAAAATTGAAATGTTTCATTTGAAAAATGTCAAAACATTTTGACTTTTCCGGAACTTTAAAAAATACGTAAACTATTTGGTGAAATCAACATGAATTCAATAAATGTTTCACTTGACCTGAATCTGCATTTTCTGGAAAAAAATTAGTTTAAGCCAAAAGATTTCACCCAGAGAATATTACAGTCAATGAGACAATAATAATTTGACAAAGTAACAAAGCAATTTAAATATCAAGATAAATGTTTTATTTAAATTGCTAGCTCACACACTGACCTTGGTGAGCACTTTTATGGTGGGGTTGTCAAACTAAAACAATAGTTTATAATCTTTTAAAAAATTGAATTGCCTAAGCATAATTAAAAGAGTGAACCAAAAAGACAATAAATGCAAGTAAATGTTCAGGTCATGTCTTTATTAATAGCATTTCATTAAGCAAACTGAAAAACGCTAACCGTGCCATATTTAGAGCTTAAGTGGGAGCAGAACCTCATTAGCTCTAACAGGAAATTTCAGTCAGATGATGGCAGAGCTGGGAACATTTCACTAAGTACTTCTATATAGTCCATCCTCATTAAAAGGCCATGTAAAGGAGCAAAGCACCTCAACTATTGCAATATATTAGATTGGTTTAAAACCCTTTGGAAACTGCAGACCTATATACATGTCCTCCTAAGAATCCATCTGCCTGTTGTGTTGGATAGTGCCCATGTTCTAGGGGCTAGAGGAAAATATTGTCTAGGACAGTTCAGTGGCTCAGGAGATTATTCTCTAAAAGCATCAGAGGTTCCGGAACAATTTTTTGTAGTCGGGGTGCTGCTGATGGAAACTATGGAAACCATGTATTTGGTGTTTGTTATTATTACTTGAGTCTCTGTCTGCTACTGTTGAGTCTCTATCTGTCCTATCGTGGGACAGATTTAAACTGCAGTAGCATCCCCAGCACCCCTAGTTCTAGCACCACTGAAGGGCATGGTCTCAGTCCATTTCAAAGAAGACAGGCCTCTGCATCCGTACCCTTCAAGTACCTACTTCTACAATATGGGAGACACAACCAAAACAAAGGACTTTGTTGTGTTCCTATTACATCCCTTCAAATCTTCGCAAATATCTCCCTTTTCCCTTCTTGACCCTGCTTTGCCTTTTCATTCTGTCTCCCCTCACCCTCTATTTATCTTCTTACCACATCACAATGTTTCTGTTAGTAAGAATTATCCACAAAACTCCAGTATTCTCTTTCCTCAGGCTGTGCTCCTTCTCCTTTCTCTCACACTGGGGTTTTGTGTGGAGCCTCAGCTAAGGTGGGTTGACCTGGTCCCAACCTGGAGAGAAGGAGCATGGGAGGATATGACAGTAGCAATGGCCCAAATGCAGTGGTGGTGAACGGCAGCAGAAGTGAACCATGAGGAAGGAGCAAAGAGGAACAAGTCATGTGTCTCCTACACACTGCAACCTGGGCTCAGCCTTCCCAGAAAGCAGAGTGCCAACTAGTGCCAATTGTGATGGTGTTGTTTGTGATTTGGTATAAGCAGCAGTGAACATAGGGCAAGAACCAGCCAAGATAAATTGTTGAGTCTCTATCTGTCCCATCATGGGACAGATTTAAACTGGTGGGGATCATTCACTATCAACATCGACTGAACCATCTAGTTAAAATTTATATAAATGTAACTTTGTTGAAAAAAATTGAGATAGAAAAGTATGGATGTAGAGACGATAACGCTTTTAAGCTTGCTGGGCTACTGGTAGTATCTGCTTTACACTATGTGATAGACCCAGGCCAGTTGGATATAGCAGAAGGCAGATATACTGGCCACTGGATTAACAGTTTTCTGTTCCCTGACTGACCAGAACAGGGGCTGCTTCAGGCTAAGAAGAACACCTGACTAATTAACCTGCAAAGAGTCAGGTGAGGCCACTAAGCTAATGTGACCATCTGACTCTAATTAAGGCCCCACTGATACTATAAAAAGGGCTCACTCCAGTCAGGCAGAGGAGAGCCGGGGAGAGGAAGTGTGGCTGAAGGGCTGGTTAATGAAGACACCCTCAAACCATCGTTAAGGGAGCCCTAAGGTAAGGGTGAAGAACGGAGAAGCAGGAGAGCTGTGGGGATGTGGCCCAGGGAAATGTAGCAACTCTGGCAGTGAAAGGTTGGCTGCCAACAGCTGCTACCATTAGAGTCCTTGGGCCAGAACCTGGAGTAGAGGGCAGGCCCGAGTCCCCCCCAACCCACCACTACAGGAACATCTCCTGGGAGGGGAAGTCAGGCCCCTGTCAGGACAGGAGGCTAAACTGTTCTGAAATAAGCCCCCAGGGACAACAGAGACTGTGGGAGTTCTTTCACCAACCACCTTGCTGGCCTCTGATGAAACGGGCTCAGCAGACTGTAACCCTGGCCCTAGAGAGAGAAGGGCTACGTGGAGGGTCACAGTGAGCCACTGAGGCTAGCATAAACCACCTAGAAGCACAGGACCCATGGGGGCAAGATCAGAGCTCTGCCACAACCCATATAAAAGAAGTGCAGAACGGACACTCTGTAACCTGAGAGATGTCTTTTACCCTACCGTAACAGAAAGCTGATTGGATTAAAGTAGGAGTGGGCTATATTTTTCCCACATTGTCTCAACAAAGTGATGCTTTATGGTGAATCAGGGCTGCTGGGATTCAGATGCACACCCCTTATAGTTAGCAACAAACCTCTGAGGATCACCTGAGTTCACTAGTGACAGCAATCACTAATGCCACCTTTGAAGAGGGAACCTCCAGCCAACCTAAAGCATGCCCTCATTATCTTATTCATAATACAAAAATGTTGAATGATAACAAAAAGCTGATTTCATAAGCAGCATGCTGCTTAGAAAGTGGTGCTTTCTAGCCACACAATGAGGAAGAGGGGTAGGAGGTTGTAATTTTACACACTCACTGGGACTACATGCTATCAGTAAAGATCATCATATGTGAGTCTTTGCAGGAGTGAGGCTAAGTGTTGAACTGCTTTAGCTGAATTCATAATGACATGCTGTAGCACAATGATCTTAGCAACAACACAGCCTGTAATCCCTGTAAATATGATGAATCATTTAAAACTAGAGAGCAGCCCGGCAGCCTTACAAAAATATCTCTGTAATCGGCATGGCTGAAACCCTAAATCTTTCTGTATTGGTAGTTTGAACTAAAACAACATGAGTACAATAGTTTAGGGATTTTAAAAGTCAAACAAATGTCATTTGAATACAATAGTAAATGTGTCTATGCAACATGCTGCCTTAATTGGAAATTCAAATTACCAAGCATTGCTACTGTTCAATAAAACTTTCAGTGCTGTTGAATGAAAAATCAATAGCTGCTTTATTGTGGATTTCTCTCAAGCACTTATTTCCTCCATCATAAGATTTTTATTCTCCTAGCTTTAATATTTATAGCACTTTTTCCTTCCTTTTGCAGCTAAACAATCAGCAAGCTACTGCTATAACCAAAATACAGTTCATTGGTTAGCATTAGGGACATACACATATTCAGATTTGGGAGCCTTTGCAATGCTTATTAAAGCATTCCAGAGGCAGACTGGCTGGAGAGAAGGCACAACATTTTGAATATTCAGCTGTGCCTGAGTCTGCACAGACGTCAGGAAATACAAGTACCTAGTTCACCCTGGACATGGTCAGAGGTTTAACTTATGTATTAGCCTTGTCATTCCCATAGTAATAATTTAATTCTTAAAAATTAATTAATAATCAATAAAACATGTAATGGAAATCACAGATAAAAGCTACATGTGAAAGGGGAGAGGTGGAAGAATTTGTAGAATGGAAGAAAGTTATAGGTGCTGTTAAGGCAGAGCCCTGCATTGGATGTGGTGCATTAGCTGTGGAGAGCTCTGAGAGGAATTTTTCCAGGAGCTCCCTCATATGTGGGGAGGAGGGGCACATCTTGTTGCTACACCCTTTAGGGTGTACATTTGTACCTCCCTATACATTTGACTAACTGTATGCTTATGCATGGGGTAGCAGGGCCATCACTCCACTCCATCCTGTCCTTCCTAATCACAGTTTGGGTGTCTCTCATACAGGGGTGGCTCCAGGCACCAGCTCTCCAAGCACGTGCCTGGGGCGGCAAGCTGCGGGGGGCGCTCTGCCGGTCGCCGCTAGGGCGGCCGGCAGGGTGCCTTCGGCAGCTTGCCTGCGGAGGGTCCACTGGTCCCGCAGCTTCAGTGGACCTCCCGCAGGCGTGCCTGCGGAGGGTCTACTGGTCCCACGACTTCAGTGGACCTCCCGCAGGCACGCCTGTGCGAGGTCTGCCGAAGCCGCGGGACACTCGCAGTGATTTCCTACACTCCCCAGGGGGTGTACAGATCTGAATTTTCCCAACACCCCTAGTTTTTAGTTACAGCTTACATACTAATTTAGTGACTGTTTGGAATAAATCTGAATTTAAAACACAAATACAAAGACATATAAAAAATATTATAAAATATGATAAAATAAAATATGTGTAAATTTGAAAAGTATGAACAAAAGTAAGAACATAGACTTCCTCAGCTTCCTTTATTAGCTGTTTTTTTTTTTTTTTTTGATGTTTTTGGTGATGTTTGTTGGCCTAATAAATAATTTCTAATGCTGATTTGTAAGCAAAGTCTAAATGAGTTCTCCTGACAGCTGGTGAGCTGAGGCTAAGGCTTTCAGGACAGAACCAGATTATATTCACACCTAAGCTACCTAGGGTACAGAGCAACAGAGCTGGAGCTGTGTTGTGATAGATTCTGGCTGGGGTTGGTGGGAAAGGGGGGACTTGAATGTGGGGGGGGGGGGGGATGAAATGTCTAAAGGGACCTCAGAATCTCAGGGCAGGACCTGCTCAAGAGGTCATCTAACCCAACCCCCAACCAAAGCAAAACCCAACCCAACTAAAGCCAAAGCCAGGGCTTTAAGCCAAGCCTGACCTTTAAAACCTCATAAAGGAGAGATTCCACTCACCTCCCCTACCCGTGCTCCCCTACTACCACCCTAAAGCACCCCTAAAAGTTAAACCTAAACCTCAACCTCCAACTCTCAACCTCCTCTGCATTCTGAGATGTTCTGTCATCTGAGAATCTCCTACCTCTGAGAACAGTCTCCATCCCTTCTCCCTCCCTTCCCCCTCCCTTCAAACTTCCTCAACAATCCCCTCTTCTCTCTCATCTTTCTTCTGCAGACTAACCCTCATGTTCCCCTCCCTCCTCTCTCATGTAGTGCTCCAGCCCTAAATCCTTTTGTTGTTGACCCGCTCCTGACTCCAATCTATCCCACATCCTTCAGTGTGGTGTAGCCCAAACACACAGCACACAGTATGAGGATGATGAGGCCTCACCAGTGAGTGCTGAATCACCCTAATCTGCCTGAATGAAATGCTATGCATGCCCAAAATGCCAAATGCCATTGGCAACTCATATCACAACTTTTGTCCATCACTCCTCAACTGTTAATTTGTCACTCCCTACCCCTTAGGTGCCTTTTCTGCAGAACTGCTATCCAGCCCTTCGGTCCCTTCTCTGCAGCAGTGCATGGGATTCTTCACTTGTCCTGCAGAACTCCTTCTTTTTTCTCTTCATCATATTGTGTTGTTCTTTGGCCCTTGTTGAATGTGTGATTAGTTGTTTGTGTATTGTTTTAGGCTGTGATTGTATGATTAAATCAGAGAGAGATGATGACTATCCTCTAGACTGTTTAAAGACAGGCTCTCCACTGTTTAAAGACAGAGCTGATTATTTACCAATAGAGTTAATTTTTGTCTTAAATATCAGTTAATCATTTAAACAAATCAACAAATAAAAGGAATTTTTAGCACATTTAAAAAGGTTGTGGAACTTAATAATGCAAAAAGGTGGAACTTGGAGACTACACTATGAGGAGGTTGTGAAGGCTAGGATTCATGGTATGTTTAAAAGGACTGATTATTTGGCTAAGATAGGTCCTGAATAATGTATGGTGCCCTGTTCGTAGAGGATGGAGATGGAGATGCTGAGAGATCAGAGAGATCAGATGTGTTAGAGAGGATGGAGGACACCCATCATGGCACTGGCCACTGTGTTCACTCAGATTGGCTGCAGGATACCACTGACCCTTGGCTGCCGTTCTGGCGGGCTTGTGACTGGTCTGACCTGACTTTTAGTGTTGTTGTTTTGACAGTGTTGTGTCAGTGTTGTCAGTGTTGTGTGTTGTTGGACAGTGTGAGACAGTGTTCAGGCGTTCCAGCTGTGGAGTAAGAGTGAGCCGCACTGAGGGCAGCTCAGCTAGTGCTCTGAGGAAGGGTGAGCTGAGCGAGAGCTGCCTCAAGAGACAGGTGAGAGACAGTGACAGTGGTAGCCAGGCAGAGTGAAGTGGTGACAGGGCCAAACAGGACCATGGTGGGCAGAGTGAACAGAGCAACGGTGGCACAATGAAAGGCCTGGAAGGTGAACTGCGAAGAGTTTTTGAACTGAAGTGACGACACTACACTGAGTGAGTCTGACACCTGAAGTGGACTGAACCTGGAAAGAGTGGGGCGTTGGTGGAGTGAAGGTGTTTTATAAACTTATTTTTGTTGTGAAATATTTGTTAGTCACTTTGCTCCAATTTGCTATGTATTGTAACTTAAAGGTTTAGGTTTTTAGTATGCTCACATTGTTAAGCATTATCTTTTATTTTGCAATCTTGGGGATTGCTTTATTGGGAGGTTTATATGTTGTTTTTATTTTACTTAAGGTTTTTTTATTATCATTAATGGTATTTTAGAATCATTAATTTTGGTCCATCTAGTGTCTCACTTGTCAGAGTGGTCATATCAACAGACAGTGGAGGAATGTAGCCCACAGGAATCATCAAGACAGCTTCCCTGGGAACCCATAGGAGAGGGATGCCATGAGCAGGCTACATCACAGTCCAGCTGTGGCTCCACATTGGGACCTAGTTCTCCATGGTACAGGACCACCACACAGAATTGTTCTAGTCTCTTTTCCTTCTAATTTTCTTAGATGGACCTGTTCTTTCTCCTTTTCTCTTTCTTCCCTGACTTTATATTATGTTTTTTTTATATTTATTTCTGTTTTTTTATACCAATATTTTTTTTTTTTTTTATTTTTTGTGAAGAAAATATTGGGTTTTCATTTTAATTATTCTTTCTTCACTTATTAATTTCTTTTTTAGACCTTCAATTTTTCCTATCTCACTCTCATTTCTAAGCATCAAATTCCTTTTATCTAGTCCCTTCTTTCCCCATCTGTTTTCTCTTATTAGTATTTCCCTTCCTTTCATTCTCTTCCCCTCATTATATTGTTCTCTTTCCTCTTGATCTTCATATATTTATATATTATATTTTAAGAGCATATATTTGTATAGAGGCAGATGTGATTGCACATGTTATTATCTTGGTCTTCATATTGATTTTTAATGATTATTATCTATAGTTTATGTTGCTGCACATATCCATTCTTAATGATTTTGACTGTTGTTGCTGCTTGTGGATGCCCAAGATTGATTCAATTTGTGATGTTGAGACCAGATGCCATCATGTTGTTAGTTATGCTTTACAATTAATGCAGATGCATTACTTTGCATTTATTTGTATTCTTTTTTTTTTTCTGCTGCCATTTTATTTTGTATTTTTTGAATTTATTGCCCAGTTTTATTTGCCTGTCTGAGTCCTGTTGTTTCGTTTTTTGTTCTGCCTGGGACTTAATTATCTTGAATTGTTTTTTGAATTCTTTTGATATTTTTTCTAGTTCTGTGTTTTTTTTTGCCTCACGTTTACCCATTTTTCCAGATGAATATGTTGAATAAGACCTCTCCTTATACTGACCCTTTTCATACCACCACTTATCTCTCTTTCCATTCTGAAAACTGATAATTTATTCTACCTTTTTCCCATTTATTTTCAACTTACTACTCATCCAAATCTTTTTTTTTTACTTACCCTTTTTTTTATTATTTCAAATTTTATTATATTAAAAAAAATTTTTTTTTGTATGTTATATTTTTTAGAAATCTATATCTGTTATGTGTTTTGGTGTATTTTGCATTTTCCTAGATTTTATTTTGTATTCAAAAACATTTACATTTACTTTGTTCACATCTTTTAAGATTTTATTTCTTTTATAGTCTCTTTCAGTATTTCCTTAGTTTCTTTTTTCTAAGCTCCTTAATTAATTTCTTCTTAATTTCTTCTCCATTTTTGTTTTTAGTTTTTATTTCATTTTCTCTTTTTCATGCTCCAGATTTGCACACAGTATTCATGGATTTTGCCAGAATGTGCCACAGAGTATGTCTCAGGTATTATTCTATTATATTATATTATCTGCATATTATTTTATATTCTGTTTTTCTAGTTCTTTAATATGCAGTTGTTTCTAAGTTAAAAGCTGTAGTCTTTAGAGCCAAGTAACAAGAAAAAGCTTACTTCTCAAGCCACAGCTTAGTCTCAAATAAATTTGTTAGTCTCCAAGGTGCCACAAGTGCTCTTATCTCAAGTGCTCCTGTTCTTTCTTAAAAGGCCACAAAGTGTTGGTGGGCACTTTCAATGTTTGTTCTCAGTTGTGTGGGTGTGACCAGAAGACTTTAACAATTGATTGTATTTTGTTCATTTTTTTGTTTGTTTTGAGTTGTATTTCTCTTGCTTTATTTATGTTTTTTCTTTGTTTTTATTTGCTCAAAATTTCTTTTGATTTTTTTGTTTTGTATTTCTCTTTGTTTTTTTCAACCAGTTGCCCAGTTCATTTTGTCACTTCATGAGATCCCTTTGCCTGCATCAGACTTACCATCTGCAAATTTTTTTTGAATAATTTTTTATTATCTTGACCACAGCACCCCTATCTAGACTGGTTTTTTTAGATCCTTTTTATTTTTTGCACCTTTCCATCTTATCCAGTTCCTTTCTGAAAAATTATTCTGACCCTTGATAGCCATGAGCCATCTTTTTTCTTTCATATCTTTACTTGAGAAACTTTTTTTACCTCAAAATTTTTTTTAATTCTTGTTCCTTTTTTTAGAAATCTTTTTTTTAATTGTTATGGTTTTTTTAAAATTTCTAATTTAAAATTTGTTGTTTTTTGTATTCTGTTTATATTTTATGTGTTTATTTTATATATTCTAATGGTTTTAACACTATTCATATAATTTTATATATCTTTTTATGGCTGACCCTCCGTGCTAGGGGCAGCAAAATGTCTAGAGCCGCCCCTGCTCTCATCCCTGAAAGGGAGCAGAAGCATTGTGTCCTACTGCTGCACACACAAGTAGAGAGAACACTTATTGTACCTGCCACGCCACTTTCTTGTGCAGCATCAGGACAGAATCTGGACTGCAGTAAAGTGGTCCATTGACTATCTTAATAGCAGCTGGTGCCTGCCCTGTGATGGGCCAATGAGATACTGAATCTTCCAGGTGTCCCTGTCCCAGACATGTCCAGCCATTAAACATTAAACACTTCTAACTAGGTTATCAGAAGCTGAAAATCATCCCACATTTCATGATACTGGAGAGGTAATTTCCTCTAGATTTGCCATAAAGCCTTTGACTGATGTTATGATCTCCTTATAGGTCTGAAATGGGCAAAAACAAATATGATTTTTTGTAGATGTATGTCAGAATTGTATTAATTTACAAGGATAAATATTTAATAGAACTCATTCAATTCCAAAGTGTAAGGTCACTGAGACTGATTGTGAGAGATAATTTGATGTTTCCTGAAATATCCTTGTGATTAAGTGTATGTATTACTGTGGGCTAGGATTGTATGTAACTTCTGTGACAGACATTGCAACCACAAGCAGTATTTTTGGGGTCCATTGTTTTGAATAAATGATTTATGTCTGATGTGTTCTTCTCCACAGAGGAGGGCTACCATAGTTCCCTCAGGAGCTAAAAACCATGGGTGGTGATTAAGGCAAATCAGCCAAGTTGTAACCTCCCAGAAAGCTACTACTTTGTGGTGAGGCTCACATATATTACTTCAAACTAGGTTCTCCAGAAACCAACAGACAAAGAAAGGAATTTGGGATAAATAGCTGAATTTAAACTGATTCAAGGCCTTTTTTTGGATCCAGCAAATGGACAGGACCTTCTATTCAAGGAGAGTTGGAAGGACTTGACCTACTAGGGCCCCATAAGACTGATGGGTCACCTCTGGTAAGCTTTTTTAGCATACATATAGGTTCTTTTATTATTTTAATATGTTGCCTCTGTAATGATTTACCTTAAGAATAAATGTGCTTGCTTCAGGAAAACTGTGTGATAACTTGTAACTGATGACAATTAGGATGTTCATAATGTGTGGAGAGAAAGCAAAGTGCAAACCCTTGCTTGTTTTGGCAATCTAACTTGCTGGGATTATCACAGTGTAAGGCAGGGAACTGTGCAGCATGGAAAAGTCTTGGTCAGGAGGAAGAGAGACATAGGTCTCTGCCCAAGAGAGGTGAAGACCAGAGGCTGGAAGCCTACAGTAGTAGCCTTTGGAGGGCCATGGAGAGGAATAAAGTTGCAGTTACCCTGGAATCTGATACCAACTATATCTATTGCTTGTATCGACAGTGACACTAGACCAAACACATCTCTGAAGTCCTGTGCACATTGTCCATTCCACAAATTTACATTGCTACTCTAAAGCATCCATTGCATTCTAAAAGAAACGGGAATCCTTCGCCAACATGTTATGAAATGTAATGTTGGCTCTAAGCTAGTCTCCCTACTTACGCATATCATGCAGATATCAGGGTAGCTTCATTCATTCCAAGAGAACTTGTCCTTTCATAGCAGCTCGCTGATATGTGCTAGTCAAGAAGGATCACTAGTGTCTAAGCTAAAAATGAAAATGAAATGACAAACCAGTTTAAGGTATGCAGTACAGTAGGAAAAGCATTGTTGATGCAGATGTGAATACTGAAAATGCTAAGGGACTTCCTTATTTCATACTGCTCTTTATTTTCAAGCCTGTGATTGTCCTTAATATTATGAGCAGCTGTCATCCCTGTTTGCCTCACGGCTGGTCATATTACTAGATACTTATTGTGAAATATATGTAGATTAAATAACATAAAAATACCAAAATTGTATCAAAGAGTAGAGATTGTGTAAGTGGATTGATGCTGAATGGCCAACCGTACAGTATTCATGAATGAACTAGTTTCCACTTGAGTTATCAGAACCCAAGATCTAAATCCTTTAGAATTTCTATAGCTCCTATTCTTCCTTGTGGATTTTTTACTCATTAAAAATACTAGGCTTCATTGTGATCTCAAGGATGTCATGTGAGCTGGTAGTGGAAGACTGGATCTCAGTTTTCTGTACCTGTTTCCCCATCTAGCACAGAAGTGCAGTGAGGGATTTGGTGTGAGGGTAGCTGTACTGGACTTTTCAGGGGACCTTCATAGTCCTTGCTGAGGCAGCTCAGATTTACACTTTGACTGCACATGGCCATGGCTGGCACAGAATAACCAGAGAGCAGTATGCTTTGGCTCTCTGCCCTGCCCTGGCATGCCAATATGAGTATATAAAGTGCATGGCCTGGACTACATCCACCTGCTCTACACAAAGTAGGGGCCATGTTAGCATCCTAAAGAGGCCACAGCAGAGTGTGTTACCTTACTGCACAGCAGGTGGAGATAAGATCATAATCAGGCTTTACAAGGAATATATTTTTTTCGTTCTAACCCCTGTTTGTGACTGCATGTTATTTCTCACTTTCTAGCTGTGCAGTAAAAGGCTTTGAATTCTTTTAAAAAAATAAAAAATGCTAAGTGGAAAGAAAACAAGTGATCTACTAGCAATTACACAGGGCCAAAAGGAAGAACAGCTGTAACTGGAGGGCAGGAGGAGGAAATATACAGTACGTAATTGGCTCTAACAGGTAACGGTGCCAGAGGGGTAGAATCCCAATCCAATTAGCATGATGGATCTTGCTGCCACATTGAGTCATCATAACCTGAAAAGAGAGTGAGAGCTCTATGTAAGAATGATGGGTCAAACTCAGTCCTGGTGTAAGCAAGAGCAGCTCCATTTAATTTAATGGAGTTGCAGCTGAATTTGGCCAATGTGCTATTCTCTCTCAAATAAGCATAATTTACAGGGAGGCGCTGAAATATTGATTCGAAATATAAGGGATTTGAAAATAATGGGAACGCCCACTAAGATGATCAAATGTTTAATAAGATTTTTGGATGGAGAGGGTAGCAAAATAATGTAAAAGCTAATATAGGATATATTAGCAACTGTTGTTAGACTTGTTTTCTTTTAAATATAAGCAAAGCAACAAGAAACATGATAAAACTGCTTCTAAAATTTCTGTTTCCATACACTAGGCTACAGTATTTTGCCACTCGTTATATATGCATGGATTGATGTGGAATAACGCAATGCAGCTGAGAATGGGTTTTTTTCCTTACATGGGCTCAAATATGTTTCCCTGGGATGGAATAAATACCAATTTTTGAATGCAATGGCATATGTTGCGTGACACTAAATAGGAATGGAACTTGCTGATGCATAATCTTATTTTTAAACAGTGGTGAACAGATTCTTCAAAATTAATTTCACTCAAGACAAGTAATATTGAGAAGCCAAGCCAATTCCACAGTGTCCTACCCTAAGAAACTCTAAAGACTGTTTCAAAACTGTGACTGCTACTATGTGTGAAACAAGTCAAGGGATCTGTCAGAGACCAAGCCAAGTAATCAGGGCAGAAAGCCAGATTCAGCTGCTGGAAGGAATACAGAGCTTGCTATCTCCATCAGATGTTTACTGATTGTGTTCCATGTGTGGGCATGAGTTTGCAACAAGGAACTTCAGAGGTAGAAAAGCTGTACCAGTATGTGTATGCCCATGTACTTTGTACTTCTATTGAAATTTGATCTTTTGATTACGAAAGGAAAGAAAAGTATGTGGAAGTCTCCTTGGAACTTTAGGATTTAACCAAGTAAATAATCAGGTTGCAACCTATCAGATGTTTTCTGCATTTTTTTTTAAGTCTAGTGAAGATGTCATACTTTACATCCAGAAGAGTGGATGCTCTAATCAAAGAGTGAATCATTCAACACTTTTGCCATATACATTTTTATTCTCCTAGAATATTTTCCTCTCACAAAATACACAAAAATGTTAGGCGTTATAGGCAGAGCATATGCTTGAAAAAGATATTTTTGAAAGTAAATTATAAATAAACCCTACTGTGCAGAATTCTGCCCTCATTAACACCCCTCTCTACCCAGCTGATGCCAGTGAAGTTGCATGGATGCAAATAACACAATAACTTGTCTTAATATTTATAGAATTACTGTCGGCATTGATGTTATAACTGCTTCAGTAAATGGCTACTTTTTGCCCATTAATGAACATGGCAGACATACATATCCTGTACTGATACATCATCTCCTATTGAAACACATGCAGTATTTTATTAAACACATACCTTGCCATAGACTATAGCTATTCCATGCCTGGAAATCCTACAGTTTGTGTGTGAGAAAGGACTGCAAATATTAGTATATAGTGTGTACCTAATTTAAATAGACACAAAAGGCCCCATTCAGATAAACTGGTGCTGCTAAGTGGAATTATATGTAGGGCAGAAACAGACTGGAAATTGCATTGTCAGAGAAACTGCTTTAGCCGACAGCTGTGGAGGTAAAGGTCTATAGCTGGGATGCAGTTATAAATAGGGATAAAAGAGAAGCCAGAGTTGTCTGTGGAGAAACAGAGCCTCTTTCCAGCCTATCCAGGAGAGAACCTGGGCCTTGAGCCTGTAAAGATTTACACACATGCTTAATTTTATGCATTGAGACATATTATTTGGGAGTTATGCATGTATGATAGTCTTTGAAAAATCAGGGCCTTGGTTTGTGAATTCTGCCATCAAAGGAGATGGCTTGTGTTTTATGCATGTATTTAGCAAAACTCAAGGACCAACTTTGCTGATTTTCCACTAAAAGAAAAGGAAGGTTTCCTTACGTTCACTTCCTGAAGAATGGCACCAGCTTTAGATTGTATTCCCTTGTCCTCAGGGGAAAATAGCGTTCATATTCTTTGAAGCAGAGGACCTGCTTGGTTTAAGTTCCTGGGAGAAATGAGACTACTTTATGGACATTTCTCAGTGCCAGATACTTGTGGTTTGTTGCAATGCCTTGAAGACTGGGTCTTGTTTATTGTTAACTCATTCCAGGGATGCTTGTACAGGGATTCAAACCCTCCCACTTGTGTGATATCCTTTATTGTATGGAATGTGCATGATGACTTCCATTCATAAATCCTGTGTTCTTATAGATCACCATGGGTTCTAGTTGAAACTGAAGACCAAAGTATAAGTCACATTACTGAGCTGTTACTGCATTACAGTGGATAGATTCTGAAATACATATGAATACAGCAAGTGTTATATTCAGTCCTCCAACATGAATAAGTTGGCCAGTTATATTTTTAAAAAAATTAAAAAAGCAACATAAGCACCATTGGATAGATTTGTGTCTGGATCTGTATTAATGTGCTTATCTCCCATTGTCACAGCACACAATGCATTGAAAAGGTAATAAAGCTTTAAGATTAGAAAACCTAGATTTTAAATTTTCAGGGGATTATTTTTCTAAAGAAACCAAAATGTTTCTCTATTCACCAAAAGGCTACTTCTCCACTCCATATGTAAAATGTGTATAATCAGCAATCACAAATTGCATACGACTTTTGTTTCTGCCTGCCTGGCTTGAAAATGTGTGCACATTGCTAAAATACAGTGTTAACAATAAAGAGATTCTGTATTGTATTTCCAGATGCTGGTCCACATTTAGCTCTGTTACCCCCATGCAGTTCTAGTGAAGTCAGCTGAGTTATGTGGGCATAAGTGAGAGCTTGACCCACTGACTATGAAGTTCTAAATGCTCTATATACCCAAGAAAATGTAACACGAGACATCCTGTTAGCCTTCTTGTCACATACAATCCATGGTAGCTGCTGCCAACTGGATCAAATGAAAATTTGGAAAGGTGTACTAAAAGGTAGCCAAATCCCATTTTCACTTAATTAGTAAGACTTCAGTAGGAGGCTGCTGTGACGTTGCAGTCTATATGATTTTATAAAAATATGCTAATGAGTGAATATAATGTAACTGGAATATGTTTCATGAAAAAGGTCTCTTGTAAGGTATCATTACAAACCTTATAATCTACTGAGTGTGATCATCCTATTTGTATAAATGTACCGCTCTTGTATCTGACCCTAGAAATATGAAATATAACTCTGAGGGCCTATTGTAATTATGCAAAGTGTGGGCCATTAATGGTGGTTTGGAATCTTCATGGCTCCCATCAGCCAGGACAATTGACTGTGGATGGCTCTGTTTGCTTGCAGGCCTTCCTGTGAGTCAGGCTGGGAGGAATGAAGGCTTGAAGTCTTACAGTGGCATGTGATCATGTCACCCGAACTGGAATCCATCTTTAACCTGGTGTCTTTCCATTGAGAAGGAGGGAGTGGGGACCCAGAGAGGAACAAAGGATTCCTGCCTTATGCAAAATATATATAAATGGGTGGAACAGAACAAAGTGGAGAGCCATCATGAGGAATCCCCTAGCTACCACCTGAGTTGGAACAAGAGCTGTACCAGGGGAAAAATTTTTGCCCAGGCCTGGAAGGTGTCCAGTCTGAGGAAAAAACTTACTGAAGCATCTCTATGGGTGAGATTATCTGTATTCAGTGTGATTAGACATAGATTTGCGTGTTTTTTTTTAATTTTGCTTGGTGACTTACTTTGTTCTGTCTGTTACTACTTGGAACTACTTAAATCCTACTTTCTGTATTTAATAAAATCACTTTTTACTTATTAATTAACTCAGATTATGTGTCAATACCTGGGTGGGCAAACGGCTGGGCATATCTCTCTATCAGTGTTATAGAAGGCGAACAATTCATGAGTTTATCCTGTATAAGATTTATACAGGGTAAAATGGATTTATTTGGGTTTAGACCCCACTGGGAGTTAGGCATCTGAATGTTAAATGCAGGAACATTTCTGTAAACTGCTTTCAGGTAAGCCTACAGCTGTTAGGGGACGTGATTCAAACCTGAGTCTGGGTTTGCAGCAGGCTAGTGAGTCTGGCTCAAACCAGGCAGGGCACTGAAGTCCTAAGCTGACAGAGCAGGAAAGCAGGGGCAGAAGTAGTCTTGGCATATCAGTTGGCAGCTCCCAAGGGGGTTTCTGTGATCCAACCCATCACAGCTGCACTAAATCATTCTTGCCCGGATGTACTATTACTGCTGAAATAGCCTGATAGTGAGTAACTTCATGTACCGAGGTATAATGTAAGGGCCGGATCAGATGATAAACAGTCACATAAAAAAGAATCTGGCACATCAGAAAAGGGCAGGCTAATAAACAGGGACAAGTTTTTATAGTGCTTGTATACAAATGCCAGAAGTCTAAATAATAAGATGGGTGAACTAGAGTGCCTTGTGATAAAGGAGGATATAGATATAATAGGCATCACAGAAACCTGGTGGACTGAGAGCAATCAATGGGACACAATCATTCTGGGGTACAAAATATATCGGAAGGACAGAACAGGCCGTGCAGGGGGAGGAGTGGCACTATATGTTAAAGAAAGTGTAGATTCAAATGAAGTAAAAATCTTAAGCGAATCCACAGGTTCCATAGAGTCTCTATGGATAGAAATTTCATGCTCTAGTAAAAATATAACAGTAGGGATCTATTATCGACCACCTGACCAGGACAGTAATAGTGATGATGAAATGCTAAGGGAAATTAGAGAGGCTATCAAAATTAAGAACCCAATAATAGTGGGGGATTTCAATTATCCCCATATTGACTGGGAACATTTCACTTCAGGACGAAATGCAGAGATAAAATTTCTCGATACTTTAAATGACTGATTCACGGAGCAGCTGTACGGGAACCCACAAGGGGAGAGGCGACTCTAGATTTAATCCTGAGTTGAGCGCAGGAGCTGGTCCAAGAGGTAACTATAGCAGGACCGCTTGGAAATAGTGACCATAATACAATAGCATTCAACATCCCTGTGGTGGGAAGAACATCTCAACTGCCCAACACTGTGGCCTTTAATTTCAAAAGGGGGAACTATACAAAAATGAGGGGGTTAGTTAGACAAAAGTTAAAAGGTACAGTGACTAAAGTGGAATCCCTGCAAGTTGCGTGGGCCCTTTTTAAAGACACCATAATAGAGGCCCAACTTCAATGTATACCCCAAATTAAGAAAAACAGTAAAAGAACTAAAAAAGAGCCACCGTGGCTTAACAACCATGTAAAAGAAGCAGTGAGAGATAAAAAGACTTCCTTTAAAAAGTGGAAGTCAAATCCTAGTGAGGCAAATAGAAAGGAGCACAAACACTGCCAACTTAAGTGCAAGAGTGTAATAAGAAAAGCCAAAGAGGAGTTTGAAGAACGGCTAGCCAAAAACTCCAAAGGTAATAACAAAATGTTTTTTAAGTACATCAGAAGCAGGAAGCCTGCTAAACAACCAGTGGGGCCCCTTGACGATGAAAATACAAAAGGAGCACTTAAAGATGATAAAGTCATTGCGGAGAAACTAAATGGATTCTTTGCTTCAGTCTTCACAGCTGAGGATGTTAGGTTGATTCCCAAACCTGAGCTGGCTTTTGTAGGTGACAAATCTGAGGAATTGTCACAGATTGAAGTATCACTAGAGGAGGTTTTGGAATTAATTGATAAACTCAACATTAACAAGTCACCGGGACCAGATGGCATTCACCCAAGAGTTCTGAAAGAACTCAAATGTGAAGTTATGAACTATTAACTAAGGTTTGTAACCTGTCCTTTAAATCGGCTTCGGTACCCAATGACTGGAAGTTAGCTAATGTAACGCCAATATTTAAAAGGGCTCTAGGGGTGATCCCGGCAATTACAGACCGGTAAGTCTAACGTAGGTACCGGGCAAATTAGTTGAAACAATAGTAAAGAATAAAATTGTCAGACACATAGAAAAACATAAACTCTTGAGCAATAGTCAACATGGTTTCTGTAAAGGGAAATCGTGTCTTACTAATCTATTAGAGTTCTTTGAAGGGGTCAACAAACATGTGGACAAGGGGGATCCGTGGACATAGTGTACTTAGATTTCCAGAAAGCCTTTGACAAGGTCCTCACCAAAGGCTCTTACGTAAATTAAGCTGTCATGGGATAAAAGGAAAGGTCCTTTCATGGATTGAGAACTGGTTAAAGGACAGGGAACAAAGGGTAGGAATTAATGGTAAATTCTCAGAATGGAGAGGGGTAACTAGTGGAGTTCCCCAAGGGTCAGTCCTGGGACCAATCCTATTCAATTTATTCATAAATGATCTGGAGAAAGGGGTAAACAGTGAGGTGGCAAAGTTTGCAGATGATACTAAACTACTCAAGATAGTTAAGACCAAAGCAGATTGTGAAGAACTTCAAAGATCTCACAAAACTAAGTGATTGGGCAACAAAATGGCAAATGAAATTTAATGTGGATAAATGTAAAGTAATGCACATTGGAAAAAATAACCCCAACTATACATACAACATGATGGGGGCTAATTTAGCTACAACGAGTCAGGAAAAAGATCTTGGAGTTATCGTGGATAGTTCTCTGAAGATGTCCACGCAGTGTGCAGAGGCGGTCAAAAAAGCAAACAGGATGTTAGGAATCATTAAAAAGGGAATAGAGAATAAGACTGAGAATATATTATTGCCCTTATATAAATCCATGGTACGCCCACATCTCGAATACTGTGTACAGATGTGGTCTCCTCACCTCAAAAAAAGATATTCTAGCACTAGAAAAGGTTCAGAAAAGAGCAACTAAAATGATTAGGGGTTTAGAGAGGGTCCCATATGAGGAAAGATTAAAGAGGCTAGGACTCTTCAGTTTGGAAAAGAGAAGACTAAGGGGGGACATGATAGAGGTATATAAAATCATGAGTGATGTTGAGAAAGTGGATAAGGAAAAGTTATTTACTTATTCCCATAATACAAGAACTAGGGGTCACCAAATGAAATTAATAGGCAGCAGGTTTAAAACAAATAAAAGGAAGTTCTTCTTCACGCACGCACAGTCAACTTGTGGAACTCCTTACCTGAGGAGGTTGTGAAGGCTAGGACTATAACAATGTTTAAAAGGGACTGGATAAATTCATGGTGGCTAAGTCCATAAATGGCTATTAGCCAGGATGGGTAAGAATGGTGTCCCTAGCCTCTGTTCATCAGAGGATGGAGATGGATGGCAGGAGAGAGATCACTTGATCATTGCCTGTTAGGTTCACTCCCTCAGGGGCACCTGGCATTGGCCACTGTCGGTAGACAGATACTGGGCTAGATGGACCTTTGGTCTGACCCGGTATGGCCTTTCTTATGTTCTTATGTTATGTTCTTAATAATTAGTTCCAGACTTTATGCCTTCCACCATGCCAATATACTTGTGTTCTTGAGGAAAGGACATCCAGAAGCTATAAATCCCCTTTGGGCAAATCCTGGTCCATGCCTAGAACACAACATAATGGTCACAAACCCAGACCCCAGGAGACAAAACGAATCGGCATTTCTCAGAAGAAAGAAATGCTAATGTGATGAAAATACACACAGCAGCCATATTTATATTCTCTCACATGTGTGTTATCCATTTTAATCTGATCTCCATTTCCTAACCCACTTCCTTTGAATTGCTCAACATTCCTGACAAAACGCCTGTGAGGAAAGAAGGGAAAGCTAAACTTGTAAGGATCAAAATCTTAAGGTCCCTATTTACTTTACTATGGCATTATGAATATAATCCCCATCTACAATCAAGGCACTTTCATAATGAGTCCTAATACCAGACACTGCCTGCCCCATTTTCTATTATGCACATGATCTCTCTGCTCTCTGATCAGTTTGTACCTAGAATGAATGGGGGAAAATAAACCTTGGAAGCCTCTCAATGTGCACATTCCTATCTAGTGCTTGTTAGTGACTCTTTATATTGAAGTACTGGGAAAAGCTCAGCATTTCATAGAAGTATTAGGACATATATGTTAACGTAAGCCCACAGAAAACCCCTAAAACCATACAACCCCCACTACATATATTTCTCTCGCTGGGCTGAGGCTGGAAGAACACACACTACAGGACAAATGTGTAGCCACATCACTTAATGTGCTACTGGAAGATGCTCAGATACTATGGTCATAAGTGTGGTGTAAGAACCTATATAGACTAGAATACAGAATGAAGCAGTGTCCTCTGTGTTACTCTGCTTACATCTGGTGGAGGGTATCGGAGGAGTCAATGGAGCACGGGGTTATTACACTCAGGGCCATATTGTCAAAGGGGCTTCTTACCCAATAGCTCCCATTAAGCCACCTAAATATGTGGCTGTGTTTTCAAAAGCACTCGGTACCCATAGTTCTCATTACGTAACACTGTATTAAAGCAATTAAGTGATTTAGGAGCCTAACTCGTATTGACTCTCAATGAGATTTTGGTTTCTGATTCGCTTAGGTGATTTTGGCAATTTTACCCATTGTTCCCCAAGAAAGCTGCTGGGTTCTGAGGCCTTTTGAAAATCTGTTCACTTAATTTAGGTATATAAATGGGAGCTGAGTCCTTCTGAAAATCTGGGCTTGGTTGTAGATACTGATTGCTTTGGAAAATCAGTGCATCCAGCAGGGGAGTTTCCCCTTCAGTGCTACTGAAGACAATGAGGCTCCTCAGAATACAAGGAGGATAGCCACTTGCTCAACAGACAGTCCAGTAAAGAACCAGTTCACATATAGCCCCCTCTGCATAAAGAATGTTCAGTTTCTGAAAGCTGCAATATTACTTCTTGCCATCACCTGCAAAAACACATTGTAACTGACTCTCAGTAAAATTGTTGGTGGCAAGCAACATTCACTTTTGGAGCTTTAGTTGTATTGATGCAATATTGTCTTGATGGCCAAGCCAGCAAACTAAGTTTTGTATTCTATAAACTCATGAGTGGGAGACAGATTCAGATTTGTCCTCCGTGAGCCAGAATTGAGTTCATCAGCTAGCTTCCCAAAAGCTTGCAGCAACAACAAGCACATATCAGATCTTTTACACAATGATAGCAAACAAAAAAACCATTCAGAGAATGTATCACATTTTACAATAGTTACACGATGAGGGTATGAAACAAAGCAACTCAAGTGTCTTACCTCACAGTCTCTGAAAATAGTATTGTACTTTGAACCTGGAAGGCAAGACCTACAAGATTAAAATCAAATGACCTACTTAGTGTTCAGCAAAGAACACTTTCTATATTATGCTCCTTTGAGCTAATAGCACCCCTTTCCTGCAACTCATTATTTCAAAATCCTTGAAAGAGTGGGGCATAAGCCACTGTGCTGAGAATAGGGTCAATGAAATCACTAACTGACTCTCTTTCAGGAAATAATGAATGTAGACATTCATCACCAGGGACTTTTTAAAGTCTGACCCTACTATATGTCTGGAGCTCAACACATCACAGAGCAATGACTATGAAGATGAATCTATATTCACTGAGCTTCTTTTTAATGACCTGCTCAGTAACGTTTCTGCAAAGAATGAGTTAAAACTTAATACCGAAGCCCACACTAAGAAAAAGTGCATTTCTACTATAAAGACACATCTTCAAACACTGCAAACCCAAACCCCATCCAAAAAAAAAAAAAAAAAAGGAGCGAGAGAGAGAGAGAGAGAGAAAGAAAGCAGCAAAATGTTTCCAGTTGGTTGGGGCTCAAAAATAACATGATCAGTGAATGGCCAGCTAATATTAATTACACTATTCCTTATATAAATAGAATGCCTAGAGGAATCAGGTCTATTAACCCTTGCAAATTGCTCCACCAGGCAGGGATGTTTGGTTAAGCGACACCCACAACAGCTTATTCCTTTTAAGAGTTGCTTTAAAAGCCACAGCTGCTCGGAAAAAATCTGACAGAACAGTTTTGTGTCAGAATGTGCCTATTTTTTTAAATGGAAACTTTCCATGGAGATAGTTCAGTTTCAACAAAATTCTGGTGGAAACCAGGCAGACACGGTTTTGAAACTTGCCCCTCCCATCCCCCAACTGGTTTCTGTCAGTTTCTTGCCTGGTTTCCTGCCAGGTTGCCCACCTGGTTCCTTGGTAGGCTGGGCTTAAGGCCGAAAGGAAGTGAAAGCCTAGAACAGTGTTTGTCAACCAGGGGTATACATGCCCCTGGGGGTACGGAAAGGTTTTCCATGGGCACAGGTCTGGATTAACTTTCCTCTGGGCCCAGGGTCATAAGATTTTGTGGGGCCCCTGTATACAAGTCTTTTCCCTAATTTAAAACAAAATGATCACAATTATAGAATCGAGACTATTACCGCTATACTACATTTTCCTTGTAATTAACATAAAGCCATTCTGTGGTGACATTTCAGTCTTAAAACGTAGAATGTAGTTAAGTTAAGTCAAAATAGCCGACTTCTTCCCTTAGAACAGATGTTATATTCGTTTCTTTCTGGGAGGGAGTTTGGGTGCAGGAGGGGCTCCAGGCTGGGGCAGAGTGTTGGGGTGCAGGAGAGGGTGAGGGGTGCAGGCTCTGGAAGGGAGTTTGGTGCAGGAAGGGATTCTGACCTGGGGAAGGGGGTTGGGGTGCTGGAGGGAGTGTGGGGTGAGGGAGGGAGTTTGGTGCAGGAAGGGATTCTGACCTGGGGAAGGGGGTTGGGGTGCTGGAGGGAGTGTGGGGTGAGGGAGGGAGTTTGGGTGCAGGAGGGGATTCTGACCTGGGGAAGGTGGTTTGGGTGCAGGAGGGGGTGCAAAGTGTAGACTCCGGCCGGGAGGCGCTTACCACAGGTGGTTCTCGGCCGTTAGGGCAGCAGGGCTCAGGCAGGCTGCCTGCCCTGCATGCCTTGGCACCACACTGCTCCCAGAAGCATCTGGCTGCTGGCACATTTCTGTGTGCCCCTGTGGAAATGGGGACAGCGTGTCTTCATGCGCTGCCCACGCCCACAAGCACTGCCTCCACAGCTCCCATTGGACAGTTAATGGGAGCTGCGGGGATAGTGCTGGGGCCAGAGGCAGCATGCAGAGCCGCTTCCCCCAACCCTGCCAGGACCGCAGAGACGTGCCAGCAGCCAGCCGCTTCTGGTAGCTGCATGAAGCCAAGGCATGCAGACAGGCAGCCTGCCTCAGCCCTGCTGCACCGGGGCTCTCCTTAGCCTGGGGCCCTGGGCTGCATACCCTAAAGCCCCTGCGTTAATCCACCCCTGAATGGGGTACATCAACTCATCTAGATCAGTGCTTCTCAACCTGAGGGTTGTGAGCCCTGGAGCGGGGGGAGTCACATCTAGATGGGTTTTGGAGAGGGTTCCAAATGCAGGGCTGGTGTTAGGAGGTGGCAAGCAGTGGGGCTCAGGCCTTAGACCCTTGAAAGGGGTACAGTAGTCTGGAAAGTTTGAGAACCACTGACCTAGAAGGCCTGGGTGCTCCAGCTCCCAGGCTTGCAGTTCCTCAGCAGCCTCCAGGGTCAGTGGCTCTGCAGCAGCTTGCCAGGTGGACTGCCCTGGAGCCAAAAGTTTTGAAATGCTCAGTGTTTATTCCAAATCAGAATAAAACCTAAATTCAAAATATCAAAATCCTCTTTGAATCGGAATGACCTTGATCTGCCCAACTCTATTATTAATCGTGTGTAAGGTAACTTTCTGAAGGGGGTTGATACAGAAAGGCTGTGTATTCACCCACCTCTTTGAAATGGACAAGTAATTGCTGATATATCCAAAATGACCCATATGTATATTGAGACCTCACTGGATATGTTATGATGTGAAATAACATTGATTGCGGTTTGGTTATTCATTAATAAACTTACTTTTAATTATGACAAAGGAGAGAGAGGAAGGCTGATTTTGTGGTGAAGGTAGTAGACCAGTGGTGAGCAACCCGTGGGCCACACATGGCCTGTCAGGGTAATCCACTGGAATTTCAATGGGCATTAGATGTCTAAATACTTTTGAGAGTCTGGGCCTTAATCTTCCTGTGGTCTCTGTAATAATACACCTTTTGTCTGACTTAGATATTTAGATTGTAAACTCTTGAGAGCATGAACTGTTTCTTACTACGTATATGTACAGAGCTTAGCACAATGAGGTCTTGATCTCACTGGGGCTTTTACAAGCTACTCTAATGCAAAGAGAAATACAAGCAATAATAAAGAGAACCTGTACTAGAATAGTATGTGTTGTCCATGATGCAATTTTATTGTGAGCCTCGCAATATCTGCTGTTTGTATTAAGGCTCTGGCTCCTGGAGTCACAACTGTGAGAAAAGTTCAGCTTTCAAAGATAAAAGAAAGTTGCTAGCCCTCAAGGTTTCAGAGAAAAGTTTGTGAGCTCTGAAGAATGCAAACTAAAACTTAGTCTTACATAGTAAGACCATAAACATACTAATGCCAAAACAGCAACAACAAATATATATCACTGTATTATGCCAATTAAAATT
This sequence comes from Mauremys reevesii, assembly GCF_016161935.1. Classification (NCBI taxonomy): domain Eukaryota; kingdom Metazoa; phylum Chordata; order Testudines; family Geoemydidae; genus Mauremys; species Mauremys reevesii. The sequence goes on from NC_052631.1 coordinate 72,533,351, forward strand.
CAGCCATGGTGTCACTGATTAAAATAAACAAACAACCAAACAACCACAAACATATTCCAATAGCAAGGAATATCATTTAAATACCATCTAGTATTCTAGCTTATAATAAAAACATCAGAGAGAGAAGATTTCTTGGCGACTTCCAAATATTAAATGTCTTCAAGTTTTTGTTCTATAGTTAAAGACTGAAGAGGAAGCTTGGAAAATAAAGAATTATAGGCCTCATTATGGCACAGGAAATCTAAATATTTTTAGTATCAAACAATATGTGTCTCAGTGTGTAAAGAACAGGAGAAATTCTGGGAGTAGACACATGGGTATAGTAAATGAAAAATGGAGTGGGGGGGAATACCTGCCAAATTTCTCACAGATTTTTTTTCCCCATCACTAGATACAAGTATCCTTTGGCAAAAAATCTAGGCTGCAGAGTGTTTCAATGGAGCTGGCTGTGTCTCCACTGTGATGGTATTCCCATCATCAGCCATTCTTTTTGGCCTCAGCATCTTTCAGAGGGTGCACGGCCTTTTCCAGAATGGGTCCTGAAGAGGAGGTTTGAGGATCTTATAGAAAGCACACGATATTGGTACCATAATGCTAACACATTTGCATATGGTATTTCATCCTTCAAGCTTGTTCTTTGAAGTGCCTGGAAATAGATTCCTTCAGGGTTTGTTTATTTTATATATTAAAAAGTGTGACTCATCTTCCATATTGAGCCTGAAAAAAGACACGCTTTATTATGTGAAGCAAGCACAGCATCGTATGAAAGCTGGCTGTGGAGTTCTTCAACTAATTGGAGCTGGACTAATATAGAAGATGATAAACCACTCAGTCCAGAAGAGCTTGTTCATTTGGCTATTATGGTGCTTCTCTACCATTTAAATAATAAACAGGGGTTGGGTAATTATGCTAAAGCTTTAGTAGCTTGGATGCTAATATAGACACACCATTAAATGTTATTAGACCATCTTTAACTTTATATCCCACTTACTAGGCAAAATATATATTTTGAGATTTTATTAATAATCACATTGGAAACAGCTTGTGTAACAGGGTGGCAAGATGTATCAATGTGAATAGGAAGCAGGGCTCTTTTGCTGACCCACCCTGTTAACAGGCGTTAGAACCCTGCAATCAGCTGTTGAGCTCTGTTGACTCATTTCAGGTGCAACTCTGTCAGCATATACAAGAGGTGGTCAGAGGGAATTTAGCACAGAGACAGAGAGGTCCTGCAGGAAACCCTAGAACAGTGGTGGTCAACCTGTGGCCTACGTCAGGAATGTGCTGGCCACCACTTCCCACAGCTCCCATTGGCCGGGAACGGCAAACTGCGGCCACTGGGAGTTGCAGGTGGCTGTGCCTGCAGACGGTCAATGTAAACAAACTGTCTCGTGGCCTGCCAGCAGATTATCCTGATGGACCGCTTGGACCAATGGGCTGCAGGTTGCCACCACTGCCTTAGACACAGTCAGACTTGATGAGAAAGCTTAATCTCATGTTTGTGTTCTCTTCTTATTACATGTGTTACCCATAAGGTCAAACAATAAATCTGACTTCATACAACACATATAAGCTTTATTTGGAGCAGGAGGGGAATGTTATCTACTCTCATTTGGTGTTGAGAGTGGGAAAAAAAATCCCTATGCAGAAAGGCAAAAACAACTTCAGTAATTCCTATTATGATGCCAACAAACCTTGCTGTAATTCATGGAGCGCCAGATCTAATAGATATGGCTGCAACTCTAGATTGTGGCCCAAACAACAACACATGCAAGAGTTCCAGGAAAAACTGCTGCGGAGACTTCTTGTGAGTCAGCCATGATAATCTAACCAGGAGACAGACGATGACCTAGAGGTTTACCTGGTTGCTTCTGAGTTTGTGAGTTCTGAAGGAGTCCTGGGCTCTCTGGTTAGTCTCTTTCCTGATGGGAGAGACACATTGCTCTGTTAGACCCTGGGCAAGGTCGTGGCCATGAGGAATATTGTATTAAATTAATTGGGAATCTCAGAGGATAGATACTGGGAGAAATTTCATGGAAAGTTTCTTTCCACAGCAGTGCAGCAATGCACATTTGCTCAGTGCACAGCAGATTGCCTGATTTCTTGGGTCAAGACCAAGGTCTAGAAGTCTGGGAATTGATGGACATAATCAGAATGAAACATTACTTAGAAAGCCTGCTTGGGTCTCTAGACTAGTCAACTCCAGTGTGGAGTTAATTAAGACAATGCCATATAATCTATACTGAGCTATACTGGGTGGTAGGTGTTCTACGGGTGGAAGCTGGAGTGCACAGGCTACAGGGTCATTCTCAATCTTGTTTTCCATAACTGAACCCTTGTTTGTTTGAGTGACAATGTTAAGGGCTTAATGGTGGCAAGAAAACTTTGTCATGACTTCAGTCACCTCAGGATTGGGGTTACATCATATCGCGCATGTCTTGGATGTATGCATTGTCTTGTGCATTCTACTGTACTAGCAACTTCCTGGCATATATCAGGAGGCCAATACCAGTGAGGAACTATAGGTTGTTGAGAGAGTAGGCTTAGCCACACTACAATCATAGGGTAAGATAATGTTGCACCTTCCTTCAAGCATGCACCATTCTTTTTCAATTAACCATTCAGCAGTGTGCAGACTGAAGGTGCTCTCGAGTTATTGATTTGCTCAGAAATGATTGCGACTGTCGTGAAACTGAAAACTATAATTCTATATTTTTACCTTAGTGTGGGTGGTGCAGGTTATACTTAAATTGTGAATTCTTTGGGACAGGGATCACCATTTTGATCTGCATTAGTACAGAATGGGGTCCTGGCTCATGGCTGGCACTGCTAAAGTCTTCTACAATATAAATAATGAATAATAACTATATTACTACAGGCATGTTGTTCACCATAAAGCTATAGTATGAAATTTGGGAGCAGGGACTGAACAGGTAGGGGAATGCTGAAATGAAACCTGGCCCTTCTGCAAACAGAAGTATTTCCTCTACAATGATCTAAGTGAAATTAGATTCCATTCCATTTGTTAAGTTTTTGAAGTAATTAGAAGAACACAAAAAGCAGGTATCTAATAAATGTATATATAAGAAATAAATGAAAATAATTACAAATCCAGCCAGAAAAGTCCACAATACTACAGAGACAGCTATGTGTAAACATATTATTGATCATCTTAGAGTTGGCATTTGTATAAAAGCTTGCAATTAAGAAATTCCTGGCATTTAAAAGTACAATACAGAAAAAGACATATTAGGCAAAAATAAAATAAAACCTCACAAAATATTAATGTTTAGAGAGAAAAGATGTTTCAAGGACGAATCTAGTTATTTAGCTGCAAAACAATTATTTGTTATTAAGGTGAAATAGTATAAAAGGCTTAGTGTTAATATAGTCTAAAACCAAGCAATAAAACAAAAATGAACTGGAGGTTTGGCTGGGTGCAGATGACCAACTTAAAATTTGGAAATTTATCTGAACTTTCTATATCCCGTAGGGTCGCAGAGGCTTTTCTTGTGATTTCCAATGTTTCTTGCTTTCACTAGACTGGAAGTATCAAGAGTAGGATTTTTTGGGGGGTATTTATGTTTTCTGTCTCAAAAGAAATCCAGAAATACAAAGTAATGGAAAAATTACATTCCAAAAATTAACTGATTTTATTTCCCCCACAGATGGTTTGGCTCAAGTTCAGAATGAAGATTCAGGGGGTGAGGGTTCTTGTTTTAGTTGAAATGGTGCCCCCTCCCCTACTTTCAATAACCTTTCAAGTAATTAGCAAATTCCATTTTATCACTGGTAGCAGCTAGAGGTTAGAAGAAAAATGCTATTGGTGCAATTTGTTTTGTTTTGTTTTGTTCTTTGTTTTTGTTTTTTTTAAAGAAATATGTTTTAATCACTTTTAGAGAAAAAAAACAAAGAAGCAAAAAATACAAGCAGTTTCCACAAGCAGAAAACTTTCATTATGAATATGCTAATATAACACCAGCACCAGTACAACTAAGTCAAAGTGGCAAATTTAGACTTGGGACAAATTCATTAAAATTTATAATTTAGCCAAACTTTTTTCTCATTTTATTTTTGTGAGGAATAGGTTATTAAACAGCATATTGCTGCATGCCTTTATTTAACCCTCCCATTGTCTTCCTATCTTTTCAATCCAGACAGCTGTATTTCTTTCCCTGATGTCTTGCAAGGGTCACTCTAAATCAGGGGTATGAACAGCGGACTGAACCTGGGGAAAAAGGGGTGCAGCAGCTCCCATTGTCTATGGATCCCCGTTCCCTGCCTGCCTGCCCTGCCCCAGGTGTGTGTAGGGCTGGAGTCCGCCCCTTCAACCCCCTGCCCTGAGCCCCTTGCCGCATCCCTCCTGCACCCCGACCCCCCTGCCACACCCTGCACCCTGACCTCCTGCCCTGAACCCCACACTGCATCTTGCACTCCTCCTGCACCCCAACCCTCTGCCCTGAGCCCCCTGCCGCACCCTACACCCTGACACCCTGCTGCACCCCTCACCCCAACTCCTGGCCCTGAGCCCCCACCACACCCCACACCCCTCCTGCACCCCCAGGGGCAGGGAAGGGTGGAGTTGGGGTGGGGATTTCAGAGAAGAGGGGAAGGGGCAGGGAAGGGGGGGGAAGAGGCAGGGCAGGGCCCCCTGGAAGGGGTGAAGTGGGGGAGGGAACGAGAGCGGCATGGGGGAGATGTCAGTAAATGTGGCCCTTGGGCCAATATACTAGTCCTCATGTGGCCCTCGCAGTCATTTGAGTTTGAGACCCCTGCTCTAAATGTTGTATATCCTTAATTCAATATAAACTGCATTGACATTCCTGGTTTTCTATAGGACATGTTGAGATTCCTATTGTATTTTGGATGAACCTCAAAAATAATTAGCATTGGAGAAATTTATTGGACATAAATACAAATCAGTTGCCAACCCTTTGGCAAAGCACAAAACAAAAACAGGGATTAAACCTTTTAAGATGATTTTGCCCTAGAATTATGTACAGACACCCAATATCCTAAATTAAATCTAATCTACTAAGTCCTTCCATCATCATAGACATTAAACCAATGGGCTGATTATTTCAGATATATCTAGGGTTTCCTCCACAATTTAAGTATTGAGAGATGGATAGTCAAAAAAATTTGTGCCCTTTTATTTTTTCTATGAAACATGTCATTTCGAACAATCTGAAAATTTTGTATTGTTCAAATTTTCCAATTAAATATTTCCCCCAATTGTTTTCTTATATTGTGATGCAATGGTGCAAAATTAAAACAAAAATGTTTCATTTTGAGTTCAGATGAAAGGAAAAAAAACATTCAGTTCCTATTACAAATAATATATTTAATTTTGAATCAATTTGAAATATTTTTGTTTTCAAGTGTCTTGTTGAAAAATCCAATTGGTTAAGTGAAAAGTTTAATGGAAAAAAAATCTTCATTTTGTTAGAATTTCTGTTGAGAAAATTCCCATTTTTTTTACCAGCACTACTCTGGCTTTATAGGTGCCTGGTCAACAGGTTGGTGTGAAATAGGGAGGGTCTGTAAAATTCTCCAGCCAGGTGAATTCAGAAAACTATCTCCATCAGCAAATCACTTACCGATAAGCTGAACTTTAAACACATGCTTAAGTCTATTTCACTTAAATGGGTCTTAAGTACACACCTGAAGTTAAGCACATGCTTAAGTGCTTTTCTGAAAAGAGATTAATTAAAGTATGTACTTATATGCTTTGCAGAATTGGAAGGACAGGCAGGCTCTGCATTGGGGGTGAAATCCAAGCCACATAGAAGTCAATGGTGAAAACCTTATGACATCAAAGTCAATTTTTCAGATGCGAAGGAAGGACTGAATGTAGCAAATGGTATTTGTTACTTATGTTTTTAGTTTGGATCATTTAATTTTGTCGTGTCCAGGTGGGTTTGATCTGTGTGTACAAGTCATATGGCCAGCTCTAGCTTCAAAGTTGTATAAAATCTACCCTGCAAAATTTCAATGTTCTCAAATTGTTCTTCTATGTGTTTGTTGTATTTCTACAACAATACATCTACCCTCTATCTGTATTCATTGGAATTTCACAGTAACTTTTTGTCATACAGTTTTGAATTTCAAGCTAAGATTGAAGGACAAGAGAACAAATCTGGTTTGCTAAGTTTAACTCCTTCAGTGTGGTTAGGCTAACTGCAGTAACCAAATCAGACCAGCTAATGTAGTTAATTTGGATATGGTTACATGTGAGGAGAAGGTATTCTTCTGCTAGCTACAAGGAAATACTAGCAGATTTTCTATCCTGGACTTCTCTACTTTCTTTGTTCATAACTAAATTGGAACACTCAATTTTGAAGTAATAGTTAGCACGATTTATTATTTAACAACACGGTACTGAAGAAATGTATTTGAAAGAAGCCAGTAGCAAATTGCAATCGATTTGCACAATACCACAAATAAAATGTTTTACAGAGGCAGAGTTGCTGTTTCAAGTGATATGTGATGCATAATAATATCTCCAAGATGTTTGCTTCTTTATTATTCCCAACACTTCATTAATCACTTTCTTGAAAAAGGCAAAAAAAAAAAAAAAGGATGCAGAGTCTAAGAAAGTGCTGATTATGGTTCTGCCGTTGCAACACATTTGTCTTGCAATGCTTATCACTAGAGTCAAATGTGTATAGAGGTTAAAAAAAGCCCCCATTCAATTGCCTTTGGAATAAAAGCAGGTAAAATTACTTATCTTCTGTCAAAAAGGTGGTCATGAAAATGATGGATATGCAGTTCCAGTCTGATGAATTGACTGGAAGGCATTGTTGACAAATACAGAGTACAGAGCTGGTATGCCTAATGGCTCACAAATAATTTAATTCACACTAAAATAATGTGTATAGCTGTGAACTCATAATTGAGCCTGTTAGAAATGTTTGTGTCTTCTCAGAATGCACACTGGGGTATCTTTTCAAAAGGGATGACCCTGTGCCCACAAAGTCAATTATGAGTAAAAACTTGTTACTGTGTCTCTAACTATGTGATTTGCACCTCCAGCCAGTTAGTTAGAGCCACACATACTCAGATTTGGGCCTGCCATTCACTTCAATGAAATGTGTTGCAATTGAATAATTCAGGGAGGGACAGTCCCGTCAAGAGCTTTCAGACATACAGAGGAGTTGCAGCTACATCCCTTGAGGTGATGCAAAATATTCTTCCAGAAATGTTAATTAGGAATAAGGACATTGTCCTGCCTACTCCCTGTCCATGTCTGTACCCTCTCTAGTGCTGTAGTTTCCTGGGGAAGCAAGAAGGTAGCTCATGTACTATGACTTCTTGGTGAGGAAAGCAAAGGTAAGAAGACTTCTGTCCTTTGTACATCTATGCAACAGCCAGGGCACAGTCTTGTGCTTTGAGTTTGAGGGGCAGAGTTATCAGTGTATCACTCATATAGCATCACATATTCTTTTTGTTCAGGGTACTGCCAAGGAATGTGAAGGTTTACAAGGCCCACAGAATTTTGTGAATGAACTTAGTGGTATGGGAAAAATGTACCTTGCTGATACACCCTAAACATCTCCTAGTGCAGGGTTTCTCTAACAGAGGTCACCGCTTGTGTAGGAAAAGCCCCTGGCAGGCCAGGCTGGTGTGTTTACCTGCCTTGTCTGCAGGTCCGGCCGATCGCGGCTCTCACTGGCCGCGGATTGTAAACACACCGGCCCGGCCCGCCAGGGGCTTTCCCTACACAAGCAGTGGCCCGTTTGATAAAGCGCACTAGGGCAGGGTTTAACATAGTATTGGTTCAAACAGCACTATGTTAAAGTGCACCAGCAGGGTTTATATGGACCAATTAAGGTGCAACACATTGGTGTGCTTTAGAAATTACACTCTGATAGAGCATGCTACCCCACTGTAGACAAGCTCTGAGACAAAAAAATATTATGTTTTTCCCTTGGAAAAGTAATCCTGATTTTTTCATAGCAGTGTATAACTGATTATTGGCGAGAGGATTGTTATGCCAGCAATAGATGTCTAAGAGCTTTTAAACCCAAGTCCAGATTTTAATGCAAATATCCCTAATACTAGAAGAAAGGGCATGGGGGGGGGAAACTGAAAATATTTCACGCTCTACAGTCAGAATTGTTTTGAACTGAAGTATTTTCAGTTTTCCATGAGGCATTAGTTACCTGGATCCTATGACACTACTTTTCATTGTATAATGTCTTTTCATCTGGGTTTTATTTTAGATCATTTAAAAATACTAGTAAAATAAAAAGAAATGAACCTGTAGATATTTATGCTGCATTTGATTATACTACAACTCAATCTCAGTACTTAAGAAAATATTATCTCCCTGCATGGGATTTCAGAAATGAATGTAATGTAACAGCTTATTGTTGGGTCAGTACTTTTGTTTCAAAAGAAACTGAAAGTATTTTCCAAAGTAGAATCTCAATGAAGTTGAACTCCTGATGCAAAAATTTTGCATAAGTTCGTGTGTACTGTAGCCTTTTTATCCAAAGACAAAATATGTATATCTCAGTTATGGTAAAAACTTCAAAAATATTTAAAGAGGTAGTAAGGCCTTTTAGACAGAAGGAGAAGACTCTGACTCTGAGATTCCGATCCTGCAAATGTTTATGCACATGAGGAATCTCACTTAACTCACTGGCTCTTGTCAGTTACATGAAGTTACTCCTGTGCCTGATTGTGGTCAAATGTGCTTGCTAAAAACATGAACTATTGATAAATAGAGCATAAAAACAACATCCCGCTACAGAGGGAAACCATGCTTCCAAAACGTCAAGTTACCACCCTGGCACTTACAGTTAAACCTGATGCACATGAGTACATGACTGTACTCTTCATGGCCAGAACTGCACAGCCTCCTGGCCAGAACCTTAGTAAACAGGCAGACAAATAAGCAGGGCATAGTCTACTCTCCACATTAGGACAGGGGCAGCACACACCTGTGCTACATCCAATTGCTTGGTATTCATGTGACAAGAGACAAATGTAAATCTAATTGCAGCCTGTAATATTTCAGCAGTCTTTTCCTTCTGGCAGTGTAGTCATAGGCAAAGCTTAACACGGAACCAAAGAAAGAAAAGAGTTTTAAAATATCATTAAAATTCCCTAATGTTTTGCTAGTTAGACTCCTCCTAAGTCAGAAAGGCTGACATTTGTTTGACTAATTCTGAATAATTAACTAATTCCTAAAAGTAAGTGTCTGTTTTTAAAACTTAGAGGGGGAGGGGGAAAGGGAAATGCTAAATTTACCAAATGAAGAAGTTGGCCATCTGTATCGGTAAGAGAGCAACTGTGACTTTATGCTTGGCCTAACTAATCAACATGAGAATTCAAGATCTGCAGCCATATTTCTATCAAACTGCTCTTTGTTCTGTAAAATACAGCATTAATACCAATGAATTACTTTACCAGTGAAAGGGTTAAGCATTACGCTTGTACCGTTCACAGAATGAAATGCACAATAGGTTGATAGGTTCAGATTGTTAACAGAATTGAAACATGTTGTCTTAACATTTAAGTGAGATAAAGCACAGGGCCATTGATCCAGCAGACCAAAGGTCTTTAAAAATCAGTATGGGTGATTTCTGAGTTAATTGTGATTTCCCATGTAACTATAAGCACCGTGCTCAGTATACAGTACTATCATTCTTGACATTCAAGTATCTTGAGTGCCATTAACAGGTGACATTACAGGACAAAAAATAATAATAATTCAGGAAAGAACTCTTCTGCCAGTGCAGTAACTTCTTGCTTTCCTTTTCTTTACAGAAAAGCTGTCTACACAGAGATGCTTTAATAAAAAGGTGTATTCTAAGGTTCAGATATAAATAGTGCATGTATGCTAATTGCAGGGACTTGCATTGAAGTCCTTTACTGCAATAAGTTTATCAGAAGGAGTTTGGGGGATTCTTTTTTAAACATGCTGCATTTTTAAACTAAATTTTCTTTATTTGAGAAAGGAGGGAGGGCAGCTAATCTGCCAAATAACCTGTCATGAAGTGTTCTTGCTGAAACTCTTTGTACTTTGTTTCCCCAAATAGATGCTGAGTATATTGTATTGATTTGATAGTATTGCATCTGAAACAGTTTGCTCACTGGGGAGCATGTCCATATCATATGTATACATAGCATAAAAAACAAGCAGATTCTCACTAACAAAAGTAAGTATCCACTGAGAAGAAAGGAAGGGCACCTACCAGAAACAAGTCATGCAGTGTCCACTGCAAGAATCTCAAAATTGTCCCAAGGAGAAGAAAACAACAATAAACTAAGGAGAGAGAAAAGAAAGAAAGAGGTCACAATAATGAGAAGCAACTAGGGCTGGCCAACATTTTGGTTGGAAAACATAATTTTGACAAAATTGATTATTGATTGATTAGAAAATTAATTACTTTTCATTTTGGTCAATACAATTTTGACCAAAAATGGAAAACGGAATCAAATGTGAGGTTCCCCCCCTTTTTTTTCCATTCACCCCCCCCCACCCCCAAACACACACATTTTTCAGTGAGGGAAAAACGGGGAGACAGAAAAAGAAAGGAGAAATAAAAATTGAAAATATTTCACTTTTTATTTCTTCAAAAAAGTCTGAACAAAATGAAAACACCAAAATAAGTTCTGATGCTACCATCACCAAAGACATGGCTTTGCCTTTGGGAGAATCTATTGAAACAGCAAACGGTATTTTGGTGACTTAGAATCATATAATCATAGACTATCAGGGTTGGAAGGGACCTCAGGAGGTCATCTAGTCCAACCCCCTGCTCAAAGCAGGACCAATTTCCAACTAAATCATCCCAGCCAGGGCTTTGTCAAGCCTGACCTTAAAAACCTCTAAGGAAGGAGATTCCACCAGCTCCCTAGGTAACCCATTCCAGTGCTTCACCACTCTCTGAATGAAAAAGTTTTTCCTAATATCCAACCTAAACCTCCCCCACTGCAATTTGAGACCATTACTCCTTGTTCTATCATCAGGTACCACTGAGAACAGTCTAGATCCATCCTCTTTGGAACCCCCTTTCAGGAAGTTGAAAGCAGCTATCAAATCCCCCCTCATTCTTCTCTTCTGCAGACTAAACAATCCCAGGTCCCTCAGCCTCTCCTCATAAGTCATGTGCTCCAGCCCCCTAATCATTTTTGTTGCCCTCCGCTGCACTCTTTCCAATTTTTGCACATCCTTCTTGTAGTGTGGGGCCCCAAACTGGACACAATACTCCAGATGAGGCCTCACCAATATCGAATAGAGGGGAATGATCACATCCCTCGATCTACTGGCAATGCCCCTACTTATACAGCTCAAAAGGCCGTTAGCCTTCTTGGCAACAAGGGCACACTGTTGATTCATATCCAGCTTCTCGTCCACTGTAACCGCTAGGTCCTTTTCTGCAGAACTGCTTCCTAGCCATTCGGTCCCTAGTCTGTTACAGTGAATGGGATTATTCCATCCTAAGTGCAGGACTCTGCACTTGTCCTTGTTGAACATCATCAGGTTTCTTTTGGCCCAGTCCTCTAATTTGTCTAGGTCCCTCTGTATCCTATCCCTACCCTCCAGCGTATCTACCACTCCTCCAAGTTTAGTGTCATCTGCAAACTTGCTGAGAGTGCAGTCCACTCTATCCTCCAGATCATTAATGAAGATATTGAACAAAACCGGCCCCAGGACCGACCCTTGGGGCACTCCACTTGAAACCGGCTGCGAACTAGACATGGAGCCGTTGATCACTACCCATTGAGCCCGACGATCTAGCCAGCTTTCTGTCCACCTTGTAGTCCAATCATCCAGCCCATACTTCTTTAACTTGCTGGCAAGAATACTATGGGAGTCCGTATCAAAAGCTTTGCTAAAGTCAAGGAATAACACATCCACTGCTTTCCCCTCATCCACAGACCCAGTTATCTCCTCATAGAAGGTAGTTAGGTTAGTGAGGCATGACTTGCCCTTGGTGAATCCATGCTGACTGTTCCTGATCACTTTCCTCTCCTCTAAGTGCTTCAGAATTGATTCCTTGAGGACCTGCTCTATGATTTTTCCAGGGACTGAGGTGAGGCTGACTGGTCTGTAGTTCCCCGGATCCTCCTTCTTCCCTTTTTTAAAGATGGGCACTACATTAGCCTTTTTCCAGACATTCGGGACCTTCCTCGTTCGCCATGAGTTTTCAAAGATAATGGCCAATGGCTCTGCAATCGCATCCGCCAACTCCTTTAGCACCCTTGGATGCAGCACATCCGGCCCCATGGACTTGTGCTCGTCCAGCTTTTCTAAATAGTCCTGAACCACTTCTTTCTCCACAGAAGGCTGGTCACCTTCTCCCCACACTGTGCTGCCCAGTGTAGCAGTCTGGGAGCTGACCTTGTTTGTGAAGACAGAGGCAAAAAATCATTGAGTATATTAGCTTTTTCCACATCCTCTGTCACTAGGTTGCCTCCCTCATTCAGTAAGGGACCACACTTTCCTTGACTTTCTTCTTGTTGCTAACATACCTGAAGAAACCCTTCTTGTTACTCTTAACATCTCTTGCTAGCAGCAACTCCAAGTGTGATTTGGCCTTTCTGATTTCCCACCTGCTTGCCTGAGCAATATTTTTATACTCCTCCCTGGTCATTTGTCCAATCTTCCACTTCTTGTAAGCTTCTTTTTTGTGTTTAAGATCATCAAGGATTTCACTGTTAAGCCAAGCTGATCGCCTGCCATATTTACTATTCTTCCTACACATCAGAATGTTTTTTTCCTGCAACCTCAATAAGGATTCTTTAAAATACAGCCAGCTCTCCTGGACTCCTTTCCCCCTCATGTTATTTTCCCAGGGGATCCTGCCCATCAGCTCCCTGAGGGAGTCAAATCAGCTCCCTGAGTGGACTTGGAGGAGCTTCTTTTCTTCCAGGCTACTGGTAACTGCTGCCCAGCCTGCACCAGTTTTCTCATCTTTGTTTTGATAAATCTTTCCCTCTGTCCCAGATCAGGGATTGATATTTCAAATAATTACACACACATCCTATCTCAGGTTATTACTGTACATTCATGTCCATCAGTAGCATTAGGAAAAAACAAGAGCTATGGTACTTTCCCCTCAGTAACCAAATACTGCCCTCGCATCTCTTTTCCAGAATACCTGTGAAGCGACGGGATATCTGACAGGGAGATATCATAAAATAGAGAAGTACAAATAAATAAAACAGAACTTGCTTTCTCCAATGTGGGCCTCTTTCCATTTTGTGATCCCCTTTCATTTTACTCCTCGCCATTCTCTATTGTCTGCCTAAGTTCCCCTGATTCCTTCCCGTCTTCTCTCTGCTGTTTTGTCTTTTCTCTTTTCTCTAACAATCTCTGTCCCCTCTGTAGTTCTCTCTGTTTCCCTGTTTCTCTCCTCTCCATCACCTTCATCTCTCCAATAACTTTTCCTTGGGCCTTCTTTATTGTGGTTCCCTCTGTGTCTTTCCTGTGCACCCCACATATCTTTTCCTGTGTTCAGCCTCTTTTATCCTCCATGCCACCCAGGCAATTACCCCTCTCTTCATCCATCTACATATCAGTGCAGGGAAAGGAATATTTCAGGCAAGAACATCAGTCCAGAGCAATCCCTAATGCCTAAAGGAAGTGCTGTGCTGTCTCTAATCTTTACTCAGGGTTTACATGGCCTAAATATTTAGGTCTCATCCAAAACACCTTCACACAGGAACCTAGGTGAATCTCAGAGGGTTTGCCTCGGATTGAGGAAGGGCTGAGCTGACCTTGCTCATACTTCCCAGGTTGTCTGTAGCCTCTTGACTGAAATTTCCTTTGTATGCCAGTGAGAAAATAATTTCTCAACTACAGTGAATCATGCCAATACTCTAAACATTCTCACTTGCCCTCTGTCCCTGAGGCTATGTCTTCACTACCAAAAATGGTGTGTTGTTACAGTGAAAGAATGAACACTTATTAGCTATTTAATTGTAAAGTCCTACTGGACATAAGGCTCTGTAGTTTTTGTCTGTGATGTAGCTAGGCTAGGTCGAATTGGGAGTGCAGCATAGTGTTTACCTTGCCTAGCTACCTTAGAGTACAGACTGTCTGTACCTTGTCTACACTAGGATTTTACTGTGAGGCAGCTAATGCACATTATTTATACCACTGTAAAACATCCTCCCTTTTTTGGCAGTGGAGACATAGCCTTACATTCTTACACCTAGTCCTTTTTCATCCCTCCTCCTACATATACTCTGGCTTATGTCTTCCACCATATCTCATGGTCCTTTCTCTGTCCCTCCATCTCCTTCAACCCCCAGTCCTGTTTTTGCCAACCCCAGTCAGCTTGTCCTCACATCCCTTTGTGCTTCCAGTATCTGTCCTGCTCACTCTACAATTTCATCTCTCAGCTCATTACCACCCAGTGTGTGTTGGGTCTATTTCCCCACATTGTTCACTCACCTGGTATTCTCTCTCACTTTCTTTTCTTGATTGGCCCCACAATGATGTCTTTCTCCTCCCGTTTTCTGACTGTATCTACCCCTGCAAGAAAGGTCCTATCTCTGTCACCCCTGGAGCATTCCCTGTTGTGTACTTTGCTTTCCCTATGCCCTGCTCCCATCATGGATCTTAATTACTTCTACCTCCCTGCATTCTGCTTTGGATCACATTCACAACTACAAATGAGAGAAACTTTGGGAGCTATTGTGCCCAGAGCTCGTGGCCCTCTTTCTCCACTCCCTCTAGGGCATAAAGGAGGCATGGGAACTAATCCCTTCAAAAGGGGACTCCCCTGGAGCAGCCCTACACTGGCTTCTTTCCCTGTCCCCTATGTAAGGGGCATGTCAGAGGTTGGCTGTGGAAAGGGAGGAGGCATGGCTGGTGCACTGTGCTCTGGTTGTCCTTCACTTCTCACTGCTCATAGAGGAATATGGGAAACAGCATAATTGGAAGAGCAATGAAGTTTTTTTGGCTTGTCCCAGTGACAGATTTGCTTTTATGTGGAGGGAGGGTTGTTGAGTTGGGATGTATCAATCATAATAATTATCCAGTATCAGTAAATGTTTCACAACAGTAGAGTGATAATGGTTTTCCTCAATTACAGGGACCATAACTGTATGGGTTAAAGTTTGGGCAGCAAATATTTGAAGCTTCTTTTAACAACGACAACAGATAAATGAAGATATGAAGGCACAGTGGTCTAGTGGACAGGACACTGGTCTAGGAGACCTGGGTTTTAGTCCTGTCTCAGCTACTGATTCCTATGTAAAGCATTTTGAAATGTATGGATGACAATTACTCTGTAAGAGTGATCTATTATTTATTACTACTGCCATGAAAATATCTGCATCTCTTGTTTTGTATAACACTGGTCAATGACACAGTGTTGCAAATGGTGATGCATCCCTTTTTTTTTTGATCTGGGTCATTGCTTTTGCATCTTGTGGACATAGAATACAGCCAAGTCAATGGTACTCTCAGTTTAACACCCGGTATCCTGTCCTTATGGGGAATTAACTTAGGATGTCAACAGTGACTGTTTTTCACTAATGGATGAAACTATCTCTTGGTTTCTTTCCTACCTCACAGGTGTTGTGTGGATTAATTAATGTTTGTAAAATGTGGTGTTAAAGTGCTAGAATGAGAAGTACTAGAACTGTGCAAGGTATTATTATGACAAACTACAGCCTTGCTCAGGCTGTGCTGAGCTAAATAGGTGTATTCCTTGTTTTGGTGTTTGGAAACTAGATAGTGCCTATCACCACCAGTTTTATACCAGTGTAACTCTATTGATTTTAGTAGAGGTGTTGCTGATTTATACCAGTATAGGTGAGATGACAATCCAGCCTTTGCTTCCAGATGGACTTTCTGATTTCTTATGTGAAATCTCATTAGTCAAGGAGAGAATGACTATGCATAATGAGCAATTACCAGGCATGCTGCCCCTCCATATGTGTCAGCAAGGAAAGTTCCCAGGTCAGTGTAGAAGCATACAGGATGCATACAAGGCACCAGAGACAGCACAAGAAGATTTTTTTTGAGGTGGGCACCGTGTTTATTTCTCACCATGCTAGTCCAATGCAGCCAGTCACTGGCTCGCCCAGGTCCCCAGCCTGGCTCCGTGCCAAGGCAGCCTCCTCCTCCCCTCCCCAAGGCCCAGCTGCGAGCCCACACCCCACCAGTGTCGGGGGCCGGCGGGCGTCAACCTCCAACAGCAGTGCAGTCTCCAGCTGCTCCCCCCCTGCCCCCCCCACCAGCCCCCAGCCCCCCAGGAAGGGGGCAGGGGGGGGGGGGGCGGGGGGGGGGAGGGTCTGGCCTGGGAGGGGCTGGGGGGGGGGGGGGGGGGGGGGGGGGGGGCAAAAGCCTCACACTCTGCGCGCTTCCTTCGGGCGGTGCTTGCGGCTGGTCTGCCTGGAGCCCCCCAGCCCCTTCCTCAGCCCCTCCCTGCATCTTCTCTTCCTTGCTTTCTTTTGGCTCTGCTCTGGCGAGCTGTAGGCGGATGGCGGGATGTCCAGCGTCTTCTTTCTTCACTCTTTTCCTTCTTTGGCCTCTCTTTGCCTGCCCCTGCCCCCCCCCAGCCCCCGCCCGCCGAGTAACTAGCATTAAGGGTTTGGACCCAGCTCCACAAAAGTACTTAGGATCAGTGATGAGCTGCCAAAATTTTAACAACCGGTTCCCTATAAAAAGTTCTGATTTAAGGAGGGGAGTGGGGGAGGGGCCAGGGCAGGCAGAGACATACTTGTGGGGCCGGGGGCCCCTGCAGGGCCTGCAGCAAATTGCCCTACTTGCCCCCCCCCCAGCAGCCCTAGAGCTTGCAGCCCCCTCCCCCCTTACCTTGCTGGCAGCTCAAAGCAACTCCGGAGCTCAGCTGAGCTGCCCAGCTGGTGCCGGTGGCTGGCCAGGCTGCAGCTAGGAGGAAGCGGGGAAAGGGCCGGGGGAGCCTCAGCCTCCCCAGCTGGGAATCCTGGCAGCAACAGGAGGGTCTGGCCCATGGACCGGAGTTCTTTGCCCACCTCCTGGCCCTTTAACAACCGGTTATCCATGGAGGTCTAATTTTAGCAACCGGTTCTTGGGAACCTGCTCCAGCTCACCACTGCTTAGGATCCTCAACACCTTTGTGGATCTGGGCCTTAGTAGCAGAACTTCTGAATCCTCCTATTCTTAGCAAGATTTCACAAACCTTTCCTAGCCTGCAGCTGCACTAAGGCAGCTGCATTTTATTACCACATCAGCTAGCCAGGCCAGGTAGCCTCAGGTTAATCTAATGAACCTATCTGGGGAAGTTATAAATGGAGCCTGGTTTAACAGCCATAGAAACAAAAGGGTGAGGTTGGGTTTCTGGGATTATGTGAAAGATTTTTGTTTTATTATAGGAAATGTTTGGAGCTCATTTTGATTGGGGGTGCATAAGTTACCATTTAGCTGATACCTGCAGCCTGTGCAAACTACTCCTAGTTTCAAAAAGAGTTGCAAATAAACTCTAACTGCAGAGATTTTAACAAAGGACTTTTCCTTTCTTTATGCAAACTCAAATTTATGTGAGATGTCTTTGCAACAATGCATTGACCCACCCTTTCCACTCTTTGTTTATATCACATCTTTCTTCCAGAAGTTTCCCCCAAATCTATATAAACTATTGTCTCCATTTAACAGCAAATACAGAAAGTTGGTCTTGTGTTCTATGTATCTGAGAAATTTTAAAGTTTGAGAATAAAATTCAATTAACTCTAATTATGCTGAATAAATGATCTGAATTTGAACCCTTATTTGTGCTTTGGTTGCAGTATATTCCTTGTAGGAGGATTCCAGTTCAGTATCTTGCATCTGGAGAAATTTATTATATTCAGGGCAGCAGATGATAGGGTTGTAAGCTATCTGCATTTCATTGTCATATGAGTTTGAGTCATGTGTTCATCACAGATTTTTTTTCCTAGTGGTCTGAATACAGGGCTGAGTGGAGAACTGCTTAATTTGAATTCTAATCCCAACTCTGCTACTGACTCCCTCCTGTGGCATTGGGCAAGTCCTCTAAACCCATCCTTGGTTTTTCTAGCAAAAATGCTGTGACAATACTTGTGTACATCACAGAGCGCTTTGAGAATTAATTACCTAATACATTTACAAAGCACTCGGAAGATGGACATGCTCTCCTAGTGCTATTGTGAGAAGTGATAGCCTTGCTTTGTGCTTCATTTAGAAGAAACTGATCAGAGCACACTTGTCAGCTTTAACACTTAGTGAGGGGAAACTGCTCCCATTTAGAAATTAGGATCCTTATCCAGTTTGCTCATTAGAAAGAACCATACAATCATTTGAAAGACTCTCTATATGCTGAATGCCTGTATTAGACTGTTGAAGCCAGTTTATGAGCGGAGGGGAATCTTTCCTCACAACAGTTCCCTATATTATGTTTGAGAAAACTCTCTCTCTGGCATTATTTAATGAATAATTCCAAATTATTGTGATCATGGGCAATCTACAAACAGGAAAAGATGTGATATGAAAAATAAATGATTCACTATGAATTATTTCCCCAGTTACTTAGGAATTGGAGAAAATCAGTCCCATACTTGTGACCTAAACCCAGATATGGCAGAGAAGAGGGCATTATGGTGATGGTTTGGAAGATCAAACGCAGGGCAAAATCACCCCCTCCTGCAGCAAAACCCATGGGTGGCTGGATAGAAAGAAACCTCCAAGAGTTTCTCCTTTATCATCCTATCAGGGAGGTTGCATGCTGCTCCTCAGCTGCAGAATAGACTGAAGAGCCTTCTTCTCAACCAGGACCTTCTCTCCCTGCACAGAGCTGCAGGAGGCCAGAACCACCCATGTTCTCTCTGGTGGCCCCTTCAGGGCAGGGGGCTACATAACAAAAACATAATTCCCTCAGGCTACCTAAGCCCCAGCAGGCTGAGAGGTGATGAAGCCAGAAGCATATTGGAGTACATCCATATCTGTTGGTAATTACTGGAGAAATAATAAAGAATTTGATTTTGCTGCACCCAAACAAAAAGTGAGAACTGAGTTTTTCTTCGACACTGTGGACAAGTGCATTTCAGTATTTTAGCAGGAAAAATATAAATCCTATTCCCCAGAAGTTATCTTCAAAACCTGTAAAGGAAATTTTTCCAACATAAAAATGAAACTTGGACATTTAGGACTTGCACTTGGATAACAAATTATGTGACCTGTTATTTTGGACTATAACTTCCTAAAAAAGCTATATAAAAATCAATGAAAAGTCATTATTTTCCACCTGTTACTACAACTAACTCTTCTATTAAGCATAGTGGAAACGCTGGAAATCTCAGATGCCATGGTCTTCCAGCTGTTGGCAAATGATGACAAATTAATGGCAACCACTGTGTTTTAAATATGTTGTGCCAATATATTGTTTATTGTGAAGGAACCAGAAAAATATATATGGGTTATTAATTTATTTTTATTAATCTTTATATTTGTACACAGTAAGTTGTAATAGCTCCTTCTGGACCATCAACCCATTGAAGCCTTCATTATACAAGGTACCTAAGCTGTACTTAATTTTAAGCATTGAAGCAGTCCTACTGAGGTGCTTAAGGTTAGGCACTTAACAACTTTGATACATAGGCCTAAATCCATAATTTATTATCTAAAATTTAAGTACATTGTCTACCATGCACCATAATAAGCCTTTATAATGTACATCATTTGCATTTCAAATGCATTGTGTCTCTCAGTCATCTCAGTTTTTAGACACTTATGTATGAAACAAATACATTAATGTACCAAGAGAGGATGTTTTAATGATATTCAAGATGAGAGTAACAAAGAAAAGAAAAAAATCCAGAAGTAAATCTAACACACCATTTTAATCTGATTTACTGTGCCTGCATATACAGCAGAGGTGTCAGATCACAGCATGTTATATGTGTGCTGCCAAATTATGGAACAGCAGAATGAGTTAAGGGAGAAGGCTTTGACCTTTTGACTTTGAATTTTTGAGTTTTTGTCAGTTCTACCATAACTTACATGCAGAGAGGGTGCCAAAGTATTTTTTTAAAAATGAATAGACTCTTATAATTTTAGTCTTACAAATAGAGATTTCATTGCATTGATTCTGACATATACCTCATGTAAATTTAAACTCCCTCGTCTTTTAGTGGCAATTAAAATGTTGGTCAGCATTTATAATAAATGCTGATTGGGAAGTCCAATTGTTAAATGAGGCAGTCTCATTTTTACTGAATTAGCAATTTATTTCTCTATGCAAGGATTAGCAGCTGTTTCTGATCTTGATGTTTGATTAACAACTGGCACTCCCCCTCCCCTCTTTTTAAGTTTGGATAAGCAGGGTTTAATTGCCCATGAATAAATGGACCAGCATTTTTAGTAAGAGAATCTTAGTGAAGATTCAGTAGCGTGTTGTCTATGCTTCTCTTTCCAAAGTGTCTCAAATTGTTAATTATGTAAGTCAAAATTTCCTTTCACAAAGTCCATCACTGGCAATGGACAAGTAAGAACCAGCAGTGAGAAAGTATCAACTATACCAAATAATCATTTAATGTACTCCCGCCACCCCAGAATTGTTTGATAGTTTTATACAGGGGTGAGATAATCAAATCCTGATGTGGTTCTGGAACTTGGGGTGTTGGGGGTGCTGCCACACTCCTGTCTTGGAGTAGTAATAACAAACACCAAAGACATGGTTTCCATTGCTTTCATCATCAGCACCCCCCACATTAAAAGTTGTTCCAGCACCTCTGCGGATGAGTAGATATTTTAGCTGAAAATAAACATTTTTTCTTCTGGAAAATGAAGACAATGCAGACAATAAAACTGCACTTGTAGAACTACCTGATAATATACTGTTTCCAGAAAAAAGGCAGATATTGTATATGGATGTAAAATTATATTTAGATTAAAAATTTTTTTTTTCGCTTAATCAACTAATGCTTCCTATTGTATTTTGGTTGTGGATTTTCTATGAAGGGAGCAGTTCTTTATATTATTTTAATAGAATACAGTGCTAGTGAAAGGAGGACGATGACAGTCTAAGATGAGCAAAATTCAATATTTCTTCATCCACCATGTAGAGAATGTGAAGAACTAATCCAGGCTTCCCTGAACTAACCTGTCAACATACAGAAAGCTTTTCCTGGAGGTGCCACCATACACTAAAATACCATACAATACAAAGAGGCTGCAAAGCCAGCAGAACCAGTCAATTGGGTATTTGTGCTGTGGGCCAATGCACGTACTCAGCAATAAAGACCAAACCATCAGATTTCATAACCCCTTTTTTCAGGGCTAGCTTTATTTCCAAAACACAAACTGGAAAAAAAAACCAGAGCAAATCAACTCAGACCACTCTATAATAACCACCTGAGGCCTTTACAGATACAGCTAGCTGGGACGGGAGAGGACACTTCACCTCCCGCCATGCCCAGCCCCATGGAAAGACCCACACTGGGGCTTCCCTGCCCCTGGGTTTCTCCTGTCTGCTGTCCTGCCAAAGAGGCATTTGTATTCTTGTAGGTCATGCATGTTCCTAGCTATGTCCCCTGCAGCTGCAGCTCCCAGTTTCAAAGACACAGGGACTGTAACAGTTACAGTGGTGCTTATATAATTCCACCCCTCTCCCTTGCAGTCATAATCAGCAGGCAGAGTTTAGTTTACCCAGTTGTTTCATAATCCTTCCTCCTACAGGTACTTTTGCCTGTCCCTCTGCCATTTCTGATGGTCCTTTCTCTGTTCATAAATGGTTCCTTTGGTACCCACACCTCAGTCAGCTTTGCCCATCATGTACTGAACATAATTTAGACTCTGGCCTTTTAATACTTCACCTTCAATTTCCCTTTCTGATGTTGCCACACAGAAAGTGAAAGGCATTTGAAAAATGAAGAAGAAAAGAAAAAAAAAACACAACCCTGTTATTCACCTAAAGTTGAGCTGCAACCAAACCCCAAACTTTTGGAGTAGGTTTTTAGGATCTGAATTTCAAAGCTGGCCCTTCTTTTTAGCTTGGGGGAGAAGGTTATAATCTGAATCCAACTTTTGTGTTTTAGGCCTATCTCCATATCCATCTCTTCAGTACTACAGAAAAAAAAATGTGTTCCCTTAAAGCTTTTTGCTAGGCCAGTGAGCAGCTACAGATTGCAAGCTTTGTTTTATGTGTCAAAGTGTTTGTGCTGATCTATTCAAGGATGTCTCCCAATTACCTGGTATACTGAATATTTTGTATAAGAAGCATTGAATTAAAATTGTCAATCCTTCTACATGCGGCAATGTAACTAGTGAAGCGCTCTATGATATTACTACAGTAGGTAATTGTTTTGGAGAATTGGTGCTCATTATGCAGCTCACCCATGAACAGAAAAGTATTTGAGGGTATACTGAGGATATCTCTGTTTCAAGTATTGTGACTTTCCCTTTAACCATGTTTTTGTTTTATATCCAGGGCTATCTAATGTAAACAGTTTAGAGTACTTATATTAATTAAACTTTTCCAATCTTCACATTAAATGGTAGCTGGTATTCTGCAGGCTGTAATGAAGAATACCAAATGTATGAAACACCTTGAGATTATCAAGTTTAATTTCCCCAGGAAGATTTTACAGCTATCCAATCAAACTAACTTTTCTTTTTTTGATACAATAACATTTAATCTGCAATTTCAGAACTACCATCATTTTCTAATGCTCTTCTTTAAAGAAGGCACTGAAACATGGCATTGCTATTCATTCAGGCTTCTGCTATACATTTTTTTTGTACTGTTGCACCTCAAGGAACATAATGAATGTCCCAAACTTTGATTTTTAAGTGTGATGAAGATATAGGATAAAGCCAAAAGCATAAAGCCTATGCTTGCTGAGGAATTTATGCAGATATTATTATTAAGTCCTGCCTGTAATAATGGATGACCTTTAATCCAGTATTTATTGAGTCCTCTAATCTCCCAGATTGTAACTGAGTGATGAAGATACAAGGCTTCATGAAAGAAAGGCAGATCACAAGAAGATAATGATTTTTGTGTAAACCGTGATTTTCCAATTATTCCTCTCAGCTGGGATGAAAAGCCATCTAATTGGCTGTGTGTTCTGATCCAAAAATTAATCCTTTTGCAAGTGTTTCTTATTTTGATTAAAGGCTTCTACTTGTGCCTCTGTTACCAGGCAAAATGTTCTTAGGATCCTGTGTTCATTTAAATTGGGTTCTTTTGTTTTTTTGTTTGTTTTTCCCCTGGGGCAACTGATAAGCATGTCAGTAAAAACAGTTTACTTGCTAAGATAATAGAGAAAATGATCGTGATAAATAATATGAAATCATAAAAAAATATTATCCTTATTTATTGTTTTTAAGAGAAACTAAATAAAACAAAACAAAAATTTGCTGATGATGCATTTAAAAGGTGATGTCTTTGGGTTGTGAGGACCTTTCCTAAAGCTTTTCTTTTTGAACCACATTAAACAGATTTTTTTTAAAAAAATAAAACATTAATTTCATGTGTGTGTTATGATGGACCTGAATGTGGCAGCTGTTAAGAATTCACTAAAATTAAATATACAAAATGAAATATACAAAAATCCCTGACTTTGCTTTTAGTATCTCTCCACAGTCCTGCATAACGGGAAAAGGTACAGACTGCCAATCCTATGTGCCCAAAGAACCCATTTGCAGAGAGCTAGCTGTAGCAATCGGGGTTCAGGTGTTACTGGACAATATAGATGTAGTAAAGTGGTCGTGATAGGATTAACTGTGTTACCCAGAGTATTTTGAAAAGGGGCCATCCTCCACCCTCCCTTCTTTTCTGATTAATCAGTGGAGTTCCCCTACACAAACGCTGTTGTGATGCAGTTAAATAAAGCAGGAAGTTCCCAGACTAGAGTCCTGTGAGTAGATTTATTTTATGTCACACTTAGTGGTCCCTTTACAAAACTGGTGAGGAGGAAAACAGAAGAATGGCAACTTATAGGAGAACTAAGGAGTTTAATGCAGAAAATGAGGACTTGTAGCAATATCTTGAAAGACTGGACGGCTATTTCCTTGCAAATTAGATTACAGATTAGGACAAACAGAAAGCAATTTCCCTCAGTATCTGTGGCAGTAAAATCTGCTCCCTGTTAATGAGTTTATTACAACCTCAGAAACCAGGAGATAAAAATGTAGACGATCAGCAGAACATTTTAGCAGAGCAGTACACACACAAGTCAAACAGAGTAGAATGTTTCAAGTTTCACAGAAGGATGAGGAGGCAAGGTAAAACTGTAACTGTGTATGAGACAGAGCTAAAATGATTAACTGAATATTTCTCATCTGGAAATGTTCTAGAGGATGTGCTGTGGGACATCTTGGTTTATAGTATTAATAATAAGATAATTCAGAAGATGCTTGCTGGAAGAAGGCAATTTAACTTGGCCCAAAGCAGTAGAATTAGCAACAGCAAAGGAAGCAGTGGTGAGAAACTTACAAAATTTACACTTAAAATGCCGGGACAATCAAACTGACTCAGAGGCGCTTGAACAATTTTTATAGTGCGGGTGCTGATGAAGGAAACCGTGGAAAGCATGTATCTGGTGTTCTTTATTACTACTTCAAGCCCTGGGGTGGGGCAGCACACATAGTTACAGCACCACTGAACTGACTCAATAAATAAATGCACAGCAAACTGGAAGGGACTCAGGATCCAGAGATGTGTTTCTGGTGTGGAGCAGATTGTTTTGTATCAGTATGTATTTTCAAATTTAAAATGGGCCGGTGTCATAAATGCATCAATATGGGACACTTAGACAGAAAATTCCAAGGTGACTATCAAATAGCACCTCAACTGACCAGAGGGAAAGGAAGAAAGCAGAAGAGAACCCATCCCAGTGGTAGGTCCTGTGCTGGTCTCTGTAAAATATAAAAGCCAAAAGAAAAAAATTACAAGTCCTAATGATCAAAAGACAAAGGAAAAATCTGCTAGGCAGAGATTGGTTGCAAGAACTAAAACTGAATTGGGGGAAATGTTCAAATTAGACCCTAACAAAACACAGCGCTCCAGTAAGTCCTGAACACTCACTCAGCCATTGTTAAAGAAGGGTTAGGAACCTTAGATGGTGTGTCATCCAGGATTTATACCCAGGATGGGTCAAGCCAAAATACTTTATAGCTAGATCAGTTACTTATGCCCTCAGATAAGAGCAAGACTGAGTGAGACAGGCTGAAAAGGGAGACCATTATTTTACCAGTGGATTTTTCTGAATGGACCATACCTGTAGTGCCAGTGGTTAGACAAGGACATCCCATCCGCAGAGATTATAAACCTGTGGTGAATCAAGTCACGAAGTTAGACAGTTACTCCATTCTGCAGACAGAGGACATCCTGGCAGCACTAGCTGGCAAATAGAGGTCTCAAATTTAGTAAGCTGGACATGTTGCAGGTATACTAGCAGATGAGGTAGGAGGAAGATTGTAAGAAATTTAACACTATAAACACTCACAGGGGCTTACACCATACATAGCTTGCCATATGGAATATTGTCAGTGGAAAAATTGTTTAAAGGTATCCCAGGTGTTATATTCAGGATTAACAACATCCTGATCACGGGGATGACACTGGACAACCGGAGAAAGATTGGAAGCAATGGGACATGACTTAAAACAAAGTGAAAACTTTTTTTGAGATCAGAACTTGTGCCTTTGGGCTACAAGATAGACAAGGAGGGGGGCGGCACCCTGTGTCAGACAAGGTCACAGCAATTGAACAGCCTTAGCCCCTCAGAACATAATTTACCGGCAAGCATATTTAGGTGTGTTAAATTATTATCAGAGATTCCTCCCAAATGTTTCTGCCCCTTTAGAGTCCTTGCATCAATTCCTGAGAAAGGAGACTCCCTAGATCTGGAGAAAGAGGCAGGAGAGAGCTTTTCAGGAATCTAAAAAGCTTCTTAAGCCCTTAGAGCAACTTGTTCATTTTTAATCTCGGCAAAAAATGCTGTTATGTGATGCTGTGTCATGTGATGCTCTGTCATTTGGGTTAGAGAGAGTTTTGTAATGTAACATGGTGAATGCCAAAGAAAGTCCATGTGGATAAGTTTCCAGGTCACTGCCTAAATCTGAAATTAGAAAAAAAAATCTATTATTTTGGGAATAAAATATTCTGTCAAAGCCTGTTTAGAAAGGCTTTTACAACTGACAGATCATAAACCACTTACTGGACTCTTCAATGAAAACAAAGGCATGCTGGCCATGGCAGCTGCTGGGCAACACTGCTGGGTTTTGACATTAGCCACTTACAAGCATAGAGTAATCTATAACCTGATTACCAACACCAAAACAATCTAGTTTAGGAAGCTTTCAGGAGAGATTGTTACACTTGGAATACCTTGACCACTGACCAGACACCAGATGAAGTCTTCCCAGATAAAGAAATGAACTAGACAGGATCCTATCCTGCCCTGGGTGAAGCAGCATATACTGCAGTGCTGGCCAAATCAGTGACAGAGGGAAGACTTCTGCCTGTATAGGGCCAGGAGCACAGAACTGAGCATAGATAAATGGATGTCTATTGTGGGGCACAAGAATCATCATTCCCCCCCTCCCCCAAGATCCAAGTCCTTAGAGGTTTACAAGAAGCAAATCCTGCAATTCCTTGCATGAAATCTTTGCCTTGGAGCTATGTATGTCAAACATGGATGTGGACCTGGCCAACGTAGTAACGGAATGACTTCCATGTCAAGGACACCTGCGGACCCTATGCACTAGCAACCCTTTACCTTGGGAATAGCCTGGACACCCATTGTTCTGTGTACATATACGCTTTGCAGTCCCATATGCGGGAAAAATGTTTTTAAGCATAGTGGATGCATATTCAAAATGGTTAGAAGTCCATGTGATGACCTCAACACCCTTTGATTCTGCTTCTGAAAAGCTCAGATGGACCTTTGCCACATATGGGCTAACAGTAGTACTTGTCATGGACAATAGACCAGATTTTATGAGCATCAATTTTAAAGTCTTTCCGAGGAAGAATGGAATTATGCATATTCACATGTCCCCATATCATCCAGCCTAATGTGGCCTAGCAGAAATAGCTGTTAGAACTTTTAAAGATAGATTAAGATGATTAATGGGAGCTTGACAACAATGCTGGCTTGATTTCTTTTGAAATACAGAACAGCTCCTCAAACTATGATGATGAGAAACTCATTTGACTTAATCCATCCTCGTTTGAAGAAGCAAGTGTTAAGCAAGCTCTTCAAAAAACAAAACCATGACTATCCTGCTGAAGACAGACAACTGGGCCCAAAAGTACTTAAGGTTTTGATACTCACCATCCAACATGGATTCCAGGTACTATCCAAAGCAAATTGGACTATTGTCTTTTAAAGTCTGTTTAAATCATGGATGAGTCATAAGACAACATCAGGATCATGTCTGCTTGTGGAGTAACATATGAACACTAAAGCCTTTGTCCTTGAATGCTGACCATCTGAGGAGCTTAGGGGACAGTTTCGGCAGGAATGCCTGAGTCTCAGTGTGCCATTACCCAGGGTAAAATCTGGACTGTTGAACAGCTGTGTCCCCTTAACTCTCTAGCCTGGTGTGCCTCTTACACTGATTTACTCTCAGAACAGCCACTCCGGGCCTTCTCACACAGCCTCCAGCATGCAAATTCACTCCCAGCTAAACATATGAGCACTCTGGTCAGTCACTCATGAATTACATATAGGGCAATACCCACAAATTCTTAGTCCCAGCCTTGTTCCTCCAGAGATGTGGGTCTTGTACGGTCCAGCACACTAATAAACAATACAAGTTCATACAAAGTCTGTCATTTCATCAAAGGAAAATGATGTATGCACCAGCTTTGTTATCCCTAATGGAGCTTCCCACCCACTTTAATTCCAACACACTGGTTAAGATTAAAACAATGACATAAGTTTATTAACTGCAGAAAGGTAGATTCTTAAGTGATTACAAGTGATGATCCATAAAACTAAGGATTGGTTACAAAAGAAAATAAGAGTAATACACAAGCTAATACCTAAGTTAACAAGCTAAGTGAACTTAAAAAGCAAATGTTTTGTCTCACCATACTCTGCTGTAAATTTCATAGGCTGGCTCTCCTTTCCACTCCCCCTTAGTTTAGTTCTTTGAGAGTTGCTGATGTCATGCCCAAAGAGATAGGAGGAGAAGAGGTGAAGTGGAGGCCACTGTCTCATATTTATACCACTCTCCCTCTTTGAGGATTACCCCCAACTGCGGTGCAGGCGACAAATAGTCTCTTGTGGATGTGAGGGTTGAACTGTCTCTGTGATGAAATGTACAGTTCTTGTTTACACTTTCCTCTTGCTGAAGAATGGCTGCTTAAACCGATGCTTAGCACCTGGCTGGGTGTGTCTTTGTCTCTGAAAAACTGGTCTGGGCCTGCTTGTCTTAACCTTGGAGTATGTTATAACAATGATACATTATAGATTCGTATAACTTCACATACAATATTGATAAACATATTTCACCAGGACAATAATTTTCAGCAGATTATGATGTTTCAATAGTACCTCACAAGGCATACTTAGTACAAAATTTATCATAGTCTTGTAAAAGTGGTGAACATAATAGTATAGACTGTGACACTGGGGCATCTACAGAAGTGCTGGACCAGAAGTCTGGAGAAAGTGGGCCTTTGCCTCCAGAGGCAACCGCAGGTGCTGAGAAGAGGTGCTACCAAGTGAGTGAGAGCAGAACCTCTATTATTTCAAAAAACTGCATCTGGGTTGCCACTTAAGAGGGGACAAATGTAGTAAAGTGGTCATTATTATGGTAGTATGGAATAGACCCATGCACCACACCTTGCTTATTCTCTGTTTAGTCAGTGGGAGTTCTCTCCTGCCGTGCTGTATGTGTAGACCTGCCCTTATGCAGGTAGAAAATGACTCAATAGTAGGGAATACAAAGTTAACTCTTTGTTTAGGCCACTGCATACAGAAGTATAATTCTTTCTATCTCCCAGGTTAATTAAACATAGCTTATGCTGCCTAATGGCAGCACACAGTATCTTTCTAAAACATGCTGTGGGCTCAAGAGTCACTGAAAGGATTGCTAATTACTTTACATACTGCTCCTTCTAACTCTCTGCTTCTTTTAAGAAACTGCATTAAAACAACACCCAGCTTGAGAATTCTGCCTTGGTAGACTAGGAATTAAGTCACTTGACTTCATGCACTTTAAGATACAAGCAGATCCTTTTAAAGCCTAAAATACTCAAATTCTGTTCAACTTCACAGAGTATGCATTATCTCAGTTCTGTTTGTCAGCTAGTGGGTCATTCTGATACAAAAAATAATCCTTGCCTTTTAGACAAGAAAAAAGTTAGATTCTTCCACACACTGGCCGCACATGAGGTTTGTTAACTAACAAAGGAGTCGAATAAGACTCCATGCCAGCATGGTGCGTAAAGAAGAGCATATTTCCCTCTAATGCACTGCAGAAATGTTTCACCAATAATTCTCCCTTATGAAAATGTCAACCCTTCTTTTAGTGATGAGTTCATCCTCTGAATGCATCACCTCTCACGTAAGAGTCCATTCCACCTAGCAAAATTGCTCAAGGCTCCATTTACTTTTGCTAACCAACATTTTCCTAAAAAATGCAAAGTTACTAATTCACGACTCCAGTGTTCATTCAACTGACTTCTAAGTGTAAAAGTAGCTGATTGTGAATCTAAATTACACAAATGCTAAACAAAGAGAAGTTTGCAGCATGAATTTCCAATACAACTTAAATTAAAAATCAATTGCAGTATGTAAGTTGTACACACATTGATTTCTAATCACTTGAGGTTTTGTTTAAGCTTTCAAACTTGCATATAGCATGGCCGTATTAGTAAATTAATCTCCTGAGAAAACTGCTGCTCAACACACCCAGGGTTGCACTGCATAAAGGTATTTCTGTTATCTACAGATTGTCTTGGCATGCAATATATATCCACAGGGTCAAAAGAATTGCCCTTTGATTACATGAACAATAATCTGTATATCCCAAGGTATTTAACTGGTTAATTAAATATCAAGTAATTGCTAAAACTACTAAGTGACATTTAATTAGTATGTTAATTGATATCAAATTTACTCTCACTATCTTGTTTTATGTTAATAAAATCCCTAAACATTTCTTCGAAGTAGATTAGGAAACAATATGCTTCAAATGTATTAATACAAAGTAGCCTAAAGCATCACTGCTGCCTGCAGTACATAATTATTGGCTTAAATGTTTAGCCAGAATCAAATAAGGGTCAGGATAACTGTAAACAAATTTATAATTAACGATACATTTCATTTTGCAATGTGAGCATCCTTTGCACCTGATTGCACATTTGTAAAGGAAAAAGTAGGTCTTATGGAATCATTTTTAAGGGAAATCTAGGGCCAGGCTGTAGCCAGAGCCAGTGCTGATGCAGAGGGATGAGAAACTCACAAGAAGCCCTTCAACCCCTTGTATCTCAGCCACATAGGAGACAGCCCTATTGTAGTCCTTGAATGCCATGTCTGGTCAGAACTAATGAAGAGACTTTTACCTGCATGCGGCACATTTCCAGGCTGGGATGTGGTTGGACCATGGCTGCTTCCTTTTTCCCCTGCAGCCAATCAGCAGAGGTGGCCGGATGAAGAGTGGAGCATGCAATGCCTCCCAGAGCTCCATA
This sequence comes from Mauremys reevesii, assembly GCF_016161935.1. NCBI lineage: Eukaryota > Metazoa > Chordata > Testudines > Geoemydidae > Mauremys > Mauremys reevesii. The sequence continues at coordinate 72,563,968 of NC_052631.1, forward strand.
CAGGATTGTGCAGCTCCATACCTCCTCCTGCATAAGGCTGTGCAGATGGAGCACGTAGTGTGCATACAAGCTAGAAAATTGCTGCCTATATGTTAAATTACCATTTACTCTTCATTAAAAAAATGATGGAGGTGCTTGTTTGGGTGCACTAAAGGTACTGAATGTGCTGAGGCCAGCCTCATCTTCAGGGCTCTCCCCACAGCACTATCTCACCTCACCCTTCAAAACGAGCCCTCTAATCCTCTCCAACACCTTGTTCTGTCTGTCTGAAGAGGGCAGGTTCAGTCCTAATATTTGCCCAACTTCAATTTCTCTACAATTCTGATTTCAGGAGACAGCCTGCTTTTCATTATAACTTCTTACTGGCCTCTTCTGCAGACATTTTCTTTAGACGACCACCTCCCCCCATGCTGGTTGCTAGAGATACAGTGGGACCTAGCTACAGAGGAACGTGTCTTGAACTGAGAGGGCCAGCATGAAGCAAAGATGTTTTCAGGCAGGAGGCAAATGAAGGAGGGCCAGACTCTATGCTGGTAAAAAACCCTGAGCTGGCCCCTCCTCCAAAGGATCAAAGAATCCCAAGTGGCCTTGCCAAAACCATGGAAACGAGCCAGTCCCAATGTTGTACTTGCCTGGGAGCTGGCTAGTTTTCTAAAGGTTAAACTGAGCAACTACTGCAAAAGATGTGCCATGAATATTTATTTGAATTTTTAAATGAATTCACTTTGACTATATTCCTGCCCCTTGTGGGTTTGCTTTCTGTGAAGATTGTAACCTAGTTTTACTGGAGCCAGTGCACACAGAGTGGATTTTATATTCAGGGTTGCAAAAAGTAAACTCTCTAAATTAGCTTTCCATAAGCATTCATACCCAATTTCTTCAGAAGAGTTACACCCGTGCAACAGGGGCGTGAAAATATTATTATATTAACAATCACTAGACTTCAAGTCTTCCAAACCTCAGAATCTAGAATATCCATACAAGTAACTTAGAACCACAGAGAAAACTAAATTCAAGGGGTAGTGAGTAGGTGGGGGATTGTTTAAATAACTTTGAATCATGAATAAATTGAAGAAAATCGTGATCTATTTATTCATGGATATCTCACAGGAAGAAAAAAAAAGAAGCCAAATTGGTTGAATAAGTTATTTGTTGAGAATTACTCAACTCTAGTGATGTGTCATCCAAATATTGCTGGTGAAAGGAAGGCTGAAATCTGATCATGACAGACTAAGGGAGGTGATGATTTTTCAACTGTTTTGATTTAAAGAATATATATTTGAAAGTTCAAAGTTTTTAAATTTATAGCATTAATTTAGCACTCCTAAACAGTTTAGCAACACATTTTGTTTAAAAAAAAAAGAGTTCCCCTTTAAAGGTATGGCAATAATCTCCCCTCACTGATCTGAAAAACACTGCTAGATTGACAGCATAATATTTCTACCCTATTATAATAAAAAGTGAATTAACCATTGTAACTTCTATGTCACATGGCATAAATAATTCAACATTTTTGTTAATTCTTTTTTGTTTCTTATTTTTATTATTTTTACAATTTCTACAGAGAGAAACACTGAATAAATTGAAATAATGAAAATGTGTCAATATTGGCTTTCCCACCACTGACATTTTTCTCGCCCCATGAATGTAAATATACTATACACAAACAATAGCATTTTTAAAGGCTGCATGGATTTAAAACTCTCAGAATTGAACAACAGTATAATGAACAGCATAAGGGGACACAAGCTAATCCAGTTTGCCTTGTTTTAATTCTTTACAATCAAAAATATTGTGATGGTGGGAAAAGATGCTCTCCACTCCTGAGCCCTTACCTAGTCAACTTCCTCTGATTTTGTTACCTGCCTCCCTCTACTCCTTTTATCACAATGGCTCTTCCTCATCCCTGTTGAAACTCACCTACTCCTTTGGTCACCCACCTCCTCACCATTATCTCCTAACTTGATGTTCAAACATAAATCAACTCTCCCACCTAAATATCCCTCACTTGACATTCACTTCAACAAACATCGGTGTCTGAATTCCCCCTCTTCAACTTCTGCCTTATCTCATTCAGTATTATCTGTTTGCTTTGTGCCTTTGCTCTGTCACTCCACCCACTTTTGTGATCTCTAAGGTCCGGATCCTACTGCTCCTTCTTCCACATGATCTCTAAGGGCTTGTCTACACTGGCAAGTTGTGTCGCCAAAAACTGGCTTTTGGCGACAAAACAGCGGTAGCGTACACATTGCAATGTGACTTTTTTTTAGGAAAAACACCTAGTTTGGTGAGTTTCACACAGTTGTGAGGTTTTTACCCTTTTTAACAATAAATAAAGGCTAAGGTATTTAACGGTACAGCGTTTTTATTCTATAAAAGCGCATAGCAATCAATTCACTCCCGGGAACAGGCTTCTAAAGCATTGTGTTGCATGGATCTTGGGCCCCAAAACTGTATATGGATGCTCCAGGGAAGCAACTCCAAAGCAGACATGTGTTACTGCCCCTCATTGTCAAAGTGGTTCCTCCAAGCCTCTCTGGTGTTAATAGCAGCCCTCTGGGCTCCTCTGAAAGCCCTCGCATCTGGCTGTTCAAACTGTGCAGCCAAACGCTCTGCCTCAGTGCTCCACACCTGAGCAAACATTTCACCCTTAGGTTCACACAGATTATGCAAAATGCTGCACGTGGCTATGACCACAGGGATATTATCCTCAGTAAGGTCTAGCCTGCCATTGAGACACCTCCAGCAAGCTTTCAAACAGCCAAAGGCACATTCACCTACTATGTGGCACCTGCTCAGCCTGTTGTAAAATGCTCCTTGCTGCTGTCCGGGTGCCCTGTGTAAGGTTTCATGAGCCAGGGCTGTAAGGGGTAAGATGGATCTCCCAGGATTACTATGGGCATTTCCACATCCCCCACTGTGAACTTGTGTTCTGGAAAGAAAATCCCCACCTGCAGCTTTCTGAACAGGCCACTGTTCCTGAAGATGTGTGCATCATGCACCTTTCCAGACCAACCTGCATTGATGTTCATGAAACGCCCCCAGAGATCCACAAAGACTGCAACACCATGGAGAATTATCCCTTCCTATTGATGTATTCAGAGGCAAGGTGATCTGGTGCTAAAATAGGAATGTATGTGCCATCAATCACCCCACCACAGTTAGGGAAACCCATCTCTGCAAAGCCATCCACTATTTCATGCACATTTACCAGAGTCACGGTCCTGCGCAGCAGGAGGCAACAGGGGACTTTCCTACTCCAAATTGATTTGCAACTGACTGGTAGCAGTCTGGATTTGCCAGCTTCCATACAGTGATTGCAGCACGCTTCTCTACCAAAAGAGCAGCTCTCAATCTGATGTCCTTGTGCCGCAGGTCAGGGGACAGCTCAGCACACAGCTCCGTGAAGGTTGCTTTACATATCCTAAAGTTCTGTACCCACTGGTCATCATCCCACACCTGCATGACAATGCGATCCCACCCATCAGTGCTTGTTTCCCAAACCCAAAAGTGACGGTCTACCATATGCAGCTGCTCTGCGAATGCACAAAGCACTGATAAGTTGCTGCCATTCATATCACACTCCAGTGTCTGCGATTCATCCTCTGCTAACTTTGCAAGTAACGTTGTGAGTAACTGTGCTGCCATTCACAATGTCCTCACGACAGCTAACAGTGCATAGGAGAGAAGTGCAGGATCCATCCTCTCTCACTGCAGATGCTGGCACACACTACAAAGGAATGACAGTGGTTCGAAAGGAATCCAGAAACCTTTGGAGGGGTGGGACACAAAGTGGTGCATGATGGTACATTTTGCACATCCCAGGATGCGCCACACTCCGTTTCCTCACTCCCACAGCACCTAGCAACAGATGGTGTCATCAGGCACTGTGGGATACATACCCACAGTCCATTGCTCTTGCTGTTGACAAAGGGGCCCCAAATGTGGACATGATCTGTTGACAGAGGGAGCAAATGTAGACACGCTTGGACAACTTTGCTTTTGTCGATTTTTCCTTGTCAACATTAGTTTCACTGATAAAACTTGCCAGTGTAGACAAGCCGTCTTTGTCCCTATACGAAAAACTGATTTAGGTCCTTATTTCCCATCTTGATTAGTTTCCATTTGGCCTCCCTGACACTCGTAGCTCCACCATCTAATCCATGCAAAACAGCACCACTAAAATACTCTTCCTTTGCTTTTCTGCCATGCTATTTTAAGGATATTGAAAGAGACATATTCAAAGCCAGGGTGCATGCATCAAATCCTGTTGACAAAGAAAAGATTTTCAGATGATTTTCGGCATGTATTGATGATGGAGGAGGAAGTTGCAGGAGTTCTTGGACCCACAGTTGCCTTCTCAATAGAATCTGTGAAATTTGGATTTGCTTTATCACATACATTTTTAAAGAGAAATTAAGACAAGATTCTGGCTTTTCATACTATAGCCCTGAATTTTCCGATAATAAATGGAAGAAGAATAATGCCATTCTCATTCTTAACCCCTAGTTTCCCCCTTCAATACACATTGTTTCTGTTTTATGCAACTCCATAGCCCTACAGGAGGCTGCACAACCAAAACCTAAGTGGTAATTTTGAGCTGCACATGCATTGAAGCCAATTTTTAATCCCTTGTAACATTATAAATTTACTAATTCTTCTTATTTATTATATTAATTTTCTTTTTCATACTTACAAAAGTGATCTTTCCATAAGGATTAGCCATATGCAGAGTAAAAAGTTCTGATTTTCAGTGGTATTGGAAAAAAAGTGGAATAATATTTTTAAATGCAAAAAATATATTCACCTTACTCAAAACTGACTGACCAGATTTTAAAAGAAAAATCAAGCAAATGAAGTTTTATCCCAAAAGGAAAGTTTTTGAAAAGCTTCCTGCAGCTCTCATTGGCCGGGAACGGCAAACCTGGGAGCTGCGGGGGGGACCATGCCTGTGAACGGTCAAAGTAAACAAAATGTCTCACAGCCTGCCAGCGGATTACCCTGTTGGGCCGCGTGCTGAAGGTTGCTGACCCCTGCTCTAGATAGAATTCTTTAGTATCTAGGGCAGTTAATCAGGCTTGTTTCATGAGCACTAGATTCCCATTAGAGAAAAATGTTTAAAACTCTTCAATGAGCTCTGCTGAATTACAATCTATACTACTGAAGACACCTGAGCAAAGCAATGCTCTTTTGTACTGCTTCTTCACATCTGAAAGCATTCCTTCTGTAATTCATTCTCTTTACTTCTGCCTTGCTGGGTGGTGTTATAATCTAGTGAGTTTCTGAGAGTGGGAAATGTGTCAAACTTCAAAAGGAGCATTTGTGAAGTTTTAATGTTCTGAAGCTAAGGGTGGCAGTGCAACCTAAATAAGTTCTCAATGGGATTCAAGTTTCCTTAGTGAAAAAGTAGTAACAATCAAAACTAAAGTGCAACATCCAAGAGACTGGAGAGCAGAAATCTTACACAATGTATGTTAATGGATGTGACATAAAATAAAGACTAATCATAACTCAACGCTCAGTGAGCGGTATCCTCTGATCAGATATCCTAAGCTATAAAAAGGATTTGGCTGCCCTTCAGAAGCCATTGTGCCATTGATTGTCTCAGGATGACAGTGGGCAGAGGAGAAGAGACCTCTTCTGAAAGAGCAAGAAAGCAGCAGGAAAAACACTCCAAAAACACTTTACAACACTTAAATATTTTTGGTGTCTTTTGAACAAGAAATAGCATTATGGTTGACTTTGCGTGGACTCCTAATTTTCTTCCTGACACAGAGAGAAAGTGTGTGTGTGAGAGAGAGAGATGCATGAGCCAGATTTAGTGACTGTCTAGCAAATCTTATATTCAGTTTTCTCGCATCACAATTCTCATTAAATGATTGTGGGTGTCTGCATGTGCACAGCTCTAGTTTAGAAGAGAAATCAGTCTCACCTTCACAATTTGTTTGAAAAAAGCAGGAAGTCAGGGCATGGAGAGACCCTTCTGAGTTTGGAAGAAGTGGGGAATGTTCTTGCCCAGTCACAGGAGAGAAATACAGAAGCGTTTAATGCAATTGTATAAGAGGTGCCGTAGCCTCACTTCTCTCTCACTAATGTCTGCTACTCTACAACTCTCCTTTCTCTTCTGACATATCTGCTGATCCCTGCCTACCCCACCTCCTGCCTTCGTGCCCTGATGGGTGACCCGGGCAGTTTACAAAAGATTATACACTTCTTGATGCTATCTTTGGTGTAGCGTCAGAAAATACACACATTCCAAGGCAATTATTCCTTTTCACTGTACCTCTGCATTCCAGACAGTCAGATGAGCAGGCAAATCACTGGCAACGAAGTGCCACCGCATTTTACCATCTTTGCTGCTTGTGATGGGACATGCCCCCATCCCACTGATAGAAAGGGTAGTGAGCATTCCTGCCTTCGGGCAGTACCAGTTAGGCACACCTGCAGAACATGTTTCACCTGGAGAAGGGGAGATTCAAAAGGTGAAACTGGCCACAGAAAAAGTGTATGGGCGGGAGTTTGCCCTGGATTAGGAATGGTGTGAGGAACTGCTGGTGAGTTCCAGTAGCAAGGGGAGCCCAGCCTGAGGCAGTGGCCAGCCTTTCTTATCTCCCCGCCTTCTGGTCGGGCAGACTGACACTGTGAGCTTCATATACTCAAGGGGCTCTGGAGAGCTTCCCCTTTCCTGTGACCTGTGGCAGGACCTGGGGAGCACCTCAGGAACTGCAGGCAAAGGAACTGTGATTGAACTAGAGGAGACCGTGGGAGTCATCTGAGATCCCTCCAGGAACAGTGAGAATGCCCAGGAGTGGAGCTCCCATATGGGAGGCAGGAGCAAGGGACTCCACAAGATTATGGCCAAACCCTGGTTGAGGACCGTCTGACTACACTGTTAGTAAAGGCGATTGCAAACCTCCTCCACCTTCTCAGTACTGCTGCTCTTTGAAATGAAAATAGTTTTTCCTCCCACTCCTCTGAAAAAATCTCATTCATTCATTACCTCTTCTTCAATTCCCAACCTATAAAGGTTTTTCAAAGAGAAGATAAATGTCCTATGAGATCTATGATATTTACCATGGTATATAGCTTTACTCCCTTGTTATGCAGGAATTAAACAAATTTAGATTAAAATTGTTGAATATGAATGGCTAAAACATGAAAATAACTTTGTGAGCAGAGTGCATTGTTGGAGCAAATTGTCATTTAGACCCCTCTACAATTGTTCTCACAGACTAGGCAGCTGAAGTATATTTGCTGTTTGCAGTTTCCTTCGCTTGAGGGGGCAGGGAGGTGATCCTGCATTTATGTGCAGGCACATAATGGGCCCCCGGTTAAGGTATGATTAAAAATCAACCCTTGTGGAAATCAGCAGTGGGAATGGGAAGGTTCTGAACATTAGTAGTGAGGATAACCTGCAATGGTAAAGCAGCATTACCCACATATTTGAATGAATTCACCACACATATTGTGCATATGGATACACCCATGGTTGCCCAGGAAAATACCATTTTGACTTCTGTCCCTTTTGTATCTCTCTGTGATGGATGAAGTGACTAAAGAATCCTCCATACATTCTAACTGCACAAAACAAGTTAGTAAGAGCAAAATTTCTACTATGTTCACTTATCCTAGAACTGTTCCTCTTTGTTTTTTCCCTTGTACTGTGCACATGTGCTGATTTATGAGAGGAAGAGGTGAGAGACTTCGGGAGAGAAGTGCTAATGAAAACTTTGTGTGTGTACACTGAAATTATACATCCTCATGCTTCCTTATCCTCACCCCTTCCTTTCCATCTTATCCTTCTTGAGTGGTTGGTAGGATTTCCTCCCACCGGTGCCAAAAATATGTTTTCTTTGTGGCAAAACTACTTGTATCAGAAAACCTTTTAAACTGTCTGATTCTCTACACAATTACTGTTAATGATCATTAAAAAACATGAAAAATGTTTGTACTGTGCATCAGTGAAGATCACATTTCTATGCTGTGTTCAAACTGCTTTGGGTGATAAGGAAGAAGTGTAAAAGTGACTAATTGTGTTAATTTCCCATTTTACAATTTAACTTTAAAAAAATTCTTCATTTTCCATGGCTACAGTTAAAAACAAAACACAAATATCCAATGCAGTTGGCACAGTTATTAGGGTGTAGAAGGTAGAGCTAGGCTAGGAGGAGTGGGGAATTATTTGTAAGGCCTAATGGTTTTCTAAAACTCCATATCAGGCCAGTCTGTCTGTCTACTCGGCATACATAATGGGTCTGTGAGCATACTCAGTGACATGGAAGTATGACCACTGTGATTGAATACAGAAACTCTATGAGGCTGAATCATGCTCAGTGTAAACTGAATGTTTGGAGATTTTTAGTAGCAAGCCTCTAAAAAGCTATGATGAGCAGGTGCAAATGATGATTTTCACGGGCTTATAACTTGGCCAAATATAGATGGATAATCATAGAAACAGCAAAAGGTACCTCTCCTGTGCCACAGGAGCTTCTCTGCCAGATATCAAGCCATGCACCAAAGTGTGAAGGCAGTGGAGGTCTTCAGTGAAGTATACTAAATAAAAAGAGAGGACATTGGCAAAGCAACCTATTTCCCACCAACTTCATTCCTGAAAAAAGCTGAGCCATTTTGTTGAAACTTTACAATTTAAAGGAGAGACTCATCATGGAAAATTTCTTCTTTCTAAGTTAAAGTTTGGTGAAGTTACAGGCGAGTGAAAAGAGGGTCATATAATAGAAAGTGTTAGGCAACATTATATATTGATATTATTGCCAGCTACACCTATCATGCTTGATAGATCAATATACCTGAAAATAATTGAGGTTAGAAGTTCAAAGTTTGAAATTTTAGTTAAGTGACTCCGTGTATAATTGCTGCAATATAAATGAACAATGACTTACTATATTGCATCGTTTTTTCTTTAACAGATTTGGAAGCTATTTTAAAAGCTAAATTGTGTTCTCTGGTCTCCCAATGTTGAGAACTTGACATAATAAATTAAATTTTTATATTGATCCATTTATTAAATTATCAGAAATTAGGTAAGTCCCCCATAATACTCTGTTCTACATGTATACTTAATCGCTCTATGAATATTCAGCTACAGTTATGTTTCTTTTAAAAAGCCTGAAAGAAATGTGGTAACATTTCTACTACATACATAAAACATTTCTCACAAGGTCAGATCAAGAGATCAAACTCAAGATAAATCACTCCTGGGAGTGGTTTACCACATTAGTATTTCTGTGTTTTTAATAGCCTTTAAAGGTCAGAGTTTATGAGGGACAAATTTAATAAACAGGTCCCACAAGTATTATATTTGAGTTGTGTGATAACGCTGGAATAGGAAAAGTGGGGTTCTGCTATACTAAAATGCCACACTACTTTCAGAGGTTTTGTTTACTAATTGTGAAGGTGGCCTAGATCTGACTGTATCATTGATTGGCTATGGCCCTTTCCCAGGAAAAGTCTTATACAGAACCTCTATCGGCTGATATTAGAAATTGTTAAAATAGGCAGCTTGGACCTGCTTGCTCCTCTTTTGTACAGAGCTTAACAAATGAATATATGTTACCAATAAAAGAAGCATAACATCCCTTTAACCACCTGCTGTATACCCAGCAGTTCAAAGAGTTTGGCACCTTTTGAGAAACCTTTGCTGGGCATTGCTGTCTAATGCAGAAAATGACCTGGTAAAAGGCTTAACCCCCAAAAAAGACACTTTTTCAGTGCCTTTTGATTGAAATAAAAAAAAGGAAAATCACCCATCACAAACTGGAGTTTTGCAGATAATGGGAATACTTAAAAATACTCAGCAAAAGTCCCTTATTTCCTTATCTTCCACATAATTTTATATAATTCAAAGCTTTAATTGTCTATGATTGTATAAGAAAAAGCTGTGAGGCTGCAAGAGCCAAAGCCTTCAAAAAGCATGTACAAAACAGTAAAACTCAGATCTAGATTCAAGAAAGCATTTTTAATTAGGACAGCATTCAAGCACCTGCTTAATTTTAAGCACGTACTTAAGTGCTTTCCTTAATTGGTGCCTAGGAGAACCTGATCAGCTTTGTGAATTGGATGAAAATCTCTTGTTAATTCATGGAATCTCGCATGTCTGATTTCTTGAGGGCCCATTTTCACAGTGGTACTGAAAGTGATGTATATGTTAATAAAACATCCCAAGTCCAACTACAAGCATTACAAAGAAAACTAATGTCCACAGAATAAATTAATACAGTGTAACTCTTAAAGTATCTTTATGACTGAAAAGATTTCCTACTTGAAATACATTTTATGTCATGTAAGGATAGTGAATGGTTTGAAATCAGTAGTCTACTGATCTAGCCCTGCCTCTCACACAAACTCCTTCAGCCATGTTGGAGTTGTTCATTAAATATGTTGCCTTAGCTCCCTCATCTGTCAAACTGGCATAGAAATACTGACCTATCTCACAGTAGTATTGTGACTATTAATTAGTTAAAATTTGTAACGTGCATAGAAGGTGAGAAATGCAATGTAAGTGGTGACGCCACAATTACCCTTTTGTACCCCTATTTAATAGAAATGAAAGTTATGAATTAATATAATTGGGCTAACAGTTTTAAGCATAATGTGAACTTTTATATGTTTCTTAATGAGTCTATATATGTAGCTCTTTATCCTGCTGTAAGGAATAAGGATAAACACTTAATTAATGTGTTACTTAACAATATTCTCTGTGTTACAAACAGACAGTAACAGACAATCAAGTATAATACACCTATCTGATTACAAGTTGCTCTTTAGATGTAGGACAAATGACTACAAGATGCCATTGTCAAAATATGAAACATTTAGGCAATGAAATATTAATGAAAACTCATTGCACTTACCGCTCAATGACATCTCAATGGGAATCAGATTTCAGACCTAGAGTGCTTGCAGCAAATTTCTACTATGTAAAAAAAAAAAGTCCAGTGAACTTTAAAAATGTCAGCCAGCAGGGCTTTCAAATACATAATTTACTATTTTGTTGGCTGCTTATAAATGGATAATAATAAACTCCTGGCTGAATGCAAGCTCATAAATGCTGGATCAAAAATGTGAAGAAGACCATGAAATGATAAATGTGGAGCTTTATGATACTAATTTTCATCTAAGTAATTACAGTATGAACAGAAAATGTAGCTGTAGTGTTAAAAATGTGAATGGAAATTTTGACATTCTGCTTGTGCAGTGCAAGGTTTTTATAGAGACAGGCTCAGTGGCAATATTATTTTCTATACCACTATAACAATGCAATATCAGTTTTGCTGGTATAGCTACTTAGGTTGGATGGACTTCAAAAGGCAATATATTTTCGTAACTATTCTCATTACTATTTGACTTCTTGATGTATTCTCATATTTATTTAACCATCTGAGTAATGGACTAATATGTTAATCAAAGAGCACAATGCAGAGATTTCTCATTTGGAGTTTTAAAAGTAAGGCATATGTTATTCAGATGGTACTAACAGAACTGCTCAATATTAAGTTAGCTTACACTGAAAAGATTTATTATCCAGTTTAGCATAATTGTATATATTGAATATAACAAAAAAATAATTTCCATGTTGGCTTTGCGAATTCGACTGAAAATTTTCTCTGCCATTGTGATCATGTTCTCCAAAGACAGATACATTCCACAGAAACAATGAAACTGTCAACCCACAGAAGGAGACAAGAAAATGAGGGAAACAGAACTTTGAGAGACGCTGGACCTAGTCTATGGGGTTCACTCCCAGAAGAAATAAGAATAACAAAACTAATGCCTTTCAGAACTAAATTCAAAACTCTTCATAGGTTTTCCCTCACTAAGGTCTTCACTGACAAACACACCAACATTAAAACAGACAAAAACAAAACATAAAATAAACACCTAGATGTATTCAAAAACCGTCATAGCCATAAACTGAGTCTGAGTCACACAAATTGTTTTACACTGATATTGATACAAAAATTACATTAGCAGAAGATGCTAACCTTAGCAAATTATAAAAACAAAGTCCTTCAAGTGGGCTGAGATTTGGAAATTATTTCTGTTACATGTCAGTTGCATAATCAACAACAAAAGATGAAATACAAGAGCACTTGGCTAGATTCATTTCATATAAATAGGTAGCTTCTGAAACAATAGGGTTGATTGTTACACCGGTGTTACTTCACTGTCTTTGATTAAGTTATATTTCTTTTATTCTGGAGTAACTGAAAGGAGAATCAGGCCTATATGGTTAACTTTGTATGAATACTCGATCAATATTGCACAGTTTCTTAATTTAGAAAAAATAGCGTAGATATTTAGAACTATGTAAAAATCCTATCATAATTAAAACATCCTTTATAACAATAATTTAATTGGGTTCCTTTTTCTTTTCACTTTCCAAACTTTATCACAAAAATGAGTTACAGTATTATGGACTATTAATGCAATATATATTGTTACTGATATAACACATTGTCATGACAAACCTTGCATCAGAAAAAGAATGGTTCCATTAATTATTTTTTCTCCCAAATATTGGATCAGCAGAAACAGGCATAAAACTAATCTGTTATCGTGGTCCTGCTTTCATTCTATACATGTGGTTTAGCATTGCTGCATGTTTCTGCATTAACAGAAATTGATTTATATGACATAAAACTCAGTACTCTCTAAACTAAACTCTGAATATTTAACACCATCATAAAGTCAGTTTTACTATACAATTCTGAAACTTGGAGACTTACTGGGGCTTACTATCTAAACTCCAATTTTTCATAAACAGCTACCTTAGATAAATCCTCAGCATCAGATGGCCAGAAAAAAATCACAAAGAACTCTGGAGGAAATGGATGAAACAGAGACTGATAGGACAGGAAATTACGGAATGAAAATGGAGATGCTTAGGAAATACATAGAAGAAAGACGAGAATAACATAGCAAGACAGGCCGTGGACTGGAATCCCCAGGGCAAGAGATGATGAGGTAGACAAAGGGTAACCTGGAAATGCACAATAGAATAAGAATTGAAAGATATCAAAATGACCCAGGAAGAAGCTAAGACTGCAGCAATGAAACTGGCAAAGATAGAATACAGTAGTGAAGGCACTCTGTTCCACATGGAATAGAGAGGCATTAGAGAGAGAGATTCCATAAAACTAGTTTTATTATTTATCATTTGTGTTACAATAGAAGCTAACGGCTCAATTCATGCTATGGCCCCCTTGTGCCAGTTGCTATACGAATATATAAAACATGGAAAGTACACAGCAAAGTTTTAGGTAAAGAAGCCTGAAACAGAAAAAGATTAAAAAAATGTAGGTAAATACATTTGCTAATTTTATCAGTTAATATTTTAAGTGTTACATGATATTTGGTGCATGTCTGAAATACAGGAGAATATAAATATCATGGGAACTGAGCATCAGTGGTGAATCCTTTGTCCCCTGAAGTCAACAGGAGATTTTCTATTGACTTCAGTGGGTTCAGAATTTCATCCAGGCATTCATATATTTTTTCTCTCTATCACATAATTCATTTGATTAATTGAATATTAATGTATGAGCTTTATTTGGACAAAACTTTGTGGCATATTCAATGAGGCTTATAGATGGAGATTTAGGGAAAATATAAGAGCTGCATGGAAATTCGGTTTTATTTTGAATCAGAACAAAACCCAAACATTTCAAAAGTCTCATTGTAAGAAAATTCTAGAAAAATATTCAGATTGCTTGAAACATTTTGAATTTGACTTTCTACTCAAATATAATACAAAACTTAAAAAATTCCTAAAACAGCCATTTCAAAATGAAAAATCTAAACATTTCAGTTAAAAAACTGTGAAAACATCGTCAGAAAAGAACTTTTTTCTTCCCCTCCCCCAAAATCTTTCTATTTTGATGTTTCAGTTTCTGATAGAAAATGGTTCTGTCAATTTTTTTTCTGAACAGCATTAAAATACACAATAGGGGACTGTAGGAAAGTACTGAAATATTTTGTCTCCATTTTATTATGAGAGAATATGTTTTTATTGAAATCAAAAGCAAAATTATTATTGCTTCCAGTGTTGGCCATAGTGACCTTTACTGTTTACTTTTCCATGAAATTTCAGGGCCTTCATTGTTTTTCACTTCCAAACATGAAAAAACCCCCACAAAAACAACAAAAAACAATCTCAACTGTCTGAGGGGTAGCCGTGTTAGTCTGGATCTGTAAAAGCAGCAAAGAATCCTGTGGCACCTTATAGACTAACAGACGTTTTGCAGCATGAGCTTTCGTGGGTGAATACCCACTTCATCGGATGCAAGTAGTGGAAATTTCCAGGGGCAGGTATATATATATATATATGCAAGCAAGAAGCAAGCTAGAGATAACGAGGTTAGTTCAATCAGGGAGGATGAGGCCCTGTTCTAGCAGTTGAGGTGTGAAAACCAAGGGAGGAGAAACTGGTTCTGTAATTGGCAAGCCATTCACAGTCTTTGTTTAATCCTGAGCTGATGGTGTCAAATTTGCAGATGAACTGAAGCTCAGAATTTCTGAGTATATGCAAGTGGTTATTGTGGTCATATATGATTTTTAATTGTTTGCTTTTGGGCAATGAATGAAAGGGGAAAGAAAAAAAGAAGCTTGCTGCCTGGTAACTGGTGTAGTTTGAGAACATGCTTGAGTGTTTAGGTAATGCAAATAATAAATAATGATTTGAATGAATGAATGAATGAATGAATGAAGCTCCTAATCCTTCTTCCTCTAATCAAGTTTTATTGGCCAGTGCTGATATTGTAGGTTCACCATATCCACTGTGGTCCCCATGTCTGTTGTGAGGTGAATTGTCTTATACATGCAGTGTCCATATAAGTGAGCATAGCAGTAAATGAAACGTGACCATTTTTGCTAGCATTGCATTAGGTACATCGCCATCAGAAAGGCCTCTTTTTTCTGTGGTAAACTCAACATAAATTCCATACCCGGGTCTCTTAGATGAAACAGCAAACTGGAAATTCTGCAGCAGCTCCAAAATGCACTAGCATGCTACAGCTGTGATAAATGGAAGTATTCAAGCTGAAGCCCTCTCAGCGTCACAAAACTTTCAGCAGGGTGGCCTTCATGAAGAATCCTCAACTTTTAAAGATGCTCCCCTCTTAGTCCAAAGAGGTTAGGACCATTTGGCCTTCAGGGCTTATTTACTTAGTCAAGGTTTTAAGAAGAGAGGCATTTGGGGTGGATTGTACATTTTTAAGGTCATTTGATTCCCTGATTATTTTGCTTTATAGGGTGATAAATCTGTATTTTGTATTGTATTGTGTCATAAATATATTTTCAAAAGCCCCCTAAAACATGGGATAGGCACTTCTTTCTATTATTTATTGTTAAATGGAAAGAAAACAAAGCAAAGGATTTTTAGCACCATCGTTAGATCATTCATCCTGCTCCCCACCAGGAGCCCCACATTTTACACGCAGCTTTATTAATTCTTCTGACCTGCACTGTACATTGCTTACTGCCAGTCACAGGGAGGAGGGCAATCAATAGAAAGTATAATAAAAAATAAACATAGATCTTTAGCATTCTTTCAAAGACTGGGAGAGTTAGGAGGTTTTTTTTCTATCTTTAAATTATATGTAAATTATTTGCTAACTGCAGATTCCATATCAAGATGGATGATATGAATTTACATCTGACAGATCCATACCATGTGAAATAACATAGCCCAATGAGGAGGAATGTGTGTAGCACAATGGAAGATGGGGAAGTGTTGGACATGTACCCAGGATCAACTTCCTCTCACCAATTCACTAACTAAAACAGGTGGGCAGCACTAGGAAGAGCATACAATAAACTTATTGTACACGTGTAGCAGATGTGACATCAGCAAGCTTCCCCCATTGCCCCTGAAGGTGTTGAATGTGACTTCAATACCATTTTCAGTGGTGTACAATAAATCAAGAGTAACTCAATTGAAATCAAGGGAATGACACTAGTGTAAAATTGGTGTGACATCAGAATAAGACTTATAATGCCTTAAATGGGCAGAAAGACAGCTGCCACCGACATTCAAATGTTACAGCTCCCATTGTATTGCTCCAATGGCACTACAATCCATAAATTAGCCATATATCTAAACCCTATTAGTGAATATTCAGTAGCTCAACTGAAATTCAGAAAACAAAGGCACTTTTGAATTATACATGCACAGAAAGTTAGCTTCAACTAGAAGATTTCTAATTTCGTGTTTTTCTATAATGTAAATTGGCCAAATTTATGTTATTTTTTTAAATTGCTTAAATGGACTCAAGAAGACAGACATGCAGATGTTTGAACACAGAGCTGTTTCTGTTTTGCAGCTATTAGAAAGCTCTGCAAAATGAGGTTTATAGTAGAAATAAACCTTAACAACACTATTTCCAGGGGCACTTATATTTCAATAATGATATTTCAATGTACTGTAACTACCTTAATAGAATTATTAAGTTTGAAATTATATAGTGGACCATTCTTAGCAGTGGAAGAATATATAAAGGCACAATAAAAAGGCACCGACTTGCACTTCAACAGAAGTGATAATCAGAGTAGACGTCACAGTTGTTGTTTGGTGAAGCATAACATAGTGCCAATCTGCAAAATATTTTTCCTTATTACATTATAATCTTGATTTTGTGTTCTCTTACCCCCCCTTATCTACCATCAACAGCATACTTTTTCCATGGTCTTTGTGAACTGAGTAAGTTAGTTGACATAGTGTGCAAATTACTGTACTTGAAATTTAAATAGACTTGTAAGACAAAAACAACTAAAATAATAGTGTTCACCTGGAAACAGTTCTGCCAGGCATTCTATTTTTTTGGCTTCTTCTGCTTCTATTGATAACTTTCATTACTATTATTAATTAATAATAATAAATCATTAAATGCAAATCACACACAGTTTTTCCCACCCTTTTTTGCTGTGGGTGGGATGAACTTTGTGCACTGTAGATCACAGATCTCTTTGCACCCCTTGCCTTCTAGAATGGCAGGGCGAGAGCTAGGGTTGGGACATTGACAAGGCCAGGAAGAGGAATGGAAGGTTGTTGACGCTGCAACTCTGCAGCTCCACCAGCCTTTACCATGCACATACAAGGCCAGAGCAACTTCTACTGTCACCTAGACCACAGAAATGACTATGTAGTGGTACCACTATTGATCTCCAGCCACGAGGCAGGTGTCCAGGCTGTGCACTGGAATAAGATATTGGGTCATTGGTTCTTTGTTTACAAGGGTGCTTAAAACACTTTATAGATTTAGAGGATAGATTATTGAATTAATTCACCCATATGATTGCTATGGGCAGCCTGACCCATTTTCTGAGCTATGAGGTCAGCTCTAAGTTTCCCCAGGGGTGAAGATATGTTCCATTGTTGTGACTCATCATCAGAGCAGGCTTCCCTTCTCCAGGGCCCATTCTGCCACTGGCACATATGAACTGAATCTAGTCCAAGCTTTATATTGTAGGACTCTTTTTTCTTACTGAAATGAGCCAACTTTGAGTTGAGATGTGGCAACTGTTATGCAGTGCCCAGCAACATTACACAGCACTGTAGAACAAGAAGTGAAGAAGAATATATTAGCCAATTGAAACTACAGGGGAAAGTTTTTAATTATGCAGTACTTAATTACCCACGTTGGAATTTGGCCAGCATAGGGGTTCACAAACTTATACAGGCAGAAATGTCACAGTATATTCAGACAAGCCAGGACTTTGGTTTTACATTTCCCTGTTTCACATTTCAATATATATATATATATATCTATCTTTATAAACACGTTATTCATCCTAACAAAAGCAAGCTAACTGAATGTTACAGGCTATTTGCTCTCCAAGTTGCATTCTAACATCAAATCTCCCTTTTTTGACATACACAGTGTCAAATTACAACTAATCTTTTTACATTCAATAGGAAAGGAACACAATAATGGTAAGGATTTATCTGATGGTGTACATTGTGGCACATGTACTTGGCTGGTATTTTAGTGCCCTATCTTAATCTGATAGCAGCTCTGGTAGTATGGAACCTTGACTATTTCAAAATTTATTTATTTATTTTGTAAAGCCAGGAGAGCTTTATGTCATGAGGTAGATTTACATCATGAGGAAACATGCTGGATCTTTTCAGATCTCATAGAACCTGCGTAGATCAGGAAGACAGGCAAATTTAATTAGAGTCAATGGAAAATGTAAATGGGGGGTAATATTATGTATATACAATATTTTTTAACTGAAATCCATCAAAGGTCTACAAATGCTCCTTTCTACTTGGGCAGTTCTTCTTCTGCTATCCTCTGATTTACTGTGTCTCAAAGGCATCAAATCTCTAGGAAACATAATATATTTCAGGTAAATCAAAAAGGCATTATCACTCTTGAATGCTTTCTGACAATGAAAAGAGAAGCAAATTCAGAACCTGCTCCTACTCTCATTCTGATCATCTTACTCACTTTAAGCAGTATGGCATTCTGAGAAGTCCCATTAAAATCCACAAGATTATCTTCAGCGCAAGGTACACTCAGCATGAATAAGTGTATCAGAATCTGGCCCAACAAGTGCAAGATGGTCCTATAGGCATTATTCTGGTCCCCTCTTCCTCTGACATAACTGGCTTAGCTTCATACTCTCCTTTTCTGCATGAAATAATATTCAGACTCAGATCTCAGTACAGAATCTTATCCAAAATGTGATCTGTTCTTTCAGCAGTCCTGTTTTCAAGTTTGCAAATGTTTGCATTACTAACAGTCACAATGGAATGAACTTTCTTTTCCAATATCTTTACAAAATGATGAGTTTACTATGTGAATGTTAAGAAGATGTTTCCAATAATGCTTCACTAAATGTTAATCTAGTTTAATCAGGTTGTACAACATCCTGGGTTTCTTGCTAGAGGAGGGAAATTTATAAATTAAATTACTATTATTTGTAAGGGTCAGAGTGACATTCTCACACACCTTCTTGTATGCTGCTGGCGAATGTTGAACTGCTCCAGATGATGCTCATAGAAGCTCCAGGAGGGATATGTCCACTATCACTTGAGAGAATAGTGCAGCATGTAACTCTCCCTGTACTTGGCTAACTCTGCTTCACTTCATGTGAAGATGGGTAGCGGTATGACCTCATCAAGTCCCTGACCCTTGTAAAGTCTGATCCTTCACCCCCTCATTTGTATGAGTAGTCCTTACTCACATGAGTAATTCTATTGAAATCAATGTGACTACTCACATAACAGTTGGCAGAATTATCTTCTTAGGACTTTGCAGAGTTCAGTGGGACTCCTCCCAAATGAGTATGGTTGCTTACATGTGTATCTCCAAGATCAATCCTTTAAAGAACTGCTAAGTCTGCAGGGCAAGACTGACAGGAATGTCAGTATTTTGGTGCTAAATAACAATTGATAGTAATGAATAAACTGGTTTTCTGTGTCGCTAAGACAGACAAGGTAAGGCTGAATTATTTTAATTATAGCTTCGGTTCTTTCATTCTCTTTTCAACGAACACTTTACAAAACAAAAGGCAAATCAGTTCTCTATTACTAGTTAACAAAACTTATTGCAAATATCCAGTTGAAATTGTAAAGAGAAACAATGCTCTTTTCTCTTGATTTAAGGTCAGATGCATGATGTCAGGTACTTATGAGTTCTGTATTTGAAAATGCCCCCAAGCACATCACAAAGCATGAATATTTTACACCTGTATTTGTTATTGTTTCAGACTTCCCAAAGATTTTCAACAACAGTCTTTAAATTTTCCCAAGAAAATGTCATTAAAATAATATTAATGCCCTGCTATATAACAACAACAAAGGGAAGGAAATTCAGTTAAGTATCCTCTGCCACTTTAATCTATTGTGCAGATAAGGAGTAGTCTTTTGGGACTAAATGTTAGATGCCTTTTAGAGTATGACCAAATCCTATTCACATTACCCAAGTGTGTAGCTCCAGTGGGTTTAATAGGGTTGTTCACAATGAGGATGGGCAAATTTCCAAGTTTTCCTCTCCACTTTAAATCTGTAATTCTTTTCCTTCTTAAATTTCATCCCTTAATGGATCCTTCAATTGTTTATCTACTGACATTCTAATATTTGTGTTTTTCAGGGCAACAAAGTGGAAAACTTTTGTAAAGCAAATGTAGTTTTATGCATTTTAGGATGTTAGCTGGGCTCCATGGAAACACCATTATCAACCTAAACTCACCCTGTGGGTAATATTTTATTATGGGAAAAGAATCGTAGGGCTGGGATACATTTGAAAAGGGGAGCCATAAATAGAATCAGATACAATATAAATCCATACATTACAATATAAATCCAAAATCAAACTCTGTCCTAATGCTGGGCAGATGATATAGTGTCAGAAGAAACAACATTAACTGTAAAGTGAAAACCTTCACACAGTACTACAAAATGTGCTCACGTATCTCTCTTCATTTTCTTTTTATCCACAAAAAAATGAATAAATAAATAAATGTTAGAATAAGAAAGTATTTCAAATAATACTACGAAAGAACCACCAAGGGATGAGTCCTACCAATATGTTGAACTTTCAACACCATCTTATATGAAGTAATTTTTCTATTCTATTCTTGTCTATTCTATTCTATTCTATTTATTTATTGATTCACCAGTAACTCTGGGATCTGAATGCCAGAGTGTGAATATGTCTGCTTGGCTGTAGGCATTCTCGGTCCCCACCTCTGGGTTAGTTCAGTAGGGTAGAATTTCAAATGATAGACTGCATCAAGAAGGTTCCTTACATTTTCATGGCAACTTTTATCCAAGAATCTCAAAGCACTTCACAGATGTTCACAAATTATAACCCAGTGGGCTGCCAAAAGTGAACAACATCATCTCCATTTTACTGATGGATGTTAAGAAACAAGACAATTTAGTTATATGCACAGACAAGTCAGTGTTGAAGAGCAGAAGCTGAATCCAAATTTCCTGACTCCAGTTTCTTGCTCTGACCTCACTAGACCACAGTACCTCACTATCTACTGCAGCCAGCCAAATAGACGTGCACTTTTATGACTAATGCTATATGGGATGCCCCCACTTAAAATTTACATGTACCTAAAGTGGCATTGGAAAATGAGAGCACTGCATCTATACACGTATTCATATTTCAAAACAGTAATTTCTAAGAGACTGTCCTATTAATTACTGTCGAAAATGTGAAGAAATTCTTATATAAAACCTTGAAATGTATGGTGTGATATACATGTCACTTGTTGGCATTATGAAACCCACTCAAAATCGTAGATGTTTGAACTGGGTGTGTTGGGGTGATGCCGCACCCCCTGGCTTGAAGTGGTTTCCATTATATACAGGGTTTACCATTTGGTTTAAAGGCTCTCAGCAAGCACACAGTACAAATTGTTCCAGCACCCCTGCCCAAAATATGCTACATCTCAAGACCCCTCTGCTGCAAATTTTGGACTATAAAACATGCCGCTCAGCATTCTAGTTTTCACAGAGTAGGAATCAGACACTTATTTCTTCTAATTATATAACCTAAAATCAGGAGGATTTTACATCCTGCTGCAGGAAATACAACTTCAAAAGAGAAGCATTTAAGGTCTGTGTTTCTGATATATGTATGCTTATTGTTAGATATTAAGGTTTAAAAATGAATGAAGCTGTGAAGCTGACACAAAACAGAAAGTGGTGGAAAGAATTCATTTGGTCCCATCATCACCGCTGAGCTGATGGATGTGATCATCATAAATGTTGCTTAATGTTTTCAAAACATTAAAACTGAAGCAAAAACAAAGAAATAAAGTGTGCCTGAATCTCCTTTCATTTGAACCATTTTTACACTGGAGTAATTCTATTGACTTCTGGGCAGTTACTGCCGATTAACCCAAATGTGAATGAGATCACAATTAGACCCAATAGATTGGCAAAACTCATAAGGAAGCAACAATACAAATCTGCTTGTATACATTATGGGCTTAATTCTCCTCTCACTCCACTTTTCAACAAGAATAACTACAATTGTGTCTTTAGTGGAGTTACTGTGGCCCCACACTAATCTAAATGAGCTGAGCATCAGGCATTTGTATATGCAAAAATGTGTGTGTGTGTGTGTGTGTGTGTTCACTTTTGAAAGATTCTACTGATTTGAGACAGATTCTGACTTAATGAAATGTCCACAAAGAAAAAGCAATTTTACTAAAAATTCAAAATTTTCTGATAAAATTTCAAGTATTTAGTTTTTTTGTGTTTACTAGGGAGCTAGTGAGGGGGGGAAATCTTGTCTGTGGCAGCAGCAAGAAGTAGTGCCAAAACTTTTTTTTTCATTGGGAATTTGGGGTTTTTGACATTTTTTGTTGGTGGTGGTGATGAAAAGTGTCTGTTTTTCACAAACAAATTCAACTTTTCATCAAAGGTTTTCTACATCTTCCATTGAAATGAAATGTTTCTACAGTCCTGAACTGAAATGTTTCATTTCCTGCTTGGTTCACTGCTTTTCTGAGCAGCCATGGTGCCTCACGGGAACTGTAGTTCGGGTGCAGTGTGCTCCCACTCTCTTCTA
The DNA here is from genome assembly GCF_016161935.1 of Mauremys reevesii. Classification (NCBI taxonomy): domain Eukaryota; kingdom Metazoa; phylum Chordata; order Testudines; family Geoemydidae; genus Mauremys; species Mauremys reevesii. The sequence continues at coordinate 72,586,524 of NC_052631.1, forward strand.
TCAGGTGGGGCTAGTTGACTGTACTACATGTCTCGAAGGGATGCTGATCCTGAGCAGTTGTTGGGCTCAGGAGACTGCAACTGGGGTTATGGGTGAATGCAGTAGCGGGAAAGGACCTATGTACCAGCCCAAGGTACATATGTCAATTTTCAGTAATTCGTTGAGGACAATATCAGGACCTAGTCAGAAAATGGCTCTTATACTAGAGCTTCATATTCCAACAACAGGTACAGTTATGCTCTTAACCCAAATTCCCTTCCCTCAGTCTTGCTGCTCAAATTCTCGTTTACAGTCACATCTTCTCAGTGAGCATGGGCAGGAAATGGTATAGATCTATCCCTCTCTGGTCATGGAAACAGGTTGAAGATATGTCTTGCCCCACCAGACACAGTGTGCTTTTGGGTGTTGCTTTCACATTTCCCCCCAAACTCTATTGCACTTCATGATACTGAGTGGAGAAGCCTGTGAACAGTAAATGAAACACAGTCAAAAATACTTTGTATAGAGGTTACATTGCATGTAGCATGACATGAATATGCATGTTAGTTTCTCTGTGTTGCTCTAGCTGTCCCTTACTTTCTTCTTTCCACAAAACTAAAACTTCTAAAATAAGGGCAGTAAATTTATTCCTGCATTACAATGTAGTAATCTCACAATAATTCTGAATAAGATTTTATTACCATCCATAGAGGAAGGTAACAAATAATTCTTACCAAAAAAATGAAATGAAAATGACAATTTGGAAACCCAGAGACTTCTATAATCTGGATTGTATTCATGTCTTAAAACATGAGATTAGCAATACCAAGCACTTATCTCTCAGAGCTGCACAGATTAATGTCAGCAGGAATTGTATGCATATATGTAGAGCAGGATATCAGAGTCAAAATCAACCAAGAAGCTCTGAGAGGGGAATGTTGGGCAACAGTTTTGTTTTAGTGCATTCCTTTTTAAGGCATTATTTTTATCAAGTTAGTTTAAATTTTATTATTTCTGTTTATTACAGCGTGTGGGGCACATTATCTTTAGGAATTTGTTTTGCTCATTTACTCATCTTCCCGGCGAGTGGCTTTGTTTGTTCATTTTTAAAAAGAACAACTAGGAAAACCATAAAAATAAAATGTACATGGAATGAATTCTTTAGCAATCGGGTTACTGTTCATTAATCTATGTGAAATGATCTGGTGGTCTCTCCACATACTTCCTAACATTTAGGTATCCTTTTTACAAACAGACAAAAAAGCCATCTACATTTAGCACCAATTTCCCAACTCATTTGCAATTTAAGTAACTAGGTCAAGGACTGCAAAATCTAAGGTTGGTTTCTCTCAGTTAGGATGAGCCACACACATGGAGCAGCATGTGCAGAGTTTGCACTGCTTCTGCCAATGCTTGTATGTTCTCTGGATAAAGAATGACATCATTGTGCAGAGATATCAAGCCAACAACTGCCATCACCATTTTTGATTTGTCCCTTTTTTATTAGTTGGCTCTGTCTTTTTGGCCCCTCACCTCTATGGAGGTTGTGGCCAGTGCCACTGGAGTGGGAGGACTCTCATGGGAGATCTTCCTCTCTGAACTGGAGGCAAAATCAGTTATTATCTCCCCTCAGTATTTATTATTCACTTGGAATTTTAAATAAAACCAGCCATGTTAGGGGAAAAAAAATCCTGATGCAATGCACAGATTTTTATTTTGACTTTCCAGCAGTGTAGAACAGGCTGGATTAAAAATGTCCCTATGTCCATTTCTTAGTTTGAACTACTCTTTCCTGGAAGTGAAGTCCTAGAAACCCTTCCTCCCACCCCCCTACCTCCCCACCCCCCCATCCTCCTGTGCTCTATTGATAGTCAAACAAGTCTAGAAACCAATCTTTAAAAAAAATGCAATATAGGGCAAGAGAATGAGTGAAACACACATAAAGTTAGTTTTGAAGGGGAAAGAAACACTGAGATGCAGATGTTGAGAAAGGTAATTATATTGCATTTCTACTGATGATTTTTACCCAGATACAGACTGTATTTCAGCAATAAGCCTTTTTCATGTCTGACAAGCTACTAAAGGAGATAAGGATAATTATGAGTTTTTCTGTTGATAGGAATTACAATTAAGTATTTAAATTCTCTTTCAGCATGATTTTGCCCTAGACAGACTACCTGTATCGACTTGAAACAGTTCTTTTCTACTTTTTTTTTAGAGCAAAAAGCCTTTTGAAATCTGTGGGGTTGTTTTTTTCAAAGAAGCCATTTCTTTAATGATATTTTTGAAAACACAAAGTGTTTTCTTAACACTTTCCAGATAACCTGTTATTTGAATGTCTAGCATGTCCCTTTGTGCTAGGCAAATGGTGCACAGGATTAGAAGGAAACTTTGCACATTGTCAAAAATGTTCTTTAAACTTTTATTGAAAGTAAAATAATTTCAAGATTGAAAATAAACAAACAAGAGGCCTTCTGTTTCTAAGCGACTTTGCATGGGAAATGGGTTGCCTTTTTATTATGAGCATGTGCAGCTGGTTAGTTCTGAGTCAGTAGTTCACTATCAGTTCTTCTCCTGCTTAACATATTCTTTTTTGTAAAGTGTTGCTAAACAATTATATTAAATGGGAGTAGGAATCCTTATGTTTCTGATTAAAAAACCCAAACCCCGAAACCAACCAAGCAATGAACCAAACAAAACCAATAATGCAACAAGCAACGAAAATTACTTGTTTTGAAGTCAGAATTAATTGTAGAGCTAGTTGAAATTTTTCTGATGGACCAGTTTCTCATCAGAAAATGTTATATTGTCAAAATATAAACTTTCCATGAGAATTTGTTGATTTCTATGAAATTTTGTTTTGAAAAAAAAATAGACAAAGCGTTTTGGTGATGACATTCTCTTTTGATATTGGAATAGAATGTTTCCATTTTTCATTTTGAAATGACTTTTTTATTTCAATTTCAATTTTCAGATTCATTTCTATTATGTAATACAGGGGTCGGCAACCTCTGGCACGCGGCTCACCAGGGTAAGCACCCTGGCAGGCCAGGCCAGTTTGTTTACCTGTCACGTCAGCAAGTTCAGTGGACTGCGGCTCCCACTGGCCACGGTTCACCATCCCAGGCCAATGGGGGTGGCGGGAAGCCCTGGCCAGCATATTCCTCGCCTGCGCCGCTTCCTGCTGCCCCCATTGGCCTGGGACAGCGAACCTCAGCCAGTGACAACCGCGGTCCGCCGAACCTGCCGATGCAGCAGGTAAACAAACTGGCCTGGCCCGCCAGGGTGCTTACCCTGGCGAGCTGCGTGCCAGAGGTTGCCAAACCTTGATATAATAACATTCAAAAAGTCCAAATCAAAACATTTTGAATAACCCAAAACAATGTGTTGTTTTTTGTTCCAAAAAATTGCTATGCAGGAAATTTCATAATTCTTCATTTTTGTTTCAATTTGGACCAAAAACAAATTTTGAAATTGCAGGATGTCCTGCAAAACTCAAAATTGGGTTATTGTCCTGCTCTAGTCCCTAGATCAGTGGTTCCCAAACATGTTCTGTCACTTGAGCAGGGAAAGCCCCTGGTGGGCCGGGCTGGTTTGTTTACCTGCCGCATCCGCAAGTTCATTGATTGTGGCTCCCAGTCGCCGCAGTTCACTGCTCCAGGCCAATGGAAGCTGCTGGAAGCAGGGGCCAGTACGTCCCTCGGCCCGCGCTGCTTCCCGCAGCTCCCATTGGCCTGGAGCAGTGAACTGTGGCCAGTGGGAGCCGTGATCGGCCGAACCTGCGGATGTGGCAGGTAAACAAACCGGCCCAGCCCACCAGGAGCTTTCCCTGCACAAGCAGCAGAACAAGTTTGGGAACCACTACCCTAGATAATTGTAATGTTTTCAGGGCAGTTCGTGTTGTGATGTTTGTTCTGTTTTTTTAATGAAATACCTGCTTTTTTATGGTTTTGTTTTGTTTTCTCACTAATATTTCAGACTGAGTCTGGAATTGTGTGTATGTGGCAGAAGGCTGAATTTGAAAGGGCCTTGAAGATATAGCTGACTAATTAGCAAATATATTAGAAAAGTCTATGCAGGGCAGATGGTCACTCACGGGTGATTGCTACAAGGATACAGGGTGTTTGTTTTTCTCACTCCAGTTCCTAGGAAGCAGGAATAAACATCAGAAAAGCAAATCCCTGCATGGTGCTCATTGCAGGATTGAGACCCATTTTGTTGGCACTAAGAACTGTCCTTATTGCCAGTCATCCCAGACTACTTGCCAACTACTAGACACAGTCCCTCCGTGTCAAGGTTTCAATATATGGATGGGATGGCTGTGGTGAAATTCATCTTGTTGCTGTCTTTATTCCATGAATAAACAGAGGAGATCAGTTTTCTGGTCTGCACAGTTTTATATGAAAATTCAATATTATTTATTTAAAATAATGTATAGTCACTATGGGCTGCAAAGTAACATTTCTGGAATGATGTTATCATTTAAACTGGAAAAAATGGTTAAACTTCTCAGATTTTATCGAAAGAGAGAGTTTTAGAAAAATGATATTGGAGTGGATAAACAATTTGCCTCTCCTTTTCTCTAAGATCCCAGCAGACTGCTTGTGTGAAGGTGAAAATCTTTTTTTCTGTATCTCCTTCTGATGTAGAATCAGGTTTAGTTTACTGAAGATTTCCAGCACTCCCAAGCACCTGATCAAGTTGATTACTGCTGAAGATGTTGGCTAAACAAAACTGCACAGCATATCACTCTGACAAGAGAAACTGCTAGCTTGTAATCAAGACTATAATGAGTGATTTATTTGTTCCCTTCTCTCTGGGCCTACCCATCATTACATGTTCATTAAGTAATAATTGTCATTGATCGACAGGCCTGTGTATGGATGACGGTAAGAGAAACAGGGCTATTAAACCTTCACTGGGTAGAACAAGCGCATGCCACAACCAATAAGGTAGATTAATGAGAAGAATTAGACTAAAGATAGTTACATTATGGACCATTTCCTTTCTTCTCATTTTATTTATGATTACTGTCAAATATATAACTTCACAGAGACCTTCAGAAGTGGGAGTATAACAATGTAAAATAGAGGCATGGCCTTATAGTGTGCTGCTCAAATGCTTTGATCCTCAAAAACGGATGGTCATAATTTTTAATGTAGTAACAACTAATTGGGCTGGGAGTTTGGGGGACTGTGATGATGATGCAATTTGTTTTCTGAGATATATGTATTTGTTATATGTCTTTAACACTTTCCTTTTAAGTTCAAAAGAGGAAAGTTTAATTCGGGACCCGTGGGCCCGGCAGCGGAGCCCCGGCTAAAACCTGTGGGTGTTGCAGCACCCCCGCACGCTTATGTCCTATGCTTTTGCAACTAAGGGTAGCTCTATACTTACCCGCCGGGTCGACGCATAGAGTTCGACTTCTCGGAGTTCGAACTATCGTGTCTAATCTAGACGCGATAGTTCGAACTCCGAACCCGCTCCCATCGACTCCGGAACTCCACCACCGCGAACGGCGGTGGCGGAGTCGACGGGGGAGCCGCGGACTTCGATCCCGCAGCGTCTGGACGGGTGAGTAGCTCGAACTAAGGTAGTTGCGTACCTTAGTTCGACCCCCCCCCCTTAGTGTAGACCAGGCCTAAGGGGAACTGTTAAAACAAAGGAGGACAAATGCATCAAACAATTATGTAAGAGCGATGGGTTTTTCCTACAGGGCATAGATCAGGTTAAGGAGAAGAAAGGACATAAGGGAGCACTGTAAATTCATTTCAAAATCAAATTCAAGATTCTCGTGGGAAAATTTAGATGGGCTTTCCTTTTCCCTGCATGAGCAGTTTAATAATCAAAGGACCAGATCGCATATCAATTGAAGTCAATGACAAATCAGTGCAGATTAGTATTTTAATGTATTATTTTATCATTTTACCTCTTTATTTAGAAAGGTTTAGTGGACAGAGCATGGGAATGGGAATCAAGAGAACTGCTTGTGTTCCTCACTTTGCCACTGACTGCACCATCTTGAGCAAGTCACATAACCTCTCTGTGTCTTAGTTTCCCATCTTTAACAGGGGCATGCTGGTGTAGCTCTATGCAGGGCCTGTCCCACAGCCCCAAGTTAGAACAGTCCAAGGCAGTTCTAACTTACGCTAGTGTGAAATGGCTTCAATGGGCCAAAAGAATAGCCAGATATCTGTGTGCAGGAGAATCTCAGCCACTTCCCTCTAGTCATGACAATTCTTCCTGCTTTGCGGGCAGAAAAGAAGGGGAATGACATAAAACCCCTTATGTTAGATCTATCTTAGCAGTTATACTGGCTAAGGGCAAGTTTACCCCAGTGGTGGGATGCAAAGTGACCACCCTACACCTGAAAATCTGACCCAGTGTATTTGCAGGAGGTGTCCTGATTTCCATTTGATAAACTGCATCAGAGAGTTAAAATACTTGAAATATTTTTCTAATTTTTCCATATAAGTAATTGTAATTGTTACTAAGATACCATCATAGCTAGATGATCACCAGCAGGAGGCAAGGTGGTTCATATGATGATGAGGAGCAAGAGATATGGCCTATGAAACAATCTCTCTTAAGATATTGCATGAGCTGCTAAGAACTTTTTTTCCATGAAAAAAAATGATTTTTTCATCAAAAAACAATATAACAGATGATTCTCCGTTTTCGGAAAAAAGATCGTTTTCTGGTTGATGAAAAATGAAAGAAATTTGAGAACAGTAGAAACTTTCCAGGCATGTTTTTTGTTAAATCGATAATCTAATTTTCTGTCTGAGGTTTTGATGGAAACTTTTCGACTCAACCATAGATATGGCCCATGCTATGAAAGATTTTAAGAAGCCTGGCCCCATCTGATTGACCACTGCCAATAGGCTTCTTCTTCAATAAACCTCTTATAAACTCTTGTGTGTTCCTATTGCTGGCCAGGCAACAGCCAGCCTCAGATTTATTGCTCTCAATACTTCTACAGAACAAGGCACTTCTTTCCATTTTCTCATGTAGAAATACAGCAGCTACCTATAACCTTTATCTGAAATGAAAAACCAATGGACCTGCTCCAGCTGTATATTAAAGTCTGAATAGCATTATTGAAAGCTTTCCATTACAATGCATGTATTATACTGTTCTGTAACACTTTATAGCATCGTTTAGGGAAAGCTTCATTTATTTATTTATTTTCCTTTGGCTTCTTTGCAACATTTTTTACTTTTGTTGCATCTAAAAGCAAGAATATGCTGCTGCTACTAGCGGGCATGAAAGCAAAATGTCATTGGCTGTCTAACAAACTTGCTGTGTCAGGAGCACAGATTATTTTCTCCTTGATAAACCTCTTTTCCTTTCTTTTCAATGTGGTCCCAGGCCTCCTGCAATCAATCTTTTAATAAAAAGGGAAATGTCTACTTTTTTTTTTATTTTACAGACCAAAAGGTCAAGACAACACTTATCAAGAAGAGAACATGGACTAAAAACAACAACATGAAAAAATCTTTGGAGAAATAGGAGACGGCTAATAGAGTGGACTGATTGCAATCATTTTATAATCTCTGAAAGAAATGTCTTACTTTAGTGTTTTAAAAATACAATTTTAATTATTATGCTGGGTCAGAAAACCATCTCAGGGTAGATTCTGCCTGTGCTTTCTAACTGATTGCTGCAAAACTCTAATATTGCAGTGGCATTGATATCATTACAGTCGAGATTGTCTGCAAACTTCCACTGTAACTCACTGTTTATAATTCAGAAGCAATATTAACTCTCAGCAGAAGCTTCCCAGGGTGGATCTTAACCCATGATCAATTTTAAAGATGAAAAACTAATTAAAAGAAAAAAAAAGTACCAAACCATCTCCCCATAGATGATCAGATTGTAAGAATATAAAACAAAAGAGAGAGATTGCTGGGGTTTGACACATTTCTGTTTTCCTTTAATTTGGTTTTTATGAATAGAGACAAATTATTGAAGGGTTTGAAGGTATTCTTTGTATCTGATTTGTGTAATTGGGACAGGGGAATGAGGAAATTACTTCAGTCAGCCTGCTTTGTCCCATGTTTATTTGAGCATGTGGAGCGTCTGAGAGAGGGGAATTAGAGAGTCTGAGGAGCAATGATGTTAATATATGGCTAATGATGTTTCATAATAAGAATGTATGTTCTGTGTTACGTTTACTATTTTATAAAACGTATTCTTCTTGTCCTGCCATGGGAGAGGGATACACAAGTGTGATCTAACAAAAGGAAGGTTTGTCCAAATCGGACAAATTTACTCTGTAGAAGAGGAAATTAAGGGCCAATTCTAATGTGATAGCTGCATAAACAGTAGCAGCAGCCTCATCTAAGGCCCATATAATTTTACTGGCATGCTGGCAGCAGCAATTCACACAACCTTTGGGAAACCACATCACTATCCATTCCCTGGGAGCCTGAGACCATACTAAATGCTTATTCCATGGGCAAAAGGCCAATTCAAGTCCACAATTTGAGTAAAATTAATAACTAGGCTCTTTTCATATTTAATTAATTGATCCTTATTTCTTTGCTCTGTCAAAAAAGAGTCAAAATCATTAAACAATGAATTTTGGACACAGACATGCTATTTTGAAACACTGAAATTGTTTTAAAGAAGAGACTAATAATTAAGAATGACTTGGATCAGATTGATAGCTGATCGTCTTAAATAATCAAATGAATTGGCCAAAATGACCACAGCATTATAAGTCTAGAAACTCAGCTGGTGGAAATAGCCATAACTCCACTGGCCACAAATGCTGTGGAAGACTCGGTTTTAGGAATGATCTCAGGTCTCTCAGTGCTTAGGAAAATGGAGCTCAAATTCGTACCACATCTGTGCTCTGTCGAGAGTGGTAAATGGCTGTGTTGACAGCTGTTTTCAACATGACTACATTAGGATTGTTTGTGGGAATGCTTTCCGCCTGGAAAAATAGAGTTTTGTTATCAGAAGAGCTCAAATGTTATAAGCTCAGTACAGCAGGCTATAAAGTGAGGTAGTAAACATTCTCAGAGATATCTCTGGTGTAGCTGTGGCCACAGTTCACTTGGAAACAGGCAGAGAGAAAACCTGATCCAGAAACGTACAGAACTATAAATTAGGCTCCAACATACTGGAGAAAAATAATGGACATTTTATGGAAACAGCTAAATAAAATAAATATTTCCTTGGCTGAACACATCACAGAGGAGCGCATGTTATATTTATCCGAAACCACATGTGTTCAAAGCTAGCTATAAAATATTTGGTTTTGTCATTCTTGTAAACCATGCTATTTTCTATCATCATAAATAAACTCTCTCTCTCTCTCTCTCTCTGTGTATATATATATAATGTTAAATATGGAGTATAAAATGTGCTATATTGACAAATCTTGTTCACCATACTCCCCATCTCACCTTACTTCATCCTATGGAAGTGAATGAGATTTCTGTGTGAGGATGTGTCTCTTCTGTTCTATACAGGACATCACCTTGTCACTGTAATACCCTCTCAGTACTGCATTAAGTGACATTACCGACATCTGTCATGTGGGATTTGTTTTGTTTCTCTCATCTGCGTGTAGAGAACTGGGGGTGGAGTGGAGTGACTTAGGGAGAAACAGAGAGTGTTGTACACTGCTGGAACACTGTAAGAGGCTCTCAGATACTATAGCAATAAGTGTAATGATAATGCATGTGATAACACTAAATAGTGCATGGGTTAAAAAAGTAAGGGTCCGATCCTGAAAACTATAGCTTGTTTTTTAAAAAATTATAACATCTTCTGTTAAAATATTCCTATTTTTTGTCAAAATTAATATTTTCGACCAAAACTTTTACAGAAAATAATGAAATTTGGAAAGTTTCAGCCAGCTTTGAGAAAACCACTTAGACATATGTGAAACTTTGCTCATTGATTAGTCCCACTGAATTAAATGGGGCTACTCCTGTGATTAAAATTACGCACATGTGTAAGTGTTAGGAGGATCAGGTACTTAGGGTCTAAGACAAAAGTAAGTGTGTGTGTGTGTGTGTGTGTGTGTGTGTGTGTGTGCGTGTGTGTAGAGGAGTGGATGGGATGTGGGAAACCATGGAGGGGAGAAAAGAGGAAGAATTGTTGGATTTTTGCTTGGAAAGAAATAAAATAGCTAGTTTCCCATATCAGATTAATCAATATTGTGATGCTGTAGTGTGTCCTTTTTCCAGTATCTACCTTTTCAAATTTCTAACTCAGAAACTGCTCAGCAAAAGAGATAAAGAGGTGTTTCTCCCAGTTCTCCACATGGCGCTTTGACCCACTATCATTAAAATATCCATCAGGGATTTTTTTAATATTTGTATATGTGTTGATAAGGAGGTCACAGGCTTTGAGGACTGCAAAGGCTGGAGTTAGCAAAAGGAAATTAAATACATAAAAACCTATGCTTAAACATTGAAGTTAGAATAGAAACTGATTAAACTCAAATGACTAGATTCTCTGGTCCACTACAAAGCTTTGATGGCAAGAGGCCATAGACGCCCCACTATGTAATGGTTCCCCGGAAATGGAGGAATCTGTGGGTGGTGATTGAAGCGGCTCTGCACTACCCTTCTCACAGCCCTGGAGTAGGGACATCTCCAGGCAAAAGATGAGCTTGCTTATGTGACCATAGAAATTAGCCATTGATTCACTCCAGCATTTTTGCTTTCCTCATTTACATGAGCAAAAGAAGGCACATCAGCCTTTATTTTATATTTTCTCATTTCTTTGTCACATCCCTAACCGTATTTAAACTTAACTTTTTGTATTTAATTATTTGTTATACTTTTACTGGATGCTTAACAGATGACTAAATCCTCTCTTTGTTTTAATTTTGTATTTATTTTATTTTATTTTCAATGAAGAGATTAAAATAAATATTGATTAGCATTAGATTGACCTTTACTAAAGAACTGCCTTAGAAAAACGGCAAGCTGCCACACCTTCCCCCTGTCTGGAACCAAGCTAATGCACTACAAAAAGGCACAAAAGGACCCTGCTTTAATTACATGGTGAACAAGTATTTTTGACCCAACCATGCACATTGTGAAGCCTCTGAACCCTATTGTGACTAATTCATTGCCATAAACAACAGTTACATTAAATTGTGGCACAAACACCACAATAGAATCCAGAGCAATGTCATCCTTAGCCCTGAATTTCAGCTCACTCCCAAAAAATAGCATTAACTAAATAAACTATTCGGTATTTAATATAATTTTTTAAATAATATTTTCATGGAAAAGGGTTGTAAAATAATCTATTACATTAAGTTGATCCAAACTACTCCATCACCTTTGTTGAAAACCAAACCAGCTCTAAAAGCAGCACACCTTTAGTGAATGTTTTGTCCTATTTATTTTCATTTGTGTCATTAGTGTACAACCCTTTCAGGACATTAATTTGTTATTGGGTTTGGTAGTAACCATCTACTGTTTAGCATATTGCCCACACAAAGTTGAAAACTAGCTACTTTGATGGCTTTTTGTGGAGATGAGGTGGGCATCCTGTGGCTACATACCAGTTCTGCCGTATAGAACCCCCTGATGGGCAGCACACAGAGAACAAGGGAGGCAGGGCCCATAAGGGCTGGGGATGGTATGGACTGGATGATGGATTCTCTGATCTTCTCCAAGTGAGGTTGAGCCACATGATGACATATTGTGGTTACTTTAGCCATAGGGGTAGGGCTATCCATATTTGCTCAATGCCCAGACAAGCCACATGGACCAGACTCTGTATTTGCCCCAATATTTCAGCTAAGAATGGTGTAAATATAATCATTATTATTATTTAATAAAGAGCTGATTCAAATAGATGGTCTGGATAAGCCCTAGTACATATTTAGCCTTTTTTCTGGCACTGTTCTTTATCTCAGTTAATATGTATTTTACTGAATAAATGTTTTAACATTTTTCTGATCTGTTTTGATCAGTCCTGTAAAGTCCTCCAACTCTGTAGCCACAGAGGCTGCCTGGCAGTGGAACTCATATTATTCTGCACAGGAACATAGGGCTGCTTTCCAGAGAACCAGCAGGGATTTCTACCTATTGCACAGTTCAGATTCCAGATCCTTGTGGCTTCTCCTAAGGGCAGCACACAGGAATGACCAGGCATGGACAGGCAGAGAGAAAGGATGACTATGCAGTTCCTATTGCCCTCCTTCCTCTCAAGGGATTGCATTGGAGATTAATCTAGCCCTTTGCTCCCTCCTCATCTCTCCATCCAGCTGGACACTGCGGGTGGGGTAGATATAGCCTTTAGTCTATGTGTTGGACTTGGGGAAATGTATATTATAGATTCCTGACATAAGTCTCGAGGAAGAGCGAAGGGCTAGATTAATCCTCTAACATTCCTGAGCTCAGAGGTCTGCTGGGCCATGCAGTCACCTTTCAAGGAAATTGGTGAAAATGCCAGTGCTTGCAACATATAGGAAGACTGGATAAAATACAATTAAAAGAACCATTTGGAAAGAACCTACATCAGTAGGGAGCTGGGTTGCAGTAAATGACCCCAAAAGTAATTTCCATTGCTCAAGTCTATGATTTGTTGACATCATAGTGATCAGCATGTTGTGTAAATAGACAGATAAATAGTCATAGAGAGAGATTATTTTCCTGAATGAGTTTAGTGCCTTTGATTGGAATTAGAAAAGGTACAGGAAAGGCAACAAAAATGATTAGGGGTATGGAACAGCTTCCATATGAGGACAGATGAATAAGACTGGGACTTTTCAGCTTGAAAAAGAGATGATGAAAGGGGGATATTATAAGGGAGAATATGATACAAGTCTATAAAATGACTGGTGTGGAGAAAGTAAATAAGGAATTGTTATTTACTCTTTCTCATAACATAAGAATTAGGGGTCACCAAATGAAATTAATAGGCAGCAGGTTTACAACAAACAAAAGGAAGTATTTGTTCACACAGTGCACAGTCAACATGTGGAACTCCTTGTTAGAGGATGTTGTGAAGGCCAAGACACTAAGGGCAGGTCTACACTAAGGGTGGGGGTCGAACTAGGGTACGCAAGTTCAGCTACGTGAATAGCGTAGCTGAACTTGAAGTACCCTAGTTCGAACTACTCACCCGTCCAGACGCCACGGGATCGAAGTCCGCGGCTCCAAGGTCAACTCCGCCACCGCCGTTTGCAGTGGTGGAGTACCGGAGTCGACCGGAGCGCGCGGGGAGTACGAACTCCGAGAAGTCGAACTCACCGCGTCGACCCGGCAGGTAAGTGTAGACTAGCCCTAAGAAGATTAAAAAAAGAACTAGATAAGTTCATGGATGATAGGTCCATCTATGGCTAGTAACGAGGATGGGCAAGGATGGTGTCCCTAGCCTCTGTTTGCCAGAAACTTGGAATGGGCAGCAGGGAATGGATCACTTGATGATTATCTGTTATGTTCATTCCCTCTGAAGCATCTGGCATTTGCCACTGTCGGAAGATAGGATACTGGACAAGATGGACCATTGGTCTGATCCAGTATGGCCATTCTTATGTTCTTAGATATGTAATAGTATATTTTAATGATTTAAAAAAAAATCCAGCACACTAATGCTTTACGCTTTGTGAATTATTTACCTTTTATTCCTTTGCAGCCATTATGCTGCTATCACAACAATCTGGTTTCTTGGTATTCATTTTAGTGCCCTGTTTTATATTACATCTTCAACTGTAAGTATATATAATGGTTAGATGCATATTTAATATAGGCCTAATTATGCTCTGACTGAAGTTAAGGACAAAACATATTATTTCAGATTTGTTTTATATTAATGCCTAGAACTCCAATTGAGCCTGGGACACTACTGTGGTAGGCACTGTATAAATATGTATTATGAGACAGTCTCTGCCCTAAACAGCTTACATCTAGACAGCCAGAGGAAGGGACAAAGGAAGTACTATTATCGCTATTTCACAGACAGGGAACTAAGGCACACAGATTAAAGGACTTGCCCAGGTCACAGAGGATGTCTGTGGCAGAGTCAGGAACATGCTTTCACCACAAGATTGTCCCTCTCTGAGGGTATGTCTACATTCTGGAGACTATACCAGTATAGGTATGCCAGCATAGTCACATAGTGTAGACAAAGCCTATGATGACAGAAGGGTTTTTTTCTGTTGGTATAGAAACAACATCTCCCTGAAGGAAGATAGCTACATTGGTCATTGTGGGGTAGGGGGTGTTTTCACTCCCCTGACTGACATAGCAATGCCACTATAGCTTTTCAGTGCACACCAGGCCTAAGCTGACTTCAGGGGCAGCAGAATCAGCCCCTGCAGTATGTAGTGCAGAATACAGAGTACAGCAACTGTGAGGTCATTCTGATTCCAGAGTCAATGTGATTTGAATTAACTTACTAGTGTTTCCGTGCTGATTTGTCCAGCTAGTTCCATTTCTTCCATTTTTTTTTCATATTTGTGTTCGTCCCTACTTTCTCCTTGTAACATTTTGATAAATGAGCAATTTCACTTCTGTGGCTTAGAATTAAAATAAAGGCTTGAGTTTACCTGGGCAAAGGGTGATTGGTAACAGTGAGGCTGGTTGGTCAGCTTCAGAATCCCTGATGTTCAAAGGCAAATTTCTATTTCAAGTCCTGCTGTTAAAATAGACTCCTTTGATACAATATTTTTATTCACTGCATGCACTGTTTAAGAATTGCTTTTCACTTAACACAGGTGAATGTCATTGGCTGATGAAATGACAAAGCTCTAAACTCTAAAGAATGTGCTTGCATGGAAACCTGGTAGGTGTTTTATTTTTTCTCTAATACATGCAGACTGCCATTCAGTGTGTAATTAATAATACCAACCAGATAATCACAGCATCTTTACTTAAAATTTCAGAAGATAAATCGAAAGTGGCAACAATGAATACAATTCCAATGGATTATAATTTGTAGCTTCATCGTACCAATGCAAGTAAGGAAAATGGCAGTTCCTTGAAACGAAAACTGTAAAGAAAATGGATAAATATTCAGTCCTATGCTCCTCAATGTGCTTTGGTATGTAGAATCTATTCAAATTAAAAGGATTTTTGCAAGACTTTAAATTAAATGTCTCAAATAAATGTTACTTTTAGATTTCATCTGACTTGTATAATAATTAAATATCACTCAAAACAAAAACATCAACATGCCCATTAAAGCAAATCTGACACTTGTGTTTGATGAGATGTCAAGCTAAAGATATTCAAAGGACACAGATCAATAAAGAGTGAAGTTGTTTACCAAAGTACTATTTAATGTACAAATTTCAAAATATTATGGCATGGCACTGGGAGCCCAAGCCTGCTTGCAAGTGAAATCAGTCAGTTTGCCATTGCCTTGAGTGGAAGCATAAGCAAATCACAGGCATGGAAAGAATTGGGTGTTTTTCTTCTTTCTGACATAGTTACATCCACATGCATACTGATATCAATGATAGTCACCAACTTAGTTTATGATTCTGCAACTAACCCAATATTTCTAATATATACTTTACTGGCACTGTCTTGTTAAAGGAAAACTTCTGTACCCACATTTTGTATACAATTTTAGAGTCATTATCATATGCATATCACATTTAGGAACATATACTACTCACAGTCCCATTCAAAATGGAAGTTTGCTTGCAGATCAAGGGAACAATGTAGCCCTTAGTGACTTTGGTATCATTCACATACTTAAAAGTTGTCTATATTTTTTTCATATATGCTTTTTGTGCTTAAAAAACTGGCCATTTCTAAAAGTCAGTGCTTTATTAAAGCACATATTTGTTTTTAATTAATGGGAAATTGGATGATTATAACAATTAGCTTAGAATGTTTTTTCCCCTAATCATGCTGCGAGTAGTTAGTAAGAAAAAATGAAAGATAGTTATATATAGCCAAGCCAGTGGGGTAGACTAAAGTACTGGGCAATTAATGATTAAATATATATTTCTTACCTAGAGAGAAAAAAACAAAGCATTAAAAAATTATAACAAAGCTAATATTCTCTCAAGCCTAGTGTCCTGCCCCCAGCAACAATTTATACATGATGCTTCAGAAGTAAGAGGAGGAGAATAATAATAATATTAAAAAAAATAAAAAAACTGTTTAAAATGCACCTGATCAACTTCTACACCATGAGGGTAAAATTCCTCCCAGACTGCAGCCTGTGACCAGTTTATACCCTGGAGCCTGAGAATTAATAACACTGGTGTAAAATGAAGAACTATCCTTCTTGATGCAAATATTGAATCATTCTTTAAATCACTCATTTAAAACATTTAAAAACATATTTCCTATGAATTTTGGTGGTTTAGATCAGACAAATATTTCCTTCTTCCTGTAATGAATGGCTGTTTGTTTGTGACATGACAAGATGTTCTATAATCTTTGTTTATGCACCATCAGCCTCAGTTAAATATCAGCACATTCTCTGCCCAGAGGCAGCAGCAGAATCCTGCATGATATGATTAAAATATGAATAACTGCTTGGACAAACATGCTCTAAGTTGTATTGGAAGCTTTACTACAGTTATTATTGTTTAAATGACCCTGATTAAACTGTTTACTGTAGCTAATCACCATATACACCTCTACCTCGATATAACGCGACCCGATATAACACGAATTCAGATATAACACAGTAAAGCAGTGCTCCGGGGGGGCAGGGCTGCACACTCTGATGGATCAAAGCAAGTTCGATATAACATGATTTCACCTATAACACGTTAAGATTTTTTGGCTCCCAAGGACAGCGTTATATCGAGTAGAGGTGTATAATCGTTGAATTGTGTTATCTATTGTTGTGGTTAATTCATATGTGTGATGAATAGATTTAAGTTGCAGGTATAGAAATAGGTAGGCTAGTATTCTAGGGGTATGAGGTTGAGAAGCATTTATAAGTCATAAGTGTGCATTAGGTAAATAAGCAAAGTAATGCTGCAATGCAAGGCGCGCAGGAATAAGCCCTTTCAGATTTTAGCTTAGTCACAGTAGATCTTAGGCCTGAAGCAGGGTTGACATGAGGAGGTGACCCAGGAATAACCCTGAGCCAATAAAGTTACACAGTTACTCTATACTATGTGCTAAGAGGTGACGTTCGGGAAAATATGCCACAATGTACCCTTAATACCACAAGATGCCCGATTTTAACATCTTGGGAAATTCTGCAGTGACTGCAGGTTACCATGGTGACTTGTTGAGGTAGATGGTAATGAAAATAAAGGGAACTAAGGCCTTGTCTACACTACAAGACTATTTCGAATCAACTTAGTTCGAATTTGTGGATTCGACCTTATGAAGTCGAATTTGTGTATCCATACTAAATACACTAATTCGAATTTCTGAGTCCACATTCACGGGGCCAGCGTTGACTTTGGAAGCGGTGCACTGTGGGAAGCTATCCCACAGTTCCCGCAGTCCCCGCTGCCCATTGGAATGCTGGGTAGAGCCCCCAATGCCTGCTGGGGGGAGAAATGTGTAGAGGGTGGTTTTGGGTAAGTGTCGTCATTGAACCGTCAATCACAACCTCCCTCCCTCCCTCCTTGAAAGCGCCTGCGGGCAATCTGTTCGTGCACTTTTCTGGTCAGTGACAGCGCAGACGCCACAGCACTGCAAGCATGGAGCCCTCTGCGATCATCGCCGTTTTCTCCTCCTCGCACTTTATCGTCCACCTCTTCCACAGTCAGCTGCTGAGAAATTGGGCTACTTTTCAATGGTGCTGCAAGCAATGGGGGACCATAGGGGACATTTTACAAACATCAACGTCGGGTGGCCGGGCAAGGTTCATGATGCGTGTGTTTTCAGGAACTGTGGGCTGCTCAGATGCCTGCAGGAAGGTAGTTTCTTCCCGGACCACGAAATAACTGTTGTGGATGTGCAGATGCCTATAGTCATCCTCGGGGACCCAGCCTGCCCGCTAATGCACTTGCTCATGAAGCCCTATACAGGCGCCTGGGACAGCGACAAGGAACTCTTCAAATACCAGCGAGCAGCGAGCAGCGAGCAGCGTGACCTGTGACTGTTCAGTTTCTTTACAGAGAAGCTGAACCTGCCCCTGTTTCTTTACCCAGTTACTGTTGACTCTCCTCTTCGGTTACATACCCCGTTCACCCCGTTACCCCCACTTCCAGCACACGTGTAAAAATAAAATACATGTCCCATTATTACTTAACAAAGGTTTCTTTATTCATGACTTTTCGTGAAAGGGTTGAAACTGGGACGCAGGCTGTGCTGGGTAGGGTGTGCGGTGATGTAAAGACCGCCTCTAAACTCAAGGAATGACAGGCTCCTGCTCCTAGAGCGGTCCGCAGTGCCGGAATGCTTCTTTCAACGGAGCCTGCCATCCCTCTTTATGGAATTCTGTGTGCGGGCGGATATGTGACCTTGTGGTGGAGGAGGACGGATACAGATTCCTCAGCTGCGTGACTCAGCGGTCCAGGACAAGGACCGCTGTATAAGATCTGTAACCGCCTTCCCCCGCTGCAAAGTCACATCTCCCCCGCCCACACAGATCCTGGAAACCACCTCCAAAAACCGACCAGGGTGCCTACTGACTGCACCGTGTGTGTGACCTGCTGCTGATCCTGCCCCCGTGTCTGTACCCTGGGAAAGGTGACTGTCCTATGCAATTAACCACCCCCTTCCCCACGCCCCCCATTCAAACACAGTCTTCTTTGAAAAAACATAACGGAAACAGTAATTAACAGCAAAGCATTTTTATTAATTAAGTAGACATGTAGGGGATGGGACTGGGATTGGGACTACTGTGAGTCTGGAAGTGAAGGACTTCGGCAAATGTAGGGTATGAGAGCTTTTGGGTACTTGAGCACTGTGCTGTGGTGCAGTGACAGTATTCACGTCCCTGGCCGCCCCTCCTCCTGATTATTTTCGGTGAGGGGGGTATGGGACTTTGTGGCAGGGGAGTGCGGTTGCAGATACACTGCAGGGTGTCTCTGTCCTCCTGCGGTCCTGCAGAACATCCACAAGGTGCCTGAGCATGTCCGTTTGCTCCCTCACTAGTCCAAGCAGCGTTTCAGTCGCCTGCTTGTCTTCCTCACGCCACCTCTCCTCCCGTTCGCTGTGTGAGTGCTGGCACAGAGAGACGGTCTCCCTCCACTGGCTCTGCTGGTCCGCCTCTGCTAGGTAGCAGCCCATACGTTCCTCGAACATCTTGTCCCTTGTCTTTTTCTTTCGCTGCCTAATCTTTGCCAGCCTCTGCGAGGGGGATGCTGTGGCAGGTCTGGAGACAGTGGAAGATGTGAGATGGGAAACAGGGAGTGAATTCCTTGCAAAGATACATTTTGGCGAACAATTAACTGAGTCTAGGCTGTCTCTGTGAATTCTGGGTTGAGACCCCTGTGCCTGCTGGGGCACAAATCATTTTCGCGGTGGATTCTGGGTAAATGTCGCCAGTCATTCCTTCCTCCGGGAAAGCAACGGCAGACAATCATTTCAAGCCTGTTTTCCCAGAATTGCCCTTGCATACGCCATAGCGTGGCAACCATGGACACTGTTTTGCCTTTTGTGTAAGTCACCGTATGTGTACTAGATGCCGCTGACAGAGGCGGGCCAGCAGCGCTACACAGCAGCATGCTTTTGCTTTTGCATGACAGCAGAGATGGTTACCAGCCATATTGTACCATCTACCATACCATAAATTGGTAATAAGATGGTAATAAGATGGGCATGGTTACCTGTCCTTTTGCACTGCACCATTTGCTGCTGTCATAAGTGCCCCTGGCCGAGCAGCCAGGGGCGCAAAAGCAAAAATTGGGAATGACTCCCTGAGTCAATCCCTCCTTTTTGGTATCTAAAAATAGAATCAGTCCTGCCTAGATTATGGGCAAGTGTACTAGAGAACCACTGTATCATAGAACCAGAGAGCACAGCTGCTCTGTGTCCGATCCTGCATAAAGTATGAGCTGTATGCTATTCACAGGGGGTGCTCCTGCAACAACACCACCTGTTCATTCCGTTCTTACCCCAGCCTTCCTGGGCTACCATACCATTGTCCCCCCACTTGTGTGATGAAGTAATAAAGAATGCAGGAATAAGACACAGTGACTTGTTTGTGAGAAATAAGTGGAAGGAAGCCTCCAGCTGCAATGATAGTCCAGGCAGGACATTAAGGAGTGTGGATGAAGGAGCCCATCATCCCTCTGCTAGTCCAGGGGCAATTGAATCTTTTATTTACAATGAAGGGTGGGGGCTGATGGAGCTCAGCCCCCTGTTGCAATGATGAGGACGGTTACCAGCCATATTGCACCATCTGCCATCAAAAATTAGGGACAGGCGACCTTGATCGACCTTACTGATGCTAGTCGGCATGGTTACCAGCCCTTTTGCACTGCCCCATGTGCCAATAGGCTGATGATGAGGACGGATACCCATCTTTTTGTACCATCAGCCATCCATAGCGTGGGGGGAGCAAGGATGTTGGTGTTGAGTGCTGCACCATCGCGTCTATCTGCAGCATTCAGTAAAGATAGGGTGACATGTAAAAGAGTCAACAGAGGATTGTTTTCACTTCTGGTGGTGGGTGGGGTGTGTGCGCAAATTGCCGAACTATGCCCTGACCCACTGCAGACACTGTGTTTGACCCTAGAAGCATTTGGAGCTCATCCAAGAATGCAAATACTTTTCGGAGACAGCAGGAACTGTGGGATACCTTGCGTCCTCATTCCCCCCTCCCTCCATGAGCGTCCATTATATTCTTTGGCTTTCCGTTACGCTCGTCATGCAGCTGCGTGCTGAGTCTGTGCCATGCCGTCTGTCCGTAGTTTTTTTAAAAATACTTTGGACCAGGCGTAAAATTACAGTAATTACCCTAATTAGATGCAGGAGTCTCCGAGCGAGATCACCCTGAGGAGGGTCACTGAAGGAGATAGAGAGCGCATGCTGCGTGAAAGCTAGCATGAACCAGGGCCCGATGCAGCCGTGCTCGGGGAGGCAGTGCTCCCTGAGTACCTCATGAAAGCCTTGCGCGGAAAACTGTGCTACCACGGAGCACCCAATAAGGCAGCTCTCCCCAGGAACCTCCTGCTGATGCTTTTCGATTAACGCAAGGAGAGCTTCGTGGAGATCTCCAAGGATGATTTCTGTTCTATCCCCATATCTAGAGAGACCTCCTTTTTGCACAGTTAAGATTCCTGTTATATTAAGAATAAAAGTTAACATGGTTAAAGCACTTACCGACTGCTCCTTCCCCTGATTCAGGGTCCGGGTTAATGGCCGGGGAGGGTTGTTGGGGGATCTCCGTGACGGTGATGAAGAGATCCTGACTGTTGGGGAAACCAGCGTTGTAAGCGCTCTCGCCTGCCTCGTCCTCCACAAACCCTTCCTCATCTTCCCCGTCCACGAACATCACCGAGGAACTGGCCGTCGACACCGTCCCATCGTCAGAATCCACGGTCACTGGTGGGGCAGTGGTGGCAGGCTCCGTAGCGTCCGTTTGCCGCTTTGATTTTTTGGTAGCCTTGTCTGGGGTCCTTGATTTTCACGCGGCGCTGTGTTGCATCCCGCCTGTATCAACTGTCTCTCATGGCTTTGGAGACCTTCTCGTAGGTCTTTGCATTCCCTGTTTTGGAGCGCAGCTCCGAAAGCACAGACTCCTCGCCTCACACACCGATCAGATTGAAGAGTTCCCAGTCAGTCTATGCTGGGTCCCTCTTTCTATTCACAGATAACATGAACTCCTCTGCTGGAGAGCTCTGCATCATTGCAGGTGCTGCGGAGCTCGCCCCGATGTCCAGCCAGGACGTCAGATTCAAAGTGCCCAGACAGGAAAATGAATTCAAATTTTCCCGGGTCATTTCCTGTGTGGCTGGTCAGAGAATCCAAGCTCGGACTGCTGTCCAGAGCGTCAACAGAGTGGTGCACTGTGGGATAGCTCCCGGAGCTACTAAGTTCGATTTGCATCCACACCTAGCCTAATTCGAGCTAGCCATGTCGAATTTAGCGTTACTCCACCTGCCGGGGTGGAATACCAAATTCGAACTAAAGAGCCCTCTAGTTCGAATTAAATGGCTTCCTGGTGTGGACGGTTGAGCGGTTAGTTCGAATTAACGCTGCTAAATTCGAATTAAAGTCCTAGTGTAGACCAGGCCTAAGGGTGTGTCTACACTGCAATTAGATACCCGTAGCTGGCCTGTGCCAGCAGATTTAGGCTCATGGGGCTCGGGTTAAGGGGCTGTTTAATTGCAGTGTAGATGTTTGGGTTTTGCACCCTGAGCTCTGGGACCCTCCCACCTTGCAGAGTCCAAGAGCCTGGGCTCCAGCCTGAGCATGAGCATCTACACCACAATGAAACAGCCTCTTTGTGTGAGCCTGAGTCAGCTGGCACAGGCTCAGTGTTTTTACAGGCATCTAACTGCAGTATAGACATATCTTAAGAGCAACGAGGAGTCCGGTGGCACCTTAAAGACTAACAGATTTGTTTGGGCATAAGCTTTCATGGGTAAAAAATTCACTTTTTCAGATGCATGGAGTGAAAATTACAGATACAGGCATAAATATACTGGCATATGAAGAAAAGTGAGTTACCTTGCAAGTGGAAAACCAGTGTTGTTAAGGCCAATAGTGGATGTGGTCCACTCCCAATAATTGATGAGGAGAGGGAAAATTGCTTTTGTAGTGAGCCAGCCACTCCCAGTCCCTCTTCAAGCCCAAATTAATGATGTTAAGCTGGCAAATGAACAGTAGCTCTGCAGTTTCTCTTTGAAGTCTGTTTTTGAATTTTTGTTGTTGTTGAAGGATGGCTACCTTTAAATCTGCTATTGAATGTCCAGGGAGATTGAAATATTCTCCTACTGGCTTTTGTATGTTACCATTCCTGATGTCTGATTTGTGTCCATTTATTCTTTTACATGGAGACTGTCCGGTTTGGCCAATATATATGGCAGAGGGGCATTGTTGGCAGATGATGGCATATAATCACATTAGTAGATGAGCAGGTGAACGAGCCCCTGGTAGTGTGGCTAATGTATTTGGGTCCTCTGATGGTGTGGCAAGAGTAGATATGGGGACAGAGTAGGCAAAGGGGTTTGCTACAGGGATTGATTCCTGGGTTGGTGTTTCTGTGGTGTGGTGTGTAGTTGCTGGTGAGTATTTGCTTCAGGTTGGGGGGCTTTCTGTAGGTGAGGACTGACTTGCCTCCCAAGATCTGTGAGAGTGAAGGATCATTTTCCAGGATACGTTGTAGATCATTGATGATGTGCTGGAGAGGTTTTAGCTCGGGGCTGTACGTGATGGCCAGTGTTGTTCTGTTATTTTCCTTGTTGGGTCTGTCCTGTAGTAGTTTACTTCTGGTTACCCATCTGGCTCTGTCAATCTGTTTCCTCACTTCCCGTGGTGGGTATTGTAGTTTTAGAAATGCGTTATAAAGATCTTGTACGTGTTTGTGAGTATGAAAACATTGATGCTGGATAGCTTATGGTACAGGTCAACCTTCATTTATATATCTATAATGGTGGCATTGATTATCTGTGTCGTAAGGTTTTTAATAAAGGGAAGATTGTTGACTTCTGAATTTTTTTGTGGTCACTGCCTTTTTTCTTTCTGTGCTCCTAAAGTCTCCAGACCTAATGACATATCTAATGGTGGTTCTCAGTCTGTTAATGCTAACACTGTAGCCCTTAGAGAGCATGAATCTTTGACCCAGGTTACTATGACTTAAGATACCATTGGTAATATCAACCCATCAGTAATATAAAGGTTATATCACAAATTAGAGATCAGGAAGGAATTCCTCATCCCACACTCCCATAGCATATTGACAGTGCTGGGGTTTCCTTAGCCTTCCTGAGGCACTAAGTGCAGATCACTTGTTAGTACATATCCCACAATATAAGTTTCTGTCAGAGAGGTTGGAAGGCAGTGATACAAGGCACTATGTTTCTCAGTTGTCACTCGTGGACATAGTTCCAGTACATATTGGGTTCCATTATTCAACCCTTATTCACATTTGGGATTTCACTGATTTAATCAGGATTACTGGTTTGAGTAACTGCTTGCCAAGCTAAGGGTTGCATAAGGAGGCTCATAGTACTTAGATCCAGAGGATTTTCTCATCAGAGCAGAACTACTTTACAATAAGACAAACTGTGAGTTTAAAAATGTAACAATGTCTCTTTCACTGCTACAATCTTGAATACTTTGCTAGATTCTGGGCAAGATCCTTAGCTCCTGAGTCCAATTTGCACTCCTCTGCAGCACAGAAGGAATGCAAAACTGATCTAATGGGGCAGCTGGGATTTCTGTTTTGTGGGGGGACAATCTGCTGAGTGTAAACCTCACATGGGGGAGCATGTCAGAGGGGAAAAGGGGCATGGCTGAAGTGCACCAGGAACCCCCAATTATGTAATAGCCCAAAGAGGGTCATTAACAGATTATAGCAGCTGCCAGAAAACTGAGGCTGCTCTAACTTACGTCAAGGATCAAAGTGACCGTGGGAAGTCTGCAGTAGGGTTGCCACCTAGCCAGTATTTGATCGGCGGGACTGGGTTTTCTTATAGATTTGTCAGTTGCCAGAAAAATATTTTAATCTGTTGGGTTTTTTTACATGGGTCTAAATATTTGCATTGTCACAATACACTGGGATATCTAATATTAAAAGTTTCTGTATCCAGCTAAAGAAGTTGCAGTGTAGCCACTTCCGCCGTTTAAGTGAAAACAGATCAAAACCATTGAAAATACAATAGCTGTCTACTCATCAATGTGCAAGCATACTGCTCATGTATGTGAGAGAAGGTTTGAGTCAGGCGAGAGTGAGGAGATGTGCGATCGCCTCAATCTTATTCATGACTAGGGCTCCTAGGTGCTATGGTAATACAAATAATAAATTATAATAATTATAGAAAGTCAGTGGCAGTTTTCCAAATGACTTCAGTGGGCTTTGTGTCATGCCACTCCTGGAGAGATGGGTGAATAACTGGGTTGTTTGTTTGTTTGTTTTTTGTTCAGTGGTTGAACTAAAAAAGTTGAAAAAGTTGAAAAAAATTCTACTGGGTTGAACAAAATATTTTGTTCAACTTGACGTGATATGTTGAATTTTCAGGAGGTGGGCATTAATGTTATTCAATGAAAATAAACTAAATTTCAAAATAAAAGTTATTTAGAATGAGGGAAAATGTTTCAAAAGTCAAAAGCTAAATGAAAGAATTCAGTGAATTTGACAAAAATTCACTGAATGTTTCAGTCTACCTAAATCTTCATTCATTATAGAAAAAAAAAGTGACTGAAAAAAAATTGCCCCACTCTATCCTACTGTGAGAAGCAAATCTTAACAAGTTTGGAGAGTGAGCCAGAAATCAAGATAGTATGGGTTTGTAAAATAGGATTGGAAATCTCAAAAGAAAAGACAGCCTTGCAGTCTGTCTCTCATCAGGCCAGAAATAACACAAGAACAGACTGATATTTTTTATACTTCCAGTTCCAGAAAATGCTGAATAAGAAAAAACAGTATTTAAAAAGTTAACAACATTTCTGAATATCATAAAGGTTTGGTTTGGATCTATACCTATCTCCTCCAAACCACTTTCCCCAAACCTAGTTATGTAACTGATTTTTGTTTGTTTCTAAACATTTCTGATATCTCATGTATGTCTGAATGATCAGTGAGAAATCTCTTGCTTTTCCTCCCATATAAAAGAAAATATTGAATTTATGAACTTTTGACATATTATTTTTGGTTAACGTATCTGAACACAATTTTAATGGGACCAGACCAAAGCTCACATAATACAAATGGAAAGACCAGGCTCAGTATCAGGTGATGGGCATTCATATTTTCCCCTGAAGTCAGTGGGAGTTCTGGGTTTGCAGCACCTTGCAGGATTGAGCCCATTATTTCTGAAGCAATTTTTAAAGAACTTCAGGGCACAGAAGCACTTTTTGAAATTCTAGCACATAGACCCTCTGACATCACACAATATGTTACCTCAAACCCTTCAATTTATAGAATCAGCTAGAAACAGGGACCAGTTATTAATTAAGACACCCTGTATTAAAAAGAAAAATCCAAAGTATGTAACATTTTCACATTGCAGGTGAATCTTTGGTATGCTAACTTTATATATGCAAGTGACAAAATTGTGATCAAGTTAATCCCTAAGGGATGGGATGTTAATATATAATTCTGTAGAACAAGATGTGCAAATTAGATCACTTCAGCTTCATGGGTGCTCAGGCAATTTGGTATAAGTTTTCACACCATATCAAGTGAAACTCCACTAAGATTATTTTTAAATGCAGGAAGCAAGTTTTCTATCAAATTAGATTGGAATCACCAGCCAAGAACACATTGACTTTTGGAATAAGATTGAAAAGGAAGAATTCAGCTGGTAGAAAAATACAGATTAGAACTCTTCTCAGGTCAGTAATTGCATGTATGGTTGAATACTACTGTCTGTCTGCAACAATTGTTTACAAGCCTTAAAGAGTCACAATTGTGTTGGGGGATGTACTGTTCTAATTGTTTCCTTCAGCCGGTTGCCTCCCTTCTGTTTTATGGGTGTGTTGAGCAAATGTGCTAGACCATGTGAAAAAGGTCTGCCAAGTATGTGTGACAGTGAGATGCCATACTGAAGAGAAGGCTAGTTTGGAAGAAAGCTATTGCCCTCAGACCAGTAAGGTCCTGAGCAGAACCATGGGATTGATGATTTTTCTGGAGCATTCAAAGATGCACAACTGCAGGATGGAAAAAGTCATCATCATAATCACTGCTATCACAAGCCCAAGTCTGAGGTAAAGGATGCTTCCAAGATTTATGGAGTCAATGACAACTAAAAATATGCAGCAGGAGTCACTGTTGCCATTGCATTGGTGGGGGGGGGGACTTAATATTTGTGTCTTCATGCAAAAATGAGGAAAAGTGGTTCTATTTTTCTCTGCCTTATTATTGCCATTATTCATACTGCATAGCACCCATCAATGTGTGAAGTGCTTCATGGAAAACACATAAGAAAGGTCCTTGCAGAGTTGCCAGCTCTCCTCATTTTACCATGAGCCTATTGATTCTGCTGCTGAATTGAGAAGATTGCATGAGAATCTCTGCTTTTTTTTTTTTTTAAGTAAGTTACTAGCCCCTATGTTTGTGGAGAAAAGCTTGAAAATATGAATAAAGAAAATCCATAAGGGTCAGAAACTAGAAGGCAAATAAAAAAACCCCACATTTACTATTTTTAAAATATCTCATGATTTTGGGATCAGGACTCATGGCGTGTGAATTTTTGGGGTTGGAAGTCTAATCTTATAAAGTGGCTCTAGACCTGAGGGGAAATTTCCAAGAAATGCCACACAATTTTATTTGTGTGGGAATGAAATTGGTAACTGAACAATAGCTGCAAATATCTACTGCCAAGTGATAGAAATTTAGGATCCAAATGCTACGCACAGAGTGGGCGACATTAAAAACAAATACAAACTGCATTAAATGTATAAAAAAAAATTACAGTTGACAGGATGAATTTTATAAACAAGTCAATATATTTGACTATACACAACCATTCCTACCTACCACACTGTCTTGTGAATGATGATATATGAAATTTAATTTTGCATCTGTAGTATCAGGAAAATCTCTTGTCTAACCAATTCCCGATTAGTGAAACTGTTCTATATTTAATATATTTGCTTCAGAAGGCAAGAAGCGCAGAGAGAGAAGCTATTCAATGGTTGCAGTTTCATTGATTACAGGCCTAGATCCAGGGAGCCAGTGCTCAGCCCAAATAGTGCGCTATGGAGGGATGTGATTGTAGAGAAAAATAATCTTCTTTCTGTTCCGAAGCCATGGAGCAGTTTTACAAAGGATACATCTACATAGTCACTGGAGCAACCCTCCATGATCCTAAGTTGCCCCTGTCCCGGGAATAGGATAGAGAGGGCTGGTGCTGTTTAGATTCTTTAAGTCCATCCCCTCCCTTTCCTCTTCCTGCTACATGCTTGTCGCAAGACCTTAAACCTCTTCAACCCTTGCACTGGTGAAACCATATTGGTTCTACTGACAAGGGAAACATCTGCTTTTCAACAAACAGCGAAGTGGGGTATGGCATAAACACCTATACCACCTGAGGACTGAATTCCTACAAATGATTGAGATGGCTTGTAGCACTAAGCATTTAGTATTACATGAAGCCACAATAACAGGAAAACAATGAGCATTAAACAAAATAAGTTTTGTTGGATCAACTCTGCATGCAAATGAGGGTTCTTTCTTTCTTTTTTGTCTTGGTAAAGTTATTGAGGCAAATGCTTATCTACATTTAAATCATCAGTCCCCTAAAACTCTAACCAGAATCACTACATTTAGTAGTAGGGGGCATGAAAAATTACTAATTTGGAAAATTTAACCATTTTCAAGTGAAATCCCCACTGGTAGAAACATGGTATAAAATTTCAGCTGAATTATAGACATACCGTATGAGAGAGACAACCATAGCTAATTGTATGTTGGTTATTTCTTGTAGCTTTAGAACAGATGGAATATAAATAGTCAGACTCTCAGCTAGTGTAAATGGATGGAGCGCCATTGAAATCATTTACTCATTTGTAATATGTCAATCCGTGTTCCTGTTCAGATAAATAGAAAACACAAAGCGTATACAGAACCAAACAAAAGGCAAATTAAACTGAGCCTGAGATTTTTATACATCCCCTCTCTAGGAAAAATATCTGAGATTCCACATCAATGTCAAAGTCAGTGTTGTAGGAAATTTTATTAAAAATCTGTGAAATGAACATTATTTTATTTGTAACCTAATATTAATGTATCATTTTCATCATTGCTTTTGGACCCACTGTTAAAACATCTCCTGTGGGCATCTCAGGAACTCCTAAGAAGATAATAGTTATGTCAAACACATTTATTGTAAAGCAAAGATTGTATGGTGCTGTCTATCTACTCTACCAGAACCGGAAAATGTAACTTGGAGAAAATAGACTGATTATGACAGCTTGATTATTGATTTAAAAAAAGTTAGTTTATCATTCTCTATGTCCTCCAAAGGATCTGTGGCAAAACTACTTTAACACCCAAATAATAGGAAAATCTGCTGTAGGGGCTTCATTACAATCTACATTAGTGAGATATGATTTGATCCTACAGCTGCAGTCTCAAAACACCTGAGCCATGACACTAATGATTGCATTTGCTGCCCATTAATGTTAATGTGTATATTAATGAATCTTCTTTCCCAGTCATCTCTACTCTGAAGGAGAATACAGGAAAGGTGTAGTGCATTTGGTAATAACTTTTTTTAAGAGATAAGTTGGACACAAAATATATAAACACGTTTCTTATCTTTTACCAGCCATGTTTCACAGTAGTTAACATCAATACCATAGGACTGCTAGGTTATGTGTTTGATGCTTAAAGTATTTTTTTTTCCTTGTGAGTGTGGTTTGAATCTAACCTTGATTAGTGCAGAGGGGGAAATGGATAATTACCCAGGAATCCAAAGTAAAATTTGCATTCTGAAATCTTGATTCTTGTTGAATTACATGCAGCAGATCTGTTGAAAAATTGACAGTGCTGCCTCAGAAAAGGACAAAGACTGAATAAATGCTCAGATAAAATGTCTATCACATTCAGCTCAGGTGGTCATTTAATATTAAGAGTGAAGAGACATCAGCATAACAGCACGAGGAAGCCCACCTGCAGTGTATGTGTCTGTTCTGCACTGATTGAGACACTAGGGATGCAAAAGTCATTCATACACATGAACTGAGATTCTTCAATTAAATATAAACTACACAAATATATGCAATGAAAACAAAACCTTATGTGACTGGATTGGAATTTTACCCTCTGTTCTGCCAATAATTACTAATCATCCAAAATAAAGAAAATAAGCATTCATGGTTGATAAAACTAAGAGCAAGATGAATATTTCCCCCGTCGTTTATGAGAACTGCTGGGATTCACATTCACATCAGTCAATGGCAGAGTAAACATGCTAAAACTATTACTGTGATGCAATGCAATTTTTCTTTAATGCAGCAGATGGGGGCAGTATGTGCGTGTGCAGAATAGTCACAAATCTTGAAGTAACTAACACATAATCCAGGATTAAGACATATTGAAAAACAGAACTGATCAGAAAATTTTAAGTATTCATTTCCCCAATAATAGAACTAGCATAATATTGCTTTCATTTTTTAATGCAAGGCCTAAATTAAATCTCAGCAATGTAAAAGTGTATGCTAAGAGTGTCATTTACATTTTTGAAGGCTCTCCATACTGTACAATTTTCTGGTACAGTATTATTCATGGGGAAGTGAAATGATTTTCGACTAATATGAAACTGGATGACAGTTAAATTTTGAAATTAGGATAATTTTTGTACAGAAATGTATTTAAAAAATCTGTTTTGCACAATGTAAGATTTGTTTTTATAGACAGGAGAATTAAACTATAAAGGAAGTTGCGTTTTTAAATCTCTTTTTGCTGTTTTTTTCTATTTCTGCAGTAATTTTATTAGCTTGTAACACATTGCTCCCATGATAGCACCAGCTGGGTTTTAAGATATGATAGCTTTTTAACAATATTCTGTCATCACTGACTGCACCTCTAAGTGCTCTTCTGTTCATTCAAAAGTTAAATGGACTCTTAAAGCATGAAAAAGAATAAATATGTAACAGTTATTACATGAGGTTTAATAAGACTGAACATGATAACAATCAAATAAATTGCAATAAACGATATGAGTATAGTTGTTTTGTGAAATCTGAGAGATAGGATTCAGAGATTTCTTTCTAATGCATTATGGGCATCTATCAAGACAATGGCATATTTCTCCGGTATGTTGCTGTCATAGAGAATTTTTACTGTTACACTTAGCAACAGAATGAATAGTCACAGTAGTTGTTTTACTATGCATTAAACTAGCTGTCATGTATGAAAGCTGGTAATTCATCTCCAGAACCAATGCAATGCCAGCCTCTCAGCACAGATGTGCATTCAGAATAAGGTACCTCACTTGTCAAGCTGAATTGTCCATTAAAATGAGGATATTCTTTTGTTAAATAGAAATAAAAATGAACTTTTAGGCTCCAGTAGGGATAATATAAATTAGGGCAAGAGAGATGTAAAGCACTCACCGATTCATTTGAATATACCTCATATGTAATGAATTCTGAAACTGAGTGTTTTTTAAGCTGAAAACCAGGAAAAACAAAAACAAACAAACAAAAAATAAAACAACACAACTTGAATAAAATGTGAAGTTCTGGTAAAAATACTATTATTTTGAGGATGATACAGTTTCATGCATAAGAAACTGAAAAGCTCTGAGTCAACATCTTATCTCCATCCCTCCATTTTTGTGTCATCAGAGATAACAGCATTTCTGCCTAGATGTGCTGCACTAGACAGTATTTCAAAATGCAAAGTTTAGGGAAAGGCATAAAACTCCAGCATAGCCCCTATGTTCAGCTCCTAGTAGTATGGTATTTTTCTGGAGGAATAAAAAAAAATATTCTCAAGCAATGAAACCTATCCCTCTAGGATACACTGTCTAATATCTAGAGCTGCCTTCCTTTCCAAAGGAGATATTGCCTCATGCTGTTGAATCTTCCCATTTAAGAAAAAAGCCTACAGAGAGTGTCCTAAGAAAAACTGCTACAGCAGTTACTTCAAGGGTAAGGGTGGATTCTTCTATGTGTGGAAAAATGAATTAACATCCTTGATACTTTAGAATATGCTCCTTCCCAGCCTTGTTCTGTCTGGTATTACACAATTTCCTCATTTACTGTGTGAGCAAATCCTAGAAATGCTCACTTACTGTGTCTGGTTTTGGGTGTCATCCACATGGTGAGAGAGCACTTTATAATACTACAAACTGCTAAACAGCCACTGCTGCAGCCTTAGGACAGCAGTAGCTTCCCACTGAAGATGCACCCCCTCACCTCCGGAGTTGTGTTGTGCACATTGTGGATCCGACAACTGTATCACCCTGGACTCAATTCACACATCCAAATGTGAATTCAGCCATGCTCTGTGTAGTGCAGGGCATGTAGTTTTTCATTTTAAAAAAATCAGTGCATACACATTTTCCATAAACAGGGGCACTCAACTTTTACTCTAAGTGCCTGTTGGGACATTTTAAGAATACAACTAGATAAATAGACTATTCTGCCTTTGCACAATAATAAATATCAATCATAACCCAGCGCATAAAAACATGCTGTCAATCTTTATTATCTCCCACGAGAGCCCCTCTTTTCCCCTAGACTCTCATCTTGGCGAAAACAAAAGTTCCCTGATGTATACCCTGAAAAGTGTAAAAAAAAAACAAAAACCACAGCACATAATTAAGACCATTTCAAACCACAGTGCTAGTAGGTGACCAAGATCCGACACTGAAAAGCCCTCACAGCAAATGCCTTGCCACCAGTCCATTCTCTTTTTTACAAAAGTGGGATTCCACCTCATATGCCTCCACTGATCAGTGTATTATGGGGAGAGAGGTTGCCTGCTAGTTAACTAGGGCCCAGGCCAACTGGAGCTCTACAGGTCAAAACCAACCCCTTAACTTTAAGTCAGTTCATAGTAAATTCCCTGGGCTGATCAAAAGAATTGGTATCACCTGCTCTCAGAAAGCTTTGTGTAAAAAACATTCTGTACCAACTTCAGGATCAATGTAAGTTGTACTTCCACCTTAGAGTGCACTGCAGTAGTCTCATCTCCATGTGGCAAAACTCTCAGGTCACAGGTGTAAGAGCTGCATCTGAAAGTAATGGGGGCAATGTCCTGGGGATACGTTAATGGCGTGGCGGGAGTGTATATGGACATAGTTGCAGAGGGTCCAACCAAAATCCAGGATTGCCATTTATGAGGCAACAGTGCAAACAAACCTCCTCAAGCAAAGGGGTGAAATTACCTCTGCTATCCCTCTGTTTGTTTCTTTCAGCCAACCAAAATCACCCATAGCTTCTATGGATTGAGCCATCTAGCTCTGATCTGTTTCCCCAGACTCACCGAAACACAGTGCAAGGCAATTAACTGCTTTGATTGAATCTAGGTGCCATCAGCTTAATGAAGGCATGACAGCCCTTTTCTCCTCTCTATCCTCCTAGCAGACCCACAGGGAACAGAAAGGTGATAAGAACACCACTATCTCAAGGACATCTCAGGAAAGAGCAATTAGTGGGCTATGAATTTTGGACCTGTTCTCAGTTTGTTGTTCCTGGTGGCCTATGAGGCTACCCAATCCAGGAAAATTTCTCTCCATGAAATAAGATTGAATTAGAGGTAGTTTATGTTTACAAAGCAATTTATAGTCTGGAAAAGTTTTGGGGGGGGCACAACTTGCTGATTGTATGATAGAGGTAGATTAGACTCCCTCACAAGAGTGGTATAGGTTTGTAGAAATTCTTGTGACTGAATGTGTCTTCTCATATTTTCCATCTTTGAAGCTTGTTTTCTTCTTTCGTGTTTCTTTTTGTCATGGGTAATCCAAGAACTGTGGCAAGTTGTGTGAGCAATGGATGGGGAGTGCTCTTCAGTGTTGGTGTTTCTATAGCTACTGTTAGGAAATGGTTTTAATACCTCAATAATTCTTCTACTCCTTGGCTTAATGGTTGTGTAATGCCTGCCAATAGAGCCACATCAAGTGTTATATGGGCGGGTGGGGGGAGAGAGAACTTGAATAGGAATGTGTTTTTTATATGACTTATTCTATAGGGTTTGAGAAATTATGAGATGAGTACAGAGTGGTTTGTAAATCAGTACTGAAAAGTATTGACAGGCAAAGTTGATCATTTGCTCTGAGATCCATTGCATGATTGGTTTTGATCTAAGCATCCCAAATATTCAGCATTGAATTTCTCTGGATATGTCATTTAAATTGTATAAAAACAGGTTGGCTGAGATGGAAAGAAGCATTTTTGTAGAGTTTTTTAAGTTTGACTTTTTATACGGATTACTTATATTTAAGTGATAGATAATAAATGACTTGTGCTATATTTTTATTAGGTTTTAAACAGCTGAAATATATTACCAGCTTAAAATGGTGTTCCTTTAAACTAAAAGGTGAGCTGGTTCATTTACTCTGTTAGAAGTACAGTTTGTTCCCACACTTGGGAGGTCTAGTAAGTGACCTTGGGATTCTTGCTCAGTGGCCCACACAGAGGGAGTACTGCAGAGGATTGCTTTCCATAGCGTAACACTTTGGAAGTGGAATTAGGAAGATGTTAAGAAAAAATAAGGGATTATAGTTCAATTCACTGGCTTTGTGTGTCTGAGGATGATTTGGTCACTTGAAGCTTCCAGGTCAAGAATTCTACTCTGATCTGGGCATGTTATACCTAATAACTGAGACAGTTTCGATGGGGCCCCGGGAGGGATGAGTAAAAAAAAAAAAAAAAACATGTGGGGCTTGTACTCACCGAGCAGTGCTCCAAGTCTTTGGCGGTACTTCGGCGGTGGGTCCTTCACTCACTCCAGGTCTTCAGCGGCACTGAAGGACCCGCCGCCGAAGACCCAGAGTAAGTGAAGGACCTGCTGCCGAAGTGCCGCTGAAGACCCGGAGCGCCGCCAGGTGAGTAAAAATTAAAAAGGCACCTCTAGCCGGGGAAGGGATTCTCACTGGGCGCGGGGCCCTCTTAGGCGCGGGGCCCGATTCGGGGGAATAGGTGGAATAGGCCTAAAGCCGGCCCTGCATACATTAATTATAAAAGCTACTCCAAGGTTTTGTTTTGTTGTAAGTGGGAAAGGGAGAGTTCTAACTTACCTGCTGTATTACTACTTGTAAAATGAGACCAAGAGATAAATCTGGATCTGAATCTTGATCCAGATTTAGACTTTCCCAAAGATCAGAGTTTCACAGTTTTATAAGTGGAGGGGATTCAACGAACCCAATATAAATAGAGGAGCAGCTATGAAGTTCAGATATGACCACTCCCAAAATTTAAGGATGTTAAAATTTGGGCTTTTGCTTCAGACTCATCTCTGAGGACAGGGTATGTGCTGTACATCATGTGTTTTTGGATGTGCTACACATACCGCTCACCACAGTAATAATAAAGGGATTGCAAGGATGAAAATTATGACATAGGATTTGGTAGGATTTCAAAGGAAGAAAAATATACTGTATAGCCATTTGTACAAAAACAGTACTGTTTTTTCACAGCACATATAACAACTGGTACCCCTGTTAGGTTCTGAGCACAAGATTTCCTGATTCTCTTCCAAAATAAGTAGCATCACAGCTATCCTAACAAGAAGTTTGAAAGAAGCCTGCATCTATAACTGGGTAAATGCTGCAAAAAAAAACCTATTTACAAACACATGTTCATATAAAACCATGCACATACTTCAACAGCTTTTGCTTTTATTCCTTTTCTGCAACCATTCATGGAGTTGATCATAAACATGTTCATGTTTCTAATATTGATGCAGATACATCTTCACACAAATGTTCATCTGGCTATCTTGAAAGATGTGTGGGAGTTATCTCACCAGGGAGCAGAACATAATATGAACAGGGGTGGCTCCAGGCACCAACATTCCAAGCTGGTGCTTGGGGCGGCATTCTGCAAGGGGCAGCAGTCCCTGTTGTTTTGCCCCCAAGCAGGGTGCCAAATTGCCGCCCCAGGGGGGCGGATACAGTCCGTGTGCCCTTAGGGTGGCAGATGCGTTTCCGTGGTGAGGGCAATTCCGCGGCAGCTTCTATGTTTAGCTGCCAAGGCTGCTTCAGCTAAACATAGAAGTGCCAAATTGCCGCCACTGCGGAAACGCGCCTGCCACCCTAAGGGCACACGGACTGCCCCCGCCACCCGGGGCGGCAATTCGGTGCGCTACTTGGGATGGCAAAAACTGTAGAGCCAGCCCTGAATATGAATCACAATTATTCAATGAGTTTTAAGTTAGTAAAATCAATGCTGGTTTGTGGAAAACCAGTCAATAAAAATAGGGCTATAGTAGTGAAATTATTTTACTGCACAAAGTTGAACTGACTGGTATATTTGTGATAGCATATTTTCTGGCAAAGAAATCATAAATTCTATAGCTCATATTTCACAGAATGTCAAGGAGGTAATTTAATTCAAGTGCAGTAGTAACCACTTTTTTTAAAAAAAAAAGCTAAATATTCCTTTTGAATGATTTCACACAAATATTTAACTTCTAGCAAAACCTTTGCTGTTCTTTCAAATGTAATTATTTTCAGAAAAGTGACGAGGTAAAAATGACACTCCCTCTCACACAAGAAATCTGCCCCTTGTGGTGTATTCAGAATCTGATCTGATTACTGTAGTGATTAAAATTAAGCTACATTACTTTATCTCCAATTAGAGCAAACACAGCTACAAGAGAGCAAGCTGGGTTCCTTACTGATTCCTGAATCATCAACAGGACCAAATAAAATTCCAATTGCAGAATGTTTATTATTGGTGATACAGAAAGAACCCACCTACATGTCTACACTGCAATAAAAGATATGTGGCACAGCTGTTGCCGGCTTGGTTCAGCTGACTCTGGCTCACAGGGCTCAGGCTGTGGGGCTGTAAAATTACAGTGCAGTTGTTCTGTCTCTGGATGGAGCCCGGGTTCTCACACTGTCCCCCTCTTAGGCTCTCAGGGTCTGGTAAGTTCTGAGAATAATTAAATACTCACAATAAATGCATAATCTCTTTTCCGTAACTCTGCCCTATCTCTCTCTATCTATCTGCTGAGCTGTGACAACCTTCCAATAAGTACTGCTTTTCAGTATTTCTGCAACTGAAAGAAACCAACATGGGATGGTAAAATATCAATCACTACCCTATCTAGACATGACCTTATATTTTTTTATTGTATGTCTGAAACAGAGTTTATAGATAATCTTTAGAAATCAAATTGTTGTGAACAAAGTACATAAGCAAAGGAGAGGGAAAAAAACCACAAATATTTTCTCTTCGCTGCTGGAGACACAGAAATGGAGAGATGTTAGAAATCCTTCTGGAATTCTTTTCTTTTTAGGCTAAAGGTCATTGTATACCTTCGTAAGGCTGGTTTTCATTTGCAACTGCTTGAGGTACTAGCTGGCATTTAATCCCTTAGATCATCATGCCATCTGGTATTCTTGTGGTGTTGATTCATGTCACTCAATAGAAGATTGGCAGGAGATTTCTGAAGGTGTTTAAGTTGCTAGGAGCCCTGTATGTAGAGGAAGACAACTTAAGCATACACAAATGAGCAGAAGCCAGCAGTCAATGTCTCTGTGTGGCCTATATACTCACATCTCTCCTTCTTTCTAAATTACTCTTAGGTCTTACCAAGTCCAATATTTCTCTGTGTTTCTGGCCTCGTTCTATGAGGTATTGTCCCTGCTATTTTTCTCTTACCAAATTGCATCGCTAAGAATCTTTTCAGTCATTAGCATAAGTTTGTGCAGGGTGACTGACAATTAGAAGTGCTCAATTCTAAAACTGGCTCCACTTATGCCAGTCCACCCCCGCTCCCTCACCCACAATTTTCCATCCTTTCAGCTCCTGCTTATCAGCCAGAAACATTATAACAAAGGAAATTGAATAAATAACATGAACTTTACATCGGTGTCTAAAACTATCTCCTTTGGGTTTTTTCATTCCTTTCCCATTACTAAATTTTCTCTCTCCTTCCATTTCTCTCCCTTTTATTATTCTCTCTCGTCTTCTATTTCCCTCCACGTTTTCTAACTGAGATCCTTTCCAGTCCATCCTCATCATCTCCTTTCCTCTTCCTGGAACTTGCCCATTCCCTTCCCTCCCCTACTACTTCTGCCTCCTTCTGCAGCCACCATTTAATTGAGAATCTCCACTCACCAGCAGCCTCCCACTGCAGCATGTGACCCAGAGGATGGGTTTCTTGCTCCACTGTACACCCTGCTGGCTCTTTCATGCTGCCCAGAGCAAGGCCTTTCAGAGCACAGGGAAACCCTAGGATTTGCAGACAGATAAAATGGACTGATGTGTCATTTAGGTAACAAATAGCATCTCATCTGAATTTTGGTACCATCATTCAGTGTTTGTCAAAGATCAATTATTGCCCACAATGCTGAAATAAGTTTCTGAATAATTCTTCACCCTCTCTCCTCTAGTATACTGAGAATATGCCCTATTGTTTTCCATTTTCTCCTGTCCCCCATTTTTATGCTAGCACTGTTCCTGTCATGTGCAAAACTAGATGCTGATTTCCTTTACCAAACGGGAGTTGTTACTGTGCCTTTTCTTCCTTCAATCCCTCCAATGTCACTGAACTCTGATTCATCACCTTTAGCAAAAATATGCAGGGATTGTTTCAAGTTTTCTCTTTCATCTGCTGCAGAACTTTGTGAAGATGATTTTGATGTGTCTTGGCTGAAACTGCATGAGCTTGGCTACTAAAATCATTCTTTATCACTGCAGGTAATACCTGAACAGATGTCTTTAATGATTTGTATCATCTTTCTGTACTCAACGCTTTTATCGTCTACTCTCGGCTGCATTTGGAGATATGATGCTTCTAAGCAAGGACTTCATTACAGGGCTCTCTTTAAAAATCAGTTATCCACTTTTACAATAGGGGCAGTACAAAGTGATTTTTTTTTAACTTCTAGTAAAGAGGGACAGACAGACATCTTATACATTTGAACACCACAGTATATGGCAATGGCTTAAAAAAATTCATGGTATTTATATTTAAAAAAAATCAGTGTCTAACTGGGATAATTTTGTTTGCTGATAATAGCCTTATTAAAGAATATCCCAGTATTAGTAAAATTTATGCTTCCTTGAGAGAGACTATTTTTTTTTTGGAAGTAGCCTTTATTTCTTTAAATTAATGTATTTATGTTGTATCTACCCTAAAGTTGTGGGATTTCTAACTCAGTTGTAAAATGTGAAATTCATGCAAATACTAATCAAACTTAACACAATCCTTCACAGGGTGGCTGACCCTTTCAAAGAGAGGTACATCACAGCCCAGCTGTGATGCAGCTGATTTGCCTCTCCAGATGGGAAAAAAAGGAATTAAGTTACAGTCATGTGACTAAACCAGGTCTTTGGAGGTCTAGGAAAACCAAGACAAAAAGGATTCACATTGTGAAGCTGGAGAAAGAGAGTGTCTGTCTCCTACATTGGCCCCTGAGGAAGAAAGCCATGGCTGGGTAGAAAGCTCTGACTGGAAGTTTTTGTTTTCTTTTTGGGGCGAAGGCAAAGAAGGTAGGCTAGGCTAGGCTAGGCTAGGCATTGCCTCTTCTCCAGTGACTCACAGAGCTGTAAGAGAGAATCTCTCAGAAGAGAGGGTGTGCCCAGATTAAAAACTGCGGTAGAAGACTGTGGTATTTATTTTGGAATTTTATGTTAATGAACCAGACCTTAAAGAGGGCTGTTTGTTGTTGGACTTATGAAAGCCATTAGTGTGTGGAGTTCTTTGAGATGCTTGAAAGAGGGGGGAAATGGAGGCAAGGTGATGCGGAGCCACCCTGCGGCCATGAGGTACTGCCTAGGAGGCAGCTAATCCGGTTACAAAAACCCAGCCATGTAAAAAAATAATCAACTGAGCATGTAATCTAATACAAAAGCATATAAACACACACTCTTCCAAGATCTGAACTACTCCTTGCCTCTCAGTCATCCAAATGATGAAGAAGATAGATGGAACTTACCATTTGTCTTATTTTCAGGCAACTTTTGGCTTGTCTGGACTAGTTTAGACAATGATTGACTTCCCAAGTTAAAGGGCCTTCTTGCAAAATGCCTTGGCAGAATCTTCCCATCCTTTTCAATCATGGAAGCTCCAGTATGAGTGCTGATCAGAACTCCACTTCTAGTCCTTTGGGGAGTGGGGTCGGGTAGCAGGTGATGGGGGGGGGAGCAATTAGGTATGTCACGAGTTGTCATTTTAACCTTCCAAACCATTAAGCTTCAGACAGCCTGGGTTTCTTTTTAAATCTGCCTCAGAAATGTCCCCGTCCCCCCCGCTTTTCCTCCAAAAGCATGGAATTCCCCTCTGCCCTCTGTATGTGCACACAATAATTACAGTACCCTGGAGCTCAGTATGATCAGAATTTAGTTCTATGTAAGTGACAGGTTAAATGTATGATATTCCATGACAAGACAGCTAGAAACAGGAGCCAAAGTACCACTGGAAATGAAAGTTTTCCATCTCCTCAATGGGGTTGACACACAGCACTTGCTTCTAGCCCAGGGACAAAGTGAGATCATGGTATTATGTAGAGAAAAGCTAGTTTAGATCATGTGTGAAGTGCTTTACTAAGGAAAGAAATATAGCACATATAATCTAGAAAGTACCTGGTATTGAGTATGTTTTGTTCAAGTGATGCTACTGTTGCTGTTTCATAGTAAGATTAGCTAATATTGCCAGTTACTGCTATAAACTGAAATTTGCATTCTGGTGCCTTATTTCCCATCACTCTCAATACACTTTGCTTATATTCTGACTGAGAACCTATGATTCCATAAGCTTCCATGTGGTGCTGATGGGCACTCTGAGTAAGCAGCTGATTATTCCAGGCTCTTCATTCTTTGGACTCCATGTGGCTGTCGTTCTAATTTATTCAAGTATCAGAGGGGTAGCCGTGTTAGTCTGGTTCTGTAGAAGCAGCAAAGAATCCTGTGGCACCTTATAGACTAACAGACATTTTGCAGCATGAGCTTTTGTGGGTGAATACCCACTTCTTTGGATGCAAGTAGTGGAAATTTCCAGGGGCAGGTATATATAAGCAAGCAAGAAGCAAGCTAGAGATAACGAGGTTAGATCAATCAGGGAGGATGAGGCCCTGTTCTAGCAGTTGAAGTGTGAAAACCAAGGGAGGAGAAACTGGTTCTGTAATTGGCAAGCCATTCACAGTCTTTGTTTAATCCTGAGCTGATGGTGTCAAATTTGCAGATGAACTAGAGCTCAGCAGTTTCTCTTTGAAGTCTGGTCCTAAAGTTTTTTTGCTGCAGGATGGCCACCTTAAGATCTGCTATTGTGTGGCCAGGGAGGTTGAAGTGTTCTCCTACAGGTTTTTGTATATTGCCATTCCTAATGTCTGATTTGTGTCCATTTATCCTTTTCCTTAGAGACTGTCCAGTTTGGCCGATGTACATAGCAGAGGGGCATTGCTGGCATATGATGGCATATATTACATTGGTGGACGTGCAGTTGAATGAACCGGTGATGGTGTGGCTGATCTGGTTAGGTCCTGTGATAGTGTTGCTGGTGTAGATATGTGGGCAGAGTTGGCATCGAGGTTTGTTGCATGGATTGGTTCCTGAGCTAGAGTTACTATGGTGCGGTGTGCAGTTGCTGGTGAGAATATGCTTCAGGTTGGCAGGTTGTCTGTGGGCGAGGACTGGCCTGCCACCCAAGGCCTGTGAAAGTGTGGGATCATTGTCCAGGATGGGTTGTAGATCTCCGACTCAAAGAATACTTCCAGGACAACACTGAACAGCGCACTGATACACAGTTACCCTGCCACCAACAGCACAAGAAGAAGAACTCCACATGGACTCCTCCTGAGGGTCGAAAGGACAGTCTGGACCTATACATTGAATGCTTCCGCCGATGTGCACAGACAGAAATTGTGGAAAAACAACATCACTTGCCTCACAACCTAAGTCGTGCAGAACGCAATGCCATCCAATTACAGAACCAGTTTCTCCTCCCTTGGTTTTCACACCTCAACTGCTAGAACAGAGCCTCATCCTCCCTGATTGATCTAACCTCGTTATCTCTAGCTTGCTTCTTGCTTGCTTATATATACCTGCCCCTGGAAATTTCCACTACTTGCATCCGAAGAAGTGGGTATTCACCCACGAAAGCTCATGCTGCAAAACGTCTGTTAGTCTATAAGGTGCCACAGGATTCTTTGCTGCTTCTAATTTATTCAGGTTCTGCTGCTGCTCCGTTACCCATTGGAGTTCCTGGCAGACATGCATTCAGCAATATTGACTAGAAATTGTGATTCTCCCTTCCTCTCACCAGGGGGAAAATAAGGCAGGAGCGGATCCATTTTAAATCTGCTTTACTATCTGGTTTTATTTTTGAAGATAGGTGAAAGAAGCAAACCTTGTTTTGAAATGGAAAGTGGAATAGTTTGAGTTCAATCTTAGATTATACAGGAGCTCATTCCATAATACTAGACCAGCCCCATTTCACGTTTATATGCCCTGTATCCAGTGGTGAGCTCCAGCCGGTTCACACTGGTTTGCA
The DNA here is from genome assembly GCF_016161935.1 of Mauremys reevesii. Lineage (NCBI taxonomy): Eukaryota > Metazoa > Chordata > Testudines > Geoemydidae > Mauremys > Mauremys reevesii. The sequence continues at coordinate 72,628,650 of NC_052631.1, forward strand.
TGAACCGGTTGTTAAATTTAGAAGCCTTTTTTAGAACCGGTTGTTCCAGGACAACAGGTTCTAAAAAGCTTTTAAATTTAACAAAGGCTCGGACAGCTGTCCACCCAGCCCCCAGCCCCAGCTCACCTCCCCCTCTCCCCTGAACGCTCCGCCCTCCTTCTCCTCCCCTTCCCCTCCCCTGCTTCCCGCGAATCAAATGTTCGCGGGAACCCTGAAACAAGGAGCAGGCAGGTAAGCCGGGCAGGGCAGACGGCGCGCATGGCCCAGTCCGGTTCCACCTGAGCGGCTTCCCCTGGCCCCGGCCGAGCGCCCCAGCCCGGTCCCGGCCAAGCACCCCCGGCTCGGGCTGGTCCCGGCCGAGAGGCTCCGACCCGGCCCAGCTTGGGACCCGCAGCACCGGTCCTGGAGCTGGCCAAATGGCGCCGGCCCAGCCCGGGGAGTCGGGCCCCGCGGCGCCGGCCCAGCGGCTCCGGCCTGGCCCGGCTTGGGGAGTTGTGCCTCACGGCGCTGGTCGTGGTCCCGGCGGAGTGGACCCGGTCCCGGCCCCAGGCAGTGTGGTAAGGGGGCATGGAGGGGGTGTTCGGTGGGTTGTGGGGAGGTGGTAGGGGTCAGGGCGGTCAGAGGGCAGGGAACAGGGGGATTGAATGGGGGCAAGGGTCCCGGGGAGCAGTCAGGAAGGAGCAGGGGTTGGATGAGGTGGTGGGGGCAGTCAGGGACAGAGAGAAGGGGTGGTTGGATAGGGCAGGGGTCCTGAGGGGCCATCAAGAATGAGAGGAGGGGTTGGATGGGGCGGCAAGGGGTAGTCAGGGGACAGGGAAGGGGGGGATGGGTCAGGGGTCCCCGGGGCGGTGTCAAGGAACATGGGGGGTTGGATGGGACACGACCCTCCCCGGGGGGGCACGACCCTCTCATGAGGTGAGGAGGAGGGAACCTGTTGTTAATATTTTGGCAGCTCATCACTGCCTGTATCTCTTCCCTTCTCCTCTGTACCATGCTAGAGGTTTGAACATTGGTCCTGATGTCAAATTTGTCATGGCTGTGCCTCAGACTGAAACCCAGATAAATGATCTTCCCATGTAAATAACCTTAGAATTAAAGAGCTTTCCACCCTTTTTTTTCCTTAGAAAAGAGAAATCTTCTATAGTGCTCTTTATAGGAGTCAGGAAATCTCACTGCATCTAAGGAGCATGTCTTTGGTGACCACAGTGAGAAAATATGAACACTTCTGATGTAATAGAAAGGTGTCTGCAGAAGTCACCATTTGTATGTTTTGTAAAGGCCCTAAGGAACTGAGGCCCTAAGAATGCTCATGTGCTCAAAAAATGCACAGATGGAGCATTTCTTAAATCACAAAAGAGACATGATTTAAAATCAAAGCAATTTAGAGAGAGCTCTGCAAACTCTCCTAATCCAGCAAGTCTCTTTAACATGATTTATGTGAGATGTTCATACCAGAGATTGTAAGTCTGCAGGGATATGTAGGACCTCATTGAATGCATGATTGGTGGAGCAGACCAAAAGCCCACTAAATAAATAATAATTGGAGATATACCAATCTCCTAGAACTGGAAGGGACCTTGAAAGGTCATTGAGTCCAGCCCCCTGCCTTCACTAGCAGGACCAGTTTTTGCCCCAGATCCCTAAGTGGCCTCCTCAAGGATTGAACTCATAACCCTGGGTTTAGCAGGCCCATGCTCAAACCACTGAGCTATCCCCCAGTGTTCAATTCTTTCAGCAGGCTTGCAAAGGAAGTGTATGAATGAAGCGGGGATACTAAGGAACAGGGTACTGGAGTATCTGAGGTACTACGCCAATCGGGGGGGCTTGGCAATAGAATCACAGTGAAATGCATTTGTATTCATCCCAGTGCTATGTCTATCCACGGCCATCAACATAAAAGGAAAATATTTCCAAATGTGCGAGATACGTTAAGGGGACTGTTTCAGCACCCCAAACTGTGCAGCACACATGCACATTCCCACAGGCTGATCCAAAGCAGAAGCAGCAGTAGGAGCAGAACTTCATTACAACAAGGCAGTTAGAATATCGAGGAACTCTTTGAAAATTGCTCTGAGGAAATATGCGGCCAAGGGGAGTTACTCACCTAAAATGCTGGCCAAAGGACATAACATAAGTATCTCTTTCCTTCTTGCACATATGTTACCATCACTGTTATCCTCTAGCCAGAGAAACGATTATGAGAATTTTTTCATTTTTAAAAAAATATATATTTTTTAAATTGTCAGGGGGAAAAAAAGATGATGAATATTGAGAGCTACACAGTAAATGTAGGAAAATATAAAGAGTCTTTTAGATTTTCCACCAAATAAACATTAAAAGATTAGTAATAGAAAATTAATTTTGTTAGACCATTCAGTAACAGTAAATCTACATGTAGGAAAACACAGCAGTGAACTTCCCCCTCCAGTCCATAGACAAACCAAGCTCTATACATGTGTAAGTGGGAATTAATATCGCTTATTATAATGTCACATTTCTCCAACAGAATCAGCACATTTATTCATTTTTTGAACTTGCTGTGCTTATGACTCCGAAAGGGGTAAGCTGACTTCCAGTTTCATTTCCTGCATGGACAACTAGTGACAGTTTGATTGCTAAATGGGTATTTTGCTTTGTAATCAAATCTCTCCAATCCATTTATGCAATCAATGAAACTGTGAAATGTCTTTTTAGGGTCACCATGTATTTTCCTTCAGAATATTATACCTTATCCTAATAAATTTGCCAGTTTGATGTTTGTCTGCTGAAGTCTCGCTTGGATGGTATAGCCATGTATAGTAACAGGTGAATATGAGAGAATACTGCCCTCCATTGCAAATGTGTCAGATCCTTAAAGAGGAAAACAAAAAAATACTCCTTTCTCTGTAAGTGGAAAATGCTATTCTTCCCCACATACGACCACATAACTCCAGTCAGACAATGTAAACTCTATCCAGTTACAATTAGAATCCCTTGTGTTGTGTTATAGAATTGATTATTTCTGTCCTTTTAGACAGGACATAATTTTAGTTTTACTTATTTAATTTAGTTCTATTTTTTCTTTGCTTCTTCAGCTCTGTCTCATAAAGAAAGCAGGAAATGCTGTGAGACAGAAGAAAGTCTACAGATGGCACCTGTGCTGAGAAGACCTTGCTTGATATTCCTCTTTCATAAATTTTGAACTGCTAAAGATTCCATGAAGGACACGGGGCCCAGGGGAACCTGGTTACTTTGTGTTTCAGGTCTCCTACCAAACCCTAAGAAGATAAGGAAGCCAATAAATGCTACTTGTTTGTGTTTGCCTTATTTGGATCATCCATTCCTTACAAAGTGCAAGATGGGACCATAGCCTAAGTGGTAAAAAGCAAACTTTATTATTTGAAATTCATTTGGTGACATGGAAGCTAAGTTCATCTTTTACGAACAAGAGTTCTAGGTAGCTCAAAAGCCTGTCTTTCATCAACAGAAGTTGATCCAATAAAAGATGTATTACCTCACCCACCTTCTCCTTCAGCTCCCCAGTCTGATTGAAATGCCTCTCTTAGATGCACAGCAAGACATGTGAATGTGATTTGTGGTTATGAAGACTCAGAAAAATTTTGTAGCTCTGCCATTGTGGAGGCTACTCTGCATTCCATGTGGTAGGCACACTCTGTCCAATCCACTTTTATGCCATTGTTAGAAAACCTATAGCCATACCCTTTCTCAATGGAAGAATCTGTTTTCCCTCCCTTCGTCCAGCCAGTCATCTATGATGATCTGGCTCTTGAGGATGATATTAAGGACCTCACTAAGGGCATTAAGGATCTCACCATTCCTATTAATAACTAATATTGGGAAGACGGTTACCCAGCTCACAGTGAACCTCAGTCAGATGAGAATTTCTAAAGGCCTATAGATCTACTATACATGGAGTTCCCTATTAACAGCTCTGATGGGCAAGTGAGAAGAAAAGATGAACCATTTAGCTGGGAGATGTTACTTCTCTAGTATTCCTACTTCCCATAGCTGGTCAGTGATTAATATTGGAGGCAGAACTTCCTTGCAGCAGAGTGATCATTGGAGAGGACAACCACCACCAGCACATCCTGATGACCAGGAGATGAGGACAATTCCCTTTTCCCTGTCTGATTTTAGTTTAGCTAATGGTATCCATCCGTGAACTATCCTTCCATCTGCCAGCTTCTACATAATGAAAAGGTGGAAGGAGGAAAGTCTAGGGAGAGAGAAGGTGAATGGTTATGAGAATTGGGAGTTAGGCATATGGAAGGTGAGAGCTCATTTGCATTAGTGACTGTTTGAAGCACCTAATTTTTGCTTGTGGACAAGGATGATTGAGTGGAGATAGTGTAGATTTTCAGAAAGCCTTTGACAAGGTCCCTCACTGAAGGCTCTTAAGTAAACTGTCATGGGAGAATAGGGGAGGACCTCTCAAGGATCAATAACTGATTAAAAGATAGGAGACAAAGAATAGGAATAAATGGTCACTTTTCAGAACAGAGGTAAATAATGATGTCCCCCAGGGGTCTGTACTTAGACCAGTGATCAACATATTTATAAATGTTCCTGAAAAGGGGTAAAAAGTGAGATGGCAAAATTTGCAGATATACAAAACTACTCAAGATAGTTAAATCCAAAGTATCCTACAAAAAGTTACAAAGGAATCTCACAAAACTGGGTAACTGGGCAACAAAATGGTAGATGAAATTCAATGTTGATAAATGCAAAGTAATATACATTGGAAAACATCCCAACTATACATATAAAATGACATGATATAAATTGTGTTACCACTCAAGAAAGAGATCTTGGAGTCATTGTGGATAATTCTCTGAAAACATCCACTCAATGTGCAGCAGCAGTAAAAAAAAAGGAAGCTAATAGAATGTTGGGAACCATCAGGAAGTGAATAGATAAGATGGAAAATATATTGACTCTCTATAAATCCATGGTACACCCACATCTTGAATATGGCATGCAGATCTGGTCAACCCATTTCAGAAAGATATATTGTAATTGGAAAAGATACAGAAAGGGGCAACAAAAATTATTTCTGTATGAGGAGAAATAATAAGATTGGGACTTTTCAGCTTGGATAAGAGATGACTAAGGTGGGATATGATAGAGGTCTATAAAGTCATGACTGGTGTTGATAAAGTAAATAAGCAACTGTTACTTACTCCTCATAACACAAGAACTATGGGTCACCCTATGAAATTAATAGGCAGCAGTTTTAAAACAAAGAAAAGGAACTCTTTTTTCACACACCACACAGTCAACTTGTGGAACTCTTTGCCAGAGGATGTTGTGAAGGCTAAGACTATAACAGGGTTCCAAAACAAACTAGATAAACTGATGGAGGATAGGTCCATCAATGGCTATTAGCAAAGCTAAAACCATGGGCTTAAGTGGATGCCCTACCATTTCCCTGATCGGCCATGGAGCGAGCATTAACAGCCCTCATATAAATTAGGGTAAATCAAGACTGACCCCTCAGTTAACAAGAAATCACTAATCAAACCACAAATGAACCCTGTCACTGAGTAGTCCTTTACACTTACATGACTTCTCAGTCTCCCAGAAGTAGTATATTGCCTAGCTTGGCACCACTTGTATGTCTTCCAGTAGACTCAACTGTCAGCAACATATTTCCTTCTGCTTTATTGTTCTCCTATCTGACAATGGCATCCCTCAGAGGTTCTTCTGTACGCTAGGTATCTTGTACATACCTAAGAATTTTAAAAGTAAGTCAGTAAAGCCTTTTGGAAGTTGTAGCAAGTGTGCTGCTGTTGTTTAATGAATGTCTATGCAGCATCCAGAGCACAGCAGCGTACAGTTCACATAAAATGAAGACAAATTTGCCTTCTCTTGCTCTGTCATTTTTCACTAAAAGTGACTTAGAGAGAGGAAGGGAGAGAAAGAAGATAGCTCTCCTGACAGATAAGAATTAACGTAACTACTGCAAAGAAGTCATTCTTAGCTCTCATCCTGGAAGTAAACTGTTGTGCTCTTTAGAAAAAAATAGCTTTTGGCTTTTCCACCCTGTCATAGGCTTTGACACTAGAATCATGTTTCAAAGAAGGATATTTTCTGAGCAGAGGGAAAGTCAGACTGAGATGAAAATTAATCTGTACATGACAACTTGTATTATCTAATTTTTGCATAATGAGGTGGTTAGTCATTGTTGCTAGGGACCGAAGTGATCCTAATCAAAGTAACTACATGACTCTCTTCTTTTTTTTCCTTCTCCCCAAAATAAGAAACTCATTATAATCACTTTGGGTTCAATCTGGCTTTTATAAATGTCAGCAGGAAGATATCCCCATGTATCATGTAAAATCTGCTAATGCACATTTGTATGCAAAATGCAGAAACAGACTTTACAAGATTCACATATCCAAGAACTGGGTAGAGAGCACTTAATGTGCCATATATTATTTATACTGTTATTTTAGTTCACTGTTTAATTTGTGTGATGTGTCATGAATTGTAACCTTTGGAGAATGAAGTCCTGTCTAGGTCAGGGGTGGGCAGACTATGGCCCCTGGGCTGGATCTGGTCCACCAGCTGTTTTAAGCCAGCCTTCGAGCTCCATCCAGGGAGCTGGGTCTATGGCTGCTCCATGCGGCTCCCAGAATGGCCCAGCTCTGCAGCGCCGAGCAGGGTCGGGGACCACTCCACACCGATTCTGGGAGCAGTGGCATGGCCTTGCTCTGGCTCCTATGTGTAGGGGCAACCAGGGGGCTTTGTCCCCACCCGAAGCACTGCCCACACAGCTCCCATTGTCCAGGAACTGTGGCCACTGGGAGCTGCAGGGGTGGCGCCTGCGGGTGGTGCAGCATGCACAGAAGCCTGGCCACAGCTCCATGTAGGAGCTGCAGTGTGGACATGGCTGCTGTTTTCAGGAGCTGCTTGAGGTAAGCGCTGCCTGGACCCTGCATCCCCTGCCCCAGCCCTGATCACCCTCCCGCCCTCTGAACCCCACGGTCCTAGCCTGGAGAACCCTCCTGCACCCCAAACTCCTCATTCCCAGCCCCAGCTGGAGCCCTCACCCCCTCTCCCATACCCTACTCCCCTGCCCCAGCTGGAGTGCCCCCCTGCACCCTGAACTCCTCATTTCTAGCCACACCCTGGAGTCTGCACCCCCAACCAGAGCCCTCACCCAATCCCAATTTTGTGAGCATTCATGGCCCGCCATACAATTTATATTCCCAAATGTGGGCCTCAGGCCAAAAAGTTTGTCCCCCACCCCCGGTCTAGATGCACGCAACAGGTACAACACAGGTAGGCTGAGCAGCACTCTCCATTTGAGAGGCGGGTGTGGAGGGGTGTTTTTAAGGTTTTTGGAATCAAGGAACATTATTAGGCTTTGACTTCTGAATGGCAAGAGACAAGCTTGGTGAAGGTCGGATGAGACTTTCTCAGCATGAACTCACAGGGCTAGATCTACAAAGAATCTAACTATTATTTTAGGTGCCTAAATCCAAAGTTAAGAACCTCAAATTTCTTGATCAATTGCCACCTAAACCCGTAGGCACATAAAGTCTGCTAAAAATTCATTGGCATTGAGACTGGAACCTCATGTGCATACCCTAATCACCAGGCTGTGTACAGTAATTCTTACCCTCTCTGTGGCCCAGTGGATATTTAAGTATTTTATACAGAGGAGAACAGCTTCAACAGCAGAGACCAAGAGAGCCCTACTTCAGGATACCCTATAGTCCCAGGATTAGGGCATTCATGTGGCAGGTGGGAGGCCTGGGTTAAAGTCCTTGCTCCAAATCAGGCAAAGGAGAGAAATGAATCCAAGTTTCCCACAGTCTGGGGCAGTGTGCTAATCACTGGATTATTGGGTATAAGAAGTGGGTACCAATACTACTATTTCATGAGACAGGCCAGACCTGACTTAACCCCCTACCCCAGGAGAGAGTTTACTGCTGTGAATCTTGAGTGGAGGAGGCACCACTCTCCAGCCCAGAACTAGCTAACTACCTCTGTCTGAAGGGTAAAGCTTAACCCACAAACCTCTCCTTGGAATTTCCTACTGGGTACCTACGGCAGCTGCCCACTTAGTGTGCTGGCCTTTTGGAATCCCATTTTGAGGTGCCTAACTCTCCCTATAGATTGTGTAGGGAGCCGGGGTGCCTAACCTGGGGATGTAAATTCCACTGGGTAGCAGGGTGCCTAAACATTAGACATTGCACCACTGAGCCTATGTCACCACAGTACATCTAGCATCTTAGTACAAGAATTGCACATGCTTTTACAAAAAGGGTTAGATGCCTGATGCAATGGGAATCTTTTCACTGACTTCAGTGGGCTTTGTATCGTATTCTAGAGACCCAAATCTTGGGTACAATGGGCATTATGTTCTGGTAAAATGGTTGGACCTGGGGATTTAGTACTTGTGCAACAGTTGGAGACTATGTAGAAGACAAGCTGCAAAAACTGCCTGTTTCTGGGATGCTATTGTGTTTGGACATTAATGTTACAGAAAGTCACAGCCTTTTTCTCCCAGCCAACATGTCTGTCCTCAGTCAAGCATGCCCTTGGCAAACTTGTCTTGTAATTATCTACTACAGACTATGTGAAAGCCCTAAATATTAGCCTAGTCCTTGATTTACCTTAGTTAACTAAAGTAAAGAAAATTTCTTTCCCTCAAAACCTCATCTGTTTATTTTGAAGCAGGTCTCAAAATACTGCTTTACAGGTAAGGAAATGAAACAGAAAATCCTCTAATCACTGTGCTTCAGTGTCTCTGGCAGCCTTCTAACTGCATAGGCCAAAACCAAATATTCATTTAAACCATATTTAGGAGGGCAAAAGTTGTTTTAAGCAATTAATTCAGCTTGACTCTGGCACCCTTTAGCAATGTGGAGAAGTGATGTGGAGATAGAATAAATATTGTGCAGTGGTCTAGTTTGTCTTTGTTATATTCACTGCTACTATAGCCCGTTAGCCAGTGGGCTAGCTTGCCTTTATTATATTTACTGCTTTGCATTATAGTCAGCAGTAATGCAAGAAACCTATAGGTCTGTATTCTGTAAGACATTAGCTTCAGTAAGTTTGCATAAGGCTTGAGGCCTAGATACTTTGCACAGATAAACAGTCCACGGAAAACCCCAAGTATTTGGGGAGGTGAAAATAGAGTTTAAGGGGAAGTTCTGACCACAAGGAGCTGACATACATAGCAGGTACATGAGATACATTTAAGGCTAGCCTGCTTGCTGGCCTGTATATCTTTTCTTATAAGTTTCTTATTTTCTTATGGGTTTGATTAGTTTATTATAATAGGTTTATAAGTCTATATTAGAGTATTTTTGGCTGGAACACAAGGGACCTACATGCTACATCCTGTATGGTGAGCTAAAGTTTGGAACTTTTAACCTAGATAGATGGTGATGAGCTAAAGCATAAGGTCCATGTATGGCTGCGATCTTTAACATAGAGGATGCGCTAAAGCAGATTGGCCTAGGGGCTTTCCTAAGTTCATACCATCAACTTAACAGGTAGACCACAACTCTTGGAAAGAACTGAAATAACTGGTTAGCACAGAAATAACAAATATGATACCTAACCACAAAAGGGTCATGGTAATGAATGGACGTATATGATAATAAGTTGAGATCACTGATATACTAACCTATAGAAAAGCGACGCTCCACCATTAGTAAGGTGAAGAAATACAAATAAGGAAAAGGGGAAAAAATCCCCTACTGAATTTGCATCAAACATAGCGGTGTCAGTGTAACATATTATAAAAGTGGCATCCCAGCATAGGGGTGATAGGAGAGAGAGATGTAGTCCTAGGGAGGTACCAGAATGATGGCCACTGGTGATAATGGGGAAGGTGATGCTGATGACGAAGATGATGGCTAACATTTCAAGTTCTATGGGAGATGGTGTGAGTATATGGATGTGCAGCTGTACATTCTGTAGTATCTCTGCCTACCTTTTTGAGTTGGGGTGTTTGTGCCTGTGCTAAATGTATTAATAAACTATATTTATAAATATAAAAGTTCCTATAGTGTGAGTGTTCCAGCTGTGCACACAGTGTTCCCAACTGTATAATAATTTGAATAATATTGGGCCTGATCTTGGGACAAGAACCTGACAACCCTCAAAGTGATAACTTGGGATTCTTAAACAATCAATATAATTATTACATAATATAAAGATCAGGCAACACATTAGACACATAATAGTCATATAGATACTAAGATGGACTTTCTATTCAATTGTAAATGTGTGGAGTGGACTGGTTCATGTATTAAGGAAAATGAAAGCTGGCGTGACTTGAATGCTCCATTAAAACCATTCATTCATATACAGAAATGGTTACTTCTGTTGATGTGGTATGTTTTATTAGAAATCTAAAGCTGCCCATTTATTACATAATTTTATTCTTAATTGATATTTAAACTTGCTGTTTGACTTCTGATACATTTTATTTGCGTATACATTGATTTTATTAAGGCAACAAAATAAAGGCAAGACATTGACTTCTGGAAGAAAAAAATTCTGAAAGCAAAAACATTGCCTCCTTTCTGCACTGTAATGACAGCAGAATCCCGGGTACACTGTCTTTTCAATTATCACAGTTCTCTTAGCAGATTTGGCTAGAGAACAGGTTTTCACTCCAGCATTTAAGAAATATCTAGCACATCTACTGTTTTATGCTGTGAGACTGGGCACTATTATGAGCCTTCTAAGGATCCTCCTCCTTCTAAGCCAAATCTCAAGATACATTTTAGCAAAATGAAAGTATGGTAATGTAGCAAGGCGGTGGGATCCCTCACCGCCCCACGGAGGGACGATCCTCCCTTAGCACCAACGTGGGTGGAGCCAGCGTGTCCTGCGCCTGCCCCCCAGAGGGCAGGGTGCAGGACAAGGAAATAGAAAAGAGCAACTGCAGAGCTCACCTGAGAGCTAGCCGCCGGAGAGGCCAGATGGCTGTGGCCTAGGTCTGGGTTGGGACACGCCGGCAGGCTGTGGCCAACATGAAGACTGGCCAGGCCAGCCCAGTCTACCCCTGGCCAGATACCCTGAGAAGCAGCCTAGCCTACCCCTCGCCTGCTACCCAGAGGAACCGATGGTGCTGGAAACCTCTGAGGACACCTCCTTAACCCAGGTACCCTATGAGGGGGAGTCCAGAAGTAGCCCGGGGGCAGTCGACTCTGGTTTGGCCGCAGCCCATGTCAGTGTGTTGCGGTCAGGATCCCCACTGACACAGCAGCGAGTCTCCTGCCGGTACTAGGGCCCCGGGCTGGAACGCAGTGGAGTGGGTGGACCTGTGTCCCCGCTGCCACCCCACTCATGGGTGGCATCTCCCCCTTGCACCAGATGCTCAGAAACCTGAGCCCCTGACTGTATGTTTGCTGCCCCGCCCTGACCTAGGGCCTGGGCTTGTACTGAACTATTGGCTCAGCCCCTGCCTAAGGGCCTGAGCTCCTGACTCTGTGTTTGCTGCCCTGCCCGGACCCAGGGCCTGGGCTCATATTGAACTATTGGCTCGGCCCTGCCTAAGGGCCCGAGTGCCTGACTGTTTACTGGCCAGCCCTGACCCAGGGCTTGGGCCCATAGCGAACTATTGTGAGGTGGTGGGATCCCCCACTGCCCTGCAGAGGGATGAGCCTTGGCCGAGCCCTTCTTCAGGTAAGTATTAACAAAGTTGTAAGAAATCATTTTTAGCTGTGGGTTTCATTATTCTAAAGTTGATCTACTATAATACAAAAGCTGTGGATTTCTCACTGCAAAGGATTTTGTAACTTAATTTCATGGATCTGTCCATGATCCACCCATTCTCAATCTATTTGGTGTACAATCTTGTATCATTAAGTTAATGGCAGTTTTGTCTCTGACATCAATTATCTTGACATCAAGGATATGAGCAAGATCTGAGCCCGTAATAAAATACCAAACTCCTCTCATACTAAATCCATCTGTGATGTACAATGTTAAACTTAAGGTTAGTCTAATGATAAATAATATGTAGGCATATTAGCACATTTGGAAAATATTTGTTTCAAATTTTTATGTAGGAGGCTATGAATGATTGTGAGCAACAAGATTAACAATGTAGAGCTGTAATAATTTGTTAATTGTGAAATCACCATTGTTAGTCTTGTCATTAAAAACATTTATGTAGGTGGTATTGTATTATTCCAGTTTACTAGTTTATAACAATGTTGCCATGTATTAGCAACTTCTGAACATGGTGTGTGAGTTTATTGCTCTGTATAGTTTTAGTTTTTAAAATGATCACTTAGAATTGAGTTTAATAACACATTACGTAACATTGTTTCATCTTATCTGGTAATACACTGACCATGATGTGATATCAAAATGTCAGACTTTAACTCCTTCACTGCGGTTTTTCCATTTCAGTCACTGAAGATCCATCACATGTAGCAACCTTGTATTAGAATATGATGTGCCTGGTAATTAGACAAAACTCTGTGTGTTTTGCCTGAAGTACCTGGCACATTAAGAAAGTGGTAGTGAGGCGGCTAATGAGCTTGAAAAATCATTTTTCTTAGAACCAAAGGTCAAATTCTCTGCTGGTGTAGGTTTGCGCATCTTAATTGACATCATCCTATTTGGCTTGATTTTGCTTGTTTTGCATTATCACAGGCCTTGTCTACACTACAAGACTATTTCGAATCAACTTAGTTCGAATTTGTGGATTCGACCTTATGAAGTCGAATTTGTCTATCCATACTAAATACACTAATTCGAATTTCTGAGTCCACATTAACGGGGCCAGCGTCGACTTTGGAAGCGGTGCACTGTGGGAAGCTATCCCACAGTTCCCGCAGTCCCCGCTGCCCATTGGAATGCTGGGTAGAGCTCGCAATGCCTGCTGGGGGAAAAATGTGTCGAGGGTGGTTTTGGGTAACTGTCATCATTCAACCGTCACTCACAACCGCCCTCCCTCCCTGAAAGCGCCGGCGGGAAATCTGTTCACACACTTTTCTGGTCGGTTACAGCGCGGACGCCACAGCACTGCAATCATGGAGCCCGCTGCGATCATTGCTGCACTTATGGCTGTTGTCAACTCCTCGCACCTTATCGTCCACCTCTTCCACGGTCAGCTGCTGAGAAATCGGGCGAGGAGGCTCCAGCAGCACGGTGAGGAGAGTGGCGCAGACCTCTCAGAAAGCAGGGTACGCCGGGCAGTGGAGATCATGGTGGCAATGGGTCAAGTTCATGGTGTGGAACGGAGTTCTGGGCCCGGGAAACAAGCACGGACTGGTGGGACCGCATAGTGCTGCAGGTCTGGGATGAAACAGAGTGGCTGCGAAACTTCAGGATGCGTAAGGGCACTTTCCTTGAACTCTGTGACTTGCTGGCCCCTGCCCTGAAGCGCCAGGACACCCGGATGCGAGCAGCCCTGAGTGTGCAGAAGCGAGTGGCCATAGCCCTCTGGAAACTTGCCACGCCAGACAGCTACCGGTCAGTAGCGAACCACTTTGGCGTGGGCAAATCTACCGTGGGGGTTGCTGTGATTCAAGTAGCCCACGCAATCGTTGAGCAACTGCTCTCAAAGGTAGTGAACCTGGGAAACGTTCAGGTCATCATAGACGGCCGCGCGATGGGATTCCCAAACTGCGGTGGGGCTATAGATGGGACTCACATCCCTATCCTGGCACCAGCCCACCAGGCCAGCGAGTACATTAACCGAAAGGGCTACTTTTCCATGGTGCTGCAAGGACTGGTGGACCATAGGGGACGTTTTACCAACATCAACGTCGGGTGGGCGGGCAAGGTTCATGACGCGCGTGTGTTCAGGAGCTCTGGTCTCTTTAGACTCCTCCAGGCAGGTACTTTCTTCCCGGACCACAAAATAACGGTTGGGGATGTGCAGATGCCTACAGTGATCCTCGGGGACCCAGCCTACCCGCTAATGCCCTGGCTCATGAAGCCCTATACAGGTGCCCTGAACAGAGAGAAGGAGCTCTTCAAGTACCGGCTGAGCAAGTGCAGAATGGTGGTGGAGTGTGCTTTCGGACGTCTCAAGGGGAGATGGCGGACCTTACTGACTCGCTCGGACATCAGCGAAAAGAATATCCCCGTAGTTATTGCTGCTTGCTGTGTGCTGCACAATCTGTGTGAGAGCAAGGGCGAGGCCTTTTTGTCCGGATGGGATGTTGAGGTAAATCGCCTGGCTGCAGTTTACGCTCAGCCAGACACCCGTGCCGAGAGAATATCCCAGTGGGAAGCGCTGTGTATCCGGGAGGCTTTGAAAGTAAGTTTCCTCGGAGATCAGGGTAACCTATGACTCTCCACTTGCTTTCAAGAGAAACTGACCCTGGGCCTGTGTCTGTTTGTGTCGATTTCGATCTGTGGCTACATGCCGCGTTCTCCAAGCTTCCCCCACTTCCAAAGCACATTTTAAAGCAAAGTAATTGTTACACTCATTATTAATAAATCTTTGTTTTACTTTGCATTTCTGTTCTGGTGTTGAAACATGGACGCATACTGTGCTGGGCATGGTGTGCACTGACGTACAGACCGCTTCCTCCATAGAGGACTGACATCCTCCTGCTCCTACATAGGTCTCTGGGGTGGGGGACGGCTGAAAGTGGTTCTGCATGAAGGGGAGGGTTTGCAGGAAGGGGCGAGTGGTGCCTTTTTTGCATAGGGGTTTGGATGACGGCAGTGGGCTGTGGGTTTGTGCGTAGGAAGGGGTGATGGGTGTGGGAGAAGGGTGAGTATCTGTCCGTGGATGAGGGCTCTTGTTGGGGCTCAGGGCAGCGGATAGGCTCGTTGATCCATTGGAAGTGCATGGTAAGGGCAGCCTGCCTTTACATTAATGGCGTGGCAGGCGCTAGGGTCCTGGACAAGCATACACATTACGGAATGACCAGGGGCAGCATACACAACACAGAATGACCCTGGTGCCTACTGACTGCAGTGTGTGTGTGCCCCGCAGTTGATCCTTTCCCCAAGTCTGTACCCTGGTACTGTAGGCTATACCGTGCAAGTATGAAACCCCTGTCCACCCCATACACCGAAAAATCCTCTGACAGGAAAGACATGACTGAAACAGTGATTAACAGCAAACATCTTTTATTAATCTAATAAACAGTGGGGGGATGAACCTTGGATTTGGGACTGGCTGAGCCTATAAGGGAAGCACTTCTACAAATTTCTAACGTGAGAAGTGCGGGGTACACGGTCGCTCTGTTCTGGTTCAGTGACAGTTCTCACGGCCCCTACCGCCCCTCCGTCTTGTACTTTTGGGTGAGGGGGGGCCAGGACTTCTTGGCGGGGGAGGGCGATTGCAGAGACACTGCAGGGGGGCCCTGTCCTCCAGCCTGCGGTCCTGCAGGACATCAACAAGGCGACGAAGCGTGTCCGTTTGTTCCTTCATGAGACCAAGCAGCGTTTGGGTGGTCTGCTGGTCTTCCTGCCGCCACCTATCCTCACGTTCCATGAGTGTGCGATGCTGCTCACATAGGGTCTCCCTCCAGTGTTTCTGCTCTGCAGCCTCTGCTCGGGAGCAGGCCATCAGTTCAGCGAACATCTCGTCCCTAGTCTTCTTCTTTCGCCGTCTAATCATTGCCAGTCTCTGCGAGGGGGATGCCGGGGCAGTCCGGGAAAGAGCCGAAGCTGTGTGATGGGGAAAGTTAGTGATTTCCTTGAACAGATACGTTTTTGCGAACAGTGAACACCGTCTAGTCAATTTCTATGAACAAGACCGTACCGGGCAACAAGTCTCACGTGGTCTCAAGAGAAGCACGACATTTTGGGCTACGCTCTGATTGGCTGCAGCATTGCACAGGAGAGCGGAGAAGTCGGGAGAGATAGCTGAATCCGTCTAGCAGACAGTCCTGGTAAGCCTTACAGTACATTATGCTTATCAGTTAACGGATAGCTGTGCCCTCCTGCTAAATGCAATCTGGAAATCAGATACTATGACACTTTTCCAGCCACTCCCGACACTGCAGGGGAAAGATCAATGTATGCTTTTCCTCTGTGGCCTACAGCACGTGGCTGCTAAGCGAGGGGCTTTGTTATGCAAAGTATAAGTAAACCATTAAGAACAGTAACTATTCGCTAATTGCCCTAATTAGATGCAGCACTTCATGAACGAGATTACCCTGAGGCGGGTCTCTCAAGTACAGAAAGACAGGATGTTAAGGGAAGCACTTCACCGACCGGGACCCTACGCGGCCATGCTGGTTGAGGCGATGGTTCCCCTGTATCTACGGATGTCATGGCGTGGAAGAGTGTGCTTCACCGGAGGACCAAATAAGGCACCTCTTCCTAGAAACCTCCTGCGGAGGGTATTTGAGGAACTTTTTGACGCATTTGTGGAATTGTCCATGGAGGACTATTGTTCCATCCCAATCTGTGTGGACCTACTGTTCGTATAGTTTTCCGTTAAAAACTTTTAGATATAGTATTTAGATATAGAATTTCTATTTTTTGTATACATGTTTTCGTACAAATAAATGTTTTCTTGTTTATACGACTTACCGCCTGATCCTTCCCCTGACTCTGAGTCTGGGTTCACGGCCGTGGAGGGTTGGTAGGGGATCTCTGTGAGGGTGAGGAAGAGATCCTGGCTGTCAGGGAAAGCGGCATTGTGTTCGCTGTCGCCTGCGCCTTCCTCCACGGACCCTTCGTCGTCTTCCCCATCGGCGAACATCGAGGAGGAACTGTCCTGGTTCACTATGCCATCCACTGAGTCCACGGTCACTGGTGGGACAGTGGTGGCAGACCCACCGATAATGGCATGCAGTGCCTCGTAGAAGCGGCATGTCTGGGGCTGTGCTCGGGCGTCCGTTTGCCGCTCTGACTTTTTGATAGCCTTGCCTCAGGTCCTTGACTTTCACGCGGCACTGCATTGCATCCCGGCTGTATCCTTTCTGTGTCATGGCTTGGGAGACCTTCTCGAAGGTCTTTGCATTACGCTTGTTGGAGCGCAGCTCCGACAGCACAGACTCCTCGCCCCACACAGCGATCAGATCCTGGACTTCCCGGTCTGTCCATGCTGGGGATCTCTTTCTATTCTTCCATTGGGCTGATTCCTCTGCTGGAGAGCTCTGCATCGTTGCAGGTGCCACGGAGCTCGCCCCGATGTCAAAGCAAGAAATGAGATTCTAACTGTCCAGACAGGAAAAGGAATTCAAATTTTCCCGGGTCATTTCCTGTGTGGCTGCTCAGAAAATCCAAGCTCGGACTGCTGTCCAGAGTGTCAACAGAGTGGTGCAGTGTGGGATAGCTCCCGGAGCTACTAAGTTCGATTTGCATCCACACCTAACCTAATTCGAGCTAGCAAGTGTGAATTTAGCGTTACTCCACCTGTCGGGGTGGAGTACCAAATTCGAACTAAGTAACCCCCTAGGTCGAATTAAATGGCTTCCTGGTGTGGACGGTTGAGCGATTAATTCGAATTAACGCTGCTAAATTCGATTTAAGGTCCTAGTGTAGACCAGACCACAGTCATGCTGATCTAGCATGTATAGAGAGTCTTGTTACTGATTGTTTGTTTGTTTGTTTGTTTTTTTAATTGACCATGGATGGTGTGTAACCTCAACACTAACACTGAAAGGGTTAATGAGAACGTGAAGGCTTAATTAGTGCTCCTGGTTGCACCTACAGGGTAGGCCAGGCCCAGTTAAAGACGAGTCACATGTAAGGGAGGAGCTGGTGGCTGCTATTAAGAGAGGAATCGTAAAGTGGAAAGGGGCTGTGGGACAGAGATGGAAATAACTCTGTAGTTACTCTCTTGGCAGTAGAAAGAGCAGTAGGGCTAAAAGTGAAGTGTAAGGAAAGAGTTGGCCCTAGGACACTCTTCCAAGCAGACAATTCTAGCAAGAGGCCAAGAGAGAGATCAAGAAGCTACTGGGGCAGAGCAAACTCCAGTAGTGAGTCCTGACAAAAGGGAGGTTTTCAAAAGGGAACCGAGCATAGGGGAAACTTAAGAGGGACAAAAGGCCAAGCCTAAAAAAGGTTGAAGTTTGTATATGTTTATATTTTCAGTTAAGATTTGTTGGAGGACTGCAGGGAGCTCTGTGAGGTTGGGCCATGAAAGGAATCTGAGAGGAACACAGTGGGCCCCAAATGGTGCTTTAGGAAAGGCCAGCTGATAGGCTGAGTTAGGAAGAAGCCCAGGGAGGTAGTAGGGGCCAAGTCTAAATAGACATACCTTGCCTGCTATGCCATTCCTGCCATTGGTGAGTCCACTCTTTAATATCAAAACTTGACAGTCTTATGTCCTTATGCTCATCTCTGTTTTCTCAAGTCGAGGGGATCCTGTATCTATAGATCATGCACTGGGAATGCAGATGGGAGCAGTTTCACCTTCCCACTATGCTCTACTTTTTGAACTTCTATTCTCTGCTGACCTTGTGTCTGTCTTCTCAAGATTTTCCCACTGCTTCTGATCACTTATTCAGAGTTGTATTGGGAGGACCATTGATCTATTACAAGTCTTCAGCTGGGAGCAAGCTCTGTGAGTGGGTCAGGAGGAGCAGACCAAGCTCTGCCAGATTCCCTCCCCTCCCCTGAAACCTGTAGGCCAAGCAAAGTAATTTACTAGACAATGAAAATCTCTGTGTGGGTGCTGCATGTCTCTGGAAGATGGTGGATCTTGAGGGCTCAAGGGATTTAAGAGTGGAATGGATTTCTACAATTGGCGGTGGGGGGACAAACTCTGCCTCTCGTTACTAGGACTATTAACGGGAAACTCTGAGTTAACTTGAAAGTCATGGAGTTTCCACTCTCCTATGTGGACCATTTCTGCTGGGTGGAGAACGGAACCTGTGATTAACTGATTATACACAATCCTGGATTGGATTTGCTTTATGCAGGCAAATTGTGGACTGAAAAATGGCAACTGTGATTGTTCATATCTATATAAAGAGTATGTCTCCCCAACTACTAGCTACAGACAGTTTTTCATGAACAAGAACATAATCCTGTGGAGCAAGTAACATGAAATGCTGACAACTATGCAGGAGTTCAAAGAAGGTTGCTTCACCTTAATGAATAAGAGTGGGGCCAGTTAACATGTCTGGGGTGAATCATAAGATTCCTATGCACAGTTAGGACCTTTGTGGGGTTTAGAAGGTTAGAAAGTTGTGCTGAGCCAAGTCAATCAATCTTAATGAGTAGGCTCTTCTTGTTTGTTATAGTCAAATGCTTTCCTTTCCAGAAACACTTACAGGATATAAAAGTCATTTTACTTTTATAAAGTATCCATTTTGTTGGTGCAGGTGCACCATTCAATTTCTATTTGGATCTTCTAACTATGTCAGCTATCATAAAAGCCATTTATAGACATGCTTTTCCTTAGGCATTTTTAAACAGGTGTGGGATGAAGAAGGTGGCTGGAGAAGGAATTTCTACATGAATGTTTATAATGTATAATGCTAATAATTTTGGGCCAGAACATTCTGAGAATATGTGCCTTCATGCAGATGCCCTTATGAATTAAAAATGAAGCATGAGTAATGAAGATTAGTATGTGATATATGCTGCCCCCAGAAATAGCTCTAAATATGTTTTTCAGAGGTTTTCAATAATGAGTCAGCAGCTCTTTAAGGAAACTCATTTTCTCAGAAAACAAACTTAATCAGCCAACTATACCAGAAAAATAAGCATTGACACATGAAAATAGAAACTTTGAAAATCCCTATCTGACTGGTCACTTTAGGAATTTGTTGTCTTTAGAAATTCAAAGTAAATGTTCACAATTTTACTAGTAGCAATAGCATTTGGAGAAGGTACACAATGCTAACCCTTTTTATCCTTTATATTATTAAAATAGTAGTTAAATAGAAACATTTCTTAAGGTCTATACTGAGTGTATACATTTTATTGCTACTTTTGTTGCCCATATTAACCAAGTAGTTAGCCAAAATCCCAGGGCCTTGCAAAGTCCATCCTATTAGGATATATCTGTGAAATGAGTCAAATATATTCTTGGTATAATCCTAGTTAGAAAAAAAATACAAAAAATGCTGTTTCTCTGAACAAAATAGAAACCAAGGACAGCAGGCAGGTTCCTTACTGAGTACTGGTTTACACTATAGAATTACTTTGGAATGCATACGTTGCTCAGGGATGTGAATAATCCACACCCCTGTGTCACATAGTTATACTGACCTGCTCTGATGTAGACAGTGCTATGTTGGCGGGAGAGCTTTGCCCACTGACATAGCTACTGCCTCTCATGGAGTTGGATTAACTAAAATTATGAGAGAACTCTGTCCCATAGGATTAGAGCATCATCTCCATTAAAGCGTTACAGCTGCACCGATGCAGTGTTTTAAGTGTAGACATAGTGTTAGAAATTCCCAAATCTGTCTCTCCAGCAAGTTCTATGTCCAATAGGGCCTGTCCCTCTGCTTTCTCCTGGGGTCACAATCACAACTTACTCTAGCTCTCTCTGCCTCCAACACATATAGCCTGCAACCAGTATCTTAGCCCCTGCATTTGCAACCAGGGGAAAACCTCATAACTTAGCTCTGACCTGCCATGTGGCTTTGTGCCTTGACAGGTAGCCCCACAATCCCTGCTGTTTTTAACATATCAAAGGACTTGATTAAGTCTTCAGATTAGCCTAAAAGAAGGTGTTTGGCCAACCCATTAGCTGAAATGAGACCTATGATTGTCCTGGGATCAATTAGCACCTTTCAGCATAATGTTTGTTTTGTCTTACAGAAGAATCTAGAGTTTAGGGCCCACAAAGTTTAGATCCCCACTGTGCTAGACACTGTATACCCATAGAAGAAACAATCCCTGTTGTAATGCATTCCCAGCCCTATACTGAGAACAACAAATGACCCCCTCGGCCTGCATAGTGCCACAACAAAGTCAGCAGTATTCCTCATGAGCAAAAGGAAGTACCTATATGATTTTCACTGCAGGATCAGTGTTTCTTAATTCAAAGTACTAAAGCAATGTAACTACATAGCCTATATTAAACTTAAATTCAGTGCCTGTGCTTTTGGGTCCCCAGCTATGGGTTACCTGGCTATCAGTACTGGTGCTTCAGGAATTTGCCACTGATAATTAGACAATGGTCTTCTCCTCTTTTGATGGTCTGCATTCCAAAGCCTCCCATCTTGCAGCCTTCATTATGAAATTAAGGCCCTGCAGCTGTGTCTTGCACATGCATCCAGTTATGAGCATAGTAACTCCCACTAGAACTCCATCAGCTTTTCAGATCCTGTGGGATTTGGAGCGCTCTAGCCTCCACTGCAGGTTAGAGTGTGCATTACAGTCAAGCAAAGAACCTACAGCAAATCTACCCAACACTTTATTTGTTTCATGCATTGTCCAGACCTTGAGTTTAATTGTTGTTCAGAACATTGAGTGAATACTTTAATGATTTTTGTTTGTTGCCATTCCAAGTCAAGAATTCATTATTCTATTTATACTGTATGTACATATGTTGTATACTGACACTTCATCCAGATCAGGACCTCATTGTACAAGGCACTGTACCAAAAAAAGCAAATCCAGCTACATTGTTCAGTTGTGATTTAGGTCACATGAGAGTCTTTTACTGGGTTGGAGATAAGATTTATGTTATCTGGCTACTGGTGCTAATGCTCGTGGATTTGGAATTTATCTCTTGTAAGCATTAGAGTGCCCATTTCAAATTCATGTTCTAAGAGCATCTGTGAATAATAAAACCTAATTGTATGAAAGTTTGCAAAATGGAGACCCAATAGGCACGTAAACACAGCTAATGCCAATAAATATTGAAAGAGGCAGTTTTGTAGTTTTCCCCTATTTCTAATTTGCACAACTGAATGTGAGGCAGGAAGAGTTCTACTCATTTGACCCAGTTGGTTGCTGAATTCATCATTAAGGGCCACTTTTGACTGAACCCCTGGATGTGTGCAAGAGGCAGAGGAGGGTGCAGAGCAACTTTGTTCCCTCAGGCTAGTAGCTGGGGACAACCACAGTGCTCCCCTGAGCACCAGAATTGTGAGGGGTTAGCACTGCTAGCTAATTCAAAAGAGGGTGCAGAAGAGGTAACTCCTATGATCCTTCACATACAGCCCAATGGCTGAAGACATGAAGGAAGCCACTTTGTACCCCTGTGCGTGGACAAAGATTGTGCTAATCAGAGGAACAATGATTCAGAGCTCTTGCTGGGGTGTTTTGATTTTGAATGACCCCAAAATGGTCTTGTGAATAATTGACACAAAAGAGCCCTAAAGCAGGACATGGAAGAAGTATCTGGCTAAATGGGATGAGTTTGAGGAAGCTGCAGGCTGGTATAAGTCTAAATGTGATTCACTTATCCAAAAATGATGGGGAATCAGTGTGTTGGTGTCATTTTCTAGGATGCAGTCCTACCTGGTGTGGGATTGTCAGCACCTTCTCTGTAACTGCTGGGTGGCTTGAATACTCTGTTGCTGTGATTTACAGCCTGGACATTTGCAGCCAGCAAACAAGCATGAGCTGAGTTTCAGTGTTAAGCATCTGTAAACCAGCAACCCCAATTCCAGCAGCCTGCTTAGAATCACAGAATATCAGGGTTGGAAGGGACCTCAGAAGGTCATCCAGTCCAACCCCTGCTCAAAGCAGGACCCATCCCCAAATAAATCATCCCAGCCAGGGCTTTGTCAAGCCTGACCTTAAAAACCTCTAAGGAAGGAGATTCCACCACCTCCATAGCTAACCCATTCCAGTGCTTCACCACCACCAATGGGGGCTGCAGGAAGTGGCGGCCAGTACGTCCCTCGGCCCATGCCACTTCCAGCAGCTCTGATTGGCCTGGAGCAGCGAACTATAGCCAGTGGGAGCTGTGATCAGCCGGACCTGCAGACGCGGCATGTAAACAAACTGACCCAGCCCACCAGGGGCTTTCCCTACAAAAGTGGCATCCCAAGTTTGGGAAACACTGCTTTAGAGGAACAAACAAAATGCACAGCTTATCGCTCTAACTCAAACAGAGCACTGGTTTGGTTTAGATTAAAAGTAGAACAAGTTTATTAGCATACGGTATGATTTTAAGTGAGTTCAAGTATAAAGGATACAATAAGAAATGGTTACAAGCAAATACATGAAAAACACTTCCTAGAGCCTAAAACTTAACAAAACGACAATCTGGGTTCAGGGTACGAGTTTTATCACGCTACCATCCAGCTCAATGGCTGATGACCCCTCTGGCTAGGATCTTCCACAAAGTCCACTGTGCTTGGCTCCTTTATCTTCATTGAAAGAGAACTTGAGGTTCTTTGATCTTCTCTTTTATTGTCCAGTGATGCTCTGAAATGGATTCTTCTGAAGATTACTGCTCCTCCCCCAGTAAAGTTCATTCAGTCTTGTGAGGAAGGTGACATGAAGTCTCCTGGTGAAGGAAATTTCATGCTGGTTTCTTTCCCTGCTGGTGTTTGCTAAAATGCACATCAATCTATTTCCTGCAATCTCCTTCTCCTGCTGTTGTTGCTGCCCTTGTTGCCTTGACAGTGTTGTTTACCTTTTATGTAAACTGCATTCCCATTGTCTTAATGTACCTTGGCAGTACCTCCAAATGGCAGAACCACATTTCTTTGTCTGGGGTAGGATAAATTCAGCCCTGCCTGGAAGAGACACTTTAAGAACATAATTTCCCATATGTATAATTTTGAATTTGTCCTCTATACATACACCATGAAATAATATTAATGATCAGTACACTATTAGTTTTCTATTGATATCTTACATGACACCTTTTAGTTACAAGTTATAATATTGGTGAGTTTGGTACACTAAACTAGTCAGGCCAGCTGAAATTTGTGACCAGATACCAGTGAGTTCCCTTCCTTCTTGCATTGGGGTGCTGCTAGGGTCATGAGTCATTTGTAATGGCAATATTTGCTTGTTAAATTGCATGCCTGCTTAAATATACATGTTTACTTAGCCTCAATGAAATGACTTGTCAGTAGGATAATATACATTAATTCAATTCCAAATTTAAAACTGCATTTTTTTTTCAGAGCTGTATGTGGTTTTAGCCTTTGTAACTACTATTAGTTTTTATGGGAGCAGCTGAGCTGAAACTACATCATTCTGATCATGTAAAGGAATATACAGAATAATAACATGCATAGAGAAACTGGGTGTAGATGTGCTAGTCACCACCTTTACAGAGGTGAGAATTTCTGATTGCCTAAATATGATAGAGTGAATTACTAACTATTGGGAGAGGAAAGATAAGTTCTGTATGGCTTCTCTCAATTTCCAGGGAAGGATAGCAACCTGGAAAAAATGTTGTCAATGATGAATCAAGTCCAAACTGCAGCAGGGATTTTTAAAAAGACGTTTAAACCAATCATAAGAATTCAAGTGGGACAAAACACTGCAAAACTCTGGAAGTGTTTTAGAGAATCACAAAATATTTTTTTCAGATATTTCTGCTCAAGTGATTCATATGGTGCATTGAACAGGAAGTGTCGAGAGCCTCAGGCCAAATAAATGACCTTTGTGTGGTAGTCCAAAAGAGGAGACTATTTCAAGAGCCAAAGGTGATGGGGGTGTGCCGTGAAAACATGCTCAGGAAGAAAGTTTAAAATAACAAAGGGACTGTTCCATGTCTTCCTTAAAGATACATTCATTAGGGCTGCATGTTGTAGGAAGTTTTGTCACTGAATTCAGTGATAGCAGAACTTAGCCTTAGTTAACTTAGTAAGTTAACAATTAACTTTTTTTGTAAGTGAAAGATAGCTGCTGTGGTAGCTCCATTATTAAATTGAATTTCTTCTGCAAGCAATCTGACTTATGAAACATAGTATGCAAAATTGATAAGAGATTTTATTAAGAATAAACATGAAATGACTTGAGAATTTATTATGAATGTTTTTGCTTCAGGGGAACCCCATCTTCCTTTTCTTTCCCCCTCTTCCTCTTCTTGCCCCACCCCTCCTGCTTCCAATCAGGACTTCCTCCAGTAAGGACAGAGCATAGATTACAGTGGAACAGTTGATTTTAGGACAATAACCATTCTGGAAAAAAGACAACAGACTCCTTTATGAAAAGTAACCCTCCCACAGGCTGGGTTCAATGCCTTTCCACACTGCACTAGTCTAGAAATGGGCTGAACCATTCTCGTCTCAAGATTTCTGGTAGTTCCCACTTGAGTACAGTGCAATAAAAGCCTCAGCCTTATTCTTGTAATGAGGGTCTAGAATTGTCACTTAAGATAAGATTCCAAAGGTGTAACACTTGTATTTGGGTTCAGAATGAACCCTTTAATAGAAGTCAAGTTTTCCCCAAAATTACCTAGTTTACAAACAGGAAGATATTCAAAGCAGAAATTAGTAAATACATTACGGAACATTTAATTTGTAGACAACTGTAAGAATCTTGCACATACAAATATGGTTAAACACGGATAGTGACAGCACAGGTGCTAGTCATGCCCAATATTACATGTAGTGGTCTCTAAATCAGTTGCAAACTGCTTAAATTGTATTTGTTGCAAATCTAAATACAAAGAAATCAAGCTTCTCCAGTTGGACTTGGGAATTCAGTGTGGCTTCTAATTTTAAATTAATAATGCAACATATTAGAGTGTCCTTTTTGCATAGGATCTTCAGATTTCCAAGCCTTCATCATGGGCAAGTCCCATAATTTTTCTGTGCTGCAATTAATCATACTCTTCCATGCTATAATGCTTACCTCACAGAGAATATGAAGATTAACTAAAATAGGCTCCAAATCCCTCAAGCTGCTGTTCTTCTCTCCCTCCCCTCTATGGCTTTGCAGAACCTTAATGACTTTGCTGTAATTCCACAGGCTGGGGTCTGCATTCAAAGCAACTTTAATGCTCTCGATCTTAAATGTTCGTGAACTCCAGAGATCTTCAGGTGAAAAGTGTAGTTATTTTCACTTTCAATTAATCCTGACTCCTGGTGTTTATAATATTATGTAGACCACAAGATGAACAAAGTTAGAGTGGTGATGTGTCTGAGATCATAAATATGCAATCTTTGAATCATCTCAGTCCTATTAGCAGAAGCAATTGCAGGAAAGACCAATTGCTCAAGACACAGTCAACTAGATTTATGGTGTTAACTTTGGAGAAATACTTAAGTGGAGACCAGGAAGTTCTCAAATGGTGCAGAGGGCATTGCAATGACTGAATGCATACAGATGTCATTGGTTTATTGGATAATAAAAAATGATAGTGAGTTTAGACTGTATGTGAGTGTATCCAAGCAAAATGAAGAATGTGTGATAGGTGTAAAGAGAAGTTTATTTTGGGAGTGACTCTCAAGGTATGGAGTAGTTGAACTAGTCAATGCTTTTCCTTCTCACATTTCATTATGACTTATAAAAATGTGTGTATCCAGTGTTAAAGGCACATTCACAATCCTATTCTTTAACACACACACAAATCATAGGCTGACCCAATGTCAACATGTACCATTGTGCTAGAAATAGGGTAGCGTTAGCATTTCAGATACCGCAAGGTGTCACTGAAAAATTACTTTCATAGGGCCAGGCTGTCTCCTCTGCAAGGAAAAAGCCATGCATTTTATATTTATTTTGATCTATACTTCATCTACAGTCACCCATCATAAGTCTCTGGGGAGCCCTTCCAAATGTTTAAAATTCACATGGCATAGTGTGTTTCAGCCATTGTATAAACTGCCCTACCTTTCCGTATAACGGTAGCCATTGGCCACGGGTGAATAAGAGTAATGAATAAAGATGAATTAATTCCTTACAAAGCACAGAGACTTGGCCTTTGTAGCTTATCCCAAAGGGTAACAAACTCAGGTTCTGGCCAACCAGTATGGTGGGGCACAAATTTCAGATTCTAGAATCCAGCTCCCTCTCGTTCTGTAATAAAGAGCTTCATCTAGAGCCTCTCCACTGATCTCAACTGTGCCAATACTGCAGGGGGAGAGAGAAGGTTCTTTTAGGTAACCCAGATCTAAACCGTTAGGCCTTCATCGGCCAACACCATCCATTTTAAATCTAGCTGGAAATTTACAGATAACCAGTGCTCAGCTCAGAGCACCGCTGTCGGATGCTCTGACTGTGATGCCCCACGCAATAAGTGTGCTGGCATAGTTTTTCTTTTCCAAAAAGCCTCAGGACTCTAGGCCCACTTGGAGCAGTCTCTCTTGGACATGACAATTGTAGTGAGGTCTGAATCCCAAGCAATAGCCACCATCTCAAAAATACAGATTGAAAAGAACAATTTTAGTCATAGTTATTACCTCAGCAGTTCTAGGCCTGGCACCCCTCTCCTCAGATTGTGTACTTGTGCTGCTAATGGCTGTTTTGCGCCATCTGTCAAAGATGCCATTGTAATTTTGGTCAGCTCTTCTGGTTGCTTCCTTCAGTCTATCAGCTTTATCTCCAGTTTGTCTAGACTGAGCATCTGCCAGCTATCTTTCACCCAATCCCTAACAGAACTGTGGAAAAAAGTCTTTTGTCCACAACCATTGAAATATACCATTGTAATAGCCCACCAGACCATTGATCTATTGTAGTCTGTTAGCAAAACAGTACATTACTTCAGAGCCCTCTGAAGCCTAGCAGGTTTCATTAGTCTCAGTGGCTGGACCATTCAAACAGAATTTCTACCCAGGAACTGTGCCCTGTCAGAATAGGAACATGTGACCCTTAAACTATGGGGGATGCCAAATTAAAATAATTTGGAGCTCTAGGCACATCCCACGTGCCATCCCCATATGGCTGCATCCCTATGCAGTAGCAGGTTTCAGCATTAAGGTGACTAGGATAGACCTCTTAAAGCTATTGATGCAGATTCTGACCACAGCAACAGATTCTGACCTTGTGTAATTCCAAGAGCAGCATATTAAGTAATGGGTTTATAGTGCTTATGCCTTAATTCATTCATGACTGCAGGAGGTCATAAATGGGCAGTGACAAAAGATTAATTTTATCTCCTCTGTTCCTAAGTGTGCCCTATGATGCTGTGTGATTGAAATATGGCTATTTATATCAATAATATTGCCTCTTTTAGTCAATTGCAACAAATCTTATACAAATTGTCATGTAAGGAGTCAATGGAAAAGTTATTTGCTAATATGATTATCCTGTTTATGCATGTATAATTTTTGTAACTGAAGTTATAAATATTGACTATGAACTGGCATCCTACATATGTGCTGTATTCCTTAATAATACCTGCCAGGTAAAATCAACATTGAAACGAGACAACATATTGTGAATGGACTATTCAAGTTGATGACCTAATCAATGAATACTTAACTCACAATGGGCCATAGTAAAAGCTTGTTCCCAGTCAGTGAGCCTTCCTGTGAATGCTTTTGCTAGAGAATGGGTAATGGCTGCTCTTGTGAATCATCAAATTATGCAATGGCATGTGACCAGCTCACGTGACCCTGGACTCCATCGTGTGCCTGTAATTTTCCACAAACTAAGAGTGATAGTGTTCCCTCCATGCAAGAAGGTATAAAGGACCATGGAAACATCTCCATTTTGCCTCTTTCCAGCTCTGATCTTTGGTCTATGGACTTAAATTGAAAAGAGCATTCCAACCAATGGACTGAGGACATTCCAATGAGAGACACGCAAGCCAGCAGTTTATCCTATCGCTGCTTCAAACCTGGTATAAGAAGTCTGCAATTATTATGTGCATTTGATTTTACTTAACCATTTTAACTCTCTCCTCTTTCTTTTTCTTATAAATAAACCTTTAGATATTAGATACTAAAGGACTGGCAACAGTGTTATTGGATAAGATCTGAGTTATATGCTGACCTGGCTGTGTGGCTGATATCTTGGGATTAGAAGAACCCTTTGTTTTGATTAAATTGATTTTAAGTAACCACCCATCATAAAGGCTATTGTCTGGGTGGTGAAATGAGTGCTGGAATGCCTAAGAAGACTGCATTTCTGACTACTTGTTAACCAGTATGATGAGACAGACTTTTACTTTTGTTACCGGCATGGTATACCTTATGGAAGAATAACCACCAGTTTCAGGTGAGTCTGCCCTATCTCAGCAGTTAATTGTGAATCTGGTATTCTCAGCTCTGGCCCACTGAGTCATGGTGACATGCCACAACCATTAGAGCTGGACTCTGGTCAGATAGATTCATAGAGCCAGAAGCTCCCTACAATAGCTCCCAGGCCTTATTGAATTAATCTAACCTGATGAAGTGTTTTATTAGTCTGATCTACACACTAATTTAGTTGATGAGGTGTGTGGGGGAAAACTTTGAAATGAGCCACAGCTGCAGAGCCGGGGATGGGCCCATAAAATGACAATGTGATCAGCAGATAGGCCTCAACTTTGACTGCACATTTTTATTGAGGGGAAGTTGGGATTGGGCACATTTTGTATTTAAGAAATGTAAACATTAATAATTCTTGCTAACCGGCATTATTTGGCATGTTCCTGTAACTTTCTGTCATATGATTTATATTACAATACAAGGAAATCATGATTGCGTATATCTTTTTGTATATGCTTGGTATATATTGCCATTTACGTTCTCAAGCATGACCACCCCCACCAAAACCTGAATTCCTCCCCTCCAGGCATTGTTTTCTTTTGATATCCTGCAAAAAATAGCAAGTGAAGAATGCAAACTGTCAATAAGAAAATGAAGGTAAAATAATTAAGCAATTAGATGAATTATGTGCAATTTGTTTAACAAATCATGCTCCATAATTTGCAACATGACTAAATTAGAACCCTAATGCTCTCTGATCCCTCCAGATGTGTTAGAAAACTCAGAACATTTGTAATACTTCAGTATAACTTTGAAAGATAGAGAAGAATCACAGCACCGTTCATTCAGTTTTTAACCTTTTTTGAAGATTTAAATGGTTAATGCATTTGAATAAATTTAAGGCTACTGGATCTGGATAATTTGGATACTTTTCTAATGTGGGTTGCCATTAGAAATTTTATTAGTATAAAGTCATTATTGCTAGTTGGTACTCCAAGAAGCACTGTTAAGAATGAATGACCACACAGGATATGAAGCAGTCCAATCAATGTAAAATTTCAGATTATGTTATCCCCCACTGACAAAAATTGGTATTTTCTCTATGGCTCACAACAGGCTTACTGGGTATGGCAGGAAGACAGTTAGTGTGCAATAAAGTGTGAAGCAAAACATTAACTGCAAATAAATAACAGAATTCCTCTTTAGTTGTAATAGTTTCAGGCTTTTAAATGGCACAGTGTTCTAAATTTATACTATCATAATAGTTAAAGGTGTGAGTTTTTCTACACTAACCAAAGACTGAGGTTGTTGCTAGAAACATTTTTGGGCTATATTCCCAAAGCAACTGTTTATGCAACAGAAGTAATATATTCCAAAATACTGATTCGATATTGTGTAAATACAGAATTTATTCTTTATCTAAACATTGATTGAGATTAAGGAACAGCTTGGGGAATTTGCAGAAGGAGTCTCCAGTCCTCCAAGGCTAGAACGATTCAGTCTGTGGTGTGATGATGGAAGGAATACAGAGCAGCTAATACCTAGAGCAGGTCAGGAATTTTTCAACAATAGTCTTCCCCGCCCCCCCATTGGAAATGTCCATTTATCAAAACAAATGGGAAAAGGTGGTTTTGACAAATTTCCCATTTTGGAAGAAAATTATTTTTAAAGTTTTTAATATTCTTCAAACATCCCCTTTAGACTCTCTCAAAGGAAAATGAAGGGGGTTTTCAGATCAAAAAAACTTTTCTCAAAGGAAAAAAAAAGGTAAATTAACTTAAGGTAAAAGTAAATTAAAAATGTCAAAATTGAAAATGAGACATCTTGAAATTATCAAAACAAGAAGTTTCAATAAATTCAATCAATTTTTGGTTGATGAAAATTTTCCAAGTTTTTTTTTTATTCTCCCAAGTCCGAATAGGAAAGCTTATAGAGTTAATGAAAACCATTCCCCATCCAGTTAGTAAAACCTGAAAAACCCTGAAAGTATTAGAAACACAAGCCTTCTTCGTAGAAGAAAAGGTGAAAAGCTGCAGCACAAGGAAACTTTGGGTATGCATAAGGATGAAGATACTTTTTATCATGTCAGTGGATATTCTGGTTTAACTTGATAGTCAGGGGCGGCTCCAGGCCCCAGCACGCCAAGCGTGTGCTTGGGGCGGCATGCTGTGGGGGGCGCTCTGCCGGGTGCACGGCAGGCAGGCAGCCTTTGGCAGCGTGCCTGCGGAGGGGTACAGTGCTCACTTTATATTTTTTATTACAAATACTTGCTCTGTAAAATAGAAAAAAATAGTGTTTTTCAATTCATCTAATACAAGTACTGTAGTGCAAACTCTTTATCATTAAAGTTGAACTTACAAATGTAGAATTACATACAAAAAAACCCTACATTCAGAACTAAAACAACGTAAAACTTTAGAGCCAAAAAGTTCACTCAGTCCTATTTCTTGTTTAGCCAATTGCTCAGACGACAAGTTTGTTTACATTTGCAGGAGATAATGCTGCCCGCTTCTTGTTCACAATGTCACCTGAAAGTGAGAACAGGCATTCACATGGCACTGTTGTAGCCGGCGTCACAAGATATTTATGTATCAGATGTGCTAAAGATTCATATGTTCCGTCATGCTTCAACCACCATTCCAGGGGACATGCATCCATGCTGATGACAGGGTCTGCTCGATAACAATCCAAAGCAGTGCGGACCAACACATGCTAATTTTCATCGTCATGACTCAAATGCCACCAGCAGAAGGTTGATTTTCTTTTTTGGTGGTTTGGGTTCTGTAGTTTCAACATCAGAGTGTTACTCTTTTAAGATGTCTGAAAGCATGCTCCACACTTCATCCCTCTCAGATTTTGGAAAGCTCTTCAGATTCTTAAACCTTGGATCGAGTGCTGTAGCTATCTTTAGAAATCTCACATTGGTACCTTCTTTGCGTTTTGTCAAATCTGTAGTGAAAGTGTTCTTAAAATGAACATATGTCGAGTCATCATCCGAGACTACTATAACATGAAATATATGGCAGAATGCTGGTAAAATATGGCCAGAGACATACAATTCTCCCCCAAGGAGTTCAGTCACAAATTTAATTAACATATTTTTTTAATAAGCGTCATCAGCATGGAAGCATATCCTCTGGAATGGTGGCTGAAGCATGAAAGAGCATACAAATGTTTAGCATATCTGGCACATAGATACCTTGCAATGCCAGCTACAAAAGTTCCATGCAAATGCCTGTTCTTACTTTCTGGTGACATTGTAAATAAGAAGAGGGCAGCATTATCTCTCATAAATGTAAACAACCTTTTTGTCTTAGCTATTGGCTAAACAAGAAGTAGGACTGAGTGGAATTGTAGTCTCTCAAAGTTTTTTGCATTGTTTTGAGTGCAGTTATATAATAAAAAAATCTACATTCATAAGTTGCACTTTCACGATAAAGAGATTGCAAATATTTTCGCTGTAAAAACCATAAACAAAAGTAACAGTATTTTTCAATTCACCTCAAAAGTAGTGTAGTGCAATCAAATATAATATAAAGTGAGCACCGTACACTTTGTATTCCGTGTTTTAATTGAAAACAATATATTTGAAAATGTAGAAAAACATCTAAATATTTAATAAATTTCAATCAGTATTCTATTTAACAGTGCAATTAAAAGAGCGATTAATTGTGACTAATTTATTTTTAGTTAATTGTGTGAGTTAACTGGGTTTAAAGTAAGGCTGTCCATTAATCACAAACTCTGTAAAGTTGAAATTATCATTCTGGCTTCATGACTTGTGCATCAGTCTCCACGTAAAAAGGGTAACTCTAGCCTCACTAAACTCTAACATTTACCATGCACAGTAGCAGAGAACCATAAATTGCTACACATTCTCATGAAGCTACTACTTAGAATGCAGAACTTTTGCCTTTTTCTCCCAACAGGTTTGCAGCAAAATCAGCCAAATGATATTAGCTGTGCTTTAAACTTCAGTTTCATATTTTTTTCCATTCTGTATTTCACTTCTTTTTCCATCAATCTAGCTAATTTCCATAGGTTTCTTTTAACAAAGCTCAAACGCCAAAGAATAAATGAAAACAGTGAAGGAGGAAACTGTCACAAGCACACCAATGAATCTCAGCCTCATGTGCTCTATAAGTTCTTTTGGTTTTCCCATGATATTGTACGGCCCTCCAGGAGCAATTGTTGACATGCTCTCTAATTGGTGACAGTTCTAGTTATCAAACCTGGACAGTGCAGTTATGTTAGTGAAGACCACCAATAATTCAAAGGGACAACTAATGCAACTTCCTCCTCCTTGGAACAAATTGTTAGCTGGCTGACACCCCAGTTTATATTATACTATCACAGATGAAAGAACTTGCTGCAGGTATCACCTGCATTGTCTATATAATTCCAGCCAAAACCATTCGTATCAAGCTCACAATGGTTGAGCATTTATGTACAAGGACAGGGTTCTGTTTGTGAATCAACTGACAGTGACCTTGAAGTTTTGAAGTCTGGCAACAGATGAAAGTGGCTAATTGGGAAAGATAATCTATGACACATTTATGCCAGGCATTGACTCTTCTAATATCCATCTGTTAATACATCTGCAAAACCTAACAAATGCCTTATGATCTATATGCCTTTGTATAGCAGAGCCAGATTGGCCCCATGTTCCTTTCAACCAAAAGGCAGTACTTCAGTGTGGTAATTCTCACTTACAATTTTATACATTACTTGAAAATGTGGATCACAGCAAAGGTAGGCCTGTATTTGCATCCTGGGAACAGTTATGATTCAGTGTAATTGTTTTTTTCTTTTTTGTTTATGCATATATTAGAAACCATGGAAGTTTTAGTTATTTGGATTGTTAATATTTAATATGTTAAGTGATGAACAAATTAAGGCTTCAGGTATATTGAGCAAGCACTGTAAAAAGCTTTCCACAAATGTCCATTCAAAACATCAAATGAAATAGCTTCAACCATTATCACACTCTTAAAGTGTCCACTTTTCCATGAATAGTTGTGCACTAGAATTGTAGTTGTTGAAAATTAATGCAGAAATGAAGCTTCAAAGTCATGTGTGCAGGCATATGGAGTAACCAATTTCTAAATTCACATAAATGACTATTTGAGCAAGATGTTTGCATCCTCAAGCAATCAGGGAGCTGAAACAATGCCAGGTGAGTTAACTGAATAACCACAACTAACCAACACAGCTTGAATAGCAAACTCTGTCGCAACTGTTCACAATCATTCCAAAGAACTAATACAATTCTTCAAAACATTTCTAACAAACATCAGCTTGGGAACATTTCTGAGCAAAAAATAAAGGCATAAGTATATTATGCACTGCAAATTAGAGTCACCGTGGTTATCTCCTTTTATTTTGTGGCAATAATAATTGGTCGTGTTTACCTGACCTCATTTTACATAGCGCTCGACTGGTCCCTTACTAATTTTGTATGGATGAAGCTGTGCCAACATATTCAGTGATTTTTTTTTATGGAGAATTTTGTTATGCATCATATATATCAAAAAGAGGAATTACTGTTTTAAGAAAAGCTGCATGATTTATGTCTGTGTTCAAATATTTATGCTTTAAATGGTGTTTGTATCGTCATTTGAAACATTTGTCGAAAATTACAAATTGAAGTGCAAAGTTTTGCTGGCCACATGTCCATCCCCCTTAAATACATTTTAACTAGTTTGAAAAAGTTATATTCCTTGACAGAATATAAAAAGTAAAAAACAAAAAATATCATTTTTTTCCCTGTTAGTCTTGGATATATTCTTGAAATCTAAAATTAACAAATAGGGAAGATTTCTCTTGTTACAATAGTGTAAACCTGGAGTGATTCCATTTAATGCAGGGTCTTTCAAAGAGATTGGTGGGAGGGAATATCTGTTCTTTGAAGTACTTGATATTAAATGCTAATTTATATTATAACATAAGTTATACCACAAAGCTTTCTACAATATTTATTGATGATTAAGCCTTTGTAGTGAATCAAAATAATAGTACAGTCAAACCTTCCGATAACGCAAATTTGGATATAACGCAATCGTAAGTTGGCTCCCCTTTAAGGCCGTAATACTGAGTGTGTTTTGCTGGGATACTGTACTTTTTTTATGACATTTATAAATAAATCATGTTCTTCCAGTCTTATAAGATAAAGTGACTCGTGGCCATTGCAGGCCCATTGCACTTAGTTCTTGGGTTGTACATGTGTATGGTGTTTGCCTATGAACTTGTTATTAATTTCCTATATTTTTAAAAATATTTTACCATTATGGATACACCAGTTTGCAAATGCAAGTCGTTTTCTGCCCAAGAGAAATTGTACGCCCTGGATTAACTAAAGAAGGGGAAAAAACACTCAGCTTGCTAGAGATCTAGGAATGAGCAAGTCCACTCTGCAAGGGTGGAAAAAAGAAGAAAAGCTCCATAGCCTACGTTGCATTCTTGAAGAGAAAACTGGTTTACAGTGTAAAAAGGTCAAGTTTGCTAATGACGAAAGCCTAGATTCAGTCTTGTACCAATGGGTTGTCCAGGCTCGCTCAGAAGGAGTTTCCATTTCTGGCCCTATTCTGCAAGCTCAAGCAGAGAAATTTGTTCGCCTTATCAATGGAAATGAATCCAAATTTGAGGTGAGTAATGGCAGGCTGGACAGATTCAAGAAAAGGCACACTATAAGCCAAGTTCTTCTGCCTGGGGAAATCTGCTCAGCTGATAAAGAGGCTGCCGATTCCTACCCAATTGAGCTTAAAAAGTTGCTGGAGGAAGCTTGCTACACAACCGCTCAAGTTTACAACTGCAATGAGACTGGTTTATGCTTTAAAAAGTTACCTGATCGCACCCTCGCAACCAGGACTGATAGTCACAAATGAGAAGGCTTTAAGCAGAGGAAGGACTGAGTCACACTCTTGTTTAACATCAACAAGTCTGGCAGCCACAAAGTCAGACCTCTGATGATCAGAGAAGCGAGGTCTCCCAGATGTTTTCATCATGTTAATATTACCTTTGAATACACCAACAGCAAGAATGCATGGATGAATAGCTCCATATTTGAAGGCTGGTTCTATAAAACTTTCATGCCAGCCATTCAGGCTCATTTGTGAAAACTCAAGCAGGAGGCAAAAGCTCTCCTGCTGGATAACTGCCCTGCCTCTCCCCTGCATCAGAAAATCTTGTCAGTCGTGATGGCAAGATTAAAGTCTCATATCTCCCAAAGAACACTATGTCAGAAATCCAGCCACTGGACCAAGGCATCATATTGGCAGTTAAGCAAAATTATCATCGCTAAATGATCAAGCGGATGGTAGCGGATAACAACTCCTCCATCGACACATCACTGGCGTCACTCAGCTTGAAAGGAGTCTGTCACCTTGGTGGGAAAGCTCGGAATGCTATCTCTGCACATTGCATTGAACGATGCTGGATAAAGGGTCTTGGTCCAGCTTTTCCGTCATCTACACATGGTGATGGTAATGACGATTAGCCTAAATTGACAAGACTCATTGAAGATGACGTACATTTAGTCAAAGAAGCACTCAGAGAATATGAGCACAGTCATCATGATGTCATCTGCTGAAACCTAGTTGAGGATATCTTCCCCATATATGAACACATCTTAGATGATGAAATTGTTGCAAATGTCAGCAAGAAGAATGAAGCTTCATCACCAGAGCCCGAAACCAGTGGCTCTAATGACAACGACGGTACCTCAACTCCCTCACCAAAAGTGTCCAAGGCAGTAAAGCACGTAGAAGCCAGTTTGAGGTGGCTGGAAACTCAAGATATGGACAGCATCAAAATCCTCCAACTCAGAAGCACTCTTGACTTTGCTAGAAGCCAAAAGTCCATGGCAAATAAACAGACCTCACTAGATATCTTTTTAAAGAAATGGTGACATTTAAAATTATGGAGTCATGCAACCAGATTGACTCTGCACTCTGTGCAATGGTTAGTATAGTCAATTTCACATTTATTTCATGTACAGTACATGTAATTAAATTACTACTTTTGTGTTTAAAACACTCTGGGATAACCATTGGCTTTTTTACAAGACTTAAACTGACCGGCTTGAAATGGTAAATTTTCATAACCCCACTATAAAGCGACCCCGCATTTATCGCGATTGAATTTTTTGGACTCCAATTATTGCATTAGAGTGGGATTTTACTGTAGAGGTACTAAGTTTACCGAAAAATTGGCATATTTCATTTATATTAAGCAGTTATACCATTTGTATATTGCAAGTTTCATTTGGCAAAAGAGTTGCTGAGAAACTTTATTCATCTTGGGCGTGGAGGAATATCTGTTCTCTTCTCCATGCCTGCAAATTACTTACATTAACATTAAAAGGAGCGATAGTCCATATTGTGCATTGCTGACCCCTTTACTCAAAGCAGGTGCCCTTAAAACTAAGTTGCTTTAGATAGAATAAGAGAAACCTGCAATCTTCTCTGGGCCAGAAAAATCTCATAAAAATGATCTTGATTTGCTTCATTGCAGCACCTGCTTGCAATAAGATGAAATCTTATGTATTTCTGTAATAAATGCCATGCTAGAGCTGTGCTGGTAATTATCCTACTAAATAATGGGACACACTTAAAGCCTTTCCACTCCATCTCCCAGTGCTCATTAGTGTCATTGATGACTTATATTTCAGCAAATTATTGCTTTTTTCAAAATGTTAGGATCAAATGTATATTGATATAAAATGAACACATAATTAAGAGTCCTGTCTGTTTCAGAATTTCCTAAGTTTTTAATAGCAGAAAAAATACTAAGTGTTTACTTTTCACTGTATTATCTTTCAGTGAATCTATGTATCAATATCAACATAACTTATATTGTTGGGAGAAGAAGTGGTACACAGATACAACAGTTCTCACAGCTTAAGCAAGGGCTATTAGCTAGTGATTTTTATAACTACTTATTTTCTCTTGGCATGAGAACAAATTGGATATTTTTCAGTTACGAAGGATTTAGGCAACTGACCTGGAATTTAATGTATTAAATGAAAATGCATGACAAGTTACAGACTTAGACTTAAATCATTATAGCACACAGATTTTATGTCTGTCAAGTGATTACATTTTTAATGGCTACTGTCTGATTTAAAAACTGTCCAAAGACCTTTTTCACATTACCTATTTTGATATTACATTTATACAATGTCTGACAAACTTCTTAGCAACTGTTTACAGTATTAAATGGGAATCAGCTTTTGTCAATCCTTCCTATGTCAATAAAAAAGTTTTGCACTGCCAATAACCACTTTACCAGTGGTCATTATTTGGAAGGTAAACCTAAAACAAACCTACGTATCACTTCAGTGAGCACACAACGGATTTGTTTACTATAACTGGGAGAAAGTTATTGGAGTTTCATTTTAAAAAATGCTTTCAATATTTCTGAATTTTGTGAATAAAAATAATTTTAATTCTCTGGTCAAAAACATAACAGCCTCGTACTATTTGGGCACTCAGGGATGAAAAAGGATATGGAACTTCTTTCTCATTCTCCATGGCATGAGAGGTCAAGCAAGGAGCTCTGTCCGTCTATCTTTGGAACCCGCCAGAGAACCTGGCCAACCAGGAGTCTGTAGGGATTAAAAAGAAGCAGCTGAATTGAATTCCCCACATGATTCTCCTTCTCTACCCCCATAACCCCCAGGAGAAAAAGCATCTCAGAAGCTACGGCACAAAATAGACATTGCCATTTCGTAAGTCAAATGTAAACAAATGAAAGGTGGGGATGAGCATAGCCTTTTTGGCAAAGGGGTGGCTGAAATTGTTCTGCCCACCCTTAAGCCATCTTTGGCCTGACCGATGGACCCAAATGTAACAATAGCCACCCAGCCAGCTAAAAGGTCCAGCCCACTCAATCCTGGACACATGGCTTCAACCCCAAGTTACATCCTGCTCTGCTGAGTCTGCAACTACACCTACTTATTCCCTTGGAGGAAAACTGGTAAGGAGCATCAGCTTTTCTTCTCTCACCTCCGAAAGTGGGGTCCTAATTTTGGTATCAGACATTACTCCATTGAGGTCAATGAAGCATGTTGGTGTGAAAGTGAGATCAGAATCAGGGCATACGTTACTATAGATCTTGCTTGTCTATTTACTGAATGTGTGTCACTGTAAATAAATCTAACACCATAAAAGAAAGGGGATAGAAACTGTGCACAAACCTAACAATTTAGAGCTATTCTGACCTTGTGTTTAAGGATCATTTGCAGGATCATTTTTGATACAGAAGTGTCAGTAAAGCCATCCAAGGGACCAGGCAGATACAACACATAATTATCTGATTATACTGTAGCTTGGAAAAGATAAAGTAGATACACAAAATGCAATAGTCCTAGAGAAACACTGGGTATCATGTAAAATTACCAATAGTGTACATTATCTGAATTTACGTTCTGGCTTTGTGCTTTCAGTGTTTGCAATTTTGAAAGAGGAAGTGACATGGTATTTCTTTGCCAACTGATTCCGGGGTCTTGATATCACCAGGGGGCTAATGGTGGTTATTCCTGGTTAAAGCAGTTATTTATTAAAATGGATGTTCCTCAGTACTGAATGTAACTATCTTTTCTTTTATGCTAGCTTATTTTGGTAATATATGTAAGACTCTCCATGAACATGTGGCAGAAGGTTCACCTGAAAAAAAAAACAATAGAAATAATATTTAAAAATAAATGACATGTCAAAAACAGTTGTTGCCTGATTCTCCTTTCATTTATTCTGCTGCAAACCAGGCAAAACTCCTGAATGTACCGAAAGCCTAGCAAGTACTACAGATGTATTAAATCAGGGCCTGACTTTGGTTTCCTAGAAATAACATTGTTGTCAATGAAGTAAATCTGATGTAAAACTAATATTAATCAGATCAGAATGAGGCCTTACATTATTCTAATAACTGCTTGCTTATTGACTGAATGGACGAAGTCCTGTACATACATATGGCTCCATAGCAGGAAGGAAAGACAAGCTGTGTGCAAGCATAATGTAAAGAGGCTAGATTGGGGGACAACTCATGGGCCTAAACATTTCAGGATCAGGCACTTGGCTTCTAAATTTGTGGTGCAGGGATTATGCCTTTTTCTTTCTGCAAAAAAATTCTACAAACTTATCATGCAATTTAAGCATTTGATAGCTAATGACGCAGTTTAAAAGAAGAAACCAAAAAATGCTGATACCAAGACGGTGGGGGGGGAAATGATTACAAAAGAGACATGTCAACATGTCTGCAGAGAAAGTGAGTTTTTAATAAGCTACATATGAAAAGCATTGTCATGGATAACGTCACACTTATTCTCCATCTAAAAACCAGCTTTGAACATTCTGATTTTGCCATTGTATCCCCACCTGGAAAACTGGCAGGAACAGGACTTAATTAAAAAAAAAAGTTCTGTGTGCGGCTGGGAAATCCTAGGTAAATAAATTAAAATTAAAAAAAAAATCCAAACAGTGTACTGTGTTAAATACTTCAGTGACAGTGGGAAATTAAAGTGATGAGGTTTTTTTTCAGTACCTGCTTTTAGGCAGAAAATTCAACTAGAAGAAAAGTTCACCTGGCATTAGGTAATATGCATTTTCCATCTAGCAGCGTGCATACAGAAAATCCTAATCTGCAATCGTTCACTACCCATGTCTCTAAGTGCCTCTCATTTGTTTTATATCTGCAAGTTTTCCATAGTATATTAATACTTTCCCCAAAACTGTGTGCTTGAGTCAGACTGGGGAAAAATCATGGCTTGCAGAAGTCACTAACAAGACTCCCATTGACTTCAAAGGGTACGTCCATGCTGCGATAAAACCCTCTGCACCGAGTTTCAGAGCCTGGATAAGCTGACTAAGGCCAGCCGCAGCAATACTGCAGGTCTCTGCAGTGTAGATGTACCTAATGAGGCCAGGATTTCATCCTGGATCATCTTATCTTCCTCAGAAGAAGCTTCCCTGAACTACTTGTTTGTGTAGGCAGGCAAGATTTGATCATTTATTTCCAGCCAATCCTGCAATATAAAGATTGCTTGATTTCCAGCCAACTATAATTGGCCAAATATAACACATTATCAAAATGAGGCACTTAATGAATATACTTAGAGTTAACACATTATCATTACATGATATCATACATTGTTAGATTGTGGTATATTGCTCTGGATGGTAGGAAAATGACATATAGAATTTATATTCTTGTATATAGGTGAAAATAGAAAAAGGGCTTGACATAATTTTCTGTGCCTTGGAAATTATTTTAGATTAATCAAGACGGATATTTTATAAGATTTCAATGTTTTTAAGAGCCTCAGTATGGAATCAAAAGAGAAAAAAGAAACTGACAATTATTAAAGTCTCAGTCATAAACTAAAGCTCAGTGTCTAATATAGAGAATTACAGACTACAAAATACCAAGGCAAAAGCAATAACGATTTCTGCAGTTCTAATGACTTTATATAGTTAGTTCCTTTTTAATATGAAAGGGAGAGGATACATAGAAAACATGCTACAAGTGTTAAGGAAAACACTACAAGATATTGCCGCACCACCATGCTACAAGTGTTAAGGCATACATATTTTTAATTTAAAAAACATTACATAATCTATAAACAAAAGTTTATGAATGAGACTATAAAAATAGGACAATATAGTCCATCAAGAAAATGTGTTAAAGTTCAGCAGCGTAAAACCATCCTGCTGCAGATTAAAATGTCTATTAAACAATTACCAAATCATGCTCACTTTACTCATGAAGGCAGCCCCATTTAAATTGATTGGACAACATGTGAGTCAGCTGAATGATATGGCCAAAGTCTCCTGATATAGCTATCAGGAAAATAAGCTGTATTCAGAAATGCAAGTAGCCATCTGTTAGTTTTGTGTCACGGCACAATCAAAATGTTTTCAATTTCCAAAGTGCTATTTATTTTCCCAGGAACTATTACTAAAGCAGGCTTAATTCCCATCTTAAAAATAAAACGTTTCAATCTGGATCCTGACCCCATGCAGAAGCCCTTGGAAAAAGCATCCAGCAAAAACTAAACCTGAAGGAGATACTTCCTCTGGTAGCTTGCTTTCATGATGTATCTGATACCTAACTCTCAGATCTGAAGAAGAGCTCTCTGTAAGCTTGAAAACTTGTCTCTCTCACTGCCAGAAGCTGGTCCAATAAAAGATATTACCGCACCACCTTATCTCTCTAATATTCTGGGACTAACACAGTTACAACAATATTGCATTCTTCTGCTATAACAGCCAAAGGAGCAATGTTAGCAAGCATCAAAGAAATGAACTATAAAATGAAAGGTAACTTGCAAAGCTTGGGTAGATACATGATTTAGAAGGCAGAGAGTGGCAAGAGAACAAACCAAAACCTCCACAACTTCAAAAAGCCATCACTCAAGAGGGGTTATTCTGAAGAGAGGGGGTAAGATTTAAGAACCCCATACATAACATCTGCTCTCCCCTAGGGTGACCAGATGTGCCAGTTTTATAGGGACAGTCCTGATTTTTGTGTCTTTTTCTTATATAGGCTCCTATTACCCCCCACCCCCGTCCCGATTTTTCACACTTGCTGGCTAGTCACCCTACTCTCCCCGCATGCAGTGACACTTTGCTCGGCAGTAGTTCCTGATAGTGTGCAGAGGTGGTGATGAGGGGCAGGTTAGGCCAGGTAGCACTAATCCACAAGTAGCTCTCCCCCACAAGGGGTAGTACACAGTTTTCAGGTGTTAATGCAGTCTTAAGGCTTAGTAGCCTCTGTGGAGATCCAGTAGTGAGGAATTTCCTTTGGGCTATTTGGACTGTCCGCTGGTTCCAATGTTTGACCCTAATAGGACAAACCAAAAGGAAGGATATTTTCATTAGTGACAAATTTCAAGAAAGAATGAGTGGACTGTGTCATTGGATGAAGGAACTGAAAAATGGACAGCATTTATATGGACCTGGAGAGCACGAAATTTCAAGAGCTGTCAGAAAAAACAATAGAGGAGTTTTTGCAAGACTTACTTATTTCAGTTTGATGTTGGAGAACAGTAATATTTGCTGACGTCATCTGTCTGTCTTCACCTTGTTTAAGTTGAGATGTCATGATGATAATCTAAATTAAAAGCTTTTCCTTTGAGACAAGTTGAAATCTAATCAATACAGATTAATTTAGAGCACCTGTTATTCACTAAGTAGGGACATTTTAATCAGAGGAGAATTTAAATCCAACTTATGTAACATAACCTGCAGTATATTTGAATACATTTTCTTGGTCTCTGCAGTACGTAATTCTGTTAAATTCTGTGGCATCTATCTTGTACAAACAATATATTGTAGATCTTCACTTGTTTATGTTCTCTGAAGTTGCTTTTTTGTTGAGACGTTGATCATGTAAAACCACTAAACCCTCCAGTGCAGGTAAGCAAGATGAAATGTACGGAATGCTGAACACTGTGATCTCAGAATGAATCAGGATAGATGCTTTTGTAATTATGATGCACTAGAAAGAGTCACTGTGGTCTCTGACCTTCACCCTCACACTTTCATTTATGG
Source organism: Mauremys reevesii (assembly GCF_016161935.1). Classification (NCBI taxonomy): domain Eukaryota; kingdom Metazoa; phylum Chordata; order Testudines; family Geoemydidae; genus Mauremys; species Mauremys reevesii. Next base: position 72,672,112 of record NC_052631.1, read on the forward strand.
CTGGAGTACAAAGCATGTACATTGTATTCACACTCACTCAAGGTTTGCTGAGGTGTTTTTTTTTCTTTTTTTCTTTTTCTTTTTGCACTTCAAAATTGTATTTATCGCCCTAACTCTTAAAGTAATATGTGGATTAATATGTGGACACTTAAAATGTATTGGCTATGAGACAGATTTTAATGGTAATTAGTTGCCTAAAGATGCAGACAGGCTCCTAGGCACTTAAAAAAGCTCACTAGACACCTATTTACATTTTTTAAAGGTACTTAAATACTCTTTAAAAATCTGGCCCTCGGATCCTTTGTTGTGGCCAAGGACTACTGTGGCCACTGGTCTGAATGAGTAGTACAAAAGTGATTTTAAGTCACCTTTGTATTTTCTCTGTGCTGGTCTGTGTCCCCCATAACAGAGGTGAGAGCAGTCTGAACCTGTTTTAAATTATATTGGCTGCAGTGTTTCACCTGGTCAAGACAGAATCCAAGGATTGTTGGAAGCCCTGGCCACACCTCTTTTCCATCAACCTGTGGTTAGTTATGCTGGCTTTTGAGCTTCATTGTACTGACTATGTGGGCAAAGCAGCCCAATCACTAGGGACTATCAGTCCTATTGGTTCCAATTAGGTTCTCATGGTGGTGTAAATCAGGTGTAACTGTGCAACTTCAGTGACCATAACAGTAAAATTGGTGTAAGTGAGGTCAGAATTGTGTTCCCTGTGTTCACGGTAACATGAGGGAGCTTGAGCACTTGCACACAACATGAATCTGCAGGCCCTGCTCAAATATCAAATCCTCTTGGTGGGAGGGTTGCAGAATTGGTAGTAGCCAACGGGAGGACTGCAGAATTGGGCCCATAGTGAATTATCATATATGTATGGGGCTTCTCCATGTTAGTTGCAAATGGTTCAAATTCAGCTTGTCATGGACTTAGAAGTGAAATACAAAAATATAAGGGAAGTTATCTACCTAGCTCTTGGATGCTGAAACCTTCCAATGAAACCAGCAGGAGTTTAGCATGTAAATACAGGTTTGTGCCTAACTGTTCTTTATTAACCTCATTATTCTCTGTTTAACCCTGTAACTTGATTGACCTTGAGAGCAGTAATATACAGGTATTCTTTCCAATCTGCACCCTCTTTCCCTATATTCTCCCATCAAAATAGGGAGGTCTCTGCTATTAAATGGTTTGTGGCACAATTATTAAAGGCCAACATAAGAAAATTTAACATTTATATATTACTGTTCTGCAGGGGAGTCTTAGGATAAACAGAATTCAAATAAACCTTCTAAGCTGGAAAATGAAAAGCAGAAAGCCATTCAGACAGACATGTTTGCTTTCTTAATACATATCACATCTGAAAACATAGTCTTCAGTTCCTCTTTCAGGGTGAGTTTTTGTTTTGTTTTCCTGAGTTGGCTGGATTATTTTCATAAATCTTTAATAGGTACTAAACAAGTCTGACAAGGCATTTTTTTCTCATCTCAAGTTTCAAGTCTGGTCAAACAGGTATGGAAGTTAATCTCCATCATGTGTAACATTTGTTTACCAACATTTGTCTACCAAGATGATGGATCTTGCTATTTAATTGTCACGTGCAATTGATGCACAGATTAATGGGTTATACTTTGAAAAATGGTAACATTTGACAATGGATGGTTACATGCTCAAGTGTTCTGTGTGCAGGGAAAAGTAGAAATCCGCAGAGAAGCATTCCACCAGTTATTGATGACACTAGAGTTAAAACTACCCTTGAATCAGTATCAGGTTACTTGTCCAATATATTAACCAAAGTTCAAAGCTCTTGCATCCTATCCATAAGTTAATAATAATTTATGATGCTTTTGGAAACAATTTTTTTAAGTGATGGTTGATGTTAGTGGTTCAGAGTTTTGGTTTGGTTCAGACAAACTATTGGCAGCCTGGACTCCTATCTGAAGCTTATGCAAACTATTAAACTATTTGAATCTGGTCCTTCAAGAAACTGAGTGCTTTCTGCTGAGCAAACTCAACATCCATTGACTTCGGTGAGCTAGTTTTTCTTGATAAATACATTACATAATTTAATACTGATAGCAAATTAACATAAGCCCGAATTGTTTATGGCTATAAAGGTAGTGTGTGATTTCATTTCTCTGTTACATTCAAACTGAACTCATTAAACAATCATATATTTTTAAGGCTAAAAGTGAATGGTCATTGGATCATCTAGTCTGACTTCCTGTATAATGCATTCCATGGAATTTCTCCCAGTTGCCTCTATATTGAGTCAACTAACTTGTGTTTTGCTAAAGCATGTATTCCAGAAAGGCATTCAGGCTTGATTAGCAGATATTACAAGATGGAAAATTCACAATGTCTCTTGATAGCTTGTTCCAATGGTTAATAAACCTTAAGGTTTAAAATGTGTGTCTTATTTCTAATTTGAATTTCTCTGGCCTTAACTAAGCATCGACAGTATTCTAAAAGGTAAGGATACTATAGCAATAACACAAAAATCTATTCTTACAAACTAAAAATAAAATAAAATTTTGAAAAAATTGGCTAATGGGAAGTTTATCACTCTCTCATTCCTTCCCAGGGGAATTTTTGCAGGACAAGTCAACATGTGTAACAATGAATATTAAATATTTTCATATAGTACCCCTTAAAGTGTGGTGCCATTAACAGAGAAGTAATTCCAATTGTGCAAACTATTCACAAAATGCTGAGTATTGTAAGCCACCAGATCCCTAATAACTAGATGACCGTGAATTCTGATGGGTAAGCAGAAGTCCACTTGATATCCAAGTAAACACCCACATTTTTTCTCTACTAGTTATTTGAATATCAAAACAGTGTTTCAAAGCAGATTAAGAAACAATTCAACTTCATAGTATTTATAGGCATGAAATTGGATAATTTGGATTTAATTACATTGCTACGTTTTCTTACACAGTTTGACAATTAAAAAAAAACACCTGTTAAGATTAAAATTCAGTACTTCAGTAGTTTTTAGTCCAAATGGTTGCTGGGAATATTTCCTGGGTTTTCAACAGAAAAACAGGGATATAATTGGTTGGGATTTGTAGTGGCAGAGTTTAGAGATGTAGACAATGATTTAGAGAAATCCACTTAACTAAATGAAGGAATACAGTAGCTATTTGGTAGTTTGAATGGATATTTTCCCTACTGTCTAACAATAGAATGGCTTGAAACACCTGACTAGGTTGGTTATGTGTACCCAGTTTACCTAAGTATGCATGCAATACTATGAAGTAGCTATCTGAGTTGTTTGGGTTTTTTTAAAATATTTTCAAGACTATAATATCCAGGAGTTTATAGGGAGAATGTGTATCCCACAACTCATGAATTCATTATCTCCTGGGTTTCTCCAGGATATTTGAAGTTCTTAGATACTCATCCGAGCTGCTTAAAACTCTTGGGCCAAATTCTGACAAATTCAATGATGTCAGCTAGATTGTGCCCACTTACACCAGGCAGGAATTTCATCTTTTACCTCCTCTGATAGCTAATACATAGCACTTTTCACTCAGAAGCATCTGAAAGCCATTTATTAATGTATCTGTATACAGGGATTGCTCTGCAACACACACTTGTTGAAATGCAGCAATTGTTTCAAAGATGTACACCAAAACCACATTTTAAGGCAGAGAGAGAAAAATTGCAAAGATGAGTGCAGAAGACTGGCGCATTACATAAAGAGAACTACTACCTACTGACTTTACCTGTAGTTAACTGTATTATTGACACTTCCCTTATGGTCTCAGATTTTTTTCCCCACCTTTGAATGCTATGATAGATTATGAGAAGGTCCAAGGAGAAGATTGTGGTAACATTTTATTTTGTCTCACTTATTTCATGATTCTTTTGATCATACCACCATATATAAAATCTCTGATGCCAAATTTTATATGTATCAATTATAATGTAGAAAGAATAGAAGCAGCACAGGTACTCTGTAACTTAGAGGTACTAAAACTATTGCTTTCATGCATTTCAATGATGATCACCTGATACAAATTACCTCTAGAAGTGGAAGAGAGAGGATTGTTTATATATTTTATTATGTTGATTCATAAGATCCACCCCCCATTAATCCTGCGGACTGGGTGGCGTGACAAAAGAATGAGCCTGCCCTATGTAACAATTGGTTGGCTGCTCGTTCCATCAGTGATGAGATGAACTTTAATGTGTGACCAGAAGATGAACAAATCCCAGGCTCTGCAGAACCAAGGGGGAAGTAATTCCAGTGCCTTCATGAAGGCTCCACTGTCAGCAGCTACCTCCCTTTTAAACTATTGATCTGAACTATGGCATTATGGTTCTAGGAGAGATGCCGTGTCTTAGGAAACAAGAGTGTAAACCATGTCGGTGTTTGTAGCTAAAGAGGTGGAACTCTACCCAGAAATTAATCAGTAGTCAATAAACCTGCTGGAGCACTGACACCATATTTTCCTGTTGAAAAGCTCCAGTTGGCAACTGGGCCACTGACTTATGCCCCAGCTTCAATTTCTGGGGGGAGGGATAGCTCAGTGGTTTGAGCATTGGCCTGCTAAACCCAGGATTGTGAGTTCAATCCTTGAGGGAGCCATTTGGGGATTAGTCCTGCTTTGAGCAGGGGGTTGGACTAGATGATCTCCTGAGGTCCCTTCCAACCCTAATAATCTATGATTAATCTATGAATGGCTAAAAGATGTTAACTTGTGTAGAATATATTGCTATATATATCTTTGAGGTGATAAAGGCATGGATACGTAATTAGGACCACAATCAAAGGAAATGGTCTCACTTGCCACACCAAACACAGGTGGAAACACTCTTCTCTGTCTCTTACTTGCCCATCTTGCACAGCAACTGTGGGTTTAACTAAATCTCCACATTATGAACTTCAATGGCAAGTGACAGTTATATTCTCTTAATCAGAAGAGCTGATATAACAGGAAGGATGACTCAGCATTAGCCTCAGACAAAAATCCCCTATTCTTCAGTTTCTGCATTGGAGAGAACCATATTGGTGTAATCTGAGACAAGTGATATTTGCTTGTCAGCCTGCCTCAGAACTCTTCCAAAGTGAATACATCAGAAATTCTGTTCATCAGAAATAAACCTGGGTGTGGTTTATTATTATTATTATTTATTTATTTATTTATTTTTATTTTTTGTGCCCCAAAGTGAGATTTCATGTTGCTATTTATCTCTTGAAATGAGACCAAACAGAAATCCAGCATCCAACTTTTGAGGAAAAGGATTTTGGAGCCAAATTGGCATCTGAAATTTGCTTCTCAGGCCCGTTTCTGCTCTTTACTCCTAAAGTATCAAACTCTAGATATAATCCACCGAGAAAGAACTAATGGCATCTGTGCTAATCAGTGCCAAATCCTGGAGGAACTGATTTGTTTTGTTTAATATGATCCCCTGGTGCTTGGGAAGGTTAGATTTTTGCAAACTTAGTTTGCACACCCTTTGTTCCTTTTGAAACGATGAAGCAGTAATTTGCGAGACTGCCCATTGATCTTTCTTTTTGTTATGATCACTGTAAAGGTTTTTCAAAGTGCATTGCGGTTCATAGTACTGACTTTTTTGCATAAGACAAAACTGCAGTGAGCTTGATGGGGAAACTTAATAAAGAGAATAAGTGATAAAGAGAATATTATGTTACATTATATAGTAAGGAGATGTGTCAACTTCAAATATTAAATCTAGATCATTATGCAAGCTTCTTTTGTTAAATAAATGATGTTTTAGAAGTAATGAATAAGAAAGTTGATTACATACAAGTAGATAGTATACAACTATACTAACTGGTTATGAAAATATATTACATAAATGTGTATTTCTTTAAAAAAACACATGAGGTGAATGTTGTGGTCTGGAAGATGAACTATAAACAGTACCTACTAAACTGAAATGTTACATGCAGTTCAGTGCTGTTTAAAAGCTTTCCACCACAGCTCCTTTGATCTACCTCTACTGTGGGCAATAACCTCTCTTCTGTTCCATTTCTGGAAAGCTATGGGTTTATGCAAATAATACCAATCTATTGCTGTGCTTGTTGTGATATGTAGGCATTTCCCTATGGACCTGTTACTAATCTGCTACTTTAGATGACTTTCTTGACTTTTCCTCTTCCATTGGAAGCCTAAGAAGAGTTCTGGCAAAGTGAGAGCACTATGATAGTGTGCTGCTAAAGAGCCAATGAGAGAGTATTTACCAGGTGGCAGGTGGTGGCTACTGCAATGGAAGATTGATGCAGCATAGTGAATAGGCAAGTAACAGTGTCTGAGACACAACAATAAAGAGGTTCTCTGCAAGTGAACTTGAAGTTTCATGTGACTGTTAGGGGGTTGGAAATCCTGCTACAGACCCAATTTTATTAAAGTGTAGTTCTCTTTTGAAATGAGATTATTTAAAATCAGTGTCATATTATTGAACAGATCTGTGTCTTGTGTGTGCTCAGAGTCATTTTTGCTTGAGTCACTGGCAAAAAGACTTTTTTATTACATTTTCATCCTGTTAGCTTGCAGAGCCAACCTAAAAAAGACAGTGAGATAGATTCTGTTCCCTCTAGTGCATCAGCAATGTAGTTCATTGGCCTTATAGGTGAAACTCAATCAGTTGCACACCTGGATAAAACTATTAATGACAATGGAATTGGCAGAGGTGTCACGTTGAATGAAATGGGATTCATGGGCATGGATAATTAGCAATAGCACTTCCCCTTATTTTAACTACTATTCTGTGCTTAGCAGCATTTTAAGTTCTGCTGCTTTACACACAGTGCTTTCTAGCACTGACTGGCTAAACAGGTTTAGAAACAGAGGCCCACTGGAGCAATAGGTTGTTGAGTGGCCTCCGGCTAAAGTTATTTTTTCTGTATTTGTTCTCACTGAGATTAAAATAAAATGCTATTGGCAGCAAAAAAAATGCAAAGTTTTATTTGTGCAATAACTGAGCAAGTAGAGTATATCTTATAATGGTATAGTCCTCAGATAACTACCTATAAGGGTTCTTTATCCCTTGAACAATTTCTTCTCTCATCTGGTTTAAGGGACCTTTTACCAATTACCTAACCATATCTGAATGCCTAAATTATATGAAATCACAACCTCTACCACAACCTGTTTTCTAGTACTTCAATGGTTTTCTTACGGTTCACGCTTCATAGAAATTCCTAAATTCTGACAAAAGCAATGCCTCTGGGACTGACCTGATAACATAGCAAGCAGTTCATGGCACTTACAAGAAGGTGGATTCCAGTTCTAAATCCTGATGCTCTCACTTGCCAGTTTTATCATAGAAACTTTAAGGTAACAATCACTTCAAGCATTCTGAATGTCATTACATTGATTTTATGTTAATATGGCACCTTTTTACGTGGCTAGATCTCAAAGTGCTTCACAAAGTAACAACTAAAATTACTAAACAATCTGTTCTACCTTGCATTTTGCTTTGATGCTGGAAGTTCCTTTTCCAGAGCTGAAGAAGAGCTCTCTGTGGCTCAAAATCTTATCTATCTCACCCGTAAGTGCTGGAACTAAGGGTGCTGCTGCACCCCCTTACTTGAAGTGTTTCCCATTATATACAGGGTTTACAGTTTGGTTCAATGAATCTCAGCACCCCCACTAAAAATTGTTCCAGCACCCCTGATCTCATCAACATAGTTTGGTCCAGTAAAATATATTAATTCACCCACTTTGAATCTCTAAAGTAACAACTAATCATCTGGCCCTCAACTGAAGTGCTGCTACAGGTTAAACTCAGCAGCTGTTAATTCTGTAATGAAATTTGAGAAGAGTTTAAACCAGCAAATAAGGAAAAAAATTATTCCATTGAAATTATGAAGGGAATATCCTGAACTTTGACTGAGCCAGGTATAGGGAAATGTGAGTATTTCTGAATAAGCTGTTTCCATAACTAGTACAAATTGTTAATTATAGTACTTGGCTAATCATTGTTACCCATTGGAATTCCAGTCGTTCAGGTGTATTAACTCATTTAAATTGGCAACAGAAGACTTTTTTTTTAAAGTCAATTTTCCTTGCTTTATATATACATATATACTCATGAACTTTTATTTTCAATCATAGGATTACATTCAAATACACATGTAGCACAGAAATGTTATTTTCATAAGCTCAGCAATCAGGTCAACTCACAGAATTAGAGGAGGCTCACCACTTCAAATAATTCTGTTACCAAAAACAAAGACTATTCAACTACTAGAAAACCAACCTAAACAGCCATATGTGTAAAAAGCAGCAGAATTAAATTATATATATATATATAATTATATATATATATATAATTTAATTCTGCTGCTTTTTACACACACACACACACATATATATATATATATATATATATATATATATATATATATATTAAAACAATATCCCATGACACTGATGTTTTGGATCTGTTATTTGGATGTTTTCAGCCTATTGTCTAATGTATTAAATCATGGGAGCTGTTTTAGTTAGTTAGGCAAAAGATAAAACTGGTGACCACTATGCAAGCAAATCAGAGCTTTGAGATACCTAAAGACACTGTTGCCCAAACAAAGAGGCCAGGCAGGTACAATATTCATTTATCAGTCTCTAAGATCCATTTTACCCATCTGTTACGCTTCCTTCTCTAGAGGAGTGTCCCAAACTACTCCTCCAGATGTTTGACTGCTTAAAGTTCTCAATTAAGACTTCAAGCAACCATTATTGCTTCCTAGAGCTTCAAAGAACTTTGATTAATCAATGTAAAATATGAGCAAATATTCATTATTACTCATTTTGTATATCTTATCAAGAATGCAGCTAAGTGCTCATGAAACACTGTGCCATGTTAATATTATTAATGCGCAGTATTAATGGGTGCAATTGAATCTGTGATAAAGCCTTTATGCAGTGAGTTCAAAGAGGGATACACGTCCCCAAAATTTCTTGTTCACAACAAAACATAATTTTAAAACCTTCTTTGCCTGTATTGATTGATGCTTGGACTTGTCTTGAATATACAAAGCCAAATTCTGCCCTTGGAATATGTCAGTCATTTTAATGTTATTTTTAAAGGAATATCTTGCAGTATAGGTTTTAACTAGTACCGGCTGGAAATTTTCCAGTGGAACATTTTTTGGTTGGAAAATGCCTATTTACTGACATAAAAATGTTTTGTGGGAATGTGTTGATTTTATTGAATCTTTTGACGGAAACAGGCAGATTTCAAGTATGAAACCTGTCTTGTTTCCATCCAATTACCCACCTTGTCAGCTATTAGAGAGTCAGGAACCTAGAAGCCCTGGGAACCCCCAACTTGATCTGTGACTCTTAGGCTTCTAGGCTTTTTGTTCCATAGTGGGGAGCCCAGCAGCTGTAGAAGCCCCAGTTTGAGCCAGAGCTATCAGGGATTCCAGGCTCCTGGCTCCTAGGTCACCCACAAGTGGGCAGAAGAAACTTGGGGAGCTCCAGGTGGCTTGGGAAGCCTTATGAACTTCATTTTCAAAAAGTACAGAGTGTTGCTTTGATTATTATAAAATAAAAGTTTTGGACCTCCCACTTTTCACCCTTCCCCCTCAGTTCAAAGGAAATACTCAAATTGCAGGTTTGGGTTTTGAAGTGAAATGACATTTAACAAAAAACAAAAACAAAACACAAACAGAATTGCCAGCAGAAGGGGCATTCTGAGTTCCAACTAGCCCTACTTTTAACTAATTCACTTTCATATAATATGGGGCATACTATTTTTCAGTCAGATAAGATTCAGCAGAGCAAAGCTTAATCTAAAAATGTATATGCTACCTTGAGATCGCTCTCTTCTTTCCCCTTCCCTCCTTTTTCTTCTTCCCTATATTATATTTCTATTGCAGAAAGAAACTCCAATATCTGCTCAAGTCTTGTCAAGAAAAATCACTCAAATATCAAATATGTATTTCCATGCCAATATTGCCATCTAGTTATTGTATACTTGTTCATATGACAACAATATTCCATTTCTGTATTTCATCATTATTAAAAAGGTAATAAAACTTTGCTCATAAAAAGATCTTTTTAATTAGGAGGCTGGATTGTTGCTAAAATTGGCAGTAGCAGCATTTCAGAACATTTTGATAATCATACATCTGTAAATCTGATGAGCGCTTGTGCACTGGGGGAGGCAATAGCAACTGAAGAAAGGGCCCACTTCTCCTCACCTTTGTGTTAATTAGTTTCTGTTTAATGCCATCTAATCCATGGGAGGATTTTGAGTTGTTTTGCATGTTGTTTGCAGACAGGTACAAGTAATTAGTTGTATAAATTCAACCTGATTTCTTATTTCATTTATACTGCTAAGTCTGTGTTAAGATACAAAGAATTTATTAGCAAACATGGAGATTTTTTTCATGGACAAGAAAATCCTTGCAACCCTGCCACATACTGCTCAGAATTGGATTCCAGTTTTGCGTTTAACTAAGATAAAGGACACAGTGTGAATATAAGCTACTGAAAAAGGACTGTGTATTTAGTATTATATGTCTTGCTTTCTGATATGGAATATATGACTTTAAAGAAAACTCAGACTTTTCAAAGTGAGAAAAAATAGAAGTTGAAGCAGCAGGTGCAATTCTCTGTGTGCATTTCTCCAAATGCTATCCCACCCACTACATCATGGCTCTTTCACTCAGGATTGTTTGCAGGATTAATATAACATAACTGTAACTAGGCATACTGTGTAACACAGGCAGCAAAACCCTGTAACAAACTTTTATTCAAACGCCTCAGGGACTTAACTCAAAACTAGATCAGAGGAAATAATTTGTAACAGATAATTTAGTCAACACACTTGCTTCACTATGGGAAATATCTATAAAGAGATTTTCTCATCTATGTTCATCATTATTAAAAATTATTCAACAAAACTGTCTTCAATTTTGTTTAGTCTGTGGCTTGGTTTCGAAAACCAAGCTATGTTGCTTAAGACCAAGGTCCAATTCTCTGGTCTTCCCACAGACTTCTTGTGTGACATTGGGAAAGTCAATAAGTCCCACATCATCAAAGATATTTAGGTACCTAACATCCACTGAATTTTGTTTCGACTTTCCTATTTAACAGGTGCACTGTGAGGATAAATACACTTTAAAAAATTGTGAGGCCTTTAGATAATAAGGAAATGGGTGACATATTAGCATCTAAGATAGGCTGGTAAATAAAGAGTGTTATAGTATTTTTTTCCATCCCATTATTATATGAGAACTACTGTTGTAAATCAGGGTTTTAGTGCGAATATGAATAGAAAATAAATTTAAGTTCATTTTCTGAGAATATTTGAGCATGCAAACTTAAAATTCACTTTCTACAAACATCTGTTCTAGTTAAATGTGAATACACAAATGTCTCAGGAAGGTGAACACAAGAGGAGCGGAGCTGGCCAAACAGAATGAGTTTAAAACTAAGAACAGATATTCAGTTTACATTTGTGGTTCTCAAACTTTTCCATATTGTGACCCCATATTATAAGAGAAACACATGTTGGGACCATCTTCCCATCTAGCCATATAGGCAGTTAAACCTTCAAGTCGTAATCCACACACTGCATTTTTTTGCAGTATTTGTAACAGTAAGAACTGGCAGATCCTTTTGCATTTTCCTATTTTATTTTATTTTAATCAACTGTAAATAAAGAGCACCACCACTCAACAACTAACAAGCACAAACCAATGCAAATAATTGATAGCATTTCATAAATGGAGAAGTGTCTAGGACCAGTAAAGAGAGTTCAGACTCTCACCAGCACTCCTGCATTTCACATATTTATTATAGAAGCAGCAAAGAATCCTGTGGCACCTTATAGACTAACAGACGTTTTGCAGCATGAGCTTTCGTGGGTGAATACCCACTTCTTCGGCTTTGGCTTGCATCCGAAGAAGTGGGTATTCACCCACGAAAGCTCATGCTGCAAAATGTCTGTTAGTCTATAAGGTGCCACAGGATTCTTTGCTGCTTCTACAGAACCAGACTAACACGGCTACCCCTCTGATACTTGACATATTTATTATGATATTCACTCAGCTCTCCTTGAAACTGCAAAACCTTGAGAGAGAATTGAATTTATAAACGGTTCCATATAAACCTTAGTTCCTTTTGTAGCTAGCTGCATCTCAGTCCTATCCCTGCATAACCTCCTTCTCCCAACAGTTTTTTTCTTTGGGGGGGGTACATTAATGAATCTTTTTTTGTCTAGTTGGATATTTCTATTATGAACAGGCACAAACACACAGCAAGATTATTTTTCTTCCTACAGCCTTCAGGACAAGCACTTCCATCTTGAAGGCATGATGTTTTCTCCTCACCCACCATTAGCAGAAGCCATGTCTCCCTCTAAGGACAGCATTCCTGTAGTTAGGAATCCATTCCATATTTGTTTAACTGAGGCCCAGATTTAGACAGACCCTGTGTTGTTAGCTGTGCAGTACAAGCTGTGTTACTCAGCCTCAGAGCTACTGATTCAGAGAGTAACAAATTGTGTATGTCTGCATCCCAAATGAAGAATTCCTGCTGTGTAGCAGCCTGCATGGGACTTGGAGCAAAGAGCACAAGTTGTAGGAGAGAAGACTCTGGAGGCGACACCAGGAAGTTATTCTGTTTGCTAAATGCTAGCTGCAGTTGCAGCACCTCTGTAAACTCTTCTCTTAATAAAGAGCCTGTTTAGTTTAACAAGCACACCGTACATAGCCAAATCTGTGTTTACTATTCTCAAACTGGTCTTTTCTCCATTTCAGGGAATGTTGCACTTCTTACGTCCCTATACCTCTTCATGCCCACCACCCAACTCAGCTAAAATCCTTATGCTGCTGACATATCTCCCTATTTCTCAAGTTACTAGCTCACTGTTAGCCCTCTGACTGAACTTCTTTTCTCCTCCCTTTGGTACCTGGCCTGAGGAGTCAATAAAGAAAAGAGCCATGCATACTTTAGGGTTTAGGAGGTTGGGCCCAGTGACAGTTCTGTATGTGTGTGTGTGTGGAAATAGGAAATGGCAGAACCCTTAGAGGGCTCCATTAGTGGGACTCTGACCTAAACACTCTGACCTAAAATTCTTTGTACTGCATTATACTTGAAGATATAACACAGTGTTCTTATTTTGTTTGTTTGAATTTTTATAAATGGTAATTAAGTTAGATATATTCTCTTTAAGGGCCCAATTAAACTAAAGCAAAATGTCAGGCTCTCAGCCTTATGTGGGTTTTGATGTAGAAGAATCATATATAATATAAAATTTTACTGAACTGAGCCCTAAAGTTGCAATTTTCTCTATAGAACTATTGTTAGACCAAAGGCTATTTTACAGTCTCATTGTCTTATTCTCTCTGCTGCAGTCAGAAAATAGCTGTTTGATATGTATTTCAAAAGGATTTCAGAGTTTTGTGCAGACTGGCTTTGTTAGACATGAGCTGCAAATGAAATAAGGTTTATCATATCGACTCGCTAACTGTAAATGAGGTTCTTTCATTCAGAAGCGAAGAAAATCTTGGGCATTGCAGAAGCATTTCACAAAGGCTATTTTTGATATATTTGTTATTCATATTTCAGTGGTACTAACAAAGCGAACATCATGAACTCTAATGTGTTTGAACTGGTATTAGCTAACAAGGCATAAGAGGATACAGTTTATAAAATGATACAAATTAGACAGCTAACATCAATAATTTAGCAACTTTATTTTCCAGCAGGAACAATTTTGCTTTCTCATGTACTGCTATAAATGTAAAATAATGGCTTTCTATAAAGGCATGTAATCCTTTTATCTTGGATACAGGCTTGGAGAACAGCAGATCTGATATGATATTCTAATATTAAAAATGATACTAGATAGCCAAATACAAATTTTTGTCATCCTCTGTCCCTTCAGAACGACCATGAAAGATTACCAAGGCTAATTAAGTGTTCATTTTTTCCCCCTGGGATTGTAATAAATTGTTGTTCTGAATTAATAAAAACCTCTATTTATAATGGACGATATTAAGTTATGATCAATACTCATGCAAGATTTAGCATCCGATTTAAAAGAGACTGCTACAATGCTAAAAGGTAAATAATTAATGAAGCAGCCTCTCCTATATGGCTCATACCAGTGAAGAAGGAAAGGTGTCCATTTATAACAACACCACTACTGTCCTTGCAGATGCGTGGATCCCGACATAAATATTAGTGAGCTCCGTTAAACTGTACAATGAGAATCACACAGATCATGCAGATTTGCTAAAAGGAAAACTCTGTAGCCTCCTCTTTAATGACATATGTCTTGCCTGCAGTGACTTTAAATATCTTACATGCAGTGAGTGGACAAGAAAGTGTGGCACACAATAAGAGCCTGATCCTGCAGCTAATGGAATTGTTCCTAAGAATTGCAGGACCAAGGCCTACATTTATCGAACTAGAGACTATGGGCCGGATCCTGCTCCTATTGATTCCATTGGGAGCACAGTTGAGCCCTATACTGTAGTATTGTTAGAGCTAATACAACATCACCATTTTTAGCTTCTGATTACGATTAAGGATGGCTCTGCAGAGAAGGTTCAGGCTTAGCTAGTCATTTAGAGATTTCAAAATAAATTTCATCAAATATGTTGAGCTTGTAGAACCTATTTGTAAAACAAGGTTTCCTACTGTAAAAAAAAAATTATATTGAAATGTAACAATAAACTGAAGGACAAAATAAGGATCCACATTTCTTGTGTTACAGATGAGTGATTCAATAAACACTGTTACTCTACATTAGGCATATCAGACTAATATAAGAAAGTCTACCAAATTTAGGTAATCCTGTGTTACTACATTTTGAACAGTAATTGAATAAACATAATTCATTTCAAGGAAAGGTGGAAATAAACATGAGACAAAAAAGAAGCTAATATTTAAAAAAGGGAGATAGAAATAAGCTATATACCGTGTATTACGTCTGTATTTATTCAAGCCAGTGATGGAGACTATGCTTCAGTAAATATATCCTGTGAGTGGTTTTCAGGGCAGGCAGAAAAAGTCCATTTTATATAATGTTATTTCTTCCCCATAATGATAGTTCTGGCATTTTTTCTTTTTCATTCTGTTACTGAAGGAGGATTAAGATATTTCTAATGTCATAAAAGTACTTTTTTGGACAAGAGTGATGGTATTAGTAAAAGCATCCTAAAATACAGCGATATAAGGATTATCTGAATTCAAGCCTAACAGACAAATTTAGTAGTAGGCAATGATTGGGATATTCAGGGCTTCTCAGCTACTGGTATAGACTCATATCCAGAAGGAAGCAATTTTCTCACAAGACAAAAGGTACATGGAACTAAGATGCTGGCGAATGTTAATATCTGCAGCTGGCTGTCAAGTCTAAGGTTACTTGAATACGGTCTAGTTGGCTGTTCTAACAATCTTTTATATTTCCTTATTATTTAGCATTAGGCAGATAGTACCAACTGGAAAGGTTAATTCACCAATTTGCCCAGCGGCATTCCAGTTTTCTTCAGTCAATGTTAGGTTATATTCTGTAATTTGGCTTTATCTGAGGTGGGTGTGAGAGATATTAGAGGGCTAGTGTGTATCCAGTGATAACAGTGCCTATTAAAACATAGTTGTCCAGCTGTGAAACATCTCCTAGCAGGGAAGTGCTGAGTGTTGTATGTAGGACCACTTTGAGGAAAGGTCTGATTTGTAACTACAAAGAGGCTTCCGAGTCTGTCATGTCCTCTCTTTTTTAATGTTACTACTATCACAATTTTGATTTAATCCTTAGATGAGAAGAAGAGGGTGGAAAAATTTAAATAAGGGAAAGATTCTTTTCAGAATATACAAGAATAATTACATGCTGAGGGTGACAGCCTCACCCCTATTCTGGCCCCTTGATGTCGAGTGTGTGTGTGGGGGTGAAGTAACAAAAACATAAAACCCGCCTCTAACAGGGAGAGGATTCCTGTGGCAAAGGCATTGTGGAAGACAGTCATAAACCCTAAGGAGTCCCTCAACAGCCGCAGCATATGTATGTTTTAAGGGGAGGAGCTGAGCAGAGGATAAGTGTGTCAATGCCATGGCTGCATGAAGCGCTACAGAAATTCCAGGCAATGCTGCAGCCTGTATGTTGGTCTGTTTTACTCTGGGAGCCCTCTCCATCTTGAAGAGCATTTCAGGATCAGGAGGGCACAAAGGTCCATTTTAAAGCCTCATCCTCTAAGGCTGCTAGTTCTGTGCTGCACCTCTGAGAAGCACAGCACAGAATTTCACCATAGATTTTTCTTGAGAAGAGTTTCAAATGAGGGATGGAGAGGGATAGAGAAGAGCAGATTACAGCAAATTAGGAAGGTAATTTCACATTTGTCCTCACATTTGCTGGCCAAATGTGAACCATCTACCATTTTTTTCTCTTATAGTGAGGAAAAATGGTAATTTAAGTTTGTTAGGAAGAGGTTACCCAATCAATATGTTTATACGTCAGTGTATTTTTAATAAAATATTTTCATGCTGTAATGGCTGGCTCCATGCTTTAATGGTACACTCTGTCCCAGACCTGCCCTTGCTTTAAAGGTGCCTGGCCCAGGTCCAGTGCCCATTGATTCCAATGGTCACTGAATTGGTACCCTTTTTCCAAAGTCTCACTTCATATTTCCTCATAGTTCCCTGGTTTATCCCGTGGGGCCAGTAGAGTATCCACCTGGTTACCTTTTACAGGGGCGGCTCCAGGCCCCAGCATGCTAAGCGAATGCTTGGGGCGGCATGCCGCAGGGGGGCACTCTGCCGGTCACTGGGAGGGTGGCAGGCAGGCTGCCTTCGGCGGCATGCCTGCGGAGGGTCCGCTGGTCCCGCGGCTTCGGTGGACCTCCCGCAGGCTGAAGCCACGGGACCAGCGGACCCTCCGCAGGCACGCCTGTGGGAGGTCCACCGGAGCCGCGGGACCAGCGAGCGTCAGAGCGCCCCCCCGTGGCATGACGCCGTGCTTGGAGCGGCGAAATGTGTAGAGCCGCCCCTGACCTTTTACATTGGTACAGTACCAAAGGTACATTTTCAAGATGAGAGGGAGAATAGTGGCTTTCCTGTTCTCCAGAATTGAACCTCTTCTCCCCGTCTGACCATTTTGGCTTTATTTAAATGTCTGCTACTCAAACACCTCTTAGAGACTTCCTCTTTTTCTTTAGCTAAGTGTCAGTTTCATTCACAGTTGAGAATTTTTCTTCAGATCTGAATTGCTTGAAGACTCTGATTTAAGAATACTGTAAATGGGATCTCTCTCACCATTCTCCAGTCAGCAACAAAAGAGAGACTAGGACCTGCAGGGTCTGTATTCTACAGACCCCCTGTTCTTCAGAATGAAGCTGGCACTTTATAGGAAGTCAAACATCTAATTATACTAGAAAGAGGCTGAACCCTGTTCTGACACTGTCTCTTCTGTTATTCTAATGTATACAAGTTCCTGGGTTTTCTTAAAACAGGCTCTTTAAAATTATATTAATGCTTATCCTTGTACAGAATCAGTGCTGCAGTGCTCTAAGAACAGGACAGATACATGGAACAACATTTATATTCAGGATCATGACTCACCTCATAAAAAGCATCACCAGTGCTTCCTATTTTCATAGCTGTAATTAGTTTCTTAAAGCCGTAATGTGTCAAAGTTAAGGTGTTCATTCTTCTTGAAATTCCATAGTATTACTATGACCTGGAAAGTAAGTTACTTGGTTACTTCAAATGCAAAGACCTTGGGTGAGGCAGGTCTACTAGGGCTAGTCATTCAGAATTTTTCATAATGTAACTCATTGCCTGAAAGATTTAATTGTCTGCTGAAGCCTGGGAATTGGATCATGGAAAGGTGAGAGACAAGGTTGTTGTTGGCACAGAGTCAAACACATGTTCAGAAGAAACCACTTTGTATCAGGGAAGTGCAGGATGTAAAGTTATTGCCACAGTCCAGGTTCCAAAGCTAAACAAAAGAGAAGATAGGAGAATTCTTCTCTTGTCTCTCTTCCTAAACTGAAAGTCAATAGAAGAAAGACATTGTGTGTGAAAAGCTTAGTTTGCTGTGAGAGAATCCTGTGGACATTATCAGATGCTAGTTTGCTTTTTATAAAGCCAATTTGATTGTATGAGTGAATAAAGATGACTGAAGGAAGAATTTCACAGCACCTCAAGGACAGTGCTTGTGAATTTTTTTTATATGTTTGAATCTGACCTTGAAATTCCCACTGAAGTAGAACTAGTATTGACTTCAGTGTCCTGGTATTGTGAAGGGTAATATGTCTGTGCATGTAACGGAGTGGCTTGCCCCATAGGCTGGAGAGCCTTGGGCTAAGGCAAACCTGATTATGGAATGAGTCACAGCTGAGGGAAATTTAGGCAATTCCCTATAAAGAAGGGAGAGCTGAGAGGATTGGCTGGCAGGTCAGAGTGGGAGAGAAGATCCTTGGGGGTGAAAGAAAATTCCAGAGCAAAAAGTATGGACTTTAGTTTCAGACTGTGGGTTGCTGTAAACTGGTTCTGGTATTAAATGAGTTCAGGCAGGGGCACTGGTAATCAGAGAAAGCCTCTGCATGTTCTTAAAGGGTCCTGAAGAGAGAATAAGACAGAGATGGGGGAGGGTCTGCAGACACACTGCTAGTCAGGAGGGAGTGTTCACTCAACAGCCAGTGCCGTTATAGTCAGAAGAGACTATCTCTGCCTCTTTTGGCAAAATGTTAATATGTGGCCTCTCATCTTTGTTCACAGTTAAAATCACTTGAATTACTTGTTAATAGTTAAAACTGATAACTATGAAATGGGTACAGTTATAGAAAACTCGTAGCTTAAAAATATTAATGGAAATTTCCACTTTGTAAATACAGAAACTATCTATTAAAATGGCAAATCTCTCTGGTGCACTCATCTTAATGTCCATAATATTTGACTTCCCCACCTCAATTTCAATCCTGCCTGTATGCTAATTTTCTGGGAAAGGCAAATATAATTCACCTCTTCTGCATTCTGTTGTAGCAATGAGAATAAATGACTGTACACTGATAATGCTTATATGGCACTTAGCTTTAAGTACCACCACTTAAATATTAGTACATATATTTATGAAAGACTGAATTGAGGAAGAGTTGTCTGAAAGAAAAGTAGCAGTTGGTAAAGTGAGGGTAAAATTTTTATGTTGGAGCCGAGTGTACTGCTACAAACCTACTGTGAGAGTCTGAGGGCAATTAAGCATTTTCTGAATGTATCCGTTTCAGAAACACCTGTGCGATTTATTTGTATGCAGTGCTGATGCACTGTGAATATTCGCAAAACTATTCAAGAGCCCTCAAATTTGTGTTACAGAGTTCTAATGGCTGAATAATGGGTTGTGGTATTGTTCGTGGAAGGAACAATCACATGGCATGGTGCAGAGTGAATTCTCCTTCCTCTGCAACCAAAATGGTGGGGTAGAAGGGGCTATGCCCCCATCCTCTACAGAAGCTAGATGGAGAAGGGAAGATATCTTCATCCTGAACCAAACTGCTGTGTGGTGGTAGGAGAGAAAGCTTGACCTAGGAACAACAAGAACAAAAACTGCTTTGGAGAAGAGAGCCATAGAAAGAAATAATATTCTCTAGGGAGTCAGAGCAAGCCATTCGCACCAGCCCTGCATCCAAAAACCCCACACAGAGAATTGGACCTAGTGGAAGGATTGTGGTTATATGAAAAGCAATAGGATGGTGGAGTCCAAAATATTTTGGATAATTAGAATGATGTTTGCAGATGCATCTAACGATTTCCTAACTTTTCCCCAAATGAACCTGTTCTGAGAACATTTTGAGATTCACCCTTTTCTTGTAAATAGTCATTTTCATGGATTTTAATTATTTTTTCCTTCGTGGAAATGGGTATCATCAGCTTATGTCCCTCGCTGCCATGCTATTACAAAGATTTCAGAAATATAAAACTGTAGCTTCGTAAAAATGAATGACAATGGATCAGCACATTCTAGTATATCTATACCAAACAATTCAGCTGTATCTCTCTGTAGCTTATATTAGGGGCTATATACATTATTGGATTCAAAGGTCTTACATTAACAACATTTCTAAAGTAAGAAGAGGTTTATTACTGTTTCAGAAAGACATTTTCAAGGTTAGTGTTTTACCTACCTATGCTTTCAATATACTGCAGCTATTTGTGGAGTGGCAGCAATATACTGCCACTCCAGGGCAGACAAATAGGTTTTTAAATACATTTTTATCAAATCCTAGAGAAAATAGCATTCAAGTATCGAAGTGAAGTCCACCTCTGTGCAGAGGTCCAGGATAAGCCAATGTATCACTCAAATCCCATTTAAGCCCTTTTTTTTGGTATCTGGCAAAAATGAAGATGTTTGTTTCACACAATAGCAGATCAAAGAACATTCCTTTCACAGTCCAGAACTTAACAGATGAGCCCAGAAGGGAGACAAAGCCAGCAGTCACTCTAGTCTTCTGTATTGTTTAACATATAGAGAGGATATCATAATGTGGTCCTTTATTCTTAGCAGGTGGAAATGACAAGGATGATTCGCCTTCAATCAGACCATCTCACCATCTCTTCTTTCCTGTTATAGTACCTTTGTGTTTGTAAAAGGTATCAGCTTGAAGTTCTGCTTACCCAGAGAACTGCGTTGACAGGCCCAAAGCAAGTTACCTCAAATTGCCCCACCAACCTATCCCAAACCCTGATGTAGTGGGATTGGGTCTGCGGATGAAAAGGTAATTCATTTTCATAGCTCATGAAGACATTGGCCTTTTTGTTGAGTCTGTCAGTGAGGGCTCCACTCAGACTTATTTACCTCAAACCAGGCAATGTATCAGAGACTGTGGGGAAACATTCAAAAAAGTAACACTCTTTCAATGTGAGTAAAATCGTGTGACATTCTGTGATACGTGAATTAATAAGGTAAATTTAAAAACAAATTGTCCATATGATTCTGACTTTTATTCTCTTCTTTCATCATTTTTTCCCAGTTTCTGAAATGTGTGTGTGTGGGGGGGGGTTTGTTTGTTTTGTCTAAATTGCTGCTCTTCCTCTCTTCTGTTATGGGCTGTGTTTTTTTGTTTGTTTGTTTGTTTCATATTCTGGGGGTTCTTCTCATTTCCTTATGTATCTTCTCATTTCTTTTTCTACCAATGCCCTTTTCAATATTTTACTTTAGCACTTTAAGCGTCATTTCTTTTCCTATGTATATGTGATATCCTTTATTGTCTCGAACTTTTTCCTCTGTTGCTGGCTGAAATCCCTCCCTGTGCAGAGGGCCAACATAAGGTATATTTATCAGTTAAACTTCACTTAACCTGTCACTTAAGTGGTGTACAGGGCTTGCGTTGGCCCTCTGCCCGGAAGGGATTTCACCTCCTCCGTTCACCCTGTCTCTTGCATCTCCCATGCATTTCTTCTCCTCCACACTCCAGTCTTCTTCTTTACCTGTCTCTCTTTCACGTCTTTATACCCTTTATTACCTTAATTCCCTGTGGGCCAAGTCAGAGTCCTTCCAGCTTATTAGCCAGATTTCCCAGGGCAGACAAATATCTTGCCACTATCTCCCTCCAACCAAATGCTCCCCATAGCTTCATTACCATTGGTCATGTTCACCCCAGCAACCCAGTTTCTTCTCCTAGTTTGACTCAAGCCAGTGGGCTCCTATCACCTAGATAGAGTTTTGACCTTTCTTCAGGTCAGCCAGATCTGTGTCAACCAAGAGGCTCCATTAGACTCCACCAAGAGAGGTTTTCTTTTCTTTTCTCCTCCTAGCTGAAGTAGCATTAGTGTTTTGTAGCATACAGTTCCGTGAGTCATGGTATGCCTAGCCGTATAAAAAGTTATGGTAAAAGAGAAAAAAAAAACTTTTTTTAAAAGTTATTTCTGCAGTTATTTGAAGAGTTTGATCTGAACTATTTTGTCACACTGAAGTAATGAGTGCCTGCAAATCAAGCATTTTGCTATATGACAGGTTTAAAAAATGAGCTCTAAGGTTTTGTCATATCTCCATCTATAATGTATGATGAACTGCGTTCCCTGCATCTAATGTGGATTAAATTTTAAGGTACTCCTTAGAGCATTTACTGCATTCTCACTTCTGTTGTGCCACAATCTTAAAGCTATATGTAACCCCTCTCCCACTAAGCCAGGGGTTCTCAAACTTCATTGCACCATGACCCCCTTCTGACAACAGAAATGACTACAGGAGCCTGCCTGAGCCCCACTGCCCAGGGTGGAGGAGGCTAAAGCCCAAGCGCTTCAGCCCCAGGTGGGGGCCTGTTACCTGAACCCCACCACCCGGGCTGAAGGCCTCAGGCTTTGACCCCAGGCAGTTGGGCTCTGGCTTTGGGGTTCCGACCCACAGTTTGAGAACTGCCGCACTAACCAGTAGTAGCTAGTGTTTGAGGGGCAAGATTCTTAAATTAGAATATTCCCTGATTTCAGGTAGTGGATATTCAGCAGATACTATAAGGATGGTGGTTGCCAACACATTCTAGCATCCTTATAAAAAGCCAAATGTATCTTGTGCTGGTATTGTATCTGCTGAATATCCACTACCTAAAATCAGGGAATTTTTGCAACTGGAATTGATTTAACTTTTTAATTTTTATTTTTATGAAATGTTAAGTATTAAAACTACTATATTTACTTGTATTTTCTTTCTTATTCTCTTCCTTCCCCATCCTCTCTTTCCCATTCCCTCCAGAAAGCTTCTAATTCTAGTTAATCTGCAAAATGGTAGAAGATAAACATCTCCTAAATATATTGGACAAATGGCTTATGCCAGCATAGACATTTTGCCATAGCCTTTATTGTAGACACAGACTACACCAGCAGAGTTTTTCTGCTGGTGTAGAAACACCACCTCCCCAGATGATGCTAGCTATGTTATCAGAAGCACTCTTCAGTGCCATGGGTGCATCCACCCTGAGGCTTTTGTCATCATGGCTATGTTATTCAAGAGTGTAGGTATTTCACACCCCTGCCCTGCATAGCTATGACAATCTATGTTTTAGGTGTACACCAAACCTATGTTAAGGCACCTGCTGGAGACAAACTCCAGTTCTTTACCTGTTTCTATTATTTAGAAATTAGGCTTGAAAAGAACTGCAGTAAGAGGGAGTGAATTTACAAATGTTAGGCCTAGTCCTGCAGCCCTTACGGCAATTTCCTGCAATATCTTTGGGAGAACATCCTGTTTTAAGTTTATGTATCAGTGTGAGCCAGGGACTGTATGTAATTCCATGGGGGAGGGTGACCATGTCTCCTTCAGGAGCTAGGAACAGTGGAGGTGATAAGTCAAATTCACTCCGATTGTAACACCTCCAGACAGGGACCACCATGTTGAGAGGCTCACCTATATTAATTCAAACTACATTATCTGGAGATCAACAGGAAAAAGAAGGCATTTTGGATAAATAGAGTATAAATTGACTCAGGGACTTCTTTCTGATCCCACAAATGGTCAGGACCTTCTGTCCAGGGGCAAAGGGTGGGGATGCTGGGAAGGGTTGGAAATACTTCGGCCTATTGTGTCTCTGCAAGACTCATTGCTGACCTCTGGTAAGCCTTAGCATGTGTATAGGGACATTCATTCTTTATATTTTAAAAATATGCTTGCTTAGAAAGGACTGTGTGGTCACTTATATATGGTAATTATGTTGTTCATAGCCTTTGAAGAGAAAATGAAGTGCAGATGCTGGTCTGTTTAGGCAGTCTGGCTTGCTACAAACATCACAGTATAGGCAGGGAATTATGCATTCTGGAAAAACCATGGTCAGCAGAGAGAGAGAGAGAGAGAGAGGTTTTTGCCCAAGGCAGTTGATGGTTGAGGAGCTGGGAGTGTACAGTGGGTGTCTTTGGTGGTCCATCAGGGGGAACACAGATATACTTCCCATGAACTGTGATAACACAGTGAAATAGATTTGGGGGAAAAAAAAGAATTCCAGTTACTTTATCTTACACATTCCTCTTAGTTGCTTGTCTATTGCTTCTATTTCCTATTGTATGCCCCCTAAATACTTAAATGGTGTAAGAATTTTTCACTACTTTATCACCGACAGCCAATATGCAACATCTACATCCTTTACCTCAACAGTAAATTTGATCTATTGTTTGGAGAAAAGTTCACTTTTTGGTAACTGAAACCAATGCAGAAATGTTGAAATCTAATTCAAATAAACAGTTCCAAACTGTAATTATCTACAATTCTCCTAGATCTCCTAAAATTTTGCAGCATATGCTGATTCACCCATTATTATTTCAGTTACAATTAATTTAATGTAATGAGTCAATGACATTAAAGATCACCTTTTCTAGCAGCTGGGCCTGTTACAAATCAAGGTCAATGATCAGTGTTGACATAACTGCACAACCAGTCAGTACTTGCTCTTCAGGTCTTGATCATGTTGAAAATAAGCACAAGAATTCTGTGTCTTCATTAGGCAGGAGAAGCACCTACTTTTAAATAGGCTACATGAAAACAAAAGGATACAACATGTGCACTGGTCACATGCAAACAAGAGGCCATCAGCAGTTTCCAGTTTCAGTACTTTTCCTTATTTTTAACTGTATTTGAATGCTCACATACTGCCCTGTCCTTTCTTATTTGCTGTTTAGTGTTTACAGGTTTTACACACTAACAATCAATTTCAACTACTTCTGAAGATTATTGAAGCAATAGTCAGGATCCTTTAAAAAGCAAACAACAAAATCATGGAACAGCTATTTCAGTGGAATCCTGACTGGAACATGAGCTTAGTAAGAAAAACCTTTTGTGCTCAAGCAACCACTATACAAATTTAACTGAAGAAAAGAGTAATCCCCAGTTGGTCTTTTATCACTTCAGAATCTAAAGGTAACCAAAGTGAACATTTACTGAAGTGAAACTTTTCCCATGTGCCTAAACACAAATATATCGCACAAATATTTTTCATTTAAAAATATTGTGTTTGTCAGTATGTGACAACAATCTACAGCCCCAGCTAGAAGATGTGTGGAAAGGTCTGCTCTGCAGTGACAGGTCTGCCAGCCTGGGAGAGAGTGTCACATGTGCTTCCCTCTACCCCTGGCCAGCTCTACGAGAGGACATGCCCTCCCACCCTTTTCAGGAAGTCTAGCACCTCTGGCATTGCCAGCGGCCACCAGTCCTCTGGCAGTGCCGTCACACCAGTTGAACTCCTAACCCACCGAAGCCAATGGCAAAACTTTCACTGACTTCCAGATTTCGCCCACCAAGTCTATATTGCAAGTGTGTCCTGTGTCCCCTTTATGCACCTTCACGAGGCCACTTAGGGATCTGGGGCAAAAATTGGTCCTGCTAGTGAAGGCAGGGGGCTGGACTCGATGACCTTTCAAGGTCCCTTCCAGTTCTAGGAGATTGGTATGTCTCCAATTATTACCTTTATTACCTAATCTGGCCCTTTATCGGTTGCTAGAAACTGAAACTCTCCTTTTAGCCACAGAAGGCCTGGTGCTGCTCCCACTTAAGTCAAAGGGAGCTTTTTTTCCAGTGATTTCAGTGGAAGAAGGTGTGGGCCCAAAATAGACACAGCAGGCTGACAGTGTATACACAGGGGATGAATCTTCCATCGCTGCACAGCAGATTAGTTGAGAACTGACACTAATGCAAATTTGAAGTCATGTGCTTCAACAGGCAAATATAATTCTACATTGATTTATAGTACACCTATTGCCCTTTACTACTGCTCCGTATGACACAAACTACTAATACCAATACCATAACCTAACAATAATGCTAATTTCACAGTCAGAGAAATAAGCCCTGAAAGAGCTTAACATTTAAGTGCAGCATGCTTTAAAGACTTTTATAGTAAGCATATTGATCAATTATAAATGAAAATGTAAGGGGCTTGTGCAGCAATTATGAGAAAAATCCAGCCACTAGTACAAATAGATTTAAAATAAGTGAATAGAAATAACAATAGGAAAATCAAAGTAAGCAGGTAATGGCATTATGAAACTTCCAAAGTGGCAAAATTTTTGTAGGTGTTGTGTGTGAGGAAGTAATCAAGTCTCTGTTATTCTTGAAATATGTGCAGAGATTCACTTTATATTGTGGTATGTGTCCTCCTAGGAGCAAATACAAATTACATTTCTACTTTGAACACTTGCTTTTTTTCACCACTGGAAGGTTCAATAAGCAGCAGTTAGCAAAAGCCTGATCAATTAAACAAAATTCTCAAAGCATGAACCAGAAGTAGAAAGAGAGGAACACAGTTCTTAAACTAGTATTTTGTTTCCAGCTCCTCAAGAAGTTAAGTTAACCCAGAGAAGTTCTGAGTCTCTTGTTCAAGACTCAGACACAGTCAGAAGCTACATAACCTAAGGCCAGCCACTGATGCCACACTGTTTTGTTCACTAGTCTAACTGCACTGAAGTTATGCCTGTGCCTCCTCCCCATCCCTTTTGGGCACCAAGTTCCTCTGGAAGAGTAGGGATGAGTCCATTTGCTTCTTTGAATGCAAGGATTGTAATTCTGCCTCCCTTTTGGGTCACACAAAGGGAAGGGAAGATCCTTGCACCCACACATGCTGCTCACCCATACAGAGTACAGGGAAATAAAAAGAAGAAGAAACATCAACTTACAAATCCAAAAGAAATGTTTAAACTTTGACAAAAGAAATTCATCCAAAGCATCGCACTGAATTTTCTCAGTCACATACTGAGTAGTTTCCCTCTGTCTACACAAAGTCAATTTTAAATAAAAACAAAACAAAACATGAGTACAGGCTGAAAACTTCAGCTGATAGTATCAGCTATTTGGGGTGGAGAGTTCCAACAAGATTTTATTTTGCTCTTTGTCTTAAAGTTTTTAATAATATTTCTATGTCGTGGGCATATTTCTAGTAGCTGAAAGATACATTTTTAGAACCATCTGTGAAACCTATTATTTAATTGTGCATGTATGTCTGGTATTCATGTTATTATATTCTAGACATGGACTAGGGTGATTGTTTTGATAATTTTCATCTACTCTCTCTTTCTCTCTCTCTCTCTCTCTCTTTAAAGAAAACCAATCTTTAAGTAAGCACAGCAACTTCAGACAATAAAGATGTTATCTGCAGATTTTTTAAGACCTGATTCTGATCTGATTTTATATTGCTGTAATTCCACTAATGCCAGTGCAGTTACTCCTGATTCACACTAGCATAACTGAGATGAGAATCAGGGCTTTACAGAGATTTTGGGTGTCAAAATGTCAGGCTAAATACAGTAGTGTTATACTTATAAGAAGCACAAAAGATCTTTTATAGGGGAGAAGGCAACACATCACATTTATTGAGAATACAGCAGTTAGCATATGCTTTTCAAACACACACACACATATCATGCGCACAGTCCCGCCAGTCGATGTTTATAGTTACCAGTCCAGAGTCTGGATCAATCTAGTGGCCAGCCACATTGGTCATAGATGGGAGACGGGCTCTGTTGGTCCCGATCTGATGCTCCTGGAGTAGTGGCAAGACAAACCCAAAGTCCCATGGCAAAGCACCCTGTTCTTATAGTCCTTTTTCTCTGTTGAAGTCTATGGATTTTGCTGTGTTTGTTTATGATTGGTTACTCCTTAACTGGTGTTATCTTTTGACATTAACATTCCAAAACACCTTCGAGAGGGTCATCCTGTCCCAGATTTGATTTAATCAATTGTCTTTAGGAGTGCCAGCCTTCACCTCAGGGGTCATCAGGGTCTGCCCTTCCTCAATCATGGATGCATCTTGATGGTTCTTTGGCATTGAAAAGTCTTTATAAGTGTCTTCACTCCTCCTTTCTTGACCATCTGGTTAACTATAGCCTTCACACCTTACCTTTTCCTGATGCCAGGGCCAGCTCTACTGTTTTCGCCACCCCAAGCAGTGCGCCGAATTGCTGCTGCGGACGGCGGGGGTAGTCCGTGCGCCGTTAGGGCGGCACGCGCGTTTCCGCGGTGGTGACAATTCGGCAGCAGCTTCTGTCTTCAGCCAGAAGACAAAAGCTGGGCCGCTGCGGACAGCTGGACATAGAAGCTGCCGCCGAATTGCTGCCGCCGCGGAAATGCATGCACCACCCTAACAGTACATGGACTGCCCCCGCCATCTGCGGTGGCAATCTGGTGCGCTGCTTGGGGGCAAAAACACACAGACTGCCGCACCTTGCAGATTGCCGCCCCAAGCACCTGCTGGGAATGCTGGTGCCAGGAGCTGGCCCTGCCTGATGCATACATTTTTCATTCACACAAACAGTATTTTACAGAGACCTTTGAGGATAAAAACAGCAGCATTTTATATTGAGCAAAAAACATTGTAAATTAAGCCTTCCTAAATCTTATAATCAAAACAATTCACATTGGGGCCCAGGCCTCAACGTTTCTCTAATCTACTTAACATAGACACAATACAGGATCCTGTCTCTTATTAACTAAACCTTAAAACAAAGAATTAAAAGGGGCCTGATTTGTAATGTGTATGGGAAACAGAATCCCTTAGTCCCAGACGGTTATTCCTTTCTGTTATTCAAAAAGGCAGGATGAAATCAAATCATACGTTAATTCTCATAGTACAATTATAAAATGCTGTTCCTATAGTAGAGTATTCTCAATTCATTGTAAACACCTCTATCTGCACTCCTCTTAGGATGTATGGAGACAGGTAGAGAGTGACCAGTGAGTATGTTAAGTCTAGAGTAGAACAGAGGAAGCTATCTCCTTGAATTTGGCTTCAGTTTCCAATGCAATTAAGCCTTTTTCTTCTTTTTTTTTTTTTTTGGTAGAAATTATACATTGGAAATAGTCTTAACCCAGGTGTATGTTTTTTGTGCAGTTGAACACTTCAGCTTAAACATTACCCTTTACAAAATTTTAGATATGCTCAGATATGAATGGGTAACATCTGAGACCACACCTATGAAGCATTCCTGCCAGAAACTAGCATCTATCAGAGTTGCTTCTTGCCTTTATTCTTTGGCTATGGAACCATGAACATGCTCTGACAACATACCATATACAATAATACAAATGTCCCAGGGATTAAAGTCTAATATACACTCTGTGTCAGCAGTGTGATTCTGGCCCTATCTAACCTACAACTGTCACTACCACATTTTTGGTTTTACAATAAATAAGGAGAAATCAGAGATCACACTGGTATTATGACTAAGTATTCTCTGTGAACATTGTATCATTCCTGGAAACAGGTCACACTGACGTACTGAGATATTTGGCTCACATTTATCACCATAATTTATGGTCTCTGAAAACATTCTTCTCCACCAGACGGTGTGATGGGAAGGCCTGGGGAGGTGTAAATATATATATATATATATAAGTTCCCACTGTGAGAGAAAAGTACATTAACCATTAGCACTAGCTCAAAAGTCAATTTCTTGCTCAGTATGATGCCCTCACTATGTTCCTACTTGACTGTAATAAACATTAAGCCTTTTCAGTGTAGGGGGGTAATTGAACCTCTCCAACTTGCATGTGTCCTGCACTGCCTTTAATTTCCACCAGCCTCTATAACTGAAATAGGTTGAAGTGGAACCCTGGATATTATCGTTTCAGTAAAAATTGTCTTCCCACATCCTCCTGCCAAGTCTATTTTTGACATTTTTGACATTTTTGACATTTTCCAACAGATAAAAAGAGAAGACTCAATTTATGAGATGATAAATAACATGAGGTTGACCCCCAAATCATTGTGAACCAACCCACACTGGATGCTGTACAGCTTGTTGAAGATTCAAACCATTATCATTTGCAAGATATTACTTAAAAACTTAGAGAATGTGATTTGAAAGATGTTATTATCAAGTAATTAGGACAGAGTTAGTATGCACAAGGCTATCTTGTAGGTATTAAGCCACAGTCTGCCGTGGGTGGGTGAGGAGGGATTGTACATGAGCAGAGAGATCCCTAGCTGCATTCTATCTGATTCAATCAGAATGGCTCTGTAAGCATATCTCTTTCTTGGGTGCAGCATATTCTCCCACTCACCACACCATTTCAACTATGCTGGCTCATGTCGATGGTATGGGGCCATGACCATGCTTAATGGGAAGTCTAGCACCAATATAATAACACTAAACTAAAAAAATCCTTGTGCTCTCCACAGGGATTATGACAGGTCCCTGCACAGATTCTTATGTGCCATCACTACCCTTGCTCACTTGTGTAGTGCCAGCCAGAGTTTGATTCCTGAAGTATGATTTGTGTTTCCCTTTAAGGATGGTCAGCTCTGGAGTTTTACAATCCACCTCTTGTGTATTTAATTCACAGCTGGTATTCAGAGCATTCAAACTTGATTCATTAGCAATTCAGTAGGGTGAGGACAATGTCCATATACTGCGTGTCCATGGGAGGATGGTATGGCTTTGTGTTCCATGCTAGCTTTGGGGCTTTATGTCCCAAATGTGGTAGTTTATCAGCTCTACTTCACAGGTGCACACTGACATTACCTAATAGTCAAGCTGAGGATCCCCATATTAAAACTGCTGACTTGTGGGTTTTTTTGTTTGTAGGTTTCTCCACCTCATCCCTGAATAGAAAGCTATCAACCATGGATCATGTTCAATAAAACTGACAGCTGAGAGACGAGCAAAATACAGACAGCATTCTTAATCCCTTGGAAGCTTGTGAAATTGTTGTCTGAAACCTATAATGAGAATGGGATAACTTGTGAAGGTATTTATTTTTATTACATTTTCTTTCCTTATTATGTGTTATGAAAATGAGTCATCAGAATGTTAATATCCACTACACAGAACAAACAAGGGTAGTTCTAGATCCCACTTTATTTATTGACACTATCTTTCAGTTTTATGCACTAGCCATTCTTCCAGCTCCCTGTAGGCTATTAAGGCTGTTAGAAGTAAGCTCTGAGAAGTCAGAATTAAGATGACAGCCTGAACATAAAATCATTTCTCCTATGTAGCCTATCCGCCTAGTAATATAATGGTTATCTCACCACGCTGAGATGTGACCTCACTTGGTCAACTAGTGCATTGCATGTCCCAGCCATATTGTCTATCTAATTCAGATTGTTAGTGTCTTGGAGCATTGGTTATGTTTCCATCGGCCTTGGAGTGAGCATACAGACTTTGCTCATGGAGGGCCCTATTCTGCCATCTTTATCTATGCTGTGATATACTTAGGCTCAAATCACCCCTTGTTGCAGCAAAACCAGGAAGATAGAGCTCTGGGGATAAAATCCCCACAAGCAGCCTGATTTAGAGATCCCTCTGATTTATCTGTCAGAGGGGGCTGAACTCCCAACTGCAAAATAGGATGTGGGGCCCACCCCCAAACCTGAAGGGACTTCTATGAGCCCATCATGTGGAAACCCTCCGCCTCCACATCCATCCAGTAGAATTGCATTTCCCCAGATTGCAGCTGCACCTGGGATGACTGGAAAAACTAACATGGCTTTTGGCTGTATCCTCCTTTCTGGGGCTATCTCTGTGGGGCTGGAGAAGGGACTGTGTGTATGTCTCCTAACACTGCCCTTTGACTGCCTACTCCTTCCATAAGCTTTCTCCCAGGCTAGATACTAGATCTATGGTGGAGTCTTCAGGGAATTTGGAGAAGTGGGCACAAGTCCATGTAGGTTATATCCCCTACTACCTGGGAGACCTACAATGTGTTGAACTGGGAGTGATTATCTGAATTAATTAATTAAATCAGTCAGACAACTTGCAGACTAAGGTACTACTCAGCATGAGTAAAGGTGTCAGAATTAAGTCTTAAACAAGAAAATACCTAAAAATACACTTACCACATTGAAAATAAAGTTCTCCAGGAGTATGTATTTCTGTAAGGGCAATTCCTATCCATCACAGCATATGCACAATATGTGTATATGAAAGTGTGATACATAATGTAGACCTTGAGTTTCTCCTGAGGCAGAGCAGAACTGTAAGCCACTGAGTTACCCCCTGCCTTAGCAAGAGTGAGCACTGCTGGAGATTAGACTGTCTGTTTCACCAGCCAACTCTTTGAGACTCTGCCTGTCTTACCTGCAAGGCAAGGTTAACATTCAGTGAACCCAGTTCCTGAGTTTCCTAGAGATGTCTCTCTGTAGTGTGCAGTCTGTTCCACCGGCCACTCAGAGAAATTAAGTTCACTGTCTCCAAAGAGACAATATACACACCAGTCAGTTGGTTTAAAGGAGGATTTACCTTTTATTCAATGTAACAGCAGTGAGAGGGTTTTTTTAATAAAACAAGAATAAGTTTATTAATAAA
This sequence comes from Mauremys reevesii, assembly GCF_016161935.1. Classification (NCBI taxonomy): domain Eukaryota; kingdom Metazoa; phylum Chordata; order Testudines; family Geoemydidae; genus Mauremys; species Mauremys reevesii. The sequence goes on from NC_052631.1 coordinate 72,704,313, forward strand.
TAACATAGATTTAAGTGATACCAAGCAAGAATAAAAGAGCTAGAAAAGTGTTACAAATTAAACAAAACTAACAGGTTTTCTAGTACCTTAAACTTAATTCTAGCAACCTATATCTTTGCCTAAAGAGTTTCTCACTTACAGCATATTATGAGCAGCTCCTTCTCTTCAGGCCAAGAGGATTCACTGTTCATAGGCTCAGAGGGTGTCATTCTCCAGGCCCCTTAAGTGCCAGATAACTAGAACGTCTTTTTGCTCCCCTTATATCTTCTGAAGTCCACTGTCTCTGCTCAAGACCTAGGAAAACTTCCTGGGGGGTGCAGACTGTCCCACAGTGTGCTCACTAAGCTGCTTCCTCCCATCATCTGTTAGCTTGGTTTGTTTGTTTACCTGATATGAAAATGTATTTTCAGTGATCTCTGACTGTAATCCAGACAGATAATTCCATATTCCTTTGTCTGGTGCAGGCATGAGCTATTCACTGCCTCCAAAACATATTTTAAAAACATATTTCCAGCATACACATACGTAACTCTTTAAACCCAACTCATACATGCATCACAAAATGATATACCTGACCAGTGTGTCACCAGTTTACATATACCATTTTACAAGATACTTTTTGGACACCTATTATGACAACACTGTTTTGCAGGCAGTGAGTGTCAGGCCTGATATGAGTTACAATATAGTGGGCCCTCTGCCAGCAGGCATTGAGAGGCTTTTAAGGTCACATAGATACTCCTAAACAGGAAGGTAGTGTTAATTTCTAATGCTGGGCTAATTTCTCTTTGGCAAGAAATAAAGCATGAGTTGTGATTGTCAGCATGAAAAATTATGATTGCAGCTGATGAATCTTAGACTGTGTCAGACAGTTTCTGTGCTGTGTGTTTGTCATAAGTAAATGATTCCATCAATCTCTGCATACTCATGGAGAGGAGAATAGGATTTCTGTACACTCCTGAAATGGACTCTGCACATGGTCTGAGAGGCTATGCTAACCCCTTTAATATTTGTTTCACAAATTGGGCAAAAAATTGAGAAACATTATCTTTGGCTAATTTAAGGTGGTCACATTTCATTAGGCATTATCCTCTTTATTTCTGGGGAATCGGAAAGTCAACCTGATGTAACTTTTTTCCTTGAAAATTGAGATTGAATCAGATTCCTTGAGATTGAATCAGTCCAACTCTATCTTCTTCTGGATTTAGAAAAAAACAACCTAGTTTGTGAAATATGAGATTGGACAAGTAGGTAACTAATGCAATAAATTAATAAACATGATAGAAGTAATTATTTGATGACCCTCATGTGAAAGTGTGTATTTAAAACATTGTTTTTTTTCTAATATTTTTGTTCATTTCTCTGGGAATATAACTTTAATCATAAAACTTCTTATGAAAGGAAAATTTTTCTCTGATGAATTGGTGGACATATAGAATATCAGGGTTGGAGGGAACTTTAGGAGGTCATCTAGTCCAACCCCCTGTTCAAAGCAGGACTAATCCCCAGATATTTATTTGCCCCAGATCCCTAAAGGGCATCCTCAAGGGTTGAACTCACCATGCTGGGTTTAGCAGGCCAATGCTCAAACCACTGAGCTATCCCTCCCCCTGATATAGGGTAGTTTATGTTAACATAATATTTTGGTCAAAATGTTAAGGGTAAATTTACAGAGCTGTATATCAGGATTCAATTACTCGTCTATAATCAATGTTCTTGTCTAATGAAAGAGGGTTTTTCCCTGCCATCTCCCTTTCCCCTCTCCCGCCCCCCTGGTGAGCTGTGTTCCAAAGGTTGCTGATCCCTGAGATATAGCATAGTTTTGCCTTTGAGTTATGATATTTAATTATATCCTTTGCAGGCCAGTGGATTCAACATGTGACTTAAATAGCTAGTAGAGATGTTTAAAAGATTATCTGTTTATCCATATACATTATAGGCAGTAGACCTGATTCTCCCTCTGTCCAAAAAAGAGTACTTCCACTGAAGTCAATATAGTTCAAAAGGTGTAAAATTTTGGTGTGAGAGGGAAAATCAAATTCAATATATTATGTGGGTTAAAAAGCAGTAGTGCAAAATAGTTCAATAAATTGGATATTATTATAAAGTTTAAATTAAACAAAATTTATAATAAATCTAAATGGAAAGTTACTTTGAAAGTCACATGTAAACTAGTTTTTAGAATATACAGAATGTTTGGAAAGTGGGAGAAAGGGCAAAATGTGTTTTGTTTAAAAAAATTCATAATAAAATGTATGACTATGCTTTCTTATCACCAGGAATACCATCTATAAGCAAAACTCTATTTTTCTCATTAAAATTCTAGTTAAAATGAGATTTGCTGGCATGGCCAGCATCCATGCTACCTAGGGTTGTGATCTTGTCAGATCTCATAAGCTAAGTAAGATTAGGTCAGGTCAATTCTTGGATGAAAGACCTCCAGGGAAACCTCAGGTGTTGTGGGAAGTGGCACTAGTGATTCATTAGATGTCACTTTCTCCTCTGAATCAGTATATGAACTGATGAACCGGGATGGCATTAGAGAGCAATGTGTTACTGCAAGGTGCCATCTCTTGGATGAAATGTAAAGCCAAGTTCCTGACTAGTTGTCATTAAAAATGCAATGATACTTTTCATAGAGGAAAGGTGTTAACTCTGATATCCTGGCCAAAATCCACTCAAATCACTTTTTCCAATAAGGGGGGAAAAATAGGTAGACAGAATTAAATCCAACCTTTTTATCCTAAACTATGTAGCTCTCTTTCTTTCTGGCTGTGTTTCAGTAGTTAGACAACTGATCCATAAATATAGTTAGTGAAGTGTTTTGGGATGAAAAGCTTTATATAAATGCAAATCTGTATTACTGACATTGTAACCCAAGGGTCAAGAATTTAATTTCATGACAACGCCAAAGTTATATCTCCTCCTATCTAAAAAATCAACACAGTAAACTAATCTGTCATTGAAAATGTTGTTCCTAATGTGAGGAAGAATGAAATACAAAGCATTCACACTATCATTACAGAATGTAAATTTGATATACATTATGGTGGTATCCAATAGACTTTATGTAAATGTTGGCTGTTTTCTCTTTCTAATATTGGAATGTGGATTCTACACAATCTTGCCTTCGTTGAGGCTTTCCTTAAGAGAGAATACCTCATACACAAATCTGGTCACACAGCTTTGCCTGATCTCATGGGCCTTCTTTGCATTGGAGACATTCCCAAGGATCATGAGCCAGTAACTTATGCACTCAACATGCTTAACAGCAACTTTTCTAGTGCTGGACAGAGACCCTGTTCTCCAAGGACAGAGCTAAGGGAGGTGGGTGGGGGGTGGCAATGCTCTTCTCTCCTGGAGGCCTTTAGGTGTTTGAGTGATGCCTTTTCAAGCATATTGTATAGCTGACAAAGGAGAGTATACAACAAGAATTTTTAGATGGGGTTGGCAAGTGAACCTGCCCAGCACTCAGTGCCTGTCCTGCAGGGCTGGGCTTGTCTCCTTTACTCGTAATGAGTATGATCTTGCACTGTAATGGTCTGATACAAAGCGAATTACAATCAGAGACAGACTCCATTGACTCCAGTGGGATTTAGAGCAGGTCACAAGTCGTCCCAATATTTCCAGAGTAAGGGTAGTACTTACCCTAAAATGTAGACCCAGCTTGTATTTTTGTCTACCTTTAGGCAAGAAGGGATACCTAAACAGCCAAATCCAAAAATAGTGCTGGTTGCACTGTGACTCAGAGACATCTCTGAGCAATATTTTTTTCTCTGATTCTGGTCTATATCCACCCTCTACTGTCTCAGCTACTCTAGTCAGCAAGTAAGAAGGGGAGGAAGACAGGCACCTGCCCATCACCCAGTCCCTGCCCACCCACTTACTGTAAGGAAGTAGGCAAATAGACCTGCTTATTTTACCTACTTGCAGGTAAGGCTGGTGTTTTCTCTCTCTTACCCCTTCATGAGGTGCCCTAGGCCAAATCACACTCTATCCAGCATCGGTACAGTAATTCAACCAAATCCAGTCTTTTTTTTTTTTGTCATTCTGCACTGGACTTCATTTAACTACCAGCTATTTGCAACTTTTCATTAATTATTATACTTATATTTGTTTTTATACATCACATGAAAGCCCTACAACTACTAATTATAATCTGAAAAAGGTATGAGAAAAAAACAGATCATATATCTGAAACTGTTTGAATACTATTGACCCAATGAGAGGCACAAATTACAATATCTTTACCATCCCAGAATTACTATATAGGTGAATCACACTGAGGAAGAAATTTCCATTGTCTTGGGCCATCTGCATTTAAATGGATACATTATAAAAGAAAACACAAACACAGTAGGGAAGCTATTATATTGTCCTATAGTGGATGTGGATATAATGGATTTTAATTTTTTTTAGTTCATTGTAGGTAAATCCATAGTGCTGGATATGGGGTGGCAATATTGCACAAAAATAAGAGTTCCAAGATTACTGAAATATAACAGAAAAGAAATCACATTTTTTAAATGTTTTGTGAAATTTTTAGTTGCAGATACTATACATGAACTAGATTAGTTTTATTGTTGTACATGGAGGTTTATTATTGAACAATAGAAGTGAATAGCAGGGACAAAGAGTATCATAATGAGGTTAGAGGATCAGAAAATAACTGAGTTGTATGGAAAATAAAACCACAGTGCGATCTCAAACTGGAATATGATTCCTTTAGTTAATCAGGAACATTCAAAATGTATCAGTCCCAAGTGGGAACTTTAAATGAGCCAAGCTTACTTGGTTTGACATAATGTTTTTTATTATGAAAATATTACAACAGTGAAAAAAGCTTTGCTGGTATCCCCTAACAATAAATATAATAGACATCAAAGGAATTTCAGTAATATTTCAGAAACTAAATAGTTTTGGGGGGTTTGTTCTGTTTCTATGTTTTGCAAAAAGCAGCTTTGGTAGGTTTTATCTGATTTAGGCAGCGTAATAATATTTATATCATTTTTCTCGATTGTAACAATCCTAGAAATATTTCCTACTGTTCTTTTTTTCAGCATAAATACCCTCATTTCTCAGGGTCACCATTTGATCTGAACGGAAATAGCTTTCAGCAGTCGGGGTGTTTACACTCAGGATATATATACTGATTTGTTTCCAGCTATTAATGTGGCATTTAAACCTTTGTGTATAGTACTTATGCTGATATGTAGCTGGGGGCAAGAAGTGCTCAAAACTAAACAGATTCCCCACCTCATACAGAAAAGAAAAAAATAAGTCCTTTTTTCTGCCCCAAATTACTCTTTAAAATAATAGAGCTCTACCAGAACCTGCTTTTCATAATACTTGCAAGGATAAATCTTGTAATTTGTAGTCGATTTCTGCTTTGAAAGTTGTCCTCTTCTTTCATGAAGAATGCACACTTCAATACTCTTACACCTTTTTCTTTCCTTTTCTTTTCTTTTACTGCCCTTGCATCCCATTCTTATACTCAGAACTCAGGGTTCAGACCCAAAGGCATGCCAGTGGGAACATTCTTTAATCACTGTTGGATCAAGTGCCTGAGAAGAATTTAATTTTCTCATAGTGAATGTCCACAAAAATAAGTCATATAAAATATAAATATTAATAATAAAAGTAATGCTTGCATCATGGTTTAATGAGATGTAGAAGGATTGTTCTCGCCAGGCCACAGAATGAACACAAAGCTCATTCACATCCCAAAGAGCTGCCCTTCCATCTGAAGATCCAATGTCTTTATTCTGTGTACTGGAATGGCTAGTGGATCCTCTATAGTTGCAGATATTATAAGCTCACCATCTCTTCCTATGATTGGCACTTGCCATGCTCTCGATTGTCCCATGTCTGTTAGCTTTAGAAATAGTCTGCACTAGAGCTGACCAAAAGATTGCTGTCAACACTTTTTTTTAAAGAAAAATGTTATTTAAGAAAAAATTGGAAAATTCCAGTTTTGGTTCTTACAGCTGTCCCCTTACTCCATTTTGTTCTTGTTCTCCTCCTGTGGCCGCCCCTCCCTGGCTGTTAAGTTGTTTACCAGGGCCACTGCCCTTCTCAAAGGGAGGGCCCCTTAAGTTGTTTAACAAGAACCATTGCCCTTCTCAAAGGGATAGCCACTTGTGCTACATGCTAAGTGGGACCACTGCCCTGTTCAAAGGGTTAGTCCTGTTATCACCTTGTTAAACCTGGGCTTGGTGTAGGGTAGGCAATGTCCAGAGCTGCAAGACCTATTGTGTTTTTAAGATCCTGGGCATGAGTCATAGACCTCATGTGCTTTTGAGTCACCTATTGCACAGGACTCTGCCCAGGCATATCTCTGTGGCTGCCTGCAGTCTTTTCCCTGCCTTCTCTCCTCCCTGTAAGAGGGGGAGCCAATCAGAGTTACTGGCGGGAAGCTGCCTGGGTTCGCCTTTATAACCAGACATTTTCTGAACAGACTTTAGAAAGGTTCCTGCATTGCTGCCTGGTCTGATCAGCCAGGGGTTCTGGGGGTCCTTTCTCCGCTCTCGTTTTATTTTTGAGCGTACCCCTGTTTTTAAACCCCCGCCCAAAGAACGAATTGCTGCCTGAGAGATCTCCTGATTATCTAGACCGTACCGAGCCTTCTGATGTTCTTGCTGCTTCTGCCTCTGCTGCTGCCTTGGTGCTGGTAAGAATCCCTCTGTGAAACTTTCTGTACTTTTATTTTATTATTTTAGCTGCTGGCTCTGTCTCCCCAGCACACAGACTCAAGCTAAACCTTGGTCTGTGTTTTAAAACCTCTCTCTTAAACTCCGTGGCACTCTGCCACTAAAAATAAGTCTGTGCCGCTGCTAAGCTCTGCTCCTGTGGGTTTTGCCTTGGGCTCACTGCTTTCAGCTGTATCCACTGCTGCAGCCACCATCCCTTGGCTTCCTTGGGGGCTGCCTTGGGAGCTGTATTCTGGGCACATACCACTCTGCCCTCTGTAACTCCCCCATAGCATAAGGTGCACCATAGGTTTTGTTTTTTTCTTTCTTAGTTTGATAAGTCATAGTTTGTTAAGGTTGTAACGCTTGTAAGTCTCACCTGCCTTGCTATAGTTCGTTGTTTTGTTGCTCCATATAGTTGCTTGTTATAGTTTTGCTTAGAATTGTGATATTTGTTGTTTTGCCTAGTTGTTGGTTAAGGTAGATTTAAAAAGTCATTGCCTGGTTGTATTCTGTACCTGTTTTGTTACTTTGTATAAGCTGCTTGTCATTTTATATAAGTTTGATCAAGTTAGAGGATAGATAAGGTTTTTGCTGCTTTTCCCCCGCTCCAATCTCCCCCTCTGTGTACTTCTCCATATCTCCTTGTCCCAAACCCCTTGCTGCTGCTTTTTCCCCTGCATCTGCATCACCCTCTGAACTTCCCAGACCCCTTGCTGCTTTTTCCCCCACGTCTGCATCACCCTCCGAACTTCCCAAACCCCTTGCTGCTTCCACCCCCCCCCTCCCCAACACTGCTCCGTTGTCCTTACCTCACTGGGCTTCAGAGTCTCCCGCTGCTTGCAGCTGCACCTCTCATCAGTCGCCACTAATCATTCACACCCCCCTTCCTGTTTCTTGACCCAGCCTTTGGGTACACTCTTGCTATCACAGCCTCACAAATTAAGTATACACTGCATAATTTCATTTATCACCCATATTGTACTATTGCACTGTTTTTCACATTTTACTTCCACCTTTCTGATATGCTTTGTATTTCCATTAGTACCATTGTGTTACATCGTGTATAAGGCCACCAACCACTTAATACATTCTATCTAAGATTGTTGACCATTCTATATAGAAGCTACCATTTTATTTTGCATCTGTTTTTGGTATGTTTTACATTCCACACTGTATCTAGAGTTGTTAACTGTACTGTATCCCATTGTGCTAAACCCCACTTACTGTACTCCACTGTTAGAACTCCCTACACTGTTCCATAAGAACCCCCCCACCATCATTGTCTATTGTAAACACCCTATACACCCCATCCCATCGTATTTCATTGTTAAATTCCCACCACTTCCTTTTTCCTTTAATAAAGAAATTAATTGGCACCCCACCCATGTGGCAATTGCTCCCCAAGATTCCATATACCTGCAGGCAGGGACAAATACCATTATCTCTTTTTTTGGGGGAAAAAAAGTATTTTTTAACTCTTAGTGAAACCCAACTTTTTTTATTTAAAACACCTTTTTCAAAATGGGGTGGGGTGAATCAATGTTCATATTTAAAAAAACAACACATTTTTTATTTCCTGCAAAATATTTTCAAAATTTCCTACAGGAAAAAAAAATCTGTATATTTCAACTGGTGATAACCTGTGTTGGAGTGGGCACCATAGTGCTTGGGGGGAGGGTGGAGCACTTTCTGGCTGGGCTCCAATCTTCTTGCTCCTTCATTCAGTAGAACTGCCCAGGTACCTTTGCACACTTGGCTTTCCATGCTACCAGAGAGAGAGCAGGATTCAGCCTAGCTGGTCAGAAATGTGAAGTGGGTTTCAGTATATCCCAGAAATGTTTAATTTCCTACAGATGCATGGAGGAAAAAAGATTTATTAATTAGCCAGATTTCCCACCTACACAGGATATTACAAGAAGTTAGAGGCTTCAAATCTGTATTTGAAATGCAGACACACTTACAAAAGTAAAACAACCACCCCAACTCACATTTCTCTAACAAAAGCAAAGCAAAAATTAATGAAGAGACAAGAAGAAACTCCCATAAATATTAATAGCAGTGATCACTTTGAACAGGCTGATCACTTTAAAATGTAAGGCAAATATTGCTGAGCCTTCATACTTACTCATAGCAATAAGACTATAAAATTTACTGTTTCAAATCACTTGAACAAACAGCATTACCATTTCAGTTTTTTCCAGGTTAATTCATAATATAAAAAAGACCTTTGTTGGGAAACAAACAGAAGTCCTTTCTTTCTGTATGTTACATTTTGCAGCAGAACTATGGTATATTCAAGAAAAGCATCTGGTTATGGTTACAGCTCAATCATTTGGACATCAGTCACAAAAGAAATCTTAGAAGCCATTTTAAGACATCAACTGAGAGACATTTTGAAAAGTACAGCTTGATCAACAGCCAGCATGTGCTTTCAAAATGGAGATCATATTTTAAATCAGTGGTTTTCAACCTATGCTCCATGGACACCTTGGGGTCCACAGACTATGTCAAAGAGAGTCCATGAAAAGTTGTTGTCAACATAGAACAGTGGTTTTCAACCTGTCCACCAAAACCACTGCTTTAAACACATTGACATTCTTTGAAGAGACCATCGCCATGGCAAACATTTAAAATGATATGAAAAGGAGTTATGTCTTTGGGGTTTTTGGGGAGGATAGGGGTTCATGGCTTTTTAAAAGGCATTTAGCAGCATTTCAAGGTGAATGTTAAGGATGTGGAATCATGAAATGGAAGGAAAATGTAATTTGTTGAATTGAAAAGTGCTTAAAGAGTTCAAAACAAAGGGAAGCAACAAATGGGAACTTTAAACTGAAAACAGCTTTTAATTTGATATGGGAGAGACCAAGGGCGAGCAGAGGAGAAACAGCGAGTGAAAGAGAAATCCTAAACTGGAAATCCTAAATCCTAAATCTTCCAAGCCATAACATCTATCAAACTAGATGAGAGGGTTTTGATTTCCTTTCAAGAATTCTCTTTAAAAGGGAACCTTCAAATAACCCAATATTGACATATTCTAAGCACTTTATTTTGTGTCCCTATATTAACCAGTGCAGTATTGCAATGGGGAGAGGTGACAGGGGAAGCAATGGACATCATGAGCCAGAATGACTCAGTGAGCTCTGAGTAGGATAATTAATTCAATGTTTACCTTTGTTTATACTGCTCTCTGGGTTAGTGCTCCGGCCATCCAAAAGGAGAGTGCATACATCACACATCTTGGTGGACTTGTGCAAAGGAGCTCTTTGAAAGGAGTTTTTCTCTCTATGTTTGGCCAAATTGGACATCATACTTCAGGAGAGGAGAAATAGCATGAGGCATCAGTGATCCCCCATGAAAGAGGTAAAAAATAATGAGTTAAAAGCTGCTGCATGATGGAAACATGAAGCTAAAACTTTGTAATGCCAATGCCTAGTACCATTGGCCTACTGCTGCCAGAATGAGGCTGTTCAGGCCAGAATGACCTACCACTAATAAGCTGGATGCATGGGGCTGTTGTTGGGGACTGCAGTGATGCTTCTCAAAAGCCATTTAGCCTCACAATAAAAAGAAGCAACTCCCTCTTCTCACACAATACCCTTAGCCAAATATGTGATGGGAAAATTCTTCTTGACTTCTTTGGTAATCTGTTTACATCCTGAAGCATGAAATGTGATTAGCCTCATCTTAACATACATCACTCCAAATATTGGCACTGAGCCACAAAAAAGCTCTTAAGGACATGCTTAGTAGCTTTAGGCATCATTTTGCTAAAATTGCACTCACTTCTATGGGCTTTATGCACCTGAAGTTAAGCACATGCTTAACTACTGATCTGAATAGGAATCCTCTTCTGAATTAGTTTCATTGGTCCAAAAGTTATCCAACATACTGCAGTGGCAAGTTGTTGACTCATTTGTTTTCTGATGCTCTTGTTCAGTTTTTTACTCTTTTATATTTCCTCTCTCTGCTACCCAGCATTTTAAACAAAACCATAAATTTAAAGGAAATTAACAGTAAAGAGTGCTAAGGCAAACATTTCCTTTTTACACAATCAGAAAGAATTATAAGGCAAAATCTTCCATGAAAACAAAGCCTTTTAAAAGCATCACTATATTTCAAGAAAGGAATAGAGATGCTATTAACACAAAGCTTAGAGAGAAAAAGAGTTGTCTGAGAAAAGGAAGACAGGAAAGAGCAATAGAGAAGACATAATTGTGGAGTTAGAACTATTTTTTGAAATTATGTATCTTCTTGTAATGCTTTAGTAAACCAGCCATTTAGCTTTATTTTGACTACATAAGACTAAATGTTTTGTGCAGAAGATGAAAATAAGTTGATTAAACATGTTCGCATTCTCAGTCTCATGCATCTTGTACACTGTTATGACACCCTGTGATGTAGGATTGCCAGAATGCGGAGGTAATAGATGGACCTTGAGACAATTTCCCAGTGGTTCTAGTGTATGATTATGATACAGACTAGCAATCACAGAAATTGTCTCTGAAAGTCATATACAACTCACCATTCAGTAAGCTGTTCATAGAAGTCAGGGGATTTGTATGCTACAGTAAGGCATATATTATGAAGAGTTATTTATAATATATACTTGCAGATGAGTCTTATTTTGCTAACTCCTCCATATGGATTATAACCCATGAAGACAAGAAAGAAAAGTTATATTTAGCTGTTCTGTAAGTCATTATGCCCTTGACATACAGCACATTTTCCTGTTGGGAGTAGATACTGTCAGTATAGCAACCCATCCCAGATGAAGACACTGTCAATTGTATGGTTTTATTACAGCGAGTGCATAATTAGTAGTTTTACATCTACTTTTACACTATTTTGACAATTCAGAAGTTTAACGGGAGAAGGATGTCAAGGAACTGCTCGTGATCAACCTTTTTTCTACAGTCAGAAGGCAGACTTGAGAATTAAGTGGTATATAATTCACACCTTTTCTGAGATCCTTTTGAATAGAACTAGGATTAAGCTAACAGGTCAGTTATGGGTTTTCAGGAGAGACCTAAATGCATACTGAAGCTTGTACTGTAAATTGATCTCTGCTAAATGGATTGGAAAGAGTCTGGGTTCCTCTGAACTTTTGCTTTTTGTGTGTATCCGCATTCTTCCTGCAACATTTATTCCCATGTTGAGTACCTCAGATTCCTGGAAATGTCACTTTCATCTAACGCCTTTGGTACCATAGCATCTAATGCTTATCTGAACCAAATAAAGAATTGGAAGCAGAGAAAACAGCATATAATAGAAATTGCTTTGAATTAGAGAAGTCACATGTTTCTCTGTGATTATGTGTCTATGTATGAACAATGTGTCAGTGTTCTTCTGTTGACACACCATGTGACTGGGAGTTAAAAGCTTGTATAAAGATGCTGAGTAAGTTTCGTGACATAGTGGCAGCTTGATACTTCCACCAGGACATGAGGGGTCCTATCCAACTTCCATTGAAATCTATGGAAAAACTCCCAGATCAGGCCCTAATATTGGGTATAAGTGAACTAAGGGCTAAGGGCAAGAGATAGATGCTCTGCAGGAAAACCCAAGAAAAGCCAGGCTTAGTGAGAAACTATAGATTGAAGTTTGTGTTCTTTTATTATTTGTGTCATAAAGCCAAGCTCCAAAAAAAAAAGGATAAATGACTTTATATAACATAATAGCCTTTATTTACAGGTAACATTACTGGTACTTGGATACATAGACCTTCACTTGCTTTGAATTGTCAATATTTTTCTAGCCATTATTGCAGTAAATGCCATCTACTTTTGTGCATTGAGAGTGGCACTATAGCACAGGAAATGTTAGTTTGTTCCTCCTCTAGTCTTGTAGCTGGAAGTGACACCTTCCAGGCTATACTGCTGGGACTTAATTACAGCTTTGGTAAGTTGTCAGTCATGGCAGTAGACAGAAATAGGATACTAATATTTCAACAGACCAACCCTAAAGTATTAAAAGTGTAGCTATCTGCATGGGATACTGTTTTCCACTTTGTACTGTATCCATACCACTTTATTTTGTATCTGAGATAGGCATCATCATGGCATAGTGTTCAGGGGAGGAGGGAACTCAAAAAATTAAATAACATGTTGCAATCTGAAATATACTTTTTGTTAAGTTTCCTCAGTTTTATTTCCTATCAACACGGGGAAATCACCACTTAAATGGACAATCACCTCCACCCAACCTCAACTCAAATGTATTCATTAAAGATATGCTTTCACTTATATCATATAACCAACCGCAATCCAGTTTCACGCAGCTGGAATTCTGACCTCAGGTAGAGGAAAATAAGATACCAAACAACATGTCTAGATTGCTTACCTACCCTTCTAGAGATAGGGAAGGTAACTAATGTAGGAGTGGAGCTAGAGACTTAGGCTTGACAGCCCTCATGAAAAGAAGTAGCAGGTGGATCTGGGCAGTTTTGCCAGCTTCTCTTTGCAAAGGTAGATGAAGTTATATTCAATAAGGAGAATAACTTTTTTTCTTTTTAGCATTTAACATAACATTTGATAACTTTGGGAAGTTATGAAAAAGCATATGTGTGTGAAGTTTGTAGTGACTGTAGGTTTTTTTTCAGCTTCGGAAGTGCAAAAACTGTGAGCCTTTCAGGAGCTTAAACTTTCAATAATGTCTCATTTTTAATTGTTCCATTTGTCAAACCTAATCTTTGACCCAAGGTATGGAAAATTGAATTGTCCTCTGAAGAATTATTGTATTTAGTGCTAGTTTCAATACTATGGGTATGCTAAGATACCTCCATAATAGAGGGCTGAATCCTAAGACCGTTCCTTCATCAGTTTAGCTTTTACTCAGACAAATCTGCATTGGCCTCAAGGGGACCTGCAGGTGCTCAACACCTCTAAAAATCAGGATTTTTTTTGGAGTCTAAATATGGGTAAAAAGCATAACTTTACCACCAAGTTTGAAATTTTGGCCCCTATTTTAGAATGATTTTATTAATCTAAAAATAATCTGTCCCTTGCCATGGCCCCCTTTGCATTATCCAGGCATACTATGGGATGGTACAGTGACCACATTCCCTCTGTACATCACAATTCCAGCAGGGAGCGTGCCTTCCAAAGAAAATGAAATGAACTTAAGAACATGAAACGAACATATTTAGCTTCTGTAAAACAATGTTGGTTAAGGGGTCAAGGGACCTATACACCTTTCCTGTGAGACAGGGAAGGAATATTGAGTATGGGAGCATACAGGGAAATAATGAGGTCATTTTTGCTGCAATGATGCACAATTAACATGTCTTATTCAGACTTTTTTCCATATTTATCAAATGAAAAATATTTTAATCATCCATAATGAGGCAAAAGGAGGAGATAAAAACTCTTTCACCTAGCTCACTGTCATAAAGGCTGCCAATAACATAACTGAACTAAATTGGTCCACTTCACATTAAATTCTTGTTTTACATTACAGATTTTTTAATAGTAGAAATCCAATCCAGACTTCAGTTCCACACACACAGTTCTTTATACATTGAAATACAGTATTCCAAAAATTACAAATTATAAAACACTTCTACCAAATGTTCTGTTTCAAGTTGTCTGCTTCCTCATAGAATAGCCTGGAGTGGTCTGATTTTAAGCACCCCATCTGGAACAAATTCCTAGGAGCATAACTCTGGAATCCAATTTTAGTTTGGGTCTCCAGATGGTCCAGCTATATAGAGTTTCACTAGTCAAGTTGCAAATAGTTATTTATGCAAAAATAATAATTATCAAATAATAACTGCATGTATTTTGCAAGAAGAATCTAATGACAGAAGAAAGATGTCCTCCATATCCTAGAGACACCTGATCCTGAAATGTGTGCTTCAGTAACTTTATCCACACATGTAAGTCTATAAAAATCAGGATCTAGATCTTGTCAATGTACTGTTTAATGAATTTAATTAACTAACCTTCCAAAGCTTCTCTATCCTTAAGTCTTTTGCTATTTTTACTTAGAGCACTAACAGTGTATGTAGGGCTATACAAAATCTAGAGTTTTGGATTGCTAATTACTTGGGGTTTTTTTAGTATAAAGGTGGTTCTCATGATGGTTAGTGTGTAATACTAGAGTTAGACTGAGAACTACAGTCAGAAGTGATGTCAAAGGTGGTATACTGTAAGCTACACAGTGATAGATCAGTGCAACTCAAGGCCAAAATGGAATAAGGTTATCAAAGGTGAAAAGTTTTTGATCCTTTAAAGCATGGTTTGTGATGTACATCTTTCCGGTTCAAACACCACCCACTTTTTCAGCCTAATCTCAACTGGCCATAACACTTGTATCCTTAATTGAGCTATTATTTAACACAGTTTTAAATGAGGTATTTCTATATTATCCACCATACTCCCTTCTTCATATGGACCTATTCTTGAACTGCAAGTTCTTTCCTTCACTAATATCATGTAGCCATTCACTTAATAACCTTAACAACATCTAGTGCAAATAACAAGTTTGATATATCCTACTCATGCTAATTCTATGAACCTGTCTGTGATGAAGCAGAGAAACCACCCACCAGGGGGTGGTTAAAGAGAGATTTTGGGCCTAGTTAGCCCCATCCCTTATGCCTGCAGACAATGCTAGGCCTGGAGGAGAGAAGAGGGGAGAACCTGGGTCAGTTTGTGGCTGACTGGCAAAGAGGTAGAAGCTAGCTGCCTTTCTACCTGAGGGGAAGGATCACCACCATGCCCGCCAAGGCAGCCACCAGGGAACAAGTACTGTCTCCATGGCCAGAGGAGACTGAGGACGAGGCCTAGGCAGAACTGCAGAGACCTTGTGGGGTTCTGAGCCCACCAAACGTATCAATGCCCTGCCTGGAGGAACCTGGGACCAGAACAATATGCTATCTAGGACCCATGAAGTGGCACTACTAGAGAAAAGTTGCTGCTACAACTTGGACTTTAGGGAAAACACCCCAAAATGAAGGGAGAGCAGTAGGAAATAGCCCAAGGCAACGGATGTAGACTCCCTTCTGGGAGCTCCCCTACTCAGGGGTTGATTTACATTGGGCCATGGACTGGGACCTGGTGGAATGGGAGGGCCTGGATCCCCTACCTCTCTCAAGCTTTAAAGACTGAGGCACCTTGACCAAGCAGGGTGCTGGATATAAAATGCTCCAACCACTAGGCTGTCTGGTCCTCCAAGCCCCTGTTACATATCTTTGAAATGCAAGACTCTTTTATTTAACATATCACCTCCCCACCCAGGGCTGGCTCTAGGCACCAGCATTCCAAGCATGTGCTTGGGGTGGCACTTCTCAAGGCATGACATTCTGGCCCTTTGGGGGCAGCTCTTTTCAAGGAGTGGCACTCTGGGTTTTTTTTGTTTGTTTGTTTTTTTGCTTGGAGTCAGCCCTGTCCCAACCTCCCACCCTACCCACATTTCTGTCTGAATTTATCTACTGAAATGGGAACTTTCTCTGACGTCACCTCATAAAATACTTTAAAAGATATAGAGGTTGACCCAAGCAAAGTGTCACCTGCAGTGGAACCCTTCAAATGTTACTTGAAGCTCCAAGGAATATAATTATTCCATGGTTGTTATTAATTCAGGCTGTAATCAATGTTAAATGTTATGGCACCCTCCCTCAGGCTTCCGGTCCCCATATGTCACCTCTCTTGGGTGGAGATATATGTCTCTCGCCTTCTTGACTTGAGTATTTCCAGGCACCACAGTCCCCTGCCTACACTGTGAATTCCCCAGAAATGTCAGACTACCTAGGCAGGCCTGCTTTGCCTTCTGCTCACATGCTATAAACAACATAATTTCCCACTGATATAATTTGTCATATATCTCTTGTTAAGCAAGTACATTTCTTCTTAAGCTAAAAGCATTACACAGAAAAAAATAAAAAAATAAAAGAACCTGCATGAACACTAACAAGTTTGTCAGAGATCATCCCAATTCCAACAAGGCCTCTGGACAGTGAACAGTCCTTGAAACCCCACCAAAGGTGTTTTCCTGTGATCACAAGTTAATAACAGCTGTTAGCTCAGAACAAGCAAACCTCTGAGTCAATCCTTTATCCAGTTCTGGATCTTTGATCTGTAGAAACCGTGAACCAATAATCACCCAGACAATGGGTTTCTTCTTAAGGCACAGCATCAGAGGTGACGTATTCCCAGAGCATTCCCCTCCTCCTAAGTATTTCTTAGGAAACCAACTCAATTCAAAGTTCAGTCTTGTCTGGCCAATTTTTTTTGAAAGAGTCCTTTGAAGCTCATAACTCTTTAAAGGGTTTACATTAGTCCTGTCTCCTCCTTAAAGAAGTTCCCTATATTCCCACAATAATAGATAAACATTTGCATTTTAATACAATGAACAATTAATAAACTTATACTTAATTCAGTAATGTTTAAATTAATTCACAATAGTTTTTCAAGATGTTGCAGGAAATTGCCATATCTGCTCCACTTATATCCATTGTCTCTTTCTCTTTTGTAATGAAATTCATTATCTTGGGGAAAGAAATCACCCCATTTCCAAATTAACTTTCAATACCCTTTTAGCACCAGAGCAAAGGTATCCTGTAGTGCTCAATAATAAATTGTCTGCCCAAAAGGCCTTTCAATACAGGAGTGCAGTAATGTCTTCCTGGACCAACTCCTGTGCTACTATTAACCCATCCAAATGTCATTTGGGTCTAGGTAATGGAAAAGACATCTAATGAATATAAGCTTCTATTTCAGCTTGTGACAACAGCTAAAATCAGTGTGTAAAGTTTCAGGTAATGTTCTGAAACTGTTGGCAATTTCAGTAGGAGGGATTTCTCCTTTCCTATCCATTATCTTGTCAACCCTGGTTTACTATTCAATTGATTGGGCCAAAACATTTGTAGTATTTTTGTTTTCTAACAGTGTAGTCTTTAATTCTGAACAGTTAAACATTATCTAGTGCACTTCCCATTGCTATCAGTCACTATGCTGCTTTCAAAATCTGAAAAATATCTTTCTCAGAACACGAGAAATATATTACTGTGTACACAATAACATTTATACTTCCTAAACATTAAATATCTTGGGCCAAATTTTCTAAAAGACCACCCCTCTACCAGTAACATTTTGCATGCAGTTTTGTGCATACAACCATGTATAGGCTAATAGCAGAAGATGTTTATGCAAACAGGATTGCTACTTACACTAGTTAGGCATTTATTTATTTGGAATTTAGACACTGACTTTAGTGGTACTACTCACATTAGCAATGTTATGCACACATTTAAGTGCTTTGCAGGATTGGTGCATTAATACATTGAGAAACTACTGTTTACACTAAATTCTGTGAACAAAGCGGGTATTTTTATGAAACTGTGTCCTTGATTCAACTATTAACTATAAAAGTTTATCCTGAAGCTATAGAGGTCTTAGATGTTTGATTTTTTTAAAGAAAATATTTCATTAATTGTCTGTAAAGATGCTAGATGTAATGAGAAAATTGGAAATGGATGAAAAATCAGAATGGTAAAGAAGAAAAAATATAGTAAGTGAGAATACTTTAAAGACATCTTAATTAAAGACAGTATATCCTTCATGGTAAAACTGAAGTCTTAAGAAATCTCTCTATGTATGAGATAGTCTTTTCTGAGGGGAAGAATTTGTATAAATGTCTAGTTGTTTTATAGTAGGGGTCGGCAACCTTTCAGAAGCGGTGTGCCGAATCTTCATTTATTCACTCTAATTTAAGGTTTCCCGTGCCAGTAATACATTTTAACATTTTTAGAACGTCTCTTTCTATAAGTCTATAATATATAATTAAATTATTGTATGTAAAGTAAATAAGGTTTTTAAAATGTTTAAGAAGCTTCATTTAAAATTAAATTAAAATGCAGAGCCCCCCGGACTGGTGGCCAGGACCTGGGCAGTGTGAGTGCCACTGATAATCAGCTCGCGTGCCACCTTTGGCACCCGTGCCATAGGTTGCCTACCCCTGTTTTATAGTATTGGTTACTTCACTCATTCTGATTCATAGCCAAACTTCTTCATATTGTCAATAAAGTTACTCTAATCAAAGCACTGCACATACACGATTCCCTCTTTATCTCAATCTACTGTGAACGATTAATATATTTTATTTGTACATAAGAAGGGAGCATTTATTTTCAGGAATAATAACTTCATATGTTTCCTGATCTGTCAAGGACCAAATAAAGAGATGGGTACTCCTATGAGTGGAATTTCTGTCCTTTGCCTTCAAAGCCTCCATTCTGTTCCCATGAAAACTTTCCTAGAACGGGCTATGCTGAATCAAGAGTTGACTCAGAACCCTGTCACTCAAATCTCCACCCCATACATTAATTGGAACCTGATTGAAAAACAGGCAATTGGTGGAGGGTGCCAATTAACTGAGTAGAGATACAGCTGAGGAGCTAATTGGGTGGGAGTAACCACTACCTCTCCCAGCAGCTAGGACTTATATAAGCAGTCAGGCAGGATTAGAGCCTGGAATACTCTTTCCCAGAAGCAAGTGGGGGAAGATGGCTACTGATTGTACATAACCCTCCAAGCTGTGGTCTGCTCAAGGGCTATAAGAAAGCATTGTGGTGACTAGGAATACCTGGAGTTGTGGTGGTCAGTTACCAAGGCTGGAACAGACTCTCAAGGGATCACCCCATGATGTTCTCATCATTGCTATATATTGTCTTTATTTGGACGACTTTAAGGGTTTTATTATTCTTCAGATGTCTTATAAAGAAAATAGTGATTCATGCCTGGGGTAGCACAAAGCAGGCAGTGTGGTTGGGATTTGGGGGAGGGGCACCTTCAGTAACAATATGAAAGAAGCATGACTCTCCTCTGAAATGTGAGCTTTGGTTTCAATAGTTACTACTGATAAATGTATATTGATATGACTTCTAAAATGTCCAGGGATGTGCACATACAGAGCAGACTTTGTACGGTGTTGTGGGGGCTCACAAAGAGGAGAAAAGAGAGCTCTAGTAACCTTTCTTCCCATACCCTTACATAGCTGTGAAGGGACCAATATCATGCTTCTGTGGTGCAGTCTCTGCTTTTGCCTTACAGTCCCGGAAGTGGTTGCTTTGACAAAAGAGGGCTGAGAAAGGTAGGAAGAGGACAGTTCCAAAAAACCACGATCATTTCAGGGAATATGTATTGAATCGTGGGATAGAGTGGCTCAGCACTCACTTTTCCAGGCCTCTATCTGCTGTAATTTATTGCCTTAGAAATATCACAAAATGGTAGAAACTACGTGCACACTTCCCAGGAAGGATCATATCATCTCCTTGGCTGCATACTTCCAAGGGGCAACATTCATATAAGTATTAATCAAATATCACCCAAAGGGAGTGAGACAAAATACTATATACAAAACACTTTTCCAGGCCTCTATCTGCTGTAATTTATTGCCTTAGAAATATCACAAAATGGTAGAAACTACGTGCACACTTCCCAGGAAGGATCATATCATCTCCTTGGCTGCATACTTCCAAGGGGCAACATTTATATAAGTATTACTTAAATATCACCCAAAGGGAGTGAGACAAAATACTATATGCAGCAGAAGCCTTTTTAGTGATCACCACAACTTGGGGTCTAGGATAATTTCAGGCATGCGGCCTGTTGCAGGAGGGGCAGTGCCAGGTCCTAGTCAAACTTAGTTTTGTGGACTCCAGGCAAAACAGCAGAAAGATCTCTGGAAAAGACAGTATCTTCTGCTCCATGACCTCTACTCTCATCAGAATGTGAAAGGAGAGTGCACAGTAGTGGCTAGATCCCCTAATGATAGACAGTTACTCTGATGCCTGGTGGAAGGAAGGAGCTGGCTCTCTGTATAGATGAACCAAGTCTCAGAGAGACTTAATGAGATTTTATAGTAGAAAGGTAGAACAATAGATGAAAGTTGAAGGTAGACAAATTAGGGTAGTTAACCACTGGAACAATTTACCAAAATCAAGATTAGGTGTCTATCTAAAATTATTTTGGAGAAGTTCTATGACCTATGCTGTACTTGAGGTCAAACTAGATGATCACAATGGTTCCTTCTGGTCTTGGAATCTATGAATCTCAGGGTATTTCTAGAGTCAGTGGACAGATAGTTTCACATGCGCCTTGCTGCCAGGAGAGCCTATGTTGTTAGAGAGCCAGTGAGAGCAGGAGGCAGTGCAGAGCACAGAGATCTTCAGATTTTGGGGGGCTGATCTGTTTGATCCAGGAGGGCAACTTCCCCAAACTGAGAGCCCCATGCAGAAGAGTACCATACCTCACAGAGCTTCCAGCCTATGCCATGAATTTTTCCTGGCCCACTATAACGAGGCTGTTTCTAATGCGGAGAATTATGAAAGCCAGTTTCTCCAGCAAAATAACTTTTTTTTTCCCCTTTGGCCATTTAGTTACTATTTTGCAATCACAATATGCAGGGTATAGAGAACATCCTCTCGTACCTTTCCCAATGTCATGCAGAGAAATAGCACTTAGCGGAGAAAGGACTCTGGTCACACTAGCTTAAACACATGACATTTTAAGCAAAATGATTCAGAAAAAGACAACTCTCTTTGCAACAACAGAGAGCAAGCAGCAGAGCCATCATTTGTTAAATTGGGTATTGTCTCATTAAATTTCTAAGCACAGTGTCAGAAGAGATTAGGAACAGACTGACAATTTCAACTGGCTCAACAGCTTTGCTACAATCGTATGACAACATTAGCAGAACTATAAAGAAGGGAGAAAAATTACACAAGTAAAATAACAGAGTTAAACAGCACATAATTATAACTTCTCCGAGTGACCAGCTGACACCTGCAGTAGTAAGAGTTTGATTCCATTACACTTCTTTAACTACTCCAGCCATAGCAAACATATCCTTGCCCTAGGCGGAAAGTGGAGGATAAAAATATGAGCTAGGGATGGTATGAGAAAATAGTTTCTTCCATGACTATTAAGGACATTCTTATCAAAGAAACATTGAGATGAAAGTCTTGTGAGTCTTCTGACCTAGCCAGGAATATGAGATTGCCCTCCCTTCCAGCCCGATTTCTAGACGAATGTGGGGATGTGCAAATTAGAAGTGAGCTGAACCTTTCAACAAAATTGAATCCAAATAAAACCTCTTTGCAAAAGTCTGATTTAAAGCTTTGATTTTCCCCTTCCTCTCCCATTTGTGAGAATCTGTGCATTGCCTGATTTTTGACAGGGACTACATTCAGAAGTTCCAAAAAAGAACACGGAGCTGATGCTCAAAAGGGATGAGATTTGGCTGATTTTTTCTTGCACAATAATTGTGCATGGCACTGAAGGAGCAAGGGTCTTTGGGCCTACAGACTAAAGTGATAGGCATTTTATAATCCCATAATGAGTAGCTAATTCTGTTGTAGGATGCTTTAGTTATTGTGTAAATAACCAATTCTGATCCTACTGGAACAGTATAAATTCAAACAAATACTTCTTATGTTTATTTTTGCCAGTGTAACATGATATTGGAATCTGACCTAATATACTTAGATTTTAGTTTAAGAACGTGAATTTTCCCCATACTTAAAGTGAAATAAGAAAATAAAGCACCTACAGGGTCAGAGTCATAGCAGGTGTGAATTGGTATAGCTATGGGTACCTTGACTTTAATGGAATTTAAAGCCGGATAACTGATATTTTGGTTCACCAGCAGTCCCCAGAAAATTGGGGAGGTGGCAGGGGGAAATAAATGTGGATCAAACAAAAACAAAAAATGTTGGAAAAAAATAAAGCAAATCAAAAAAGTAAACAAAAACTTTGTTTTGGGTCAAACAAAATGTTTTATTTAGATTTTTTGGACATTTTTAAAATAAAAAGCAAAGGAAATGAAGGGCTAGATCCACAAAATAGCCAGAGGAGGAACTGCTGCTGTCTCACTCATAACTGGAGCTGGGAGATAACTGATTATTTGATTTACGTGGATTTGGGGGGAGGGGGGAATCAGCTCAAACCAAATTCAAGAATTGAGAAAAATATTGGCAAATTAAAAAAAACTATTTAGGGTGAAATGAAACATTTCATTCAAACTAAAATGGATTTTTGGATTCCCATTAAAAGGCTAAAGTCACAAAATAGCTGGAGGAGATGGTGCTGCTGTGTTCTCTATGACCTTTAGCTCAGTGGTTAGCCTACTCACATGAGATGTGGGAAACCCAGGTTCATTTCCCCCCTTCTGCCTAATGTAAAGAAGGGATTTGAACATAAGTCTCTCCCCTCTTAGGAAAGTTCCCTAACCACTGGCTATCCTGCTGCAGAGCTCAATCAATGGCAGAGCTGGGCTGAGTACCAACCTGCAAGAAACCAGTGACTATGTGCTCAGCATGGCTCAGCTGTGCCTCTGCAGCTACTACCGTGCTACCATGACTGCACTGCTATTTATACTCATGCTAGCTCAGTGACACCTAGTGCAAGTATGTGTACATGAGCAGGGGCCTCACACCCTTAGCTGATAGTATAGACATAGCTATAGTGGCACTTCATAGAAAGAGGACAGTGATTCACGTTCCAGGTGAGTGCACTAACCACAGCTTCTAAGGAAAGCACCACCATGTCCTCCTCTGGTCATTTTTTGAATGGCATCTCAGCTCTGTCCTGAAAAGTATATTTGGCCCAAACTAAGAATTTTGTGTGCTGACAAGCAGATTTTATAGAAAATTTTATATCTACTTAAAGTTCAGCCAGGTTTCTTTATAACCTTTACCTCACTGGTAAAACCACTGCCTGGGGATATAGGCAGACATAGGTTCAATTCCCCCCACCCCCCAATATAGAGCAGTCATTTGCACTTTGGTCTCCTACCTTGCAGTAGCATGCCCTAACTACTAGAATGGGTCTCCCTGAAGCTCTGCCATTGAAGCTATTCCACTGGTTCTCAAACTTTTTGTATTGGTGACCCCTTTCAGCAAGCCTCTGAGTGAGACCACCCCCTTATAAATTCAAAATGGGGATTTTAAATTTAATTTAATGTGGGCACAGGGATGACAGCCTGAGCCCTGTCACGTTCAGGGCTAACAGCTTGCAACCTCCAGGTAATAACCTCATTATCCCCTGTGGGGTTGTGATTCCCCAGTTTGAGAACCCCTGGATAAACAATCATTGGAGGAAGGACTTGAAGTTGGTTCACCTTCTACCTGCAAGGTAAATGGCCTAAGCATCAGGCTCGAGGGTAGTCTGGGTTAAGTGTCTAACAGTCTCTCCTGTTGGATCTGTTCCACTTTGTATAAAATACATTAATAGCCAGCAGGCCAGAAAAGAAGTAGGAGAATGACTCTATAGCCTGGTGGTTATAGCATGTGCCCTGGAGACCCAGGTTCCTGTACCTGCTCCAATGATTATTTAATTAGTTATGCACTGTGGAACAGCTTCAACAGGAGTGATTAAGAAAACCATGTCCCAAGATTATCCTATAGCCCAGTGATTAGAACACTGTCCCATAACATGGGAGACCAAAGTGCAAATCCCTTCTCTTTGTTAGGCAGAGGGGGAAGTGACTCCAAGATGCTCATGTCCCAGGTGAGTGTTCTCACCACTGGGCTATAAATTATAAGTGAGTTTCCTTCTTCAGTTGTTTTATACATGATACTTAGATTCCCTTCTGAATCTAAACCCTCCCTCCAACATTGGCCAAAAATATATGGCAAATTTGTGAATAGTTTCAAGTCAAGTGAAACTACTTTTTTTTTTTTGTGAATAAGCTGTGCTCAGCTCTAATGGAACTGCACCCATTTTTATCAGAAGAGGATCTACCTTCTTGTGTCACAACTTTGAACAGTAATAAGGATTGGAAACTAGTAAACAGAGTTCCAAAATCCATATTTTGAAGAAGGTGATTTTTATGATTTTCATGTATAAGCAAGTGAATAAATACAATACATAGATAAGACAAAGTTTTAAAACAAAATAATTATACGTATATGAAATGTTATTTTTCTTCTGCAACTTTACTCAAACAAGGCTCCCTAGTTTCCTCCAGAAACAACTCTAATGCCTACTAAAAAAATCAAATAGATACACAGTCACAGTCTGTCTCTCTCTCCTGCTAGTCCCAAACCTGACTCTGATTGGCGCAACACTTCCTGTAGGCGGGGCTTACCATAAATAAACCCTATCCTCCATTTTGAATTTCCTTTCATCTAAACAAATGGCTGTCTGCATCAGGAGGAGATAGTAATCTTGAACCAAGGTAAGGTGTCAGGGGGTGGGAAAGAGAGATGGAAAGAGGAAACTTCCTTTCAGAGACACATATTTTTAATCTAGGGTCTAGATTCCAGCAGGTAAAAGAAAGGAAGTAGGGAAAGGACATGAAAGGTTGTTTATATATATTCTGTAACCCACAAAATGACTATTTATCCATAAAGCTTCTGGAAGTGGAATCCTTTTCTTTAGGAATCCTTCACTGCATAAAAATGTGGTTGATGTTGTTTGTAGAAATGAATGGTTTGTTAGGACTAGATTCTGATCACAGTTACATCTGGGCAAATAAGGGATAATTGCACTGAGAATTGGACCATTTTTGTAATTGTAGAATGTATTTATTAATCCAGGACATGTGTTTGATCAACCCAACTGTGGGTTTTCCTGTGGAAGTGAATTGGGGTGGGGAGAGGAAAACTCTGTCCTGTTCTCAAGGTGGATTTGTCCCCTTTCCCTGAGGATCAACCCTCATTCCTCACTATTCCCTACAGAGGCCCAGAGCCAGCCTTGTGATGGTCTTGTGCCTTGGAGCCTTGCTGTGCCATCCCAATGCAGTGTTGTGACTTGATACAAATAGTCCAGAGGGATTAGGTCAGAAGAATCTTCTTCCTTTAACTACAATGGGGTGATGTGTGATTAAAGCAAGCAGGATGTGGTTTATAGACACTCGGCTTCTTCATTTCAGTTCCTTTGCACTACATTGGCAGCGCAAATGAATCATTAACCCCAGGCTCTCTCCAATTGAGGATTTTGCTGGCTGGCAGAACAGCTCCAAGAACTTACTAAACTGTATTGGGTCTGGGGCCAACCTAAAATTGGTCCTAGAATCAGGAACCCCAAACCAGCTTCTTTGCAGCCCAGTTCCTTAAATTACCCCCGGAAGGTAGCTGAGTATCTGGGCCACTGGTTTTAGATGCACACTGACTGAATATGGTTGTTCTGGACACAGTAGCTAAAGTTTTCAACCCTATACATTCTTTTTAAAAAACGTTCATGCTAAAATCCTATGTTTTGATCATGCCTCTTTTTATATAATTGTCTTTCACATAAAATCTCTTTACAAGATTTTGCTTGTGGAATGGCTTTTCATAAGGTATAGTTTGCAGATATTGTCAAACACAATTTTTTAAAATAACGGCAACAGATTTATTTATCAATACAAATGTACTGTTTGGGTTGCTGAAGAACAATTCCTCATTAGAACCAGGGCTTATCACTTCTTCTGAGAATTAAATTATAAGCAATAGTTGTGGTTCTAGTTTTCCAGGAATGACAGCTGCTGTGATATAGAGTGTAGACTTCAAAGGATTCCCTTTTCTCATCTTCAGAGATATGGATATTTATATTGAGCTCCCTAATCGCCAGTTTTATATTTCTTAACTCTTCAAGTAAGCTGTAATATTGTGTATACAAAATTTAAAATGCCACTTAGGTTTTTATTGCACTGCTTGACAGACAATATTTTCACATTATTTTATTCCAGTGCAAAATTACAGGGAAATATCCTAAAGATATTATAGAAAGATTAAGGCTCAAGGAGATTTCTCTATAGAAGCGAGTCACTTTCAGTGTAACAGGGCTGGGAGACAGGAATCTCGAATCATTATTTTACAACTTTTTCCTGATTATTTATGACTATTTTACAGCAGTCATAAAACAGATGTTAATCAGGAAAATTCAATAAAACACTGGCCAAAGCCTCTGGAAAGGGCAGTAAATAGCTAAATTACCTTCAACAGCTGTACAATTAAGGAGATTTAACTGTTTGAAGCTGTTACAGGCCAGAAAAGAAGGGAACACAAAAAGGTGGCAGAGCTCTAATGTCATGACAAGTCTGAGAGATTGTTGGATAGTTCATGTTGTCTTTTTTCAAAATGCCCCTTGAGACTTTGGAGATGCTCAAAATTCAAATGATGTTTTTGGAAATGTAGGTGATTCATAAAATGCTGTCAAACAACCCCTTCTCCAAAGTATGGGTGGTGCATCCTTTGAGAAACAACTAAGGCTCAAATTGCAAGATGCCAGGATGGGAAACACCTGCTCAAGGCAGAATGCATTTTGTGGAAGCTCCTTCCATTCACTGAGGAAGGGGCAAGTTTGGGGCAAGCAGCCCTGTGAGAAACAGGGGTGGAGTGAATGGAGGCATTACTCCAAGGGCCTGTCTGCCATTTCCCCACATACGAGGGGGTGGCATTACCATAGCAGAGACTACTGCAAGCTCTGTTATTGTAACTGTTCTGCTATTGCTGCTCTGTGGTGTTTGGGGTGGGAGGATATCTGTCCATCAAACTGTTTAAGGTTCCCTGTGCCAGGTCATTCTTGTAGAGTTTCTGCAAGAGACAGGATTTGCCTCCAAAATCAAATGGAGTGGTTTAAATTCTAGTTGTTCTACTGAAAATCCTAGACTGTGCCTTACTTACCTCCCACTTCAACTACTATAGCCTGCTTCCCACTGATCTCCCTGCATTTCATGTCTTCCTCCTTCTCTGCTCAAAATGTGACTACTGAAATTACCATCTGCTGTGCCTGGTGTCTTTATTCAACACAAGTAATATGAAGAAACCAGGATCCCAAATGACTATATTTACTAAATAAACACAAACACACAAGGCCTAGCTACAGTACATACTGCTGCACTGATGGGTTTCTGTAGTCTTCTAAAACAAAACACAGTGAGTCCCACTAGAAAGCTTACCAAAGCAATACCATACTATTCCTATACATTCACCATTCTTTCTGCAGCTCTGACCATATTATCCCTTCCTTGAATCCCTTTCCTTGTCTTCATCTCTCTTTCCACATGAAACTCAAGTTATTCACTCTCATTTTTTGAGACTTTGCTCTCATTTCATGCCCTTGCTACTTAGCCTCTCTCTAATGTGCTGATTACAGCTTTCTTTATTCTCATCACCAATTCTCGGCTCCAGGCCTTCTTTGATGACTCTCACTTCCTGCACACAAACAGTCATCCCTCTCATTCAAATCCAGTCTTTAGCAAAGCCCTATTCAGTCAAACTCTACAAAATTTTGTTTGTGGCCTTTGAGGTAGAGTGTGTCTTGTGTGTGTTTCACAGGACCTACTTCTATGGGCCCTTATCCCTGCTGATATGTCTACACTGCAGCTGGGAGTGAGTCTCCTGGCCTGGGCGGTCAGAGTTGAGCTTGTGCACTATATATAGCAGTGTGGATGTTATGACATAGGTGGTGACTTGACCAGGGGTCAGGTAGGTTTGGACTTGGGCAACTAATCCAGCCAGCTGCCAATGCTGCAGTGTCCATGCTGCTATTTTGTCTGTGTTATTTCAAGCAGAGCTAGAGTGAGTCTGTCTACCTAGCCTTGTAGACTCGCTCCCTTCTGCAGTGTAGATGTACCTCTGGGGCCTCTGAGCTCTACTGCAATAATTAATAAATAAATACAAGCGTGCATGGCAACACCATGGACTATTATTTATTTTCTGTATTGTTTATGTCTGCATTACAGTGCCTTAGAGCAACAACCATTGGTTGTTGCAGAATACGGTATGCCCATAAGCTTAGGTATAGTTTAGGGGCTGCATTGGGATATAGAGTTTAAATACCTTGCTCCCTGGCCCATTCAAATATCTGTCTCCACGTATGTAATATTTCATGAAAATTACACTTAATTTGTCCTGTTAATAAAATAAGGTAGATTTTTTCTACAATTTAGATGTATATTTCTGCATCAGTATTGTATAGGGACATGCATCCCAATTTTATAGGGACAGTCCTGATACATGGGGCTTTGTGTTATATAGGTGCCTATTACCCCTCACCCCTGTCCCAATTTTTCATACTTGCTGTCTGGTCACCCTAATTGTGCTGCAGGTGTTTTTTGACATTTACCCCCCCCAATCAGTTTATTCAAAATCAGAAAAAAAAATCCAATGCTTCTTGCTGTCAGGGGAATATATTAGAATGCCTATCAGGTCCAATTCGAGATGGATGGACAGATTATATTTTGATTGCACCCACATAATTTCTCTGTGGCCATGGTCGAAAGGTAGGCCTTGCTTTTCTACTTGTTAAGAGTAGTTGTATGTCTTCTGGCACTGACAAGTTGAGTTTCCTGTGCATGAAGAAGGATTCAATATTACAGTCCATTATGTCAGGAGTATAGGGTATGAGAGGATCATGGGAGGAAAATAATAATGAAAAACATTGTTCACTGAACTGAAAAGAACACATGGATAAGAAGCATCTTATACTAAATTTGGTCTTGGTCTATTTATTTTTTGATCCTCTTCTATATATCAAAATGAATTGAAATGAAAATTTATCAGCCCATGATGAAACTGTAAGAAGGCCATATTAGCAAAAACTACTAATTTATTTATGTGGGATTAAAAATATTTGATTCTTTCACATAAACCTTCTCTTTGGACTTCAAATAGCAGAACCATATTTCTTAGTGCTATTTGATATCAAAATCCATTCAACTGGAAAGTAATACTATACAGGAATAAGGTGTCATGGCATGTGGAGAGGAACAATATAAATTTTTGACCAGCTTTGATTTGAACACAAACCTTTCTTTTTGTTCAATATTTAGCACCTAACAGTGAGATTGTATTTGCATTTCAAGGGCTAGAAGAGGACTTAGCTAAACAAAATTAAAAAAAAATAGCTGCCCAGCGACACTGATGACCTCCAAAAGCTAGGTGGAGAGTACAGTTGAGGGGCAAATGAAAACAGTTCTTTACCAATAATTTATTCAATGATCAATAGGCAGGGCCGGCTCTACAGTTTTTGCCACCCCAAGCAGCGCACCGAATTGCCGCCCCAGGCAGCGGGGGCAGTCCGTGTGCCCTTAGGGCGGCAGGCACGTTTCCGCGGTGGCGGCAATTCGGCGGCAGCTTCTATGTTTAGCTGAAGCCGCCCTGGACAGCTAAACGTAGAAGCTGCCGCAGAATTGCCTTCACCACAGAAACGCGCCTGCCGCCCTAAGGGCACACGGACTGCCCCCGCTGCCTGGGGCGGCAATTCGGTGCGCTGCTTGGGGGCAAAACAACAGGGACTGCCGCCCCTTGCAGATTGCCGCCCCAAGCACCAGCTTGGAATGCTGGTGCCTGGAGCCGTCCCTGTCAATAGGGAAAAAAATACATCACATAAATTATTCACCAAATATTCTTCAACCTTCTAAGGAGCTGGTCAAATACTGAAATAATAATTTAGTTTGAGAATTAAACCAAAATTTATTAGCTATGATTCACCACAAATTACACCAGACTTTACTGCTACTCCAGTGTAGTCCATGAAGTTGTACTGCTGTAACACTGCAACCATTCTGTGGTGCATCAGGCCCATTGCTCACAATAAATAATTCCCCTAGTTCTGTTTGAAGGGGGTGGGCATCTCTAAAATGTCTGCAATAGAATAATCTGAGAAATAGAAACATTTGAAACTTGAAGTATGAAGTTGTAGCCCTAAGCAACTGTTATGCAGCTATTTCTGTCTGAAACCAGCAAAGAGTATCAAAAGCATCTTTTAGGAATTCATATTTCAAGCATTTCTGAAATAAACATTGATAAGATGAATGCTCCTCTAAGATGTCGTTACAGGATGTTTAGTTAACTATGATTTCAGTCCACTAGATAGATGAACCAAATGCAAAATTCAGCAGTCAGGTCCATCTCAGAGATTTGTGGCATTTTGCATGTAATAACCAATGTAACAATCAAATGTACACATTCATGTCATGTTGTCCCTCTCAAAATTGTAGTATGGACATATTCTTCAGCTATGAGTGATCTAAATGTACATTGATAATATGCATTAAATTACATTTGAAATACCGGTAGTTTCACAACAGCGTATGCAATATGCGGGGGCATAACTGAATGGAATTTTGTTACACTGTAGCATGGCTGGGCTATATGTTGTTTGCAATTGCAATAGACCTTCACAGACTATAAGAAGAGGAAGTAAATATTTACACTAGAATAGAGGGAATAATTTTCAACAAATAATTTATCCAGTGAATGTAACCCATTTTTCCTGCTTGTGAAATATCTGCAAGTAGATCAAGATTTCCATGAATTGTAATATGTGATGTTAAACATTACTGACGACACTTTTGAATCTGTATATTTTATTGCTCTCTGTTAACTTTTCGGAGAAAATTTATTCAGACAGATGTAAAACTGTAAAATATATGTACCCTAAAATATAGGCTTGAGAGGGAAAGAATTTATAAGCATATTTATTATTTATTTATAAATGGAGGAATGGGGGCAAGAGAGAGCTCCTATTTATATGGAGATAAATCCACCAGATGAATGAAAATACGTTGGCTCCTGTTACGTTTACTGTGCATAAATCAAAATATTTCAAGGGACGAGGACCAAAAGAAATATTCCAATAGTTAAAAGGTTGCTCTTCACTGACTGACCCTTAGTATTTAATTTGAAACCATGTCTTATCTTTTCATCACATTTTAAATGAACATAAGCTCATGAACTCAGTCTGACCGAAAGAGAATATCTTTTAAATATGAAGGCTAAAGTTGTCAGTATTGGATAGGTATATGATGTTGGGCACCTACAGCACAGTATAGACTTGTCAATAAGTGGCTGGATTTTCTGAGGTGCTGTGCACCTGCAGCCATTTTCTTCAGTCGGAATTGTGGGTGCTAATCTCTTTGAAAATTAGACCAACTCTGTTTCTGCAATCTGGACTATGTAGGAGGAGTGTTACAGTTGCACTGAGTTTCATTGTAATCAGTGGGACTCAGCGTGGACACAAAATCAGATTATAGCATCAGTACCCCCATATGATAGGTAAAGCCTAATTTTAGGCATCCAAAGACCTGATCTGGCAAATGTGACTAGGAAGAGCTCTTGCTATTACAAAGAATCCCACTGACGTCAATCAGACACTGCATGGATGTAAGCATCATTCTCCAGACTATTTGCAAGACCTGGTACAAAGTTGGGCAATTTTGGCCTAAATTGTGTTTTGTTTTGTTTTTAAGGGAAACAAAGGTCTGAATGTCTGCACCTCTGTGAAACAATACAAATATGTGAAATGGAGTCTGAACTTTAAAGGGCTGTGGGAAAGTTTAAAATAGTTTTAAATTAAGTTTGAAATCGTCATTTTAAAATATCAGCACAGCAACTATTCAGATACTGTGTGAAATATATATAGGCTGTCAAATGATTTAAAAAATCACAAAATTAAAAAGTCACAATCACAGTTATAATCATACTGTTAAACAATAATAGAATACCATTTAAAATATATTTGGATGTTGGGGGAAATCTGTGTGTGTGTTGGGGAGAGTGTGTCTTTAAGCAGAGCAGTTACCAGTCTGAAAGCTTGTTCAGACAGCAGCAGTCACTGGCACCTCCCACTCTTGACCCAGAGGCAACAGCACAGACAAGCACCCTGTCCCTCCCACCCCAGCTCAGCAGAGATGGGTACAAGGGTCGGGGGATGGGGACTGTCTGACATATTTTCCGTCAAAACTTTTTTTGGATCGAAAACTAGGGGTTTTTAAAAAGCAGAAAAAATCATGTCTGCTTTCCTTCAAAATTTGTTGTTTTTTTTTAATTGAAAAGCTGAAATTAGTCTGCCAAAACCTGAACATGGTTTGGGGTTTCAGAGGTGTGTGGCCAAATATTTGCTGCTTGCTGTGTTTGAAATGTTTAAAGACACAATAAAAAAAACTGCTTAAAAAATCTAAAACTTCTGAACCTTCTCAGCTTGTGACCAAACGCCTGAGTGCATCTAGTCAGAGATTTTTCCAGGTTTCTGATACTCTGCTGGCTTCCCTGACTCATATCTGTCTCCATAACTTTGGGTTCATTAGGTTAGAACATAAGAATGGCCACACTGGGTCAGACAAAAGTCCATCCGCCTAGTATCCTGTCTACTGACAGTGGCCAATGCCAGGTGCCCCAGAGGGAGTGAACCTAACAGGTAATGATCAAGTGATCTCTCTCCTGCCATTCATCTCCACTCTCTGACAAACAGGGGCAATGACACCATTCCTTACCTATCCTGGCTAATAGCCATTAATGGACTTAACCTCCATGAATTTATCTGTTTCCTAGAGACTGGCTCCATGGAGTCCCTCACAACCTGGAGACCGTTACTGTGGGTTTGTCTTTAGTATAGCTTATGCACATACTCCACGAACTGAGCATTTGAGCTTGTTCCAGAATCTGGGATGAGCCTATGTTATGAAAACTGAAATGCTCAAAATAGCACATGCATGTGAATGGACACAGGATGCTAAAATTAAATTAACCCAGGGGGTCTCAAACTGGGGATTGGGACCCCTCAGGGGGTCAAAAGGTTATTACTGGGGGTCACGAGCTGTCAGCCTCCACCTCAAACACTGCTTTGCCTCCAGCATTTATAATAGTGTTAAATATATTAAAAAGTGTTTTTAATTTATAAGGTGGGGGGGGTCACACTCAGAAGTTTGCTATGTGAAAGGGGTCACCAGTACAAAAGTTTGAGAACCACCGAATTAACCCTTCTGGAGCATCGGGAAATGCAAGGGAAGGGGATCTCCCTTGGTAGGGTTGGGAAGGAGGTAGGTGGTGTAGGATATTGCTCTTCTCATGTAATCTCTCCCCCATGGCTCTCTTAGCTCGATCACTGTTAATCTAAAGTGGCTAATTTTAAATGAAGGTACCTTCCCCTGACATTAATTTCAGTGCCATAGGGAGATTCAATATAGACTATAATTTGTCATTTGAGAAGCGAAAGGGATGGTAGCCCTAAGGAAAAATATAACAGCTTGGCTCTTTGTGTTAAATAGCTGTCTGCAAGCCTCAAACTGCTGAATGAGCTTTAGGGTTGGGGAGGCTGTGCCTCCCCAAACAGCCTGGCACTGCCCCCTATCCAACCCCCACCCACATCCTGCCCCCCTGACTTCCCTCTTCAGAATCCCCGACCCATCCTGCTCCTTGTTCCCTGACTGCCCCCTGAAACCCCCCTTCAACCACCACCCTGGGACCCCACCCCCCACAACCCCTCCCACTTCCTGTCCCCTGACTGCCCTGACCCCTATCCACCCCCCCCGCCGAGTCCTGACAGATCCCCAGAATGCCCCAAATCCAACCCCCTGTTCCCCATCCCCTGACTCGCTCCCCCAGAACCTCTGCCCTCTCCCTGTCCCCAGGACTCCCTGCCCCTTATCCAACCCCCCCGGCCCACTTAACATGCCGTTTACCCCCACCTCCCCCCTCTCCCGGAGCCTCAGCGCGCTGCATCCAGGAGCGGCCCTGGACAGCGCTGCAGCATCCTGGCTCCACGGGACCTGAGCTCCCACCGCTCGGCCGCAGCTTGCAGCTCTGCCCCCTTACCATGTGGCTCCGAGCAGGAGGAGCTCAGGCCCCGCCTGGGCCATGCCGCTTTAGCTCTGTCCAGGGCTGCTCCTGGATGCAGTGCGTTGAGGCACCAGGGGATGGGGGAAGGTGGAGGTGGGAGCGGGGCCAGGGGGGAGCCTCTGACATTCTCGTGGGGGCCCCTGTGGGGGCCAGTTGCCCCCTTGCCCCCCCTCTGGGCAGCCCTGATCTTCAGTGGGACTCCACACAGGTGTAAGGGTATCCCTGGACAGAGTATATTATCAGACAGGAGCTTTAGACTGAAAGTGCTTTGGATACTGGACTTTGTCTTTGTATGTGTATGACCAATGCCTAGCAGAGCATTCATGCAATGATTCTACCATTCCATGTACATTTAAAATATCAAATTCAATTACAAATAAATGAAAAAATGCCAACAACCACCCCCCCCCCCAAAAAAAAACCCCTAAGCCGCCCTACAGAAAAACACCTCTCCTCATACCCTACAAATACAGACAGGACAATAAATGGCATAAGCCAGGACAAACCACATATATAAAGGAGCCATATATGTTCCCTTATTCCATCTGTGTGGCATCATACTCCACAAGAAATCCTATGTGGAGGGAGGTGGGGAAGAAGGAAGCAGCAGATTGATTTCAAAAGTAAAACATGTTCCCAGTTGAATCTGCTCATAAAAACCACTTGAACAAACTAGAAAACAGAGAGGGAAGTTGTAAACATTTATGGTTGGATTAAAGGGGAGGTGGAAACTACACAACAAAGTTACACTCAAACTTGAATTTAACAGAGGTTGATGGGTTTCTCTGAACTATGGTAACAATTTATGTTAAGATGTTAAACTCAGAGTCATGACATTAAAAAGCATTCTTGTGTTTTTTCTTTTTCTTTGTTCATCTAACTTCAGTGGATGGACAGGACATAAACAAAGCAGGAAGTGTCCATCATTGCTGGTTTGGTTGTATTGTAAAATCAAGCCATTGGCAGAGTCCAGGGAACAATGTGATATTACACAAAATAAGTTAAAACAATAGCCTTTGTTAAAAAAAAAATAAGTGACACATTCTCAGAACTTCAGACCCTCAGTTGAATCTACAATAAAGTCTCTTAAATTCATTTGTATGTACTTACATGGGTAACATGAACAAGTGAACATTTGGTCATGCTAGACACAACTCCCTATGCAAAGATTTACAATGTGAACCTGTGTGCGCAAATTGTCTGCCCTGGATTTGGCAGTATTTGCCAAAATACTCATACTTTATGTTCTGATCAGTTTCTTAAGATGCTTTTCACAGGAGAACACAAAACTGAAATAAGCAAATGTTTATAAATGGCCCACAGAAATAAAACAGCAAATACCCTAAGGAAAAGATACATCTCATTCATCACACCATTGTTTTCAGCTGCAGGTAAACTCTTGTGTTTTAACAGTAAAGAGGACAGCTTGAGGGAATCACAGTACTGGAAATAGTCTGAAAATACTGTTTTTTAATACTGAAAAAAATTACTCTGAGTGTAATATCCTGTGCATTTCTGAGCACCCTCAACAAATACTGAAGTTAATGGGAATTTATGCAGCAAGACACCTGAAGGATCAGGCCCAAAGGAATATATGGCCTTCTATATAGCACCTTTAAATGACATACACAATGATAAGAGTTTAGAAAAAGCTTAGATGGTCCAAGGGTGTTGTCTGTAGAAGATGTTTTGAATATTTAGTGTAGACAAATATCATGAATAAGTGAACACTCTGATATCTCTCTTTAGAAAAGGGAATGCCTCCTGATGCTTTCATTTCTAGTATTGGGTCAAAACTTTTAAAAATCCATACAGTTTTCAATAAAAGACAAACTCTCATGTTCTCAGGTGCTTTGCCCAGTGATGTCAGCAGGGGCGGCTCTAGCGATTTTGCCGCCCCAAGCACGGCGGCACGCCGCAGGGGGTGCTCTGCCAGTCGCTGGTCCTGTGGCGCCGGTGGACCTCCCGCAGACGTGCCTGTGGAGGGTCCGCTGCTGGTCCCGCGGCTCTGGTGGACCTCCCGCAGGCATGCCTGCGGATGCTCCACCGAAGCCGCGGGACCAGCGGACCCTCCGCAGGCACGCCTGCGGGAGGTCCACTGGAGCCGCCTGCCGCCCTCCCGGCGACCGGCAGAGCTCCCCCCGCGGCATGCCGTCCCAAGCATGCGCTTGGCGTGCTGGGGCCTGGAGCCGCCTCTGGATGTCAGTTTTAATTCTAGAGGAACCAGTGCAAACTCAGTTTAGCCAAACTGCAACAGTCATCTTCACCTTTTGGTTTCCTCTGAAATGTTCGTGCAACAGGAATAAAAGAAAAACTCTGATGATGTTAAAATATACAAATGCGTAATAGTAGCAAGAATGCTTTCTACTGGTTAAGGCAAAAGATAAGAGTCAAAATTCCTGGGTTTTATTTCCATTTCAAACCTGGAATAATTGTGTGACTTTGACTAAACCATTTAACTTCTGTATGTCATGGTAAGCCTTACACTTAACATGTGGATTAATGATGTCTTCTTTCTGGGGCAGATGGGGTTAGTTGACACTTAATCTATTTACATATATATATTTGCAAGGGTGTGTGTGTGTGTAAAACAAACTACCAGTTTGATTTCTCTCTGTTCACTCTTTGTATCTCGTGTATCATCTTGGCCCTGAACCTGCAAACACTTGCACAGATGGTTAATTTTAGCACAGAAAAATGTTCAAGCCACACGTTTGGAACCTTCAGTTAAATTTGGAAGTGTGGGTTCTGTAAATGGCTGGTCCAAGCAGATTTGCAAGGCCCAAGATCCCAGTGCTCTTCCCTTTTACATTTACTGCCAAACTTCTGTGTCATTTCATTTGGAAATGTGTCAAGAACTCATGCACATATTCCTGGTGGAAGACAGTGAATAGAAGTTTCTTCTTTAATAGGAGGAGAAGAAATCTAATTAGGACTATGATTTAAGGGAGATATTCTGATTTCCCAGGCTGCCTAACTTCTTATCACCAGAGACCTGTCACTCAGCCTTAAACAGGGCATGTTCCTTCCCATGTGCCACTGAAGCATGATTAGTAAACATCACAGTAGCTTGAGTAGTGGCCCCAGGATCTGGGAGCTACTTGCAGCCACGGATTGGCAGAGTTGCCTGAAGTGGCCCCGGATTTCTATTTCATTTTTTCTTTATAGCTGTACTCTAGTCATGTGTATCTCCTGAACTCCTGATCTTGCTGACTGCTGTTCTGATGATGTATAGCTGCAACATGTCATCATTGTGCTCTGAGAACCTATTATGCTGCTATACATCATCAGAGATCCATCTCTCTCAAGACAGGTTACTATTATATATCATTAAAGTGATGGCCAGTAGGAACAGGAGTCCAAGAGGGAGATTATGAAAGTTTTATCGGGAAAAAATTCTGTATTTTTTGAGGTGAGATGGAGAAGATTTGAATACAATAGATGGTACTTGAGTTATTGTTAATGTTGTTTGTATTACGGTGGACCGTGTTTTTAATTTTATCCTCCCCCATCCACAATGGTTTACTAGTTTGTAATCCAAAGAGATATTTGTATGGCAAAAGACATATTTGTAACTGGGATTCTGTTGCAATGGACATACTATGCTGCAAAATATCTCAGTGGGTTATGATACATATGGACACTGTGTACAAAACCACTAGTGATAGCACTTTGAAATGATAGTGGAATGTTGTCCTGAGTCTGGATGAAAATTGCAGAAACCACAATATGGGTCTGTATAGGATGCCATGCTAAATAGAGATGACTGCCTCCTAAGGGAGTTTTTAGTCATGGTTTTTAACTCATATGTTTGACATGTTGAAGACCGACTGGAAGATGTGCTCACCACCACAAGGATAACAGGGGTTCTAAACATATGGACTGCAGAGGCAAATGGTGAAATTCTGCATGCATATGTAATTCCCACTGAAGTCACTAGGGATTTTATGTGGTTATTTTGGGACAGAACTTGACTCAGAATGTATGTTGTGATCTTGTAATCACAGCAGGTTTTATCAGCGTGACTTGTTGGTGTATATGTTTATAAATATGTACATGTTAGCACTCATTTTTAATGTAGTCATAGTGTATACGCTATGAAATCAAAAGATTTTAGATCCTCAAAAAGACGAAAAAATCCATCTTCAGGGACTTGTGTCTAAGGGCTATACTGCATGGTCTTATCAGCACAGGGCAGGTACTGTATATTCTCTCTCTTTCCACTTCTTGCTTCATGCAAATCTTAGTGTTAAATTGTTGAAATCTGTTCTCTGTCTGTCTTTCTCTGCTCTTTAGTCTGGTAGAGCCAGAATCCCAATGAAGCCTTTTCCCCTCTGTTAATTCTGATGTCATTAAACAGCAGTTCACCCTGAAGCAAAGCACACACAGATAGAAAACAGAATAAAAAGACACTTTACGCTTCCATAGCATCTGCCTTCTGTGGTTCCCAGTATTTTACACACATTAATTCATTAAACCTCACATCATCTTTGTTAGTACTCCATGGTTAGCACTTAGTGATACCAAGGAGTACTGAGTGTAAACACTTAGTGATACATACCCCTCTTAGTGATACATAAGTACAGATATTAGTACCAACAAATAGTGAAACATTTTCTGACTCTAAAAATATTCATATTCCTACATTTTTATATATACATAGCACAGCAGCACCCCCCCACAGCAAGATATATAACATCTGTGAGGATGAGGTAGAATTTCTCACCTAAAACTGAGGTACATATGCACTTATTTCATAAGGAAGGGAAAATAGGTTCCCCTCAAAATATGCAGATTTAGGTTTTTCTGTAAGCGAATTCCCCACCTTCCCTCAGGGGTGATGGAACATTCCAATACTCACAAAGAGAAGATTCAAGGGCCTGATTCTGGTTCTATACTGGTTTTAGATCTGTGTAACTCCACTATCTTAAGTGGGGGTACTCTTAATTTATATTGTTGTTAATGAGAACAGAATCAGGCCCTTAAAATAAAAGCACAATAACTCTTTGCTTAATGTTGTAGTTATGTTCTTGAAAAATGCTACTTTAAGTGAAACAATGTTAAGCAAATCCAATTTCCCCATAAGAATTAATGTAAATAGGGGGTTTAGGTTCCAGGGAATTTTTTTTTTGCCAGACAAAAGACATTATATATGCACAGTATAAGTTTTAAACAAACAATTTAATAGTGTACACAGCAATGATGATTGTGAAGCTTGGTTGAGGTGGTGGAGTCAGAGGGTGGGATATTACCCAGGGAATGCATTACTGCTAAATGATGAACTAACACTCCGCTGAGCCCTCAAGGGGTAACAATTGTTAATGTAGCCTCATACGCTACAAGGCAGCATGAATGGAGGGAGGAGACACAATAGATGCATGGCAGTGGCTGCAAACATTCCCTACAGAAACTGAACATGATGATGAACCCCCGCTATCCCATTGGCGCATACCACCCCCTCCACTTTCCACAGTGCCAGGTGGTGCATGTGTGTGTATGACAGAGAGAGACAGAGATAGACACGCATTGCCTCTTTAAGTATGCTGACCCCACTCTAAGTACACTACCTTTTTAAGTATATCAGCAAGTTGAGACAGTAGCTGCTGCCAGCAAGCTCCCTCCATCCTGAGCCCTGTTGTGTCCTGCTCTGTGGAGAAGGTGTGCAGGAGGGGAGGGGGGTGAGGGCAGGGGGACACCCTGATATGAGCACTCCTCTTTCCCCCAACCCCCCGCACAGCAAGCAGGAGGCTCCCGGGAGCAGCTCCAAGGCAGAGGGCAGGAGCAGCACATGGCAGGGCAGTCATGGGCGGGACAGCTGAACTACCTGGCACTTGAGAGCCTGCTGGGCTTAGGGAACTTAGGGGAACTGATAGGGGAGCTGCTGGCCCACCCTGGTTCCAAGCCCCCACCAGCTAGCTCCAATGGTCTGCACTTCCTGCAAGCAGTGGACAAAGCAGGCAGCTGCCAAACAACGTTATAAGGGAGCATTGTGCAACTTTAAACAAGCATGTTCTCTAATGGATCAGCGACGAAACAACGTTAACCGGAATGACATTAAGTGGGGAGTTACTGCATGTAAAACAGATATTGAAATGGGGACGGGAAAGCTGTTGTCCTGGCAAAGGGACAGGAAAGAAAAATATTGTAATTCTCAGACTTAGGGAGGGGTGGAGTAATAAAACCCTGAATCACAGAACATCCCAGAACCTTGTAAAAGTTTAAGTCCAGATGCAAAAGTCATTGACTTTTAGGTATGAATGATGGCTCTGGAGCTTGGCAGAGGGAGACGTGCCAGAGCAGTGGTTCTCAACCAGGGATACACATACCAGGAGGTACATCAACTCATCTAGATATTTGCCTGTTTAACAACAGGCTACATAAAAGCACTAGCAAAGTCAGTACAAACTAAAATTTCATACAATTACTTGTTTATACTGCTCCATATACTATACACTGAAATGTAAGTACAATATTTATATTCCCATTGACTTATTTTATAATTATGTGGTAAAATGAGAAAGGAAGCAATTTTCCAGCAATAGTATACTGTGAGACTTTGGTATTTTTGTCTGATTTTGTAAGCAAGTAGTTTTTAAGTGAACTTGGGAGTACACAAGACAAATCAGACTCCTGAAAGGGGTACAGTAGTCTGGAAAGGTTGAGAGCCACAGTGTTTCTCTGGCATTGAAGGATGCATGCTCAGTAACAGCACTTACTGCATCTTTTTAAAGCATTACACATGTTCCCACAATGCTGCATCTCAGAACTTGCTGATGTGCAAGAAGAGACTAGCATGATGCTGGCAGACCAGCTGCTAATTCATGCTGAGGTCTCTTGGCCTCAACTGAACACTGACAAATATATAGCTGAAATCATAGGAACTGACTCCATGGGTGCTCCAGGGCTGGAGCAACCATGG
Organism: Mauremys reevesii; assembly: GCF_016161935.1. Lineage (NCBI taxonomy): Eukaryota > Metazoa > Chordata > Testudines > Geoemydidae > Mauremys > Mauremys reevesii. The sequence goes on from NC_052631.1 coordinate 72,745,471, forward strand.
AAAAAATAGCAGGTGCTTAGTGCCCACTGGGCACAGCTCAGCCCCAACGATCAACTTCTCCCTCTCCTTCTCAGCATCTCCTTCATGCTGTGGAACTGTTCCATGGTGTGCAGGAGGTGCTGGGAGGGAGCAGGAGGAGTGAGGATGGGAAGGCCAGGGGGGTGGGGTGGGAAGAGGTGGAGGTGGAGCGGGGGGGAAGAGGCAGGGAGGGAGTGGGGCATTGAGGGAAGGGGTGGAGTGGGGGCAGGAGTGGGGCCTTTAGGAAAGGGTGGGGTGGGGCCTGGGGACAACTGGAAGCTGGCGCCTGTGGCTGAAGTAGTCTGGCTCACCTGTGTGGTGGTATGGATAAAATTAGAAGTTAAGTTTATTAGAATGTGTTTAGTCTTTAAACTTTACAAAATGTTTGTTGAATGCTGCATGCATTAACCTCGCTTATAACATCTATACACCATTTTATAAGGTGATATTAAGTGTTTGCCTTGTAATTGCCTATAATTATGTAAGTCATCAAACAGGAAAGAAGCACTAATTAATGTAAAATGCTGGCTTCCTATGGAAGGTGTTAGGTCCTGCCCACCAAGAAGGCCCATTGAAACCATATGAGCCATTGTGAAACATGGGATACAGGAATAAAGATCCCTACAAGAAGAAACTGTAACTCTATGCTGCTTGGACTCTGGGAGGGTAAGATTTCTAAGCAAGGGATCTCCAGTTACTTGGCCTGGGTTATCCCTAAATGACATAGAGAGCTTGCTTATTGTAAAGCTTATATTGCCTTTTGAAACTTAAGCCTATAACTCCTTTCTGTGTTGTTTACCTTCTTTAACCTTGTAAATAACTCTAATTTCCTTTTCGTAGTTAGTAAATCTTCAGTTGGTTTATTAGAGGATTAGCTACAATCATTGTCTTTAGTGTAAGATCTAAGGTGCAATTGACCTGGGATAAATAACTGGTCCTTTGGGATTGGTCATAACCTGAATGTTGTGCTTTTTGGTGCAAGGGACGATCTACCACAAAGGTGCTTTCTCAGGTGGCAAGATAGATCGGAGCACCCAAGGGGACTGTCTGTGACTCTGTGGTTAGGCTGTTATAGTGCTGAAGGAGTTCACATATCATACTTGATTGGGAAAATCTAAGTATAGAACTCACAACCAATTTGGGGTTTGTGCGCAGCTTCTTAACAGTCTACCTGGAGGTTGGCATTCAAGGTGTTGAACGACTCCAGTCCGCTTAACAATGAATGCTGACTGCGTCCCCATCAAATGCAGACAGTTACCCCATCAAATGCAGGGGGTGTACTAGGGAACTCAGTCAATACTGGTACAGAAAGCTCCATTGTAGGGCTATGCTGGGGTTCAGGGCTCACTGTGCTTATTCACGCACAGTGGTGTGGCCAAAATTTGTCCCCAGTTTACTCATTGTCTATTGTTATTCATAGATATATCATCTCTAATGGGATCCATCATTCTATTAAAGTTCATATCAATAAGCCTTGGGCTTTAAAAGAATCTAGCAAATTGATACTGATTTTTTAAAGGTTCTGATTTAATTAGCTTTTCATTGAGCTTTTTATGTAAGAAAAAAATGAAGGAAATACAAAATTCAGTTGTCTAGTATGATATTTGAATCTGGTCAAATGCAGACTAGAAATAAGAGTGTGTTTTTATAGTGAGGGTAATTAACAATTGGAACAATTTACCAAGGATTGTGGTCGATTTTCCATCACTGGCAATTTTTAACCCATAACTGGATTTTTTTCTAAAAGATGTACTCTAGTTCAAACAGGAATTAATTTGGGAATATTTTATGGCCCATATTTTATGGGAGGTCAGAGTAGATGATCACAATGGTCCCTGCTGGCCTTGTAATCTACAAATTACAATTCAGCCCATAGTCTGTCAACATATTGGGCTTGATTCTAACCTCAATCCATGGTGAAACATCATTGACTTCAATAGCATACTCTGGATTGACACTGATGTAACAGATTAAAATCAGTTCATAACATAAAGCAGTATCTAGTGCTAAATGCAAGTAATGGAGAGTGAAGCAAATGATAATATATTAATATATCCCAATAAAATTAAAGGAAATCAGTCTACAACTCAAACCAGACCCTCATGCATCCTGCTACAGTAAATATAGTGTTCTGGACTATCCTGATGGATTTTGGCAGATGGGAAGAGCTTTTACCAAACTTGAATCCTAGGAAGTAGTTTGGGTTCTGTGTGAGACTGAGTTTAGGTTTATGACGGCTACTTACTACAAACAGATTTTCTCAGCTCTTTACTTCCCTATATTTTCTATAGATAATGGACTGGCTCCTAAATCTTTCTAAGTGAGTAATCTAACAGGAGCCATCTTCTGCCTTCTTTCTTCATTAAAAACAACCCCTTTCAATTCAGAGGCATTTCTTTTCAAATTAATGTTATTTTCATTATGACTCCACCTGTCTATAATGTTCTGACTGCTGTCATTTGGAGAGAGAGCCACTCTTGATATAATGCATTATATTTGTGAGAGTGCTGATGATCTGAAATTTTTTTGTATCCTTATTAATTTATAGTGAATGCAGCGAAGCCTAGACAAATGGGAAAGAATGATTGATTGTCAGGCAAAGGCACATGTTTTCACCTGATTTTCTTTATTTTACGATTGCTTCTAGACTGTTTGAGATATGCATTATTTTGCAAGCTTGGTATCTTTTGAATTGATATTTGCAATATTGGTGCTTTTTAAAAAAATCTTATGTTTTGATAATTTTCTTTCCTTCCATCTATAAATTGCTGGAGCTCTGATTAGTTTAACGTTGTACTCCTCCTTTCTCTCATATAGTGTGTGTGTGTGCAGCTTCTCTGTCTGTTGGAGGACTTTATAGGTGGGTGTAAGATTGGAATAGAATGGTTACTGCCTGCAACAAGGTCAGTAAAGTATGGCCAGTTGACAAGAGCTAGACAGGACATGAGTTAAGACCTCTGCTTAACAGCTTGCTTACTTTATGGTTACCTTATCCCTCTGATACTTAACTGGTCACATAGGCACTACTGCAGTACAAATGATAAATATAATAAATGACTTATTTGAGTTCAATGGGGATTATTTGCATGTAAAAGTTGCAGAATCACACTGCAGGACTGTAATTCAGGAGTCACAAATTGGTCATGGTAAATATAAAAAGTCCCTGGCATTGTTTTGTACTTAAATATTTTTTTCATTTGCATTGTAGATAACAAGAACAATAGAGTGTTGTGACAAGGATGGGACTACGATACTGTAGCCTGCCTTCAAAACCCAATACACCTGCTTGATTCTTTTTTAAAATATTTGTTTAAAAACAAAACAAAACAGTAGGGAGAAGAATCTCATAATTGCTTGCAGAATTTAAATTCACACTGAAAGAGCACCCTAGTCCAATCCATTGTGTTGCCTGCTCTTTGTGGGCCTCTCAGGGTATAGCGTATCAGAGGGGTAGCCGTGTTAGTCTGGATCTGTAAAAGCAGCAAAAAGTCCTGTGGCACCTTATAGACTAACAGACATATTGGAGCATGAGCTGTCAGAGTATAGAGTTTAGCAAGTTTTTCAGTTGCTATTCTTCATCTACTACTAGCAAATCCATTGCCACACTCACAAAATCCCCCAGATGAGTCATGGGAGAACCTATAACGGGGTGACCTATATCCATGTCAGCTGTCTAGCTTTCATAATAAAGGCCTCGGTAGCAACACACAACTTCATCAGAGATAATATTTACTACAGCATACTATGTTCTGTTTCATTAAATAAATAATGAGATGTACAAGGGCTTTTCAGTGAAAATCCAAAAAGCAAACATTTCCTTTATGCTAATTTTTTCTGTCATGAGATTTTCTGTTTGGTTCTGTGTTTTCTTTTTGTTTGTTTGTTTGTTTGTTTTTTCTACAGCTGAATAGAGGATCGGTTGATTTTTGCCTATTACTTCCTTGTTATTATTAAAGCATTAGAGAGCTTTATGGTTCATAGAATGTAGTGATAGATCCTTTCCAACAGGTCATCTAGTCCACACAATCTTCTAATGCAGAATTGTTTTCTGTAGTGCCTTTACTAGTGCTTTGTCTACTCTTGTATTAAATGTGTTAAGTTATAGAGCTCCATCGTTTTATCTGAGCGCTTATGTCATAGGCTAATCAATCTCATTTTCAGGAAGTTGCTTTTATTCAGCAAAAGTTTCTTTTCTTAACTTCATACAAATACTCCAAGTTTTACAGTACTTTACTATCTAAATAATACTCCTTTATTTTTAGTCTCCTGTTTTTCCTTAGTCAATCAAATTACCAGAGGTGGTGAGAGTCCCCTATTACCACTGAAGTCAATGTGACTTATTGGGGCCTGGCAACTCATAAGTCTGTTCTTCTAGGCGCCTTGCCACTTTTGTAGTTCTTCTTTTAGTTTCATCCATTTTTAACTGGGACTCTGGTACTGAATTCGTTGTTCTGGAAGCACTTTTACCTTCAGTCCTATGATGTGATCCCTCTGCATATGCAGCTAAAATTGCATTAACCTGGTTTTGCTGCTATATCATTTATTGTTCAATATCATCCCTAGGTTATTTTGGTATTATTGTTTCCCAGGTTTTTCACCCACAGAATATATGCGTTTTATTTTCCCACTGAGGTATGAGCGTCTATTTCTCTTAGTTCAATCTCATTTTGTTGTTTGACTCTCATACTTCTGATCTTTCTGGATCCATTTGTATTATTCAGGTTGGCATTCCATACTCTTCCCAAATGAGTATCCTTAACATATTTCATTAATGTTCTGTTTATCATGTCTTCCCAGTCACTAATGAAGATATGTAATAAGACTGGACTAATACAGAATCACTGTAGCCCTTGACATACCTCCACCCAGTCTGGTCCCTTCTTGTTTATAGTAAAAGTTTTTCCCACTCCAGTAGCCAGGTTACAGTCCAATCAACAGGGTTTATATCCAAGTTGATTTGGATTAATTTTGAAAGGAAGATTTCATGAGACTGTATCAAATGCTTTCCTAAAATCAAAGCTATTACATTAGCTATTTTCACTTGATCCATTAATTTTGTAATTCAATCAATCAAAGTAGTCAAGTTTTTCTGGGAAAACTTGTTCCAGCCTCAATAATAATAATAACAAAATGTCATCTGTGAAAAGGCTAGAACTGAGTGCCGCATGATGAGATAATCCAACCAGGTGTCACTAATGAGATGTTAATAATGAATGCCCCACAACAAGATGATATGATATTTACTGCTTCTGCCAACACAATGTAATCAGCTCAGAGAATATCTTTCTCACAACTTATTCCCAAAATGGTTTGAAATCTATAAAACACAGCCCTTCTCACACACAGTGAATTGAATAGGATATCAGAAAATGTCTTACGATGAAGTAAGATGAATTCCAGTCCCCCAGCATCCCCAAAAGACCCCAATCTTTATACAAGTTTCTATCAAGTCATTTTAAGACTTAATAAAAAACAATCAACTAATTCTTGAGGGAGAGTCTAAAGACCATTTAGTGAATCAGAATTATTCCCTTTTTTATAGTTTCCTATTTTCTTTTTGGCACTTAATTTAATTTTCCCCACCAGCACCACAATTATGTCATCAAACTCCTTCATACCACTTGTCTTCCCTGGCTGCAAAGAAGAATGTTTGTGGGTAGATAAGCCATTATTCATATTCATGTTTCCTAAATTGGAAAAGTGCTTCTTAACATCACTTGTCTGGATTTGTATTATTTAATTTCCGTACTTCTCCATTTATGACTCATGGTCTTATTATTTGTAACAAACAGTAATTCAAGTCGGTGTTATTTATACCACTTAATATTCACAAGGGTTGATTTTACTGGTTCTTTCCAAACATCAAAAGAGTTGGCTGGAGAAGGGGGGTCATAAATGTGCAGTTAAAACCAGTCTAATTCTATGCAGCTCAGGAAAGCTGATCAATCAAAGTGACAAATAACAACCTCCGTTACACTTTGGTTACAAAGAAGAAAGAGAAGTTAGTTAGAAAAATAGGCAAGCTAAGGTACAAAAGGGAGATGACTCAGGAGAGTCAGCTACTGCAACTAAGCAATTGTGACAAGGAGAACAGTATAACTTCATATATGCTTCCCCCTTCATTTTCACAGCATTTCATGTGTGGGGCTGTAAAAGTGCCATCTTGGGAACTAGCAGGGACATAATGCCTTTGTGAAGACTGGACGCAACAGCCAGTTCTCCAAAGATGAGAAGTTTTTGCTCTCTTCCTGATTATACTGTACTGTTACTTTACATTCTTGTATTAAACACTTGGAGGGACTGACTTTGCTGGTGATGACTGTATTTTGTCTGCTGAGTCATTTCACTGGCTTACAGTAACAGTGAGACACCACATCATATTTGAAAAGGCAGGCAAAATACAGGTCTCCTAGACAAAGAGCATGCACTCTCATTTTTACATTTCCAGTATTCTCCCTGTGTAATAATACCATACAACTACTGTGTATGTGAGCTAGTGAGGTGCAGAGGGGTACAGATGGAAAAGAGTAAGACCAAAGCTGTGAGTGTGGGGTCTCTGTCCATCTTGTCCAAGTAATAGAAATATAATTAACATATAGGACCAGATTCTTTGGCCTGCCCAAGTCCCTTGTAAGCTTCATCAGTGTCCAGAGGTCATGGCTCCATCAGCAGCAGGGAAATTGCACCAACCAATTCAGAGGGAGAATTTTAACAGATGCCTCCTTGAAATGCCCAAGAGCCTTCTCCAGCACAACATGGTGTTCAATACTAAATTTAATTCTAAGTACAATAATGTCTCAGCAGGTCTAGACAGTATGGAGAGCATAGAACATACATATTTTGCCATTTTTACATCTCTGAACAATACTTCCTTTACTTTCAGTAATAAGAAAAAACAAATGTAAATGTGCAGTGATAATCCATGTTTCTGCAGATTTTAATCTTTGATTGTATCTTCACAGCTGTGTTATTTTTGTTTAATTTAGTTATACAATGTCTAGCTTGTTTTTGAGAGTTACTGACAATGCCTTTCAAATAATGTTTGGTGACCTGTTGCACCCAGGAAGTTGAGTATCTGCTAAATTTATTATTGTTTGTTCAACTGTTTATATTTCATCTCAAGAATATGCTATTGAATTAGATATTAATATTATGCTGAGCACATCATAAAACATGTTTTTAAAAGGGATATGTAATCTTTGTCCCCATAACTGGCATGTTTTGTTGTGTTTTTATAAAACCATCTCCACTGTTGTATAATAATATAACAGGTTATTTGTTGGTCAAAATACTCTGATTCCTTTAGAAGGCATATTGCCCCCAAAACATTGGAGAGAGGGCACTTAATGTAGTATAGTTAGCAATTCATAGAAGAGGAAAGATAATTTTCTGGTTAAGGCTCTGGACTGTGACTTAGGACACCTGGGTTCAATTTCTGACTGCCACAGGCTTCCTGTGTGTCCTTGGGTGAGTCACTGTGGCTCTCTGTGGCTCAGTTCCTCATATGTAAAATACAAATAATAGTACTTCACAACCAAACAGTGGTTTTGTGAGGATAAATTCATTCATGTTTACAGGGCACTTGGATAGTTTAGTGATGGGGGCCTGTTAATTTAGATGGAATGAAAGGGACCAAAGAGTCAAAGGTGTTTAACTGCCCAACATTAGGTGTTTAACAGTCACTGGTGTTTAACAGTCAAAGGTGTTTAACAGTCACTGCCCAACATTAAACAGTGTTAAGCAAGGTTCAGGGCTTGGTATGCAGAGACCTCAGCCTGCTTAGTACCAGGGAAAACACACCATTAACAATTAATCTTTTAACCTTTAATTGAAGATACAGGAAACCAGTTAAAATCTGAAATGTAAAGTATTAAATAAGGATTTAATTTTAACAACATCCCTTGTTGCTTTTCCCGTTAGCTGAAGAGAGTTTTTAGAAGGGAAAAATACCTTGTTTGACAGTCTTTTTTATGGTATCAAAGATGGTAAGAACTGCCCTTTTTGGGGAAAAGAGCTGTCGTTGTTGTCAAAGTCTGATCCCTTTTCCTAGAAGACAAAACAAGACAAACACATGCAAAAGGGAAGAAACACTCCCCCCCCCCAAAATAGAAAATGCAGCTGCTGTCTAAGTGTTGACTTTCACTTTCATCCTCATTGATGGAGAAACACAGGCGCATAGCATATGGTCTTATCAGCCACTCCGAGACCTGTCAAATTTGTACCATCATCAGGCTATTTAGGGCATTGCTTTTAGTTACCTCTCGCAGGTCACAGGCTCACAGAAGTAATGCAAAATATACAGATTCTTATTAGAATCACAGAACCATAGGATTAGAAGGGACCACAAGGGTCATCTAGTCTAACTTCCTGCCAAGACGCTGGATTTGTTGTGTCCAAGATAGATGACTATCCAGCCTTCTTTTGAAAACCTCCAGTGAAGGCGCTTAATAGGCAGCAGGTTTAAAACAAACAATAGGAAATATTTCTTCACACCATGCACAGTCTCAACCTGTGGAACTCTTTGCCAGAGGATGTTGTAAAGGCCAAGACAGGGTTCAAAAAGGAACTAGATAAGTTCCTGGAGGATAGGTCCATCAATGGCTATTAGCCAGGATGGACAGGGATGCAAAAGCAAGCTCTGAAGTATCCCTAGCCTCTGTTTGTCAGAAGCTGGGAGTAGATGACAAGGAATGGATCACTTGATGATTACCTGTTCAGTTCATTCCCCCTGAAGCACCTGGCATTGGCCGCTGTCAGAACACAGATTACTGGGCTAGATGGACCATTGTTCTGAGTCTGACCCAGTATGGCTGTTCGTATGTTCCACAACCTCCCTAGGAAGTCTCTTCCATTGTCCTGCTGTTCTTACAGTTAGGGAGTTTTTCTGAGATTTAATCTAAATCTGCTGTGCTGTAGTTTGAACCCATGGCCTCTTGTTCTGCCATCTGTGGAAAGAGAGAACAACTTTTCTCTGTCTTTTTTTTATGGCAGCCTTTCAAATATTTGAAGACCACTATCATGTCTCCCCTTAATCTGCTCTTTTACAAACTAGGCATACCCAATTCCTTCAGCCTTTGCTCATATGGCTTTCATTCCATCCCTTTGATCATCTTTGTCACTCGCCTCTCTAGATCCTTTCTATACATTGGAGACCAAAATTGGACACCAGATTCTCCAGGTGAGGCCTAACCAGTGCTGAGTACAGAGATACCATCTGTGACTTGCATGCTATGCCTCTGTTAATGCAACTTAAAATTGCATTTGCTTTTTTTGCAACAACATTGAATTGCTAACACATGTTGAAGTTGAGATCTACCACAACTCCCACTTTCTAAGCAGTGCTGTTGCCAAGCCAGTTTTCCCCCATTCTGTTTTTATGCATTTGTTTTTTCTTCCCTAAGTACAGCACCTTATATTTCTCTTTGTGGAATTTCATTTTGTTGACTATAGCCCAGTTCTCCAATTTATCAAGATCCTTCTGAATTTTAGGTCTATTCTCCAAAGTGTTGGGATCCCCCACCCACCCACCCAGATGAAAGGAAAAAGGAGAGGGTCAGAAAAAAGAAGAAATAAGATGGGGAAATAAAATGACATAAGGGAGAGAGAGCTAAGTCTCTCATCCCAATTGCTGTTTGGGATTTAGCTGGAGACGATGGAGGGGCAGTGTCCTCCGAGTACCTCTCTGTGGCCTAGTCTACACAGGACATCTCTCAGGATAAGGACAACAATGATCTGTGGGGCAGCCATGATGGTGAAACTCACTGCAATAGCCAATTTTTCTCCCCAAAGTATCTTTCTTAAGGACTCCAAAACTAAGAGATAGGTGGACTAGCCCATCTCATTATTTTGTCCACCAATTAGGCCTATTATATGACATGCCAATTTTTTATCTTGTTTTCCTCTTGCTTATCAAGCATAATCTTAACACAGTCCTTGAATTATATCATCTTTTTTTTTGATTAATTAAATCTTTGTCTGCACGTCATACCTTTTAGCATCAACATTTGTTGTTGTTGTAGGTTATTTTGACATTTTATTAACTTTTATCTACTTTTTAGGAGTTGAGCTTATAATTATGGTAAATTTGTAGGCCCAGGTATTACAACATAATATAGAAATGCCTGAGTAGACCTTTAGAGAGACAAATTTCATGCTCACTTAATCTGGGTCAAGATGAAGGCAACCTCTGTATGGGAACACCATGCAACACATGCTGCGTTTCTCAGTTTATAAGCTGGAGACCTTCAGGTGCCCCTGGAGCCTCAGCAAAGAATCTCTTTTGTGTTTACCACACGGGAGCTCACTCTGTTACCTAGCATGATGGATGATACAGTGGGCACCTGGACACACTTGTCCCAGCGCACCTCTTCCAGCACATGTGGGCAAGGTCTTGGCTTTCCCTGCCCAGATGTATCCCCATGAGGGCAGCTGCTAGTACTGTCAGATGTAGTAGCAGGTTAGCTCTTCTCTGCTCCCTGCAGACCAATTCTGACCAACATTTGGCCTTTGATGTTTACCGCAGCCCTGTATTTACTATTCTATTATTTTCAGCTTCTCATACTGTAGTACTGTCTATAACAGGAGTTGGGAACACACCAAGTTAATTAAATTACTGTTAGTGTGAAAGTGAAGGGCACCCATCATACTAAGCAAATTTACTGGAGCAAAATATACTTGAACAATTCAATTAGATGCCACCTCCTTGGAAAGGAGAATGGGATACCTGGATGAATGACTGAATTTCCTTTGGCTGTTTTAAAAAAAATGTTCTTGGCATCAGTTATATATCTTTTTTTAGTAACTAATACAAAGAAGCTGTGACTTTTGATCACCTCTCCAATTAGCTTCATCCTGTAAGGTATATATTGCAGATGGAGAAAATTGCTTCCCTATGTCTTGATGATCAAAGAGCAACTTTGAATAAATGACAGAACCTAACACCTGAAATCTAAAGATATCCTATTCTTGCCAATGGTATTGGCAAATATTTACAGGCCTGTGCTTGATTCTATTGAAGTCAGTGGGAAAACTCCCACTGCTTTCAGTGAGAGCAGAGGCTCAGATCCCTAACGTGCTTTGAAAGAGGTATGCAGTGTTTACTTGTCAACCAGTAGCTCAGTTCATCTTGACTATTGGAATGTGATACATTTGTTACTGCTCACTTACAATGGTGTTTGATAAAATAGCACTTTGTACTGCCATTTTTAATGACTAGCTTCTACAGTTTGCACAGAGCCGTGTGTATGGGGTGCTGTGGAGCTGCACTACATATTGGGGAGAAAACCTAGAAAGACTGACTCAGGAAGTGCATCTCTCCCAGGGCTGCTTAGTGTGCTTTGAGCTGTCCATATAAGAGCTGATCACAATCCAGACTAATAAAATATATTGGATAAAAACCTTATCCTATTGAAATCAGTGGGGCCAGCTATTTACCCATAGTAGACTCATTCAAGTGATATTTGTTTATTTTTTCCATTGTGACACTCTGTACCTCAAAATAGCACCCTGGAGCCCCCATATTCACCACTGTAACATGATTATGATATGCTTTATACAAAATGTGCCTTGTGAGGTATGTGTGTTACCATTATATGTGACGTTATGAAGTTTTGCTATGTGTGTGTTACTGAAATGTGTTTTGAGTCTGGGAGATGCCCACCACTGGCCTTTCCATGGCAACAAAGGAGCAAGTAACCCCTGCAAGACAGATTTATATTAGGACTAGCCAGCCATGTGTTGATGGCCCATTAAGGAGAATCCACTTTCCCAGTGGGTCCCTCCCAAAGACAATGGGGATTGCTTAATCCAGTGCTTCAGCAGGAGACATAGAACATGTGATCCATGACTCCATGTTTGAGATAGTATCTTTACGTGCACATTGGGGGATCAAATGGAAGTGTGTGGTGTCAGCCCAGGGCCTCTCTCCTCTCTCACTTACTATGAAGGCAACAAGAATATTTGGAAAAAGAGACTTTGAACTGGGGATGTTGATCCCAGGCTCAGAGAAGAGATCAGCCTGTGTATTAAGAACTGTGAACTGCTTATTGTGCATAATGGGGTGAGAAAAAACACTAGATTCAAATCTTGCTTAGTCTGATAAAGTTTAGAATTTAGACTGATTTTTATTTTTATGTAACCAACTTTGACCTCGATGCCTAACATTTATAATCATTTAAAATCTCTCTCTCTCTTAGTTAATAAACTTATTTTAATGTTTTATCCTTACCAGTGAGTTTGTCTTAAGTGCTTGGGGAACCTGCTCAGCTCACAAAGGCTGGTGCATGTCCAATATCCTTTAATGAAGTGGTGAACTAATGAGCTTGCATTGTTCAATAGAAGGTCTTGAGCAGTGTAAGATAGTATATTTCTGGGATTCATTGTAAGAGACAGAATGTTAAGGTTAAAGGTTCTATATCCCATTAATATTTAAAGGTACACTATCTTTAAAGATGAAGGAAGTAAGCCCAGGCATACTGATAAACTGTTGTTAACCCTTCAAATGATCAGCTCAAATGAGCTAACCATTGCTGACCAGATTAACATATGGAGTTAATTACACAATGGATTAGCAACTTGAAAGAACATTGGAGCTTAATGAAATGACGATAAAGTTGTTTGTCACTCTGCGGCTCCTGTTGCAGATTTGGAAAATGTGTGTAAACTATGTATTTATGAATTTATCTGTTAAATAGATGGCATATTAAATATCTCCATAGAGTTCCCCAGCACCTACTCAGCGATACAGAGCATTTGGTCCATGGGTTTAGTAGGCCCATGAGTATTTCAAAGGAGCATAAAACTGCAATAGAAACCAGTAGAAATATTGATAGCTGAACAGCTGGCACTCATCTAAGGGTGTTGCTACCCAGAGCATCAGGAGATTTATTTTTATCATTCTCTATGTCGTTTGCCATCTGGGTTAAAATGGAAATTAAATATTTTCCCATGGTTTGGTATCTTTTACATTTTCTAACTCTTACATGGAATGAATTATAGTCTGACATCCCACACCTATTGCTAGTGCCATTGTAGTAAAGGCTTGGGGCTAAATATATGCTTAGGCAACCATATTAACGTCAATAGCATGGAATAAATGAGGCGAAGGTTTGGCCTTTTGTCTCCGTTGATCTTATTAAATGGTTTTGTAAACGGGTTATAAACTATCCATGAAATTGGTTTTAGTTTAAAATATGAAATCATTTTAAGTCTTTAGAATCTGGTCAGAATTTTGAACAAACTGGATTTTTGATCCCAGCTGTGATGTAAATCAATACTGTTTTATTGTACTTCAGCTGAGCTCTTGAGTAATGTGGTGATGCCTTCACTTTTCACTGTAAAGAGGTGCTGACTCCCAAGAACTTTAAAAACGTTATCATGAGGTGGTCACAGGGTTGTCCTATGGCCTGGTCACATGAGAGCTACCTGCTCTGAAATGAACCAGGAGTTGAGTGTAACTCATGCAATTTATGAATGCACAGGCATTCATAAGAAGGACTACATGGGGAAAAGGAGAGGGTATAATGGGTTTGAGAATGTTTGGCTCAATGCCAAGGGGACATAAAACTGGGAAAGACACCAATCGAGGGAGTTTGGGGAAGGGTTGTTTTGTGTTGTTTGCCTTAGCCACCAGAGATTGGTGCTTCCAGACATACACCTCTACCCCAATATAACGCTGTCCTCAGGAGCCAAAAAATCTTACCGTGTTATAGGTGAAACCGCGTTATATCGCACTTCCTTTGATTATGCCGAAGTGTGCAACCCCTCCCCCCCCCCCCCGGAGCACTGCTTTACCGTGTTATAGCCACATTTGGGTTATATCGGGTCGCTTATATCGGGGTAGAAGTGTACTTTCAGTGTAAGTCTATACAGACGACAATGAAAATGCAAGAGATGACAGATAATGGGGGGACTAAGGAAAGGGGATTATCTTCTTTCTGTACCAGACATTAGGAGCCCTTTCCTCACCTTCTTTAGGAGATGCCTTTTTCTAACTGCCTGGCAATTCTGGTTTGTTGGGGAACCAGACTCCATTGATTGCTTACTTTGCACTGAGCACCTGCACAGTTGCATCAACATGAATTTTACAACCTAACCTGCCCATTGGATCTCTGGACTGCTGAACCACCTGCCCAGGCCAATCTGTCAGTGCAGGAAACATTCTTTTCCAGTCCTGGAAAGGTGACATGATGTCCATGGCACAGCCCAGGTCCTTGGCCCTACTCTAATCCCAAAATGTGGGTAGAAGGGCAACTTTTACTCAGGGCCTCTAATGGTGTCTGAGGCAGCAGGAAGGTTTTAGGCCTATTTTGCACCCATCTGTCAAATGAGTCAGCCAAGGAGCCCACTCTCCTCAAGTCCAGAAGGAGGCTGAATGCCTGTGAGGAAAGGAGGAAACAAGAGCTGGGGGTGCAACCCTTAGAGGGGATCAAGGTTTTTCTTTTTTTCACATGATCTAGACATACCCTCCCAACCTTGGAGGCTGTGGGGAATGGTAAACAAGATTCTGGGTACTTTCGGCTTGGAGATGGGCCAGAAATACGAACCAGAAATACCATCATAACAGCATTTTACAACTCCAGTGAAGAGCAGAGCTTAGAACTGAAGAAGTGCAGACTATTAAATAATATTAACAAAAGGGTTTGTTTTTGTTAAAAAAGGAGCCTGTTTTAAGCATGAGAAGAGTAAGACGGAGGGAGGGAACAATAGAAAAGCATGGAATAAGTCAGAAGGGAATAGAATCAAGCGAACATTGGCTCCTTGGGCAAAGATGGTCTTGCTATGTGTTTGTAGCACAAAATGGTCCCAATCTTGATTGGAATGTTTGGGTGATATCATGATACAACTAAATAATAAGTAATAATTGATAGTAGAACAGTCAATTCAAGAGAAGTAATAGAGGAGAGAACATAAATGGATAAAAGAAGGGAAAGGAAGAAAAATCCCTTGAAGTGGTTTCCAGTTTTCAGTTCTGATTACAATTTAGATACTTTATATAAAAAATGTTAACCAGGCATATGCCAAATACCTATATAACCTGCTATATACTATAATATTCCTATGTACATTTGAACCACTTTAAAAATAGAATATCGCTAACATGGGACTTTCAAGCTCTCTACATGCTTGAACTCAGTTAAATGTTTGACAGAGTGGAATATGTGCTGGCATTGGCAACCTCGTATAGTTTGATCCTATTTTTGAAGTACTCTCACGGGGACATTCTACAGGTTATCAATAAGATCTGCTTGTTCTTTTATTTATCAGCAGTGAAGATCACCACCACCATCATGCATCTCTTTAGTTCTGAAGCTTCCAAAGACGCCTTAGTCTGAGTGCTTCTTAGTGAAATGAGTCTCCTGAGTCAGAAATCGGGGAAGAAGACTCAGAAGTACAAGGTACTGAAGCAATAGATAGAATTGGCTGTTACCTGATACAAATGGGATTACATGGATACTGAAAATTAGTTCAGTGAGATTGGGAGGAATTTAATTCTTCTTTCAAGGAAACATGTCTATGATTAAAAAAACACCTTGTTGGATAGAATATTTTAAAATAAATCAAGGCTGAAATGTTTATTTGATTTGCCTGAAAGCATCATTTAAAAATGTTTTTGTCAGTTTGGTGTTCATGAAAGGTAATAAACTGATAACCTTGGGGAATGAAGACTTGTTTTAATCCACATAGGGTCCAACACAGCCAGTGATAGTAAAAGTTTTAGCACCCGGCTGCACCAATCTGCTTCATCCCTGAAATGAAAGTTGACATAACTGTATTTTCACCCATTCAGTGTGAGGTGGGAAAGGCAGTTTACATTTTAATACCCTTCAGGGTTAGACCCAGACTTCTTCCAGGCAGTCTGACTTTAGCTAGCCACAGATGCTTATTCTGTCCTGCACCTAGACACTTATTCTGTGCTGCTAAATCATCTTGAATCATGATCCTGTTATACCGTAGAATAAACATTTTGTTTTGCAACACTCGAGTTTTGTCACATACTGCTGTTTGTTGGTCCTATCCTGCTTGACTATGCTGTTGATTGTGACTGTTCTATTCTGAACTTGTCTACAGGCTGCACTGATATACTTGATGGTTGCCTTTCAGTGCACGGATGGCATAGATATTGTTACATAACTAATGTAGCTCTACTAGACTGAATCAGTGGCATTTATAATGAAAAGAATTACCAGAATACTTGAATATCAGATAGGAGCCACAGATCAAATACCCTAGCTGGAGATTCTTACATACTGTGGATATGGATTTTACCTGATAGCCTTCCTCTGCTGCTGATACCAAAGAGAACAGGCACTTCAAACATCTCTTATGTTTAGCACAGCATGTGGCATTGTTACTGAAAATAAAACAAGCGCAAGGACAGTATCGAGCATCACAGCAGATTCATTCTTTGTAATTGATTCAAATAAATACATTCAAAATGAAATGTCCCTGATTCTATTGTACATCTGTCACTGCAGCCTTATGTTCTGAGGATGGGGTGAAAGCTGCTATTAGTGATTAAAATTAAACAGACTGAAGTTGAAAAAAATGTTGCAGCCCAAAGTTGCTGATGCGGTGTAGAAAAGTGATACTGTATGACAAAACCTAAATATAATATCAGAGTGTGAGTCTCAGTTTATGCCCTATATTAGGAAATCCAGGCAAAAACTCTTAGCCAGGCATTTGGAAAGAGACTTCAGAAATATGAAAACTTCTGCTCCAGGCTATACAAATAATAGAAGATTTGTCAGCTGCCAGCCCTCTTTGAATTAATCTGATTGAAGATGGCCACCATAATCATTTCCCCACTAATGTCATATCTTCTTGTACCTCAGTGGGGATTACTTCCGAGCATTTCCACCACTCCCCTCCCCTGCAGTTTTCCTGAAGGGCAACTACCTCAAAAGATGGAAGCTACCTGCACTGATTCAGGTCATCTCTGATGCTTTTTCCCTGGCTAGGACGACCTGCTTCAGAGTGGTCTGATCAACAGAAATGGAGATTGACAAGATACTGCCAGAAAGTTTATTCTCTGGGTATTTCAGACTCCAAAAACAATAAGTATCAATAACTTACTGAGAGATCCTGAGTTCAGAAGATTTCTAGCCTAGTACCAAGAATTACAGAGCTAGAGGACAGCTTGTGTCTATTAATAGGTTAAATTCATGTCAAAGAAGCTCTAACTGAGGATCTGGCCCAAAGTGTCTGAATAGTTGTGCTATGAATAAGCTCACCTTTTGGAATGCAATAAAACCTCCTAACTGTTAGGGGTTTCCCCAACACATTACATAAAGGACTTCTGAATGTGGCTCTCACCTGCAGTAGGCATTGATAAGCATTATCAGGCATACCGGATCATTCCCTAGCTTATCTAACAAAGGCCAAATTGTTAGAAGGCTGTTACAGCTCTAGCTCCTATTTTCTCATTGACTGTTTATCATATTACACAAACACCTCAGAATATGAGCATTTCATGCCTTTTGTGCTATTAGTGAATTCTAGCAAAATTCCTGATTTTTCCCCCTCCTGCAGTCCTTTTAGTGGGGAATGGCATGCATATTTTGTTCATATACACTCATTTATTTCTATAATGCTAAGTATGAGTTGTCACCACTAAAGAAATTTCTATCTATCACAAGATTTCTGATGGAGTCACCAGGATTTAATCTCAAAAGTGTGAAGAGGAAGAAATCCGACCTCAAGTGGGTTTTACAATATTTTCAGTTAGAAGCAAGAAAGAGTTATTACCCAGGCTGTGTGCATTATGTTATTAATTCTTCATTTACTTGGACACAAGGGCTAACGTTTGTGAAGGGTTCAACATCTGCAACTTGCACCACCTTTTCAGTAGAAGTCTGGTCCCATTTAGACATTAATTGTGGGTGCTATACACTTTTGAAAATCTGAGTCAAAGTATTCTCATAAAAATCATCTGTGGCTGTTGAAGCGCAAGAAGTGGAAAGAGCATTTACCATTTGGAAAATAGGTGATCTCTATTGAAGATACACAGATTTAGTGCAAAAAAATTAAAAAGTGTGACTTCTCACCATGCACTACACTGGAAATCTGCAGTGAGAGAATAGGATTCATCACACACAGTATATTTGCAAAGTTAGAATTTATTTCCTTCATATGAGACAAAAAAAAAAGAAAAGAAAAAAAGAATTGATTTTTTCCCAGTCACTGAAGCAATGGTAGTATCCAAGGAAAATCCAATCAAGTTGTGAAGAAGGATGCCATGTTATTTGAAGGGAGTTCAATGGGCAGTCAAATAGAGACTTGCTGGATCCCAAAAGTGCACTGAGGCATAATGAAGAAATGAATTTAAAAAAAAGTTGTAGTCTGTGATCAAAGAAACCTGCTGATATTACAGAGCCAGCAATTTTTCATCCCTCATATCAGTGCTTTGATTTACAATAAGTAAATGGAAAAGCCAATCTGACAACACATCACAAATGCACCTGCTTGGTATCTTGAACCACAGGACTTTGCTTCAAAGATCTGTCAGTTTCTGCTCTGATGGCTCAGGTTCATCTGGCATTTCTCTGATGCCTCGGTGAAATAATATGTTGTTGGACATCATAACTTACTCCATGGTGAACAGTAAAGCCAAGTAAGCCAACTTCACAGAAAGCATCCTTGCTTTCCATCACCCACTCCATTGATACCTCACAGGTAACTCTGGAATGTTCTCATTCTTTTCAGGGTCATTGATTAGGACAAAGTCCCTGACACCAACAAATATGCTGAATTTTTTTAATGTGCCAAGCTTTCTTTCTAAATCCTGCTACCATGATAAAATACTTGGGAACTCAAGCCAATTTCATAAGCACAACAATCATACATACAAATGTGTGTTGATCTTTTAGTCCATTTTCCTTGTGATATGTAAAAGCTGCACAGGCTGGACTTGATTTTATTTTGTTTGCACTCTAATGAAGCAGCTCTCAAGATGGACATGTACATGTATTACATTATGCATCAGCACCTAGATGGGAGCCTATTCTCAAATATTTTATAATGGCTACTATTTTGGTCTGTCTTTTGTCACCCTTATGTCTAGTAAAGTTGGCAGCATATGTCCCTTTGTATGTATGAACAGAGAAGATTTCAGTTGCCTCACAATAAATATGCAGCACCATTTCATTCCTTGTGTGTATTTATGATCTGATCTGATTTTTTAATCTAGAAAAGAAAGGGCAGAAGAATGGGTCAGTGATTTAAAACACTGACATACAACTCAGGAAATCTGGGCTCTGCTACTGACATCCTATGCAATCTTAAGTGACTCACAAAATTTTGCTCTGCCTCACATTTTCTATTTATAACCGGAGGAAAGTGTTATTTCCGTCTCAGACGTACTGTACAGATGCATTCATTAATGATTGGGAGGCTCTCAGATACAACAGTAATGGAGGCCATATAAGTATCTAGAAAAACAGAAGATATAGAACATTATAGATCAGTTTGATGGCCATTAAAACTTCAGTGGGGGACTACTATTTGCAAGTAAGGGTTTACAGGATTGGGCTTAATATTTATAAACAGAGCTTGTTTTAAATATTTATAAACAGAGCAAGTGTTTACTAAAGATTTTGTAGTGATCTACTACTGAGCTTACTGCTACTCTTCCATCTAACAGGAATCTCTGTTGGTGCAAGCTACCTGTTAACATTTTTAATAACGTATGTATCATCAAAATATTAAGAAATCTTATATTCCATGTTTTAAAGAATGAAAATTCTTCCTCTAACAATTGCACAGATTACATATGGATTTTGATTTACTATGCTTCACATTTTCACTCTATAGTTTGAATGTCCATGTGCAAAGTGTGTTTTGTTCTCTAACTCAATGCGTGTAAATCAAGAATGCGACAGTACTCATTTTTACTAAAAGCCAGTTCATCAGCAGAGGATTTTGCTGTAAGCATTTCTTATGCCTGATATTTTACTCTTAATCGTTATGGCCTCCTTATCTTATTTCACTTAGTCTGACACTTGATATGAAAATAGGACAAATGACCATAATTAACTTAGCCACTAGTGTCCCCATTTCCATCTTGGATCCCAAACCAGCAAGCTGCATATGTGTCAGATCAGACAGATGGATATAGCAGATGGGAACACTGCTGTCAATCATATCCCTTCCTTTAGAATCAATGTCATTATTGCAAAAGAGTTTCTCTAAGACTTTCCACTTCCAATGGTATTAATGGTATTAAAGAATCTGTTATTAATTGGACACAGTTTTACTATTAACAATCAAGAGAGACTTCGTCATGAAAGTTTAAAAACGGGACAATAAATACCATATACCTAAGTATAATGAACTGAACTAAACCTATATCTCCCTAACCCTGGATATATTAAAATACTATTCTGACTAGAACTTTGCATCTTAAAAGCTCTCTTTACTCCTGACAGATACAAAAGGTTAACAGGCCACATTGCGTATTATATTTAAGTGTGTGTTAAGTCTTTAAAAAATCTGTGTAACTCTGTGAACTAAACATTTTGTTTCAGTTATCCCTGTAGAGCTGAAACCTGCTTAGTTTCCTACAATTTTCAGGGCATCGCTCTCTGCCACAGAAATAGATGGAAAAAGTCAAAGTCACCTTAAAGAAAACCATTTTTCTCTTAAGGCTATTCCTGTGTTTCATCTTGAGACTTGGGAGAAGCTCACTGCACAGATGTGCCAGACTGTAAATGGCCACTAAGCACAGAAATATTTTGCTACTTAATGACAATACTACTTGCTAATTATCCACAAAAATTCAAGCCACAAGCAGCCACTATGATTTTTTGGTCATTAATAGAGCTAATAAAAATATCACAGCTAGGAAAGGGACTCAAATGTTCTATTTATCTTTAATCTGACAGTTCCCTGGCCAACACCTTCCCTCCGTGTATTGCCGTGCGTACGTCATTGGTAGGATGATAATGTTATGAAACAGACTTGTCTCAGAATTCCAGGGAAATAACAGCTTTCAAAAGAAAGGTTAAACTTCTCCTCTTTGATTTGCACTTTGTGTTTTCTACTGTATATTCTTCATTCCTTTCCCATGCCAAGTTTCCACTGCTATAAGTGGGAGTGCAATGTAGAGAATAAGGTGTTTGTTTGTTTTTTTCTGAATCATGTGTGTCTGAGTAACATTAAATGTTGGTTTTATTAGATCTGTTTTTAATTATGGGTATGAATTATAAGAGCTTTCTTTTTGCCTGGTATATTCTAGTGGTTTGTATTTAGTCAGAAAATATTAATGTCCTTTTTTTCTCTTTTCAATGAAAATTAAAGAATTTAAAAGACTGTGCAATTAGATCATCAGGGCAGATCATAAAAGAAAGTTTTGCTTTTCTTATCAACCTATTATCCTTTTTTTTAAAAAGTGAGTAATCTGATTTTAATTCCACCCTTTGTACCCCTCAGTCCCTCTCTAATTTTTCTTGTAATTATAAATGAAAAAAGCTAAAACAAGAGATGAGCTCATTTCTTTTTTTGTTTGTTTGTTTGATTTTCCTAATGACAGAGAAAGAGAAAATATTTTTCTGCTTTAAAAAAAAAAGACATAAAAGAGAAATGTATCTTAAAGAGAATAAAAATAGATGCTGTCTGTTTCAGGTGTTCTTTCCCCTGCCGCCCCCCCCCCCCCGCTTTCTAATCTATTCTTTATTTCTTCCAGCAGTGAATTTTCTATCTGTTTAGTTTTGATATGTCTTATCAGCCACATACTGTTTCTCAATTTTTAGGATTTAAGATTTAGGAGTCTCTTGTATCAATATGAAGGTGAAGCCTATGGCACTTCTAAGGCATATTGTTTCCTGTTTTCTGTATGTAATTTCTAATGCAAGTTAGGCTTCTCTTAATTGTGCTTCTTTTTAGATTTTTACCATTTACTCGTTGTATTATTTGTGTAGATTTTATAAATATATAAATATGCATTTCTCCTTTCTCTTCTCTCCCTCTTTCCTATTACTTTCTTTGTACTTTGATATCTAAGAATGCAATGACACTTACTGATACCAACACTGCAAATTTGATGACAGACCTTCAACTGTAGCAGATCAGAGCTAGCTTCATCCATTGTTCCATATTGGTATGACAGTGGCCTATCAATGTAGGGTACGTTTAATGTCTTTCTTCTGTCTTTTTATTTCCTTGCCTGAGGTCTCACTAAATCCACAGGATTTACTTCTAAAATCTGATACAAATTATTGTGGATACAGTTTCTATACTGCCCTTTAACGTAAAGTATATGCTTTGACTTTAGTCCATCATAATCCCATATATAATTATTGGTTACATAAATGTTTACTAACCATATATCAGAGTCATTATTTTCCTAAACAAATGTAATAAAATCTTATTTCAGATCACTGTATGTTGTGTCTATTAAATAATCATGCATCTGATTTAGCCTCTGTGATATCTACAGTCTCACTTCTGTTGTCTTAGAATGAGCTGTAGTTTCACTATATCAGAGGTCTATAGTTGATATATACTACTCTCTGCCTTGCTCGTAGTGTCAGACAGATTTGTGTCTATAATATATAGATTCCCTGTAGGAAATGTCTAAAAGATCCTCTGAGAAGATATTGAATGCATTATATCTGAGGGTAAAACTATGTAAAACTATGTCCTGTAGTTAAATTCTGTTTACAAGGACACAGCCTACAGGAGAGGAAAAGTGAAAAAAAACACTATATACATTAACTGCCTTACTTAATCTGTCCAGTACTGAGAACGTCCAACTGTTGTGTGTGGAGGGAACAAAGAGACAGTTCCACAAAGGTTCAATTCTCCTCTGTCTTTAAGCAGAACTCCCCTTGTATTCCTGCCAGTACTCCCTTCTGTGCCTATACCTGTCTGGATTGCTCCATAAGAGCTGTCATTTGTTATTATGTCTCTTTCTTTGTTGTGTTTCTGTGGTGTAAATTCATCTGTGGCCAAATTTGCTGATGATCCAAGAATTGGAGATGTATCTGTGAGATAATGCAATATCTCATTAAGCAGCAACAGAAGATATAAAAGAGAGAACAGAAATGACAAAAAAAAACAAAAATAAACTAGTACTACCCAAATTGAAGAATTAATTGTTATTCTCTAGAGCAAAGAAAGAATAATACTTCCGATTTCAGGCTACTGCTGAACCAGGCTCTTGTCTGTTCTAGCAGTAATTGAACTCCATTAAAAGATGCCTCCATGGTTATTATCCATAATCCATAGCCAAAAGAATTCATACTTTCCCTCAATTCATAAATAGCCCCATTTCTCATATGTGCTCCAGAGCTCATAACCACCTTTTAATGCAAGACTTCTCTTGGTAAAGCTATATTCTTCAGTTTGATTGACTCAACAAAATATGTGCAATAAAATGGCAACTTCATTAATCAACTACACTTCTCAAAAGATTGTGACATTTAAGGTCAAAGTTCACCCAAATATCCCAGGTATAAACCCATGTGCATTTGCTGGAAATTCTGAAGTGAAAGGGCAATGTGCAACATAAGTTTGAGTTTTCTGGCTCTCGTGACATTGGTGTATAAGTAAATATGTGAACTTGCAAAGAAGATAAGGTATCTTTAAATAATATATGCATCAATATATTGTTCACCAGCCATTTCTGGGCTGCATCATTTAATTACATAATGAGAATCTTAATTATTTATCCTTCCAAAGAGAAACCTAACATAGCCCATTATTAACTCACAATTATTCTTATAAGTTTGTCCTTTTAAACATTCCTCTAACTAAAATGCTACCTGCCACAGCATAATACTTGCATGTTTTAAGATTTTCTGGCATACACAAGAAAGCAAAATAAATTTAAAAAAATTGCTGATCAGCAAATAAAAGGGAACAAAACATAGCCATTTATTTATATACACCCCCAGTACAGAATGGCAGTCAATCCTATTCAATCACTTAATGGAGCATAATACTTAAAATTAGTTCTCTGCATGTCCATGTTGCTGAGGAAGAAAGGAGTTCTGGGGAGTGGAGGCATTATAGGCAGAGGCCCTAGGAACTATGATTTGGAAATTCTTTTCCCCAGGGATTTCAGCCAGTTTTGTGGGAACTCAGACTCCTTCATCTGGTGGATGGATTCATCTGGTGGATTTCTGCAAAGAGAAACTCTCAGCTTCCCAAATCCTTTTTTACAACAGAAGGATACAATTCAGCCCTGTGATTAAACCATATGGTACAACGTCTTGTCTGGTTGACAGTGAGTTAATATCTGTAGGACTGTAAAGTAGAATTGAGGAAAAATCTGAATCATCTCATTTCTGCAGAAAGTATCACCGGTAAGCTACTCCAAGGTCACATCATATATTAAAGCAGTGAAACACATCCCACCGGTCATGGCACAGGCTACACCAAGATTCTAAACACCTCATTTTCCCAGAACATCTGCTACCATTTCTGCTGAAGAACATTCATATACACATTGGAGAAAAGGGCATTGAAGTAGGCCTACTTCAGAGAAACAAAGTGTATAGGAGACTTCTGTTATCACGACGACTGTGGAGGGAGAGAGAGGAAGCAGCAGGGCATTAGAAAAATTATTTTTAAAGCAAAATAAAATTCATTTCCAATATATTTATCTTTCTGTAAGTAGGTACGGTAACAATATACAGATAACGGCTTGCCTTGTGTCTCTCTCTTTCTGGCATTATAAATATTCTGAGCGTTTTGACTACGCCAAGAAACACTCAGCGCTGCTTAACTTTGCATGGTATGAAGCAAACAATTCACAAGAACATATTATAATTCCAGAAAAGAGACAGGCAGAGAAACTCTAATGGGCAGATAAGAGGATAGTTGCTTTATGTTTTTTTAATGTGGCAGTAAGTTGATTCCAAGGGCTATCCAAAGGCCTGAACTATGTCATTTCATTTTTAAGCTGGAGACCAAATTCCAGATGACTGATGGAAGGGTAATGACATTAACTTTCTTAAATCTGAGAGCCCTGAATGCATCAGTAGGATTTGGTAGCATTTTATACTCAGTTTGCACATGTATAAATGATTACACAGGATGAAAGTCTGTGGGGAATCAGACCCATAGCATATTAATCCATTTAAATAACTGTTTAGGAATGAAATGCTGAGGTCTGTCAGTGTGAAAAGAAAAGACTTTTTCCTCCATTAATATGATTCTGACAGTTATGGCTTTTAAAGGTGATGAAGTGTCTTTTTGACCAAGATAAAATTAGCAACTCTAAGGAAATTTCTTAGTCAGGATAAAAAGATTCCTCCTGATTAAATAATTACAAAAGTAAGTAAGTAAATAAATAAATATCTACATTTATCTTAGACTTAGAAACAGTATGTTGGCCCTAGGGGCCACAGATGGTAGCATCACATCCAAGTGCAGAAGTAATTTTTCCTCATATTAGCATAAGCATAAATTAAAAATCTAATTAATAGCTTTAAAAGTCACATCTCCAGGTACTTGTTAGTATTTTAATAAAATAAAATATTGATCTAAAACATAGATCATGTTAGTTTTGTGAAGAAAGAGAGATTAGGATATTGCAATATTATCAGTACTCAGTGATGTTATAGTTCTGTTCATCAGCAGATCAGTCTGATTATAATCCAGACATAACCAGACTGATAATGGACACTGAATGACCAGCATAGCCACTCCTTCAAAGAGAGACCCTTATTTCTTACTCTGTTCATTTCTATTGCTTGTGTCATAATCAGAAATGAGCAAATATTTTAGTGGAAAAATTCAGCCTCTTTCTGTTTGTAAATCATTTGTGAATAGCTCATAATTTTTAAACTTCTTCTCAGAAACATTTTCTCAAGTAATTCTTATGTGTAGATCTGTGCCTGTTAGTTTTGACTGGCCACGTAGGTCACATGATATTGTTCCTGTTCCCAGAATGGAAGAGCATTGTTTTTTAGAAACAGGTTCTAGTGCAAATATTTGCTTTTATAAGTTTAAAATTCACTTTCCAGAAACACTAATTAATATTTCCTGAAAGTCATTGTTTCAGACAACATTTCTGTCAATAATTTCTTTCCCCCAGAGTATTGACTGTTTAATGTAGAGAGCAGACAAATAAATGTGTGAGGAATACAAAATAAGCCATCATTCATAAAGAGTAAATTAGATGCTACTATTTGCCCTTTCTCTCAATCCCAGAAAAAGGGGATAGTCAATAAAATGGAAAGGTACCAAACTTAAACGCAATGAATAATTAATCTTTGTAAGTCATTGCCACAAGATATTATTGAGGCCAAGAACTTAGCAGGATTCCATAACAAATTAGACACTTATCTGGATAATGGACCCTATCTACAAACCCCCCTGTAATTAATGGAGTGACTTCTATTGACTTCACTGGGCTTTGGATCAGGCCCAGTGAGAACAATCACACTTACATTAGATAGGATAGATGTGTATATATAAAATAAAGGGATGTGAATGCTCCTGCCTCACATATAAGTCAACCTGTGAGAAGATTAGGAAAAAAAAGTTCTGCTATGGGCAAGTTATTCCATAATTACCCACTTTGGGGTTCTTATACCTTCCTCTAAAGCACCTGACCCTGGTCTTTCTCATCAGAGGATACTGAACTATGACTCCTGTCTGCTCCCTTTACTGCTCTTTTCCAATATGGAAATCCTATTTATAAAACTGTTAAGGCATAGAACTCTGGAAAGCATCAGCATGAAAAAACAATTGGGGAGCTTTGCACCACTGCATTGGAGGATGTGGCTTAAGCAGCTGGAGAGAATCACTACACAGCAGATAGCTGGTGGAGTTATACAGAGCTATTATAATGTCTAGTATGCACTCTCCCTCCCTGTAGCCCAGGTGATATAGCCAGGGAGAAAGAACATGGCAAAGTATCCTTGTACCTCAATGATTCCTGCCTTAACAGATCCTAGCAGAGCACCCCTATTGTATCCCCACCCCTCTGAGCTGCATCAAGCACTCTTAAACCAGAACTGTGATTTTTCTAGGCTGTTAATTCTGCTAAAGCCCTGTTAGAAAAGATCTTTTAATTTAACCAACCTATCCTCTCCTGTAATCTCAGAAAAAGAGCAACAGTGATATGGTGTCAAGAATCAGAGAGGTAGCTGTGTTAGTCTGGATCTGTAAAAGCAGCAAAGAGTCTTGTGGCACCTTATAGACTAACAGACGTTTTGGAGCATGAGCTTTCGTGGGTGAATACCTACTTCGTCGGATGCATGTAGTGGAAATTTCCAGGGGCAGGTATATATAAGCAAGCAAGAAGCAGGCTAGAGATAATGAGGTTAGGTCAATCAGGGAGGATGAGGCCCTCTTCTAGCAGCTGAGGTGTGAAAGCCAAGAGAGGAGAAACTGGTTTTGTAGTTGGCAAGCCATTCACAGTCTTTGTTTAATCCTGAGCTGATGGTATCAAATTTGCAGATGAACTGAAGCTCAGCAGTTTCTCTCTGAAGTCTGGTCCTAAAGTTTTTTTGCTGCAGGATGGCCACCTTAAGATCTGCTATTGTGTGGCCAGGGAAGTTGAAGTGTTCTCCTACAGGTTTTTGAATACTGCCATTCCTAATATCTGATTTGTGTCCATTTATCCTTTTCCTTAGAGATTGTCCAGTTTGGCCGATGTACATAGCAGAGGGGCATTGCTGGCATATGATGGCGTATATTACATAGGTGGACGTGCAGGTGAATGAACTGGTGATGGTGTTGCTGATCTGGTTAGGTCCTGTGATGGTGTCACTGGTGTAGATATGTGGGCAGAGTTGGCATCGAGGTTTGTTGCATGGATTGGTTCCTGAGTTAGAGTTACTATGGTGCAGTGTGCAGTTACTGGTGAGAATATGCTTCAGGTTGGCAGGTTGTCTGTGGGCGAGGACTGGCCTGCCACCCAAGGTCTGTGAAAGTGTGGGATCATTGTCCAGGATGGGTTGTAGATCCCTGATGATGCGTTGGAGGGGTTTTAGCTGGGGACTGTATGTGAGGCCAGTGGAGTCCTGTTGGTTTCTTTCTTGGGTTTGTCTTGCAGTAGGAGGCTTCTGGGTACACATCTGGCTCTGTTGATCTGTTTCCTTATTTCCTCGTGCGGGTATTGTAGTTTTGAGAATGCTTGATGGAGATTTTGTAGGTGTTGGTCTGTCTGAGGGGTTAGAGGAGATACAGTTGTACCTCAGTGCTTGGCTGTAGACAATGGATCGTGTGGTGTGCTCGGGATGGAACCTGGAGGCATGAAGGTAGGTATAGCGGTCGGTATGTTTTCGGTATAGGGTGGTGTTAATGTGACCATCACTTATTTGCACCGTGGTGTCTAGGAAGTGGACCTCCCGTGTAGATTGGTCCAGGCTGAGGTTGATGGTGGGGTGGAAGCTGTTGAAATCATGGTGGAATTTTTCCAGAGTCTCCTTCCCATGGGTCCAGATGATGAAGATGTCATCAATGTAGCATAGGTAGAGGAGGGGCATGAGTGGACGAGAGCTGAGGAAGCGTTGTTCCAGGTCAGCCATAAAAATGTTGGCATATTGTGGGGCCATGCGGGTGCCCATAGCGGTGACACTGATCTGGAGATATATATTGTCATTAAATTTGAAATAGTTGTGTGTGAGGATAAAGGCACAGAGCTCAGCAACCAGTTGTGCTGTGGCATCATCAGGGATACTGTTCCTGACAGCTTGTATTCCATCAGTGTGGGGGATGTTTGTGTAGAGAGCCTCTACATCCATGGTAGCTAGGATGGTGTTTTCGGAAGGTCACCAATGCATTGTAGTTTCCTCAGGAAATCAGTGGTGTCACGGAGATAGCTGGGAGTGCTGGTGGCATAGGGTCTGAGTAGAGAGTCCACATATCCAGACAGTCCTTCAGTGAGAGTGCCAATGCCCGAGATGATGGGGCGTCCAGGATTTCCGGGTTTGTGGATCTTGGGTAGTATATAGAATAACCCTGGTCGGGGATCTAAGGGTATGTTGATTTGTTCCGGTGTTAGTGTAGGGAGTGTCCTGAGCAGATGGTGCAGTTTCTTAGTGTATTCCTCAGTGGGATCTGAGGGAAGTGGTCTGTAGAATTTGGTATTGGAGAGTTGTCTGGCGGCCTCCTTTCGGTAGTCAGACCTGTTCATGATGACAACAGCACCTCCTTTATCAGCCTCTTTGATTATAATGTCAGGGTGGTTTCTGAGGCTGTGAATGGCATTGCATTCTGCACAACTTAGGTTATGAGACAAGCGATGTTGTTTTTCTACAATTTCTGCCTGTGCACGTCGGCAGAAGCATTCTATGTATAGGTTCAGACTGTCATTTCGACCCTCAGGAGGAGTCCATGTGGAGTTCTTCTTCTTGTGCTGTTGGTGGGAGGGTAAGTGTGTATCAGTAGGCTGTTCAGTGTTATCCTGAAAGTATTCTTTGAGTCGGAGATGGCGAAAGTAGGCTTCCAGATCGCCGCAGAACTGTATCATGTTAGTGGGGGTGGCAGGGCAGAAAGAGAGTCCTCGAGATAGGACAGACTGTTCTTCTGGGCTGAGTGTATGGTTGGATAGATTGACGATATTGCTGGGTGGGTTAGGGGTACCACGGTTGTGGCCCCATGTGGCAGGTAGGAGTTTAGACAGCTTACAGTCTTTTTTCCTTTGTAGAGAGGTGAAGTGAGTAATATGGTATATTTCAATCAACTGTTACCATCCAGAGAATATATTCTTGATCATAACCTTCTTTGTACTCCTAATTTCCTTACCCCCCCCCACCCCGGGACTCACGGCCCAATCTGCTTTCTTTTTCTTTATGTAAATGAATATTTATAATTGAAGTCTAAAATGATGAGCACACAGTGAAAGTTATTACAAGAATATTAGTGGGGCAAGATAAAACTTAATGGTAAAGTTAAAATTTACATAGTCTTATGCTTTTGAAAATATTGTGATATTTTTAATAGGTAAGAAATTATATTAAATACTAATATTAATTATCTGCTTGCTAAGAGGATGTTACCTGTATTCAATAACTGTGGTTCTTATGTCCATTGTAATCATAGACTGTCAGGGTTGGAAGGGACCTCAGGAGGTCATCTAGTCCAACCCCTGCTCAAAGCAGGACCAATCCCCAGACAGATTTTTGCCCTAGATCCCTAAATGGCCCCCTCAAGGATTGAACTCACAGTCTCCCCTTGGAGAAGGGACTAGTCTATATGCTGCCCTCTCCCTAGGAGGGCAGACACTAGCAAGGGATCCTTCTGTGCCTGAGGACTAATTGGAGAAAAGGTCTAGCTGAAGGAGAAGCTTGGCCAAAGTTACAACCGAGCTCCAGGGAAAAGAGCTCAATTTTCCATTCTTAAGAGAGAAGAGTGATTGTTTAAAGTACAACCCGGCTCCAGGATGAAGCTAGGAGGCCTCTTAAACAGTGGCAAGAAAGCTGACCAGGACTCTCATATGGACCCAAAGTGAGCGTTAACTGTGGCAACTAATGTCGGTTGTATTTTGTAGAAAGACTTAATAAATCAGACCCCATAACAAGGGTACAGGTTTTGAACCAATCTTGTCATGGCAATTGATTAAAAGAACCCAAAGGAGCACTAAGTAAAAGGTGCCTGTGGGACAAAAAGGGCCCATAAGAAGCAGGTGTGCTGGACTCCATGGCAGGCATATTCTGCTTCTAGGACTAAAAATCAATTAAAAAAAAGTTTGCTAAAACTGTAAATTCCATCGTCCATGCACTCACTACCCACTTCTATGATCCCACCCCCGCAAAAAAAAAAAAAAACCTCATGCAAAAATATCATGTATTTATAGTGAAACAGCTCTCCTCCAATTAAAACATAAGAATACAAACAAGTAAATATATATGGCCTTATACTTCCTCTGCCTTTTATTTCACTTTTTCTTATAATACATGATTCAAAGTCAATGGAAACCTTTCCATTGCCTCCAATGGTTTTGGATCAAGTCCTTAAATCTTCATTGATCAAGTTAAGCAAATAGTCATGATTACACTAGATCTTTTCCTAGTGTGCCTGAACTGAGCAGCTATAATTGAAGAACGTGTTTTTTTTCCACTGTTCTGTCTCTTTTCTATTAAAGTAGGATAATAGTATACAGCAAAACATAGAACATATGCTTTCCAATTGTGAAGGACTTATAAGATAACATACCCTTGATTCCAAAGTACACTCATCATAGATGTAATTTAAACACTTGGATAATATTTCTCCTTAATATATACCCTGCATGTATAAATGGAATAGTTTATACTAGTGGCTATTCACTGGGCCTATGGAAATGTGTCCATAAATATTGTGGGCATACCTATTTGGTGTGTGAAACCCAGCCGTGAGAACAGGCCTGCAGAAATTTAAGCTAGTTAATATGCTGCATAAATGCATTTTGATACGAAGATGTGTCTGGGTGCAAATAAATGTGATCCTAAAATGCACCATCTTTAATATTATTTGCTTTCTACTTTTGTGTGGGTTTTTTGTTTGGTTGGTTTTTTTTGGGAGGGGGGCAGGCATGGGAGATGTAAAGGGAGGTACAGGTTATTAAGTTCCACTCTTTTGCTTGAGCAGAAGCAGAGAGTAGAAGCCCATGTGTCCCCCCAAACAAAAATGTAGTTAATAGGCCTATTATTTATATAAACAATATCCTCTATCAGAATGTATCAGGCTTTATCTTCTGGGACTGAATGCTACTTCTATTAAAGTCAATGGGAGTTTAATGGGAGCAGGATTAGGCTCCTGAATTCTAAAATATTATAAAGTGTATTTACTGGACAATTGTATTTCTAACCCAATTATTAAACAAAATAGTTTGTAATAGTGGTGCAATATTTGCATTCCCATTATAGTAGAATCTAGCTAATTAAGATATTTGTCATCATATGGTTACTTATTATTTAGTGTGTCCCTTTCCCATTAGACTGCAATGGAGCATCTCTGCAGCATTTCATCAGTAGGGTGTAATTCTTTACAGTAGTTTGTGTTTCCAGATCTATAAACAAAATAATAATAATAAAAACCCTCACTTTCAAGCTGAAGATATTATGTAGGGAAATGAATAGAGATATTTTTATACAACATATTTTCTTTTACAGAGCTGCAGTTATTAATGCTGTACATTACTTCCACATGACTACATGTCTTTTTCAGACAGGAATAATAAGAGTATTGTGTACTGATTGTGTTAAGCAGCCATTTTAATTTCCTCAGCTCTATGTCCTCCCTAAGTAAATTTAATTCCAAATACTGAATGCAATGGTTCTTTGAAAATTGTCTCTCTTTTTTGTCACTGTGATTGTGTGAGTCATAGGCACACAGTTTCAAAATTGCTAACATATACATTGTATAGAATGCTAACTGACTAACAAAGCCTTCTACAAAACTTTTTGAATTAAACTTACCCATATTTTTGGAGCGTTTATGATTCGTCATGACCATTATTACAGACCAACACAATTTGGAGGCAAAAGTTGTAATTGAGCCAATGCAGTGTTGATTGATGGGACAATAATCCCATTGTGTGGTTTCTTATAAAGTCAGGTATTGTGTTCAATGGTTAAGTGGACTAATTTAGAAACCACTATGATGTCAAGGCAACAGGAGGCAAACAATTTGTGCTAGTGATGTGCCTCCAAGCAATTTATTTTGACCTTTTCTGTATGCTGCATGGAATGAAGATAAGGCAAAACAAGCTGTAACAGTAAAGTCCCCTGTGCCTTTTGTTTAAAGTTAAAGGGCCTACTTCAGTTCTGACATAAGTAGATGCGGGTGCTGCTCCCATTCACTTCATCTGGAGTTTTTCCAAGTTTGGCCCCAAAAGTTCAATATACAAACCATTTGCAAAGAATCCATACTTCATGCAAGCTATAAAAATCACTGTAATTCGCTACTGCACGTCATATGGAAAAAATGTTCTACTATTCCTCTAGTTAGAACAACCTGGAATTAAACATTAGCAGAATTACATATTGTGTCATGACAGAAAAGAAAATGCAATCTGTTGTCACCGTTCGGATTAGGTTGTGTAGAGATCTCACAAATCTGACTGCTCTTTACAGGTTTTTAAATTTTTATTTATTATTATTAAACTTTTTTTCACCAATTTTGCTTGTAAGTTGCTGATCCTGCCAGGCCCATTTTCCTTCTATTCTATTCTATTCTATTCTATTCTATTCTATTCTATTCAGGTTTTTATACCACACTTTTCACCATATCACCTGAGTTCCTTCCAGTAGTGCATTAAGCAATGTCATATCTGTCGCATGTTTGTGTCTCATCCTCTACCCAAAGGGAGAGGCATGGGCAGTGGAGTGTCTTTTTTTGGTAGGTTGTCTCTTTTTAATATAAATATATCTTTTGTTCTGTGTTTATGATAGAGAAGGCAAGGTCAAAAAATGTGCCTTGCACTTGGAGTGGAAGTGGTGAGGTTTGTAATGGTCCTTAGTTGCGGGGGGGGAATTCATTTCACAATTTCAGACCACCACAGGAGAAGGTTTGTGTCCTCCACAGATGAGCTTTACTCTTATTGTTGAGAGTTCCCTGGTGCCAGAGGAGCATAGTTGTCAACCACGGTCTTCCAGGTATCCTGGCTCTAGGTAAGGGATTTCTTTGAAGATAAGGACTGAGACTTTGAACTTGATTCAAAAATCCTATGGGAAGCCAGTGTAGAGAGTGGATGGGTTTGATATGCTCATGGTAGCCTGTGTTGCTGAGGAAACCCCTGCAGTGTTCTGAACTAGTGGGAGTTTCGAATGTGCTGAAGGCTTCATGCCCAGGTATATCTCATTGCTGTAGTCCAAACAAGAGGTGATGAAGGCATGAATAACTGAGGCAGATGAGATGGAGCTTCTTACCCAAGAGGCGATGGTAGAAAGCATCTTCTTTCCAAGTTCAAAGCCAATATGGAGAAGATACAATATATTCTTAAAATAAAGTCCAGAGGGTGAATTCCTTATTCACATTGGTGAGTACTTAGTCACATAAATAACCCCATTGGCTTCATCCTATCTGTAACTGCCCACCAGCATGAGTGAGGGGCTCATTATCAGGCCCCAAGCGAGCATCAGGGAAAGATCAAAACTAAAAGAAAAAAGTGTGATTTAGAAAAGAAAAAAGGAAACTGTGGCACGTGTGTGTTGGGAAATGAAAAAGGAGCATCCTCTCTCCACCTCAGCCAAAAAAAGCATTGTTATACCCCTAAGTGGGACAGGTTCTGTTCCAAAGCCCTTTAAAGTTAATAGAAGCCTTTCCTTTGACTTCAGTGGGCTGTGGACCAGGCCCACGAGGAGGGAAATGAGCCCTTTATTAGAAGCTTTTGATGCAGACTCTGCTGCAGTTGAGGTTCACTTGGAGCAACAGTGAGGAAGGCTGTCAATGAGCCAGTGACAACTTCTTTATTTCCCGCCTGACACCACCCATGCCTCTGCCTCAGAAGAGATTTAACCTAAAACCGGAGGGCATAGCCAAAGCACAGTATAATACAGATATTTGAACGATAGCTTCCTGGTTGTTAGACCTATTGGACAGGGAAAGCTTACGACATTTCAAATTGGTTGAAGTAGAAAATAGATGGTAGAGAACAATCTTACATCTTTAAGGAAGGAGCTAAATAGGAGGGATGTTTCAACTCCATTTTATGTTCAGTTTACCAATCACTGAAGTGGAGCTAACTCTTGGAAGATATGTAGCAGTTGTTTTAACAGGATCCAGCAGCACCACACCACAGTTTAAGGAAGGAGGAAAAGAATATTTTCCCAGTTGAATCTACACAGGGAATTTAGATGGTTAGTATGCGATTACCAAACTCAAATTTTGCACAGCACCCTGGATTTGTATCTCTGCTCTTGTGAAATGTTCCCTTGGCTACTCAATTATCATAAGTATTTGGGGCCTTAGAGCCTCAATTTTATGTCTAAGCAATCAGCATAGTGTCTACCCCTCTCTCCCTTACACTAGTGGAGGGGCTCTGATTCAATACCGAGTCAGTGGTTAATCTAATTACTAATGTCTATAAAATCCATGTGTTCCTTGGAGGACTCCCATCCAAGTATTTACCACACACAAAACTGCCTAATGTACAATTCCTGACAGGATCACAGTGCGAGTGGTATGGCTGCCATTACTGTGATTGTTTACAGATAATGGTAATCTTGTCCTGTCTTCTTTTTTCCATTATGGTCTTGTTGCAGACTGTGGTATACATTTTTCAAATGACCTTAGGCAGCTAACTCTTTGAAACAGACGACTCAGTAATCAAAATAATTAACATTGGCCTTTCATCTTCAGTTCCTTCTGAACTCCTAAATAAAATGATTTGGATGTTTCAGGTTAATCTTCAGTGGCAATAGTAAATATTATACAATTGCCAGAAACAATTTAATATGGCTTTTGCATACTGTGCAGAGTTGTCCCAAGAGCACAATAGAGCAGAAAATGAACTATCCCTAATCCTTCCAAACTTCAAATTGAAACAATTGGCAGGACATTATAAGAGATTGTGCATAGGTTTCTATTTGGCTTGTGAATAGAAGGTTTCAGTTTCCAGCATGAGCAGTAACCTTCAAATACCCTCCTTAAAAAAAAAAATACCAGAGTGGTTTGTGTACTTATTTGAGATGTGCTATGATGGTAGTTAATTTTCTGTCATCTGAAATTTAAGCTCTAAATAACAAAAGACCTCACTGCTGGGCTTTTACCTAATTAAAAAACAACAGTTCTTCAAAACTAACGAAGAATGTATCTCTTACTTTAGCTTAGCCTGCTGTAAGAGAGAAAGCAGATGAGTTGCATGCATTTCAAGAGCAAGTTTTAAGAAAACTCAAATTCCAAATTTTTTTTTGTTAGAAAAGGGACAATTTTTATGTTAAAATTTTCCTAAAAAAATGTCCTGTTTTTGACCATCTCTAGTCATTGCATCAGCATTTAAGGAAATTGTAGTTTTGTTCTGCATACAAGAATATTTTGATAGCAAAATATATATTCTTCCTCTGTGTGTTGCTATATTTGGCTACTTTGATTTATAAACAAAGGCATTGGCATATATTCATTAAATAACAGCAGAAATGTATGGACCAATTTTCCTGCATTTTGGGGGTTCTGGCTATTATAATTAACCTGTGAAACACCAGTGAGTTATGAGGATAAATCATTAGTAATTGAGATATGCTCAGATACTAAGGTGATGAATGCCATAGAAAGCCTATAAATAATTTTATTAGGGCTGTCTCTTAATTGCAGTTAACTCACACGATTAAAAAAAATTAATCGTGATTAAAAGAATTAATTACTATTAATCACAGTTTTAATCACACTGTTAAACAATAGAATACCAATGGAAATTTATTAAATATTTTTGGATTTTTTTACATTTTCAAATATATTGGTTTCTATAACAACCCAGAATACAAAGTGTACACTGCTCACTTTATATTGTTTCTGATTACAAATATTTGCACTACAAAAAAAAATTAATAGTATTTTTCAATTCACCTCATATAAGTATTGTAGTGCAATCTGTTTATCATGAAAGTTCAACTTACAAATGTCTTTTTTTGTTACATAACTGCACTCAAAAACAAAACAATGCAAAACTTTAGAGCCTACAAGTCCACTCAGTCCTACTTCATGTTCAGCCAATCACTAAGACAAACAAGATTGTTTACATTTATGAGAGATAATGCTGACCACTTCTTATCTTATTTATCTTATGAGAACAGGAGTTCACATGGGACTTTTGTAGTGGCATTTCAAGGTAGATGTCAGATATAGTAAACATTTTTATGCCCCTTCATGCTTTGGCTACTGTTCCAGGGGACATGCTTCCATGCTGATGATGCTCATTAAAAAAATAATGTGTTAATTAAATTTGTGACTGAACTTCTTAGGGGAGAATTCTATGTCTACGGCTCTGTTTTACCAGCATTCTGCCATATATTTTATGTTATAATAGTCTCGGATGATTATTCAGCACATGTTGTTCATTTTAAGAACACTTTCACTGCAGATTTGACAAAAATGCAAAGAAGGTACCGATGTGAGATTTCTAAAGATAGCTACACCACTTGACCCAAGGTTTAAGAATCTGAAGTGCCTTCCAAAATTTGAGAGAGACGAGATGTGGTTTCAGAAGTCCTAAAAGAGCTACATTCCGATGCGGAAACTACAGAACTCAAACTACCAAAAAAAAATAAAAAATAAATCAACCTTCTGCTAGTGGCATCTGACTCAGAGGATGAAAATGAATATGTATAGGTCCGCACTGCTTTGGATTGTTATCAAGCATAACCTGTCATCAGCATGGACTCATGTCCTCTGGAATGGTGGTTGAAGCATGAAGGGACATATGAATCTTCAGCGCATCTCGCATGTAAATATCTTGCGATGCTGGCTACAACACTGCCATGTGAATGCCTGTTCTCACTTTCAGCATTATCTCCTGCAAATGTAAACAAACTTGTTTGTCTGAGCAAGTGGCTGAACAAGAAATAGGACTGAGTGGACTTGTAGGATCTAAAGTTTGACATTGTTTTATTTTCAAATACAGTTATTTTTTGTACATAATTCTACATTTGTAAGTTCAACTTTCATTATAAAGAGATTGCACTACAGTACTTGTATTAGGTGAATTAAAAATACTATATCTTTTGTTTTTTACAGTGCAAATATTTGTAATCAGAAATGAATATAAAGTGAGCACTGTACACTTTGTATTCTGTGTTGTAACTGAAATCAATATATTTGGAAATGTAGAAAACATCCAAAATTATTTAAGTAAATGGTATTCTATCATTGATTAATCATGTGATTAATTGCAATTAATTTTTAATCACTTGACAGCCCTAAATTTTATTAAATTAAATAAGAAACTTTGAGCAACTCACATATTTTATCACCCAGAGAACACAGCATACAGAGTATCTTGACATTAAAATGCATCTCAAAGCACACTTGGTAGTTGCTTATTTTATTTTATTTTATTACTTCCAAGTCTAGATGATGTATTCTGATAAACATTGTCTGATGCACATTGTATAGTGTATCAGCTAAGCATATAAACACATGCTTAATTATATATGTATTGAAATTGTGAACTCCTTTTTGTTTTGTGACTGCATAGAATATCAGGATTGGAATGGACCTCAGGTGGTCATCTGCTCAAAGCTTCTTTCTTTGCATCTTCCCGGTGCTAAATTTTTACCCCAGTTTAAAGGGCGGGAGACGGGGGAGAGATATTGACGCTTATTTCAGTGTCTTTGAGAAAGCTTGTGATTTAAATCAGGTTTCTCCTGTTGATCAGCTCCATTTACAAAACAAAGTAATGGAGTAACCTCCTTGCAGGGCAGAAAAGCCAGAGGCCTACAATCAAATGGATGGGACAGACTGTAGAGACTATGAGAAATTTAAAATGGCTTTGGTACCTAAATTGGAACAGATTTCAGAGGCTTACAGGAAAAGATTTTTGGGAGTTCAAAAAAATAAGGGGGTAACATATGGAAATGGCAGTTTAGGTGGAGGAGTACCTCTGCAAATTGGGCAAATGTTGGGGAGTTGATAAGAATCTAAGAAACCTCTGTGCCATTCTGGCTTTTGAGTATGTGGGTACCCACAAATGGGAAGTGGGTAAACCCAAGTCAGGGAGAGCAATGGTCCCAAGCTAACCCCTTCTTTCCCTCAAGGACTGATCCCAGGCTCTTGTCAGGTGCCATGGCACAAATGGGCAAACTTCCCCTTGACCATGCATTGGATGCTGGCAATGGCTAATATAGTAGCAGCCTAGCCAGAAGTTGGCCAGGATCTTGCCCCAGTAGAGCATCAGGTTAAAGCAGTGATTACAGACTGTGAGGGGATGACCATGAAGCATTTTGTCCTCATACTGCTGGACATGGAAAGGATCCAAGGCTGGAGAGAAATGGGTGCCCGGGTAGCAATAGCTTGATTTGATATAGTGGGCTAAGCTAAAATGTTGCCTGATGATTACGTAATATTAGGGGTTTAGAGGACCTTCCATTAAGGTCTGAACCATGGATATATACCTGAAATGGAGTGAAGGGGAGGGGGATGCGGGTTACGTGTGGAGGTGTTGCTTAGGAAGAATGTGGACTCTTGGCCTGGATAGCACTCACAGCAAGTTAGTTTTTACAAGGTGCCAGAGCCAGAGAGCTTCATCCAGCCCTGACACAGAGGAGAGGGCGGACATACTCAGAGTCTGACATCCCAGTGGCAGAGCTGGGTGGTGGTGTGTTTGAGAAAACTGCTGAGAGGAAGGAAACTGAGGCAGAGCAGAGTGTCACTGTGGCTGAGACTCCAGCCAATAGGAGGGAATTGAAGCTAGCAGGAAGGAAGAGGCCGCAACAGATGAGCACCAAATGGACTGCAGGCTTATCTCTCCTCCTGAGGGTGGATGTGGCCAGGCCTAGCTCCACAAACCCTGTTAGTGAGGAACACAGGGAAAAACTCCTTTGGTATAAGTAGGTATTCTGATTTTAGGTTTTAACCAATAAACATTGATAAAACACCCCAAATAGATACAAAACATGAAATTGGTGTGTGAAGGAGTAGAGAGACTGCAGCCGGGCACAGCAGGAGTTAAAGAACATCTGTGGGTTCAGTTAGCCCCACCCCGTTATACCTGCAGCCAATGCCAGGCCTGGAGGGGGGAGAAAAGAAGGGATCCTGGCTCAGTCAGGGGCTGACTGGCGAAGATGTAGGAGCTCTCTGTAAGCCTGCCTGAAGGTACAGACCAGCAGCCTGCATGCCAGCACAGCCACTGAAGGCAAGTAAATCTTCCTCTGCCAAAGGGAACCTACAGATAAACTCCAACTGTGGGGCAACTGGACTAGTGACTAAATGCTCCAAATTAAAAGGACTTGCATAGGGAGCAGACCAGGAAAACAGGCCCTGAACCCCCTCCTCACTGCTGGGAGAAAGATCCATCTCCCCTGTTTAGCGACACAGGATCCTGGGCGAGGACCTGAGGGAAAAGAAGGGGTGAACTCTCCCTACAGCCCCGATAAACAACGATCTAGACACTAGGATCCCCAGCCACTGAGGGCCCTATCACACGGTGTTAATACAATAAGCACCCATTAAACATCAGAAATGGTTACTTGTATCTAAGGACTTGTCTACATGGAGCAGTAAATAATACTATAATATGTAATATAATTACATTAATCATTATGGTATGTTCAAAGTGAAACCTCCCAACCCCTCCATTTTTGATATTTACATAAAACTCAAAAATTACAAATATAAACCCCACCCCCCTGCCCTGCCCCCAAAATGAAATGAAAACTAAACCCAGAAAAACCAAAGCAATAGGTGTAAAAAGTTCCCTTGCAGGAAATGGGTAATCCCAGGAAAATTGAATCTTGGGATTTCAGGAGACAGATGGTGGTGCCCCAGAACTACCGACAAAATATCTTATACTTGACACGTGATGTCCCCTTTGCAGGACATCTGGGGTGCCACTGCATGAGACACCAGTTGTTCCAGAATTTTTACTGATCTGGAATTTTTTGAGCCACATAAAAACAAAACATGTGATTGCTGGCAGATGGTGATAAAGATTTGAGGTAAGTGTAAAGCAGTCATGATGCTCCTACCTGTAATAAAGGGACCCCATAGTAAGAGACCTAGAGGGTAAAGCAATGTATATTGGTGGTGATAAATGACACTACTTGCTACAGGTTCTGTCTCTGTCCTCCACTGAGGCATTTGGTGGCTGATGCTCTCTTACCAGATTTTACCAGAGTGAGTTTCCCCAGCAAGAGTCATGTGGACCAGAGAGCCAGTTTCTTCTGGGTCTGTGCACATCACCCTCCAACCAAAAGACTGGTGAAAAGGTTCAGTGGGACACTTAGAATGATGCTGAAAACTTTTGTAGATCAGCCCTCACATGACTGGGATAAATGTTTATCCTATCTGTTTGGTTAGGAAGTTTGGGGGAAGTTCCCCAAAAATCCACAGGAATTAATAATGGACTTTGTGTTGTCTTTTAGAGGAAATCTCTCAGAGCAGGGCCAGTTCTAGGCACCGGCAAACTGAACACATGCTTGGGGCAGCACAATTTTTTTTTGCTTCGGCAGTTGTGCTCTTGGAGGTTTTTTTGCTTGGGGCGGCAAAAAATCTAGAGCCGGCCCTGTCTCAGAGTATTTCTACACCACTTTGTAAGCCTGGTTCTATCGGACTCAGGCATGTGGACCTGGTGATTCCAAACCCCTGTTTAAAGGTTCACACTTCGTTTTAAACTGGGTTTACAATTGCTGGACCTATGTCTCTCAGCCATGTTAATGTGACCATACTGCATTATTCAGACCTTCTGTCTTGGGTTTGTGGCTTCAGCTGCATCCACACTACAACATGATGACTTGAACCCAACTTCCAGCAGGATTCAGACTCTGACCCAGGTCCTGAGTGCTTGCTGACCTGAGTCAGACTCGTTTTTGTGTGGATGGAAGGGGAACTTAGGCTCAAACTTGGGTCAAAGCCTGGGTTTAGAGTGCAGTGTAGACATACCCTCAGAGCTCATGGATTTTGTTCAAGAGAACTTAGCAAAGGCTCAGGAGAACAAAAGGTCTGGTATGTACACACTGTGTGTGCCAGGTCCAATGGGATAGGGAATAAAATAATGGTGTTCACTCCAGAACAGTAGAAAAACTCCAGACTGCCTGGGAGAGGGATCCTTTAAAATCAACAAGTAGTTTAGTACATGCATTTGACGAAGTGGGTATTCACTCACGAAAGCTCATGCTCCAATACGTCTGTTAGCCTATAAGGTGCCACAGGACTCTTTGCTGCTTTTACAGATCCAGACTAACACGGCTACACCTCTGATACTAAGCAGTTCAGTGTGATGAATTATATTGTTGAGCTGACTGAACATCCCCATCACCACAGAGTGGTATTGTAACATGATGAGGACATATTGTGATAGGCAGAATATGGTCCTAGTGGTATGTGGTCAATGAGGGGAAGGAAGAAGATCCCATAGTGGATCTAGAGACAGAAATGGGGGCCAGCCCTTTGCTGAATGCCATATCCCTTGCTGAACACTTGACCTTTCCACTGCTAGCACAGCTTCAGATTTACAAGCAGATGTTCTCCATTTACCCTGATTGCAGCACACTTGCTGTCCACCAGGTGGAGGTGTAAATTAGCTCCAACTGGTAGTGTTTCTTTCAGAGCCATTGAGAAAGTTGATCAGCACCTGGAGAAAAAATATCAAATATGTTTGAGTTGGGGGTTAATTCCACCCTCACACAGTACATGAGCATCACAGATACCCAAGAAATATGATTTCATGTGGATTATAGAAAGATCAATGCTCTCACAGTGTCTGATCATAGAATCATAGATTATGAGGGACCTCAGGAGATCATCTAGTCCAACCCCCTGCTCAAAGCAGGACCAATCCCCAAATGGCCCACCTCAAGGATTGAATTCACAACCCTGGGTTTAGCAGGTCAATGCTCAAACCACTGAGCTATCTCCTCCATATCCATCCCATACCTATGGCTAATCAGATACTAGACAAATTGGGGAGTGCAAAATACCTTACCATAATTTACCTTACTAAGGGTTATTGGCAGGTATCTTTGAACCCTTATGACAGACTGCATTTACCACCCCAATGGGGTTCTATGAGCTCCATGTTTAGCCTTCAAGGGGTTCCCCATACTTTTCACCATCTGATAGATAAAGGAATTTTCTCTGGCACATATACTCTATCTTTAGCCAGATGGGCTAATCAAGGATGAGTAGGTTTCCCATATGGAGAGGGTTCTTAACCACATTCAGAGTGCGGGACAACGATAAAGTTGGAGAAGTGTAGAGTGAGGATGGCCAAAGTGATTTATCTAGGCCATAAAATGGGAAGTGGCTGCATTATATGAGAGCCTAGACACATGGCTATCAGGAGCTGAGACTGTATTTAAGGAGGGGTGCCCTGTGAGAGGGGTGGCAATCCATTGCTAGAAGCCATAAAACCAGACTGGAGAGAGAAGGCAGGAGAGTCACCTGAAATGCTGACCAGGCCTCAAGCTCACAGAAGGGATAAGATCAGATTAAGGAGAGATGTATCTCAGGACTGTTGGTTATTTGGAGAAGATCTGTAACTCTCTAGAGCTTTCTTAAGAGTAAATGTAACTGGGGTTAAGAAATTCCATTGCTAAGCTTGTGCACCTTACTTGCCTGCCACTTTGTTCCTGAACGGGTTAATAAAGATGCTCACTGCCAACTGCAAGGTGGAACTCTGAGGAAACACATATAGCGACTGGGGGTTAAGCTTGGATCTGATTTTGGGGTTTAAGGTGGCTGGACTGTGGTGCCTCATATACTAAGGAAGAGGGGTAGATACAAACTCTGCACCTGGGAATGTGCCGTATTGATCCAGAGTTAAGAATAGTGACCCAGCTCTGCTGAGCTCTGGTTGTCTTAGGAGCACATGGGATACAGCACACAGACTGTATTGCTTTCAATTGAATTACTATTGTTCAAATATTTTGATGAATTGGAGCTTTACTGTGTATTATTATGCTCAAATATCAGTGATGTAGCCACAGGCCTTGAATATTTCCAGTTGTATAAGTAAACATGAATCCTTGGGGGGAAGGGGGAAAATTAGATCAGATGATTTTTAAAAGGAGATTTATTAACTCAAGAAAAATGTTTTAAAAATAAACATCCCTCATTTGGTAATATTTGACTAATGGCAAGTTCTACATGTGCTGATCATTTTCTGATTTAGTTTTTTAACAAGTCAGTCTTCTGAAAAGGATTATACTACAGGCTAAGAAGCAGTAGTGGCTCTAATTAATGATGAATATACATTCAACAGCATAAGTGACAGAAATAATTCATCCTAATCA
The DNA here is from genome assembly GCF_016161935.1 of Mauremys reevesii. Taxonomy (NCBI): domain Eukaryota; kingdom Metazoa; phylum Chordata; order Testudines; family Geoemydidae; genus Mauremys; species Mauremys reevesii. The sequence goes on from NC_052631.1 coordinate 72,789,309, forward strand.
GTAGAGTTCTCTTTTTCTGATTGATTATCTGACTGATAAAAATTGATGTAAAACAAAATGTTGTTAACTGGAAGAACTTTTAAAAATGGCGCTTGTAAACATTATTGAAAAAAAAGCTTTCTCATAATGCTTTAACTTTTTTTAGGTCTTTCTCTTTATTATAAAGCAAGCAGAAAAAGTTCTGTTAGAAAATATATTAGATGGGCCTCAATACCGCTAGTTTTAAGAATATATGTGCTTGGCTAATGCCTATTGATATAAAGAATGATGTCTCTCCACTACACTAGCTGTAACCCCAAAGATTTGTTTTACTGGTGTTCTTCTAACTTGTAAAACATGTGGTGCATCATATCCATGTATTGATAGATCTCCAAAATCAGGAATGTTTTAACCACCAATGGGTGTTTGGGGACAAATATTCGAAAAGAGACTTTTGAGGCAAGCTATTGATCATAATTCACACAATATGCTCACTAGAATGATTTACACTCATTTTTAGGACTTTATGAATGTAGAGCCACTAGGGAATTGTCTGAGTAAATGTAGTTTTATATATCTTTCATCAGCTAAATCAAAGATCCAAATGCAAAATATAATGCTCCAGGACATCCTGTGGATCTGTGACATTTTCTGGAGAAACTGGAGATCATAAACCAATGAATGGATTAGTACAACGAGACCTATTGTAAATATAGCAGTTTCATCGGTGACAGAAAAAATCTTGCTTCAGTATTTTTTCATATTATTTAATGGGAAATAAACCCATTTGCTCAGTCCAGGTCTCTGAAAGTTAAAGGATTAAGCATTTCCCAGCATGAATAAACTGTGAAATGTTTCTGAAAATTAAATTTGTACTGCAAACCACTTAAACATTTATTTTCAAATATATTTCACAGTTTGTTTATGCTGAAAAGAATTTAACTTTTGCACTTCCAGGCCCAAATTCCTCCCAGGTATAATTCCATTGATTATAATTGTTTAAAGGCCATTAACACATGAAAAATAAATTACCGTGTTGTGCTGCTGAATTCATTTAGCCCTGAGATGACAGGCCTGAATGTAATACATACAGGTTTCTTCTAATTTTCAGATGTGCGAGGGAATACAACAGACTGAATACTGCAGTGCGAAACTGTGCCTTGCAGCATTTTTGATAGTAAATACATAGGGCTCCATGTTCTCCATGATTCTTTCATTCAAGTCAGTCGGAGATGACTGCTCAGCACTTCAAACAAAATTTGTTCAGGTGCTTAAACATAAGCACTGTCCAAAAACTGAAAACCTATTTTCACAAAAGACCTGGAAATTTCAAAGTTGTTTTCATTTCAGAGTTTTTTAAGTGGAGCTGGTTGGTTTGTTTGTTCTTATATATTTTTCCCATACCTTTTCTAAGCTTTTTATTGAAAATATTATCAAAAATAGTAATTGACCATAAACCTGGTGTGCTAAGAGCTGTACAAACACATAGTAAAAACAGTCCCTTTTCCAAAGAGCTTACAAAGTAAACAGAGAAGACAAAGGGGAGAGGGCAGAGAAACACAGTAAGATGAAATGATTTGCCCAAGGTTACACTGCAAATCAGTGAAAGAGCTGGAAATGGAACCCAGATCTCCTGCCAAGGGGTGTGCCTGGGGTAATAAAAGGCAAGAAAGAATGCTTGGTTGGTTGTAGCAAGGGAAATGCAGATCAGCCAAAACACCCCACGTTCAATGAAGCAGAAGAGTTTAGTGCCCTTCCTATTGTCCACCAAACTGCGCTGAATGTAAACTAAGAACAGCTGAGAATTGAACTCGGGCTGTACAGAACATCATCACAGGACTATGATCTGTTCCCAGTGAAGGTAGTGAGTCTATACTGTAAACAGTAATTTGTTTGGAATACAGTCTTTATTTGGAAGCCTGAACACAAATGATAGGTGGTGTAGGTAGGATGCCTAGTTAAAATTCCCTGACATAGATAAAGTGGGTTTTATCAGCATTACAGACACATTTTTCCTCTCATGCTTTAAAGGAACTTTAATATCTTTATATTCATAGTATTTCTCTCTACTGAATTAAGTATTTTTATACAGCCAGCTCCAATTATAGCTACAGTTAATCAGTTTACTCATGAGCACATATGCATTGTTTACTTGTCAGAAGAATAGTATCTTTCAGGGGTTAAAAAAAACCCCTCTTTATATAAAAAATAAAATGACAAAAAGAAAATAATCCCTGTTTTTGAAAACTGTGGATACCTGTTGCAATATGCCTTAATGACTGGAAGACACTTTTTTTTTTGCATGTTCTGCAAGTGAATTATGAGTAAACTTTCAAAATGTCACAAAGCAGACTGTTATCAATATGTATCAACATCCTCAAGCTACTTGTTGGTAATAAATGTCAGTAGAAATTTTTATGGGTTTTACAGCTTATCTGCAATTTGTAATAAGCTTTGTGCATGACCCATTATTTTATGACCGAGAACAACTGTCAAATGAATGTATTTGTAATGTCAGGAGTTTCATTACAACATGACCGCAGGCTGAAGGCTAGGTGCTAAACTGCTGCTGGGTTTTTATCTTTTGACCATACTTTGACAAAAAGGGCCATGTAGCTTGCTACTTTCATTACTTTTTCTTTACCTTTTTTAATTAATAATTTAACTTACATTTTCTATGGCCTCATTATCACTCCACTATTTCATTAACTAATCATTACAGCATTGCAGTTTATAGCTTTACAGGCAAGAGCCTAGAAGTATTAACCAGTAGCTTTGAGTTACGTAGCAATAGCTCTGATTTGCAAGCAGAGCCTGCAGCAATGTGGATTTTATGTCATTAGAAATCTTTTCATCTTTTTTTTATTTAAAACAGAAGAAAAGATTTTAATTCTTTCTCTGAATGATTCATATCCTGTGGATTTTTTCTTTTAGGCAACGAAGCTATGATATTAAGATTGAGTATATAAATAATTCTCATAATTCACAGAGAAGAAAGAGAAATAATTACCTCTGAACATTTCATTATGAATGGAATTCTGTCAAAATTTTTAAAAAGGGAGCATTAATACAAATTAAAGTCTTAAGAACTCATTTTTTAAATACTTAATCCTGTATTTTATTTAACTTTAGCCAGACCAATGTGAATTTTTTTGATGGGCAAAATGAATGGCTTTGTTGGAAAAATATTAAACGTAGAATGTATCATTTCTGCCATGAACAAATATTTTGTTTTATTTTGTCTGTCTGTTTAGAACAGCTGAACTTGTATAATTAATCAGCTCTATAGAGAGGGGCTCTGGCCCCTGGAAGGGGCAGGACTGGGGGTCAGCATCCCCCAACCAGCCCTTTCAGGCCACCTGGCTCATGCCGCCCAGGGCTCCTGTGTTGATTTAAATTGCTGGCCCAAGGGCAACTGCTCCCTTTGCCTCCCCCCACCCTTTGTTGCCAACCGGGGGTGGGGGAGGCACGCAGGAACGTTAAAGCTCTGCCGCGGCAAAGGACCGTCGCTGCCCATTCCCTCCCCGCCCCGCCCCGGTCTGGGTATGGGCCGGTTTGGGTTCTTACCAGTGGCCTGTACCAGCTCACTTTCACCCATTTTCACCTCCTCTTTTTCCCTCCAGGTCCCTCCAACAAATCCATTGCCAGGACCTTACCATCCACCCCTCATCCGTAAGAGGGTTAAAGTGGGCTGTAAGAATGGGGGGTTGGCTTCCTGCCATAGCAATCATAGGAGTCCCCAACTGCCCCCCATTCATTCCTTTAATGAACACCTCTTTTTAAGTCCTTTTCCAAGCCATTTTTCTGGTCACTGTATACCTTTCCTATTGAGTACCTGCACAGGACATCCACCCTACACTTAAATAATGAGTTGCAACATATGGCCTAGCACCCGTCGTGACATGCATTAACAGAGCACTTCCTGAACCCACCATGGGGAAGATGAGGAAAAAAAAAACCAATTGCACTGAAGCCAATATGGTGGTAAGGGCAGCTAGCGTAATGCCCACAGCAGGTGTTGACCAATCCTGTATTTTACCACCTAAAAGGGAGGGAGGGTGGTTCCTGCTTCAGATTTGGTCTGTGTAAAAAGGGAGCTTTAGGTGCAGGGCTAACCCTTTTAACCCCTGCATTCCCCACACCTTCAACTTGAATAAAAATCAAAAGGAGTTGAGGACACTCAACACTGCAGATTGCAATAGAAAGTGGCTAGCATAATTTGGAACTATATTAACAATAATAATAAAGGACCAAGTCCTGCATATGCTTATGTATGTGGGTAACTTTTCACAGAAAACTAGTCACAATTACCTCAAGAGTGTAAGTGATTGCGGGATTGGGCCCATAGCTCCACCCTCCACCACCACACCCAAGTACTTGCAATATTCCTCAACTAAATTATGACCTAATGAGCTCTGTAGCCTGAAAAAAAGCAAACAAAAAAACAAAAACCACCACAATCTAGTCTTCCTCTGTTGTGCTCAATGTATTTGTGGAATCATGTAGTTACTTATGATTTTACATAAATTCAATGAGGTGAGGAAAAATACTTCTTCTGGAAGAACAAGAATAAGTAATATGTCTTTATAGATTATTTTACTGTATTTCACATCAGCATATAGAGTCATACAATTGGAAAGAACTTTGAGAGGTCTTCTAGTCCAGTCCCCTGCACTGAAGGCAGGACTAAATACTGTTTTATCTAAATGAGGTGTTTGTCTAACCTGCTCTTAAAAACTCCATTGAGGGTGACTCCACAACCTCCCTAGGCAATTTATTCTGGTGCTTAACTACCCTGCGAGTTAGGAAGTTTTTCCTAATGTCCAGCCTAAATCGCTCTTGCTGCAATTAAACTCATCACTTCTTGTCCTATTTTCAGAGTTTAAAGAAGACATTTTTCTCCCTTCTCCTTGTAATAACCTTTTATTTACTTGAAAACTGTTATCATGTCCCCTCTCAGTCTTCTATACTCCAGACAAAACAAATACATATTTTTTTTCAATTTTCCTTCATAGGTCATGTTTTCTAGAGCTTTAATAATTTTTGTTACTCTTCTCTGGACTTTATCCAATTTGTCCATATCTTTCCTGAAATGTAGCTCCCAGGACTGGACACAATATTTCATTTGAGGCCTAATCAGTGTGGAGTAGAGCGGAAGAATTACTTCTTGTGTCTTGCTTACACACTCCTGCTAATACTTCCCAAAATGATGTTCTCTTTTTTTTGCAACAGTGTTACACTGCTGACTCATATTTAGATTGTGATCTACTGTGACACCTGCACCTTTTTCGCAGTACTCCTTCCTAGGTAGTCCTATCCCATTTTGTACGTGTGCAACTGATTGTTCCTTTCCAAGTGGAGTACATTGCATTTGTCCTTATTGAATTTCATCCTATTGACTTTAGACCATTTTTTCATTTGTCCAGATCATTTTGAATTATAATCCTATTCTCCAAAACACTTGCAAACCCTCCCATCTTGGTATCGTCTGCAAACTTTACAAGTGTGCTCCCTATGCCATTATCTAAATCACTGAACAGAACCAAACCCAGAACTGATCCCTACTGGATCTCACTTGATATGCCCTGCCATCTTGACTGTGAACCATGGATAACTGCTCTCTGGAATGGTTTCCAACCATTTATGCATCCACCTTATAGTAGCTCCATCTAGGTTATATTTCTCTACTTGGTTTATGAGAAGGTAATGCGAGAGAGTATCAAAAGCCTTACTAAAATCAAGATATACCACATTTACTGGTTCCCCCCCTCTCCAGAAGGCTTGTTGCCCTGTCAAAGAAAGCTATTATGTTGGTTTGACATGATTTGTTCTTGACAAATCCATGCTGACTGTTACTTATCACCTTACTATGTCTAGGTGTTTGCAAATTGATTGCTTAATTATTTGCTCAATTATCTTCTGGGTACTGAAGTTAAGCTGACTGCTTTGTAATTCCCTGGCTTGTCCTTATTCCCCTTTTTATAGATTGGCACTATATTTTCTCTTTTCCAGGACTCAGGAATCTTTCCCATCTTCTGTGACTTTTTGAAGATAATCACTAATAATTCAGATATCTCCTCAGTCAGCTCCTTGAGTATTCCCAGATATATTTCATCAGGCCCTGGTGACCTGAAGACATCTAACTTGTCTAAGTAATTTTTAACTTGTTTTTTCCCTATTTTATCCTCTGATCCTACCTCATTTTCACTGCCATTTACTATGTTAGATATCCAATCACTACTAACCTTTCTGATGAAAACTGAAACAAAAAAGTCATTTAGCATTTCCTTCATTTGCACATTTTCTGTTATTGCTTTTCCCTGTTCCTTGAGTAATGGTTCTACCCTGTCCTTGGACATCTTCATGCTTCTAATGTATTTGTAGAATGTTTTCTTGTTATCCTTTTTGTCTCTAGCTAGTATAATCTTGTTTTGTGCCTTGGCCTTTCTAATTTTGTCCCTACATACTTCTGTTATTTGTTTATATTCATCCTTTGTAATTTGACCTAGTTTCCACTTTTTGTAGGACTCTCTTTTGAGTTTCAGATCACTGAAGATCTCCCGGTTAAGCCAGGGTGGTCTCTTGCCATACTTCTTATCCTTCCTACACAGTGGTATAGTTTGCTCTTGTGCCCTTAATAATGTCTCTTTGAAAAACTGCCAACTCACCTGAACTGTTTCCCCCCCACCCTTAAACTTGCTTCCCATGGGATCTTACCTACCAATTCCCTGAGTTTGCTAAAGTCTGCCTTCTTGAAATCCATTATCTTTATTGTGCTGTTTTCCCTCCTACTATTCCTTAGAATGATGATCTCTATCATTTCATGATCACTTTCATCCAGGTTGCCTTCCACTTTCAAATTCTCGACCAGTTCTTCTCTATTTGTCAAAATCAAAGAACAACCTCTCCCCTAGTAACTTTCTCCACTTTCTGAAATAAAAAAAATGTATCCTTTACTCTCCAATAACTTGTTGGATAATCTGTGCTCTGCTTTGTTATATCCAGTCTTGTTCTTGCACTGAATTAGTTTTCATAATGTAGAACTTCACAAACTATTGAAATATATACAAGCTTCCTTTAGAAGCTGTTTTTTAAGACTTACTTACACATTCTTCATTATTTAACCTCCAAAGAATAACAAAGAAGGAAAATATGGGGAAAATTTATCCCTTTAAATCTACATAAATAAGACTGTTTTTAATTGCTTCAGGCCTGATTCTGCTCTTATTGAAGTCAACAGGAATTTTAGCATTGACATCTATGGGATTTCTTATGAAGTTAGTTAGTTGGGAGAAGTCAGAGAAACATGTATGGCATTGTTTCTGTTCACTGATGGGATAAAATATGCCAACATTTCTGATGCAAATACATTGTGAATTTATAATTCAGTTTGTGAAGGCTCATCTACTCATAGATTACAAGGCGAGATAGGACCATTGTGATCACCTAGTTTGAGTTCCTGTATGACACAGGCCATAGAACTTCTCCAGAATAATTCTTGGAGCAGATCTTTCAGAACAACATGCTGTCTTCATTTAAAAAATTGACCATGACCCTTGGTAAATTGTTCCAGTGGTCAATTACCCTTACTATTAAAAATTTATGTCTTTTTTCCAGTCTGAATTTGATCTCATCAAGATCTTTGAATTTTTCTGGTGACAAGATAGTGAAGAGATTTTTTTATTGTGATACAGTAATGCTGTTATTTTATGAAATTTGTTAGTTGTTTATGCAGTTAAGCTATTTAAACAGCCAACAGTGTTATTCTTCAGTGTTTAAGCTGGCTGCATTTCTGAAGGTGATGAGCCCCCTTAATTCTCTTTGAATCTAGTTGGAGTTGTGGGTACTCAGCTCCTCTGAAAATGAGGCCAATTGGCGGATACATTTTCCAATTAAAATACTCATTGCAAATAATTGTGTGAGAAGGCCACAAACAGAAGCTCCAGTGAGTAAACAGGCTGCCTGATACAGTAGTCTCTTTCTTTCTTTCTTTCTTTCTTACAGAATCACCAGGTTTAGGATTTTTCTGCTTCTGTTCTTTTAGGCTACTGACTACAGTTCCCTGATTTGGAAGCCGGTATTAGCCCAAGGGCATACTTTGCTGATTATAGTTACTTCCTTTATTTTGTAGTCATTTGGATGAAATACAATTTTTCCTAAAAACAGGGCAATTGGACTATGAAGCTTTTTACCCCATGTTAGATGCCACTCACCTCACCCTATTAATTTACAAGGTGACATCAGTGGCCCCACAGACAGAATGAGTGGGAATAAGCAGCTGTGAAAGCTCCCACACTCCATGCTCCCAATTTTGAGGCAATTCAGCTGCTGTTGTGCTAGTGGGGAAGAGAGGCAGGAAGATAGGAAAGAAGATAGCAGCTTCCACTGAGATGAGGCAGCTGAAGGCATTGACATCTCCTGTTTCCACATTTTATGCCTCTCATTCTGAGGCTCTTCTGCTGCTCAAAGGGTATTGTTTAAAGGGCACGGGTATGGATCATCTCACAAAACTAAGTGATTGGGCAACAAAATGGCAAATGACATTTAATGTGGATAAATGTAAAGTAATGCACGTTGGAAAAAATAACCCCAACTATACATACAACATGATGGGGGCTAATTTAGCTACAACGAGTCAGGAAAAAGATCTTGGAGTTATCATGGATAGTTCTCTGAAGATGTCCACGCAGTGTGCAGAGGCGGTCAAAAAAGCAAACAGGATGTTAGGAATCATTAAAAAGGGGATAGAGAATAAGACTGAGAATATATTATTGCCCTTATATAAATCCATGGTACGCCCACATCTCGAATACTGTGTACAGATGTGGTCTCCTCACCTCAAAAAAGATATTCTAGCACTAGAAAAGGTTCAGAAAAGAGCAACTAAAATGATTAGGGGTTTAGAGAGGGTCCCATATGAGGAAAGATTAAAGAGGCTAGGACTCTTCAGTTTGGAAAAGAGAAGACTAAGGGGGGACATGATAGAGGTATATAAAATCATGAGTGATGTTGAGAAAGTGGATAAGGAAAAGTTATTTACTTATCCCCATAATACAAGAACTAGGGGTCACCAAATGAAATTAATAGGCAGCAGGTTTAAAACAAATAAAAGGAAGTTCTTCTTCATGCAACGCACAGTCAACTTGTGGAACTCCTTACCTGAGGAGGTTGTGAAGGCTAGGACTATAACAATGTTTAAAAGGGGACTGGATAAATTCATGGTGGCTAAGTCCATAAATGGCTATTAGCCAGGATGGGTAAGAATGGTGTCCCTAGCCTCTGTTCATCAGAGGATGGAGATGGATGGCAGGAGAGAGATCACTTGATCATTGCCTGTTAGGTTTACTCCCTCAGGGGCACCTGGCATTGGCCACTGTCGGTAGACATATACTGGGCTAGATGGACCTTTGGTCTGACCCGGTACGGCCTTTCTTATGTTCTTATGTTCAGAACAGAAAACAGTCACCACACTGTGCTTTTAAATGTAAGAGGAGAAAAATCTTTGAAAAACCTTGACAGAGGGTGTGCTCTGCCACTGCTGGTCCTGAGCTTGGGGAAAGGGCAGGAGATGAAAGTGGATGTTGCTGCTTTCACCTTCTCCCTGGTTCTGCCACTTCTGGGCTCTGCCCAAAGCACTGTTGTAAGGCAGAGTGAGTTATAACCACCATGATTTGGGGCCACCACTGTGCCGAGGCCTTCTACATGCTGACTTTCAGAGGAGCACAGATGGAATATTGGCAAGTAACAAGGCAGTTGAGAAATAGCTTACTTTTTTTCTTTTTTCCCATCTGCATTGGAGTTTTGTGGATCCTCCAGACCCCCAAACTGTACTCACCATTTAGCCACAATTAGCACACATAAGCATCCGAGACACAATGTGGTAAATGTCACTGTGTGGTAACAATAGGCAGATGGTGATTTTTCTTAAATAGTAACAAACATGCTCCTGATTTTCCATCCTTTGAAGTATTGCATAGGGACCAAAACACTGTCACCACTGAGCAGGACTTTACAGAGCCTTCTTTGGATCCTGTCAGTGTCAAATGTTGAGGTCTTAGTTTAGTCATTATTCTTGAAGTTAGTGTGAATTTGGTTGAATAAGGGTTGAGTGAAGGAGGCCTGACAATTCATAACCAATGGAGGCAAAAGGGCATAATGGCATTCTACACAGCTGGAGACAGATCAGGCTGGGCAGGCTGTGGTGACCAGCGAGAAGGGGACTAGGTGGTATTCCACATAGCTAGAAGTTTCCAATTGATACCAGGTTTTCAGCATGAAAACTGTGGAAGATATCTCTCAAAATCCAGCTGGTCCAAGGGAATGGAGAGAGATACAGAACACACCGGGGGCTGACAACTCAGCCCAACCTGTAAGAAAATCAAACTTGTCCACAAAGAGTTCACCCAAGGAAGATAGATGATCACTGGGAATTCAATACTCAGCAGAATCAAAAGAACATTCTGCAAGGGACAGGCAGACAATAGGATGGTGTGCTGCCTTCCTGGAGCCAAGGCATGAAATATCACTCTAAGGCTTTTAAAGTCGATGGAAAAGGATCCATTGGTGATGGTTCATGGTGGCACTAGTCATGTTGCATTGCAGGATATCTTCCAGATAATAGATTACTTCAGGGAACTCAGAAATATGCTAAAGAAGAATGTCCAAGCAGTCTTCTCTGAGATCCTTCCTATCCCACGACCAAAGGAGACAAAAGGTAGAATGTTCTGAAAGTGAACTGCTGGCTAGATAAATGGTGTAGGGTGGAAGGTTTTGGTTTTGTGGAACATTGGTCCAGCTTCTCTGGGGAGAGGGAGGCTGTATATTTCGATGACCTCCACTTGAGTAGAAGGAGGGCCAATCTTCTTCGGGGGAGAGGGCTGGCTAGAATATAAGGAAGGGGTTCAACTAATAACAAAAGAGGAGGGTAAAAATAGGGAAGATATGAGCATTCAACACAAAATCGAAATGTTGAAAACAAAATTAATCAAGAGACCAAAGAACATGAAGAAAAGAAATTCTTTAATTGACTATATAATAATGCTACCAACCTAAGTAACAAGCAAGAGGAATTGAAATTGTTCATTTATTAGCATAATTTTGATCTACTTGATATTATTGAAACCTGGTGGGATAATTCTTATGACTGGAATAAAATTAAGGGTGAGAACCTGTTTAGGAAAGATTGAGTGGGCAAAAGAGGAAGGGGAGTAGCACTCTGTGTCAAAAATTGCAATAACCATTTCTGAGTCACTGATAACTCTTATGAAAATGATCTTGAGTGCTTATGGATCAATGTCCTAACAGATAAAGCACAGTATGTGGTAGTAGTTGGTGACTGCTATAGACCACCAAAACACACTAGGGAACAGATCACCTCCATACAAATTTATCTGTAATATGTAGGGGGAAAAGCTGTGTGATCAGGGGAGACTTAAATTTGTGTGACATATGTAGGAGGTCTGATACAGCTACTGGTAAAACATTCTTGGAATTTATAAATATTATAGATTATAATTTCCTAACTCAAAAAGTGTTGAAGCCAACCGGGTGGATTTTTTTAATTAGACCTGTCCTAACAGATATAGAGGAACTGATAACAGAACTAAAAATTAATGATAGCTCAAATACCTGTGAAAATGACTTGATAGCATTTACATTGTGCAAACAGAACAAAGTCCAGACAACCAATACATGTTCTTGGTACTTTAATAAGGACAGTTTCACAAATCTGAAAACAATTCTGAGGCAGATCAGCTGGGAGGAAGAATTTAATCTGAACAATTTAAATTATAATTGAGAATTGTTTAAGAATACAACACCTGATGCCCAAAAAGCCACAATCAAGGAAGAAGGTCATACTGGCTTTTTTTTTTAAAAAAAGGCCTGGTTTAGGGGATAAATGAAGGAAGCTATAATATACATGCAAGAAAGGGGAAGTTGATAGTAATCAATATTAATCAGAAGCTAGCAAATATAGAAAATTGATAAGGGAAGCAAAGGGACATAAGGAGAAATCAATGACCAGTAGAGTTAAAGAAAATAAGGAGGATTATTACCAATAATAATGCAGAAAAGGCAATTGTGTTAAATGAATATTTATGTTCTGTATTTGGGGTAAAACAGATGATGTAGACATATCATGTGATAACACTTTTTCCATTCCGCTAGTATCCCAGAAGGATGTTAAACAGCAGCTACAAAAGTTAGACATTTGTCTAATCAGCATGTCCAGATAACTTGCATCCAAGAGCTCTAAAAAGAACTGGCAGAGGAACCTGCTGAACCATTAATACTGATTTTCAATAAGTCTCGGAACACCAGGGAAATTCCAGAAGACTGAAAGAAATCTAATAATGTGCTGATACTTAAAAAGGGTAAATAAGTTGACCCAGATAACTATGGGCCTCTCTGTCTGACATTGATTCTGGGCAAGATAATGGAACAGCTGACATGGGACTCGATTAAAAGGAGGATAATATAACTAATGACAGTTAACATGGGTTTATGGAAAATTGATCTTGTCAAACTAACTTGATGTTTTTTGGTTAAGTACATCAACAATTTTTACCTTTGACTTCTATAAGGCATTTGACTTGGTACCATATGGCATTTTAATTAAAAAACTAGAATGATATAAAGTTAACATGGCACACATTAAATGGATTAATATCTGGCTAACTGATGGATTTGAAAATGTAACTGTAAACAGGGAAGCATCATCAATTGATGAGTTTCTAAGTGGGGTCCCACAGAGATAGTTGTTGGCCCTATTCTGTTTAATATTTTTATAAGTGACCTGGAAGGAATCATAAAATCATCACTCCTAAAGCTTGTGGATGACACAAAAATTGGGGAAGTGGTAAATAATAAAGAAGTCAGACATCTCGAGAGTGAAGTGTCTTGCTTGGTAAGCTGTGCACAGCAAACACTATGTGTTTTAATGTGGCTAAATGTAAAGGTATACATCCAGGAACAAAGAATGTAGGATGGAGAACACTATCCTGAGAAGCAGCGACTTTAGAAGTCTTGGTGGATAATTAGCTGAATATGAGCTCCCTGTGTGACACTGTGGCCAAAAGAGCTAACACAATCCTTGGATGCATAAACAGGGGATTCTTGAGTAGGAGTACAAAGGTTATTTTACTTCTGTATTTGGCACCAGCGTGACTGGAGTTGAAATACTGTGTCCAGTCTTGGTGTTCGTGATTCAAGAATGATGTTGATACGTTGAAGAGTGTTCAGAGAGGAGCCACGAGAATGATTAAAGGATTATAAAACATGCCTTATAGTGACAGACTGAAGGAAGTCAATCAATGTAGCTTTAAGAAAGAGAAGATTAAGGGGTGACTTGATTAAGTACCTGTATGGGGAACAAATATTTAATAATGGGTTATTCAATCCATCAGATAAATGTATAACGTGATCTAATGGCTGGAAGTCACAGCTAGAAAAATTCAAACTGGAAATAAGGTGCATTTTAGCAGTGAGAATAATTAACTATTGGAACAGTTCATGAAGGGTTGTGATGGATTTTCCATCACTGATGATTTTTTAAATCATGATCTGCTCTAGGAATTATTTTGGGGAAGTTCTATGGCCTGTGTTATACAGGAGATCAGACTAGATGATCACAGTGGTCCTTTCTGGCCTTGGAATCTATGAAAAAAAGAAGCTCAGAATTTGGCATCAAGGATAATATCTTTGCAGAACTGCATCTCCCTCCTAGCTCAAGAAGAAAGACACTAAGACAAGGAATTGAATGATGTAAGGTTGTGCAAAGCCTTGTCTTAAGATCACTAAGATAACACACAGGAAAGTACTTTGTTGAGAGCAGAGGGGACAGGAAGTTTCCTAAACTGTCAGCAAAAACGTACATGATGCCCTGTTTTGGCAGATTATAAAGAAAATGAATGTCATTGTTCCTTTCAGTTCCTTAAGAATAGTGTAGGATCTGGAATCTCAAAATGGTTGTAGTCTCAGGTTTTGTAGGTCTGATTGGTTTGGAAAGCTTCTGTAAGCCCATATCCTTCAAGCATCTGTTTCACAGAGTTTCCCAGAATCTATCAGACTAGAGTTTTCAAGTGCATGCAGTACCTCAACCAAAAGTCAATACTTTGACATCAGTATGTATTGTGTTGATGACCTGTTCAGCTTTCAAACTCTGACAATAGATACTTCACACTGCCAGGGATGGCAAAGATGCATCATACCAATGGGAAAGAGTATTAGTGGGTTATATGCCACATTTTAAGAATTGGATTTGAAGAAAGAAGCTGGAATGTTTAGGATGAAATTATATTGTTTTTTCCCTGCGGAAAGAATGGGGGCTGCAGGAAGTGGCAGCCAGCACATCCCTCGGCCCATGCCACTTCCCGCAGCCCCCATTGACCAGGAACAGCGAACCACAGCCAGTGGGAGCAGCAATCGGCCGAACCTCCAGACGCTGCAGGTAAACAAACTGGCCCGGCCCGCCAGCAGATTTCCCTGATGGACTGCGTTCCAAAAGTTGCCAATCCCTGGCCTATGATGTCATGGCACATTGTGGCAGTTGTAGTTTGGGTGCCTCGTTCATCTCTTCTGCCCTGTGGATTGGGCTCCTTTTGCTGGACTGTATTTCCTATGATGCACTACATTCTCTCCTCTGACCAAGCCAGATGGTGAACCATAGGAGTCACATGACCGTGGGTGTATCACGGGAGATGTCCTCTGGGCAGGAAACCAGGGCAATAGGATAGAATGAAGTCAGGAGGCACCCAAACTACAGCTCTCATGAGTCACTGCAGCACCACAAGTAGATGAGGTTTCACGTCAAATTGACTCATAATGAAACGTTTAGATACTGGATGGGTGCAGTAATATCTTTTACTTGAACAACTTTCTTTGGTGAGAGAGACCAGTTTTCAAGCTTATGTAGAGCTCTTCTTCAGATCTGGGGAAGGTATGCAAGATGGAACAGATAGTTTGGCATAAGTAGTTAACACATATTCCAACAAACCATTCAAGGTTGAGTGACCTGTTAACACACCTCTGCAGTCATAGGAAAAAAATAAGTGGTTAGTGGGTTACAGATTGTTGCAATAAGCCATAAATCCCATGTGTCTCTCAGTCCATGATTTTTAATGTCTAACAGAGTTATGAATTTAAGCTCCAAGGCTCCCAGATTTCCTTTGAAGATGAGGACTTATAGGTTGGACTTTGTGAATGATCACTTTGTGAAAAATGTTCACTCACAGGTGATAGGGTGTTTTTGTCTTTTATCATGTTCTTATGTGAGTTCAGCTGAGAGCATAGTGACTATTTCACCCAGGTAGTTGTTACTGGGGCATTTAGTGCACTGGATGAAGTAACCTCTTATTGTGATAGGCATGTGTAAAATCCATGGATTTTGAAAGGTGTGTTGTAAGGGGTGTTGATCATTGTAGCAGTGGGGATATGTCTGGAGGTTTTGCATCTGTTGTTCTGGCAAGGTCTGGTGCCACTTTGAATTAATGTGCATTGTCTGTAGGGAGCTTGCTTCTGACGATGAACTTGGAACTACAACTGCACTGCTTACATGTTTAGATACAGTTTAACAACAGTTCAATATGGGAATGTCAAAACATTTGGAATGTTCTGACATTTTCAAATTGAAATTATTTGGAAATTGCAGTTCTGGGTTGGGGATTGACATTACATCTTTTCATCCCAATTAAGGATAAAATCAAATATTGAAACATTAGAATTTCACGCAGGATGGAAATTCTGATTTTTGCTTCACTCTATTACCTACCATTATGGTTCATTATGAGTGACTTTTATTTTAATATGTAATATCTTTCTCCATTTTTGTACTTCTTATAACCAATGGTGTTTCTTTTTAAGAAGCTTTCGGGTGCACAATTATGTTTATGATCCCACAGGAATATATCCTTGTCATGATCTGTTTTTTGTTTAATTTTTTGATGTGTGCATAATACTTAGGTACACAAAAGTCTCATGAAATGGCATGATAAACATAACAGTGGCACTTATGTTGGCATGTTTGGCTTTAATAATTATTGGTCTGTTCACAAGGACTGGGGAAGAGAGTTCAACATGCTGCACGATGTCGGATTATAAATATGATGTATATGCTTTTTTCAAAATCTAGAAAGTGGTTTTTTTTGTGTGTGTTTTCAGACTGTTACAGGGCTGCCCAGAGAGGGAGGCAAGTGGGGCAATTTGCCCCGGGCCCCGCAAGAGTTTTTCGGGGGCCCTGGAGCAGGATCCTTCACTCGCTCTGGGGGCCCCGGAAAACTCTCGCAGGGCCCGGGCCCCCGGAGCTTCTTCTGCTCTGGATCTTTGGCGGGGAGTCCTTCCGCTCTGGGGCGGAAGGACCCCCCACCTCCAAATTACCGCCGAAGCAGGACCCGCCACCAAAGTGCTGGGTCTTTGGCGGTAATTCGGCAGTGGGGGGCCCTCACCACGGGTCTTCGGGGCACTTTGGCTGCGGGTCCCCGAGCGGAAGGACCCCCCGCTACCGAATTACCGCCGAAGCGGGGGCTCCCCGCCGCCGAAGACCCAAGGCCCCCTGAATCTTCTGGGTGGCCCTGGACTGTTATACAACTTTCCTCATCTTCAAGACCGGAAAACTCCACCTTTGTTTTGCTCTCATTCTTTCCTTATCTCTTTCCAAGCAATCCTTCTTACAGCTTCTACTGTATCCTTGTCCCACTCATACCTTTTCAACTTCCATCCTCCCCTTCCATCGTATATTTTGGAAGCACACTTCTCCCCTTGGACTTATTCAAGACTTATGTTTATGCAATCTTTCTGTAAAGAGGGTGAATTTCACACAGAAATAAACAGCTTCCTTTATTCAAATCCCTTCTTAGCACTGACCCTCTTATCCTCCACGTACAATTCTAAGCATCCTAAGGGGCCTTAATAAATAATAATGAGTATGAAAGCTGCATTATGGTTTTGATTTGTACCAAAAGATTTTATTAGCTTTTGTGGTCACAGCAACTTAAATTCCTCTAGCAGCTCAGTGCAATTGTTGGTATTTCTTAGGGTTGCTCTTTGTGAACCTAACTCAGAGAAATTAATGATCATATGGGCCTTTTTCAGTGGAATGTATAGAGGTTTGAATTCCAGATAGTCTGAATGCCTAGGGAACATTTTCTTGCAGCTCTGATAGAAATCCATTGGCTGCTAAGTTCCCTAGCACACCTAAACTGCATAACTGATATAGTCTTATTGTTTTCAAATACAAAGAGGGTCATGTTGTATAATCTACATTCAAGGGCAACAGAAGCACACTTCACCGGCCCCTGCATTGTACTGTACAGTATGTGTGGAAGACACAAGAGACTAATTAAGGAATAAGTACCATTTTTGCAACAGGAAAATAGGAGTGACCACAACAATCTTAGGGCCAATTAGAAAAATAAAAATGAACACAACATTTGTCATAATTAAATGCTTTCATCGAAACTGTACAAAGACGTTCAGAATGTTTTCAGATAAATTAAATTTAAATAATGGTATATTGGCAAGCACCAGGCACATAATGCCTAGGTTTCAGAGAGGGATAAAAATCAGGAATCAAGAAAATGTCTGATAAAGCACAATGAAGTCTTGTAACTAAACTCAGCCACTACTATTTTCCATCCCAAACTACCTCTATTGTATCATCAATCAAGGAACCATTTTAAATCTGACAGCATGGCAAAAAAGTGCTTAGAGGGCTGCTATGGATTTCAGTTGTGTTTTAGTATATCTGTGACCCTTAAGCTATAGATGGAAGTCTAGAGCTCAAATACCTTGACTGATACATTTTATTTATTGTATCATGTCAGATTTTTAGATACTACAATATGGCTTTCTTACTGCAAAGTTACTATACATATAACACTCTGTAAACAGACATTTTGAAATATAGGAAACGTACTTATTTCTACTGCATTTATGTCTGATCCATTAATCAGATCTTAAACAGAAGAAGGATAATCCTTCTCTGATTTTCTTTTTTTCTGTTTGGTAAAGTATAGTCATGCAAACTTTACAAATAATCAAATTCGACTGGAGTTCTCTGCAAGCTCAAAGATTATAAATATATGGCATACAGTTCAATATTTGTTGTCCTGCCTGGATTTCACACGTATAGAAATGACATTGTTTAATTAATCAGATGACTTTACATTACACACTGCTGTGCAAAACGATGAAGAAATATTTTTAACATTTTTAGTTTTAAATGTTTTTGCTTTAAGAGAATTTAAGACAGTAATTCAGTAAAAAAAATAAAAATCTTCCTTTTAGCCCACCCCCAAATTGGTACATTGTCACCACTCATATTGATTCTAAGCTGCTCTTTTATCGCTTATTTCATAGGTGTATGATTGCAAACATTTGTGATGAAAAAAGACATTGCAGATGAAGAATACCTATACTTGTGCATTTTCTAATAAATAGGTTTTTTTTATTGTATCTGTGCTCCTACTGGGAAGGAAAATGCATGGAAAATCACTATTTAGTTAAGGCAACAGTAGAATAAAAACTTCTAGAGCAATTAATAGACTAAAATTTGAAGAATGATCTAAATACATTTGTCTATGTACTGTAGCATGTGAAGCATCCAAAGGACTGAGATGAAACCAAATTGTGAAGGAAAATCCAATAAGTATTAATGCATCCAGGGCAATCCACACATAAATGTTCGAGCTGCCCTTAGAGAGAGTGACAGGTGGTGCCCACTCCTAAAGGAAGTCTTTGTTTCAATTTTCATTCCCTCGAGCCTCTCTTTGAAACTTCAACCCAGCTAATGTAAGAGAGGAATCCCAGTACAGTATACAGAGTTAGAACCAATCTGGGGGGAGAGGGAAACCAAGTCAGGCTTCTTTCTTGTGTCTTAAAAGTTTGTCACACTCCAGCGTGTAATAAAAGTCACAATATTATGTAGAATGGGCAAAACTTGAATAAGAAGCAAGTAACTAGAATTACAATTCCCTTCTATTACTAGCACTGAGTGCTGCTATATCTGCTTCTTTTGTGCTTGTATTGTGTCCCCCTGTGAGTCTAGTATTACAATGAAAACTGGTATTACAGGACTCATTATTAGTTACAGCTAGTGACACAGCTGCCCCTGCTCCTCCATGTCAGTAATACTGGATGTGCAAAATTAAGAACACTACCGTGTTGCCACCATAATGCAGTGGTGCTTTATATAGCGAGTTACAGAAATTCAAGAAGTGGTAGAGAATCTTTCTGTACAAAGGGGAAGGGTGGAAAAGCAATTCAAGTTGCATGTACATATGCATGGATCAGATCCTCAGGTAGTATAAACTGACACAATCTCCATTGACTTCAGTGCATCTACTTTGATTTATACTATCTAAAGATCTGATGGTGTAAGTAAAAGGTCCAGTTTTGCCCTCATATTCATGGGTATAATTCTCAATAACTTCGAATTGTGACCCTGTATTTAAAGGGAAACTTGAGCACTGTTGACATTTTACAATGTCATTATTTAAATCAGAGCTGTATAAAATATTCTTAAAAACTTTAAAAATGGTTCATGTTCATATTTTCACACAATATATTAAAAATGGAAGAATGTTGTATGTGCATATCAAGACAGTGCCTGAAGTCCTCAACATCCTGTTTTTAATACAGGTTGAAATGAAACCCCAATATACAGCAGTCTTCTCATGCTTTGAAATGGGTTCGGGTTTTGATGTCCTCACTGCAGTTTTAAGATGGTTTTCCATAATTAGGGCTTATCCTTGAATTCCATGTTGGGGAAATTATCTTTTTATCCTTTTATTCAGTTTGCCATTCTCACTGGAATTTAGAAAGAGGCAAAAAAATTGACTGCTACACAAAACCTCATTAAAAATATCCCAAAGCAGTAAAAGGTATTACCTTTTGAAAAAATAACTTAATGATTTTGGAACTGCATCACTGTACGTATTGGTATAAATGTACAGTATCCCTTGTAGGATACAGCGAAAACCCCAAGAGACCACCAAGAACAACCTGAAACCAGTACTTAAAACATCAATAAATCTATTTTGGATATATATGAGTTGTCCAGGTCTGTTGTCTAGCATAATTTCTTCTTTGGCAGCAGTTTCCATTTCATGGGTTTATTTTGAAAAGTGTTGGGGGGTGGCAGGTTTGACATACTGAGCAATGTAGCACATCAATTCGTATTTATTAGCATTGGGTGAAATTAGTGAAACAGTCACCACAAATGTGTGCAAATTCATATGCCATAGTTTGTAGGTCATCAAGATTCCACCTTGTGACTCCAGAACTCTTGTGCTAATCATTTCCAAAAAGTCCAGTGAACTTCAGGTTATGTGCATTTGAAATGTTAATCTTTGATATTTTTTGCTGGTGGAGAGAAGACAAGGAGTGATGAAGCAGCAGAGAAAGGATTGGCTATATTTGTAATAAATTATACACAGAGACACAAACACCATCAAGTGGAATTGGTATCAAGTCTCTATTGGGTCCTTGCCCCCACAACTTCCACCCTATTAAGTGATGTGCGTAGGGCCGAGCTGAGATGAGGCAGCAGACTTTCCTTGGCCAATGGTAAGTGCCAGAAAATAAAAATTAGCAGAAAGAAAATAGCAAGTACCCTGTCTGTTTCACTGCAGAACAGTTTCTAATTTTAAGTAGCAGTAAAACTGACCGTATCCATAGCTACTTCTCAGAAGCCTGAAGCCTCAGTCCTTTGTTGCTGCTTCGTGTACTTTTGGTGAGGAGAATACAGAGGACTGTGTTCTTCATAGCCACTTCCACTCTTTGTTTCCTCAGTCCCTTTCTCTCAGTAACAGAGGACTGAGTCTGTGTATCTTGGCTGCTGCTTGTAGCCATCCTATAAGGTATTTCAGTGGTACTACCACCGGGTTGGTTTTACTACTGCTGTAAACACTGTTCAGAACAGCAAGAGGGAGATGGGTTGGGGGTAAGTAAAGATTAATGCAAAGCTATCTTTGTTTCTCCAGCATCCAGGAAGGCAAGGGAAGAGTGCAGACCTCCTTTCTCAATAGGGAGCAGGAAGAGTGGGCAGCGACGGAGAAAGGAAACAGAGGCAGGGGAAAGAAGGAGAGAAAGTCATGTTTCACATTTTTTCCATCAGTGGAAGGATGAGACACCTACAAGGCAAGGCCCGTATGAAAGGTGAAGCCACTCAACAGGGAGATATGCAATACTCCATTGGAAAACATCCAGGAGGAGTGTGGTGGGGTCATGCTGGACTTCACACCAGGTTCCTGCCAACTCTGGATCTTCCTCCACCCCAGGTCATATTTCACAACAACCTCTTTCTAGCTAATTTTAGTGCTCTACCTTGTAAGTTCTCCAAGCCTTGCTTCATTAATGTCATGCTTTCCATTTAATACAGGAACTTCATGTTGAAAGAAGAGAAAAAATTTGAAACTACCCACAGTTAGAAGTGGCAGTAACAGGTATTCAAATACCAACCTAGGATTAAATCCTGGCCTTTTTTAAGTCAATTGAAGTTTCACCACTGACTTCAACAGGGCTGGGATTTCATTCATAAAGTATCTTTATTCATAATGATCCCATGGCTGTATTCAGATATCCACACTGTTTTCAGTTGGAAGCTAGAATAGTTTGCCAGCCATTCAAATTATTGTTGGATAGTGCAGCACATTTGTAATTTGAATCTAACAGCTTCAAAGATGAGGCTGATCAGGGTAGCTAAGCTAATGTGCAAAAATGATCTATTATGTGTAGGGTCACATAAAACAGTTCAAATTAACCTTTGTAAGTGCTGAACTTCACTGTTTTAGATTAGACTAGATTGCACTGGTGGGATATTGAAACTGAATGATAGGTAAAACCATGCAGTAAGGCTTGGATCCAATTCCTATCACCTAGTTTCAGCTAAAAGTTCAAATAGTCTCATATTTCCCTCTAAAAATGTGCAGCTTATTTTAGAGATTTTAAGCATCCCCAGGTGTACAGTTTTATTCAGAACTGGAACAATCTTTCTGCTGGAGGTGACTGCTTTGTGATATTGTACTTGCTCCTTAAAACTCCTTTGTCTCCTATTCATCTCCAATGAACTATCTACTATTAGAAATCGAGAATACTGTCCAGTGTATTTGAATTACAGACATTTAAAAATTCTCAAATGTGCAATAATCTAGTATAGCTATTTTATATATATATAATTACAGGAGTCCTGGGAGCAACTCAAGTACTCTTACGCAGTTTCTGGAAATCAGGAAATACCCTGGGAATTGTAACTAGGGCTTTGTTAATGTAGCAGCCTCAATTTGTTTAATTTTGCATGAAGCTAAATGCTTCACTTTGAGTATCAAGTTTGAATTAATTCTAAAACATAACTAAAAATCATTCCAAAATCGTGTCATGCTCCCAAAATCATGAAATTGACTTAATTTTTTTTTAAATTTGATATATTTGAATTCTTGTATTTTCCCTTCTGGTTTCTAAGCCTTGCACTTTTGCCATGATTTCAAGCTTTTCTTGGAAACCATAAGAGCTAAAGACTTAAAAAGCTGAATTTTTCATGCAATGTCTTGATTCTAGCGAGCTGCTGTGGCTTTAAGGAAAACACTAAATATCACCAGACTTGAGATTCACAAGATTGGCAACAGTGTTTAGAGCAAGGTTGGTGATTGGCAACTGGAGGAAGAGAAAAACATCCAGCTTCAGCTTTGTGCCTCCTGTTCCTCTCTCCTTAGGGAAGGAACTGTGTTACACAAGAGCTTACTTCTAAGATAGGCCAGCTGTGAGGAGGGGCAGCTGGACTAACACATTATTTGCAAAAGATGAGAAGAGAGAAGGGACCATAGCCAATCTTCCCTATTCTGAAAATGGTATATTCCATCACCCTCCTTTTCAAAACCATCAGACAGGGTTTCATCAGCTGCTTTTCTTTCCTCACAGGATTCTATTTAGTCCTGAGAGCAGAGGGTCCTTCTGAGGGTGAGCTATGTGCCTACCCAACAGTAGGCAGAGCCGGTACCAGCTAAGGTAAATAGCGCCCTGCTAGTGTTCATTATCTGGGGGTGGTCAGCACTAATTGTGTGTGGATCAGAGGGCTATCTTCAAAAATTACCCACTACCTTTGGGTACCTCACAAGAAGCCCAAACAGACAGTCCTTTCCCCAGCAGCCTGGGCATAGATCCCCCATAAAAGCTTGTGCTTGGAACCCTCAAACCACCTGACACCTTTGCTCCAAATGAATACAATTTGGAACACCTGTGCTTTACTGGTGTAAATGTTGTACATGTTCAGTTATAACCAACAGACCAGAATGAATTTTAAAGCATAACATCTGTTTATAAAACACTGTTGCTTGTTTAGTCAAAGAATCATTGTGAATAAATGTATTATTGTCCTTGTGCAGCAAGAAATAAATGTCCCTAATATTCTGTCCCACCATGCACTGGGCTCTGGTTAAAATTTGAGATGGGCCCGTTGGGATTGTCACCAGTTTAGCATTTCCAGGGGTTGGTTACAGAAATAGGTCCTGATTCTGATCTCCTGGACATTGCTGTAAATTAGCGTGAGGGTGATGGCAAACAGGCCTACGCAGTGGATATGTCTCGGACATTGGAGGCATAAGTTGCGTACTATTTCAGTTACAAAGTCATTTTCATGGATGCTAGTAATCTGTTTTAAAGTCATGAAAAATTGTTTAATACATTAAAATACTTCATATGTCTTCTTTAGTCTTTAATAATTAAAAGAATTTTTAATTTTCTTACGAGGTAGTGGGAATAGACAAAGCAGGCAACGGATGGGATAAATCAACATGATAAATTAATTAATGGATCACAGGGGGGACTTTAAATTAGGTCACTTCTTAGATTGAGGCAGCTGGTTATTTGCTTTAGAGCTCATGTTAGGAGGACCAAAGGAGATGTTTCCTGACTCAAAGCTCTCCAGCAAAAGCCACGCATAAAAAGCTCAATAACCCCAAGCATGTCATCTGGGAACAAGATTAATAAAGGGACAAAGACGTATAGGTTTTGTTCAGCATATGGATATTTTTCAGCATACAAGAATTATACATGTTATCTTTTGGCTAATTTTATCCCAATCAGTGAAAAATAAAGCTCTCCATTTACCTATGCATTTTTACAATGCCAGTATGCTCATTGTGGACTTTCTGCATTGCTAAGCCACTTAGATCAAGTCAAAATGGGAAAATAAACAGGAGTACTTGTGGCACATCAAATTTATTTGAGCATAAGCTTTTGTGGGCTAAAACCCACTTCATCGGATGCATAGAGTGGAAAATACAGTAGGAAGATATATATATATATACACACAGAGAACATGAAACAATGGGTGTTACCATACACACTGTAAAGAGAGTGATCAGTTAAGGTGAGCTATTACCAGCAGGAGAGAAAAAAAAAAACTTATGTAGTGGTAATCAAAATGGGCCATTTGATTGCCATTGTTTCATGTTCTCTGTGTGTGTGTGTGTGTGTGTATATATATATATATCTTCTGACTGTATTTTCTACTGCATGCATTGGATGAAGTGGGTTTTAGCCCACAAAAGCTTATGCTCAAATAAATTTGTTAGTCTCTAAGGTGCCACAAGTACTCCTCGTTCTTTTTGTGGATACAGACTAACACAGCTGCTACTGTGAAGCCTGTCAAAATGGGAAGTATTTCAGCTGCTAGGCAGCATGGTGCTTTTTTACTCTTCTTCAGTTTTGAGTATCATGCAAATCAGGGCCGGTGCAAGGAAGTTTTGGGCCCTAGGCAAAACTTCCACCTTGCGCCCCTCCCCAGCCCTGCAACAGCTCCCCGCCCCCCCTCCACCCTGAGGAGCCCCCCGCCCCCATGGCAGCTCCCACCTGGGGAGCTGTGCAGCACCTCCCCACCCCAGCTCACCTCTGCTCCACATCCTTCCTGAGCACACCACCCCCGCTGTAATCAGGGGCGGCTCTAGACATTTCGCCGCCCCAAGCACGGCGGCATGCCGCGGGGGCGCTCTGCCTGTTGCCGGGAGGGCGTCAGGTGGCTCCGGTGGACCTCCCACAAGCGTGCCTGCGGAGGGTCCGCTGCTCCCATGGCTTTGGTGGACCTCCCGCAGGCTGCCTGCAGGAGGTCCACCGGAGACGCCTGCCGCCCTCCCGGGCGACCGGCAGAGCACCCCACGCGGCATGCTGCCCCAAGCACGTGCTTGGCGTGCTGGGGCCTGGAGCCACCCCTGGCTCTAATTCTCCTCCCAGGCTTGCGGCACCAAACAGCTGATTGGCGCCGCAAGCCTGGGAGGCGGAAGAATTAGAGTGGGGGCAGTGTGCTAAGGGAGGATGCGGAGCAGAGGTGAGGAGCCCTGTGGCAGCTCCCCACCCCAGCTCACCTCTGCTCCGTGTCCTCCCCAAGCACGCCACCTTCGCTCTAATTCTCCTCCCAGGCTTGTGGTGCCAAACAGCTGATTGGCAGTCCAAGCCTGGGAGGCAGGAGAAGCGGAGCAGTGACCACACAGTGGAACCCCTGGGCTGCCGGTGGCGCACTGACCCAGGGGAACCTCTGGGCTGGCTGCTGGGGTGGCATGCTGACCCAGGGGAACCCCTGGGCTGCCGGCGTCGGCTCAGACTCCTTCTCCCTCCCAGCACAATGACCGCTGAAATGCTTTAAAAAAAATTGGGGGCACTGCTTTTTGGTGCCCCCAAATCTTGGTGCCCTAGGCAACCACCTAGTTGGCCTAAATGGTAGCACCGGCCCTGATGCAAATCCATATGACCCGATTTTGATTTTGGGTGGAGTTAACCTAGACGTTTAACCTTTATCCATAGTTCTCGTTAGACTAAAATCCAGTAGAACAAGCCAGCATAGCAGTGACTCTGCTCCTAACAAGCCCTCCTCGCACCTCAGTGGGGAAAAAATTCATTCAGTGCCAACCCAAATAGTAAATAGATGAGATGGAGAGAGGCAATAATTGCCAGATTCCAGCTGTTCCCATCTCCAGCAAGTAGCAAAAGGTAAAATTTTCAGAAGTATCTAAATGACTTAGGAGCCTAAGCCCCATTTTTGGAAGTGACTTAAGCACTTAGCCCTGGTCTACACGACGAGTTTAGGTCAGATTTAGCAGCATTACATCGATTTAACCCTGCACCCGTCCACATGACAAAGCCGTTTTTTTCAACTTATAGGGCTCTTAAAATCTATTTCTGTACTCCTCCCCCGACAAGGGGATTAGCGCTGAAATCGACCTTGCCGGGTCGAATTTGGGGTAGTGTGGTCGCAATTTGATGGTATTGGCTCCGGTAGCTATCCCAGAGTGTTCCATTGTGACCTCTCTGGACAGCGCTCTCAACTCAGATGGACTGGCCAGGTAGACAGGAAAAGGCCCGTGAACTTTTGAATCTCATTTCCTGTTTGGCCAGCATGGCAATCTGCAAGTGAGTGTAGATCTTATCAGCAAAGGTGACCATGATGGAGTCCCAGAATTGCAAAAGAGCTCCAGCATTAACCGAATGGGAGGTACGGTGTCTGATCGCTGTATGGGGAGACAAATCCATGCTATCAGAACTCCGTTCCAAAAGATGAAATGCCCAAACATTTGAAAAAATCTCCAAGAGCATGAAGGACATGATATGCTCCTGCATATGGTTGAGGTTCAGGAATGGCAGCATGAGCACAGACCATCGCTACAGCCCCGCTACAACCAACCACACTCCTCTCCAAGTTCCATAGCCTCCTCACCCAGATGCCCAAGAACGCAGTGGGGGGTGGGCTCTGGGCACCCAACCACTCCACCCCAGAGGACTGCCCAAGCAACAGAAAGCTGGCATTCCATAAGTTTTTAAGTGCAGTGTGGCCTTCTCCTTCCCTCCTCTCCTACCCCACCCCTCCCAGGCTATCTTGGCAGTTATCCCCCTATTTGTGTGATGAATTAATAAAGAATGCATGAATGTGAAGTAACAATGACTTTATTGCCTCTGCAAGCAGTGATGGAAGCGGGAAGGAGAGGGTGGTTAGCTTACAGGGAAGTAGAGTGAACCAAGGAGGTGAGGGGATTCATCAAGGAGAAACAAACAGAACTTTCACACCGTAGCCTGGTCAGTCATGAAACTGGTTTTCAAAGCTTCTCTGATGTGCACCATGCCCTCCTGTACTCTGCTAACTGCCCTGATGTCTGGATGCATGTAATCATCAGCCACGCAATTTGCCTCAACCTCCCACCCTGCCATAAACATCTCCCGCTTACTCTCAGAGATATTGTGGAGCACACAGCAAACAGTAATAACAATGGGAATATTGGTTTCACTGAGGTCTATCCAAGTCATTAAAGTGCACCAGTGCACTTTTAAATGTTGTTTACTTCCTATTTAGTGTTCTCCATTTTGTTCTGTTCCCATCATCAATGTGTTGAATTGACATCCTTCTTGGGCTTGAATGGTGTGGCAGGTAGGCAGCATGATTGCTAGTCATTGAACCCTGCCCCTGCCACATAAACATGAGGTAACAGGAGACATATCTGGTGGCCCTAATTCTGATAGGTATGTTGGCACTGCCTGGACCAAGAGATGGATGTGTTGGATCTGCTAATTAGCAGCTCTCACTTGAGTTGCCGCTGGACCTCTTTCCCTTCTTTGTCTGGTGTTGTACATTGTGCTATCTTACTGATTTTAGATAATGATCTCCTTGGGGGAGGGACCTTCTCTCCTTTCATTCCTGTAGAAGCATCAGGCACACCACTGTGCTATACAAAGGCTGGATCTTGAAGCGCTGGGAGTACATATTAAAATTGTCTTCCTGAGCCTTAGAGATTTAAAGGACACTGCACAATTTGGAGTTACTACAATTTTGTTCAGGTGCTCTGGGATTGTACCCTATTTAGGCCTAGTATGAGACTCCAAACTTAAATGGATATGATTTTCATGACTGACAACTACATCATAAAACCATAACACTGTTGGACATAACTGAGAGGTTCTGCTCACAGGAAGGTCAGAATTGAAATAGCAAGGATGTTATTAGATAGGAGTGAGGTGTATTAGAATTGTAGGGGTGGCTTAGTAATATGGTGAAAAAATATTTCCAGAAGCCAGACTGTAATTTCCCAGCACTATTGCCTGTACAGTTCAAAAGGAATATCTTTATTGAATGGTAAATGATCATAAGTAGACCATCCAACTGTATCGGTACAAACACTAAGAACCATATGCTACTTTTCATCTATGCTCTTTCAAGCATCTTGGAAACAATACCAGTACAAGATCTAGTTTGCAGACTTTGCTAGCTCTCTGTAGCTAATGTATGTTCTACAGTGCAACACAGATGTACGTGGTAGATCTACATGGAAAATTATTTACTGGTGTAAATCAATGTAATGCCCAGTGGCAGATTTAGAGTTAGTGAGGCCCTGTGTGCAGCTTCATTTTTGGGATCCAGCCAAGAAAAAGAACATTCTCTTTTATCTCCTCCCCCCCGCCCTGGGTTTTATTCTTTTTTTCTTCATCCTCCTCCTATAGGTAATAGGAAGTAAATGAAAATAAAATGAGGTATCTTGATTGGGGCAGGGGGTTGGGGTGCAGAAGGAGGTGTGGGGGTCAGGCTCTGGGAAGGAGTTTGGGTGCTGGGTATGGGCTCTGGGCTGGGGCAGGGGGTTGTGTGTGGGAGGGGGGCAGGGGGCATCGCTTACCTTGGGCAGCATGGCTCCCAAAGCGACCAACACACCCCTCTGGCAGCAGCTTCTAGGCTGGGGGGAGGGGAGGTGCAGGGGATCTCTGTGCGCTGCTCCTGTAGCTTCCATTGGCTGGTCAATGGGAGCTGTGGAGTCGATGCTTGGGGCGGTGGAAACATGTGGAGACACACACATATGCAGGGGCCACAGGGACATGCCGGCTGCTTCCAGTAGTGGTGTGGAGGGAAGGGGGCAATGCGGACAAGGAGACGCATTAGTCCTCCTGCATTGCTGCTGGCACGTCTCTGCATGCCCCTTGGGGGGAGTGAGGCAGTGGGTCTCCATGCGCTGGTGGGCATGAGAGCGGTATGCCGGGAGTGGCATGGGGCCACCGGCCACGGAATGTGGGCAGCCTGCCTGCCTGAGCTCTGCTGCAGCCACCGGCTGGGACTCAGGGGTAGGTTGTCAGATAAATTTGTCCTGCATTTTGGGGTCCTCCCTGTCATTGAAGGCCCCGTGCCACCGCATGGTAAATCCACCTCTGGTAGCACCACTGATTTAAATGGAATGACAGTGATTTATACCAGTTGAGGAGCTGGCCCATTATGTCAAAAGGATTATGGGCCCAATCCCCTAGCATGGTGCAGTGACCAAGTGTAAGGGGAGTTGCCTGGGGGAGCAGAGGCTCTTGTTGCCCCCACCCATCCTTGCTGAAGACAAAGCCAATTCCACACTACCTCTGTCCCTGGCTATGGTTTTATCTCCTTGGGACTGTTTGCAGCAGTGGCTTCTCTAAATGATGTTGATGGACTGGCTCTAACAGAAAAGACCCAGGATCCAGATTTTGCAGAGATTAATTTTGCAACCACCTCCTCGCATAAACTGTATGCAGTTTGGCCAGATGGCAGGATCTGGCCCATCATCTAATTTACCCTGGCAATGACAACCACTCTGAATGTCCTTGCAACGAAACATGAAAAACAAACCACAGTCCCATAGCTGTGGATGGATTGGCTCCAGTGCCTTTTATGTAATGGGTTACTGATAATCTTAATAGTTCTAAGGGTTGCTTTGTTTTTTTATATAGTAACATACTTCAATTGAATTATTTAAAAGTGAATTGTTCACAAACATGGGTGTATGATAATGCCATCATCTTCAGAGTAAAAGTCTATTTTATGCCTGGTGTGATTTCCTGTCAATCAAGCTCTTGTTGATTTTATGGGAAAGATATCACATTGGAAGGTTTGAGTGAAAAATTCTTTAAGGAGAAATATCAATGTTATAATTAAGTGTTTGCTTTGTATTTCTGGTCAATATAGCTGTGTCAGTTCAGTTCTGGTAGCTGATCCAAAATTTATGCAAGTGACTGAGGGAAATCATTGGAATACATACTGTATGTATATTTCATTATTTTTCTCTCTGGGAACAGTTATATGTTCAGTTCCTCCAAACCACTTGCTTGTTTGTTTTTTTTAAGTAACAACCTTCAAACATGAAAATTATGAATTTACAAGTTTTAAACTAAAAAGTTATTTTTATGTTTGTCTTTGAAAACTCGTCATGAGCGGGGGAGGTCCCGGATGATTGGAAAAAGGCAAAAATATAGTGCCTATCTTTTAAAAAAGGAAGAAGGAGAATCCGGAGAACTACAGACCGGTCAGCCTCACCTCAGTCCGTGGAAAAATCATGGAGCAGGCCCTCAAGGAATCTATTTTGAAGCACTTGGAGGAGAGGAAGGTGATCAGGAACAGTCAACATGTATTCAGCAAGGGCAAGTCATGCCTGACCAACCTGACTGCCTTCTATAATGAGATAACTGGCTTTGTGGATATGAGGAAAGTGGTGGACGTGATATACCTTGACTTTAGCAAAGCTTTTGATACAAGTATCAGAGGGGTAGCCGTGTTAGTCTGGATCTGTAAAAGCAGCAAAGAGTCCTGTGGTACCTTATAGACTAACAGACATATTGGAGCATGACCTTTCATGGGTGAATACCCACTTCGTTTGATGCATGCATCCGATGAAGTGGGTATTTACCCACGAAAGCTCATGCTCCAATACGTCTGTTAGTCTATAAGGTGCCACAGGACTCTTTGCTGCTTTTGATACAGTCTCCCACAGCACTCTTGCCAGCAAGTTGAAGTATGTAATGGATGAATGGACTATAAGGTGGATAGAAAGCTGGCTAGATTGTCGGACTCAATGGGTAGCGATCAATGGATCAATGTCTAGTTGGCAGCTGGTATCAAGCAGAGTGCCCCACGTGTTGGTCCTGGGGCCAGTTTTGTTCAACATCTTCATTAATGATCTGGGCGATGGGATGGATTGCATCCTCAACAAGTTTGCAGATGACACTAAGCTGGGGGGATAGGTAGATACGCTGGAGTGTAGGGATAGGGTCCAGAGTGACCGAGACAATCGGAGGATTGGGCCATAAGAAATATGATGAGATTCAACAAGGACAAATGCAGACTCCTGCACTTAGGACAGACGAAACCCATGCACTGCTACAGGCTCGAGACCAGCTGGCTAAGCGGCTGCAGAAAAGGACCTGGGGATTACAGTGGCCGAGAAGCTGGATACGAGTCAACAGTTTGCTCTTGTTGCCAAGAAGGCTAACCGCATATTGAGCTGCATTAGTAGGACCATTGCCAGCAGATCGAGGGACCTGATTATTTCCCTCTATTCGGGACTGGTGAGGCCACATCTGGGGTATTGCATACGGTTTTGGGGCCTCCATTACAGAAAGGATGTGGACAAATTGGAGAGAGTCCAGTGGAGAGCAAGGAAAATGATTAGGGGGCTGGGCACATGATTTACGAGGAGAGGCTGAGGGAATTGGGATTATTTAGTCTGCAGAAGAGAAGAGTGAGAGGGGATTTGATAGCAGCCTTCAACTACCTGAAGGGGAGTTCCAAGGAGGATGGAGTGAGGCTGTTCTCAGTGGTGCCAGATGACAGAACAGGGAGCAAGGGTCTCAAGTTGCAGTGTGGGAGGTCTAGTTTGGATATTAGAGAAAACTTTTTCACTAGGAGGATGGTGAAGCA